>NC_051081.1:13831442-15168942 GCF_004664715.2 Peromyscus leucopus
TCTTCCTTCCCTTCTTGTGCTAGCTTCCCTTGGCTCTGGCTTTTGTTTGGCTGTGGGTCTCTGCATCTGCTCCCATCAGTTGCTGGATGATCCCTTTCTGATGACAACTGAGTGAGTCTCCATTCTTGAGTACAGCAGAATACCTAGAATACCATTAGGAATCTTTTCATTGACATTTTTTGACAGTTGTGTTTGGTTATATCCTGGGTCTCTGGGCTGTCCTGCCTCTGGTTCCTGGTCCCCTAGGCAGCATCAGGTATCAGCTACCTCTCCTGGCATGGGCGTCAGGTTGAACCAGACATTTGGTTGGCCACCACCAAAGTTTAGCACCATTATCCCAGCACATCTTGCAGGCAGGGCAGATTATAGATTTGCTATGGGATGTCTTTCTGTATGCTGTGAATGTGAGTTGCTCTGATTGGTTGATAAATAAAACGCTGATTGGCCAGTAGCCAGACAGGAAGTATAGGTGAGATAAGCAGGCAAGGGAAATTCTGGGAAGAGGAAGAGCTGAGTCAGGAGTCGCCAGCTAGATGCAGAGGAGGCAAGAAAAGAATGTCTAACTGAGAAAAGGTACCAAGCCACATGGCTAAACATAGATAAGAATTATGGATTAATTTAAGTGTAAGAGTTAGTCAGTAAAATGCCTGAGCTTATGGTCTAGCAGTTATAATTAATATAAGCTTCTGAATGATTATTTTATAAGTGGGTTGTGGGACTCCAGGAGCTTGGTGGTACAGGAGAAACTTTCAGACTACACAGATTAAAGGCTTTATGTCTGGATTTATGTCCCAGTCCCACTGCTAGGAGCCTTGCCTGGTTATGGAAGATCATGATCCACCTGAGACCAAGCTGGCAACTAAAACCTCAGGTTAGCCCCCTATCTGCAGACTGCCAACACTCCCCCAGTGCCCACCAAGCCTACCCCCAACCACTGTTCCTCCTGTCTACTCTTTTTAAATGTGACTTCTTTTTGTTCTAGAGCTATCAAGTATGCTGTTAAGTTACTAGTATGAGATCTCTCTAATTTTTTGTGTAGACACTTAGTGCTGTTAACTTACTTCTTAGAACCACCTTCATTTTGTCCCATAAGTTTGGGTATGGTGTGCACTCATTTCTATTCGATTCTAGAAAGTCTTTCATTTTTTCCTTAATTTCTGTCTTGACTGTTTTTCATTAAGTAGGGAGTTGTTCAGTTTCCATGGGTTGTTTCTGTTGTTGCTGATATAAGCTTTAATGCATACTGTGTCAAGATGCTGGGTGTTATTTCAATTTTCTTGAATCTCAATCTGTTGAGACTTGCTGTGATGTGTATGCTCAGTTTTGGAGAAAGTTCTATGGGGTGCTGAGAAGAAGATACATTCCCCTGTGTTTGGATGAAATGTTCTGTAAATATCTGTTAGATCCATTTGGTTTATGATGTCAGACAGCTCATGCATTTCTCTGTTTAGTTTTTGTCTGGATGGCTTGTCTATTTTTGAGAATGAAGTATTGACGTATCCCAATATCAGTGTTTGAGGGTCAATATGTGATTTAAGCTGTAATAGTATTTTTTTGTGAACTTGTGTTTGGTGCATAATGTTAATATTTGTAATGTCGTTGTGGTGAATTTTCCCTGTGACAAATGTGTAGTATTCTTCCTTATCTCTTGCTATTAGTTTTGATTTGAAGTATGTTTTATAAGATATTGAAATTGCTATGCCAGCTTGCTTCTTAGGTCCACTTTCTTGGAATATCATTTTCCATCCTTTTACCCTGAAAGACTATCAGGTTTCTTTTATGCAGTAGAAGGATAGATCTTGTTTTATAATCCATTTTGTTGGCCATTGTTTTTTTATTGGAGTATTGAGAACACTGAGACTGAAAGATGTCAATCAGTGAGCAGTGTTTGTTGATTCCTGTTGTTTTGTTGGTGTGTGTGTGGGGGGGGTGTGGGTGTGTTATCCCCCTCTTCGATTTGTTGGACTTAGATTATTTATTCCTGCATTTTTTTTCATTGTTGTTAACCTTCATAAGTTGGGGGTTTTCTTGTAGTGGCTTCTGTAGGGCTGCTTTGTAGATAGATATTACTTAAATCTGGTTTTGTCATGGAATTTCTTATTTTCTCCATTTATTGTAACAGATAGTTTTACAGGGTGTAGCAGTCTGAGTTGGTAGCCCTGGTCTCTTAGAGCCTGTCAAACATATGTTCAGGCCCTTCTGGTTTTTAGTGTTTTATCAAAAAGTCAGTTGTCACTCTAATAGTTCTGCCTTTATGTTACTTGGCCTTTTCCCCTGGCATCTTTTACCATTATTTCTTTGTTCTGTGCATTTGCATTTTGAATATTGTGTGTCAGGGGGACTTTGATTTCTCATCTTGTTTATTTGGTGTTCTGTATGCTTCTTGTACTTTGATAGACATCTCCTTCTTTAGGTTAGGGAAATATTCTTCTATGATTTTGTTGAAAATACTTTCTGTGCCTTTGACCTGCATTTATTCTCCTTCCTCTATTCTTATTATTCTTAGATTTGACACAGATTTCTTAGATGTTTTGTGCCTGGTTTTTTTAAATTTAACATTTTATGTGACGAATATATCCATTTCTTCTGTCAAGTCTCTAGTGTCTGAGATCCTCTCTTCCATCTCTTGGATTCTATTGGTGAGGCTTGCCTCAGAGGTTCTTCTTTGAGTTCCTGAATTTTTCATTTACAGATTTTCCTCATGTGTTTTTATTATTATTATTGATTCTTTTTTCCATTTTGGGGGCTTGAATGGTTTTATTCATTTTCTTCCATTGCTTGTTTGTGTTTCCATAGATTTTTTAAGAGATTACTCATTTCCACTTTGAGGATCTCTATCATATTTGTAAAGGCTGTTTTAAGGTATTTGACTTGTTCTCCCACTGGGCTGCAATACTCAGGGCTTGCTGTGTTTGGGTTGCTTGGCTCTAGTGGAGAAATATCATCATGGTTGTTATTGATTGTACTTTTATGCTGGCATCTAGGCAACTGGGATTGGGAAAAATATAATTCTAGGTCCTGATATCTGGATCCTGTTTTTTTAAGTGGGTGTTTTGCCTTTTAATTCTTAGGAGATTGTGGTGACTGTGTTTCCTGGTAGGTAATTCTTCTGGGATTTTGATAGATGTAGGCATGGCCATCGGGATTCTAGATAAAATATATTTCTAGGCGTTGGGAAATGACATGACACTTAGAAATGAAGATGGTCTAGGAGGGGGCACTGAGAGAGTCTAGATGGAGGGAGGAAATCAGGTTTTCCCACCATGATCTGCTTAGTCTCCTGAGAACTCGTGCAGAGCATAAGCAGAGGCCACATCAGAAAGTTTGCTACTGAGACTGGGAGATTGACCTTGGAGGAATGGAAGAAGAGGTGAAGATCTGGTATGAGCCTACTTGCTTCCCTGATCAGACTGGCTTGTGGGCCAGGGAGTGCCTGTTGCATTTGAGGGGTGGGATAAAGCAGTGAGTGGTGGTAGGAGGTTAGGAGGGGAAGATCTGTATCATCCACTGGAGATGGGTGATTAGGATGGGGATGAGGCTGCTGCAGGTGTTTTTGCTGTACAGCTGAGGATGAGACTAGAGGTGCAGAGGAAGAAGTGAAGATCTGTAGTCAGCCTACCTACTTCTCTGACTAGAGTAGTTTGTGGGTTGCCAGGGAGTATCTGCTTGTGTTCAGAACTGGGAAAAAGATATGAGGACAAGTAATTTTCTTAAGCATGAGTAAAGTAGATGATAATCACAGAGGCCTACAGAAAAAGAGGAGCACCAATATAACATCTTCTAATCAAAGTTAATGTATTTAAAGTGCATTCAAAAATTAGCTGCCATCAAGGACTTTATGCAGAAAATGACCCAGTTAGACTTTTATCATCTGTTTTTTTTCATATTTGATTGTTGGGCCAACATTTGTGAGTATATGATAGCACACTTTCTTAATCCTGTTTTTAAATTAGTTATAATATGGACAAACACAGGCACTCTGAATTTTACCTAGCATTCACAATTACTCCTATAAAGTAAAATTCACTGAATAATTTGGGGGAATGGTGTTTTGGTGTATCCACATATTCAATAAAGATAGGGAAACAAATGAAACGAGATGTAGAGATTAATACCTGATGGGTGAGGTCATTCTGTATTCTGTGAAAAAAAATGTTGCTCTGATTGGTTGATAAACAAAGCTGTTTGGCCAATGGTGAGGCAGAATAAAGTTAGGCAGGACATTCTAAAGAGAGAGAGAGGAAGGAAGAAGACAAAGCAAAGGAGACGCTGCCATGAGAGACAAGATGTAAAGGTACCAGTGAGCCACAAGCCACATGGTAAACTATAGATTTGCAGAAATAGGTTAATTTAAAATATAAGAACTAACTAGTGAGAAGCCTGAGCCATTAGGCCATATCATTTGTAAATAATATAGTCTGTGTGTTTACTTGGGTCTGAGCAGTTGCAGGACCAGGCAAGACACAGGAATTTTATAAGTGGCTGAAGGACCCTGGTGCCAGGCAAGCAAAAGAAATCTTTCAGCTACAAATATCTCCTGGCACTGCCTTTACTTAAAGAGATTACAGTTAAGCTATTTTAAAAAATTCATTCTGAGATAAATGTGATAAATGATCTGATTGAAAGAATTGACACAATTTAAATAAAAGACTTCACAAGTTTACAAAAGAATCTGAGATAATATACATCTGTATTTTGTGGTTTTGGTCACTCTTATTTTTATGATGTTCTTTCTAGGAACTTCATATAGATTGCTCTCAGTCACTCAAAGCATGTAGGGGATACCTTTAGCTCTACATCATCCTTACATAGACCATACTCCTGGTTTAACTATAATTTAGAACAGGAATCAGTCTACATTTTGTTACATATGATGGGCTTGTAACCTACCTGGTCAAGAACTGACTCAGATGATCAGAACAATATGTGTCAATATTATGGTTGGATTGGGAGCCAGAAGTCATTTAAAAGGTATTTTCTGAACTATTGTTGTCATGATTATACAAGTGCAATGAGTATATTGGAAATAAGGATAGCTAATTAAATAAGACTGTAAGGACTACATTTCTATCGATTGCAATCTCATTACCCTTTATGATGCTTGAAGGCTTACATTGTCACCATCAGAATCTGTTCAAACTCATCTTTAAAATCGACAAATTTCTTTTTGCTTAAGTATTGAATTTCTGTCTTTTGAAGACACTAAAATGAGACAGAAGAAAAATGAATAATACACCTATGGTGCTGTGTTATTTGCAGCATCTTCTCATTTAACTCAAGTCTTTTTAGAATAATAAGAATTATGTTCTATTGTTGTAGTTAATAAAGATTTTAAATGACTTTTGGTCGGTAGCACTCACGTATTTCTTTTCAAGTAACAGAGGTCATCCAATAAATACCCTGTTAGCAACAGAAAAATAGCTGCCTATTTTTAATTATAGTACTTCAAGATTTTGACCACAAAAGTCTTAATAAAAGCATTCAAAACATTTGACAGATCATCCCAATAATTATAGTGTTTTTTAGGAACTAAAAAATTATAAATTTAATGTTTTCCATTTTTTTAAGGTGGTCACCAGGTCATGTTTCTTTTTTAAAGTAGTTTTCTCTTGGTTGGTTTGTTTTGTAATTCCAAGGTACTTATTTTCTGAGGTTGACAGTGCTTTTTAATGTTGATATCCAACATTACAAGTCATTTTTCAATTCTGAGTACTCTCAGATCTCTTTGAACAATAACATTTTTCTAGTAAGTCTACTATCATCATGTTTTATTTCTTCAGGAACCCTAAACAGACTACAATATGGAGAGAGGGAGAGAGAAAGGGGGGAGAGGGAGAGAGGTAAAAGAAATATTATGTGTGAGGACCTACATGTTTAATATCTTCATACGTGTATTTCATAGCACAGATTTAGAGAGCAATTCTCAGAAAATTTAAAATTAGCTATCTGTAGTTTTCTAATAAGTCTTGAAGTTAGGCATTCCAGTTTAATGTTCATTTCTGATACTGCATTTGCTATTCTGAGTACTGAGGCTTCCACAGAAACTTTGTAATTATTATTCCAGTAAGTACAAAATAATGTTACAAACTTTATTTGCATTGAGCTTAACCTACATAGAAAGCTGGAAAGAGCTGACCTCCTCTTGACAATATTTATATATATATATATATAAAGCCTGAGTCTCCCTGCCCTCTCTCAGTACTCATTAATTGCCAATAGCTCTTTAGCTATGGGTGAGACATTGTGAAATATCCTCCATCTCATTATTATGCCTGGTGGTGGTGTCATATTGCAGATCTTGACAGGCGACCAATTTGTTGAGATTTCAACACAGCCTCCATGTCATATAAAGAATATACTATCTTGCATCAGGAGCCCTGGTCCTCTAGCTCTTACAATCTTCATGCCCCATCTTCTATGATGTTCCCAAGCCTTAGGTGTAGGTGTTATAAGTACTGATATCTTGTGTTTTTAAATATTTTTTCATGTCATACATGTTGCCAGATTTATCAACATTAGTTTCTCTTAATACTCTCCTTGTTATTCCTTTAATAACCACAGGATCAAAAGTAATATGACATTTTAATTTCTGATAATAGTAACTTGTATCTCTTAAAAATTGGTAAGATTGTATAGAGATGAGCCCACAGGATCATAATCTTTAAAGAATAATGTCACATTTAATTTTCTCCTGTCTCCTTGTTTACATATTTCATCTATTCCTATATGATAGTGCTTACTATCCTCTGATTTCTATAGATTTTTAATGCTTTCTCTAGATTTTTAGTATGTAATGTTCAATTTTCTTTATTTTGGATTTTTTGTATCTTCAAACGCATAGACTTAAACTACAAATTTTCCTACAACTGTTATGCATTCCTGTCATGTGACAACAGAAATTCATGTTCTCAGAGCTCTGGAGGCTTGAAGCCCACAGTCAATGTGCTGGCAGCTCCCCCACCCCCCCGCCCTTTCCTTTCTCCTGGGCTCAGAAATGGCCATGTTCTTGTTGGCTTCTCACATGGCCTTTCTTTGGTGGTCATAGAACTTTGATTTTTTTCATTTAAGTTTAGTTTTAATGATTCATAATGTACATATCAGCTGGAGACCATGTAACATTTAAGTATATTCTATAGTGTTTCAAACAGATTAAACACATCTATATCTTCAAGATTTTAGGATTTTGTATGAAATCCATGCAAAATCAGTTTGTCTGAGTTGGTGAGATGTTGAGTATACTATTGTTGCTGTTTCTTGTGAACACACTGTGAAACACCACGCTATGAGTTTCTACTCCTCCCTAATTCATACCCACCCCACCCCAACCCTGCTTAACTCCCTGGCATCCCACAAGGGCCATTACACTGTCATCTTCAGGGAAACTGACTTCCTTCACATATTTATTTCCATCCCAGGTTTTCTCTTTTATTTAATATTTCTGTCATGTATATGTTATAAGTATAATTGCTTCACAATTCATGTGTTCCCCCCCACCACCCTCGGTTTTCTTTAGTTATCTTTTTGTGTTTCAGATTTGGACATCTATCCTCAGATGTATTCAACGTCACTGATTTTTCTTAGCTGTGTCTAGTTCACTGCTGAGCCTGTTCATTTGTGTTACTGCTTATTTGTAGGCTGGCTTTTCTACTTCTTTCTTAATTGCCATGTCTCTGCTCACATTCTCAGTCTAGCTCTGCATTTTGTGAACCTTTTTCACCAGCTACATTGGTGTATGACTCTGCATTGTATTAAAATTTCTGCGTAATAATTCCCATAATTTCTGGTGCAGGCAAGTCCTGTTCAATTGCTTGCTTTTTCTTTGCGTATTTTGGTGTTTATCCTGTCTTTTGAAAGGTTTTAGTGTTTTGCTTTTGTTGAAAGTAGAACATGAAGTGTTACGTACTGGAAACTTGTGTGTAAGGTCTTTAGGGTGGACTCCTACTGTTAAGTCAAAACATCAGGCTATACTCGCTGTTCACTGTAACCGCAGGTGTTAAGCTCTGTACTTTCCAATACCTGTGTTTTTGTCGCCCCTGTTTTCTTTGAGCTTCCTTAGAAACTCCTTGCAACACAGAACCTGCACTTTGTAGTGCAGGTTCTTAATTGAGACTCACTGTTACTTTGCCATTACCCTGTGAAACTGATGGCATGGTGTGAGAAAGAAAAAATATTCTATGATATTATGACTGAATCTTCATGATTTTAATAAGCAGAGTAACTTAGCCCTCTGTCTTGTCCCCTGAGTGAGATTGTAAGACAAAGAATTCTCCAGTTTTCCAAATGTTACTTTCATGTCATCCAGTCCTCTAGCAAAGGAATCTCCCTGAGACAAGCACGTGCACTGAATTCTCTGCTATGTTTTAGCAGGACTCTCTCCATCTCTGCCTCTCACTTCTGTCTCTCTCTGTTTTGGCCTCCTTCTCTCTGAGTCTATATCTCTCCTCTCTCACTGATTCTGTTTTGTTCATTGTCCTTTGCTGTTTTTGAGGCAGGACTTCACTGTGCAGCCCAGGTTGCTCTATAGCTCACTGTGTAGCCCAGGCTGGCCTCTCTGCATAGTCAGTGATCCACTTGCCTCAGTTTCTCAGATGCTGGGATTACAGATATGAGTCACTGCCCTGCTTTTGAATATTCTTCTAATGGAGATACTTCAGTATGGATTCTTCTTCTATTATTAGAACGATAAAGGGATTTCAGTGAAACCTCAGAGGAACCTTAAAAGGAAAATTCAGTTAAATATAGACCCCTCCACCCAAGTAAAAAGAAATCTTGAATACAATAGCTATGAAGTCAGTTTACACTCAGCCTCCAGAACCTCATCAACCGCCATTTTGATGTTTCCCATAGATGATGACTTCATGGCTTCTGTTTCCAGTGATGTGATTATCCTGTATTCTCTAGACAGTTCAGGTTGTCCTGTAACTTCATTTATCAATGGCAATGAAAAGTGACTTTTCAATTTTCCACTTAACTTTTCTGTTGTGTTGTGAGAATAAAAATCTCTAAGCAGTTTGCTAAAATGTAAATTGGTCAACTGACTTATTTTAACATTTCTTTTTACATAAATACATATATTTAATTTAATTAATATTATATACATATATAATATTAATGTGTGCTTTAGAAAATGCTTGTTTTATATATTCTTTGTTCTGCCTAATGAAAAATTAAAAGAGACCATTTAACTTCTTCTTTTTTCTTAAATATACTTTTCCCAGACTCTAAAAATCTTCCATCGTGGACACGTTAATGAGGGCAGCAAGGAAAAGAGGGCAATGGGCAACTCTTGATCCTATCTCACAAGTGTGAGGCGCCAGGTGGGGCTTCTTTCCTATGCTTCATCATTCACCAGAAAACAATTGAAAGCAAATGGATCTTAACAAATTGTTGTCATGATCATTTCTATCATGGTTATTTTTTTATAAGAATCAAAATTTCCCATAATGTCTTTAAAACACTGTTGGTTGTTCATTTGGAATTTTAGTTAAGTTGGGTGCTTTCTTTTTTGTAGAAATTATGGAGGTGGTGTCATACTGATATCCAGAAGGCTTAGGCCCTTAAGCAATAAATAAAATACACAAGGTAATATATATGATTTTTAACTCAATGTGCCCAGGGATAAGAAGCACATTTGCTCCTGAGCTAGGGAAACCTGAGCTTTGCAAAGATTCATTTGAAGTCTTTCTTTCCCACTTCCAGAAGAATACTCAGTAATTTGTTTGTAATTTGTTTGCCTTATTTTATGTTATTATAAAATTTATAAGATAAAGTATTTTAAGCATAAGCAAGATTTTTGTTTTATTCCACTTTTACACTCCATTATACTCTGGTAGCTTTGGAGTGGTAATATGTGTCTTATAGATCAATTAAGGTATAATTGAGTCAGTAACATATTTGGATTGCGTTTGGAAAAATCAACCTGTGTGGTTTTCACTCTATGGCACATATTTCTGTAATTAGTAGCAGGTTGGTTATACATGTACCTTCCAGGATGTTCCATTTATGAAAAAGACTTACATGAGTGAGTGCTTGTATGTGTCCCACCTGGAAAAAGTTAATAAAACAGAGTATTAAGTTACAAACATTCTTGTTATTATTTTGAAGACATGATTAAAAAAAGCCCATGGGGCCCCAATCCTGCACAAGGAACTTAGGTCAACTAAGGAATGCTGAGAATGGGAGAAAAGGCCATCCCCTGGGACAAACACACCAAGTGTTTACTCAATACCGAATGGCCAGCCCTGAAAACTTACAGACAAGTAACATACAGACTGAGCAGGCTGCATTTAGGAATATATACATATTTACATATACATATATGCATGAACAATAGTTAATATTGAACAAAGGCCATGAAGTTGGCCTAGAGCAAGGAGAGATATACAGGAGGGAGGAAAGGAAAGAGAAATGAAGTAATGACATTAAAATACAAAAAGTAAAAGTAACCAAAAAATAAAGTAGGTAAAACCAGAAACATGTCTATGAAAGATGAATTACTTGCCTATAAAACTGAATGTTGCATTGACTTGTTATTGGGATAAGAAAACTGAAAATTGCTTTTGTATCTAAATATACTCAGCTAGTTATATATTGGTGCCTGGTGTAGTCTCCAAAATTTAGTGGAACTCACTTATTTCACCTAGGCTGTGAATACTGTGGTGTCCAGGGACAGCTCTCATCTAGCTTTGGTGTCTGATCAGTCATCAATTCAGGACTTACTAAGGGGTAGGAAGTATATCCACAATGGCTCAGTCTGACAACTGTTTGCAGGAGCCCTCTGGTTTTCATTACATGGACCTCTTCACAGAATTTCCTGAGTGTCTTTATTTAATCTAGAGAAAATAATCAAAGAGAGAAAGGAGGAAGACTCTGATGGTGTCTCCTTTCCTTAGTTCTAATCATCAGACGTGAATGTTAAGAGAGGCTCATGTTCAAAGTAGGGGACATAAGGATTAGGTTCCATATATTGAGTGGAAACTAGCAAGGGATTTGCAGGAATATTTTTAAACTGCAGTTGATTTTAAAACTCATATGTGTGGGAGCAGGATTCCGAGAGTTGTCAAAAACAATTTCTGCTGCTAGGTACTTAAATCAGATGTATTTTTCTCTCATGGTTTTGGATGCTGGATTTCTAAAGTCAAGGTCCACCAGGATGACACACTATCTAAATCATGAGAGTAAAACATCTCTTTCTAATCTCTTCTTTCCTTCAAAGACTCTGCATTCCCAGACCAAATTATGAATACAAACTAAAAATCATTACGTATAGTTGGTGAGAATTGTGTATTGTCAGATTTCTAGTCTCTTTCCAGAATTCTTGGCTATACATCTCTGTCTCTGCCTCCACATGGCTTTCTTTCCTCTACCTGTTTCTTGTTCATTGCTATGTTCAAATTCCCCTTTCTTTCTTCCATAAAGTTGGTATTTGATTAACTATCTTTTTGTCACTATAAAATACACTTGAGATAGTTGAGATATTAAGATAAAAATTTACATTGGTTTATAGTTTTGGAAATAGTGATCCATGATCCACTGGTCCTGTTTTTCACCTTTAGTAAGGTGCCAGAAGACATAATAATGAAGCAAGTCTATGTAACTCATGGCTAGTGGGTGAAAAGAAAAAAAGCAACATGGGTCCCACAACCCTCTTGATGGAATGCTCCTAGTGTTTTGAAGACTCCACATTATTTCTTGCCTTTCAAAGTTTTCACTACACCACAGTGGTTTCAAGATGGGGGTCAGACCTCTAATATGTTGGCCTTTGGTGAACAATGAAAACACAAAGCCTATCACTTGCTATTGAATTTAGCACCTACACTACCCCAGCATGATCTCAGGGTAACAGATTACATTCATTCTCTTTTATCTCCAAGTAAATACATACTTACACTACAAGTCAGGACTTGGACATGTGTGCAGAAAACAATTCAGCCCTCTACAGATATTATTTCAGACAGTATTTATTGGAATTCAGTTTTAAGTGCAGAACTGTAGGTATTATAGAGTGTGAGCAGAAATATAACAGTTTATGGGAAAGAGCACATTGATAGCCATTTTCAAATTTAGCAATAATCCTACAGGACTTTGCTGTAATGTGTTGGGAGACTTGAAACTATTCCAAACCTCAAAAATGGAAAAACAAGCATTTTTAATCAACAATGCTCAAAGTATATTTCTGTCTCTTATTTTCATAGAAATTACTATATTAAAATTATCAGAGAGAATGAAAAGATAGCAAAAAAGAGCAGAAAAGAATCATCATTAAAACTAAAAAACTTTAAAAAAAGAAAGAAAGAAAGAAAGAATATATAGCCAGGAATATTTTAAAAGTAGTCTATAGAAAATTGCCAGTAGACAATTCAAAGAGATTTATGTATCATTAATTATTTTTACTTAACACTTGACTTGTAATATTTTGGTACTGAAAGAATTTTGCATGCAATTATAATTCAGCATCCTTAACATCTTATTTTTAAAGACATGCATTTTTGCATGTAACTTTGTATTAATTTTCTTAAATAAGGTTTCACAAATATTATGAACTTGGGAGGCCTGAAATATGGACTGGGTCTTACAGGGCATCCTGGTTAATGAACTTAGGATTACAAGAGTTTTTGAATTAAGGAGTTGAAAATAATAGGAATTTCAATGTGCTTTAGTTGATCATACATTATTAAAATAGGTGAGTGAACTCATGAACCAACACAACTCATTCTGCATTCCTAATAGGCAGTTTGAGGGAATTTTAAACATGTGAATCTGTCTGAAAAACCTAGACACTGTCCTGTATTTTCCCTTTGTTGACAATCCTGACCTTGATCAGTGAAACATGCGACATGTAAAAAAGCTGCCAATGGTACAAATTTTTGAAGGAGACTTTTAAAATCCTGGTTTCCCAAAGTAATTTTTCAAGAAAATGTGTGCTGGAAATGCCTTAATGAATAATTATATAATGTTGTTGACAAGTCTAAGTAGAGAGGAGACTGCAAAAGATTTGCAAGAAAATATGGTCCTCAATAGTCAGATTTAGGTTTATCACATACTACATAATATATAATAGTTCAAAACATATAATTTACACAATATGGTATTATTTAATTTGAAGTCTATATTTGCTTATACTGACAGCATACAATTTATTATTTTATCATGCTTACTGCATTTGAATTTTCAAAATTGAACTGTTACTATTTATCATTTACATAGATTGTTTTCTGCATTTTGATTTTATTATTTGAATAGATCTGCCAATGTAATCCAGATTCTCTGTGAAATAAAAATAAGGTATATGTCTCTTCTACTTGATGGAGTTTTCTCCTCTGTTTCCTTGGTAGAGAAACAGGGGCAACAAAGGAAGCAGGAAGCAGGAAGGAAGGACAAATAACACGAAGACTGTGTGGAAAATCCATTAAGGACCACATGTAAATTTCACTAATTACAAATAAATTGCATGTATGTAATGAGCACACTCATGCTTGGTACTATAACCTTAGGTAACTACCTGAGCTTGGAGAAGCCATGAAACCTGAAGGAAAACCAACTACTCCCACTTCCCAAAACAATACAATTTATAACGACATCTGAATACGTGTGCCCATATGTAATTATAGCTGCCACGCTTCATCAAAGAAGTGTTTTGCCAGCAGATGGAGACCATTACAGAAAGCCACGACTGCTCAAAATGCAGAAAAAATCTTGACATTGGATGCCCGGCCCCATTCAATACATTTACCTGCCCTCAAGGCTAAGGGAACGTCACAATAATGTGTAAAGAGATTGCTGTGAGACTGTGGATATGGATAAGTGGGGCATAGATCTTGTAGGAATTGGGAGTATGAATAGAAAGTGAATATTATCAAAATGCATTTCATGAAATTCTCAAAGAATTAGTGAAAATATTATATTATTTTAAAGATTATAGCCCATGAACTATTCAAGATAAAAATCCCACTACTGCTTCTGGTCTCAATTTGGAGAGACTGTTACTTTATTATTTTATCCATCTGCATAATAGAAATATAAGTAAACTTAACTGAGTTGTAATAGATGTTAAGCATTAGACAGTTGGAAAATATGTGTTATCCTTTCTGAAACTTCCACAAGTCCTAACCTACTTGTATATTATGCCCTACTTATTTGACCACTCTTGTATTAAGATTTCTTTTATAAATAACAAGCCTTCTGAATATAAAAGGTATTATAACTTTATATAACCCTAGCCTAAAACTCAACCCTGTAGTCTAATGATAAATGAGGAAGATGATGCTGAATGATGCAAATAATAGATGGCAAGATGATAATGTGTAAATTGAATGGAACTTAATGTACTACTGAGTCCAGTGACAAACCATTAATAAGTTGTATCAAGATTTTGGTTTTGTGATGAGCAGTTAATTTTCCTTAGGTTTTTGCATCTGAGGCACAAATAGTCTGCCAAGTCACTTGCAAAAATAAGGCAAAGATTAATTTATATTTAAAGGGTATTTTAGACTTATTACTGAATAAATGACTGACAGAAATTTAAACATGTCAGTCAGCAAAGTAATCTGATAAATAAGAAACAAAACTCACAGAAGAAAATAAAAAGTCTTCATGAAACTTTAGATTTTAAAGCATTTAAAGATGGAAAGGGCATTTAGGTTATCTCATTCATCCCCCTGACAACCCAAAATCGTATTGTTCGGTCTTGACTGGAATGTCCTAGATTATTTTTAATGGCTCAAGAGGTTGGAAACCCTTGTGATACTGCCTTTGGGGGGGTCAGTTTTACCATTTGAACTCTTGCTTTTGAAAGTTTAAAAATACTTTTTCCCTTCTCTCAAGTTACAAGTTCATATTTAATTTAATATTTAATAAATTTTCTCACATTTTACATTTAAAAATACATGGTTTAGAGTTTAATATGGTTAAGGCCTAACAAAGGAACCAAGTAATAGCTACTATTAACAAATGCTTAAAACAAAGCTGAATTGGATATACTGTTATTCCAACCTTCGGTGGTGGGGAGACATTATTATTATAGAAGTCGCACAAACAGTTAAAAGGAAGCTCAGTGAGATAAAAGATGCTTGTCTACATGACAGATATTAGCAAGCAGCATCACGCATGCATGCCGGCCTGGCTTTGAGTGTAATTTTCCCAAAATGTCATAAAAATGAATTTTTTGTGTGACAACATCTTTATCAGTGATTACTTTCAGCTGTCTTCATATTTCTACCTCGGGAAAAGACTTTCGCATTGTGACAGATATGCAAATAACACTCGAAAAGGAAAGGGAAATTAGAATAAAACACAGTAATAAAGAAAAAGGCTCAATAAGACAGACCCAGTGAATAGTGAGTTCCATTAGAGAAGTTGCAGATTTTGCACTTTCTCACTCATCAGGAAGGAATTTTGTTTTAAAAGTTTTGTGCTTAAACAAGCATGACTGCACCAGATGAAACACGGTCTCCATCCTTACGCTAACCTTCACTTACTTTTGATAAAGCTCTGTAAGTTTTCTAACTTTAAAGTGTGTCTACAACAGACAAATTCTTAAGTAACTCTTCGAAGCCTTGGAGCCCATTAGGGATGGACCTTTCCTTGATAATCAGCCCCACCTCACATTTCCATGACAGCACTAGTGAGGATAGCATCGGTTTGCCTCTCCTTAAGATTTAAAATATGATACAAAATGTGCAGGTTTCTGGGATTTGTTGAAACCCATTAAGAGAAAACTGCATCCTCTTGTTCAAAAGAATGGAATCTAAATAAAAATGTAGTGGCTATATACAATGGAGTATACTCCACTGTGTAAAAAAAATAAATAAATAAATTTTCAGGTAAATGGATAAAACTAGAAAATATTAAATTGAGTGGGGAAACACGGGCCCTAAAAACCAAATGTCACATGTTCATAATCATATATGTATTGTCTGCTATTTTAACACAATTTTCATTTTAAGAAAAAAACTACATATATTCTCCTTTTAAAAAAAAATTACTTCAAGATTTTGTTTTCTTTAATGTTTAGAGCTTTGGTTTCTTTTTTGTTTTAAAATGCATGAAAGTTTTCATTCCTTCCATGCTATTTCTGTTTCTTCTTCTCCTCCCCATTTTCCTTTCTCCCCTTAATCTATATCAGAGCAATTTTTAAGAACTATAAAATTTCTGGAATTTTTAATCAGGAATAAAATTGTTTTACTGTAATTTTAAAAATTAAAGTCATTTATTTTTCAGTTCTGGTGTCAGTTCAAGGTGCCGCCACCACTGCAGCCACCAGAACTGAGACGCTAAAAGAGGTTGTTTCTGTGTCCTGCTAGTCAGCTCCCAAATAATGACACCAAGACTTATTATTAATTATTAAAGCTTGGCCTCAGCTTAGGCTTGTTTTTAACTAGCTCTTATAACTTAATGTATATCTTTAATCTACATTCTACCACGTGGCTTTTACCTTTATCCCATTCTGTGCGTCTGACTCATTCTGCGAATCTGTCACATCTAGATTCATCACCCTACTTCCTCTCTCCCTGCCCGGAAGTCCCGCCTATAACTCTTGCCTAGCTATTGGCTGTTGAGCTCTTTATTAAACCAATTTCAGCAATGTATCTTCACAGAGTGTACAAACATCCCACAACAGGAGGTAGAAAGGGAGGCCACAAAGGCTGGTGAGGCAGTACGCAAGCCCTGAGGAGATCGATGCCCAGCTGCAGACTGAGAAGCAGAAGGCCAATAAATAAGAGGAATAAGAATAAGGTTGTGGCAACAGCAGGAGGGAGAGCAGGCCCTGCATCTAGCCTGGGGAGCACAATAGAGCTGACCCTGTTGTGTGTGTATTAGGCGGGGCACCTCACCTGGGCAGCACACCAGAGCTGACCTTGTTGGTGGAGGCAAAAGTGAGCTGGGTCTGTAGATGTGAGAGCAGGAAAGCTGCCCCTGCCCCTTCCCTGGTATGCCATGGGATGGAAAGGGTAAGAGAAATATGCACCCCACCCCACCCAACCCTGGCCCCTTACCACTGTGGTCAGGCAGGAGAGCATAAGAACAGAAGAGCTGGCCCTGCCCCTCATGAAGTGCAGCCAGCAACTCTTACTCTGGAGAGTGAGCCCTGCACCTCCCCTGGCAAAACAGTAGAGCTGGCCCTGGTGGTGTGAGTAAGGGGGAGCTGGACTCCAGGGTGTGGGAGCAGAACTGGCCCCTCTCCTTGCTGTCTGCTGCACTGGGTGAGCTAGCCAGGGCAGTGCTAGAGAGCTTGCCTGGGTGATGACAATGAGGGAAAGCTGGTAGGCTGACCAACCCAGCTAACACCCAGGCCCAGAACCAGTGCTGAGTTAACTCACCGGAACACCTACCTCATATATGAACTGCTGAGCATGTGAAGAGGCTGAACCTGAGACCCAAAGCTACAGGATCTCCATGACACAGGACAACAACAGGATATCCAAGAGGAGTTCTAGTGGGAGCCCAGTATCCATAGTGCAGCAGAAGCCAGAGCCCTCAAACCAGACCGAGGAACACTTACATGTAAAGTACACTTTAAGGACTGAAGAGTATACTGTGTGACTTCACGGGCCACACTACAGCTTCCATACAGAGATTTTGTTTTTAATTATTATTTGGGTTTTTTTTGTTTGTTTGTTTGTCTGTTTATTTGGTTTGGTTTGGTTTTTAGGGGTTTTGGGGGGAGGTACTTTTAAATTTTGTTTTGGGGGGAGCTTTCAAGGGCAGGAGGTAGAAGCAAAGGGATGGGGGAGATAAGTAGAATCGGGGTGCATAACTTGAAATCCACAAAGAATTAAAAAAAAAAAAACAGAAGAGGAGGAGGGAGGAGGAGGAGGAGGAAAGGAGGGAAGGAAGAGGAAAAGAAGGAGAAGGGAAAGGAGAAAGAGGAGGAGGAGGGGGAGGGGAGGAGAATAGAAGGTGGATATGGGGTTTCTGTGACCCCCCCCAAAAGAGAAGAAGTCTCTAGACTCAGATGAGAGTTAAGATGGTGATAACTGCCAGCAAAATCGGAAAGCTGTGGAAGCACTGGTTGACACTGAGACCCCGACCAGTTGGCACAGACAACCGAGAAGGTCACACAGCTGTATCTGGATGGGCCACAGGAGCTTTCAAGGAGAGAACTCGGAGAAATCGAGAAGCAGAAAGCAAAAGCTCACTCCACGAAGGTGCACTTGACTGGGAAGACAGAGCAGGCCAAGGCTGATCTTGCGGGGCTCGCAAACATCAAAGAACATCTGGAGGAGAAAGCAAGAAAGAAGAGGAGAGCAGAAGATGCTGCGACTTTGTCAGGAATATGAATGCAGTCGTTCATCCTGAAGAAGTAAGCTGGCCTGTGGGAGGAGATGCTGGGGAACTGGACCGTGCCACCAGGACCTCGGTCATGTCTCACCCACCCTGGCGCCCTGCTGCCGCTGCCACCAGCTCCTCATAGCCCGGAGCCCCTAGGGCCTGGGGCCTCTTTTCATCTTGGCACAGAAATCTTTCAGGAGATGGGAGTGGGTGGGGAAGGGGCAGCCACTGTCTTTGAGACCGAAAGATGCAGGACAGCATTTCATACATAACCCTTTGGATGTTTTTGCTGTTTTTAAAATTTGGAATCCTGTGATTTTTTTGGGGGGTGGGGGGCGGGTAAGTACCTGGGAAGAGGGTAAAGAGGGAGGGGTTGGTGCCAGCGGGCAGATGCTGTGGCCGTTGATGACACCCAGCCCTGAGTGCTGCCTGGGTGTTCACTCAGAGGGACTGTGGGGAAGCCTGTGCTCCAAAGGGTCCAAGGTTTGTGCCTGGCCAGTTCCATCCAAGGGAGCCTCTCCTTGCTGACACGCTCTGCCTGCTTCCCACTCACCCGGCCAGGGCTAGGGGCCATTTTTAACCCTACCCAGTGATCATTTCAAGAAACCTCAGGTTACTGGGCATCACCCAAACAATACAAGCTCCTCAAACAATACAATTTATGTATTCGGCAATTTTTTTTTTTCAAAAAGCCATTTATGCCAATGTCTCTCAGCTCATACAGGTTAGACATTCTTTTTGTTGTTGTTGTTTTTTTGTTTTGTTTTGTTTTTTTCGAGACAGGGTTTCTCTGTGTAGCTTTGCGCCTTTCCTGGGACTCACTTGGTAGTCCAGGCTGGCCTTGAACTCACAGAGATCCGCCTGCCTCTGCCTTCCGAGTGCTGGGATTAAAGGCGTGCGCCACCACCACCCGGCCAGGTTAGACATTCTTCTTGTGAAGTTTACATTCGTTACATATCCTTTATATATTTTTGTCTTTATATCTCTGCAATGCATTTAAATTTTTTTTCAGATCTGATGTTCATGGAATGGAACTTCTTGTCCTTTTGTTAGGACCTGCAGCAATCTACACATTCTTTTTATAGTAGTGACCATTTTTGCCAGTGAGTACTACTAATGTGTCTTCTGGTTATGAACCAGTGGAACCTGCCTTTGCCACAGCAAAGCAAACAGTCTGGTTCTGAGAATTCATAGAAATGGACTTGGAAATCAAGTCAATACTATCTGTGGCAGTGCTCTTTTTTTTCAAAGACATAAAACAAACAAAAAAAAAAAAAACAGTGTGGCTGGCTTATGGTATTACTGAAAGAGTTGATTGGGTTTAAAATAGAAATACAAAGTTATTAGGCTATGAGCTATCTCTATGAAGAGTTCTGCATAGCTCTAAGCTTGGCTATGTTTTGCTTGGATGTTTCTACTTAAAAGTTCCTAAAACATCAGACAAAGTAAGTTATAATCATAATCCATGATTCAATGCATTTTAATAGTTTTAGAAATAACTCACTGTCCAGGAACAGCAGAGTGCAGTAGAGATGGATAAAAACAGACCATGCATCTGAATGTGAAAATAAGCTAAGGGAACATTTTCATTGAAGAAAAATAAGTCACTTAGAAAAAAGTTAAAATCGTGTAGGGTAACAATCATTCTTACTAAACGTTGATTGACTTCTAAGTACAAGGCAGTGTGTCAAAATTACTTTTATTACCAGGTCATTTATATTTTAGGATAATCCTTGAAATACAGCAATTGTTATCAACTTGATTCTAAGGATGTCAATAGATAATTAATAATGAGATTTATTAATACCCCTGAGCATAAGGCCCAGTAGGTAGGAAACAGTTAAATTTAACTTTCAAACTTCAGACTCACATTGAAAAGAAATAATAAATGTTTGGGTTTCATGTCCTTCAAACTGCATACTAGCTTTATCAAAGAGCATATGCATTTTATATTTCTAATTCTAACTGGTCTTACTTTTATGGAGATAGCAATAATAAACATATTGATGGAAATAGGCAAAAGGAATTTGTCAGGCAGTTTGGGCAGGAATATTGAAAAAGAACAGCTCTGTTTCTGGAAATTGATAACCAGTTCTGTCTGGGCCAGAAGCCAGAAGTCCTTCATTTTGAAGGCAGTTTTGTCCTGGCTGGAGGCCAGACAATCCATAAATGTTCTGGTTTCTTGTTATCTTTCTTTTTCCTTTTACATAGCAACCTGACACCGATGCCTGGATGCTAGGTGTTATCAAGGACTTCACTGGCCCTTGAAGTTGTGTGGAAAGTGAAGTCCTGCCACCAGGAGGGAAAGACATATGCAAATATTGTGGAGATCTACAGCTGACCAGCTCACCCAATCATCCACAACATACACCTGCACATGCCCCTGAACACACACACACACACACACACACACACACACACACACACACACACAGCTCAGAGAATTATTAATCTCTAGACAAAGACTGCACAATGATACCCATTTTTCCTTTTTTGTTTATTAAGAAATTTTAAAATTCATTTTACATACCAATCAAAGACCCCACCTCTTCCCTCCTCTTGCCACCCCCAGCCTCCCCCTCCCAGCTCATCCACATTCCCTCCTACAAGAAGGTAAGGCCTCCCATGGGGAGGTACATTTAGTAGAAGCAGGTTCAAGCCCCTCCCCCTGCCTCAAGGCTGTGTGAGGTGTCCCATTATAGGTAATGGCCTCCAAAACGCTTCCTCATGCACCAGGCATGGATTCTGATACTACTGCTTAAGGGGCCCCTTAAGCAGATCAAGCTACACAGCTGTCTCGCTATGCAGAGGGCCTAGTCCAGTCCCATGCAGGCTCCACAGCTGTTGATCTAAATTTCGTGAATTCCCATTGGTTTGGTTTGGTTGTCTCTGCAGGTTTCCCCATCATGATTTTGATGCACTTGTTCATAGAATCCCCCTTCCCTCTCTTCAATTAGACTCGTGGAGCATGGCCTGGTATTTGGCTGTGGATTTCTGCATCTGCTTCCATCAGTTACTGGATGAAGGCTCTATGATGACAGAGTATTCACTGATCTGATTACTGGTGTAAGCCAGTACAGGCACCCTCTCCACTATTGCTAGCAGTCTAAGGTGGGGTCATCTTTGGGGATTCCTGGGAACTTCCCTAGCATCCAGTTTCTTCCTATCCCTAACATGGTATCTCTTTCATTGCTCTCCCACTCCATCCCTGTTACAGCTTGACCATCCCATCCCCTTATGTTCTCATGCCCCAACCCCTACCCTCCATTGCCCACACCTCATGCCCTATTTACTCATGAAGATCTCATCTATTTCCCCTCTCCAGGATGATCCATTCATCCCTCTTTTGGTCCTCCTTGTTAACTAGCTTCTCTAGAGCTGTGGGTTGTAGTCTGGTTATCCTTTGCTTTATGTCTTCTATCCACTTATGAGTGAGTACATACCATGTTTGTCCTTTTGAACCTGGGTTACCTCACTCAGGATGATATTTTCTAGTTCCATCCATTTGCCTGTAAATTTCATGGTGTCATTGTTTTTCACTGCTGAGTAGTACTCCATTGTGTATATGTACCACATTTTCTTTATCCATTCTTCAATTGAGGGGCATTTAGATTGTTTCCAGGTTCTGGCTATTATGAATAATGCCGCTATGAACAAGTTGAGCATGTCTCCCTGTCTCCCTGTGGTATGATTGAGCATTCCTTGGATACCTGTCTTTCTCTTTGGGAATTCTGCTCTACAGGATCATAAGATCGCTGCATATTTCTTTTTTTAAAAGCTGTTTTACACACACACACACACACACACATACACACACACACACTATATTATAAATACCATGATTCCATTGTCTCTGAAATTAATTCAAGTTTTGGAGGCAAAGGATGTAGAAGTGTGTTGCTTGGTTGGGATAGGGGGATTTTTAGTGGCCGTTGAATGCCCAGAACTCTAGACTCCCAAGTTATGCTCACCTGTGATGAGAAATTCTCTGTTGCACTCAATAACTCACTCCAACTTCACCCCGATTTGTTATAAAGAGTTTGCACTGTTCCAAATATATTACATAAGTTTCATGTTGGTCAGCATTGATGCCCTTGGGTTATAAATGATCCAAGCAAATTTGCCAAAATCACCAAAGGAGAAACCTGTAGAGGAGTCAAAGTAAAACCGTTTGATTGGGGAGCTAAGCCATTGCTGTCCTGCCACCATTGTGAAAGCCTGAGCATGAACGAAAGCATTGTAAAAGGCACCCATTATAGGAAACGCTGCAGCAATGTGTTACTAGTCACAGCTTCTTTTTCTTTGTTGCCATCATCAGTTTTATCTGCAGCTGCCTCTTTAGAGGCCTTTGTGTTTTCTGAGGACTAATTCTGTGGACTAATTAGTTCATCTTGCCACCAACGGTGCCCTATTTAGATACAATGACTTCATATGTTACCCTTAATTTTGAAGAGAAGTCACTTTAATTTCCCATATATTTTCATCCTCCCTTATAGCTTAGCTTTGTAAACCCCTGGGTAGATTTTATCCTTAATCATGGAATAAACCTGAGTCTCACTGGCACTTGAGAGTACTACTGTAGTGGAACACACAAAAAGCTATGTGTAAGCACTTATTTAAAAAATTTCAAACTACCTCTTAAAATTACTTTTGTCCTCCAGAAGGCCAGTCATAAATGGATTTTATGTTAAACACATGTTATACATGCTTTTTGGAATTGAATATTTCTTGAGAACTGAAGGGAGACACTGACAAATTTAGCAATAAATGTTAGAGTAACTCAGATTTAGGACAAGTGAAAAGAAACACTTGAAACGGAAAGAAAATGTTCATGGTTTGATTCTCTGCCTTGGAAACCTTGTCGATAGTCAGGGAACTTGAATAAAAAATTCCAGTTGGAATTGCAGTGCAGTGGAGCTTGTGACATGGAAGAAAATGCTACTAGTACATCCAAAGATATTATGGTACAACAGTTAACGAATGATTTTTTTCTATGGCTGAAATAGTACAGTATTGACAATTGAGGGGTGGAGCACAGCTGTGCACAGTCAGTAATTGCTTCTGAAATGGAAAGTGAATGCTTCAGCAAGATAAAGTATTTGCATTTAAATAAGAGAAAGATCAAGTCAACACTATCTTTGGATCATGATTTCTGAACAGCACTTATTTTATTTTTCTTATTTAAGATTTATTTTTCTGCCTCACTGTAGAGATAAATAGAAAAACAAACTCAGTGATGTGCTGCTGTATCATGCTCACCTTTTAGAATACTGGGTATGGGAAATGGGGAAGGATGGCTGTGAGGAGACCATTAGACAGTAACATACTAACACATGACTAGGAGATATTTGAAAATGGTTGTGATGATCTCAGAAGAAAGCTGACTAATCATCAAATGATGATATTCAATATGTGATTAATACACCTCATTATTTATGTCATATTTCCCCTTTCCTATTAAAATGTTGAATTGATGTTTACTGTCCCCATGTTCATAAGAGTTCATTTCAGATGTGCACATTATGCTTTCATTCTCATGTTTTATAAGGGAAATAAATTTATATTAAGTGAATGAAACAAGAAAATGCAAGAAAGAGCATCATTGGCATTTATGAATGATATGTTGTTGTTGGATTTTGCTCTTTGCTCTTTAGGGGGACCTGCCACCCAGCTCCCAAATAAATCACACATGGAGGCTTATTCTTAATTAGAAATGCCCAGCCATAGCTTGGCTTGTTTCTTGCCAGCTTTTCTTAACGTTAAATCCCATCTATGTTCTGCCTCTGGGCTTTTACCTTTTTCTACTTCTGTTTATCTTACTTTCACTCTACTCTGTGGCTGGCTGTGTCACCCTCCTCTCCTTGTTCTCTTGCTCTTTTTTCTTTCTTTTCCTCCCAGATTTCTCCTTCTATTTTTCTGTCTGCCTGCAAGCCTTGCCTATTCTTTCTCCTGCTTTGCTATTGGCTATTCAGCTCTTTATTACACCATCAGGTGTTTTAGACAGGCATAGTAACACAATGTCACAGAGTTAAACAAATGCAACATTAAGAATGCCACACATCTTTGCATCATTAAAACAAATGTCCACAGCATAAACAAATATAACACACTTCAAGATGATGTTCTACACTGATGTCTTTCTATAACATCAAAGCATGAGAGCTATTACATCAATCAAGCAGAAAACTAATCATCAAATGATGATATTCAATATGTGATTCATCAGATTGATTATAAATTTGAGAATTTACAGCATTCAAAATAATATATAATTATAATAAATATAATATAATTATTCATGCTTAGGTAAAATGTTTTCAAGCTTAAAACAGTATCTACATAATACCAAATCCAAATTTAAAATCTTTACATCTTAATTTTATGACAAAAAGTTAAAAAATGCAAAAGTGAAAATTATCAGAATGTATAAAATTTATACCATATTCTCCCTCAAATTAAAAGAAAATAAAAGATAAACATACAAGTATTACTTGATAAATTATTTGAAAACTATTTTAATGTAAATCCCATATTTCCCAAAAAAACAAAAACAAAAACAAAACACACCAAAGTTTTGCATTTTTCAAAAAATTTCACAACATCGATAGGTAGAAAGAAATAATAATAAATTTGTGGGGATTAATCTTCAAGTCACAAACAGATGAATCAGCACAGGCAACTGTGTTTCTCTCCTGGGATTAACCTTGTAGAAACAATAGCAGGGAACATAGAACCCAGGCTAGAATAACTTTGTGCTTCAAAATATTTATAAAACTCTGGAGAATACCTTCTGTGGTTGCTGGATTTTTTTTCTACAGAGACTTTTTAGGACTTTACATTGTAGATAGCTTATAAAAATGCAAAATAATTCTTGTCTGTCGACCCGAAAATTCTGTACTATCCAACTGAGATTCATTCACCTTCCCTCTGTGGAATATTCTGCTTTATTTGCATATTTGTATGATCTCCCTAATCTCTATATGTGTCTGCTCACCAAAATCTCTTTTTAACCATTCAACCCATCTACCTGGTTCCCACATTGATTAGTCAGTAGAATAATCTTTTAAAAATGCACTCCTTTCTTACAGCTCCAAGAAACTGCTGGTTTTACCTTTTATAAATACTACCTTTTAATCCAAGACAATAAAAATAAGAAGACCACACACAGCACAGGCCTTGAGAAGAGAAAGACTCTTGACAGATATAGCTAAGGCTGCTGCCACCCAGACCAGACTGAATAAGAGTGAGTGCTTCAAAGAAATCTTTAGGAAAAATACCATAACATATCTTATATCTCTCCAATTTCCTATCACTTTTTTTTTTTTTTTTTTGGTTTTTCGAGACAGGGTTTCTCTGTGTAGCTTTGCGCCTTTCCTGGAGCTCACTTGGTAGCCCAGGCTGGCCTCGAACTCACAGAGATCCGCCTGGCTCTGCCTCCCAAGTGCTGGGATTAAAGGCGTGCGCCACCAACGCCCGGCTTTCCTATCACTTTTACATAATTTTTGACTGTGTTGCCACTGAAGAAAGAAATGACCTATCCCAATTCCCAATTCCAGCGTGAACAGAAGTAAAATCAAGGGAACATAGAAACTGGAGAAAGTGAATATTCCAGATTCACACAGGGAATCATTAACATTTGACACTAGTCTTTATCTCCTCTGGTCTGCACTACTAACATGCACAGTGATACTTGGGAGAAGTAGTGAAGGGTAGAGAAGATAGCTCAGCAGGTAAGGTGCTTGCTTACAAGTAAGAGGATCAGAGTTCAGACTCTCCAGCACATACATAAGTGTCTGGTATATATGGAAACAATCTCACTGCCCAAAGGCAGAGACATGAGATCCCTGAAGCAAAGTGTTTAGCTAGACAAGCTTTATTAGCACGCTCTGTGTTCAATTGAGAGACCCTGCCTCAAAGAATAAAGTGGAGAGCTATCAAGGAAAATTACCAATGCCAGCTTAGGGTTTCTACATGCATGGGAACATGTGCACAAACACACATGCACACAGGCATACCACATAAGCAGATAAACAACATAAAGGGGAGTTGTAGAATGAGAAATGAAACTATGATGCTAAGATAAATGCTACAGGAAATCTACGGTGTAGGAGTGTTCAATGCATAGGAAAAGTTTCATATTGTTAAAAAATAATCTATAAAATCATTCTGAATAGTATAAGCAGGAACAAAATAAATGATGTGTAAGAGCAAAATCTTTAGTTCATTAAAGGAAAACAGAAGATCAATGTGGATGTAAAAATAATTGAAAATATAAAACCTCATTCGTAAATGACAAAACCATTTGAGATCAAATAAGGTACATAAAGCTACATCAAGCAAAACCTACCACACTAAGAAAAGAGAGCGGCTTTGCAGTCTGCTGTAGAGTTATGGATATCAGGACAATGAGCTTTCAGAGAGCAAACATCATTGTCTATCCTGATCCGCAGGACTTGGCTCCAGAGCCTCTTACAAAACCAAAATCTCCAGATGCTCATGCTCATTGCAGAAAGTTGCTTCCTGTTGCCTGTGGATCAAGATGTAGAACTCTCAGGTCCTTCTCCAGCACTGTGTGTGCCTGCATGCTGCCATGTCCCACTGTAGTGATAACGGACTAAACCTCTGAAACTGTAATTAAATGTTTTCCTTTATAAGAGTTGCCAATAGAAATCATAACTAAGACATGCACTTAATAAAATACAGATAATTATTCTCCCATGAATTATGGATATGATTAAATTTCCCCAAAAGAAGTGCCATTGTAGCTTTTATGTGTATTTCTAAATTTGGCTCTGAAGAATAAAATGATAACACATACAGAGACCTCAGACTGAGCAGAGATATGTGACCATATCAGAATGTAGAGCAAACTCAAACCAAGTGGGGTGTGGAAAGTGAAACAGAGAACGTGACCAAAGACAACTGAGATAACCCAGAAACCAATCCTGACTAGATGAATAACATTGACTTGAGTTAGAAACTCAACAAAGAAACCCAGTGGACAAGAAAAGACCTGTTTATGGAACTTAAAATAGCTCTTCAAGTGGGAAATTGAAGGTCATCCAATTTCAAGTGGGTTAAAATCATCGCAAGCATCCACTTCAGACTCTAAGTTTGAAGAGAGCAGGCTTGTCTTGCTTCTCTTCACATGTTCATTCTCACAGAAAAATAACACGTATCCATGTGGCATTCTCACACATTCTCACACATGCCACCCCTCCTCTCATTCCTCTCCTCTGTCTCAACCCCCAATTCCTGTTCCCTTCCATGCCTTCCACTTTCATATCACACTTGTTCTCCTCTTCTCCTCCTCCCCTTCTTTGAAAGGTCTTTCCTTTTCTCCCTTTCAATGTCCCCCCTACGGTGTCCTGGGTTCTACCTCCTCACCCTCCTACACAAGGACTAAAAACCCATATGAGAGAGAACATGCAGGTATTGTCTTTCTGAGCCTGCATTACGCTACTGAAGGAGGAGCCTTTTAAGAACTCTGAATCTTTCTCAGAGTCAGCCACTCTGTCTCCTACACCCTACTGGGTCTTTACTTTCCTTGGTCTCTTGATGTGCCCAGCTCTGTGTCTTCAACTTTGAGACTCTGCTGGATTTTGTCTTATTTTCCTACTCCCGCACGGAAACCTGGAATCAGTGCAATAAGCTGGGTAATCTTAAGATTCAGACCTGTCTCTTTACTTTCCCATTCATGACAGCTAGTGTTAAATGTCGACTTGACAGACTCCAGAGTCACCTGACAGATGGACTTCCGGGCTTTCCTATAGTCTGTCTTGACTGATTGATGTGGGAAGACCCATCTTAACTGTGGGTGGAACTATTTCCTGGCTGTGGTTGTGTATGTAGAACAGAGAACTGAGAGGCATGATACATTCCAACCTCTCTACTTCTTGACTGTGGATGGATGCCGTGTGACCAGCTGTCTCAAGCTCCATTATAGATTCCCTGCAATGAACTGCAACCTGAAACTGTGAGTCAAAATTAATCCCTTCTATCTTAGGTTGCTTTTGTTAGAGTATTTGATAACAATAAGCAGAAAAGAATGTAAAACATCATTTCACAATGATCACTATCCTTTTGTAGTTAGGTGTTCAGTGAATTCAAAATTGTTACCTGGAATTCTCTGACTTGCTTGTTGCTTAAAGCTATGGAGTAATGCAATCTTTTTTATTATTATTATTCCTTTGTGGCTGGAAGCAAGGAATTGAAAGTGTTTTTAAAATTATATTTATTTTTAACTAATTCATAAAAATCTTAAAATTTTATTCATATTTTGTATATTTTATATTCATATTTTAGCTACCATTCAGTACTTTGATACATGTACACATCGTATAATGTCTAATTCATGTTAAATATGTCCATTCACACTTAGCATTTCCTCATGATTAAAAACTTTCAAGATCTTTCTCCTTTAAATATACAATGTATTATTTGCTTTCTACTTTACTGTACATAATTGTAATGTAAATACAACATGTTAAGAAATACTACAAAAGAGACAAAGTAAAATTCAAAAATTAAGATATCACAAATTTTCCTTTAGAAAATATCATAGCCATGAAAAATGAGAAATAGAAAAATCTTAAAACCATCTCTTTTCGGCATCCCCATGTATCAAACTTATACATAATTATCTTTATGCCAAATTTTGGCTCCTGGAATCCTATGTTCATGCAATAGCCACAGATTTGCCTCTGCTTCTTTTTCTTTTCTTTTTGACATAATCCAATCCCTTTAATTATGGACAATTGCTCACTTATACTGGAGCAATCTCAGCACTGCTCTGACACTGAGGAGAACAACTTACTGAAGACGTGAGTCTTACCTGCTGCATTTCAAATTGAGTTTAGCCTTCCTTAGTCATATTAAACAAAACCATTTAACACAACATCTGCCTATGACAAAGTTTTAGATCTCTTCTGTGATTTATGAAGTCCTGTTTTAAGCCGGATAAACTAAATGTTTGCATGAATTTTCAGCTAAAAACACATTGAACCTGAATAATTTTTGGGCACTGAACAAAAGTGAATTGCTAGATGGAGAATTACTATGATGAAAATGTCAACAACTTCAAAATGGGGCTTAAAACAAGCTGATAAAAGATAGTAATATACCATCAACTGAAGGTTCAGCTAGCATAGAGTTCTTCAGAGGAAACCAAGTTTTGACTACATACCTTTTCTTCCTTTTGTATTTTCCTATAGCAAGTAAGACAACCTGTTTCTTCTGGTTTTTGCATATCTCCTGTAATTGTCATCTATATATTCTAACAACAGTCTACTAGTACAGACAGAAGCAAATGCCTTCATTAGTTTGCTGTCCATTTTCTTATTTCTTTGAGTGTTTCCAATTCTTATTCCTCAACTCTTTTTCCTCCAACTCCATTAACTTCTCATTGCACCCCTTCCTGCACTCCAACAAGCTCACAAACAGCGGTTTCATCATGGTCTCATTTCAGCACTTTCCAGAGCACTGATAAATGGTTGCTCCCTATTTCAGCAGCAGCAGAATCTTTGAAAGCCTTTGAGTGTATTCTTATAAGTCATCAAAATTTCTTAGCAATGTTGTTTATACTTGACTGTGTGACCTTTCCCAGGCCTCTGTGATACTCATTTAGCATTTAGAATGCTAAAGCATTTCCCAAAGTCTCAGAACATTTGGTCAGATTATGTTACCACAACAATCTGCATGATTCTTTGATATAAATGTTAATATGAACAAGTTGATTTGGTCAGTATCCAAATGAGTGTGGTGGGTTCAAAAGCAAAGACACAGCCAACAAACCAGGATGCATATAACTACTGTGCTGTACATGCCCACAAGCTTTGCCTAAACTGACAGAATGTTTTATGTAGTTGTGTCTATAAGATGCTCTTATGTACAGACTAAAATAATTCAATAATTAGTTTTCAAATAATGCTAGTGTTACTGGGGGTTTTGTTATAGAACACATAAATGGAAAGTATGAGTTTGCTAATAATATCAAAAAGATTAAAGTTCTTTGAATGGTAGGTCACAAAGAATTTATGGGAATCAAATTTCCATCCAAGGGCAGCATTGCAAAGCTATTTAGTGGCTTGGGATAGTCTTGGAGTCAATGAATGTTTGTACTCTATGGCATATTTCCATAATTTTTGCTTTTCATTGATATTAAATATTAGTTATAAAAAGTACTTTATTTAAAATATTTTATATATTCTTTGACAATGTCACATATATATACATATATATATATACATATATATATATAATGTATTCTTATATTCATCCACCATTACCCTCTTCATCCCCTTCCTATTCCCTTTGGTCCCCTTCTTCTTCTCAACATGTCTCTCACCTAATTTCACGCATTGTTAATGACCCCTGAGCTTAATTAAGGTATCCTGGAAGGGATGGGTATGCATTTATTACCTGGAGTATGGGCAACTTATTAATGGCTCCACTATTGAAGAAAACAGACTCTTCCTCCCCCAGCAACCAATAGCTCTTCAGCAAGAGACAAGGCCACATGAGTCTCTCTCTACCAAATACTTCTCATCAGCACTTTATACAGTTCTTAATTAAAAGCTTCAGTACTTTCAGTTTTGACAGTTGCTGTCTAATTGTTCAGTTTCACCTTGTAAAAGTATAACACTTTTAAACTGAAATTGTTTATGACTAGCAATCCCACTTGCATACATGTGTAACCAATGACAAACTGTTAGCATGTCAGCTGTACTTAGTGTCTTCACCTGCAGCACCTGGATCCTCAGTAGAGGAATCATCCATACACACTGTGTGTAAGTGACTTCCATGTAAATGATAAGTGTTTTCCTGTATTATCACTTGGTTTGGCTCATTTCCTTATGACTCCAGTTGGCTGAATGGGTTAAAGCAATGTTGACAATTTCTCTGATTCACTGACTCCCTATCCTTTAAGATTACAGAGTGCAGAACCCTAACTCAGATGCAATTGCCATCACTGCCTTGCTCTTGTGCTAGATAATTATCTACAGTTTCATCTAAATAGTAACTGCCATCTTTTTACCAGACAAAGAATTACACACAGTGCTTTTGGAGACACAAAACCACTGAAAAGAATGAAAAGAATGCAAAAATCAAAACATAATGTCAAAAAATTCTGGCAACAGTTGTATGTATATTCATTCTTTATACTTGGAACTGCATGGATGACTAGAAGCTTCAGCCTACTCTCTGGCAAGCATAAAATAAGGCTATCTTAGCTCTGGTGCAGTCCCCACCAGCCGACTAGCCAGTGAGTGACTCGTCTGTCAGATGGCCTGCCACCACTGACTGCATTCCATTCCCACAAGACGGACTCCATGGAACAACCCCTCATACCTCAACATCCTCCCATGGCCAGTCTGTCCCCACAACTCCAGCAGATTCCATAGGCCCAGGTATAGCCTGCACCAGTCAGAAGAACAACACCCCCTTCGCTGGGCTCCATATTTTGGTCTACAACTTCAGAGGAAGACTTCAACTTTACATGAGGCCACTCTGGATCTATGCACCCAAGGCCCCACAAATCTCATCAGAAAAATCCTATTGGACCTGAAGACTTGCCAGTCAACAGAACACTTTGCAACTTAGGCTAGAAGATCAGAGAGGAAACATAAAACAATGGAACAAAACACCCATCCAACAAAGGTAAACTTAAGACTCAATACCTACACTTATAATCATCCCAAATCCAGATGCCTAAATGACCAGGTAAGAACACATTCAATATCAGAAAGGGCAATATGTCCCCAGTAGAACCCAGTGGCCCTACAACAGTAAGACTTGAACATTCCAGTGTAGCTGAAGCACAAGAAAATGACCTTAAAAACTTTATAAAGATGATAGAGACTCTTAAAGAGAAAATGAAAAACTCCCTTAAAGAAATTGAAGAAGAGACAGTTATGGAGCTTGATCTGCTTACAGGGCCCCTGGCCGTGGGATCAGGATCCATCCCTAAGACATGAGCAGACTTTTGGAGCCCACTGCCTATGGTGGACCTGCCTCAACTGAGTATATCAGGTTCTGCTGACTCCTCACAGGGGCCCTTGCCTTAGAGGAGGTGGGAATAGGAGGTGGGATTAGGGGGAGGCTGGGGAGTGGGAGAAGGGAGGAGCAGGGATCTGTGGTTGGTGTGTAAAATGAATAGAAAAATGTCTTAAAAATAAAAAAAAAAGAAATTGAAGAAAAGACAAACAAAACATTGAAAGAAATCAATATCCCTTAAAGAATGGCAAGAAAAACAATTGAACAGGTGAAGGAAATGGAGCAAGACCTGAAAATTGAAATAGAAATGATAAAAAAATATAAACCAAGGAAATTCTGGAAATAGAAAATCTGGACAAGTGAATAGGAAATACAGAATTTGAGAGGTGGCATAAAGAATCTCAGACATTGGGGATACAATAAATGAAACAGATTCACTGGTCAAATAAAATGTTAAATCTAAAAGATTCCTAACACAAAAGATCCAGGAAATCTGTTTTGGCCAAACCTAAGAATAATAGGGAGAAAAGAAGGAGAAGAATCTGAGCTCAAAGGCCCAGAAAATATATTCAAAAAGATCGTAGAATAAAATCTTCCTAAGCTAAAGGAGATGCCTATAAAGCCACAAGAAGCTTACAAAACACCAAACAGACTAGCCCAGAAGAAAAGTACCCACACCAAATAATAATCAAAATACTAAATATGCAGAATAAAGAGAATATTAAAAGCTGCAAAAGAAAAGGGCCAAGTGGCATATAAGGCAGAACTATCAGAAGGACCCTTGACTTCTCAGTGGAGACTCTGAAAGCCAGAAGGACCTGGATGGACATGTTGTAGACACTAAGAAAAAACGAATGCCAGCCCAGACTACTATATACAGCAAAACTTTCAATCATCATACATGGGAAAAACAAGATATTTCCTGGCAAAGCCAAATTTAAACAAGCCTATCCACAAGTCCAGCCCTACAGAAGGTACTATAGGGAAACTCCAACACAAGGAAGTTAGCTGCACCCAAGAAAACACAGGCAATAAATAATCTCACACCAGCAAAACCCAAAGAAGGGAAACACACACACACACACACACACACACACACACACACACACACACTTCAGACAACAACAACAGCAACAAAAGATAACAGGAATAACAATTACTGGTCATTAATATCTCTTAATGTCAATGAACACAATTCAACAATAAAAAGACATAAGTTTAAAAGAATAAATATGAAAATAGAATCTATCCTGCTGCATAGAAGAAACGCACTTCAACTTCAAAGACACACATTACTGTAGCAGGAATCTTAGAAGGTCTTATTAATAAAATCAAACCTGAGGCCAGTTATTTGGGTAAACACTGGAAAATCAGAGAGACAGAAAAGGCCACAGCCACCTCACCTTGCAGTTTCTCAGCTGATCCTGTTTCCTCATACTGGAAACCTCTGTGTCTTCATCTGGAATGAATCTCAGCTGAACTGCTGCTAGAAGCCTGAAAGCTTAACCAGCCAAATGCCTCTAGTTTCTGATCCTCACACCTTATATACCTTTCTGCTTTCTACCACCACTCCCTGGGATTAAAGGCTCGATTTCTGAGATTAAAGGCATGAGTCACCATGTTTGGCTGTATCCTTGAACACATGGATTTCTGCCTCTGGAATGCTAGGGTTAAAGATGTGTGCTATCACTGCCTATCTTAAGTATCTAGCAGCTTTTCTGTTCTCTAACCCCAGATAAGTTTATTAAGGTACACAATATTTTGGGGAACACAGTACCACCACACATTACCTCGAAGTAAATGGTTGGGAAAAGATTTTCCAATCAAATGGACCTAAGAAGCAAGCTGGTGTAGCTATCCTAATATCTAATAAAAATAGACTTCAAACTAAAACTAACCAAAAGAGATGGAGAAAGACATTTAATATTCCTCAAAGGAAAAATCCACCAAAATGAAATCTCAATTATGAAAATCTATACCCCAAATACAAAGGAACACACATTTGTAAAATGAACATTTCTAATGCTTAAATCACACATTGAATCCCACATATTAATAGTGAGAGGGTTCAAAACCCCACTCTCACCAATGGACAGATCTGCCAAACAGAAACTAAACAGAGAAATAAGAGAACTAACAGATGGACCTAACAGATATCTACAGAACATTTCACCCAAGCACAAATGAATATACCTTCTTCTCAGCACCTCATGGAACCTTCTCTAAAATTGACTACCTGCTGGACCACAAAACAAATCTCAGCAGATTAAAAAAAACTGGAATAATCCCCTGTATCATATCAGATCACCATACGTTAAAATTGTAGTTAAACAACAATGGAAACTGAACAACTCTCAATTGAATTACCACTGGGTCAAGGAAGAAATAAAGAAAGAAATTAAAAACTTCCTAGAATTCAATGAAAATGAATGCACAGCATATCCAAACTTATGAGACACAATGAAAGCAGTACTAAGGGGAAAGTTCATAGCACTAGTGCCTGCATAAAGAATTTGGAGAAATCTCATACTAGAAACCTAACAGCACACCTGGAAGCTCTAGAACAAAAAGAAGCAAACTTACCCAAGTGGAGTAGATGGTAGGAAATAATCAAACTGAGGGCTGAAATCAATAAAATAGTAACAACAACAAAGAAAAAACAATACAAAGAGTCAATGAAACAAGAGTTGGTTTTTAGAGAAAATCAACATGATAGACAGACCCTTATGCAAACTAAGATGCAGAGACAGACTATTCAAATTAACAAAATCAGAAGCAAAAGGGGGACATAATAACAGACACTGAGAAAATCCCAAGAATTATTAGGTCATACTTTAAAAACCTGTACTCCACAAAATTGAAAATCTAAAAGAAATGGACAAGTTTCTTGATAAGTATGACATACCAAAATTAAATCAAGACCAGATAAACAATTTAAATAGAACTATAAACCCTGAGGAAATAGAAGCAGTCATTAAAAGTCTCCCCCCCCCCCAAAAAAAAAGCCGGGGACCAGATGGTTTCCACACAGAATTCTACCAGACTTTCAAAGGAAAGCTAATACCAATATTCCTCAAATCATTCTACACAACAGAAACAAAAGGTACTTTGCCAAATTCTTTCTATGGGGCCAAAAACACCCTGAAACCCAAAGCACAGAAAGATTAAACAAAGAAAGAGAATTACAGACCCATTTCTCTCATAAACACCAAAGCAAAAGTACTCAATAAAATAATCAGAAAACAAATCCAAGAACACCTCAAAAAGATAATCATCCACCACAATCAAGTAGGCTTCATTCCAGAGATTCAGGGAAGGTTCAACAAATGAAAATCCATCAATGTAATTCACCATATAAAGAAACTGAAAGAAAGAAAAATTTTAAAAAAAAAGCATGATTATCTCATTAGATTCAGAAAAGGCCTTTGACAAAATCCAACAATCCTTCATGATAAAGATGTTGGAGAGATTATGGATACAAGGAAAATAGCTAAATATAACAAAGGCAATATACAGCAACCTGGTAGCCAACATCAAATTAAATATAAAGAAGCTCAAGGCAATTCCACTATAGTAAAGAACAAGATGGCTATCTACTCTCTCCATATCTATTCAATACAGTATGAAGTTCTAGCTAGCACAATAGGACAACAGAAGGAGATCAGGGGATACAAATTAGAAAGGAAAAAGTCTACGTATTGCTCTCTGCAGATAATATGATAGTATACGTAAGCAACCAAAAATTCTACCAGGGAATTTCTACTGCTGATAAACACCTTCATCAGTGTGGGTAGATATGAGATTAACTCAAAAAAATCACTAGCCCTCCAATCTACAAATCTAAAAACAATAAATGGACTGAGAAATAAAGTAAACAACACACTTCACAATAGCCACAAATAGTATTGAATATCTTGGGGGTAACTCTAATCAAGCAAGTAAAAGACTTGTATAACAAGAACTTAAAGATTTTGAAAAAAAAATGGAGAAGATATCAGAACATGGAAAGATCTCCCATGCTTGTGTATTTGTAGGATTAACATAGAAAAAAATGCCTATCTTACCAAAAGTAATCTACAGTTTCAATGCAATCTCCATCAAAATTGCAACATAATTCTTTACAGTCCTAGAAAGAATGATACTCAACTTCATATAGAAAAACAAAAACCCCAGGATAGCTAAAACAATCCTGTACCATAAAGGAATTTCCAGATTATCACCATCATTGATCATCTCAAGCTCTACTATAGACCTGTAGTAATAACAACAGCATGGTATTGTCATTAAAAACAGACAGGAAAATCAGTAGATTGAATTGAAGACCCCAAAGTAAATCCACACACCCATTAACACATGAGTTTTGACAAACAACCCAAGATCATACAATGAAAAATAGAAAGCATCTTCAACAACTGGTACTGGCATAACTTGATGTTGGCATGTAGAAGAATTCAAACATACCCATATTTATCACCCTGTACAAAATTCAAGTCCAAAGACCTGAACTTAAATCCAGTTACACTGCACCTGTTAGAAGAGAAAGTGGGAAATAACCTTGAACTTATTGGCATAGGAGACAACTTCCTGAATAGAACACCAATAGCACACACACTGAGGTTGACAATTAATAAATGGGACCTTATGAAACTGAAAAGCTTCTGTAAGGAAAAGGACACTGTCAATAGGACAAAACCAAAGCCTACAAAGGGAAACGATCTTCACTAACCCCACATCCAACAGACGGCTGATCTCCAAACTATATAAAGAACTCAATAAACTAGGCATCAAAAAAATCAAATGAGCCGGGCGGTGGTGGCGCACACCTTTAATCCCAGCACTCGGGAGGCAGAGGCAGTCGGATCTCTGTGAGTTCGAGGCCAGCCTGGGCTACCAAGTGAGTTCCAGGAAAGGCGCAAAGCTACACAAGAGAAACCCTGTCTCGAAAAACCAAAAAAAAAAAAAAAAAGAAAAAATCAAATGAGAAAATGGGTACAGAGCTGAACAGAATTTTCAACAGAAGAATCTCAAATGGCTGAGGTACACTTAATGAAATGTTCAACATCCTTAGACATCAAGAAAATGTAAATCAAAATGACACTGAGATGCCATCTTATACCAGTCAAAATGGCTAAGATCACAAATCCAAATGACAACTTCTTTTGGAGAGGGTGTGGAGCAAGTGGAATACTCCTCCACTGCTGTTAGGAATGCAAATTTGAATAGTCTCTTTGGAAATCAATAGAAGAGTTCCTCAGAAAATTGGGAATCAATCTACCTCAAGATCCAGCTATACTACTCTAGGACATATACTGAAATGATACAAACTCATACAACAGGACACTTCTTCAACTATGTTCATAGCAGCTTTATTCATAATAGCCAGAAAGTAGAAACAACCTAGATTCCCCTCATTTGAAGAATGAATAATGAAAACGTGATACATTTACACAATGTAGTATTACTCAGCTGTTAGAAAAAAGACATCATGAAATTAGAAGACAAATTGATGGGACTAAAAAAAAAAAAATCATCCTGAGTGAGGTGACCTAGATCTAGAAAAACAAACATGGTATGTACTCACTCATAAGTGTATATTAGCTACAAAGTAAAGGGTAACCGTGCTGCAATCCACAGATGCAGAGAGACTAGGGGACAAGGAAGTTCCAAAGGAGAATGCATGGGTCTCCCAGGAAAGGAGATGTAGAAGAAATTGTCTGGGTAGACTGGAGGTGGATGGGGATTGGAACATGAGGGATTGAATGGGGATACATGAAGGGGGAGGATTACTGAAAGAGATGACTTGCTATGGAGAGGCATTTTGGGGTCAGGTAGAAACCTTGTCTAAGGGTAACTCCCAGGAATCTACAAGCTAAAACTCACAGCAATAGTGGATAAGTAGGCTGGACTGGCCATCTCCTGTAGCCAGATAGATGACTATCCCATGATAATGGATTTTGCGTGAATCATTTTTAAAAATATGTTGATTATCTTACATTACATAACAAATGACCGCAAAGGTGTGTCATAGGACAATGCACAAGTCCTACAGTGTGGGTTTCCACAGTAAAGAGCCTAGAAAAGGTTTAGATCTCCCATTGCTTCAGGACATCCCACAAAGCAAGAATTAAGATTCTGTCAAGTACTTAAGTCTTATCTGATATTCCACTGGGGAAGGATCTAGTTGCTGGCTCAAGGGTTTGATGGGACTTGTCTTTTAGGGATCATGCAGTATGAGAACTCTAATTTCTTTCTGTCAAATAGGAACTTGCTTCAGTTCCATGTTGCATGGGGCTGTCTCATATATGGTCATTTAATTGATACCAGCAGTATAGAGAGTCCCTAGCCAAGATAAACATTACAACCTTATTGAGAGCCATGGGTAGCAAAAGCCCATGGAGTATACAGCAGTGACAACTAGAATTCAGAAGGTCAACCTATCAGAACTAAGGGTTCTGTTAGAGGAAACCATCCTGCAAGGTGTTATGGAATTACCGCCTTTTGAATGAACTGGCTGTCTCTTGTAAACTTCTTGTGCAATAGCAGCTATGATTCTCCCCATTAACCATGCATCTCCATTTATGTATACATGTAATCTCACGATTGCAACTCAATCTTGGGTACAACTTTCCCTATACATTTGTGGTAACTGGATAACTGTCCCCAGCTGTGTTTATCTTTTCATTAACATATATCTGCCCAGGGCCATTCTCCAGACAAAAGTATTTCAGCAAAGATACCTTTTTCCAAGATACCTTCCCCTGAGTTATTTACAGAAGACCCTAACTTAAGACATTTACTGCTCACACTCCTGGGATGATGTTTTAGCCACTTGCTGGTTACTGAGTTAAGGCGGTTACTTCCCACTGACCCAAGGAGAATGCCCTCAAGGCCAGGCAGGCTATAGGTGCCAAGCTTCTTTCTTGTGCAAATTAAGTTTTAATTCCTCCTCAGCCAGGTACTATTCCTAGATTCCCTAATTGACCTTAGCCTTTAGTTGACCTTACCAGAGAACTCCCCTTTAGTCACTCCCCTTTGGGGTTGTAATTGAAAGCTGACATTTATTGCTTTATGTGTGGATCCTTATCACCTCTCTCTTATCACCTCTGTGACCCTGAAAACTTCAAGCCTCTTATCACCTCTGTGACCCTGAAAAATTCCTGCATTGCCAAAGAATTACTGCTTGGGTATATATACTGGTTCTTTGAGAGCACTGGGAAACTGATTGAGAAGAACAAAGATGAGGACAGAGACTGAAAGAACTAGATTGACATGAGAGAACACCAGAAGGGACTGAGAGCAGGAGGGACTGACAGGAGCTAAGTATGAGAACAGAAAAGAAACTGTAGATAGAATTTATTTAGAAGAATAAAGTGAATGAACTAACAAGCCCAGTATGCTTAGAGTCATTGAATATCCCTCAGATTTATATCCTTAGCCACTTGTAGCATCTGTTCTGGACCCTGATAGAAATCTCCTCAAGGCAGGCACTTGGGGGGAATTCATTACAACCTTATGTAATCTGATCACAGAAGCCGCATCACATCACCTTTGTCATAATCTGCCATCCCACCCACATGCAATAGAAGGATTTTATGCAAGAGCATGAGTAGTGGGAGGTAGTGATAAGGAAAAGTCATCTTAAAATCTGTCAACCACACTAATTAAGCTCTGAAAAATCTCAAATGTTTTATAGAAACTTATATTTAATATTGTTAAAAAGGAAAAGAAAAACATCATGAAAGATAGGCCAAGTAGTTGTCAACTCTCCTGAGGAAATGGCTCTTTAGCAAAGGTATAAAGAACTCACCTGGAAGGAAAGATCACATGTATAAATGTAGACAAATGGCAAACAATGAAAGAATTTATGTCATGGTCATAGCAAACAGTACATTCTGCCATGCTATGACATAGTTTTTTTTTTTTTAACTAAAATATACTTACATCATTTTCACTTTTTCTTTTTTGCTTAAAGGTGTACATCTGTGTGTGTGTGTGTGTGTGTGTGTGTGTGTATGTGTGTGTGTGTATACATGTGTATACAATCATCTACTAAGTCCATATAATGTTACTCATATATATACAATTTCTGGGATAACAATAGATTTAGAATAACAGTTGGGGAACTCATTTCTGGGAACAGTATTATCCCCACTCTCAACTCTTGGTTGCTTGTAATTCTGGGTCAAAATAATTTTATTAACTTTTAAAATTCACACTAACAAAATGATGAGACCAAATTTCTTGTTCTGATTGCTCAAGTGTGAATCTTAGAAGATGCTATTCCAGCATAATAAGAAACAAAACGTAACACAAGCCTGAGACTTTGGGCTTGGATTGCATACAGGTATCTGTCTCAAAAAAAAAAAAAAAAAAAAAAAAAAAAAAAGTTATTTTTTGGAGGATTTTTGGCTCATAATACTTAGTCCGGGCCTTTTTTTTAATATTACAGTTTTCAATTTTTTTGTGAATTTTCTCTGTGTGCAAATGTGTGTTTCTCTGCATTTGTATATTTAGATGTGTTTCTTCTTCTTTTTCTTTGGCTTTGTTTTCCCATTTTTTTTCTTTCCTTTTCTGGTTTGTTTGTTTTTATTTTACCCTATTTCATTTTATTTTTTCAGATGCCTGTGTTCTAATGAAAGAAAGAAAGAACAGGTATAGAATTGGGTGGGTGGGGAGATGGAGGAGAGCTGGGAGGAGCTGAGTAAAGGGAAAACATAATCAGAATACATTGTATGCAAAAAACTTCTTCTCTTTTTTTTTTTTTTTTTTTTTTTTGGATTCTCGAGACAGTATTTCTCTGTGTAGTCCTGGCTATTCTGGAACTTGTTTTGGAGACCAGGCTGGCCTCTAACTCAAAGAGATCATGTGTCTCTGCCTCCTGAGTGCTGGGATTAAAGGCGTGTGCTACCACTCTCTGCTTAAAAATCTATTTTCAATAAAAAACAGGAAAAAAAAAAAAGAATGTAGCCTCACGATTTTACCCTTTTCTGCAACATCCCAGAACAAGTCCACAAAAAGTACTGAAGTGCCCTGTCTTACTGGGTGCCTGAACACCTCTGACATCTCCCTCATCCACGGAAGTCTTCCAGCCTCCTCACGGCTGTGTTTCTATCCACTTCTGGTACAGTATCCTCCCACTGAGCACAGACTTGGTTAAGTTTGCCATTTTCTCTTTCATATTTGCTCATTTTTTTTTCATTTTTAAATATCAATCTTTAAGGAATGTTGGTGACCAACTAATATAAAATGTTTTCCCTCACTCTCACCAGAAACCTAATGTTCTCCTCATTTTATAGATTCCTTAAGGTTATATCTATCTCTGCAGATGGATATCATATTTATGTGCAAGCCATTATTCCTATTATTTATAAGAGAAATAATTCCATAAAAGATGGGAGGTTCGTGATTCTGCTTCTTATTCTAGATTGTTGGCTGCATTGGTCCATAACAGTGGAGGGAACAGAAGCAGGAAACAGGGATAAGATGGCTGTGGGTACGATGGAGACAGCCCTCTAGGAGAGACAGACTTCAGTGAATCAGCTCAACTTTATTCCAGAGTATAAAGAATATATAGGATTGGGGAGTCTGGGGACAAACCCTAAATTTCATTAAGTGGCATATTTCTATCACATTTGTATGTGTCAAAAGGTTCTTTCCTATAGCAGAGCTCATAGCACAAGTCTTCTTAGCAGAAATCTGTGTCAAGGGTCAAGCTAAAGATAAATCAAGCATCTGGTTTAGAGACAGCTTTCAGAAAAAGACAATCCTCCAGGCCCAGGAACATTCTCCAGAAAGGGCAGGTAGAGGCAGTAATTTCTACTGGAAGGAGGGAGCCCCATGCTGCTCAGCTACTGAGAGAAGCTGCCAGGCCATGGGGAGACTGCAACCTCTGTGTTTCAGCAAATACCTTCCCACAGAAGCTCTTGTTTTACTTCACATCAGCATCCTAATCCAAACTTCCCCAACTTTACTGGTCGTCCCAAGAAATATTTTCCCACAAGGTCAATAAATAAGTACATGGAACCATGTGTTTATAGACTTTTGTGTAATAAATATGGCATTTCAAATGATAGGGGGACACTTACACTAATAGACTGTCAAAAACGGGGGGAAATAAGTTACATACATGTAACCAGTTGTATTAAAAATATGAGCATAGAAATGAAATTTAATAAATTTCATACACAACCCTAAAGCTATACGTAATAGAATGGCATATCTGCTGCAAGAATTCTTTAAGTACTTTATTTAAAATCTGTCATTGCAATGTTGCCTGCCAAATGGCAACAACATGTGACATAGCTAAGAGAAAATTAAAATTCTTATTAATATATGTTTTTAAAAGACAATAAACCATGCTAATAAACAAAATGCCAAAAATATAAGCATTTTAGACAAACATACTTGACAAAGTAACAAATTTCAAAGCATTTTAACAATCCAAATTAGAATATGCAAATTAAAATTAGATGCAAATTCCTTTCTGACTGATTAGCACAAATTAGATTATTAATAGTTGAGAAGGTCAATACTTAGGCTATTGATAAGTAGACATATTTTATTATTAAAACTTTAAAAATTTAGCTGGTTTAGAAGTTAAATTCTTTAAAAATTAAAACTAGTATAGTCATAAATTCTGATTTTATGAAAGAGCAATAGTGTTACAAATATAAAAAGATAAATATATTTAGAATATTTACTGCAGAATTTTATGAAACTTAAAGTTAGCTGCACTTAGGGATGTGGCACTTTATTCTATGGAATAATATCCAACCATCAAACAGAGATAAATCTAAAGTAATGGAATAGAAATGTTTCCAATTCTCATAATTAAATGAATACAATAAGCTGCAAAGAGATATATAAACTAATCAGTGTCAAAATATTTACAGATGTATATATTTATATTAAATATATAATTATATCTGTAGGGAGATGGATAAAGGAGGGATTTATGTTTGGTTAAGCAAATAAATATAATTTAAAATTTTTAATTTTTAAAAAATTTTTTGAAATTGTAATATAATTACATCATTTTCCCTATTTCTTTCCTTCTTACAAACTCTTCCATATATCACTTCTAGTGTTTTTCAAATTCATGGTTTTTTTCTTAACTAATAGTTGGTACATATACATCTATGTATTCCTAAATGCTAAGTACAACATGCTCAGTCTGTATAAGATTACTTGTATGTATGTCATCAGGGCTTCCATTTGGTACTAGATAACCAATAGTTGTGCTCTTCCCCAAGAAAGACTATTTTGCTTGCTCTTAGCATTGATTTGTTGCCTATTGTTCTTTGTGTAGGACTGAGCTATACTGGCCTCTCCACTGCACAAGTTAGCATGTCTATTGCTCTCACTGAGCTCATGTTTAGGCATTCTTGTTGCCAACTTTTTAACAGAAATTGTTTGAGGGACTTATAGATATTGGATTTGACTTAAGGCTCACCCCAGGAGAGGGAACTCATACCCAAATGCTTAAGCAATCAAGAATCAGAGACTAAATTGCCCAGGGACCAGGTAAACCAAATATTACTGTTCTAAAATAAAGCAAACAAACAACAAACAAAAAATGTATCAATAAAAGGACTCCTAATGACCTTCTGCTACCCTCATAGATCTGGACCTTGTTCTGTCATCATTAGAGAAGCTTCCTCCTGTAGCAGATGGGAAGAAATATAGAGACCCACAGCCAGACATTATGCAGAGTGAGAGACTTTGGAACACTCAGCCCTAATCAGAATGTCTCCATCAATTCCTTCCCCTCAGGACTCAGGGAACACTACAGAAGAGAAGGCAGAGGGGTCAGAGTGCATAGCCTGTTCCTGTGGCTCTGTGTCAAGATTCACCGAGTTCTGGGTCCGCTCCAGCATCTGTCTCTTGTTGGGATCGTTTTTCATTCTTAACTTGACTAAACATGTCAGGGAAGCATGGACATCCTTCCGGAGATGGGTAGATGGGAGGGTCTGTTCCCAATACAGCTCAAACAGGTAGTTCTGCCTTATAGTCAATGTCTGTGATGTTGAAGCAGTAAAAACACTTCATATTGGAACCCTCCAGTAACCTCCTCAAGATGTCAAAAGAGATGTAGGACCTGGCAAGCCCCAAGTGAGATGCATCATAGACATTGAGCCTGCAGCGGTACCATGTCACCTTCTTCTCATTAAGGTATAAAAACACCCTTATTCTGGGTGCAGTTATTGTAAATGTGGAGCTTTCAGAGCTCAGTCCTGCTGGAGGGGACCACTGAGGCTGCACTCTCAGCCTTTACCTTGCTATCACTGGGAATCCAGAGTTGCAGCTGCACTAAAGACACCTTTCCAGAATCTGATGTTGCTTGTTTCTTTCCTTTTAAAAAAACAAAACTAAACTAAACTAAATTTATTCACTTATTTTACATCATGACTGCAGTTTCCCCTCCCTCCTGTCCTCCAATTCCCACCCACCATCTCTACTAGACGCCCCCTATTCTACCTCTCCTCTGTTTCTGTTCAGAAAGGGACAGGCCTCCCAAGGTTATCAACAAAGCATGGCATATCAAGTTGAGGTAAGAATAAGCTCCTCCCCTTGTTTTAAGGCTGGGGAAGGCAACCTAGTATGAGAAATAGGTTCCCAAAAGTCAACCAAAGCTCTAGGAACATCCCCTGCTCCAAATGCTAGGAATCCCACAAGTAAAACAAGCTACACAACTATCACTCATATACAGAAGGCCTAGATTCATCCCATGCAGGCTCCCTGGGTGTCTGTCCGGACTCTGAGCTTCTATGAGCCCAGGTTAGTTGTTTCTGTGGGTTCCCTTGTGGGGACCTTGACACCCTGGCTCTTATAGTCCTTCCTCCCTCTCTTGAATAGTATTCCCCTAGCTCAGCTAAATGCTTGGCTGTGGATCTCTGCATCTGTTTCCATCAGGGAGTGTCATGAATAGACTAACACTCATGGTGTGAGTCTGAGGCTAGACCAATCATTAGTTGGTAACACCAACAATCTCCATGCCTCCCTATCCTCCCACCCCACCCCCACCCCCCACACACACGCACACGCACACTTCCCATAGGCAGGACAGACTGTAGGTCAAAGATTACCTGGGTGGTCTGGCATCCTAATCCCTCAACTGGAATTCCCACCAGGCCATAGGAGATGGATGACCAGTTCAGGCTAGGCATCCACCATTGCTAGTAGTCTTAGCTGGGTTCATCTTTGTGGATTCCTGGCACTTTCCCTTGCACCAGGTTTCTATCTGACCACAAATGCACATCTTTTCCAGTCATGTCTTTCAGTGTTTTCCCCTTCCATTCACCCTTCAACCCAATCCCTCATGTTCACATCTCCACCCACCCCCAGTCCACCCACATGATCTCTTCTATTTGCCCTTCCTTAGGAGATCCATGCATCCCCAACATGGGCCCTCCTTGTAACCTAGTCTCTCTGGGTCTGTGGATTGTAGCAGGGTTGTCCTTAACTTTACAGCTAATATTCACTTCTAAGTGGGTACATTCCATGTTTGTCTTGTGTGTCTTGGTTACTTCACTCAGGACTTTTTTTTTCCAGTTCCATCCACTTGCCTGCAAATTTCTTGATGTCATTGTTTTTAACAGCTGAACAATACTACATTGTATAAATTTACATTTTCTTTATCAGTTCTTTGGTTTCCAAGTTCTGGCTATCATGAATAAAGTTACTATGAAAATAGTTGAGCAAGTGTCCTTGTGGTATGATTGAGCATCCTTTGGGTATATGCCCAAAAGTGATATAACTGGGTCTTGAGGTAGGTTGATTCTCAATTTTCTGAGGAACCATCACATTGATTTCCAAACTAGTTTGCATTTCCATCAACAATGGAGGAGTGCTCCCTTTGCTCCACATCTGCTCTAACATAAGCTGTCATTTGTGTTTTTGATCATAGCCATTCTGAGAGGTTTAAGATGGAATCTCAGAATCGTTTTGATTTGCATTTCCCTGGTGGCTAAAGATGTTTAATATTTCATTAAGTGTATCTCAGCCATTTGAGATTCTTCTGTTGAGAATTATCTGTTTATATTTGTACCCCATTTTTTAATAGGATTATTTGTTTTTTGGTTTTGAGGGTTTTTTTTTCATGTCTAGTTTCTTGAGTTCTTTATATATCTTAGAAATTAGCCCTCTGCCAGGTTGCAGTGGCACACACCTTTAATCCCAGCACTCGGGAGGGAAAGCCAAGAGGATCTCTGTGAATTCACGGCCAGCCTGGTCTGCAGAGCCAGATCCAGGACAGGCACCAAAACTACATGGAGAAACCCTGTCTTGAAAAACCAAAGAGAGACAGAGAGAGAGACAGAGAGAGAGAGAGAAAGAGAGAGAGAGAGAGAGAGAGAGAGAGAGAGGGAGGGAGGGAGGGAGGGAGGGAGGGAGGGAGGGAGGGAGGGAGGGAGGAAGGAAGGAAGGAAGGAAGGAAGGAAGGAAGGAAGGAAGGAAGGAAGGAAGGAAGGAAGGAAGGAAGGAAGAAACTAGCCCTCTATCAGATGTGGGGTTGGTGAAGACATTTTCCCTTTCTGTAGGCTGTGATTTTGTCCTGTTGACAGTGTCCTTTTCTTACAGAAAATTTTCCATTTCATGAGGTCTCATTTATTAATTGTAAATCTCAGTGTGTGTGCTACAGGTGTTCTATTCAGGAAACCGTCTCCTGTGTCAATGAGTTCAAGGTTCTTTCCAACTTTCTCTGCAATCAGATTCAGTATAACTGGATTTATATTGAGGACTTTGATCCACTTGGCCTTGAGTTTTGTGCAGGGTAAGAGATATAAATTTGTTTGCATTCTTCTACATGAGTACATCCAGTTATGTCAGCACCATTTGTTAAAGATGCTTTCTTTTTTCCATTGTATAATTTTGGCTTCTTTGTCAAAAATCAGGTGATCATAAGTCTATGGATTTACTTTGGGGTCTTTGATTTGATTCCATTGATCCACCTGTCTATTTTCATTGTCATGCCATGCTGTTTTTGTTACTACAGCACTGTAGAAGAGCTTGTGATCAATGATGGTGACAACTCCAGAATTTCCTTAATGTAAGGATTGTTTTAGCTACCCTGGGGTTTTTGTTTTTACATATGAAGCTGAATATTGTTCTTTCTATGTAAACAATTGTGTTGGAATTTTGATGGGGATTGCATTGAAACTGTAGATTGCTTTTGTTAAGGTGGCTATTTTTACTGTTAATCCTACCAATCCATGAGCATGGGAGATCTTTCCATCTTCCGATGTCTTCTCCATTTTTTTTTTATTCAAAGACTTGAATTTCTTGACATACGGGTGTTTCACTTGCTTCATTAGAGTAACACCAAGATATTTTGTATTATTTGTGACTATTGTTAACAATGTTGGGTCCTTGATTTCTTTCTCAGTCCATTTATCCTTTGTAGATAGGAGGGCTACTGATTTTTTTTTTTTTTTTTTAGTTAATCTTGTATCCAGCTACATTGATGAAGGAGTTAATCAGTTGTAGAAGTTCTCTGCCAGAATTTTTTGGGGTCATTTATGTATATTACCGTATCATCTGCAAATAGCAATACTTTGACTTCTTCCTTTCCAATTTGTGAGAGACAGAAAGGGAGTGGATCTGATGGAAGGGGAATTGAGGAGAAATTGGGAGGAGTAGAGGGAGGGAAAACTGTAATCAGAATATATTATGAGAGAAAAAATTTAATTATAAAATGAAATGTTTTATATTCCTTGATTTATATATGATTTTCTTCTCCTGTATCCAGTATTTCCTCTAAAATTAAAACTACAGACTAAATATGATACTATGAGACTATGTATGACTCTGCTCCCACAAACAAGAACTATATTTAAACTATACATTAACTCCCACATGTTACAGATCCAGAATGAAAAGATGTGCCAAGGTGATTCATGAAATATTCAGCCCCTTTTGATATCAGCAGAGCAGGAGCAATGTCACAGCCTATCCCTTCACATTCCAGCTCTCAAACGTGTCATAATGCTTTGACAGGTTTCATCTGCGACTGGAAAATGACTGCAGAGTCCCCTGACATTTTAATGTCTGGATTTACATAAACAGACACTTTTTACAAAAGGAATAGAAAAATGAAGCAGAGTTTAAGAGTTCTTTCAATTTTTGCTTGGTTTGGTGTGTGAAATTGGCTGTCTAATTTTAGAATACCCGGGAAAACTAGAGGACTATAGATCCTGATTCCCTTAACAATTTTTTTTAATATTTAGAGAGTGAACAATTGATACTGACCTGGAAATTATGTATAAAATAGATATAAATTCAATATTTATTTTGTAAATATAAATCTAGAATAACAGTTTACAACCATAATTTGATTCATTCTCTTTTCCTCTTTTCTTTTTTCCTTCTTCTTCTTCTTCTTCTTCTTCTTCTTCTTCTTCTTCTTCTTCTTCTTCTTCTTCTTCTTCTTCTTTTTCTTCTTCTTCCTCCTCCTCCTCCTCCTCCTCCTCCTCCTCCTCCTTCTTCTTCTTCTTCTTCTTCTCTCTCTCTCTCTCTCTCTCTCTCTCTCTCTCTCTCTCTCTCTCTCTCTCTGTTGTCTAAGACAGAGTTTATCTGTGTAGTCCTGGCCGTCCTGGAACTTGATCTGTAGATCAGGCTGGCTTTGAACTCATAAAGATTCAACTGCAACTGCCTCCTGAGTGCTGGGATTAAATGCATGAAACACCATCATCCAACTGATTCATTTTTTTAAAGTCAATGAAATCAAATACACTCATTTTATTAATCTATAAGATTTCAGGATAAGTCAAAATCATGTTCCATCAATACAATTTTATTCATTCAAATTAATGACTTCTTTTTTATTTATATAACAGCTATTTTGCTGAAATTGCATAAGCTAATTTAAAGGCAACCTTTTATAAAACTGCCTTAATTTTTAATGAAATATATCAAAAAGAAAATACTAAATGATTTTTGGTGCATATTGAATTTGGAGTTTGGTAATCTATGTTACTGTCTTATAAAGTGTCTACCAAAGTAAGGAGGGAATAATCAAAGCTATTACATTACTCTCAACATTAAAATTTTTATTGGAAATTGAACAAAGGAAACATTATTAGATCCAAATCATAATTTCCTGTAAATATGTAGTGATCTGAGGCAGTACTCAAGAGTGCCACAGAGGGAGCCTAAGCTTTTATGCTTTCCTTATGATTTTACAAGCAAAAGACCACTTGGAGATTATTCATACTTGCCCTATATTCATGACGATATGTGGTGATATTTTATTTGTGTTCCAACAAATAAAACTTACCTGGGGATCAGAGGACAGAGCCAGCTACTAGATTATACATAGAGGCCAGACAGTGATGGCACACACCCCTTTAATCCTAGCATTCTGGAGGCAGAGATTCATCTGGATCTCGGATCTCTGTGAGTTCAAGGCCATAGTGTGAATAGAGCCAGGCATGGTGGCATACACCTTTAATCCCAGCTAGTTAACCATAAAAGTTTGGAGGTCTGTACAGACAGACAGGAAGTGATGTAGCTGGGCAGAGAGAGGAAGTAAGATGGCAGGGCACAGAAAGGTATATAGGCGTGAGTATACAGGAAATAGCTCTCTCTTGGCCTGAGGATTTCTTAGCAGTAAGAGTTTGTGACTGGCTTGTTCTATTCCTATGATCTTTCAGTTTTCACCCCAATATTTGGCTCCAGGCTTTTATTAATAAGTCCGTTTAGCAATTCATGTTACAATGATAGGACAAATCCAAGAAATTAAGACATCAAAGTTTAACCAAGAGACAAGAATCTACTTTGGTAAGTGTATTTGATTTAGTGTGTAGTTGATTCAAAGTCTTTTTTCTTAAGGTTAATAAAAATACTAAAAATCTTGCTTTCTTTTTTTGTACTTTGAGCAGTTTTTGTATATAGACCAAGTTTCACAGTTTGTCCTTCAAGTTAACGTGGCATTTATAAAAGCATGCTTTTTTTATATTAGTAATTAAGTGACAATACAAATTACACATCACCTTTATTAAAAGCTGAATGAACAGTATAGACTATTGTGTTAACTTCTCCAGAAGAAAAGGTACTAAATCATTGGTATGTAATATGTACAGTGGTTTTTTTATAGCAAGCATTAACATTTAGCCTTGGCACACTTTATCTTAGAGACACCTGATCTTTGATTGAAGCTCAGGTGTGCTACCCCAAAGACATGTTTTGAGAACTTTCATACAATATTATCTCAAGCAGGAAAGCTATAGAATTTTAAAAATATAAAGCTATGATAGTTAATGCCATTCAAGTATCTTCACAATCTGATCCCAATATACTTTATTAAAATCTACATTCCACTATAAATCCTTAACTGCAGACACTGGGATATTCGATGAGGAGGCTTCTCCTTCGACTGTTGTCAGCCTTGTCCTCCCTACTAAACTGATGTGTTCTCTCTCTCTCTCTCTCTCTCTCTCTCTCTCTCTCTCTCTCTCTCTCTCTCTCCTTGTCTCTCTCACATGCACACACTCACACAGACTCCAAATGCTATTATTAATTTGAAAAATACTTTTAGTCTCTTTCATTAACTCTAATAATATGGCTATAGAAATGCGGCAATCTGACGTCTTTGATCCTGAGGTCTTCGGTCTTTGAGCAACAGCTCTGTTCAGAAAGTATCTATAGAGTGAATGGTCTAGTGTTCCTAAACTCCGCACCAGAAAAAAAAGAAAGACAGATAGAAAGGAGGGAAGGAGGAAGGAAGGAAGGAAGGAAGGAAGGAAGGAAGGAAGGAAGGAAGGAAGGAAGGAAGGAGAGAGGGAAGGAGGGAGGGAAGGAGGGAGGGAGGGAGGAGGAGGAAGGAAGGGAGAGAGAAAGAGAAAAGGAAAGAAGGGAGAGGGACAGAGGAAGGGCATGGGGGAAGGAAATTAGAAGAGAGAGAACAAGTAGCTCCACATCTCACAATCGCTTTTCTGTGAACAATAAACAGAGATGCTAAAATAATCACAATAAATGAAGTTAGGGAAAGACAGAAGGCAGTTATACAGAAAATATCAAATGAACTTCTCAAGGATTTCAGTGGGTAAAAGTAACTCTCTGTGACATTATTAAAACCAAAATATTTTGGCATTTGGAAGTGTTACTAAATGTTAAGTTGATAAGAGAAGCGAGGAGCAGATCTCTGGTACCAAATCCACCTCCTACCACAAAGCATATGGTCTAAAATGTTTATGGCATTAGAGCATACATATGCTAATAGATAAAAGTAACATCCTGATAAGCTGAGATCCTACACATTGGAACAAGGAGGACAAACCAAAACCCAACACATCATTGATGGCATGTATCTCTCATTCTGTACTTAGTATTCATGAAGAACAACAGTCATAATACTCTATCAATTAAAGTCAGGGTAAAAAATCTCAAAAAAATCCCTTGATCTGAAAAGCTCCAGACAGAAACCATCACTCTGTGATGTGCTGCAGACTGAGCATCTTTGCCTATACATAACAACGATTGTGGTTATTATAAACAGGTTGCTCAGGAAGATGCTTTGAAAAGGGTCTTCAGTTCGAAGGCACGGCCTTGTTTAAAATAACTAGATGACATTATTTCTGACAATAGTGGGATAAGGGTGTTTCATGTGGTCCTCTTGCTCTAGAAGCTCTGAACTGTGTTTGATCATGCTTCTAAAGGATTATCTATCTTCATATAATTTCAATAGTACTGATATCATTAACTGGGGTGGGAGAATATTTTCTTACTTTTAGAAATCAATTTGATTAAATATTATCGTTTGTAAATGGTGCCAGATGTTTCCAAACACTTATGGAAAGTACACATAAACTTCTCCAGAGTTGTCTGTCACATTTAACGTACAGAACAGTGATATAACATTGAGCTGGATTATTCTCAAAATATCCTCTTTCTATAAGCACGGACTAAGTAATAATCTCTTGTTTTTAAAACCCTGGTTATCAACATTTTTAACCTTAAAATACTCCACACTTGAATTACCTTAATACTTTACAACCTTTAACCCCAAATTAGTCTCCAAATGCATGATTAGATAACTACCACAGAGTAGGCTGGTGATGTCCTCCAAAGACCACAGTGCCACCAAGCTCTACTAAGACCTTTGCTATTAACCTGTTAATATAATACAGTGTGGCGAATGGATGGTAATAATGATTTGAATTTTGTGCTTTTTAAAATATGATTTAAAAACAATCAAAGAGTCAATTCTTGATCATTTGAATGAATCTTAGAAGGGATATATTTGTGTGTGTGTGTGTGTGTGTGTGTGTGTGTGTGTGTGTGTACAAATGTTTCCTCTGATACTTAAATTGACTTCAGTGAACACACATTATGATGTCTTACATTGTTGCCCATCAATCTCTTTCTCTTGTCTTTGATGAATTCTTAGCTTCTGTATAAAGGCAATTTAACTGACAATAGACAGGGTCAAATTTTGTAGCAAGTGAGCCTTTTATAAGGTCATTTAACCTAATGTAAGAATCTGATAAGTGACAGATTCACGTCTAATGTGTCTTAATGCCGTTATCTGCTAAGTATTTGTTGAGCTTATCTGAATAGTTCCAGACTCTGAGATATGTAATTATCTATTTCACAGCAGCTGGCAGCCAAGGAAGTAAAGGACCAGGCTACAGCAAGTGCATGCTTTGATGGGTTAAGCAGAGTATGTAAGTACTAGACTACATTTATATAGCTAAATCAAGTGATTTCTTAAATGTCTTTTTAAGATTTTGACATCATTTCCATTAGCATTTGTAAGCCACACAAGAATAAAAAGTATTTGTTCACTGAATTGATGAACATTGCATATTACAAAGTCAATAGATAGTCTATTTTAAATAATTACAGATGTTGAGAATAAAGGGTTGTGACTTGAATTTGGAGCTTCTGAATTCAAATTACTGGTCATGATTTGGATTCTTGGTATCAGCTCCTAGTTCATATATTTATAGGAATTTTTTATTTATTTATTTGAATTATTTATTTGAAATAATCCATCATCCAAATTCCAGATATTTCCACTACTATCATCACACTATTGGGAGAAATGTAACAGAAAATTTAAGAGCTTTTCAAATTAATTAGCTTAAAAGAAACTTTTGAACAATGTGTCTCTAGTATTTGGAGGAATTACAAAAACTGCATTCAAATATTATGATAAAATATACTACATGTTCACCAAAAATTGTATAATTAACTATGATATTTAATGACATATATCTAAGATTCATCTAGTATTCAAGTCAATCTAGGCTATGGAATATAAATAAAATATGCTTATTTATTTCCCATCATGAAAATAAAAAGTAAATTCCCATTTTTTTAAAAAAGTCCAGTATAGATTTATGTGTCCTAATTAATTGTTATATTGGTTAGTAATTAAAATCTACTTCAGGAGGATATTTATTGCCAGATAAGATCAAATGTCATACAAATTATTTTTTAATTTTCTATGTTTTTACTTATAGATGTAAATAAAGGTGAGTTTGTTTTTTTACTTGATATCAGGAATTAAAATATAAACAATGTTGTTTAAAGTAATTTGTTGTTTGGAGACTTGTAACAAACTCCTTTAATTCCTACATAATGTCATGTAGCATTTACCTTTGTGTATCATCTCAGATGTGCTAATTATTTTTATAAAACACTCTTCTACTTGTTTTTATTACACAGTTACCTAATAGAAAATGACCCTCATCCACCAGCCATAGCAAGAGCTTTGAGCTCAATGAGTGCTCCTTTTTTAGAAATATGAAAGAAATATCTCCATAGTCCTACCCAGGGCACACAGACAGAAGTCAAACTTACTTTATCCACCTGACTTTCTGTCCACGCTTATATAATCCTTTGGCACAGCCAGGGTGGCTTAGTTAAGGTTTTATTGCTGTAAAGAGACATCATGAACACAGCAACTCCTATAGGGATAACATTTAATTGGTACTGGCTTACACTTCAGAGGTTTAGTTCATTATCACCATGACAGGAAACATGGCAGCGTGCAGGCAGACATGGTGCTGGAGAAGGAGCGAGAGTCCTACATATGCATCAGCAGGTATCAGGAAGAGATTGGGCCTGGCTTGAGCATTTGAAACCTCAAAGCCTACCTGTGTGACATACTTCCTCCAACAAGGCCACACCTACTCCAACTAGACCACGTGTCTTAATTATTTCAAATAGTGCCATTTCCCTTTAGTCTATAGGGGTCATCTTCATTCATGCCATCACACAGGCCAAGGCTTTGTTTATGTGGCCCTATTTCTAGAGTATAGCCTGCCTAGACACATCCCAAATTGGGAGGTCTTTAAAGGCTTTCCCCTTAATTAAATCATGAACATCTAATGTTCTCAGGGGGTTGGTGCACTAACGTCTTCTGTATATGCATGAAAAATGTCTTTACATCTTTAGGTTCTGTGCTGAATGAACTCCCTCTTCTTCATTCTCTCTCATTTTAGAAGATCTTAAATTCTCTGTCTTTACAAATGAAGGAAGAAAGAATATGAATGAGCAAAATTTTATTTTTGTTTTCTAAAGAAGTTTCCAAAGAAACAAAAGAAAAGGTGTTAGAGGAAAAATGGAAGAAAAAAGTAAAATATACCAATCACCATGTGATTATTCTGCAAGAGCAAAATCTGAAATGTTAATGGTGATTCAGTAAATACCCTGCTGGAGCTGAAGTTTTCTCTCATCTTCCTTCTTCTAAGATTTTTAACTTGATAATGTTCTGGTAAAGCTGTAATGTTCCGTTAAAAAAAAAAAAAATGAGGCTGCGACTGTTTTCGTAAACTCTGCTGGAAGACTTCTCCCTGCGGTCTGGAACATCATCTTCTATTTCAGCTAGCTTCTACTATGGCCATCTTTTGTCAGATATCAGTTGAGAGGAATCTTCACACATGACTCCTCTACAGGTGGCTACAAATTCAACTGTTAGAACCTTGCCCTAACTCTAGATTACTGCCAAGCTATATATAATAAAGTAGAGATCTGTGAAAAATGAGGGGCCATAGAGGAATCAGGGAAGAAGCAAAATCAAAAATGCAAGACAAGAGTAAAGAAAAACACCACCACCACTAACAGCAAAAGGAATACAAAATTAGCTCTAACATACTAACTGGCTTACTCACTGGTTATGTGAGTAGAAGTAAATTTGAAGCAAGTAGCATTTTTAGTCTCCCTATTTCTTTCTTCTAGCACATTATTTTTATGCTTAAGCAATGATTTGTTACTGGGTTGCTTTTAACAACTTACTAAAAATAGGAAATGCAATGTCTGGCATAGTCTTAATTTGGGAAGTTTTTTTTCTTTGTTTCAGCAGTTGGAACTGGAGCCAATGTGTTTAATGAACAAATGCCAAAGTCTTAGAAGAGAAAATAGAGGTAAAATGATAAACATTATGTTTACAGGAACATATAAATGAAATAAAACCCTGTGTTTTATTTATATTTCTATTCTGTAAGTTCAAATAAATGTGGATTTCATTACTGATAATATTTCATTACTGATTTCATTACTAATAAATATCTTATAACTAAGCAAATAAAGGCAGCAGTAATATTTCATCTCAATGCAAAAAAGAGACTTATTATGATATCCTAAATTATGTGCATCGCTTGATCTTATTTTAACTCCTCACTTCATTTTATTAAAATCTCATAATTAGAAGAGACCAAAATGTCATGCTATGCCAATTACATAAAAGTACCTTTCTTTTAGCTAAAAGTTACCCAACTTGTGCTTGAATGCATTATTGACAGGCAATTTAAATTTTGCCAGATAGCCCAATCTGCTATTGGCAACAATTCTAGTAGCCAGCAAGGCTACCACTATGTTTCAGCTACATTGGTTCACCCGTGTATACGTAAGCAAGTGGACCTTTGTGTAAGACCACATTGCTGTTTCTTCCATCTGTAGACTCATTGGCATTCTACACAATGCTCCTGTCAGTCTGTGCATTACCTTCTAACCATTCCTTGTGAGATCCTACAGTTAATTCTAAATTATTAACAGGAAACAAGTTTCTGCCACCCCCCCTACTTCAGTATACCAGTGCCTATTTTTTTAATAATACATAAAAATCTCAAAATATTAAAATGTTGCAAAACTTGGTAAGGAGTCACTAGCAAAAGGACATATGCTTCCGATAAAATTGCTACTAACACCATTTACATGGGCTTCTCTGGGATCCCAAACAATAAAATAAATATTTGTTACTATACTGCATACTATCAATATTGGTTTTCTGATTTATTTCCTGGTCCTGGTCCAGAATGCTAGAAATCATAAGATATAAAAAATTATTCCTGGCTGTACGCTTGAGTAGGAGGAATGTGATAAAAGAAAAGTGATACAAATAGTTACAAATAAGTGAAGAAATATTGGGGAAAACATTTGGGGGCAATGTAAGATGGGTGCGTTGGTAAGGGCACTTGCCACCCATCCTGACAACCTAAATGTGATGCCTAGATCTGGTGAAAAGAGAGCACCAGCTCCCACAAGTTCTCTCCTGACCACTATGCACATACAGGAGTTCATCCCCATTCCTCTCACACAAAATAAATAAAAAAGATAAATATTAAAGAAAAACGTCTAAATATCTTTTAAAAAATAACAGAGAAAATAATGTGAATTTGACTTTTACAAGGTAAAAATAGCAGTGATTTACCACTTATATAGTATCCTGGATTTAATTCTTTGGTGACATCTGCATATTTCAGTATTGAATTATGCATTATACAAGCATTCACGTATACAAGTGGATTACAACTATATATAATGCATCATGAGAGACTGTCTTCAAAAGGCTTAGTGCAGGAAAATGCTGTCATATAATTGCATGAACAGACTGGCAGTTTTAAATGAATACAAATTAGATGCTCAGTTCCCACAGGTTCTAAATTTCCCTGTGATCATTTTACATGGAATTACGGAAAACTGGCTTCCTCTTCACAACGTAAATCTTCAGGACAGAAAAAGCACTCAGACAGCCAGGTGCTTCCACTAGCCCCTCTCTGCAACCCTCCCACCTATGAAGCAGAATGACTGACAGGTTCTTTTATGGTTAACAGTTACAGAGAGGCTGAAGAAAATTTGCTTTTTCATATGTTACTATATATTCAACCATTACGTATGATGTGCAAAAAATTGTAATTTAGAGTAATTTAGAGTAAATTATTATTTAATTACTTAACCATTTATTTTACTTGCTAAAGTTTATTTCTATATTTAATAGTTATGTGCTAGCTAACAGTATGTCAACTTGGCACGAACTACAGTCGTCAGGGAGGAGGGACCCTCAGTTAAGAAAATGCCTCCATAAGATCTAGCTGTATGGCATTTTTTAAATTTGTAATTGATGCAGGAGGGCCAAGCCCATGTGGGTGGGTTCATCTCTGGGCTGGTCGTCCTGGGTTCTATAAAGAAAAGCAGACTGAGAAAGCCATGGTGAGCAAGCCAGTAAGCAGCATCACTCCATGACCTCTGCATCAGCTCCTGCCTCCGGGTTCCTACCTTGTTTGAGTTCTTGTCCTGACTTCCTTCAGTGATGGAAGATAGAGAAGTGTAAGCCAAATAAATCCTTTCCTCCCTAAGTTGCTTTTGGCCATGGTGTTTCATCCTAGCAATAATAATCTTAACTAGGACAAGTTGTTATTAATTTTAAACATTGTTACTATATTCCTTTTTAAAACTTAAATATATTTCTATAAAGAATAAAAGAGTAACACTTTCATATAAAAGGAATACAGCAAGAACATTTGAATGTTTTAACATATATTTATGTTTTGGATAGTATCTGATACTCTTTTTAGTTTTTATAAAAATAAACCTTAATTTATGCAATAAACATCAAAGGTACCTTCCACAATAATTTAAATTTATGAATTTGTAGGACTAATTTTATTTTCATGTCTCTGGGTAATGTATAGTTTTCTGACATTTCATTAAACATAATTAAAATATGCTATTCATATCCTTATTGAGGTGCATTTAAGATCACTGCTGTATAAACAATGATGCAGGTTTAAATAACTCAAGTGTGTTATATTAACAGAACCATCTGTTCGGCTCATAAAATGCTTTCCTTTAAAATGCAAGCTCCATAATACAACAAGATTAAATCTGAAACGGGAGAGCATAAAAGATAGCTTTTATACCTCATAAATAGAATGTGTTCCTAGATGACTTAACTGCAAAAGGTGTTCAGAATTTTCAACATCTTCTTGATTTCTGACAACTCCCTGTGGTTGGAGTTTCTGTTTATGGTCCTAATCTGGAGAAAGTTACATGATTATATATATATTGTTTGGGGTTTTATAGCCCCTTTTAAAACTTCTCTGTCCAGACATTTTATTTCATTAAGCTGTCATATTTCTTTCCTCCTTTTTTCCCCTTATGTTACACTTTCCTGGATCCACACTGGTAGAAATCAAAATACTTGAGAATGTTCAATTGCAAAGCCATGCTCACATATTCCTCTTACCCAGTCCAGCATACGTCTAGATGGTAGGACTCCAAACAGTAGAAAAGGGTGGTTGGTTGGAGAATGAACCTCCCTTTGAGGTTAGTGCCTAATCCATTTCACTCAATGGCTCAGTTTCTAAGTCTGACAAAAGAATCCTCTTAATTGTTTCCAAAGTGCCCCACTTAAAAAATAATACTTGAATAAAACCAACAGCAGATGTTTTCAGCCTCCTAGAATATAATTTTTGTGCTTGTTGCCATGGCCACCACTGCTTAGTTTTCCCATTTCTCGGTTGTTCGCATAGGAACTGGTCGTATTATTGCTCACATTGGCTATCTGCTTGCAAAAATGATTGGGGCCAGTGAACAATTTTTATTGATCATTTAAGAAATTAAACAGCGTATTCAAAATGTCAATGAAGTTTTCTATTGACTGCATGACTTTAGCAGAATTCAGAAGCATTTGCCTCATTCAAAGTTAGTGATTTTTTTTTTCCTGAGCTAACATGCATGAGACCATTTTATCTGTAGATATATTGGGAGACATCTGACATCTAAGGGGACCTCAAGAATAATCATTATTATACAGTTCTGTAAAAGGCTCAACTAGTCTGCCATCGTACAAAAATAGCACATAGGAAACAATAATTTCATTTTCAACAGAAGTCTTCCCACTCACAGGCCATTCTTATAAAAAGGAAATATGATAAAATAAAATATATGAGCATTTCAATTTGGTTATGAGCACTGACTGTGATGTGGGCTCTACATTGCCATAATCAGCCTTGGATTAAATTCTTTCTATTTCTTTTATTTAGTGCTGGTGGTTGTCCAGCACCTTGTGTATGCTAGGCAAATGATGCATCACTAAGCTACAGTACTAGCCTTCATCCTACTTTGGAATGGAACTATTTTAAATTTTAGGTTACTAAAGATCAGTGTCAAACTATTTTTTCTAAAATGTCCAAGATTTTATTTTTCCTTACTTATTTTCAGGGGATTATTAACTCTCTTTACATTTACAATTTAGAGATTGTATATTTCTTTCCGGTTTATAGAATGAGTTTGGAAGTTTGCCATCCAAGCAATGCTGCTCTCGGAAGATGTGAACTGTAGAGGCAACTCAGAAGTTAAGTACACTGGCTGCTCTTCCAAAGGACCTGGGTTTGAGTCCCAACCTCCACACAGCAGCTCATGTATGTCTGTAACTCCAGTTTCACATGATCTGATGCTATCTTCAGGTCTCCATGAACACAAAATGCAAAAATGGTGCACAGGCAAAACACCTGCATAATAATTATTTTTTAATGTGGAGAGTTCAGTAATAGAGGGACTAGATAATGAGAGTAGCCAAGGCTCAGAAGTAACCAACAGGCATGTTACATCGCTGTTGGTAACAAGCAGACAATATGGTCAACAATTCACTGATATGCATGCACCTGCCTGGATGCCTACTAAAAAGGAATTTAGTTAAGCAAACTATCACATATGAATATTATAGAAAATATGATTTTAAATGATTATTTATGTGTATTTTGATGGAAAATCTACAAATATTAATGAATGGAAAGGACCCAATATTACATAACATGTCACATCTTTGCTAAAATTCTAACAAACAGAAAAACAGTTCCAACATATGCTACTATATATCTTTGTAAATGTTTATAAAAATAGAAATTGAAAGACATAATCTCAGAAAGTAAACATGAGATAAGCTAGTTCTCTTGCCAGAATATCTGTCTGCTTTAGTCTGTGTGTTCATCAATAGAAACGTAAACTTAATGACTAGAGTCTGGGGATATAAGAAATTATATATTCATCATTTATAAGGCAACAATAAAAATGAGGGTTTTATTATCAAATACCTTCTAGCAAAATTGCAGGCTGATTTCCATGTAGATGTTCATTGAACTATATTGAAATAAAACATCAAATACAATTTGTATTTGCCACAGTTTTAATATAAACTACTTACAGATAGCTCATTCTCTTGGGTAAAATATTGTTGTATAATTTTGGTTGTCCTTGTTATTTTTAAAACTGTATGTATCACAAAAACATTCAACTTTTGCCTTACCCTAATTAACACAAACACAGAATCAGAACTTGCCTAGTCAATTTTTTATTTTCCATAGAGCCCAGTAAAATTAATGTGACTGAATTACAAACAATAAGCAGTATTGATGTTAGTTATTAAAATCAAAAACCCTAATTAATAATCATTAAGAAGAAAATATACTTGGGTGTTTAATAAAATGAAGATCGATTTTTAGAAACCAGATAAACTCTGAAGATTTTAGACACCAATAGAGTTCTACCTTTTGATAGTCACTGCTTATCATGTGTATGTCTCTAAGAGACACATCTCTCCTACCTCTCCACAATGGGGTATAGAGTTCCAGTCTCTTTTCCTTCAGACTCACCTCATAAAGTGAAAGGATTAATGGGAATAATAGGAAATAAAGTAAATAGGGACTAATAGGGAGTAAAGAAAAACAGAGGAACCAAAGTCCTGTGTTTATCAGAACATGAGCAGTGGAGACCCAAGTTTAACCATCTCACTAAAATTCTGTCTTGGACAGTAGGATAAGTAGTAGTCCCCAGAATGCATAAGGAATCTGAATGATGGAATCAGTTTGGATGGGTAATGTATAAAGCAATAGGATATTAGTACTATAGAGAAAGGATCAGTAGCTATATAGTACAATATAGAATGAATTCTGCTCTTCAGATTGCTTTGGCCAGGGAACATTGCCATGCTTCCAACCCGAATTTGCTCCTTCATATTGCTTTGATGAATTTGCTCATTGAATACTTCTTCTTTCTCTGAAGAACAGTTTTACTTTTCTATTCATATCCATCCCATATGTTCTTGGCTACATTGACTTCCTCAAACTCATTTCTAGTAACTCCAGTAGCTCTTGAGCACTATAGATTAAGTATTGAAATGTTAGATTAAGGAGTATACTGTGTTAACTGCATGTATGTATGTATGTATATATATATATATATATATATATATATATATGAAAATCCAGAAGTACTATTAGTAAGTATCTCATGGTTATAGAACCTTGTAAGTATTTTATACATTGAAATCATTGAAACTTCAAATGGCACATACTTCTGAGAACATACATCTTGATCAGCAATTATTAAAGAGCAATGGAAACTAGCTTGCACATAATTATTTGTCTGTTATATTTTTTTTACATTGGCACAATAGCTAACATTAAAAACAAATGAGGTTGTAGTTCTTTTGGTACAGGGATTGTATAGTATTCACAAGACTCTGTGTTCTAGATCCGGGACTGCTGTAAAACCAAGTAAAGTGGCAAATGTCCTTAATCTCACCATTTGACAGGCAGAGAGGCAGGAGCATCAAGAGTTCAAGGTCTTTCTCATCTACATCCTAGACGAGGTTCAAGACCAGTGTGGGCTAGAGAGCTTTTCTCAAAACTAAATAAATAGATAAATTCATGGACACACACACACACAAGCAGGGGAAGGAGGGAAGAAGGACGTAGTCATACATACATATGTACACATAAACAAATGTCTACAAGGACTGTCCCACTTTGAGAGCCACCTTCTAGAACACAAACTCCTGCTATATTTTCAGTTTAACATTCATTTCTCATCACTGGGGCAGTTTCATAACATCAGTGCTCTACCATTGTTCACCACCACAGAAGAACTGCTTAAGCCTGTTTGAACGGAGTAGAAGGCACAGTCTGTTTCCCTCTCTCTAAGTCTTGGGCTCCTCCACATTTCAGGCTTCTATGTTTGTTCTCAGTTACAGGCTTCTTTGCCCTCCTGGGACTCTGCCTACATACTCTCCCCATCTAGTGCTTTATTCCTCGTGTGTTCAAAGGGTCAATAAAATTGTTAAATTCTTCTGTATCCTAAGATAAAGAAACCATATCCTTGCTTCTCATTCAGTTTCACAGTTCTGTGTTTAACTAGTAATCGCTCTCAAAACTTAAAGTAGCTTTTCTTATCCAGTTTCTTACCTTGTACAGGTTTTTCAAAGTGTGACAGTCTTGTTCTGTCCCCATAACTGAACATAATGAGAAGTTAGTAATGCCCAAGTTGGCAAAATCATGTAGTTTCTTAGGGATCAGTTCTACAAAATTGCCAGGCTTGACAGTATCTTAAGACATAGTTCATCTTTCATTCTGGCACAGAAGATATAATAGTTTCCCCTTTTTCTCTCTGTATCTTTCAAAGATCCCTTTAGCGCTTTAATTTTTCAGTTTAGTTGTCTCTGTGCTACAGATGAGTATGTTTGCTCTCTTCCCTTTCCCTGTCTGGTTTAACTGAAGACTCCCCATATTTTCGTCAGACTGTCTATGGTCCTCTGGTCTGCTCTCTGCCCTTGCTATGGGGTTCATTCTTGGACTCTGGTCTTTTGTCAATGTGACTCTAGCATCCCAGTCACTGGGGATGATTCCAGTGTCTTCTCTCAAGTCTAACAACATTTTTGAAACTTTCTGAGGAATGCATTTTCAAAGATCTCTAATGAGCACTTCAAACTTTTACTGTTGACTAATGAGATAATCATATCTCTTCCCTAGCCTGCTGTACTTCGGTTCCTATTTCTGGAAATGTCATCTTAACTCACCAACCTTACCAAGTACTGCTGGTGCCCTTGGCGGCTGTCTCCTCGCTCATCCCACATACAATTGTTTCAGCACACAAAGCTTCTATTCCCCGAGTGTCTTTTTAATTTTAAACTTTATTCTAGGAGAACTTCTACATATCACGTATTTTTATACATTACCTTTCAATTTCTTTCTCAGTGTTCTCTGATGCCTGTTATTTTTTCTTTTATATATGACCTTCCATATTTATTAGACCTTTCATTCCATTACTCAAGTCCTTCCAAGCCTATATCAAAATTTCTAGTAAGAATCATTAAGAATGCTCTTGTTTGCAATGTTGTTTACATTGTACCCGAAAAAGTCTATCACTTTCTTTTTTTAATTAAATTTATTTATTTTTGTATCCTGAGCACAGTTTTTCCTCCCCCCTCTTCTCCCATTCCTCCCATCCACACCTCCTCTGTTTCTGTTTAGAAAGGAGCATGGATATCACCAAAGCATGGCATATTAAGCTGCAGTAGCTAGGCACCTCCCCCTTGTAATAAGACTTGGTAAGGCAACCCAGTATGAAGAATAGGTTCCCCAAATCCAGTCAAAGTGTTAGAGACAGCCCCTGCTCTCACTGTTAGGAGAATCACAAGTAGACCAAGCTACACAAAGGTCACATATATAGGCCTAGGTTAGTCCCATGCAGGATCCCTGGTTTTCAGTTCAGACTCTGTGAGCCCTTATGAGTCCACGTTAGTTTTTTCTGTGGATTTTCTTGTAATGTCCTTGACCGCTCTGGTTCATACAATCCCTCCTCCCTCTCTTCAGCAGGATCCTGCTAGCTCTGCCTAATGTTTGTCTCTTTAGCTATTTCCATTAGTTACTGGGTAAAGGATATCTGATGACAATGGGGTAGTAACCATTCTATGAATATAACAGGATATCATTAGGCATCATTATGTTGGCATTGTTATTTTCCCCAATAATGTTTGACTCTATTCTAAGTCTGTGAGCCATCCAGCCTTTGGGTCTTAGCATCTCAGGCAGTGTCAGAGGTGGGCTAACTCTCATGACATGGGTCTCTGACTGGGTCAGTCATTGGTTGGCCATTCCCACAATCACTGAGCTGCCCTGAGATCAGTATGTCCCATAGGCAAGACAGACTGTAGGTCAAAAGTTGTGTGGCTGGAAGTCTTTTTTCTCCACTGGAAGTCTTGCCTAGTCACAGAACACGGCCAGTTCAGGCTATGTACACCCTATTGCTAGGAGTCTTAGCTTGGGTCATCCTTATAGATTCCTGGAGTTTCCCTTGTACCAGGTCCCTATCTGATCCTGGAATGCACCCCTTTCCAGTCATCACTTTCAGTATTACCCCCTCCAACAATCCCCTAACCTGATGCCTCATATTCCCATCCACACACTTCCCCAATCCACTCATGAGATCACCTCTATTTCCCCTTCCCAGGGAGATCCATATGCGCCCCCCCCCATGCTCTCCTTGTTATGGAGCCTCTCTGGGTCTGTGATTTGTAGTATGGTTGTCCTTTACATTGCAGTTAATATCCACTTATAACTGAGTACATACCATGTTTTCATTCTGGGTCTGGGTTACCTCACTCAGTATAATGTTTTTCTGGTCCCATTCATTTGCCTTCAAACTTCATAATGTCATTTTTTTTAACAGCTGAGTACTACATTGTGTAAATGTATCACATTTTCTTTATCCATTCTTCAGTTGAGGGGCATCTAAGTTGTTTCCAAGTTCGGGCTATTATGAATAAAGCTACTATGAAAATAGTTGAGTAAGTGTCCTTGTGGTATGACTGAATATCCTTTGGGTATATGCCCCAAAGTGATATAGCTAGATCTTAATTGATTCCCAATTTTTAAAGGAAACAGCATATTGATTTCCAAAGTGACTGTACAAGTTTTCACTCCTACCAGCAATGGAGGAGTATTCCCTTTGTTCCACATCCTCTCCAGAATAAGCTATTATTTGTATTTTGGTTATAGCCATTCTGACATGTGTAAGATGAAATCTCAGAGTCATTTTGATTTGCATTTCCCTGATGGCTAAGGATGTTGAAGGTTTTTTTTTTTTAAGTCTGTCTCAGCCATTTGAGATTCTTCTTATAAGAATTTTGTTTAGATCTGTAGCCCATTTTTAAATTGGATTATTTGTTTTATTTTGTTTTGTTTTGAACTCCGTTTTCCTGAGTTTTTATATATCTGGCAAATTAGCTCTGTCAGATGTGGGGTTGGTGAAGATCTTTCCCCAATTCTGTAGGCTGCTGTGTTGTCCTTTTGACAGTGTCCTTTGCCTTACAGAAGCTTTTCGGTCTCATCAGGTCCCAATTATTAATGGTCAACCTTATTGGGTGTACTGCTAGTGTTCTATTCAGGAAGTTGTCTCCTGTGTCAATGAGTTCAAGACTATTTCCTACTTTCTTTTCTATCAGGTTCACTGTAACTAGATTTATGCTGAGGTCTTTGATTTACTTGGACTCGAGTTTTGTACACAGTGATAGATGTGGATCTATTTGTATTTTTTTACATGCCGTCATCCATTTATGCCAGCAGCATTTATTGAAGATACTTTCTTTTTTAACATTGTACAATTTTGGTTTTTTTTTTTGTCAAAATCAAGTGTTAATAGTAGTGTGGATTTATGAGGTACTTTAATTCTATTCCATTGATCCACCTGTCTATTTTTATGACAATACCATGCTGTTTTTATTACTATAGCTCTGAAGTGGAGCTTGAAATCAGGGATATTGATACCTCCAGAAGTTCTCTTATTATATATGGTTGTTTTAGCTGTCTTTGGGTTTTTGTTTTTCCATATGAAATTGAGTATTGTTCTTTCCAGGTCTCTAAACAATTGTATTGGAATTTTTATGAGGACTGCATTGAAACTATAGATTGCTTTTGGCAAAATAGGCATTTTTACTATGTTAATCCCACCAATCCATGAGCATGTGAGATCTTTCCATCTTTTGATGTCTTCAATTTATTTTTCCAAAGTCTTGAAGTTCTTGTCATACATGTCTTTCACTTGCTTGGTTAGAGGTATCCAGAGATATTTTATATAGATTATGGCTATTAAGAAGAGTATTGTTTCCAGGATTTCTTTCTCAGCCCATTTAGCATTTGTATATAGGAGGGCTCCTGATTTTTTGAGTTAATCTTGTATCCAGCCTCTTTGCTAAAGGTGTTTGTCAGCTATGGGAGTTCCCTGGTAGAATTTTTGGGGTTGCTTATGTATACTATCATATCATCTGCAAATAGTGATACTTTGCCATCTTCCTTTCCAATTTGTATCATTTTGATCTCATTTTGTTGTCTTATTGTTCTAACTAGAACTTTGAGTACTGCATTGAATAGATATGGAGAGAGTGGACAGCCTTGTCTTGTTCCTCATTTTAGTGGAATTTCTTTCAGTTTCTCTCCACTTAATTCGATGTTGACTTTTAGCTTATGTATGTTGCTTTTATTATGTTTGGATATGTTCCTTGTATCCTTGATCTCTCCAAGATTTTATCATAAAGTGGTTTTTTATTGGATTTTGTCAAAGTCTTTTAAGCATCTAATGAGATGATCATGTGGTGTTTTTTTTTTTTCATTTCAGTTTTTTTTACATTGTGTATTACATTGACAGATTTTTGTGTGTTGAACCATCCCTGCCTCTCTGGAATGAAGCTTACATGGTCATGCTGGATGATCTTTTTGATGTTTTCTAAGATTCAGTTCACCAGTATTTTATTGAGCATTTTTGCAGCGATGCTCATGAGGAAAATTGATCTTTAATTCTCTTTCTTTATTGAGTCTCTGTGTGGCTTGGGTATCAGGGTGACTGTAGCCTTATAAAAAGAATTTGGCAACTTTTTTTGTTTCTATTGTTTGGAATAATTTGAGGAGTATTGATACTAGGTCTTTTTTGAGTCTGGTAGAATTCTACACTGATACCACCTAACCTTGGGCTTTTTTCCACTGGAAGACTTTTGATGACTGCCTCTACATCCTTAGGGATTATAGTTCTATTTCAAATTGTTTATCTGATCTTGATTGAATTTTCATATGTAGCATCTCTCAAAAAAATTGTTCATTTCTTTTAGATTTCCAATTTGGGGAGTACAGGTTTTTGAAGTATGATCTAATGATTCTCTGTATATCCTCAGTGCCTGTTGTTATGCTCCGCCTTTTTGTATTTGGGTATTCTCTTTCTGCTTTTTAGTTAGTTTGGATAAAGCTTTGTCTATCTTGTTGATTTTCTCAAAGAATCAACTCCTCATCATTGATTCTTTGTATTGTTCTCTTTGTTTCTATTTTATTGATTTCAGCCCTCAATTTGATTATTTCCTGCCATCTACTCCACTTGGGTATGTTTTCTTCTTTTTGTTCTAGAGCTTTCAGGTATGCTGTTAAGTCGCTAATGTGAGATTTCTCCAAGTTCTTAATGTAGGCACCTAGAGCTATGTTTGATTTAAGCTTTAGTAATGTTTCTTTTAGAAATGTGAGTGCCCTTATATTTGTAGCATAGATATTCAGAATTGAAACATCATCTTGGTGGGTTTTTCCTTTGATGAGCATGAAATTTCCTTCTCTATCTATTTTGATTAATTTTGGTTTGAAGTCTATTTTGTTAGATACTTTGTAGATAGCTACCAGTTTGCTTCTTAGGTATGATTGGAAAATCTTTTTCCAACCTTTACTCTGAAGTAATGTCTATCTTTGATGTTGAGGTGTGTTTCTTATGTGCAGCAGAAAGGTGGATCCTGTTTTCATATCTATTCTGCTAGCCTGTGTCTTTTTATTGAAGAATTGATTCCATTAATGATCAGTGATTGCTAATTTCTGCTATTTTCTTGTTGTGGAGGTGATAGTGGTTGTGGTTGTGGTTGTTGTTGTTGTTGGTGGTGGTGGTGGTGGTGTGTGTGTGTGTGTTTCTCTTTTGGGGGTTTTACTTGGATGAGATTATCTATTGTCCATGTTTTTGAGTGTAGCTAAGTTCCTTGGGTTGGAGTTTTCCTTGTAGTACCTTCTCGAGGACTGGATTTGTGGATAGATATTGTTTAAATTTGATTTTGTCATGAAATATCTTGTTTCTTCTATCTATGGTTATTTTGGTGGATATAGTAGTCTGGGCTGGCATCCAAGATGTCTGTCTAGACCCTTCTAGCTTTAGAGTCTCCATTGAGAAGTCAGGTATAATTCTGATAAGTCTGCATTTATATGTATCTGGCCCTTTTCCTTTGCAGCTTTTAATATTCTTTCTTTATTCTGTATGTTTAGTGTTGTGATCATTATGTGGTAGGGGAACCTTTTTTTCTGGTCCAGTCTATTTGGTGTTCTATAAGCTTCTTATACCTTTATAGGCATGTCTTTCTTTAGGTTGGGAAAATTTTCTTCTATGATTTTGTTAATTATATTTTCTGGTCCTTTGAGCTGGGATTCCTCTCTTCTATTCCTGTTATTCTTTGGTTTGGTCTTTTTATAGTGTCTCAGATTTCCTAGCTGTTTTGTGTTGGGAATATTATAGATTGAACTCTTTTTTTTACCAGTGAACCTATTTCCTCTATCATATCTTCAATGCCTGAGATTCTCTCTTCCATCTCTTGCATTCTTTTGGTGATACTTGTATCTGTACTTCCTGTTTGCTTACCCAGAGTTTCCATTTCCAAAATTTCCTGTTAGTTTTTTCTTTATGGTTTCTATTTTCATTTTCAGGCCTCGAATCATTACCTTCAACTGTTTATTCATTTTTTGCTTGCCGTTCTTTCAGAAATTTGTTGATTTTCTCCAATTTTTTGTTTGTCTTTTATTCAACTTCTTTAAGGGGTTATTTTTCATCTCCTCTTTAAGAACCTGTGTCATCTTCATGAAGTTGGTTTTAAGATCATTTTCTTATGCTTCAGCTGCATTGGAATATTCAGGTCCTGCTGTCGTAGGATAGCTGGGTTCTGGTGATTCCATATTGCCCTTTTTGTTATTGATTGTGTTCTTACACTGGCATTTAGGCATCTGGATTTGGGATGATTATTTAACGGGGACTATTGGGGTCCTAGCCCTCAATAGTACTCTCCCAGGGTCTGGGAAGAATCTACAACCAGCTGATAGTCTAATCTTTGATAATATGAAATGAATCTATGTACACAAAACACTTTAGTCCAAACACTTTATTCTTCTGAGTCAGTTTTTTCTCTAAACTGCTTCTATTCTGCTCTCATACCTAGCTCCTTTCTTGCCTGATTTCTCTCTTGATTTATCTGCTGTCCCCTCTAAGTTCTAGCTTAATTCTCTCTGCTTCTTTCTTGCCTGATTCTCTCTACATCTTTCTGCTATTCCCTCTAAAACTATCTTAATTCCTTCATCTTAGTTTTGCCCCATCTAAGTCCTCATCCATCTGGTTCTTTCCCATCTTAGCTCCTTTCCCATCTCCTTCTTTCTCATCTTGTTCTTCCCTATCTGGCTCTTCCTCATCTTCCATCTTGTTCCTCTAGCACTCTCTTCTAGCCCTTCTCTTCTCCATCTAGTCCTTCTCTGAAAATGAAACTGCCTTTTTATCCCTTTTACCCTTAACTCCCCAAGCTATCTCTGCTCCCACAGTTTCTGGCAAGTGTGCTCAGTCACTAGGCAACTTGGCTAGGCAACTTCTGTGACAGCTAGATGTACCTATAAGATGGAACCCTTAGTTCTGAGTTAATTGTTAGGGGTGGATCTAAAACTAGAGATAAGACTTTGGAAAGGGAGAAAGTTAAGCTTAATTAGCACATCTGCCAGGCCTTTTCAAACAGATAGTCCTGGGTGCCTAAGTCTGTTCTTAGAGAGTACAGAGTTATCTCTGAGAAGGTACTTTCATCCATCCAGGGATGGTCCAGGTCCTATAATGCCAATGACAATAATTACAGGAAGGTTTGAACTGGGGTTCCAGCTGTGCATAGCATCAACACAGAAGGTTATCTGTATTCCATTAGTAGAGGGGAAATGGTACCCAATGAATGATGGAAAAGCTACAATAGCACAGGAGAAATTCATAGTAGGAAATGGCTAATAATCAAAAGCCAATATCACCAAGACTCCTTAAGCCTAAGTTTGACCTCTGAAAGGCCCTTGGATTCTTTCAGGTCATAATCAGCTGAAATCCTACTTCAGGTATTTTTTCAGCTTGCAGCAATTATTGGTCTAGGTGTTAACCTGTGTTTGTCTTTGTTCAATATCTGTTTTGTTCTTTATTTCCTGTTTCTTCTCTGGTCTTCTGGCCTGACTGACCAAGTATTCTGTTTACTGGTGAGTCTTCAGGTCCAGTAGTGTGTCTCCACTGGGGTTTTGGAGGCCTTGTGTCCCGAGTTCCAGCCTGGCCTCTAGTAAAGCCAAAGTCTTCTTCCAAAGTTATAGGATAGAATATTGAGCCCAGGGGAAGGGGCACAGTCTGGGAATGTTGGGCAGGCTTTAAAGACTTAGCATTAAGTTAGCGTGTAGTGGGTAGTGTCTTACATGGGGATCCAGTGACCAGCCTGGTCTCTGGTAAAGCTGCTGGGGCTATGGACAAGGGGATATGCCCTAGAGATGAGAGTCTAGGGAGTGGGGCACCTCAGCTGGGAGACAGGTCACTTACCTGTTCTTCTGACTGGTATGGACTCTAACTAGGCCAATGGAGTCTGCTGGAGCTGTAGGGAAGGAATGGCTAATGGGAGAATGATGACATGGAAGGAGTTGGGCACTGGAGTGAGTCTTTGGAGAACAGAATTCAGGGGTGGTGGCAGTCCAGCTGGCAAGTCACTCACCTGCTCCCTGACTTGTGAGGACTGAATCAGAGCAGTGAAATTCTACCACCAGTCTGTCTTGTGGTGATATATTGTGCACTCCAATAAAAGTTATCTGGGGATCAGAGGACAGAGCCAGCCACTAGATTAGACACAGAGGCCAGACAATGATGGCACACACCCTTAATCTTATTACTCAGGAGACAGACTCGTCTGACTCTCTGTGAGTTCAAGGCCACTCTGGGAACAGAGCCAAGCATGATGGCACTGACCTTTAATTCTAACACTTGAGATCTCATGCCTTTGCTTAGAAAGCACACGTGCCTTTAATCCCAGGAAGTAAGCTGGCAGGGCAGAAAAAGGTAAATAAGGCATGAGGAAACAGGAACTCACTCTCTTGAGGCTGAGGATTTTGTAGAGGTAAGAACATGGCTGACTTGTTCTGTTTCTCTGATCTTTTAGCTTTTACCCCAATAGCTGGCTCCAAGTTTTTGTTTGTTTTTGTTTTTATTATAAGACCTTTTAAGATTTATGTTACACTGTCTTATCACTTCTTAATGAGATCCTTCCTAATTATCAAGATTTAGGACAAATGTTATTTCTTGATGGCAAATCTCAATCACCTACATAGCTCTTTACACTAACCTTTTCTAAGACTCCATTGACCTGGGTGTTACAAATCTCCTACACTTGTTTACATTGAGCATGTAGCAATCAGTAAGCAATAGTAGCACCAGCCTATGAGCTTTTGGTGTGGAATCATTCTGGAAATGATATCTACATGCAATTCTTCATTACTTTCTCTCCAGGTCTAGGGTGTTCTATGCAAAACCACATGTGGCTTAGTAGAGTGAGCTTGATTCTGAATATTTTCCTTCTTTTCTGGCTTTTGTGCAGATTATACAATCTTACAGAGCCAAGGCTTCAGTCAGCCAATGAAGATAATCCTACTCATCATTTGCTTTTCTCATGGGGGAATTGCTTCTGTGATCTCTTGCAAAAATCTTTTTCAAATGTGGCAGTTTTAGAGGACTGACTCTCTCTCATGGGACTACTTAGAACCTTTTCTTGAATTGCAGCATCACCAGATGTTGATTGTGTGTGTGTGTGTGTGTGTGTGTGTGTGTGCATATGTGTTGGAAAGAACAAGAAAATTAAATACTAAAGACATGAGTTCTAGTTCTTATTCTTTTTATTTAAAAAAAAAATCACAATTTTTTCTACCTGTATGTATTCTATAGAGTATTACAAGAAAATGTTTGTATATATTTGCATTGCCAAGTACAGTGATTAAATGAATTTTTATGATTTTAAATCTATGGTTTATCCTTTAGTTTTACTATTTACTATATAAACTGTAAGTTACTGCCATCTACTTACATAAGTACTTATTTATATAAACTTAATTTTATTCTCAATTTACTTATCTGTTAAAGGATATAATTCTTACTTTAAGGAATTTTTGTTTAGGTTTATTATGATAGTGTTTAATGTACATATTTTAGGGAATGGTGTCAGTCCTCCTTAGAATGAAAAAAGTCTAAAAAGTATTAATATTATCTTGGTATAAATTGGGGATTTTAACCAGAGATTTATTAATAAAATTATAATGTGGCTGTGAAGTTTAATGAGAAAAATATTGCAAATAATCTACTAATTAAACTTCAGTAGAAATTTTATATTTCTTTTACAGCAAACAAAGACAACAAACTACACAAATATTAAATGGCCTATGATACTGTCATAAATAAATGTTTAATGCCAGACATTGTTTTTTGATATTTCAGATATTTCAAAATAGTATACATAACTACTTTAAAATTGCAGTTTTGAGTAAACCCACTGCTAGAGCTCTTGTTTAATGTTAATAAAGAAGCACATGTTGAACTACATCTCAAATTTCTATTTTTAAAAGTATTTTATAGTTATATCTATATGTAGTTATTTATATATAATAAAAATAACTGTTTTATTATAATCTTATATGTTTTATTTTGTTCTTTTTGTTTGTTTGTTTGTTTTTTGTTTTTTGTTTAGTTTTGTTTTTTGAGACAGGGTTTCTCTGTGTAGCTTTGTGCCTCCCCTGGAACTCACTCTGTAGCCCAGGCTGGCCTAGAACTCACATAGGCCTGCTTCTGCCTCCCAAGTGCTGGGATTAAAGGCGTGCACCACCACCTGGCTTATTTTGTGCTTTTGACAACATTCTCTAGGAAAGGGTCCCTGTGTTTCACCAGGCGACCAAGGAGAATGGATTTAGAAGCCCTCCCACTGTTTGTTTAGCATGAGAACAGTAAACCACAAAACTACTCCAGTGAATGAGTACTTTCCTGTCTAACAACTGTCTGTACATTGGAGCACCTCTTTGTAGTGGACTAGTCTGGATGAATCTGACCATACAAAAAGGCATCTGGTGTTCTTCCCCACAACTCAAGCTACCTGTAACCTAGGTGCTCTGCTGTCTTGAATTGAAGTTTGTTTTAATTAAAATGGGAGGAAATTACAACATCTTATGCCCCATGAGAACTTAAAATCCTAGCCTTCAATGAATTTGTTTAAGATGGGGTTGTAAAGTACAGTTTTGGGGTACCAGTGTAAACATTAAGTTTGCTTGATATTCGTCTTGTTAATTTATTATTCTATTAGTTGATCTACAAAATAACATGTCATTGAGTCAGGAAATTTAAAGATCAGTATAGAAAATTTCCAGTCTGAAAAAGACAAGTGCTAGTATAGAGACATAGACATGGATAAGTTATATTAAGTATCATAATAAAAATATGTTGCTACATATATTTAGAATTCTTGTTGCAGTAAGTGTACATATCATACTGCACATCATGTGTTGACCACTCTGTTTTATTATGCATATTTAGAAGAAGAAGAAAGAGTGTGGGGGTTTGCCTTGTGGAGAAGTGTCTAAGAGACTCAAAAATGCAAGTTGAGTTACAGAAGAAGAATGAATGAGAAGGCAGATAAATTTATGTGAGGCAGCAACAAAACTTCCCTAATTGGGTAAAAGTAATATAAATTTATACATTGAAAAAGACCAGGAAAGCCCAAAGTAGATCAATAAGGAATAATTAGACACTTGCAAACTTGCCAAAATGCAAAGGAAAAGTAAATATCTTGGGAAAAATCCTCAGGGAAAAAAAAAAAGACATATAAAACACAAGAACATAAAAATTAGAATCATTTCACACTTCTGGCCAGAAATTATGGTAACTGGAACAGAGTACAACAGCCCTCATTTGAATTCCCATAGAACATTGCACTTGGGAAGTATGTAGCTTGTGGATAAATCATCTTAGTAGATGGATGCTGTTATTATCCCATGTGAATACACAAATTATTCTCTAACATTTGAAGGTATTTGTGCTAATACAGTTTCCCCTAAAACATAAATAGTCATTGAGATAAGAGTAAAAGTTGAAATATCACCTATTTAATTGATTGATACATAGGAAAAGATGATAAATGTAGCTTTTATTAAATAACTGGTAAACTATAAAATATAGAACCTGACATAAAGAAGGGCTAAAATCTGCATGGTGTTAACTTTTAACTAGACTTATTTGTGGTGCTATTTTATTTGTGCATTTCAATAAAGCTTGCAGATATCAGAGGAAAAAGCCAGCCACTATATTAAACATAGTCAGACAATGGAAACACCCGCCTTTAATCCTACCATTTGGGAGGCAGAGATTCATTGGATCTCTGTGAGTTCAAGGCCACACTGGAAACAAAGCCAGGTGTGGTGGCACACACCTTTAATCCATGCACTAGTTAACCATAGAGGTCTGGAGGACTATACAGACAGACAGGAAGTGATGGAGCTGGGCAAAAAGAGGAAGTGATGTAGCTGGGCAGAGAGAGGAAATGAGATGGCAGGGACAGAAAGGATATAGGTGTGAGTATACAGGAAGTAAAAGCTCTCTCTTGGGCTGAGGATTTCCGAGGATTAGAATTTGTGCCTGTGGCTTGTTCTGTTCCTCTGATCTCTTGGCTTTCACCCCAATACTTGGCTCCAGGCTTTTTATTAATTAGACCCTGTAGTGGGTAGCCATTCCAGCTTGGATCTGGAAGCTCCAACCCCCATTGAGACTCTGGCAACTGTCATGCCTACGAGGCGGGGCAAGGGGAGGTGCTGGAAACCTGAGAGCTGGATGGGCAAGTGCTCGCTCTGGGCGCGCTCTCTCTGCGCCTGGACCCTGGATGGTGGAGATTGATTGTGCAGAGCTCCAGAGAACACCACTGGATTGCGATACGCCTTCCCCAGACCTCCGCGACCTATCCATTCCTTCATTTGTAAGTCATCCACTAAATAAATCTTCATTTTAACTACGTGGAGTGGCCTTTATAATTTTCCCCAATAAGACCCTCTAGCAATTCATTTCACACTTATTCTTTTATTTCCCAGGCACATTCACTGATTCATGTCCATGCTATTTATTTCTTCAGCTTTGTTTTCTTCTGTTAGTAAAGGCAACAGCAGTGGCATGACTTCCAAGTGTGTGCATAGACAGAAATGCAAAGGGGAGTTCCTGAAATTATCTCCTTAATCAATACATCTCACTCATCTAAGAGGAAAATAATTAAAATAGTAGAGCCTAGTGTTGTAAGGATGCCATGAGCACTCTGCACTGTGTATCTGTTCACAGCCCCTATTCCAGTGCTTAACAGATATTAAAACTTGGATAAATGCTAAATATACTCCCTAGAGTGTGATAGTAGTAGATTGTATACTACAGTGATATAGACATTTACATATGTAAGTGCAACTAAAACACAGATATTATGTTGGGATTTTTACTCTTTTATTTTTGAACTACTTCATTTTAGCTTGATGTCCACAAAAAGAGTAGTATTTATGTCTGTCTGTCTATTGCACCCATAGCAGTTATTACAAACCTAATGTGAAAACAGTATTCAATACATATCCATTGTATTTTAAAATGATAACATAGTAAATTCTGTAATAGGCACTTGTCTAAAGACACTAACTGGCTTCATAGTAAGGGAAATTTGTAGATAATACAAAACCTCCATTGATGATATTTTTATATTTAGCCACTCATTAAAGGCAAATTTTGTATGAACTCGTTCATGTGGTTCTAATATTATTTAATTACTTCTTTTTCATAGACTCCTGAAGAGAAGAAACTCATTAACCATTTTATATCTTACAGCTTATACCCCATGAAAATTTCAGGTAATCTGGACTAGATGTAGTCCATAAAAACCTGCAGTACTGTTTCCTTTACTAGGTTTATAGTTGTACAGACATTTTACAAGTATACCTTCCTAATACTTTCCCAGTTACTACCATTTTTTCCGAAAAAGAAAATATCAAGTAAAATGATAGACCATAAAAGAGAAAGATAAAAAAAAAGTGAAAATTATTAAATCAGTGAACTCATGCTATGCCCAGAAAAGATGAACACATGAATTTACAGAAGCCTGGAAAGAGATGACAACTCGAATATATTTTTAAGTTAGAATTGAGAACCCAAAAGGAACTTTAAGAAGCAAGGACATAAAAGTTAATTTTGGTTACACTCTAAGAAGACTGAAAGCAGTACAAAAACGTAACAGAAAACAGGCTTTTCCGTCTGCTGTTGAAGGAGGAGCCCGGGACTTGCTTTTTGCAGCATCCGCATCTGCTTGTCCAGTTGCGCAGGGACTCTGCAGTGAAAATTGTGTAGCTTGTGGCCATCACTCTCCCTGTTCAAGCTTTCATTTAGAAAGGTAAAATTTAGCCCCTGGCTTCCTGGACTCTTGCTCTACATAAAGATAATTAGATTCTAAAGAGAACAGAAGCTAATTTGTGGGTTTAATATAGTGCTGCTTTTAGATAGTAATAAAATCCTTTTCTAAAACACTAAGTGCACACTATCATTAACATAAATCAAGTGGTTCCCAACCTTGGATCTGAAGGAAATTCTTTATTATTTAAATCCCTAGAGATAGCACAGTGTATATACACTTACCTACCAATTCCCTGTTGTAGACTTGAATAATGCTACTTTACACTTCCTTTGGAATCCAGAGGTTTTCAGAAATTAAAGTATGCTAACCTCATTGACTTGGTCTGAGCTTTTCCCTTTCAGTCATGAGAGGAAGGACATCATTGATCATTGGTAGCTAGCGTTATAGATGCTTCATGAATAGGTATATTTCTACATGATCTAATCCATAGAAGGCGTCAATTCCAACCCCTAATAAAGTTTGAGAATGGGGTGGCAAGATCCACCAAAAACATTAACTTTGTACTGTGTAGATAATGGTCAATAGCAAGGTACTTCATGGAGGAGAAATAACCTGTACTCTGTCTTATAAGAAAGACCAAGAAATGGTCTTATTTAAATTTCATTTCTCCTTCCCTGTCCTATTCCTTCATCTCCCCCTCCATCCTTCCCTCTCTCTCTTTCTGTCTCTCTTATCTGTGTGTGTGTGTGAGCACGCACATGTGTGTGTCTATCTGTCTTGTCTGTCTCTCTATCTCTGTGTGCATATGTCTGTCCGTCTCTTTATCTCTCTCTTTCTCCTTGTGTGTGTGTGTGTGTGTGTGTGTGTGTGTGTGTGTGTGTGTGTATCTTCATGTGCATATTTCTGGGTGCTTTCAGACATACACGGGTGTGGAGAGCAGAGGACAACTTGAGGTGGCAAGCTTCGACTTCCACTGTGGTTGAGACAGGGTCTCTCACTGTTTTGGCACTGCATATAACCAGGCTAATTACTCTGTACATTTCTGTGGATTTGCCTTTCTCCTCCCTCCATCTCCTGATAGAAGCAACAGGATTATTTTACATGGGTTCTAGAAATCTGAGTTTAGGTCCTCATAGTGTGCAGCAAGTGATTTTAAATACTTAGCCATTTCCCTATCCCATTTTGCTAATCTTACTAAATTATATTTTCACTGGTTTTAAACCAGAGTCCATATATACTACAATAGGAAAGATGATGGTTTGGCTCACAGGTTTTAGCCACATCAAAGTCATTTTCATTTTCCTGAAATGGCAATACACTGCTACAGTTTATCCACGGGAAAATTTAAACCTCAGAAGTAGAAACTATTTCCCATTAATGAGTATGCTGTGGAGCTGCAATCACAGCATACCACCACTGAGAAGTAAAATAAGAATACTAGTCATAATGCACATCATGAGTGTGTCTACTATTTTACTTAAAATGCTTCATCATTTAGTTCACTAGCTCTCCTAACACATATTGTTGCATAAAATGTGCTTCTTGCCTGTTTTAACTGCTTTGGGTGATGATCACTATATTCAATGAACTGCCTACATCTATTACACATAGTTAGATAAGTTTGAGATAGCTATATGCTCATGACACCCTAATCTTACTCAGGATGATGAACATGTCCATCATCTAAACAAGCTTCCTTATGTCCCTCTTGTGCCCTGCTTCCTTCTTTCCCCTACCCAATCCCCGGGCAGGCAGTGCTTTATCGTTCACTAAGTACTCAGTTCTCACTTCATGGAATTGCATATAAGTGGAGTCATAAACTATGTGCATTTTTCAGGCTTTTATCTTTCATGGATCACTTATTTTGTGACTATCAACAGTCTGTTCCATTTTAAAGCCACATAGCAATCCATCACACTGATGGGTCAGTGTTTTAACTTACTCATATACACATAGGAATCTGGCTTGTTTTCTAGCTTGAGGTTAAAGATTAGTAATGAATCAAGAACATTGCTTTATACACATGGCTTCACATCTCTAAATAAATACCTCAATGTGGAAGTATTTATTATTACTATTATTATTATTATTATTATTATTATTATTATTATTCACAGACCATATAGCTAGAGTAGATCACTAACTGCCAAGATTTCCAACATTATTGTAAAAATGGACATTCCTGCCAGAAGATTATATTTGGAGTTTTTCTAAATTCCTTAAGAAATATTTCAGATTTCTAAGTTTTATCTGTTTTAATCTTTGGTATTCACATAACATTTAGGTTTAATTTCTGTTTTCATTACAGTCCATTGACCTCACACACTGAAGTGTATCTAACACTGATCTGTGTTTGTTATGCAACACTTGTCAAGTTTTCATTAAGTGTTCCTATTGTGATGCCACAGGTTTTTGTTTTCTTTTGTTTTGCTTTGTTTTTCATTTCAAACTAGTAACATTTGTTTCTAGTCCATAGAATCAGATGGACTTTTTGTTTTGATTTTACATCTGGCATATTTACTAAATCCATTTATTACTCCTAGTAATTATCCTGTAAGACCCTTGTCTCACAGTATTTTTCTGTTTCGTTTTTGTCTAGATGACATGTCCACTGGTTAGAGTCGGGTATAGAAATCTCCCACTATCAATGTGTAAGCGTCCCTGTGTGATTTATGCTTTAGTACTGTTTTCTTTATTAATGTTATTGCCGGTAGTTGGAAGTTTTGTGTGTGTGTGTGTGTCCCAGCCAGCAACCAGTTGGGACAAACCTCTCCCACTTACATCCCCCAAGTAAGCATACAGAGGCTTATATTAATTGTAACTGCTTAGCCATTAGCTCAGGCTTATTACTGACTAGCTCTTATACTTAAATTAACCCATAATTCTTATTTATATTTAGCCATGGGGCTCAGTACCTTTTCTCAGTTCTTCCTTGTCATCTTGCTTCCTTTGTGTCTGGCTGGTGACTCCTGATTCAGCCTTCCTTTTCCCAGATTCTCCTCATCTGCTTATCCCACCTATACTTCCTGCCTGGCTACTGGCCAATTAGCATTTTATTTATCAATCAGCCAGAGCAACACACATTCACAGCATACAGAATATCCCACAGCAAGTGGGCATAGATGTTAAGAGGTGAAAACATCATTTTGGTTGCTTTTTCCTTTGATGAGTCTGAAGTGTCCTTATCCATCTCTTTTAACTTTAATTTTGAAGTGTATTTTGTTAGATATGAGAGTAGCTACACCAGCTTGTTTCTTTTGTCTATTTGCTTGAAAAATATTTTTCCAATCCTTACTCTGAGGTAATGTTTATCTTTGATGTTGAAGTGTGTTTCTTGTATGCATCCATTCTATTAGTCTGTGTCTTTTAGTTTGAGAATTGAGTCCATTGATATTGAGAGACATAAATGATCAATGATTATCAATTCCTGTTATTATTTTGGTGATTGTGAAGGTGGTAGTGTGTGTGTGTGTGTGTGTGTGTGTGTGTGTGTGTGTGTGTGTGTGTTCCTTCTTAGGGTTTTGCTGGTGTGAATTTATTTGTTGCCTGTATTTTTCATGGGTGTAGTTAACCTTCTTGGGTTAGAGTTTTCCTTCCAGTACTTTCTGCACAGCTGGATTTGTGAATAGATATTTTTTAAATTTGACTTTATTAAGGAGTATCTTGCTTTCTCCATCTATGGTAAGTGAAAGTTTTGCTGGGCTGGCATCTATGGTATCTTAGAGTCTGCAGGACATCTGTCTAGTCCCTTTTGGAGTTATGATTTACAAGTTGGGTGCAATTCTAATAGGTCTGCCTTTATATGTTACTTGACCTTTTTTCTCTACAGCATATAGTATTCTTTCTTTGTTCTGTGTGTTTAGTGTTTTATCATATGGCCAGGTAACTTTCTTTTCTAGTCCAATCTATTTTTTATTCTATAAGCTTCTTATACCAGTATAGGCATGACCTTCTTTAGCTTAGGAAAATTTTTTTTCTATCATTTTGTTAAAAATATTTTCTGGTACTTTGAACTGAGATTCCTCTACTTTTTCTCTTCCTATTATTCTTAGGTTTGGTCTTTTCATGGCAGTCCAGATTTCCTGAATGTTTTATGTCAGGAGTTTTTAGATTTAACATTTTCTTTGACCAATATATCTGTTTCTTCTATTGTATCATCAATGTCTGAGATTCACACCCCCATCTCTTGTATTCTTTTGGTAATGCTGGCATCTGTAGTTCCTATTTGCTTACCTAGATTTCTCATTTCCAGAATTCCCTCAGTTTGTGTTTTCCTTATTGCTACTGTTTCCATTTTCATGTCTTGAACTGTTTTATTCATTTCCTTCAAATGATTCTGATTCCTTTTTCTTGGCTTTCTTAAAGTGATTTATTTACTCATTTCCTCCATAAGAACCTTTAGCATCTTTATAAAGTTGGTTTTCATTTTCTTGTGTTTCAGATGTGTTGGGATATTCAGTGTCTGCTGATATTTAATGAAGGATAGCTGGGCTCTGGGGGTGACATATTGCTCAAGCTGTTGTTGATTGTATTCTTACACTGGCATCTACGTATCTCACTTTGGGAGGATTATAGGTATAGCTATTGATTTCTGAGTTTGTCTTGTTGGGTAGATGTTTTGTTCCTTGGGTTCCATTTCCTCTCTGGTTTTCTGGCTGCAGTTCCCTGTGGTTGAGTAGAAGGTTTTCTGCTCAAGTTGGGGGCTGGACTTTTGTTGGCCTAGATGGGTTATGGTCAAACAGGGGATTTCCATCCAATTTGGAGGCCAGAGTTCTGGCAGCTGGCCTGGCCTCTGGTGGAGCAGGAGACTTCTGCCAGAGATGTGGGCTGGGATAGGGTGACAAAGAGAGGAAGGGTTGTTGGGGTTAGGCTGGGAAGATTGTTGGGGAGTGTTGGTGGTCTGAGAGTGGGGGACTTATCTGGGGATCTGGTTGCTGGTGTGGTCTTTGATAGAGCATGGTGCTTCTGCCAGAGGTGTGGGCTGGGATAGGATGGAAAGGTACCATGTTAATAGAGAAGCCTGTCAACAATACCTGATTGAAGCAATCGGATTGACCATAATGGATAGGAGAGTTTAAATGCATAGACTTCTAGTAGGTTGCACACAGAAACAACTTTTCAACAAGTGCTAGTTTCCTTCTTCCAGTTTTTACATTGAGGCTGGTGGGAAAGCAGTACTGTATCAACAATTCACATTCAAAGAGCAGCTCTCACAGGTTCTTTCTCTACATCTCTCGTTCTCCCTCCCCCTCTGCTTCTCCCTCTTCCCTTCTCCCTCTCTTTCTGCCCCACCCAGGGAGTATGCAGACAGAACCAAGGGCCTTGTGCACACTTAACATAAATTGTGCCACAGAGATATACTCTCGACACAACTATAAAAATTTTAATTATTTTTATTTGTTTCCTCATTTTTCCTTTTACTAAAAGTAGATTTTTTTCTCATGTAATATATCCAAATTATAGTATCCCCTCCCTTTACACCTTCTAAATACTTCTCACCTCCCCTATTATACACTTATAAGTAAATATATACCATATTTGTCTCTCTGAATTCAGTATTCTACTCAGGATGCATTTTTCTTTTTAAGTTCTATCCATTTACCTGAAAAATTTCATGATTCCGTTCTTGAGTAATATTCCATTGTGTAAATGTACCACATTGTCTTTTCTTTTCTTTTTTTTTTTTTGTTGTTGTTTGTTTTTTGAGACAGTTTTGCACCTTTCCTGGAACTCATTCTGTAGCCCAGGTTGGCCTCGAACTCACAGAGATCTGCCTGCCTCTGCCTCCGGAGTGCTGGGATTAAAGGCGTCCACCACCACCGCCTGGCCAATACCACATTTTCTTTATCCATTTTCTTGTTGGGGAACATCTAGATTGTTTCCAATATCTGGCTATTATAAATAGAGTAGAAATGAACATGCTTGAGCAAGAATCTCCCCATGGTAGGATGAAGCGTCCTTAGGGTATGTGCCATCTTCGGCATACAGGCCTAGAATATCTGACAGACTTTTCTGTGAAGCAGGAATTTTGAAGGACTGATTTACCTTGTCTTGACAAAGTTCAATAATTGTCTTCCTTTGTGTCCTGCTTGTACAATTTGGACAACATACTGTCACCAGTAGAGGCAAAGACAATTTCTTGTTCAGTGGCTAGCTTTGCCACAATGAAAGCAAACTCCATTTGGAGTGTCTTCAGTGTCCACCATCTTCTCTGAAGGAGATTCGTGCTGCCAGAAGCAGACGTATTTCACTGTCATGAAAAGCCTCATGTTATTAAAACATTTTAAATGCTGTATTCTGCAGATCTCTGAAGTGTTTGAAGACACTATCTAAAAATATCTCTTTTAACCTTGAAAACATACCTAACGTGACTATAAGTTTGATTATTATAGTTGACTAACTACTAACCTGAATTTCTTAATGACCCTAAATAATTTGTAATAATAGCTTTCAAGGACTAGAACTTTACATCACATTTTTAAATGAGCTGCATAGATACAATACCTTAAACAAGAGTAGACATATATATACAGTATGTTATAACAAAAATATCGTTAAATTTGTACCAATATACAAAAATGTATACCCATGTAAAATATTTGAGACTAGTGCTTTTTAGTTTAAAAGTAAATTCAATAATCCACCCTTTTATTCTATTACTATAAACCCCCTTTTTTTCAGTATATAAGAAAGAAGGATAGAGGAAAGAAAAAGAAAGAAATCTCTTAATATAACCTTTTTGTTTCATTTCCTCCCTGACCATGACCAATAACAACTTGCAAATAACCCCCCTAAACAATGACAAACATCCATAACACACCAAGCGACCAAAAACCACCAAATCCACCTCTCAGGAATGTGGTATTATGTCCTTAAAATTACTGCCTGTTGTCTGGGAGAGACAACATCTTTAGGGGACCTTGAAAAAATTGGGATAATGGTCAAGTCCTGGGAGAGCTAGCTGTATCATTTGTTGTACAGTCTGTGTTCGATGAGAAAGTTTAGGGCTTATCTGAAGTCCTGACTGGAGTAGTCTGTGAGTCTGGACCATCTCAGCCAACAGCTTTGAAGTGGTTCTGGGTGCAGATATTTGAAGAAATGGCAGTGGAGGCATTCTGAAAGGCTAGATCATCTGGGCTACTTGTCTTCATTGGTTTCTGGTCCTTTTGTTCTGAAAACACACACTCATATTTAAAGGTAACACATGTATCTTCATTAATCCATATGTATGGAATGTGTGGTATTCACAAGTCAACTAAAGATGATTCTCTGCTCGATGTTTGAGCGGGTAAAAGGCATCTGTCAACTTTATAATTCCATTTGGACTGCACATGCAAACTGTAATACAAATCTCCACCCATGCAATATGAAAAGATAACATGTAATAATAGGTCATGAGAACTTTGTAGCCAAAAAGATTTATGATGCCTCATCTAGTCTCAGAGCTGTTCCCATGTACAGAGATCAGCATATACATCACCTGTCTTGTAGGTTTTCTTGTTTCTTACTCTTTTTATCTTACCTTTTTATATTACCTTACTCTCTCTTAAAAGACTTTATTGTTTTCAAACTATTTTTATGATAATCTTTACCCATTTTCTTTTCTTTCTTTAGCACTTAAGCATATTTTCAAGCATACTGTAACTGTTCAGAGTTTTCCTTAGTCTGGACCTGGCTTACTGCATGCCATGATACTGGAAAAAATGTAACCAAAAAAAAAAAAATGTCGTAAAGCCCTTTTGTGCATCTGAAGGCTCTTTTTGGAAGTCTGCTCAGTACATGGCGCTGGCAGCTGGATATGCCCACCTCAGGTCTATGAGAGCCACAGCTCAATCCCACATGTACCTACCCCAGCTCTGGAAAGTTTCTGGGCTGGCTGCAGCAGGTATTTCTACCTAGTCTCCTACCATGTAGCATGCCAGCTGCTCACAGACCCTGTGCTTGAATATATGGGCCTCCGTGTAGGACATCAAATGTAAAGATCTTTCTTTGGACTGCCAACTCGCAAATAATAACACATAGACATCTTTTTAAGTATGAAAGCTTGGCCTTAGCTCAGGCTTGTTCCCAACTAGCTCTGAAAACTTAAATCAACCTATTTATATTAATCTACATTTGCCACAGGATTCGTTACCTCCCCTCAATCCCATACATCCAACTCCCTCAAGATGTAGCCGACAACATGTCTACCTACATGCTCTCATTCTCCCCACCATGATAATAATGGACTGAACCTCCAAAACTATAAGTGAGCCATCCCAATTAAATATTTTCCTTTATCAGAGTTTCCATGGTGTCTCTTCACAGCAATAGAAACCCTAACAAAGACAGAAGTTGGTACCAAGAGTAGGGTATTGCTGTGAAAGACCTGACCATCTTTTTGTTTGGAGGAATTGGACTTTGGGCATTTGGGCTAGAAAAAAACTTGAATGCTTTAAGTGCTGCTTAGAGAGCCATACCTTTAGGAGCATGGAGGACAGTGGTGCTGAGTGTGATTTGATGAACTGTGGAGGGCTACCTTAAGAGTTTTGAGAGGAGAAAAATTTTAGTGTGTTGCCTAGAAATCATTCTTGTGATATTTAGTTGAAGAATGTGAATGCTTTTTGTCCTTGTCTGAAGAATCTGTCTAAGGCAAAAGTGAATAGTTTTACATTAATTCCCTTAACAGAGGTAATCTCAAAACAGTCTAGTATAGACTCTGTTTTGTGGTTACTAGTGTTAATTCTAATGAAGATATATAATGAAAAGCAGCAAGCAGAGCAAGGGAAAATATTTGAGAAAAGGGGACATCAGGAAGTGGAATAGAGCTAAATGCTGTGTTCAAGGAGATAAATGGATTCAGACATTGAATAAAGGGAGTGGTGACCTCAGGGTAAGAGCCCACCCATCTAAGTTTCCAACTTATGAAAAGAAATTCAAGGAAAGTTTAGAGCCAGGTCTGGTGGTGCACACCTTTCCAGCACTCAGAAGGTAGAACCTAGTCGATCTCTGAGTGTGATGCTAGCCTGGCCTGTAGAGCAAGTTCAAGGAAAGACAAGCTTATCCAGTAAAGGTAGCAATGAAAAAACAGAAAGCTGGTAAACATGTAATTGAACAAGGGGTTCATGTTTCAACCCCAGCAAACAGCAGAACTTGGGAGCTTCATCCACATGGTTCTGGTTTAGAAGACAGAAAAAAAAAAAAAAAAAAAAAAAAAAAAACGGCTAAGAAATGTGTCCCCATGACTAAGGAAAGCTGCTGAGGCCACACATGTGTCAGGGGTGTCCCTGAATAGAGGACTGAAGAAGCCATTATGTGAAGCTGTGAAGTTGAAGCCTGGATTGCCTTGGAGACCCTAAGATTTTGGAGATGCCACAGCTGCAGGATACCTGCTGGGGAAAGCTTCAAACAAGGAGTGAAAACAGCCCAAAAGAAAGAAGTATGATGCGGTCCACAGAGCTGAAAGGAGGTGGAGATCCGAAGAGCATTTTGACATCAGACATGGAGATGCAGAGTAGAGTTTGCCCTGCTGGTTTTAGACCTGGCTTTGGTCTAGTAGTTCCTCACTATGCTCCTTTCCCTATGTTTTGTAATGGTAATATATATCCTGTTGGTCGTATGTGATCTGTTTTGTAATTTTTAATTTATAGGGAAATACAGTTAAGAGATTGCATGAATCTCCGAAGAGACTTTGAACTTTGGATTTTAAAACGTTGTTGAGACTGTGATGCACTATGGGGGCTTTTGGAATTGAGCTAAATGCATTTTTACATTATGATATGGCTACAAGCCTTTGAGATCCAGGGAGTGGAATGTAATGGTTTGAATGTAATTGATCCCCATAATCTCACAGGAAGTGGTACTCTTAGGAGGTGTGGCTTTGTTAGAGGAAATGTATCACTGTGTGTGGAGGGGTCTCTTTTGCTCAGGCTTTGCTCAATGTAACTAAGATGTAGCCAGCTCCATGTCTGCCTGTATGCTTGCCATGCTCCCCACCATGATGATAATGGACTGAACCTCTGAAACTGTAAGCGATTAAATGTTTTCCTTTAAAAGAGTTGCCATGCTCATGGTGTCTTTTCACAGCAATAGAAACCCTAACTAAAACAGGTGAGAACAAGCTTTTAAACTATGTCCTTATAACTCTGGATTTCCTAACTGTTGTTATGCCCCTGCCCCTATTTTATTTCTAATTTTGTCTATTTGGATATTGTTTCTCTCCCTTTTAGTTAATTCACATAAGGGTTTATCAGTCTTGATGATTTTCTTTGTTTCAATGATTCTTTGAATAGTTTTTGTTTGTTTCTAATTTATTAATTTCAGCACTGTGCTTGCTTTTTTCTTTCCCTTTATTCCATCTGGGTGTGAATTCTTCTTCTGGAGCTTTCAGGTATGTTGTCAAGCTATTAGTATGAAAGCTCATGAGTTTTCTTGTTGTTTTGTTTTATGTGGACACTTAGTGCTATAAACTTGCCTCTTAGAACAGACTCTATTGTATCCTATGAGTTGGAGTATGTTGTATATTTTCATTCAATTCTAGAAAATCTTTACTTTCTTCCTTAATTTCTGTCTTGACCCATTTTTTCTATTCTGTAGAAAGTTCTTCAGTTTGTTTCCTTGTTTTTCTGGTCTGTCGGTTTTGGAGAAAGTTCCACGCAGTGTTGAGAAAAAGGTATATTCTTTTGTGTTTGGATGAAATGTTCTGTAATTATCTGTTAGGTCCATTTCACTTATAATGTTAGCTCCAGCATTTCTCTGTTTAGTTTTTGTCTCGATGGCCGATCTGTTGCCAACAGTGAACTATTGAAGTCACCTGTTATCAGTGGGTGAGGGTCAATATGTGATTTAATCTGTAGTAGTGGTGCTTTTTTCATGAGCGTGGGTGCTCTTGTGTTTGATGCATTGATATTAAGAATGGAAATGTCATCTTTGTGAATTTCTCCTTATGAGTTTGCAGTGTCCTTCCTTCCCTGTCTCTTCTGATTAGTTTTGAATTGAAGTCTATGTTGTCTGATGTTAAAATGGCTACATCAGCTTACTTCTTAGATCCATGTGCTTGGAATACCCTTTTCATCTTTGTATCCTGAATTATGTTTATCCTAGATATTAAGGTGTGTTTCTTGCATGTAGCATAAAAATGCATCCTGTTTTCACACTCAGTTTGTTAGTTTGTTATTGGGAAATTGAGATAATTGATGACAAGAGATGTCAACAGTGTGTTAATTTCTGGTATTTTATAGTTGTGGTATAAGTATGTGGGGAGTGCGTGCGTGCGTGCACGCGTGCGTGCGTGCGTGCGTGCGTGCGTGCGTGTGTGTGTGTGTGTGTGTGTGTGTGTGTGTGTGTGTGTTTCCTATTGATTTGCTGCTTTGGAATTTGGAATTATTTGTTTCTTGAGCATGTTTTTTTTTACAGCCCAGGAGTCCAACTTCCAGGACTGTTACCCAGGGTTATTCAGAGAAAGACTTCTCAAGAGCTAGGATAGAAAGATTTCTTACCTATAATAATTCACGTATGATCTGAGGGTAATACTCTTTTATTTCATCTTGAAAAATTCCTCTCTGTGACAATCTCTCTGTTTCTCCATATAGTTACATCTCTATACATACAGCTATATATCTCTCTTAACATACATTTCTCTTTACACAAATCTCTCTCCTACACAGCTCTCTTCTATACATGCTTCTTTTCTCTATCCTGCTATATTTTTTCACTCATAACTTGCATTTCTCTTCTACATTTCTTACATTCCCTCATTCTCTCACTCATTTACTCTCCTCTACACACACATTTCTGCCCTACATACAATCTCTCTCCTACATAGTCATTTATTTCTATATAGAGTCATGTCTCCACACAGTTACAAATCTCCATACATTCTTCACATATTCTCTACATACACCTCTCTTCTGCACATTGCTACATCTGCCTTTCAGCACACCCACCCATTCTCTCTCTCTCTCTCTCTCTCTCTCTCTCTCTCTCTCTCTCTCTCTCTCAACCAACCAAACTCTGGACAATTATATGTTACATTTTCAGGGTCTGACCCATTCTCATAACACGTGATAAGTCGCACAGTTTTTCTCAGGCTAGGAAGGTCATATTGACAGTCCCTTGAGCAACACTTAGCCAAGCATGTAGCCTGAGTGGTTAGCATTCCCAAGCAGAATGACACTGAAATTCAGGACTTACCAATAACAGTTAGTTGGCTGAACCTTGAGTGGTAGGGCTATGTGCAGAAAGAGAATTACTGTAGGGGGTTATGTCTAACAAAGTTACTTCAGTTCTGACCTTGATTCAGCAATAAATACCTGGAACTTATGATTGTGTATTCTCTGCAGGGGCAGCTAGTCTGTTTTAATTTTGTTCTGAAATCTAAAACTAGTTGTCTTTAAGACTGAGAATACCATTACTTTCCTATTTCAGTCATAAAAAATATTTTAGTATTATTTATAATCATCAGAATTATATAGCTAAAACAGAAATCATCTTCCTGATCATTCACAGCTATATGTGTGCCCGAAGTTGTAAAACACACTACCAATGGGCTGTGGAAAGAACCCCACAGCTGTTCCTTTTAGGGAAGCAAGTAGTGGCACATAAGAAAATTATAGACAGTAAACAACCGATTTCCACAGCAAGCGACTCCACAAACTTTGTCTAGTGGGACTCCCCAAAAGAGAGCTATCCATCTGGTGGGTTGACATGTTAAATACTAGTTGTTATTTGCTGTATACTCTCATGGCCTTCAGCAATGGTTAACCTCTTTAGGTTGGATTTTTCCTGCTAATACCTATAGTAAGGCATGGATCTGTGGATAGAGATTGTTGAAATTTAGTTTTTATCATGGAATGTCTTATTTTCTCCATCTATTGTGATCGAAAGTTTTGCAGAGTATAGTAGTTTGGGCTGGCATCTGTGGTTTCTTAGAATCTGTAGAACACGTGCCCAGGCTGTTCCAGCTTTTAGAGTTTCCATTGAGAAGTCATTTGTTATTCTAATAGGTCTGCCTTTATATGTTACTTGGTCTTTTTCCCTTGCAGCTTTTAACATCTTTCTTTGTTCTATACATAGAGTGTTGTGATTATTATGTGCTAAGAAGACTCTCTTTTCTATTTGGTGTTCTATCTGCTTCTCGTACCTTGGTAAGTATCTCCTTTTTTTAAGTTAGGGAAATTGTCTCCTGTAATTTTATTGAAAATATTTTCTATGCAGTTGACGTGGGTTTCTTCTCCTTCCTCTATCATTCTTAGATTTGGTACTTTCAAAGTGTCCCTGGTTTCCTGGTTGTTTTGTGCCATGGTTATTTTAGATTTCATATTTTACATTTAGGTTTTTTAGATGTATCCATTTTTTTATCTTTTCTTCAATGTCTGTTTTTTTTTTCCATCCCTTCTATTCTGTTGTTGAGGCTTGCCTCTGAGATTCCTGTTTGAGTTTCTATATATTTCATTTCCAGATTTTCCTCTGTTTGTGTGGGGAGGGGGTTGTTGATTATATTTCCATTTTTTAGGTCTTGAAATATTTCATTTATTTCTTTTAACTGTAGTTTCACAGATTTCTTTGAGGAGTTTATTCATTTCCTCTTTAAGGGCCTCTATCATATTCATAGACTATTTTAAGGTCTTTTCCTTGTGCTTCATCTATGTTGAAGTCCTCAAGGCCTGCTTTAGTAGGGTTTCTGAGCTCTAGTGGCAACATGTTGTTTTGTCTGTTATTGATTTTAGTTTTTTGCTGTCATTAAGCATCTGGGTTTTGGAAGACAGTAAGTAATTCTAGGTCCTGATACCTGATCTCTTTGTTAAGTGGATGTTTTGTTTCGTGGTCTCTGTTGCTCTCTTTGTTTTTTAGGAAAGCATGGTGGCTGTGTGTTCATGGTAAGAAATTCTTCAGGGTTCATAATAGTTGTGCCCAATGGGGGTTCCAGGCAAAATGCATTTGTAGGTATTGGGAGAGGACAAGCACAGATACGGGTGGGCTTGGAAGAGAGGCTGTAATCACATCCACAGGAGGAAAGAAAAGTTGTTGGTCCTCTGAGTTCTTCTTAGTATCCTGGGAATGGGAACAGAGAATGAGGAAAGGATGCAGCAGAAGGTTTGCAACAGAGCTAGGGGCGAAAATGGTGGATTAGACTTGGGAGAAGGAAGGAAGAGGTGTAAGTCTGTGGTTAGCCTAAGTGCCTTCCCGGCCTGAGTGGACTGTGCCTTCCCAGAGAATGCCTGCTGGAATTAGGGTCTGAGATAAAGCAATGAGGGGGGTGAAAGAAGTTTGGAGTTAAAGATATGTATGAAAGGGGCAGGAGAAAACGGAAGCCCCAGCAAGTGGTCTGCTGCAGATCTGGGGATGAAGCTAGGGGACTGGATTTGGGAACATGGAGGGAAAAGTGAAGTTCTGCTTTGAGCTTACCTGCTTCACCGACTTGAGTGTCCTGTGTGTTCCTAGAAAATGTCTGCTGGGGATAGGTTTGGGATAAAGCAATGAGTTGGAGAAAGGAAGGTAGGAGTAGAATGTCTGTGTGAGACACTGGGATTGTGGAGAAAGGGAGGCCACGCAGGAAGTCTGCTCTAAAGCTAGGGATGAGACTGAAGGATTGGTTTGGGAGAGGCTAAAGGAGACGTGAACACCTGCAATTAGCCTACCTGCTTTCCTGGATGGAGTGACCTAAAAAGCCTAGTTTTCTTTGCATTAAAACAGACAGTCTCAGATCGGAATCTTAACCAGGATAGGGAGGGATATATGGGAGCATTGTGAAGAATTAAAGTAAAGGGGAAAAGGTTGTATTTATATTATAATCTCAAAAATAAAATTAGAACATACAAATATTTTTTCAAAAAGACCACCTCTGACATAGCTTGGGTATTTAGAATCTTTACACTGAATTAATTCATTGACATGATTACGTTGTAACCTACCTGCAAACATTGGTTTCTTATTTGCTCTTTCGTTTATTTGTTCATTTGCTTTTGCTTCATGGATTTTGGAACACAATAAATATATCTCGTATTCTTGTTTGCTTTAATAGTTGATGTGTTATGAATTCTGTTATTTACATAATTGCACTAGCATCTATAATAGGCATCTTTGGCTTATCATACTATATTTTCAGGTGGTATTACATCATTTCCTTCACATGCACCAACCACTCAATGTGCCTCTGTTCCTGTGTATATCCTTCTGTTATTGAATATATTGTATGTGTGTTTAAAATCCCACATAAAATTTGCTGGTGTCATTTGAACAGTATTTTCCCCTAAAGATATTGAGTTAATGCCTTTGTAAAGTTTGTGTCACTTATTTTCTGTCTCTAAGTAGCTACTGTTATTTATTATAGGAGGTGCTTTTCTTACAAAGCATTAGCTCATGACATTCACCCAACTTTTTTATGGATTAAGATGATCTCTGTTACTCTGTCTTAACTGGGGTTAGAGTGACTACCGAGAGTGTTCAACCTGAAGCCTGCAGGCCATAAGCTGCTGCCTGTGGCTGAGAATGGCTATGAATGCATCCCAATTTTTGAGATTGTTTTGTACCTGGATTGTGTGGTTCTCAAGCAGGATATCTGTATGTGAGAAAGTCATGACACAGCAGCAAAACTGTCAGTATGCATTGAACCACAGATGGAGAAGACTTGGATGTTTCAGAACCAGCATGTGTTCCTATTACAGAACAGCTCTTGGTGATATAGATTTTATCTTACAATAATTATATACTAGAACCCAATGTGTCTTCTCTGAAATAACCCTACCAAAAAAATCTATATTAGATCTAGGCTTTGGGATACTCTACATATATTGCTTTAACACTTGTTTAAGTAGACTCACTTAGTTTGAAAATGTTTCCTTAATGAATATCTGTAATACAACTTACTTTATAATGGTATGCTTTGTTTTGAAAAATGTATGATGTTGTGTAAATTTGTGTATATTTTAAGGAGCATTCTCAGTAATTTTGATCTAATGACTATCTTCCTAGGAATGTGCTTTAACCAGTAACTTATTCAGTAGATAATCTAGTTTGTTCACTTTCCGTGACAAGGTAAAGTACATGGCTGTTAGTTTTACAAAATAAAGGTAACCCAGCTACTGAAACTATGACTAAAATTTATCTCTGTTGCTAAACACAATATTTATCACATTAACCAGAGACCCAACCACTTGAACAGCAGTTGTTTTACGTAGATCAAAAGTAAACAATGTATTCATTAGGCTTCAGATTTATCTCGAAAAACTTGATAAAATATTTGTAATGAATGTTACTTATCTATATGCACAGTAATTTTTATAGAAGTACCAGAAATGAGTGGTATATGTTTTATATATTATTTTACCTCTAAATTGCTATTTATTGTTTATTTTATTGATTATACATACACCTCTGAATAATGAATGGAGATGTGTTCACAACAAGTACATATTAAAAGGGGCCAAAAGTATTGAAACTATTTACAACAATAATTAAAAATAAAAATATGAGGCATGATACAAACATTTTAAATGAACATATTCTAGATTATATTTTAACATACATTCAAATTTACTTGTTTCTCCCTCTAATAATAGTGACAAAATTCAATCTGTGATCACATAACAAAGTTTCAATCTGTGCTTAGGCATTCTTCCCACCTTTTTTTTTCCTCAGTTCAGACAAATTTTCAGAATTTATCTTTAGTATTAAAAACTTCAGAGGATAAGATACAGGTTGATTCTCAGTAGCACAGCTGAATATGTTGGGACTCATCCAAGCCAAGTCTTTGGAGAGTTATTGAGTTTTGCTGCACATTGACCACAGGCTGGATCATCTTTCTTCTGTGCATTAATCAAAGCTGGACCCACATAAGCTGAATACCAAGAGATGATAGCCCAGTTTTAATTTTGCATGTTGCATTTTAAGTGCTTAGTTTATTTTTAAATAATATTCACTTTATAGTATAAAAGTCATACAAATGAAGAAATATAGAAAACTATTTAGAAAACAAAATTATAAAAAATTAAATTACCCATAAGCTCAACATTAGACATAATTATTAGAAATCTTCTAATCTGATTATTCTAGATAACACAACTTATTATTGTTTTTGTTTTTGTTTTTTGTTGTTGTTGTTGTTTTGTTTTGTTTTTTTATTGGTTTCTCGAGACAGGGTTTCTCTGTGTAGCTTTGGAGCCTGTCCTGGAACTCACTCTGTAGCCCCGGCTGGCCTCGAACTAACAGAGATACACCTGCCTCTGCCTCCCGAGTGCTGGGATTAAAGGTGTGCGCCACCACCATCTGGCTATTGTTTTCTTATTTAATCTGTTTTATTAATTTTCTGCCTTGTGATATATTTAACTGTGTAACTAAATAGCCTTCAGGAGCATAGTTAAGACACACTCTTTCAAGTAGATTCATCTTTTTCTTGGTGGAAATTAAGTAGTTGTCAGTATTTTATGGTTAAAGATGGATTTCTCGAGAATAAATTTGTATGAAAATCTTAAGAAGATTTGCATTATATTTTTAAGATGGTGTTTCCAGAATGAGGACTTCTGAGCCAAATTTTATGAATATCTTAAAACTATAACAAAATGGGATAACAATTTTCATGTCCAGCAAATTACTTTTTCTGTTTTTCACTTTGTCTTATGCCTTTTTATAAAAGGCTCAAAAAATAATTTGAGGTAATTGTATGCAACAAAAGGAGTGCTTCAATTTTCCACATAAGTTTCATTGTAATGACTTTTTTCATCGTTTCTTTATCAATAAAGCTACTGTACAATGAATTAAGGTACCACTAGATCTTATTAATACAACCATAAGACAGAAGACTTCCTAGTCTCATTGTTTTCCCTGGTTTTGACTGCTATGACTGCTTGTACACCCTGAAGAGTACCGCTTGAAGTAATGACTCTCGAGGACACAAACACCTAAGCCAACCTGTTACACATTTCCAGACATTTGGTGTCTTCTAACTGTGAAAGTGTGAAGCACACATGCTTCTACAGTGTCCACAGTTGTTTGAGCACCCCCATCTCCTAATGAAACCCAACCATATTTATTTCCATGTACAAAATTTGTGCCAGTTAGCTCTCAGGTTGTACTTTTCAGAACCCAACAACTCTGTCCTTTCTAAATTTTCTTTTACAGGAAGGAAATCATGACTGCAAGTCTGGGTGGCCAGAAAGAAAGAACAGCCACTCTGAACTCATGAAATCTGGATGAAAGGCATTGTCGCTGTCTCCATCAAAGACAAGCAACAAAATTGCTAAGCAAATGTCACTATTTCTCCTCCTCCCTTTAATGACTGAAATCATCATATTTACATATACTATAGGAAGAGGACTTGTTCCCTTTTTCTAGGCATGCAGGCTTTCAGTAAATTTTATTTGCTCTTGTCCATAAAGAAAACCTAAAGCCTTATCACTTTGTTGAGCTTTAAAGTAAACAACTGAGTAGAAACCTCATCTATTGCCTAGCTCCTGGTCTCTCTTGTTTTCTTGCTTTCCTCCAAAGTTATTTACCAGAGTCTTTCATGGAATCCAGTCAGGTTCTTTATTTCCATCTTAATCTTCCTTTTCTTTCTAATTTAGGTAAAATTCATAGGCTCTAGGTCACAAATACTACCATGGATGAATTTTTCAAACTTGATGTAGAACTAATCTGAAGACTTAAATTTCAAATGGGAAGTATTGGATTTTTTCCTTCTGTCTGCTTTAGATCTGTCTGTCATCCTTTCACCTAGAGGATGAATGGCAAGTGAAAGTGAAGCAAGATAAATGTCTTAGGAAAATGTTGATTGGAAAATACTGTGCACAACAGATCATGAAAATTTTCTTATACTACATTTGTCTTAAAAAACATCTCCTGCATGTTACTCTCCAGTGGGTTCAGTTTTCACCATAAAGCACTTCTACTGGACCCTCTGAGCATCTTACTTTATTCATCTCTGAAAAGGAAATTATCACAGCAACTAAGTGAAAAACTAAGTGAACCACAAACAAGATAATTTTCACAAATACAATGTCAAGTTTGGGACATACAGTTAATTCAGCACTGCACTATCTTATTATTCTTAGCTAGCATATTGAAATACACCTAACTTTGTTTACCCGGTCCCTTACTACAGCCTTCTTTATGTAATTGGACGTATCTTAAAACTCTAAATCAATAATGCTAGTTGAATGACTGAATGGATTATCATGATCAATTTTTATCAGAGTTAATGTTAGTGTTCAGCTTTACTAACTCAATATTCAGGATCCATCAAAAACTCTTTTTCAATATTTAAAGCCTTATGTGTATGCAGCATTATTTGCTCACAAATATGTAGTCAGACCTTTTTATCAGGAGTGCTGGTTCCTCAGTAACAACACAGAGAATTATTAGTTATAAAAGCTTGGCTGTGAGCTTAAGCTTGTTTCTAACTAGCTCTTATAACCTAACCCATTTCTATTAATTTACATGCTTCCATGTGGCTCAGTTTACCTTTACTTTATATTGCCTGTGCTGTTTGTTTTGGGTTTGGCTGGTGATCTCTCACATCTCTACCCTTCTTCCTACCAGAATTCTCTCTGCCCCCAAAATCCTTCCTAGCTATTGGCCATTCAGCTTTTTATTAAACCAACATGAGTGACAAATCTTCACAGCATACAAAAAGATTATTCTACAACACAAATCTGCTTTTGGCACAGAAGAAATTAAAATTGAGTCCATCTTGCCTATAGTAAAACTCATTTATATCACATTTCCAAAAAATTAATGAAAGGTAGGAAAATACTGCATGTAGAAGAATGTGTTTCCAAAGCCTTTAGGCAGAACTTCCAAACCTGAAAATAATTCTCTAGTGACATTTCAAGTGAAAACAGTAAAACACGTGTTACAGTGCTGAAGCCCTTCATAGTGGTCAACCCTTGTGATTTGACCTCAGTCTCGTAGTGACAGTTGTCCTCGTGAAAACTGTCACAAAGTTCCCATGAAAAATGATTCTTCAAATAATTAATTGCCTTCCCTTAAATTTCAAAGAATAATTGTTTCCAGCATTTATCTCACATGAATTTTTTCATTTGTTTTCACCTGCCTTTTTCAAAAGACATTTTAATCAATACCCTTATGACATGATATAAAGGGAAATGTAGCAACTGATAAAAATATCACAGGTGAAATATGGGTGTGAGAAAGATAAACCATATGTGACAGAGTCCTAGATAAAGGATTGGTTCTGCTATGTGCACAATTGTCCAAATACATGAAGGGTCTCTTTCACTGGCTGGGTCTCCTCCTATATGCTTAAAATGTCCCCCATTGGCTAGTGAAATCATATTTGCAACTAATAAAATATAGCCTAAAATTAGATTGAACCAACAGGAAATTAAAATTTCAAAATATACCTTCAAATGAAACTTACAACCTTGTCTAGTTCTTGTCTCCATGGAAGCAGGATGAGTTTCTTTTTGGATGTCCTTATAGCCTTTTAATTGCAGAAGTCTCTTCAGATTTCATTTCTCATAATATATTGCTTAGTGTGGGATATTTTTCTACAGTGTTTGAAAGATTTTGTTGGAATCCAACAGCGATTCTAATTATATTTTTGCAGGTAGCTATTTGTCTGCCTATGATCTATGAATATCAGTATTTTGACATTACAACCTCTGACAACTATGGTCATCGTCTTCTCCCTTTACATACAAGTGGAAACTGATTATTTTGGACAATGAATCACCTCACAAGCAATGCTGGATCAATTTCTTTGCCCAGCCTCAAAGATGTTAATAAATTTCTACATATCTCTTTGAAGGCATGCCTTTCCATGTTCTAATTACTATGCTATGATCATCACAATTAGCAAAGATCCACAAAGATTTGATGGCTGCTGACAGTCTTGACAAAGCCAACACCCAACACATATCACTAGCTCTGTTCACATGTAAGTGAGCTGCCCAGTTTGAGCTGTCCTTGCTGAGAGGTATAGTATGATGAAAGTCATTCCCTGGATGTGCTCTACCCAAACTGAATATTTGTGAGCAAATAAATTATTGCTATCACTCTAATACACTGAATTTTGAAGCAGCTTGCTTTATAGAAATTGCTTGCCAGAACCACACTGTATTAATTAAATGCATTTCAGTATCTTTCCACTTATTCTTGTGGGTGATGCAGTAACGTCCCAGAGTAGTGTTAGAATAACATATTCATTGTTTGTTTCAAAGTAATAATAATAATATTTGACAGAGTGTTTAGTAGCATTGGCTTGCTTTATTTTGTATGAAAGAAACAAATATACATAGTTTAGTATTGACTTTGTGTGCTTCAAAATGACATTGTATCTTACTAAGTATCTTAGATCATTTGAAATATGAATAATAAAACATATATAAGAGTACATCATTTTTATCATTAAAACAGGTAATCATTAATGACCAAATAATCAGGCTTGTACCTGGGACATGCAGACCTTGGGAAATACATTTTTTTCCAGTTCCTGTCTGCTTAGACATATGAAGACATCTAACTAACCTTGTCAGAACCATAATGGTGAGTTTATATTCCATGAACCTATGGCAAGAGGAACATCAGTCAAACCGCATCAATGAGGGCCAGAGCTTGCAAGACTATCTATCTGTCCAGCATTACAGATGGTGAGTGTTAAAAAGCTTCTCAGGCTGTGTGAGCCTCAGCCTAAGTCAACGGCACACTCTCTACATGGACCATCAGGCTGGCCCTCTCCCAGGGGTGAAGAACTTAGAGAGTTTCAAAGAAGACATTGTGCAGCATGGAGTTTCAACTATAGAACCGGATGTATGAGCTGTGCCTGCCTGTGTTTAATAACAGATATTCACTCAACTCAGAGAGCACACATTCCAGTTTTGAGTAGCTATGTGGAACCACAGAACTTCTTGTATTGCTTCATTGTCTGTAATTTCTAGTCTATCAACCCTAACTGAAGAACAGGCTTCATTAAGTAGCATCATTCCTTGAGAATTCTGATTGCTCTTGTCTGTTATTATTTTAAAGTTCTTAAGGGGAAATTATTTTACCTATTTCTATAATATATTTTCTTAATAAAAATAAGTGAACTAAAATAAAACACTATTTACATAGATATATTTAAAGAAGAAACATCCAAATCAAAAGCCTGAAATAGTCTTTAAAATTACTTGATAGCAACACAGCATAGCCCTCTTAGTTTGACAACCAACCAGCCTCCCACAGGAGTACAGAATAGCAGATTTGTCCTGCTTTTCCTTTGCCTAAAACTGAACACTAGAGAAATATACCACTGGTACAACCTGGAGCACAGACACATGTTACATCTGCGTTTACACCAAGAAACTACATAAAGTTGATCTTTACCATGCAAAAATTAAGAGTATAAGCCAGGTTGGGAAGCCATGTTTCAGTAGTTATATTAATATCCTATGAGATTCAATGCAATTTTGAGTAGATTAATGCTTGGCAAGTAGTATGTATATATGTGGGATTGTGTTAATTGATATTTCAAAAAAATAAAACATAGTTTAAAGAATACTTAAGCCTGTATATGTAGCTGAGTATACCTTATGTGAGGAGGGCTCTGGTTCAAACCTGAGCACTACAAAATAAAACACTGAATCATTTCAAACTAACCTTATACAGAAACATGCACTTCCCTATGATTTTTAATAATGTGAATGTATTCTGAAAGAGGTATAATATCAGATCTACCACAGCTACTTCCTCGTCCAACTATGTGGAAGGGCATTAGCAACAATCCTCTTGTTAGCCTGTCTTTCCATTTATCCATACATAGGGAACACTAATATTCTCAGAACACATCCTCAGAAAATTCTGCACACCCTAAAAGTAGGTCTAATGCTAAGAACTCTAATTTCCTTTCTGAGTTTCATTACAAATATTGATGAAAATGTCTCAATTCTGGAAATATTTGGCCCTTAGTCGAATATCGACTTCAATAGCATCGTGATTGTGATTTACCACAGTTAATAGGAATTATTCTATTTAGATGTTTAAGAGGCTTTTTTCATTTTCTTCATCAGGTTCAATCATAAATGTCTTAATCATTCAGAAGACATTACTGAATGAGATTGTATTAACTGCATAATAACAGAAGAAAGGGGCAATATGGAAACAAGCCAAATGCTATTAGGAAGGAACTAAGTCATTCCCTATAATTCCTCTGTTGATTTGTTGAAATTGCTGATATGACCTCAACCAGGATTTCTTCTCAGTCTTATTCATCGGCCTCTTCATGTTAGAAATGAACATTTATATTTTTGAATTATAAAGCATGGCCCTATGTCAAGTTGGGGTTTCCAAATGGATAAGAGTGGAAAATTTAGGTTAGGTTCCAATATTAATACAAAAATAAATACAAAGTTATATACTTGCTTGAGTCTTTTCCTGGAGAGAGTGAACCATGATCTATTTTTCTCCTCACCTGGAACCAGAGAAAAATGAAGTAGCAGTTCTCCTAACCCAACAAAATGAACCGATGAGTTTTGAAGGGCTAGTTTCAAGAGAACAAGCGGGGGGGGGGGGGGGGGGGGGGGGGGGGGGGGGGGGGGGGGTTACTTACAGGCATAGGATGATGGAAAAGGAGTTGCATCTCTGGGAAACACACAACACAGGTGATGACACACAACTACTACAACCCAGGGGCTCTGTGCATGGTTTGCAAAAATCCCCACAGGTCTGGGAGGCAGGCAGCTTCATTCTTCTCCCTAGAATTTATTTCCTCTGTAAAGTTGCAGTAGGGCCCTTTGTAGCCTGTTAGTTTCAAAAACTGCTTGAGACCTGTGAATGCTTTTCTTCCTGGGTTTCATGAGCCTCCTCTCTTCTTCCTGGAGGGAATGCCTCAACTTTGGATGTTCTGAGCCTTGAGGAGCATCCCTCCAGAATAGAATGTTTCAGTTCAGAGACCGCTGCTTTACAAGACGAGACAGAGATTTGTTGCTGTTGTCATGGCTTCGTAGATTGAACCCAGAGCCTTGCCCATGCTAGGCAAGTGATGTAGCATAACACTGAGCTCCAGCCTCTGCCAACAGAAACCTTACCATTATCTTAACACGTACTGTACATAGGAATGTGTTCTTCCCAATGAAGATGAGGATTGACTGACAGTCATTAATGAGATAAAAAGTGAAAATCGGTATTGGCTGATGGTTAAGATTAGATTAAAATTATCACTTGTTTAAAAATTTCTTACAAGAATCAAAGGTGCCAGACTAATTTGTTTATGTCCAGAATTTCAAAGGAGAAAAAGCGAATCTAAAACTCCCTTTCTTATTTTATTTTGTATAGACACATCCATATATTCCTTATGTGGCTGATTCACAACCTGATCGACTTGCTTTAGCAGAATCACACCTGTGTCCTCGGGCCTGTGGCTGGCAGTGGAAATGGTGTTGTTTGAGATTCGGCTTCTCCTTGCTTCTTCTAAACTGAACACCTTACACCTGAAGCATTGTCTGGTGTTATTTTAGCATCTGGAACAGGTATTTCCAGATAAAACCATTGCCTTCACTTACCTCCTCTGTTCTCACCATCAGCTCACACTCTGCCTCTGTGCTCTCCTTCATCTACGCCTTCATCATATTCCCTAAATTCCTCTCTCACCTCTCCCCTAAAGAAAACCTTTGCAGATGATTTTCTCTCTTGAGAAACGTATTTTATTGTTATTTTGAATCTTTAATCTTTCAGAATTTTGCTTTTGAGCTTATTTGTTTTTACTATGTTATAAACACAAGAGAAGAACACGTCTTGGCCCAAAGACCTCCTATTTTGATTCAATAAACAGGGAACAGTGTTCTGCATGCCTTTCCTTAAGAGTTTCAGTAACTGTTGTAATAAACCTTCCTTTTTGTTGCTTATTTTTGCCATCTAAAGTATTATTACTGACAAATTCCTTAAGGAAATTAGGGCAGAATATTAATCAGTAAACAAGTAGGTGGCTTCAGAATATGATGAGTACTATAGATGCCAAAAACAACGTGTGGGGCAGAAGTGGTGCCGTAGATGTGATCCACAAACTGATGATGGACAGAAGAAATTGAGCAGCTGTTTGTATGCACAGAGAAGGCTTCCTGAAATACATTAAATTTGAGTTGAAACCAAGTTTTTATTAATCATTAAATGTCTTCATTTATTTTACACCCTGACTGCAGTTTCCCCTTAACTCCTATCCTCCCATTCCCCCCCCCCCCCAATCCACTTCTGTTTCTGTTCAGAAAGGGGCAGGCCTCCCATGGCTGTCAACAGAGCCTGCTGTATCAAGTTGAAGTAGGACTAGGCTCCTCCCCTGTTACTAAGGCTAGGCAGGGCAACCCAGTATGAGCAAGTTCCTGAGAGCCAGTCAAAGCCTTAGGGGCAGGCCCTGCTCCCAACACTAGGACTCCCACAAGTAAACAAACTACACAACTCTCACATATTGGCAGAGAGCCTAGGTTGGTCCCATGCAGGCTTCCTGATTGTCAGTTCAGACTCTGTGAGCTCCGGTAAGACCAGGTTAGTTGTTTCCGTGGGTTCTCTTGTGATGACCTTGACCACCCTGGCTCATACAATCCCTCCTCCCTCTCTTCAACAAAATTCCCCCAAGCTCAGCCCAGTGCTCCGCTGTGGATCTCCGTCTGCATTTGCTTCCATCAGTTACTGGATGAAGGGTCTCTGACAACAATTGGGGTAGTTACCAATCTGAATACAGGAGATGGCCAGTTCAGGCTACCTATCTATTATTGCTAGAGTCTTAGCTGAATAGACCAATTTTTGTTTAGTATTTGAATATGAATATTGCCTATAAAAAATGGGCTTGTGCTGAGACTGGAAAGGTAGGTAAGTATGAAACCCTATAGGCTTCTGCAGGCAGGAGGAAGTGGACTCCGTTTGCTGTAAGTGCCAGAGGTTTGCCAGCCGTGTGTTTAACAACACACCATTTATCTGGCTTACATCAATTTCTTATTTCAATAAAGAGAGAGATCCAGATACTTACTGATTAATGAGTTTGGACAAAGCCAGAGAGTAACTGTAAAACATAACAGATATTTAGAGCATATCACACGCCAGCCACTTTTTCATGTGCTACATGCTTTGGAAAGCGCTATAGGCTCCTGTGAGATGGATATTATCATTTATATTAAACAGACAGGGCTCTCAGTTACGTAATGTTAAGCATTAACATTAAGTATATAAATGTTAAGTAATGTTCCCAAGATCACCCAAAACTCTAGCTAATCAGAGTCATGTGAAAATTTATCTTCTGTCATGACTCCAGCTGCCTGAGGGTATGTCTGGTGCTGTGCACTCCGTACAGCTTCCTCGGACCAAAGAATCATTACAGCTATGGTTCTTGTTCAGAAAATGTTTCCTAGTCACCTACCAGATATCACATTGACAGAACCGGTGCCACTTGTGATGAATTATTTTCCTACCAGCACATAAATCTGGCCCTGGAGTTCACCTGTACTTGAGTCACTAATGTACAAAGAGGCCCTGGTTTCTATAGGTGGTGCCCACCTTATCACATTTGATGTTTTAAGCATGTGCTAGTATAAATGTTGGCATGATTTAGAGCTGCTGAATGAACCTGTTTCCCTTGCATGTGGAAGAAAGCAGATTGCCTTAGTTTGTCTGATTTTGTCTGCCTTTATGAAAGCTACTCAGCAAGAGGCAGGGAGAGATCTTAACCTAGTAATAAAAGAGGGTTTCTCCCTAGGTACATTTATGGGAATGTTCCTCTATTGCCTAACTCTGTAACAGGTTTTATGCCATCAAAACTTCTGTTTCTTCACTTTCTCGTCCAGAGTATAATTTGTTCAGTATATTGCATATCTGGGATTTATAACAGATAGGGTTGACAATAGCCTTAATCTCATAGAATGTGATTAATATCAAAATAACCACACCAGCTGACTGCCTTATAATTACTAACTCACCAAGTGAAAAGGCCATGGAGAATGAAATAGCGCTGTGGAGACGGCTCAGGAGGTAAAGTACTCACTGTAAGAGTATGGCTTCCGAGGAAACCGCTTTGAAAAGTCAGGCATCTGTGGGACACCTTGCACAGCCTTGATGCAGGGGGCGGGGCTTGGACCTGCCTCAGTTGAGTGTACCAGTCTCTGCTGACTCCCCGTGGGAGGCCTTACCTTTTCGGAGTGGGGGTGGGGCGGTTAGGGAGGAACGCTGGGCGGATTGGGAGGAAGGAAGAGAGGGGGATCTGTGGTTGGTTCATAAAATGAATAAAAAAAATTCTTAATAAAAAAAAAAAAAAAACAGGCATCTTGGGGCAAACTTGGAATTCCAATGCTGGGGAAAGAAAAATAGGGAAGTCCTATGGCTCATGGGCCAGCCATCCTAGCCTACATGATGAGTTTTGAGCCAATGGGAGAGCTTGATTCAGAAAGCAAGGTTATATGCTGGAGAGACGGCCCAGAGGGTAAAGTGCCAATGAGCATAAGGACCTGAGTTCAGATCCCCATCCCCAGTGGAAAAGCTGGATGTGGTCACGTGTATCTGTAACCCCAACACGGAGAGCTGGAAACAAGGTCCCTGGGTCCTGCTAGCTCCAGGATGGGTGGGACACCTAATCTCAGAACCATAAGGTGGAGAATGATAAGACAGCTGACCTTGACCTCTGGCTTCCTCACGCACAAGTATATATGAACATATACATGTATAGCACACACACATACACACACACACAGAGAGAGAGAGAGAGAGAGAGAGAGAGAGAGAGAGAGAGAGAGAGAGAACATCCAGACAGAGAGAGAAAGGAAGAAGGAGGAAAAGAGAGGAGAAAACAAGATGCAAATGACACACTTAGAGAAAACACTCCAAACCCAAATTGACGGCTAGTCTATAAATGTACACCTGCACGCATGTACACATGCGCCCCTATACATATATCTTTGTAACACAAATCTTAAAAGGTCTTATTAATAATAATAATACAAAAACAGGAGCCAGATATCAGGGTGAACGCTGAAATATCAGAGAAGCAGAACAAGCCACAGCCACCTTCACCTCGCCAACTCTTCACCTGATCCTGTTTTCATGAATCATGAGACTGAAAGCCTCTGAGTCCTCACCCCTGAGGGTCTCAGTTGAACTGCTGCTTAGTTCCTGTCTCCTCACGCCTTATATACCGTTCTCCACCCAGCCAAGTCACTTCCTGGGATTAAAGGTGTGTGTGCTTTCCAAGCAAAGGCACGAGATCTAAAGTGCTGAGATTAAAGGCATGTGCCACCACTGCCTGACTCTGTTCCCAGTGTGGCCTCGAACTCACAGAGATCCAGATGGATCTCGGCCTCCCAAGTGATAGGATTAAGGGTATGTGCCACCACTGTCTGGCCTCTATGTCTAATCTAGTGGCTGGATCCATCCTCTGATGCCCAAATAAGTTTATTAGGGTACACAATACATCACCACATATCTTTACATATATGCCCACACACATACACACAGAAACATAGTTAAAAATTAGAGAATATGAAATGTCTTAAAACTGAGAAAAGATGCTTTAAATGAATGAATAAATTTGATATATAATATCTTGCTTGACTTTATGATAAAAATGATTCATAATGTTTCTTTGTATATAAGCATACTTTCAGGCATGTATACCTCTGTATACATGATATGTTTGCTTTTATATGATTGTGTGTGTGTGTGTATATATATATATATATATATATATATGTATATATACACACATATATACATACAAGGACAATATATTTTTATATGGATAAAGCAATAGAAATATGCACTTCTCATTTTCTTAGAATTGCAAACACCATTGGAAAGTTCCTCAAGTAATATTTTTAATGTTTTCTTAATTGATATAATGTATTGCATCATTTTCCCCTTTGTCTCTCTAAACTCATGTACCTCCCTGGCTGTATCTCAAATTCATGACCTCATTTTAATTTAATTATGGTTAATTTACACAGCCTATATTACCTCAAATTGCTATCCCAAAATACAGAGTAGATTAAGGGAAACATACAAGAGTAATCACTTGGTAAGACAGCAGGAGTTGTTCCAGGATAGATGTGAAGCAGGTGTGTCTGCATCCATCAGTATTGGGTGCATATAGATGGGAGTGTCGGGTTACCAGTTAAATGTTCACTAAAAACCTTTTGCATTCTATTTCCAGAAGCCAGTTTTCTATTCATAACCTTCTTTCCTGAAACAAAATGATTTATCTGTTCTCAGCAGCTAACCTGAGAGTAGGCAAGCACATATACTGGTAATAGTTCCACTTGAGGAAAGTCCATAAGCCATTAAGTTTAAGGATGGAAACCAATCATATCTATTGTCTTAGGTTTCTTTTTTTTTTTTTTTTTTCTTTTCTTTTCACATTATACCTTTGTTTGGGAGACCAGTATGCCTACATGGGACTTCAGAAGAAACATGCAGTTTACTTTTAGAGAGGCATTAGAGTGAGAGGTCTTATCAAACTAGTTTGGCCCCTCGTTTTGCTTGTTTTGGTGTTCAGGATGCAAAATTTTCATTCATTTAAAGTATAAAATTCTATAAATAAAACCAAAAGTTTCATAATCAAACAGCTACTAAGAGTTAAATAAAAGACAATTTCAAATTGCACCACTTTCTCCTAAGATAAATCATCTTTAGAACTTCTTTGTTCATTTAAACCATCAAGGTTAAGTTCGAGTCAAGTCCCATCACTTAACAGCATTTTCTGAATCAGTGAAGTTAAACAAGAGAAGGATCATGTACAAGGAAGTTCACAGCATGATTGTTCTTCCTATATAAATAAATGCAGGTATTTTAAGTTTGTAAACAATCAAAACAATACCTTACTGTGGGGTTTGTCTCAAAAACACCCTCTCATGTCATGTTGCGTGTGTGTGTGTGTGTGTGTGTGTGTGTGTGTGTGTGTATGTGTGTGTGTGTGTTTAACAGAACAATAAACACCTCTACACATGAACTATGAATGATGGTTTATTTGCCTTCCTGGGCTCTGTTCTTCCTCAGATAGAACTCCAGCTCCTTGCCTTCTAGCGCATAGCCGTCTGCTCTGCCACACTGGCCTGGTCTTGAGGCAATACAGGCAAGAAGCCTGCCCTGCTGTAACTGCTCCTCCAGAAGACTGCTGGTTTTGGAGTTCTTTTTCCTTTCATTATATTTCTTTTTGGATTTTCTTTGACCATTTTTTGTTTAATATTTCTTCTTCCTCAGGAGTCAGCTTGGCCCCCTTCTTGTGGCCCAAGGGCAGTGCGTAATGAGACTCATACCACGGTCAGTACGGTGTGCTGTCTGTAAGTATAGTACAGTTCTTCACCAGGGTCTTGGTGCAGACCAGCTCGTTATTGGATGCATTGTAGACAACATCAATGATCCTTGTTTTCCAACTCTAACACTCAGAGTCCCAGGTAAAGTTCCCCACGCCCAATCTTAGGGCACAGTACTTCTTACGGCCACCTCGGACTCGGACTGTGTTTATACTCTGAGGGCCAGTCTTAGCATTGGCAGCAGGACCCCAGCTCATACTTCTGCTTCTTGTGGTAGGGCTTTCTCTTACCCATGTCTTAGGGCTCCTGAGCCATTTGTCTCGAGAGCTGCCCATCATCGCTCAGTGCTGGTTGGAAAGAGGCATGTTGCAGGTTTTAAAAACACACTGTCAGGCTGGGCAGTGGTGGCAGCGCGCACGACTTTAATCCCAGCATTTGGGAGGCAGAGATTTCAGTGAGTTCGAGGCCAGTGTGATCTACATAGTAAGTACCAGGACAGCTAGGGCTACACAGAGAAACCTGTCTCAAAAAACCAAAAACAAAAAAACACATCGTCATGTTGTCTGACTCCTTACCGCCTTCCAGCACTCATTTCGATTTTCTTCATTTTTCCTTCTCACCTTAGCTCTCCTATTCTTACATTCCATCTTAGAACTAAATTTACTGGCATCAAAGATGTTTATAGTAATTATCGGGCAGTGGTGGTACATGACTCGAATCCCAGCACTCAGAAGGCAGAAGCAGGTGGATCTCTGTGAGTCTGAAGCCAGGCTGGTTTACAGAGCGAGTTCCAGGACAGCCAGGACCGTCTCAAAAAAAAAAAAAAGCAAACACAAAGATATTTATAGTATAGTGCAATCCAAAATGCCTACCTAACTTGATGAAAAAGTAGGAACACAAGAAACACGCACATGTTTATAATGTTTTCTTAAAAGTAATTTCTCCATTCAACATAAAACTCTACCTTCTAATTATTCCACATAGAGATACCAAAAAGTAACATTTTTGTACTTTCTCTATATCCATTTATAATACATTAGTTGTACACTCCAGAGTCCTCTCGATATGAGGGACTCTGTAGCACATCATTGTAAGATATACTGGCATACTTAGCAATACTTGGCCAAGTTGTTCCCCACCCCCACTTCTCCCACCCCTTCTCCTCCTTCTCCTCTTCCTGTCTCCTCTCTAAAGGACAAGTGTGTGTGTGTGTGTGTGTGTGTGTGTGTGTGTGTGTGTGTGTATGTCTGTGTGTATGTGTGTCTATGTCTGTGTGTGTGTGTCTGCGTCTGTGTCTATGTGTGAATTCTAACAACAGCTTTTTTAAAGGATAGTCAAGAGGAAAGAATACTTTCCATCCTATGTTTTCATCATTTAAAATTTTGAGTTGTCATAGCAATAAGAAAGTATTTTTAAAAATAGAAAGTATTGTCCTTATAAACGACAGTCTTTTCCTGTATATGCACATAGAGACACATCTCAATGGAGAAATTTTATGAAAAATTAACTTTACGAAAATGTTTATAGTTCACTTTAAGTCCATTTTAAGATAAAATTAAAATGTTAAAGGATCTCTGTGAGTTCAAGGCCAGCCTGGGCTACCAAGTGAGTTCCAGTAAAGGCGCAAAGCTGCACAGAGAACCCCTGTCTCGAAAAACAAACCAAAAAAAATTAAAATGTTAAAATTCAAAATTAACTAAAATTTTATCCACCAATTAGATTCAAATCTAGCTCCATAAAAGCAGACTTTGAACTGGATTATACCTAAGTTGTATTTGTTTACTTCTCTTAGATTAAAAAAAAAATTCCAAAGTACTTCTGTGTCTTTCATCAGTTCATTTTATTATACAAGACTGAATGCATTTGAGCGTAAAATATTTCTAATACTTACAGTTCTTGTCAATTTATATTATCTCAAAACTTTAGGATCCTCCAAAGTAAGAACACTTTTTCTGACATTCTTGACAACTGAGGCTTATAGAAAATGTGATGCTTGAGTAATATATATCAACTAAGGTGTAACAGAGTTTCAAATTTAAAAAGCGTGACAGTGGCCAAGTGTCTCCATAGTATACACTCTGTTACTCTACAGTATGTCTCCAACAAGAACAATTTACAAAGTTAGCATTTAGAAAACAATCTATTTTAAAATATTTTAACTGTGTGGTGCCTAAATACATTGACAAGAAGTTAAAATTGGAGAGGTTATCAGATACTGAAGTCAGAGGACAAGTTGTGGGGCTTAGCTGCAATTTTTGTTGTTGTGTTTATTTTGATACTTATGTATTGCTTGATTGCTGTTAGGCCCCAAAGAAACAGGAGACAAATGGCTGAGATGCATATTAACATATCAAAGCCAAGCTCTCAGACAGTGCCTATTACACAGTCCTGGCTCCTCAGGACTTTTACCCTTTACCTCCCCAGGCTAAGCTTCCCTTCCCTTCCCCCAGCTTCTCTGTCCTGGCTGCACTCTCTTGATTCTTCTTTTCTCCTGGCTCTCCTCTTGGTCCTGGGCTTCTCTCTTCACCTGTGTGCCCTCTCTCCTCTTTCTTCTCTTTCTCTCTTTCCTCTCATGACCCCGTTCAGAATGGACCGTTCCAGATGCTATACTGTCCCTCACACATATCCACAATTAAATCCTCCTCCTCAACCATGCCTTGGAGCAGTCGGGTCCTCTTGTTCTTCATTCAGTTGTCTTCCTCTATTTGGATGGACACAATGTTATTTACCGGATGTGAGAACAGACCACGAGATATAACAAAACCCACTTTAAGAGGGGGGATAGGAAAGGAGGGAGAATGGGAAGACCTGTGGGAGAGAGAAATGTGCGGAAGGGGGAGGGAAAGGGTGAAGTCTATTTTTAAGGATCATCACCTTAGGCATGTGTATAGGAGTTTATGTAGCCATGCCAAGCATGTGCATAGATTGCGTGGCCACACTGTGGGAAGATTACGTGGCCATGTTGCACACAGATGTAAGGCCCTGGAGTGACTAAGTATTTTGCCTGAAAGTTGACAGCATATTCTTGGTCATAGAATTCCAGAAGCTGCTAGGGTGTAGGGATAATAATACACAATGTTGTCAAAACATTCATTACACATGTCAGATGCACTTTAGTTTTAAGAACAGCTTAACATATCTTCAGAAAATTATCACTCTAAAAGTGGCACTCAGGAGGCAGAGCCAGGCGGATCTCTGTGAGTCCCAGGAAAGGCACAAAGCTACACAGGGAAACCCTGCCTCAAAAAACAAACAAAAAAAAAAAGGAAGGGAGAAAGAAAGGAAGGAAGAAAGGAAGGAAGGAAGGAAGGAAAGAAAGGAAGGAAGGAAGGAAGGAAGGAAGGAAGGAAGGAAGGAAGGAAGGAAGGAAGGAAGGAAGGAAGGCAGGCTCTGGGCAATGTTTATATTCACTTGATAAATTGCATATTTGCTAACCTAGGTGCACCAGTGAGTAACACTGTCGACATGCAAAGCCTCCTCAATCCTTTGACTCCTGAAGATCCTCTTAAGAACTGCTAAATTACTTGATAGGATTAATTCCTAATTTGTAATGGGAACAAATAGTCTTTGTCACTGTAATGGGAAAGACCCTTTAAACTTCTCCTACCATTTGCGAATTCAATTCCACATAAAATTTAATTTCAAACATATGAACTTAATTTGACCTCATAGCTACCTTGGAATTTTCCAGTAATATGGATTCAAGACAAAACATTTAGTGTCTTGGGTCTGATGCTCCTGTACCTCTGTACTTGGGAATCTTTTTCTTGCCTTTGATTCCTCTTCTTCATTACAGCTAACTACATCTACTCTCTCAACAGACATTGCTTAGACTATTTTCCCTCTATGTTTCTTCCATTTAAAATAGATTTTTTTCACACAATATATTCTGATTATGATTTCCCTTCCCCCAACTCCTCCAAGACGCTTCCCAGCTCCACTCCCATCTAAACCCTTACTATCTCTCCTTAGAAAGCAAACAGGCATTCACAGAATAATAATATAACAAAACAAAACAAAAACAAAGGACAAAGAAAAAGCACAAGAAATGCATATAGACATATAAAGACACACATTCATACACATAGGAATCTCATAAAAATATCAAAACTGAAGCCATAACATTTATATGCTAAGGAAATGTAAAGCAAAATAATATAAAAAAATAAAATAAAATAAATGCCCTGATGAAACATTATGAAACAAAGACCCTCCAAAGGTGCTGCTGAATTTGTTTTGCATTGATCATCTACTGCTGGCCTGCTGTATCTCCCAGTGGGAGAGAATTTATATTTCATTTACAAGTGATTATCAATTAGAAATAGCTTCTGGGTTACAATTAAGGGTTTGTGTTCACTTTTCCTTTCAGTGTTGGAACTCCATACGGCACAAATTCATGCAGGCCCTGTGAATACTGCCACAGTCTATGTGCATTCATATATACATTGGTCCTGCTGTATTTTGAAGGCCTTCTTTCCTTGCTTTACTCCATCTGCTTTGGCTCTTACATCCTTTCTGTGTTTGCTTCTGCAGAATTTCATGAGCCAGGAGGGTAAGGATTTGATGGAGACATCTCTTTTAGAACTGAGTGTTCCAAGGTTTATGACTCTCTGCACATTGTCTGACTGTGGGTCTCTGTATTTTTTCCCATCTGCTGTAGGAGGAAGCTTCTCTGATGATGAACTGAGCAAAACACTGATCTATGAGTATAGCAGAATGTCATTAGGAGTCATTTTATTGCTATGTTCCTCTTACAGGAGAGTAGTATATGGTTTTGCCCTGGGACCGTGAACTACCTGGTCTCAAGTTCTTGGCTACCCAAGCAGTGTCTGGGTTGGGTTCCATCTCATGGAGTGAGCCTTAAATCCAATCAGATATTGATTAGTTATTCCTATAAACTTTGTGCCAATGTTGTGCAAGCTCTTCTTACACGCAGGTCATTTTTGGAGATTGAAGATATTGAATTTCAGTTGATATTTACCCTTCTCCCTTGGTAGTGTATAGAGTACCTTCCAGTGCCAGGAATAGTAGTCAACAGTGTTGAAGGATCTAGGTTTGCGCCAACTCAACTTTTTCATGGCGGTGAGTTGTATAGGTGTTGTCTTCATCAATTTGTGGACAGTAACAAATAGGCTTGGCAGTAGTCTGGGTGGTTTAGGGGTTCCCATGGGGCTCCTTTGGCCAGCAACTTGATTAGATCTAACCCAGGACCATAACTAGAAGCTTCTTTTGGTGAGGAGAGATGTCCTGTTGGGGCTTATCTTCCCCTTATTTGTCAATTTTATTTAGATCACTTTCATATATGTATATATTTTAGGAAGGTTTTACTGTATTAGGTCTCTATATTACCCACAAATGGCCCTTAGTTTTATCTGTCCTTCCCCATACTTCCTTTTTGCCACCATTTTCCTTCCTTCTCCCCATTTTCTTCCCCTATCCCTGTCTACCCCAACCAAGTCCACTCATTGATCTATTCTATTTACCCTTCTTTAGGAAATCCATCCATTCCCTGCATTCCCTTACCTAACCTCTGTGGTTCTACAGATGGTAGCTCACCTATCAAAACCTTAACAGCTAATATCCACATTAACAACAAATACAAGCCGGGCAGTGGTGGTGCACGCCTTTAATCCCAGCACTCGGGAAGCAGAGGCAGGCGGATCTCTGCGAGTTCGAGGCCAGCCTGGGCTACCAAGTGAGTTCCAGGAAAGGCGCAAAGCTACACAGAGAAACCCTGTCTCGAAAAAAACAAAAAAAAACAAATACATACCAAAATTTGTCTTCTGGGGTCTGAGTTACCTCACTCAGGATAATTTTTTTTTCTAGTTCCAATCCATTTACCTATGAGTTTTATGGTTTCCTTTTACTTATTTATTTTTTAAATGACTGAGTAATTGTGTAAATGTGACACATTTTCTTTATCCATTTGTCCAATGAAGGACATCTATGATGTCTCCAATTCCCAACTTTTATAAATAAAGCTGCAGTGTCCATGGTTGAGCAAGTGTCTTTGTAGTTGGTGAAATGTCCTTTGGGTGTACAGCTGGATCTTGAGGTAGATCTATTTCTAGTTTCCCGGGAACTGTCACGTGGTTTCCTAGTGATGTGTGTTTGCACTCCCACCAGCCCTTCTTTCCTCTTCCCTGTAACAGCTAACTCACGTCTATGCTCTCAACAGACACTGCTTAGACTCCTGAATTTGCTTCCTGAGCCCTCTTTCTCCTGTCAATCTGCATGTGTCTAAATCACTCCTTCTCCAATAGTTAATAACCCCTCCAAAACATAGATCTTGTCTACTAAAAAATTTTTTTTCAAGTTTTCCATAGTAAACAAAAAGAAGTTACAATGGTCCAAAGGTTTACTCGCTTCTTTGGAAGCATCTAAAATGCCTGGAGGAAAATATTTTAAATATTACTTTAAATGTATCAATGAATACTCAGGGAATAATTCACCACAGATGAAAACCCAGCCAGGCAAGCTGAGCATGAAAGCCATACTTACTACTGAAAGTCTTCACTGAGTCAAGTGAAATTAGCTCAAAAGACGCATGTAGCAAGAGCCTAATTGAAGGTGCAACCTACATGGAACAGTAGTAGACTTCCACTCCAAAGAATGTGCTGGAAAAGTGAACCAACATTAAAATTCTCTACCTTCTCACACTTCCCATAAAGAACACAAGGAAAATCACCCACTTAACAACTTGACTTTGAGAAGCACCTAGAACAGAATCATTTTAGGAGTTCCTTGAAAATATAAGAATAAAGTCCAAAGCTCAAAAAAGTAATTACATTTTCAGCTTCTGAGTCACAATATTTTTGCAAATAAATCTTGATATTGTTTTACCTTACTATTGAAAATAATAGGATATTTTAACACTTACCATGAATGAACAACTAGTTGTATAAATTAAGTGGTGTACATCTGTTGCTCAGCTTAATAGTCTGTGTCCCAGTGTTTGGACTTGCCACTGTGAGTTTATTGTTAGGAAAGCTCTTCTTCCCTATTCTCAGTGCTTATGTTAAAGATGAGACTATTTTTCATCTGCTCACCCACTTCTATGTCAACTGCAGTTCAAGATCTGGTAGTCAGGAAATCCATCTCAAAGACTTTTGAATGTACCAAAGCTTGGATAATGTTCCAGATAGTTGATAGTTTAAGATGATAGACTGCTAAATGGATGATAGATAGATAGATAGATAGATAGATAGATAGATAGATAGATAGAGTGACATGGATAATTGATGAATTTTAATACTAAATAAGAAGAATGACTTCTTACTCTTACCTTTATTTTTTAAATGTAAAAAAAATAAATAAATTATAATTACCCAGGCCATGTACCACATGCCCTCAAAGAAAAAGGTAATCTAATCTTTTCTTCTATAAAGTGAAGCTGGTAGAGTTTTTTTCCTTGTGTTCAAACAGAAGGTAAAAACTTAGTCTGTAACTGTGGCCAAGTTTAATTTACAGCTTACATGCACAAGGGAACAAATTAATCTGATAAAACCCTAACCATATTTTCTCTAGGAATACCCCTACATTCATTCCTGTGTGCCTCACCATGTAGAATTACTGTGGATAAATTTGCTGATAATTCCACTGAAAAAGAGATGCTGGCAGTGTTCCCTTAGCTGGGAGACAAAGACTTCTAGGACTGAGAGTTTCTTTCCTTTATGACTGTTTTCGTCCTTAATCCATGTTGAGAGTAACTACTGCTCATTGGAGTTCTTCTACATGTTTTGAATGTAGTAATTTTAACATCAGCTTTTAGTTAGGCTTAACCATGATCAGAAATAATAAACGTAAGTCCAATTTAGGTAAGTGACTGACATGGCATGTGACAAACTCTTCAAGTAGTTATGTAGACATTCCATACCTGAAAGGTGAGCCCTGCACTCACTCTTGATTTACTCTGTGTCACATGGGAGTGGAGCATAGTATTGACGTAGTAAATGAGCAATATGCAGAAAGGGATAATGTATAGGTTGTATTCTCAGTTAACACTTTGTCATCTGAAGTATTGTGATTTCATGGGCTGCAGTTTAAAAACCTTGTAGGACTTTGAGTTGGCTGACTCTAACTGGTATGACAATAGAATTCCATAGTACCTACCATTAGATGCAAAGGTCAGCCTTCTGCAGTTTGTGAGGCATACTCTAATGCAACCATTGTACATTCCCATTGAAAAAAATAGCAAATTTATTTCAAATCCTTAGTTCTGCTTTCACTATTAAGTATGCTGTCATTTTGTGTGAAATTAATTTCACTTTTCATTTCAGAAAAACCTAAGCCATGAGATGTTTTACCATAACATAGAAACAAAGTATTTTAAAGCTCATCAAAACTATATCTATATTCTGTACTGGTTTGTAGCCTAATACTATCTTCAGAGGGTTGAGAAATGATTCAGTAGAATCTTTAAACTATTTAACTCACAATACTGGACTGGCATCTGTGGAATTGTCCAGAGTAAATTATCCATATGTAGACTATTTGATATGCCTTGAATGGCTTTTCAACAAAGCTTTATCTATTTTTCATTCATTACAGGCAAAATGTCCTATTTTCCTATCATCTCTACTATGCTCACATAAAACTGAGTTTCTATTATGGAGACAGGTTCATTGATATGAAATCACCAACATGTGCAATTCCCTCTGGAAATATCACCACAAATCTCAGAGCTGAAATAGTCTGAGGTTCATACTTCAATTAGAACCTAGTGCAATTCTCTTCTGCAGATAAAAGTATAGTAAAGTAAGTATTGCCTGGAAATTTCAAAACCCTTTCATACTTCAACTACTGTTTTTTTGTGGATATAAACTATCTTCAAATTTATTCTAAATTAGAATTATGTAGAAAACAAAGAGTAAGAAAAATAGATCCATGGTGAAAAGCTATCATAGCATAGTATATGGTATTTTATTTTGTAAATATAGCTCTTTTATTATTCAAGGTACTGTCAGGTGTTTATACAATGTTTGGATCATTCAGATTCAATTTGGACATTTAAACATGTATGAATTCCTGTCAACTATTATTAATGATTTAACAATGAGGAAATGCATTATTACAATGTGTTCAGTCTTTAATATCTGTTAAATCTACTTTGTAAATATAGGCGGAAACAAAACTACAATTATTTCTAATTAACTCTTCAAACATTCCACAGTCTTACTATAATATTAATCATTAATGATAAAAAGCAAACTGTAATTTTAATACCTATAATACAAATGGGCTATTCACAGAAATCTTATTATTGTCCTACTAGGGATAGTACAAAACAGGATTTCCACTATCCACTTTATAACTAAATGCACATGTAGCACTGTGGTTCTATTTCTGTCTTAGGCCTCAGATTATCCACAGCATCAGAGAGCTATGAGAATCCAATTAAGAAATAATTTCAATAGGACATAAAAGTTTTTGAAATACTCTTCATTGCCTTTCTCATTTTTTATACAAATGTCTGGTTAACTGTCTCGCTGGGTCCTACACCCTGGCCGTAGATGACAAGGGCATATAAGTGCTCCATAGTAGTCAAATTTTCTTTCCTAGGAACTGAGAAGTAGAAAAGATACTGATTCTGGCTGACCTGTTTGTTTAGATGTAGGTGATACAAACCAAGTAAGTGGAAGTCAGGAGTTGTTTTACACATGAAACAGCAAATAAATATAGTCATTAATGTGGTGATATTTTGTTTGTGCTATAACAAATAAAGCTTGCCTGGAGATCAGAGTGCAGAGCTAGCCATTAGTTAACCATAGAGGTCAGGCAGCAGTGGTTCATACCTTTAATCCCAGCACTAGGGAGGAGGAAGCAGGACGTGATATGGCTGGACAGAGAGAGGAATATAAATTGGGCAGAGACAGGAGTTTGGCCCTTTTCAGGCTCAAGAGTTGGTGAGGTAAGAAGTGGCTGTGGCTTGCTCTTTGTCCCTCTGATCTTACTACATTTACCCTTATATATGACTCTGGGGTTTTATTATTAAGACCAATTAGAATTTGTGCTACACATTAGAGTGAAGGAATAGATATATAGATATGCAAAGAAGAAAGAGTCAGAGCAAAGAAAGGAATGAGCTAAAGAAAGAGCAGGAGTAAGAGATGAGATGGGAGGAAGAGAACAGAGAAGAGTGTCTAGTCTTCCTGTAGATTTCCACTTTGTAATTTTACTTACCCAAGAATACGTATTTTTGAAATTTCTGGGGATCTTTCATTGATGGGAGTTTTATTGATGGGAGTCAATAAATTTCTTAACTTCATAGAGATTTATATTTAATCCCAAAGCAAAGGTATGGCCTCATATTTTTGTTTACTCTTGAAGTATAAATAAAAAAAGTTCATGAGACTAAATCATACAGTTCTTCCTCCTGATATGGGAAACATTATTTTTACTGGTGTTACTTACATATGCTACATGGCTTGCTTTCCTAGGCAACAGTAATAGTAGACTTGGTTGTAAAATTTCCTTCCATGAGCTCATACTTAAATGAAGTTATAAAAAACATACAAAAATTTCAAGATCGTAAATGTCCCTCTCACTTTCCATTAGCTCTGATCATATAATCTGTATTTGTAAAATAATTTGTTTTCAGGCAGTTTCCAAGCATAACCCCAGCTAACCTTGAACTCCCAGCCTTCCTAGCTCAATTTTCCTAATACAGGAATCACAGTCATGCTCACTCACTGTAATGATTGAAAAAAAAAAAAAAAAAGGCCACCTTTTGGTGGGCCTTGCCAAGGTGTGCCACTAAGCAAACCCACCACATGCAACAGAGTTAGTGTAAGAGGTTTACTAGGGGAGAAGGGAGGGAGAGAGTGAAAGAGTGAAAGGCCGTATTAGAGTGGGGACATTAGAGGGACAGGCAGACAGACAGACAGAATTGAGAAGAGGAAAGAGGCAATAAACAAGAAAGACAAGATAAGCAAGAGAGGAAAGAAGAGGCAAGAGAGCAACCTGTGCCTGCCAGGCACTTTAAGGGGTGTACATGTTGTATAACTGACTGTGGAAAGGCACTTGGTGCCAGGGATTGGAATGTGGTAGTTTGGATGTAATTAACCCCTATAATCTCATGGGGAGTGGCACTAATAGGAGGTGTGGCTTTGTGCAAGTGTGTATGGCCTTTTGGAGGAAGCATATCACTGTGGGGGCAGGTTTTGAGGTTTCCTGTGTTCAGGGTGCTGCCTGGTGTCTCAGTCAACTTCCTGTTGCATGAAATATGTAGAACTCTCAGCTACTACTCCAGGACCATTTTTACCTGCCCACTGCCATGCTCCCCACCATGTTGATAATAGAATGAACCTCTAAAACTGTAAGTGAATCATACCAATTAAATGTATTCTCTATAAAAGTTGCTGTGGTCATAGTGTCTCTTCGCAGCAATAAAACTCTAAGAAGAGGATCTAGACTAAATAAAAATGAAAAAAAACTTAAAAGCACAGGAAAGGAGCATGTGGGAAATGTGAGACAAAATCAAAGACCAAATCTTTAAATTATAGGCATAGAAAAGAGAGAATAATCCCAGGTCAATGGCACAGACCAGATCTTTAACAGGATCATAGAAGTAAATTTTCCCAAACTAAGAATACAGATAGAAGTATACAGAGGAAGCCTCAGGTAAGCAAGAAAAGAAACACCACATGGTATATGATAATTTAAAAAGTAGATATACAGTGCAAGGGGAAAAAAGTCTTCAAGGATTTAAAAATACAAGTCATATAAAAAGGACTACCCATCAAAATCATACCTGATTTCTCAATTGAAACTCTGAAAGCCAGAAAAAGCTGGAACAATGCACATCAAGTTTTAAAAGACCATAAGTGCCAACCTAAACTACTGGAGCCAGTAAAATCACCTGCTATAAATGAAGGAGAAAAAAAGTATTGGTACAAAGAGCCTTAAACAATTCATATTGAACAGCAAGAAAGCCCTAAATAGAACACTAGAAGTAATACTTCAAACTGAAGAAAGGAATAAACATATCCATGTGACTCTTGAAAGAAATTATTTAAAGCTATGATTTAATGAAATTAAATTTAATGAAATTAAAGCCATGATTTAATGAAATATAAAGTACAACCAATGACACAAACTAGAAAAAAAAATGACTGCACTGTCCACACATCTTTCAATAATAACTCTAAATATTGATGGCATCAATTATATAATCAAAAGACACAGGCTAATTGAATGAATTAATAAACAAAATCTATCTTGTTTTGTCTACAAGAAATTTATATCAACTTTAATGGTAGGTACCATCTTAAAGCAAAATCATGGAAAAAAAAGTATTCCAGGCATATGGGACAAGGAAGCAAGAAGGCATTGCCATAATCATGTCTGACAAATAAACTTCTAAGTGAAACTATCATAGAGAAAAAGAAAGGTAATTCACACTAACAAAGGGACCAATGAATCAATATAATGGTACAATAGTAAACAAATACGCACCAAATTCTCATGTACTCAATTTCATAAAAAGCATATTAATGCAATTAATGACACAGGTTAATACAAACCCAACAATAGTATGTGATCTCAACACCCTACTAAGTTATCTGAACAAATAAGAGAAACCTCAGAATTAAATGACATGTGTATCAAGTGGACATACCGGATATTTACAAAATGTTCCACTCATATGCCAATGAATATACATTCTACTCAATAGTACATGGACTCTTCTCTAAAATGGACCATACGCTGAAACACAAAGCAAAACTTAAAAAATACATAAAAACTGAAATAATACAAAGTATCCTATCTAACCATTATGTAATAAAAGAAAAGGAACAACAAATATAACTCCTGTAAGTGTATAAACTCATGCAGATGAAACAACTCATTGCTGCATGATGAGTGGGCCACAGAAGAAATCATGGAAAAATCAAAAAGTATTCCAAGAACTAAATGACAATGAAAGCACAACACAACACAACTTCTGGGACACAGTAAAAGCAATACTAAGATGTAAGTTTAAGACCTAAGTGTCTATACTAAAATATCAAAACTAGCACAAATAAATAATGATACAACTCAAGAATTTGGAGAAAGAAGAAGAAGAAAAACCTAAACCCAGTAGATGGCAAGACATAATAAAATATTCAATGTATAAATTTTAAAAAACAACACAGAAAATAGTAAAAAGAATCAATGAGTCTAAGAGCTGGTTCTTTGAGAAGAGATGAACAGTCTCATGACCCAATTCATCAGAAGAAAGATGATCCAAATTAACAGAATAAGAAATGAACAGGAAAACTTTATTGTAACAGATATAAAGAAGTACAAAATGTTATATGGAAATACTTTAAAAAGCTATACTTCATGAAGCTGGAAAATCATAAAGAAATGGATGGCCGGGCGGTGGTGGCGCACGCCTTTAATCCCAGCACTCGGGAGGCAGAGCCAGGCCGATCTCTGTGAGTTCGAGGCCAGCCTGGGCTACCAAGTGAGTTCCAGGAAAAGGCGCAAAGCTACACAGAGAAACCCTGTCTCGAAAAACCAAAAAAAAAAAAAGAAAAGAAATGGATGAATTTCTTGATTTATCAAGACTACCAAAGTTTGACCAAGAAAGGATCAACAACCTAAAAAGACCATAAAAGGAAATTAAAACTGTAAGAAAAAGCTTTCTGGATAAAAATATCCAGATTCAGATGAATTCACAGCACAATTCTGCCAGATTTTCAAAAAAAAAAAAAAAAATCTGCAGCCAATACATTGTAAATTATTCAAATACAAGTACCACTCCCCATATTTGATTAATACAGATGTAAAAATCTTTGATAAAATGCTAGCAAACTGAATACAGGCACATATCCAGAACATCATTCACTACATAACTACAATCAAGTTAGCTTTATCTAGGAAATGCAGACTTGGTTCAATAAGTTTAAGTCAATAAAGACAATACGTCATATTAATGGACCTAAAGAAAAAGAAAAAAAAAAAAAAACTGTGATCTTCTCAATAGACACAAAAGGCCTCTGACAATTTTATATAAGATAAAAGTCCTTGCTGGGCAATGGTGGCACACATCTTTAATCCCAGCACATGGGAGGCAGAGCCAGGTGAATCTCTGTGAGTTTCGGGCCAGCCTGGTTTACAAAGTGAGTTCCAGGACAGGAACCAAAACTACAGAGAGGAACCCTGTCTTAAAACAAACAAACAAACAAACAAACAAACAAAAGTCCTAAAGAGAGGAGGATGAAGGGAACATACCAAACATGATGTCTTTAAATGAGGGGAAAATGCAAAGCAATCTCATTAAAATCAGGAACAAAGCAGGGCTGCCCACTATTCTCATTCCTTTTCAATATAATGTTGAAAGCAGTAACAGGAGCACTAGGGAAACAGAAGGACATTAAAGGATACAAATAGAAAAAGAAGAAGTCAAATTATCCCTATCTGCTGATGATATGATATTTTTATATAAGAGACCCCAAAATTCCATCAGAAACAATTTCAGGAAAGTAGCAATGTACAAAATCAAGTTACAAAAAAGCCTTTCTATACATTAACAACAAACACACTGAGAAAGAGAGGAAGATTATACTCTTGTTTTTACTAGCATAAAAGACAGTAAAATATCTTTTAATAAACCTAACCAAGAAGTTGAAAAGCCTATACAATGAACTTCAAATCTCTGAAGAAAGACACTAGAAATTAGGAAGACATCCCATGTTCCTGGATCCATATAATTAATAGTATGAACACAACAATTCAAAATGTGGGTTATACATTCAATGTATGCCCCATTAAATACCTACAACATTCTTCATAAAAATAGAAGACAATCATCCTAAAGTTCATTTGTAACCAGAGAAGACCCAAACCAGTCCTTAGAAAAAAAAGAATAGCACTGGAAGCTTTGCCACTCCAGACTTCAAAATATATTATAAAACTTTAGTAATAAAAACAATGTGGTAATGGCACAAAAGCAGACCTAAAGACCAATGGAACAAATTAGAATGCACAAATATATGTACTTGTTACTGCTGCTCTGTGATATTTGACAAAAAGACAAAACGTTTGCAGTGGAGAAAAGACAGCATCTTCAACAAATGATGCTGGAAACACTGGACGTCCACATGCAGAATGGAAGTAGACCCATATCTATCAATCTGAAAAAATAGATCTAAGTGTATCAAAGACCTCAATTTGAAACCTGAAATGCTAAAACTACTAGAAGAAAACATAGGCATAACCTTATAAGGTTTATGTGTATATATATAAAAAAAGACTTTCTTAATATGACTTCTTTTGTCCAAGAATTAACTTCTATGATTGACAACTTGGACCTCATGCAACCAAAAGTCTACTGTAAAGCTAAAGAAACAATTGACTGAATGAAGAGGAAATCCGTGGAATAGGACAGAATCTTTGCCAGCTCAACATCTAACAGAGGATTAATGTCCAGAATAAACAAAGGACTTAGAACACAGAGTAGAGGAAACAAACTACCAAATTTAAAAAAGGGAGGGAGTATGAATCTAAACAGAAAGCTCTCAATAGATGAAATAAAAATGGCTAAAAAATACACCAATCATAATGGCTAAGATCATCACCGCAACTGACAATAAATGCTGCTGGAGAGGTTTTAGAGAAAGCCCAAACCACTCACTGTTATTGGAAATGCAAAGAAGTGTAGCCACTCTGGAAGTCAGTATGGAGAATCATCAAAAACGTGAAAATAAATCTACTATATGACCTAGCTTTGTCACTTCTTGACCCAAAGGAGTCTATATCCTATTGCAGAGGTACTTGTTCAGTCATGTTCATTTGCAAAAACTAGGCAATGGGACTACCTAAATGTCATTTAACAGATGAATGGATAATGAAAATGTAGTACATAAACACAATGAAATACTATTTCACCTGTAATAAAAAATGAAATCGCCGGGCGGTGGTGGCTCACGCCTTTAATCCCAGCACTCGGGAGGCAGAGCCAGGCCGATCTCTGTGAGTTCGAGGCTACCAAGTGAGTGCCAGGAAAGGCGCAAAGCTACACAGAGAAACCCTGTCTCGAAAACGGAAAAAAAAAAAAAATGAAATCATGAAGATTTCAGACAAAAGAATGGACCTAGAAAGTATCATATTGACTGAGTTTAACCTAGACTCAAATAAACATCACAAATTCTCTCATTTGCAGGTCTTAGTTTCAACTTTCAGATGTGAACATACAATGTGGAGTAACCATGGAAACCAGGAAAGTATAATGGAACCACATTTGCTAGGGGAGGCTTAGAGGGGAATAGTTGGATACCAGTGATACAAAATGGGCAAGAGAAAAATGAGTAGGGGAGCTCTGACTGGGAAGCAGTGGGATGCCAAGGTGGGGGAGAATGAAAGAGGAGAGACAGATAACAACAAGATTGTTTAATAAAGTCTCAAGGAATCTTGTCATCTTCTATTTCCTAAAAATCACACATATTATACATCTAAGTGTATGTATACAAACATACAAATACACACACACAAGAGAGAGCATTAAGAAAGGTATGACACTAGGACCAACAGTGCTTCCCTATGTGAACCATAAACTAACAAAAATCCCAGCACCGGGCATGCAAAATCTCCTTCAGGATGGTTGGTTACTGTAGCCCATATGATTACCAAAACAGTATAGATTATGGCTGTTGCCCTTGGTTGCATCTCAGACATTGGAGGTAAGCCTTATTGCTAAAGACACCACATATTTAGAATACAGGACTCAGATTATTCAAGCCTGGTCAAACATGAAAACATCCTTCCTTCCTGTATTATAACTACCATGGTACAAAAAAAATAAAAAAATAAAAAGTACTGTGCAAGCTGCCAAAGGGGAGAAGGAATTAATAGTCCTATTCAACTATGACACCTATAAACCATAATGACTAAATGGCAACATAGGCAACATACCAACAAAGGTATAGTAAATACATTCAAATCAACAAACATATAGTAAATACATTCAAATGTTGGTTGTTCCCCATACCTATCTAATTGTACTTGGGGCTCACTCAATAGGAGGGAAGCCATGCCTTATATTAGAATCCTAGTCAACTTCCCAAGGATAGTGATGTCATGGAAATGAAAAGAAACTATTACCACTACTTTCCTTGACCAGCATAATTTCTAACTACATTCTAAAGTCTAGCCTTATACTATCGAATAAGTGTAGGTATCACCCGACAGCAAAGAAGCTTCTCTGATGAACTGTCTCAAGATGTTTCAGAGAAAAGGATTTTCACTATGCTGCCTAAAGATTGTTCTTGCAATATTTTGGTGAAAATGTGTTGCTTTTTGCTCTTGTCCAAAGAAGATGCCTGACTCTAAAGTAAAGAGTTCTGGATTAATTCTGTTAGCAAAGGAAATCTCAAAACAGCCTAGTATTGACTCTGTTGTGCATTTATTACTGGCTACTCTTACACAGATTTATAACAAAAAGGAGCAAGCTGAGTAAGGAAAAATGCAAAATGTTCAATTTTCAGAGAAAGGGAGTACCAGGAAATAGAATGGAGCTAAATCCTGTGTTCAAAGAGATGAACAGATTAAGAAATGGAATATAGGGAGTGATAACCTCAGTGCAAGACCCCACCCAGCTAAGTTTCCAGCTAGTGAAAAGGAATTAAAGAAAAGCTTAAAGCAGGATGTGGTGGTGCACGTCTTTAGTACTAGCATTTGGAAGGCAGAGGCTAGTGGATCTCTGAGTTTGAGCCCAGCATGGTCTACAGATGCAGTTTCAGGAGAGTCAAGCTTAGCCAGTGAAGAAAACCATCAAAAATAGAAAGTTGGTGAAGATGTAATTGAACAAGAGCCATTTTCCAGCCTCAGTAAACAGCAGAACTTGTCAGCTTTGGACACTTGGTTCTGGATAGAAGGGCTACAGAATTTGCCTCTGCAACTAAAGAAAGATGCTGAGGCCAGGCATGTGTTAGGGATGTTCCCAAATGGAGACCTAGAGGCCATTTCATGAAGCTGTCAAGTTGAAGCCTAAAGGGTCTTGGAAACCCCAAGATGTTGGAGATGCCAGAGTTGTAGGATACCTGCCAAAGAGAACTGCTAACAGTATATGGAACAAGCCCAAGAGAAAGAAGTATGTTGCAGTCAACAAAGATGAAAGGAGTTGGAGATCTGAAGAGCATTTTGAAATCTGATGTGGAAATACAGAGTTTGGAGTTTGTCCATCTGATTTTTGGTCTTATTTTGGTCCAATATTTCATCACTATGCCCCATTCCCTATGTTTTGGAATGGTAATGTATATCCTGTGCCATTACATGTTGGAAGCATGTGATTTGTTTGTTTATCTTGATTTTATATGGAATTACAGTTAAGAGATTGCATGAAACTCAGAAGAGACTTTGAACTTCAAAACATTGTTAAGACTATGATAGACTATGGAGATTTTTGAAGTTGGCCCAAATGTACTTTACATTATGATATTGTTACAAGCTTAGGGGTCCAGAGGGTAGAATATGGTAGTTTGAATGTAACTGGCCCCCAAAAGCTCATAGGGAGTGGTACTATGTTTGAGTACTTCCTTGTAGAGGAAGTATGTCACTGTGAGGATGAGCTTTGAAGTTTCATATATGCTCAAGCCCAGAGTCCCAGACCACTTCCTGTTGCCTGAGGGTCAACATGTACAATGTTCAGCACCATGTCTGCCTGCATGCCACCATGTCGCACCATGATGATTATGAACTAAACCTCCTCTGAACATGTAAGCCACCCCAATTAAATGTTTTTCCTTTATAAGAGTTGCTGTGATCATGGCGTCTCTTTCCAGCAATTGAAACCCTAACTAAAACAGTAAGTCCTATGCTTTAATAAAACTTACAACCTAATAAATTAGTGAGGTTAAAGCTGGAATTCATACTCAAAATTAACACAATGCCATGAGTTTAGCTTTATGTCTTTGTGTAAGGCCTATGCAGAGGCAAATGGAGAATCAGGCTTTCTGTTGGGGTCTTGGGGAATACATGGTATAGATGTGTGCTAATAGGAGGAAATTTGACTTTTGGGATACGCCACCATGTATTCTTAAGGGAAAGGAAAACATTGAACATCTCTGTTCTCGTGTTACATAATGCCTCACTGGTGGCATGTTCATAAAGACAGTTGATTGAGTACTCATTGCATGCCTGGGTGCTGCAATGTCTACTGTCATCATCAGTACAACTGTTTTAGCAGCAGCCTCTCCCCTTACCTCCACTTCATTTGCAATTCACCTATCAATAATGACCCCCTTTCATTTTCAAAACTTCCTATCTACAGCTGGGAAGCATTCTTTAGATGAGCTTGCATCTAATAATCCATCCAAGAAACCTTCTGCTGGACCTTTCCCTTGACCACTTCAAGCCAGAGAGTTATTTTCTCATTCCAACTTCCTCTATCACTCTTCCTGATATGCCTCTGATTCACCTCTGAGAATAAAGACATGGATGAATTACTGACCTTTGCCATTATTTCAGATGAAGAAACTGAAGGTCAAAAAGATAAAAGGACTCAGCAAAGGCTCTGTTCCACACACAACTGGCGACGCAGAGCAAATGAAAGCAAGGCTTCTCCGTCTCAGTTCCACTTATAAGACCCCTGTACCTCTCCTGGCCATTTGGAGGTTGACCACTTTATTCACTTTTATATCTTAATAGTTGTTTCAGTGACGAAGCAATCTGACTTTTGATCACCTAAAGAGGATGAAGCATTTTTAAAATATCTGGTAAGACTGGGCTAGAATTCCAGTGGACCGAAGATACTCTAAATTCTAAAAGGAGATACTGGTGTCCCTGCCTTCAGCTATCAGAAATTCACCTTTGGTCACCAGCAGAATTATAAAACACTCTACAAAAGGCTTCTTCTCTACCTACCAAAGGAATGGACCTAGGGCCCAAGAGCTCTGCCAGCTCAGAAAAATATCAGGATCTTACATCCACCACCCCATTAAATGCCCCCCCCAACTATTTTTCTGTTTGAAAAATGGGAAATTTTAAGACAGAATGTCTAACCATTTTCCTCAGGCCAGAATTTGAATCAAAAATTAACTCCAACAGAACAGTCAGTGGCAACAACCCAAGGTGTGTCCTTCTCCTGAGGAAATGGGTGCTTCACAGTCTCCCAGCCAAAACTAGGCATCCCTTGGTGTTCTTTTCATGTAGTCTATTCATTTTAAGACAGACATAGACAACACAATGGAAAAGAATTAGATTCCATTTCTCACCAGTTTGGCCAAACAGTAAAAGAAATTCATTTTCCCATACTGATCTATTTCCAATTTTCTTTTGAAATACAGGGGAACTGAGTTAGGGGATTGCTAGACTAGAGCTGAGGGACCAGAACAGTACCAGAGCCTCAGAAAAACTGCCTAAGCCCTTTCACATCCCAGTAGACAGTTACGAAATAGAAATGGCTGCAGGACCACTGCTGGTACAGTGGCCCAGCCTGCCACTGCCCTGCTGTTTGCCAGAGATCCAGTCCCAGACTTGAACCTGCTGCTTTCTATTCATTTATGTGGAGATTCCAGATTCAGATCCCAGCAAGGTATGAGCCAGGATGAGGCTGAATTCAGCTTCTAAGGCTCTAAAAGAGTGAATGAAAGTGCCCTTCTTCACTTTCATTATAGGAACTAAAGTGTCGCACTTCCCCCATACATGCCTCCTTTTTCACCCTTTACAGGTTCGAGACTGAGCCAGTGCACACACAAAAAAATCATCTAAACAATCTAAAAGTGCTTCAAACAAAACACATTGTTATTTATTTATTATCAAATAAAGTCACGCTTTCCAAAACTGAACAGGCAATAAAGAATATTCAAGAATATTGCAAAAGAGGAAAGACATTTCAAATCATGGAAACAAACATCTGGAAAGGATATGAGGACTGGGATGGTTTAGGAGAAAAATTGCTGAAAGTCAGGGCACATCTGGTCACTTGTTAGTTGATATTTATCCAAGTTAGGTAATAGGAAGTTAGGGCACAAGTGTCTCCTTTCAGAATTCGAATATCTTCTGTCCACTGGAAGTCCAGCCCATTTGTTGTATTTCTAAAGTAGGGAATAATCCTAGGTTATAAACTGACAGCAAATTTCCATCTCAAAGGAGCTGACAAAGAATTTAGGAGTGGAGCTCTCCATATGCAAATACTCTGATTTACAGAGAAAGGGGAAGTAGTCAGGGGCTTAAACACTGTAAGAACCCTGCCTCCAGCATGGTCACACCTTCACCCAAGGGGGCATTGCTAAGGGGCAATTCTCTTCCTTCTGCTTGTTGGTAGACATAAAGTTCTACAGATTTCAGGTTATACAATTACCTTTTTTTGTCCACAGCAGCTCAACCCCTGCTACTTCTTAAGTCCACAGCAGGGAAAGAGGTGCTTAGCTAACTGAATGATCCCAAGAAAAGTAATAAAAGGAATTTTTCTGGCTCCTTCCTTCCTACTATTAATATGTTTTGGATAATACCCTGCTCACAGATCTCACAGCCTAAGAATAAAAACATGTAAGTTTCTGAGAGTGTGAATGAGTAAGCAGATTAAATGGATTTTGAATCAAAGGATAAATAGTCTCAAGTCTGGCTTTATTTTTGGTTGCCCAGAGATATTTATAAGGAAAATCTGAATTCTTGTTAGCATGTCTATTTACAGAAATGGTGGCAAGTGAAAAATCTAACTACAACTCAATTGGTGGTTGACTCCCTTTCCAGTTGACCAGAATGTTATTCCTGTACTCCCATTTAGACTGTTTCACACAAGGGACTGTTATACCCAGATCGCAGGGACCCCCAAACAACCACCACAGAGACGAAATCCGGCATGTAAAAGCAAAGAGCCTTTATTTCAAGCTCCAGAGCTTGGTCCCCCTGTGTGTCCAACACAGATATGATAAAAACTCTGCCCGACCTGAACTCAGGGCTCTCTGCTCTCACCTGTGTGTTGGACAGAGGACCCTGATTGGCTGACAATTGTCTGGTATCAGTATAACAAAAATAGGCATGTGCTAGACTCAGGGACATCTGGCCACCTTATCTAATGGTTGGAATGTTTGGGATGTTAGGTACTTCCTCACCCCTGGGTAGACCCCTAGGTGGTCGGTAGGCTTAAGGCTTTTCCTGGGTCTGGGAGTTGCCTGCCAGTAAGCCTATCACAGAAGCTGTGTCTAGGCCCCTAAGCCTGTCTTAGCTGCTGTGTGGTCAAGCTATTTTGGGGCCCCTTCACAGGGATGTTGGTGAAACACTGAAAAAAAAAAAAAGAAAAAGAAAAAAAAAACACTGTAAAGGAAGGAAGTGATAAACTTGCACTTGTCAATGCAAAATACAACTATCACGGTAAAGAAAAAAGAGATAGTTTATTCTGGAGCTGTAAACGAGTAGTCATGGGGACACAGATTTACCCCAAACTTCATATTCCAATGTGGAAGCAGATTCATAGTTTTATAGAACAAAGAGCGTCCTAAGTCAAGACAAGTTTAAAATACATTGGTGGACACATTAGAGAGGTAGTTACAGCAATATGGGGAAGCTTTTCTATTGGCCTCAGATGCTATCTGATGACATTCTTAGCTTTTGCGCTGGTGGAAACTAGACATCTCCTAATTTATATAGATTCCAAAAGGTGTTTTTCTGTTAGTTGCAGGATATTAATTCTGATATAGATGTGGGCAAGTAATGGCTGTTCAGAGGGCCTAAAGCTTAGCCAAGATAAGATAATTTAGCCTAAAGCCCTCAACACTCCAACCTCTCAACATCACTGTAGTCAGTCAGTCTTTGCAGACACAACAAGTGTAAGTATGCTTAAAAATGCCCAAAGAATTATGAGACAGAACATCTCCCAAAATTACATTGAGTTTGTTTTATGTTAGCCATCTACTGCTGGGTGTGGGGCCTCCCTTAAGGGTGGTTTGTACATCCAAAATCTATCAATGAATTAAAATATGCCAGTTAATAACTAAATTTAACTTGATTTTTCTAGTGACATTTCCAGTTCTATTTTTATTATTTTTTACTCAATTATAAAATATACAAATAAACTATATGCTCTAGGCCAATTAAACTATGATATATTATTATATAAAATAAATTCCTCCCAGATTTAACACATATTGTTGGGGGGCCCAAAATAGCTTGACCACACAGCTGCCATTGACAGGCTTAGAAACCCATACACAGATTCTGGCAGGCAACCCCTGGACCCAGGAAAAGCCATAAACTGACCCCACCCAGGGAAACCTGCATCTAAGGGGAAATACCTGACATTCCAAACATTCCCTATATCCCTAGACAAATGTCAGCCAATCAGAGTCCGGAACCCTGGAAATCTCCTCATCCCAACCTCTGCTATGATAAAGAATAAAAAACAAGCAAACAACAACAAAAAAAAAATAAAGCCACCCTGCCTGGGCTTGGGGCTCTCTGTTCTCACCATTCCCTCTGACAGAGAGTCCAAGCTCTGAGCTTGAAAATAAAGGTGTGGTGGTCTTTTGGGGGTCTCTGCGATATGGACATAACAGAATACAGCATTACAATTGCCCTTTATCGTAAAATTTATAGTTGGTATATAACATGATGGCACCTGTAATTGTTTGCATTTTATGGTTGACAACTGTAAAGTTAAGACAAAACATCTGTCTCCCTACATAGGAATTCTTACATTGTCTTTACTATTTCTATGACTTCAGCATTGTTATTTAACTTCTCTGTGTCTTGTTTATCTGGGTTGAGTTAATTACCAAAAGTCTCTGGTAGACTGAGAAGCCCTGGGCAGGAAAGTTCACTTACTGGTAATAGTTGTGGAAGCTTCTGGTAAGGAGATCCACAAACCACACTGTTGGTATCTACCGCTTATAGATTAGATTTGGCCTGCAGATGGATTCTTCCACTTCCCGAATTTCCCCATTTCTATCCTAAGAAATCCCAAGACCCACACACGATGTTTGCATAGTCTCCATTTCTACAGAGACTGTGGCCCCTCAGTTGTTTTCATAAAAGAAACAATTCTGCCTCTGGAGGTGCCTGCCCTCTTCTGTTTCCAGGTTGACCCATTAGCCCTTACCTAACCACACACACTTATACTTTTGAACATTAAATGAGTAAATATTTGTGAAGTGCTCAGAACAGTGCCTGACCAACAGTAAGTGATGCATAAGTATTTGGTTTTGTTTTTATTTTGGTTTTGAGACAGATTGTCATGAAACCCAGGCTCATACTCATACTCACTATGGTGCAAAGGATGACCTTGCATCCCTGGTCCTCCTGCATACACTGCTAGAGTGGGATTATGCTATAGGCTACCATACTCAGCTTACAACCTGTTTTCTTAATTAAAAAAATAATTTTTACTTTATTTGGAAAGTGATGTGTGTGTGTGTGTGTGTGTGTGTGTGTGTGTGTGTGTGTGTGTGATGGTATGTACACATGACTGAACATGGCTGTGGAGGCCAAAAGATCGCATTGGATCCTCTGGAGCTGGAGTTACAGGCTGTTGGGAGCTATCTAATATGTATGTTCGGCACCAAACTCAAGTCCTCTGCATGATCAGAAAGTGAACACAATTGCTGAACCATCGCTCCAGCTCCTTGGTGTTTGTTGAATGAATAAAATACAGTAAGCTCCATCCAAAGATTCATGATCTACAAAACCAAACTACACATTTGAAGATAAAGGAATTCTTTTACTTTATAACAAATTAATTTAAATTAATAACAAACTACTCATTGACGATATATGCAAAATATATATTTGTTCATAGAAGTATATAAAGTCCTTAAGCTATGCTTATTCAAATATAAAAATAGCACATCAGAATTTTCTATGTCTTCCACCCCAATAAATTATAGTCACAATCTTAGTCATGGGAGTACTTGATTTCATTTGCTCTAATCCATTGTCTATACTGTATTTAAATCTACTTTATAACTTATGGAATGGCCACCCAGCCTATAATTAAGAATTATATGTTGGGAAAAATAACTAGCTACAGGCTGTCATTCCATATTTTTCATCTCTTAGATCATACAATGTATTCTATGTAGCTAATCAAACTGTCCTTAACTTTAGCTGAAACTAATGAACTAAATCTCTCTCCACTTCATACCTTTCAAATATATGAACATTTTTTCAAAGCCTTCTTCTCAGATCTCTGTATATGTGCATTAAACATTCTTAGGATTTTTGTTTGCTTGTTTCACGTATTTCTCAAGTAGAATACTATGTTTATTTCAAATATTTTAGAGTTAGATAAGTCATGGCATATAAATCTCCCAAATACGACAAATGAAGTAGTATGCATTAAAAAGTGAAGATAAAAGGGATTCTGATCAAGATGACACTGTGAAATTTGTCTAATCATTTTCTTATCTTATGCCACACTTAAATATATAGTAATGACAAACAGTAAAAGGAAACATTGTCCATTCCATTGCTGTACAAAAGCACAAAACAGAATATACATGCAATGCTGAGGTCATGCAAGGGCTGGGTCTGACAGACAGTGCTGACCATGAGTGAAAACCAGTTGGGAAATACTTGTTTCTAATCATAGAATCTCATTGTGTCTAGCTTCTTGAGGCCAGGTATGAAAGACAGGTACTTAAAAAATAAAAGGATACTTTTTAAAAGTCAAAAGATACAAACCAACAGCAACAACAACAAAAAAAAAAACCTCAAAATCTGTCAGAGAGCTTATTATGCTCCATCATATTTAAAACAAATACAAAACAAAACAAACAAAAAATAAGATGGGAAGAAAAGAGAAAAAGTGAGCTTTTGACCAGAGTGAACCAAATGGCTCACTGTTGCAATGACTGGGTCTAAAATGCCCTGTGATGCAATTACTGAACAGAGGCCAGATAGTATCACCCCAGGACAGGTTTGGGGGTTCCAAAAGCCTCTGAGAGGCTACAGCACAACTTCCAGGTGAGTCTGAATAAATAGAAATAGAGAAGAGAAATTGGAGTCTGAGAAAACAAAAATATGAGACACATTTTTGAAGAAGAAACCCTGAGAAAAACTAAGTAGGTGAGAAGTACAAAATCAGATGAGAATATGTCAAATGAAAAATGCTTTACTTCAAATTGCAGAAAAGATGGAATGAGCTCTAGATAAGATACAAGATAATTAGTAAAACATCACAGACACAGACAGAATGAAGAAGAACAGTGTGGATGTGGCTTCCAAACGGCGACTATGGCTCCAAATCTCCTATGGAAAAAAAATAAGAGATTTTAAATGCCAGTGGTGGAAGAGAAAGCAGGTTTTAATTTTCACAACTAGAGAAAGAGAATACACCGCAGATCCTTCCTAACACTGCAAGGAACTCGACACACTCACACGTGTGGACCCACGACCTGCTTTGACATTCAGAGCGGGGGAAAGCTACACAAACCTTCAAAGTTTAGACAGAAAAGAAATGACCAAAAACCAAGCAAAAGTAGATCGGCAAGACCTCTGACAGACAACTGGAGCTGCAAAGGATGAGAGACCCTTCAAGACACTGAGGGAAATTGGCTGCCACCTGCAACTCCTACTGAGAGGAACTCACATTCCAGAGGGAAATGTAAAAGACACCTGCCAACTAATAGACTTTGAAAGTTTTTGGACATTTCCATAAACGTTAGCAAAATCATAATGAAATTAAAAGTGAAGTTAAAACAAACAAGGAAAAGGACAACGGTTGTAAAAATAATGGTCTTTTAAACGTTTCTTAAACTCTAGTCAGCAATCACATGATTGTGTGAATTTTAATTAAAGTTGTCTAAAATCTCTCATCCAAAAGGAAATAAATTCTGAGTTCCTTTAGTTTTCATTTTGTATTTTATGAACACACACTGGAGTTAATCACAATGACTGTGTCAAGGCTGTCCATGGTCAATGGCATGCTCTTAAATTTGTGAGCTTATATACGTACATATATATACGTATTATATATATAATATATATAAACACAGCATGCTGAGTCCATTTAGTGTTGCTTGGATGGATACATGTTTAGAACTGACTACTTGGGATCCAATAGCCCATCAGAGAGGGACTCTCTTGTAGTAGTCATTAAATGTTGATTTGATTTGAGAAGTTTAAGTCCTTTGTTTTCTTGGTCAGATGAGCTAGCTCTTGCTCTCTGTCTCTCTCTGACCTGGAGCAGTGTTGGTGTTCATTGAGTTTCTTATCTGTTTTTCCATTACCTGTTTGCTCTTCTTTATCCACAATCTTGTGGGAAAGAGTGAGGTTAGTTTTTGGAGATGATTCATATTTTCCAGACTTAAATTATAAATTTATAACTATAAATTTTTATCCAGCCCCTTCATTCACAGTACTGTGTGTTGCTTAGTGTATGGCTTTGTTTCATTTAAAATTGTTAATAAATTTGAAAATGTTTTATGATTTTCTTTGTAAGGTGTAGCATGAATCTTAAAAGTTCTTATTAATAAAATCAAACCCAAGGCCAATTATTGGGATCAATGCTGGTAGATCATAGAGACAGAACAAGCCACAGCTACCTCACCTTGCCGGATCCTTAGCTGGTCTTGTTTCCTCAGACTGGAGGCCTCTAAGTCCTCATCCAGAATGGGTCTCAGCTGAATTGTGTTGCTAGAAGCCTGAACGCTTAACCAGCCAAATGCTTAGCTATTGGTGAAATTATAAAGGCCACTCCACATAGTTAAAAGGAGATTTATTTAATGGTGTAACTTACAAATGAAGGTATAGGTAGGTTGAGGGTTCTGGGAAAGACACAGAGTAGTCCCGCGTGTTCTCTGGAGAGTTCTGTCAGTGTACCTCTAGTGTCTGGGTTCCCAGCAGCAAGAGAGCACGACACATCACAATCTGGGGTCTCCAGGGCCCTCCCTTGGCCCCGCCTTGTAGGCGTGACAGTTATCAAAGCCTCAATGGGGGTTGGAACTTCCAGACCAAAGCTGGAATGTCAACCTACTACAGTAAGGTTTTGACCTACTGTTTATTTACCAGTGTGTTATTTTTGTATTTTTAAATTCCCCTTTATTATATATTTATTATTTCATTTTATTGTTTGAAGTTTTTATTTTTAAGATATATTTTATTTTCTTCTAGTGAAAATTATTTTCTCAATATAAATTTTCAGCATTTATTTGAATATTTGGCATGTTCATTTTGTTTTATTTGGTTTACTGTTTATTATTTATTAATTATGTGTTCAGGACATTATAAATATGAATGCAGGTGCATATAGTGCCCAAAACCCATTGTCAGATACCCCTCAAGCTGGAGTTATGGGCGTTTGTTGGCTACTTGATGTGAGCACTGGGCACTGAATTCAGATCCTCTGCTTATCTACTTAGCTATGTCTCCCTTCCAGTGTTTCTGTTTATCTAAGTTTTGCTATGAATTTTCTTACCATATCTTTTTTATGTGTTAGATACTTTAAAATTTACTCTTTTTTATCATTGTGTTGGAAATTTATTTACATTCCCTATTTCACCCAATAACTTATTTTTTAGCACTGAAAAATGTTTATAATTTGACCTTGCTGATAATGTCTACTTTGTTCACGTTTTAGAGATTGACATTTGTATAAATCTTACCTTATAAAATTTGTAGAGTTTGCTCCTGCAGTTGGATTCCAAGTTCTCCTTCATGAATATTTCATATATATTTGAGAATGCATATTTTCTACTACTGAATGCCATTTCAATATGTAGACATGATATCTGTATTTTACTTATCTTTGTTTCTTCACTCATTTTTCCACCAATGAATAATTTGAAAAGCATTTGTTAAAGACTCCTAATAGTATGTATTCCCAATCACTCATCCTTGCCCCTCCCATAGTAACTACTTCTGAAACTGCCACAGAATTTTATTCAGTAATATCTCATTCATAACTCTTAGTTAATATATTGTGATTTATTATAAATTTGCCTTTTTTCAGATTTATTTATCTATTTTATGTGCATTGGTGCTTGACGTGCATGTATGTCTGTGTGAGGATGTCGGGTCCCTTAGAACTGGAGTTACAGACTGTTGTGAACTGCCATATGCGAGCTGAGAATTGAACCCTGATCCTAGGGAAGAGCAACCAATCTCTTAACCATTGAGCCATCTCTCCAGCCCCTATATTTGTTTTTAATGGTCATTTCATTATTTATTTTTCTCAGTTCCTTAACATCAATTTTGTCTTATAATTGTGAGAGGGGAACAAAAACATCAACCCTTTGTATTCTTTCCTACCAAACCTCATTTTAGGGTTTCTCTTATGATGGGCTAAAATAAACAGATATGCATTATGCAAGTTGGGTTTTATCATATTAATAACATTATGAACAGAAATATACATTGCATTTGTATGATAAGTTCCATCCTTAAAACAGTTTGAAGGATAATTGCAACTTTAAATTTGATGTTTTTAAAACACAAAATATTTTCTAGTATATTTTCTGTATGATCCACCCAGACAGGTAAATCCACATTCTGAGTTTATACACCTAAAACCATTACAAATCTCTGTGTGTATAAATATATATAGGTGTGTGTGTGTGTGTGTGTGTGTGTGTGTGTGTGTGCGCGCGCGCGCGTGCGCGCGCGTACATACTCAGGACTCAAGGCCATAGAAACACTGCCTGATTCATTCAGTGCAGAGAGCAAAATGAATTTCTGATCTCAGGCTTTGAAATGTGGGCATTCTACTGTAATTGCCATCAAAATCATAGAAATAGTCAGATTGACACTTCAAAAGAAATACCTTTAGCTTCTAAAATACTAGGCAACATGCACTATTAACATAATGTTTGAAGAGAACCTTGGTGAAATAGATTCTTATATTACAAAGTTGTCTTTTTAAAGATCTTTTTCTTTTGGAAGAAAGAAAGCACAAGACTTTATAAGCTGCAGATGTGGAGATAAAGAGACTCTGCCTCCATTACAGGGAGTTTTTTTTTTAGGCAATAACAACTCCAGCAGATGTTCAGTTGAGCATAGTATCAGGGGAAAAATCAGACATTACAAGCTGGAAAGACTGTATATTGATTTAGCATGTTTGTTTTTGTGCAACTAAGTTATTGATGTTAAAGTGTCAACACCTAAAAAACACAGTTCACTAAAATTATAATTTGTTTACGAAATGCTATTGGTGATTTTATGAGAACCTTCCTTAATTATTTTGGTTCATTCATACAAGACATCCATATTAGCAATCAAAATGTCAAAGTTAGCTCATTAAGTCTACCACTTATATAATGACTTGCATTCCTGAGTGTCTATGGTAGAGTACCATTAAAAATGTTTCAAGATTCTACTCGAACATTCACTTGTAAATAAGTACATCCTTCTTCACGAACTATGCTGAGGGGGAATTTTTTTCTTATTCCATGTGGGATTTTTAAATGATTTTATGATTTGGAATACAAGCTTTGAGGAAAATAACAGATGGAAGAAAGAATTAATAGGTAGAAAGAAAGTGATCGTTACATAATAATGTCAAAATGAAATGCTGAAAACTATTTCAGCAGAGACAAAGAAATATAATAGATGAAGCCTTCAGCTAGCCACCCAATGAACTAGTGATACAGCCCAAACCTGAGCTAAGTACTCTCTGGCACAAGACTGTATTTCTCCATTGAAAACTAGTACTTCTTCCTATCTTTGATGCTCTATCATAGTACTTCTTCCTATCTTTGACGATCTATCACAGAATTTGCTAAGCACCAGTGAGACTCTCACAAGTTCACTTACACATAACCCTCATACTCCCTGAGCTTACAGCTTAGTTCAGGAAATGAAAATGAATGAGACGGTGACACCAGTCAGTGACAAAAGCATCACACTGGTGTGGGAGGAGACAGTGTGTGATCCTTAGTGTACACATGAAGAAACTGTCTAGGTTAGTATGGATTACAATAGGAATCCAGGGAGACGTCATTAGAAAAGAAAAGCAATAGGAACAAAAGAGAGTAATACGAGTGAATATGAGCAAAATACATTCTACACATGCAGGAATGTGTAATGATGCCTCATAATGATACCCACAACTTTGTAAAATTAATATTTGATAATTTAATGAAGAAAATGGCAGAGCTGAGATCTAAACATCTTCAAGATTGAAGTAGAAACCTGACAATTCCATGACCCAGCAGCCCATCTGTACGGGGGTGGAGAGGGGCAAAACAAAGATGGTCCCTGAGAAATGAAACAAGGTCCACAGTGGATAGAGTGAATAGAGTCTAAGGAAGCTGGAACTAATCACAGGTCAGGAGGGGTAGCGAAATCAAGGGTTCTGGTTCCAGCTCAGAAACTGGCCCCTATTTGCAGTGTCCTGGAGCCACTTCATGCTGTTCTCCCTGGTTAGTTCTCATTTCATCAGCTTTGCGTTCAGGCTTGGAATATTGCCAGCTGGACTGGCTCCACCTGGAGAATTGTGGTCAATACTATAAGCTCATAATTTGAGTCATGATCAAATATAAATTTTGGAAAAAAAGCATTCAGTGGGGTAGAAAGGGAGATTAGATGGAATGGTGGATTCAGAGGAGAATCAGAGCCATTAATGGGCCAGCATAGAGGGCTGGTGAGATGGTCAGCCACTAAAGGGTAGACTCACTACTGGAAAAAAAAATACCAGCATAGAGATAAGGCTGGGGTGAAACGGCTGAAAACTGGAAGTTTCCACCATCATCTCTTCATCAGATTAGGTCAAGAACAGTTCTAAATGCATCTCAATTCCTAGCTATTATGACTTAAAGTGGGGAGTGGGGTCATTTGAAGTGAGTAGGACAAATGTGTTCAGAATATTAGCTGAGACCTCAGTACAAAAACTGGTGCCCAATCCTTGGACAGAAAGAAAGTAGGTTAAATCAGCTTAGAAATTTCCAATATAAAAATAATATGGTTATGAAGAATGGTAGATCAAATAAACATAGAGAGTTGATAAGTAATGCAGATGTCAAATACTAGAACTTCTGACATATGTCAAGTAGCAGGAAAGAAAGAAAAATCTACGAAGTGACAGGGGTGGCCCTGGAGAAGGAAGAGGGAGAGGTGCTGTTAAGGAGAATAAAAAAGTGTTAGTTCCGTTTAGACTAATGTGTGTTGGAGGGGAAAAAAATATCCAGGATGTCTCCATGGCAGCTAAGTCCTGGCCAAACGCTCCATTTCACTTTGGAGCAAAGCCTTTCACAAGCTGTCCAGAGCTTGGCACATTTCGGGCTGGGAAAAAGGACAAACATTATTAAAATTTGGCTGGGAGGATGTGCAGGTGGAGAAAAGGGAGACAAATGAGCAGCTGAGTAATGCTAAAGAAGCATTTGTAATGAGGTGGTAGCTACGGCGTGAGAAAGCCTGTCTTAATTTCCCCAGATGGTGGCTCTGAGAATGAGAAGTGATGCCTTTTACTTCTCGTCGTCTCGGATATCTCTCACTAGACATTCTTCCAGTAAACACATCTAAGCTCCAGAATTCAATCAGCAGGGATTTTCACAGAAACTTACTCCCATATTTGACTTGACAGAATAAGGGAAGACAGGAGCATATTTAGTTGGTGGAGCCTGGGAGATCCCTGGGTAGTGCTTACTCAGAATCCCTATTAGCTTCATGCCATATCCGACATTTTCCTGAAATTCTGTACATCCTTCAGACCCTTGGTGCATCTAAACATTGTTTCCATAACTTTATGAGAAGCAAGAAATGCATTTTTTTTACTCTTAAAATATTCCAGATATTTCAAAGAATATATTACTCGCTGTGCATTGAAAGCTCCATATTTAAAACTGAAAGGATTTCACAAGGTTTGTTCTGTTTTTGTTTTTTGTTTTGCTACTTTTAAAGGGTACACATTTGTGATTGGCATTGTGACTTTTAGGAAATAAAATTTAGACAATAAAAAGATTTTGCACTTCTGGGTCTGGTGGCTTTTACTTGTAAAACAGTGCTTTAGAAATAGAGGAAGAAGGTTTCAGAGTTCAAGGTTTTCCTTAACTACATACCAAGACTAGGCCAACCTCAGGTACATGAGACCCCAAACCCAAAGAATTAATGAATGTTCTACACTTAAACTATAGCTACCAAAAGTCACAATGTGAATGTGCTGTAAAATGTTATATATGCACCAAAGGCTTGACTGAAATGCAATTCAATAAGCATTAGCTATATTTATTCTCAATTTCTAAATAGTGTATGTGTGTATGAAGAGAGAGAGGGAGGGAGAGAAAAACTATATTTATATAGAACACAAACACATCAAGGCAACTTCTGAGAAATTGAGTTTTGCAGATACATATTTAAATCATTTCATGATGGCCTTAACAAAGCAGAACAACTGCAAAAGGAATTTCATATGTGAGATATTTTAACCTATTGAAGGGGCAATTGTTAACGTAAAACTTATAAACAATTCACCCTCAATAAATTATAACAATTTGTGAAAAGTTGGTGAAGATCTATAAAAAGTAAACAAAAATTGAGACAGTTTCTCATGAAATTCAGGCTGTCCTCAAAGTCATTGTGTGTGTTACTAAGCATAATTTTAAATTTCTAATCCTCCTGAGGCCACCCCGCCAAGTGCTAAGATTATAGGTAGTGATAGCAAACCCCGTCTACATAAGTACTAGGGATAGAACTCAGGCTTTTGTGCATGCTGTGGGACCACTCCACCAATTGAGCTGCGTGCTCCACCTGTGTTTTATATTGGTGATTCTCAGTTTTCCTTCAACCCCATTTCCCAAGTGTACTCAGGGGACAATGTAGAAGTGGGCCAGTCTTTATTACTTCATATGGTTTTAGTCCCAAGAAGTGATATAAGCAAGCCTAGTCTACAAATATAAAATGTCTAATAACAATATATAATTCATAAGGCTTTTTTGTTTATTGAGGAGGATTTCTGTTAAGTAGCCATGAATATGATTGACCTGTAAGTTGGTACCTACTTTAAATGTTTACTCATCATATTTAATACACTGACACCATTGTGTAGGCTAATTTGATGTGTCAACTTGACTGGGTTAAGGGATGCCAAGATAGCTGGTGTTGCACTGTTTCTAAATGAGTCCATAAGGATGTTTCCAGAAGCAATTAACATATGAACTCATAGCCTGAGCAGGGCCTGGCACAGGCCTATATTCCCAACTGTCCAGGCATGAAAACAGGAATATAACAAATTCAAGGCATATTGTGCTACAGAATGAGTTCAAGACTAACCCAGGCATCTTAGTGAGACACTGTCTCAAACTTTGGAAACTAAAAACAGGAATGTGAATGTCGATTAATGGTAGAGCTCTTGCCTAGAATGTGTAGAGTTCTGGGTTCCAGTAATAATAATAGTAAATAATAATAATAACAATAATAATAAATTTGTAGACTAAAAAAATTATCTCCCTCAAAAATTCAGATGAACACCATGAAATCCTTTGCAAGCCAGTTAGAAAAATAAGAGGTACAGACCAAGTTAATTTACTCACTGCTCAGTCTTAATTAGTGGAGCTGCTTGCTATTGAGCATTTGTGCCTAAATGTACATGTAAGCCACTGGTGTCCTGCTTTGTAGTCCTTTGGGATCAGACTAAGCTGTTATACCAGAAGCTTTCAACATCCAACAAATCTACACACACACACAACACACACACAACACACACACACACACACACACACACACACACAACACACACACAACACACCACAACACATACCACACACACACACACACACTCACAGAGGCAGATGTAGCCGGAAGTTTTTCCTGTGTCCTGCGGCTGCTCATTCCCAAGTAAACATGTAGAGGCTTATATTAATTACAAACTGTTTGGCCTATGGCTCAGTCTTATCATTAACTAGCTCTTACAACTTAATTCAACCTATTTGTATTAATCTATGTTTTTCCAAGTGGCTTCATGGCATTACCTGTGTTCCATTTCATCTTGCTCCCCCAGCAGTGCTCGGCATCTCCTCTGACTCTGCCTTCTTCTCATTGTCCCTCTGCTTAGATTCCCCTCCTGACTCTATTCTGCCTTCCCATAGGCCATAGCAGCTTCTCTATTAACCAATGGTGGCAACACATATTCACAGCATACAGAAAGCACATTCCACAGCATGCAGACACAGACACAGACACAGACACAGACACACACAGACACACACACACACACACACACACACACACACACACACACACACACACACACTGTTTATATGTCCTCTGATTAATTCAATCATTTTGAGAAAGATTCCATAAGCATTTTTTTTTCTAAAGTCATCGTACTAATCATAGGCTTTATTCACAGATGATGAAAACTATTCATGGACGTTATTCCCAAGGTGTTGAAATATTACAAGAGAAATGATGAGTCCATTATGGCAAGGCAATTGTATGGTTAATTACTTTTAATCATCTTTATGTTTAGCTGGCTCCTATTTTCCACACTAAGCATTTCCAACTTGTTCAAAAACTTAAACATATAATAATGTAAATGAATAAACCATTAAAAATGCTTCCCCAAACTTCTTCCTGTTGTTTTCTAGGCCTACTGAAAGGGAAAAATCAGTAGCCATCTTGAGAGATGCTTCCTCTTCCCCTCCTCTAAAGGTATTTGCTGACCAGCAGTTGTAGAAGTGATCAGAAGTTGAACTTATAAGGCTGGAATAAGAAATCTATATATCTTGGACTTGGCAAAACAAGATATGGGATTAATGGACTCAACTGACCAGAAGTTGCCCTTAGAGGAGTGTAGGACTACAACAATAAATCTGAATGTGTCAGCAAAAGCAGGACATAGAAAATAAAAATTTATGTCTCTATAGATACCCTGAACCCTGTTACCAATTAGTAACCTTATGCTTACCTCACCCCTAGCTCGTCCAATCCCGAGCTTCATTAAACTTTTCCTATATAAACCCCTTAAAGTGAGTGCTCGGGGCCGTTCTCCTCCACCTGCTGCATGGGATGCTGGACAGCAGACCAAGCTTGCTTGTTTTGTTAATAAAAACCTCTGTGTGCTTGCATCAGATAATGGCTCTGTGGCTGTCTTGCTTGGGGGGTCTTTCTTCCACAAACTAACATCAGCAATTATGTTGGCATTCTGGGCTTAGTATTGTTCCTGGCCTAAATGTTCCACACTTTATTATCCTAGTATTTATAAACCACTCCTAATTCTATAAAATAAGCTGGATATTTATAAAATTATAATTTATGTACTTAAAATTCTCAAGCAAAAAAAGCATGTCAAATTTTAGAATATAGAAGAGAACACCTAGCCAGGCAGTGGTGGCACATGCCTTTAATCCCAGCGCTCAAGAGGCAGAACCAGGTGTATCTGTGAGTTCGAGGCCAGTCTGGTCTATGGAGCGAGATCCAGGACAGGCGCCAAAACTACACAGAGAAACTCTGTCTAAAAAAAAAAAGAAGAAGAGGAGGAGGAGGAGGAGGAAGAGGCAGCCCTGGACTTTGCTTTTAGAATTCTTCATTTTCAATACTATTTATATTCAGATAAATTTGGAATACCAACCTGTGCATCAAAGCATCTTCTAAGATGTTCCACATGTAAACCTGTATCTCCCATACCTACTAGCTCTTCCAGCTGCAATCTTTCAGGACCTACAGTATGTGAAGTGTCCCCAGAAAGCTCTTGTTACATAACTTGGTCTCCAGAGCCATGTTCAAAGTTGTGATTTTTGAGAAGTGATTGGATCATAAGAGCTGTGGCTCAACTAAACAGGTTAAGTCAATAGCTAGCATCTTTGGGGGTTAATGAAAGTGAAGTCTGATGTGAGGAAATGGTCATGGGAAGGCATGATCTTGAAGAGTATCAGCTCCTTGCTGCCTCTGCTGTGTCATCACTATGAGATGAGCAGGCTTTCTGTATCACAGCCTGTTACCTCCATCATGCTCTGCATCACCATGGCTCAGAATCAGTGAAGCCAGCTGACCATCGACTAAAATCTCGAAAACCATGTGTTAAAGTAAACCTTACCTCTTGTTCATCCCAAGTCTTTTGTCACAACAACAAAGAAAAGTGACAGACAAAGCGTCTGTTAATCTTGGTGTATATCTTGAATTATGACAATGTAGGAACTTTTATTTGTGCATTTTTTTTTAAAAAAAAAAAAATAGGAAGTAGTGGGGGATGAATTGGTAAGTTTCCTTCCAGTTGGCTGATTCTTCATCCCACTAAGATGAAGGAAGTTGTTGCTATGTTTCAAAATGCTTTTGTCCACCTTGCCTCTTCTAATGACCTTTCTGCCTTTGTCTTGATTAAACCTATGGTTTGACCTAGAACGCTGCTGTCACAAATCTCACCCACTTTTTCCTACTTTATTATGTTTTAACCTCTTTTTTTTTATTCTCAATATGATCATCTGATCTTGGCTTATGAGTTTCCCTTTTATTTTGCTTGACAACATGGGTTCACAATTCTTGACATTCATATCCTTCTTTTTATAGAAATTTTTGAGTGGGTTTCTGCTGAACGACTGACATTATCTATTATGGATGAACAGATATTAGCATGAGTGAATGAGAAATGCCCTGGTTGAGTCTTGATCTGATCTACTGAATTCCTGTATAGATCAAGGGGAGAATCCAGCAAAACTCATTTAAGTTGTTTTGATACAGTCAGACCAAGAGCTTATTTTTATTGTGTTCACTTAGGGGAAATTAGATGGGGTATAATTCCTAGTAATGAAATATGCAGTTTACAAACCTCATTCTCATTAGTAACAAGAAGTCATTGCGCTCTTTCAGAAATACACTTTGAGGGTAATTCAGTAACGTGTTTACAGTGTGCTAACTAATTGCTCCATAGATGCAATTCTAACTATGCTGAGTTTGGAGTGTTGAAAGTATAAATATAATTACCATGAAGGAATAAATACACAATATTCAATTTTTGAGTACAAAATGAGCAATTTTTGAATATTCAGTGTTTTAATATCAACAAATATTATTTTCATCTGTAACCACTTACAGTCTAACATAAACTTTCCAGGCATAGATTGCAATAGAATTTAGATTTAACTAGTCTCTTGTTCAAAAAATGTTCTACTACCTACTTAGCTGTTTTCCTAGGGGAGAAAAAAACTTTTAAATCTGAGGATTAAATAGAACTCTGTATAGAAAGGATTTGCTTTGACCCACATAAGTGCTAGAAGGATTAGTATTTCCTGTGATTTGGAATTTTCTGTCGTGTGTGTGTGTGTGTGTGTCATTGCTTATGTTTTACATATTAAAGTATAATATTAAATTTAGAAGTATGATTCGGTGTTGTATAAGGGGGGAAAACAATTGCCTACTTTTAATATAAAGGTGGTTGCCGGGCGGTGGTGGCACACACCTTTAATCCCCAGCACTGGGAGAGCAGAGGCAGGTGAATCTCTGTGAGTTCGAGGCTAGCCTGGACTACCAAGTGAGTTCCAGGAAAAGGTGCAAAGCTACACAGAGAAACCCTGTCTCGAAAAACCAACTGAAAGAAAAAAGACGAATTCTTATCTTTTTTTTTTTTTTTTTTTTTTTTTTTTTTTTTTTTTTTTTTTTTTGGTTTTTCGAGACAGGGTTTCTCTGTGTAGACCAAAATCCATTATTCACATTTGTTAGGAAAGCACCCCACCACTTCAACTGTCATAACATAAACTAAAGGCAAAATTGAAACCAACTGATCAAACCTATTTAGGAATATTTTAAATGAGGACTTATTTGCACATGTTAAAATTTCTATGTTTATGCCTTGAGTAATAAACTGAGAAAATGAACTACTCTTAAAAGATGGAAGCATTTTTCTTTCTTTAATATCCATGATATGCACATAACAACCAAGCAGAGGAAATGTATCTAATATAGTAAGAATACAAATGTCAGCTCTTTGTACACAGAAATGAATCCTTTCTTCTTCCGCCCCCTCAGGGATATTGGCAAGTTGTGATAAAAAGATCTAATCACCCCTTCACCTCAACTGAGATGAAAATGAAAGATAATGGTGATCTTGTGCTTACTCCAGGCTCCAGACCCCCTAATGATTACCATGCATGTAATCACAAGGCTGAAGTGATGGCAGGAACCTCATGCCCACACTATGCCTGCGTGTTTTTCCCTTCACATCTGAGTCATAATGAGGGAAACAAATATTCAAAAGCCAAGAGAGTCCCACTGCCATTCCTAGAGAATTGTGTGTCTTTCTTTCACCTCTCCTTTGGGCTTTGTGGGTTAAGGATGATTCAGTGTCTATCACAACACCCATGTCTCAATGAGAAAGAAAAAGAGAAAAGTTCTCTCTGATCTGGCTGTTGGCTACACTTATGCTGGTTTAATGTTTCAGGAGATTAGTAATGGGTAGAGTAGCGACCATATTTGCATCATATGCATGTTACCTCCATTTTCTGCATTTTCAATTAAACTTAGGATTCTTTGAGTTTTTATGTCCCTAATGACAGACTCTGATATATCCCCACACGTTGTTAATTTGATTTTAGAGATATGATTTCAATAAGGAAAATAGAGATATTTGCAGCCTCATTGCAACATGACTAAGACAAAGAACATGGTCTTTGGATTACTATGTGTCTACCTTTTGTTTCATAATATTATTCTCTTCAAAGATGCAGCTGCAAAATGATTAACAATTTCCTTATTAATCTCAGGAATTCCATAAATTCCATTTGTACAAACAATTTTTAAACTATAATAATTTATTCACTAGGTAAATATAACACTTTAGCTTCAACAAAGTCTTAAATGCTTGTTTATCAAACAACTTTTTATTCATCAAGACTATATCTTCACTGCATGCATCACTAGTAAATAAACCATTATAATGCTGTGTCAAGCTAATTACACTTACATAAGATAATACTTAAAAGTATTTTGACTTCAACTCAAACCCATATGCCATGAATTTACACACGACCTCACCTTCTGAGCATTGTCTAAGACTACCAAATTGAATTTCTCCCTTATTTCAGTAATTCCTGCACCTTGCTTGAGGAGCAAATTAAACTAATGATTTTGCAGAGGTATATCAATAATAATTTTAGTGGTTCAATGTGAAATTAGTCATAAATACAACCATGTTTAAGATGATTGTGAAATGTTGGCATTTAGCTGATTGTTGACATTCTAAAATTATATTTTAGAATTTCAAGATTAGAGAGGAAAACTAGTGATAATTCTATGTAGAAGACTACAGAGTCAAAATCTCCCATGTCTTAGATCTGTACCCCATTTTAATAAATGGGTTATTTGTCTTCTAGGTATCTATTTTGAGTTCTTTAAATATTTTGAATATTAACTCTCTATTGAATGTATTTGTCTTCTTGGTATCTAGTCTTTTGAGTTCTTTAAATATTTTGAATATTAACTCTCTATTGAATGAATGAAAACAATCTTTTCTACAGGGGGATAAATATGGATTTAATTGGATTCTTCTTCTCCATTCAGCTATCCAGGTTGACCAGCACCATTTGTTGAATATGCTGACTTTTTTTTCAGTTTATATTTCTGACTTCTTTATTAAAAACCAGATGTCCAAGGTGTGCAGATTTATGTCTGGGTCTTCAATTCGATTCCATTTCTGTTTTTGTGCCAATACCATGCTGTTTTTAGTACTATGGCTCTGTAGTACAACTTAACATTGAGGATGGTAATGCTTTCTGGAGTTCTTTTATTATTCAGGAATGATTTAGCTATCCTGGGGATTTTTGTGTTTCTATCTGAAGTTGAAAATTATCCTTTCAATTTTAGGGAAAAAAATTATGTTGGAATTTTTGTGAGAATTGTGTTGAATCTATAGATTGGTTTTGGAGGATGGTCATTCTAATATTGTAGTGAGTAGCTGTTCCAGCTTTGACCTGAAAGTATTATCCCCAGTGAGGCTTCCAGTAACTGTCACACCTACCTATGACTGGCCCCTGAGGTAGGGCCAAGATGGGAGCCCTTAAGACCCAAGATCCAGATGTGCCAGGCCTCTTGGTTCCTGGTGATCCTGGATGCAAGATGGTAGACCAAGTGGAGTTCTACAGAGAACCCAGCTGGACTGCAACTCACCTCTCCTGGATCCTGTAACCAACCCCTTTACTAGCTGCTGTGGGATATTCTGTATGCTGTGAATGTGTTGCTCTGATTGGTTAATAAATAAAGTGCTCACTGGCCAGTAGCCAGGCAGAAAGTATAGGTGGGACAAAGAGAAAGGAGAATTCTGGGAGAGGAAGGCTGAGTCAGGAGATGCTGCCAGCTGCCTACACCATGAGAAGTAAGATATAAGATACTGGTAAGCCACAAGCCACATGGCAAGGTATACATTTACAGAAATGGGTTATTTTAAGATATAAGAACTAGATAGCAAGGAGCCTGAGCCATTAGGACAAACAGTTTAAATAATATAAGCATCTGTGTGTTTATTTGAGTCTGAGTGGCTGCCAGCCCAGCCGGGACTGGAGATAACTTCAGCTACAACTAGCTGTAAGTTATCCCCCAAAATAAACCTCCTTTTCAACTACATGGTTGCTTTAATAAATCCTCCAATATACTATATTAATCCTACTGACATACTAGCATAGATCTTTTCTTCTGGTATCTTTTTTAATTTCTTTCCTTAAAGACGTGAAGTTTTTTGGATAGTTTGTTTGATTGATTGTTTTTTATACAAGTCTTTCACTTGCTTTATCAGAGGTATTCCAAGATATGTTATATTATTTGAGGATATTGTGAAGTGTGTTGTTTCCCTGATTTCTTTCTCAATCTGTTTTTCATTTATATATAAGAGGGCTACTGATTGTTGAGAGTTAATTTTGTTTTCAGCTGCTTTGCTGCAAGTGTTTATCCTGGTGGAATTTACAGTCACTTATGTATACAATCATATTATCAGCAACTTACGGTACTTTAACTTCTTCCCTTCATCTTTGTATTCCCGTGTTCTCCTTAAGTTGTCTTATTGCTCAAGCTAAGATTTCAACTACAATATTGAGTAGTTATGAGAGAGCTGACAACCTTGTCTTGTTTCTAATTTCAGTGAAATTACTTTGAGTTTCTCTCCATTTATATTGACGTTGGCTTTGGGAGTGCTGTAAATTGCCTTTATTATGTGGAGGTATGTCCCCTGTATATGTAATCTCTCTTTCCAGGACTGTATGCTTGAAGGAATGTTAAATTTTCTCAAAGATTTTTTTTCTGCATTTAATGAGATGACCATGTGGTTTTGTCTTTTAGTCTGTTTACATGGTGGATTACATTTATTAATATACATATGTTGAACCATTCCTATGTCCCTGAGATGAAATATACTTGGTCATGGTGGATGATCTTTTTGATGTATTCTTATATTCAGTTTGCAAACATTTTATTGAGAAATTTTGCATATATTTTCAAAGGGAAATTATTATGTAATTCTCTTTCTTTGTTGGGACTTTATGTGGTTTGAGTATCAGTGTAACCATGCCATTGTAAAAAGAATTGGCAATGTCCAGGAAATCTTTTAATTTAAGACATTTGTCTGTATAATTGGAAAACATTGATCATTTATTTAATTAACCAGTCAAACTGGCATACTAAACTTTATGTTTGGTTTTAAATTTTAAATTTAAATTTACACAACAATCTATCTCTTTCTCTGGAACTCTTCCTGTGTTCTACCCACTCTTCAAATTCATGACTTCTTCAACTATTAGTGTTTTATACATACAATTACATATACACATACTTCAAATCCTTTTGGTGCTGCTCATAAGTACATGTACTTAGATCAGACCACTTAGGATGAACAACCTATCAGGGTAATTGTCCCTGGAGAAGATGAATTGTCCTTATTTCAACCCTCATTAATTGCCCATAAATCTTAATCTAGGAGTAAGGTCTTGTGAGATTTTACCCATCCATGTTAGCATGTCAACTGGTGTTCTCATTGTTTTGGTATTGTTTAGGCAACATAATAGTTGAGATTCATTGGTGCAGCTTTCCTCTTATATATGGATGATGTGATTTCACAGAAGATGTTCTGGTCCTCTGGATCTTATAGCCATTCCAATCCTTCTTCTAGAATGTTCCCTGAGACTTAGGCATAGGAGCAGTCTGTCAATGTCTCAGTTAGGATTGGGCACTACACCTTCACTTCTCTCTACATTTTGACTGTTGTGGATTTCTGTAAGTCCTCCATACTCTATAAAAAGAAGATTTGGTCACCGGGTGGTGGTGGCGGCGGCGGCGGCGGCGGCGGCGGCGGCGGCGGCGGCGGCGGCGCACGCCTTTAATCCCAGCACTGGAGAGGCAGAGGCAGGCGGATCTCTGTGAGTTCGAGTCCGGCCTGAACTACAGAATGAGTTCCAGGAAAGGCGCAAAGCTACACAGAGAAACCCTGTCTTGAAAAAAACAAAAAGAAGATTTGAAGCTCAGTTTCAGTTTAATTCCTCAAATCCCTGTGTCCAAAGTGTGTGGTTGGTATCTTTAGCATATTTTATAAATATATGTGTGTATATATAATAAATATATATGCAAACATATACATACACACAGATGTATAGATACATGTGTGTATATGTATGCACATACACATATACATATATATACATATATATATATATATATTCAGGGTTTTCCTAGCATCCTTAATATTATTTATTCTCCTTCTCTCTCCCTCAGAGGCCCTCTTTCTACTTTTCTCACTTACCCCTTTATAGTACCTGTGTCCTAGCATTCTCCCATCTCTAGAGTTCTCTTCCATGATCTCTTTTTACTTTCTTGGTTTCTGTAGTTACTTCATGTTATACAATAATGCCTGAAGTCTAGAGCTAGGATCCACAAACAAAAGAGAACTTGAGGTGTTTGTCTTTCTGAAATATGGATGAGGAAATAACTACAGAGTAGAATTTTGAGGACTTGGGGTCTGTGCCAAAGAGTAGTGTAACTGTGGTGAATGGTAGATCTGGTTTTAGGTTGTGAGTATTCTCCATAGTGATTTCCAGAGGTGCTGTAGCAATCGGTTTAATCCTACCAATGTCTAATCAAGGCTTGCTTGGCATTTTGATAATCTGCTAGCTTATTACCTTACTAGACTATGGATCTTTATATAAACTCTAATATTATAAATGCCACAGAGCTTATTTTCTCTCTTGATTTATCAGTTCTGTGAGCTTATTGCTCCTCTTTGAATAACAAAGATTGTGTGTGTGTGTGTGTGTGTGTGTGTGTGTGTGTGTCCTTCCTAATTGGCTAGGATCTTTTGTTCTTAACTCTAAAAATCTGTACAGAAATGCCCACGTGAATGATTAGCAATAGCTTTGTTTATTTGATTGATTTTGTTTTAAAGTGTTTTCTTCTGTTAGATAAACCAGTCCCATGTTCAGTTCTGTTTTTATAAATAAATCTAATCCATTGGTTGTTGTTTTTCTTGTGTAAATTTCCTTGCCAAAAATTAAATTATTTTTATATCTGAGGAGAGAAACAAGTGAAATGCATTGTTTGCTTCAAATCACCACTAATTTACTTTTTTAGTCATTTACTAGAAATATTTGGGCTTATTAACGAGTTCTATATTGATCCGTTTACATGAGTGGTATGTTTTGTTGTCTTGTGAGAATAATATTGTGGTCTCAGAATCTGTTGCTAAGAATTCACAGTTTCTGCCATCTGCTTCTGTCTTCTGCTTATAAAGACATAATCAAGGCTGTGGGGGTGGGGAGCAGGGCACATGTGTTCCTGCGCATGTTTAATTCTAGAAGAGGATAAGAGGACAAAGCTTTAAATTTTACAAATGTATATAACTCCACATGAAACATGTGCTATGGAGAAAGGACAGTCTCTGTTGGGTGATTTGACTGGAGAGACATGAGCAAGCATATATTTACTCAAGATAGGGCACTGACAACAGTTCAAAGAAAGATTTCGCCCAAGTAGAGCCAAAGATTTTTGTGGAGTTACTCATAGAATATGGTGATGAGTTATTTACAGAAGTCTGGATGACTCAAAAGCAGCTGCGTCACCTAAATAGTGCACATCAGCATGGATGACAACTCATGAAGGCAGCATTCCTGGAGTGCCCTTTCCAAATTGCAGGCAGAGCCGCTGGAGAGTCTCATCTCTCACTGCCATAGCGTGCTGCTTGTCAGCCTTGGAGAGACAGCCCTACTCAGTCTTGAAGCTCTGAGCTTTGAGCCTTGTGACCCTTGTTTATTTCCTCAGTCTTATTGAGCCGTCTTCTCTGAAGGAGAGGATGCCTCATCTCAGAGGAAATGGCCTCAAGACTGGGTCATTTTCACACAACCTCACTGCCCTATTTCAGACCACATTCTGAGCTGATAAGAAGACAACCAAGAATAGAAATGTACCTTTGTTGCTTCTTAAGTAAATATTGGAACTTCATTTCAGATCAGTAACAGTGCGTTCCTTGTAGGACCAGCAGTAATAAAACCCCAAAGTAACAACCAGGAATTTCAGAAATACCTACAGAGGTTTATTATAGTAACCTGCTAGGTCACACTCCAAACTTCTAAGTTCATTTTTGAGACTGTATCCTAGTATTTTTCGTACTTTGTGACAAATATGCCTCTAGAAATAAAATTTTGCCAATTCTATCCATTTAATTGTTTAGCTAACAAAATTTCCTCTTGCTGTTGGCTGTAGAGTTGAAGTGAAGGCATCAATATGTACATTAGTCAGTGTTCTGGAGAGGAACAGAAGCAACTGAATGAACATATATTACCAAGGGGAGTCATTAAATTGACTTACATGATTTGGACTCCCCAAGAATATCAGTCCTCATATTAGAGAGGTTAAGAAATGGACAGCAGCTCACTCCAGAAAGTTGCCTGTTTTAGATGTCCCATTCTACTGCTGCAGGCTGGGGCACTCTTGGAGAGCCATGGTACATCAGTTTATATAGTCAGTCAGAGAGACTGGGTACCTGTGTCAGTAAGGGATGGCAGCAGCAGCCATGGCAGCAGGGCTTTTGCAAGAGCTAAAGGAAAACAAGACAAAGCAAATCCTTTCTCCTAGACCTCCCTGGAAAGTGGCTCATATTTAACTTAATCAAGAAAATGCCTCACAGGAAGGCCCAGAGGCTAAACTAATCTAACCATTCTCCCACCAGTGTAATCAATGTCTTACCTCCCTGGAGTTTCTAATCTTTGGAGTAGATAATCAATCTTAAACATTACAATATTTTACTTTTTTTTCATATTAGGCATTTTGATTTTTAACTCAATAGATGTTGATGAATAATCCAATAGGGAAATAGATATCTGCATGGAACTTTGCCTGTGTGCTTAAGACTTAATTCTTGTTATGGTGTTCAGAAACATAAGCTGAAGGAACTTTAAAATCCTAATATGAATATCAGACATGTAACATTGTCCAAATGAAAGTCTTACTTTTGCATTTATGACTGAAGACACATTAATCAATAGTGATGTTTTCATGTTTCTTTTAACAAGATGCAATTGATCATGACTAGAGCAATTATACACTAGTTTGCTTGGTGTTCAATGTTGTTCTTCAATTTGTTTAAAAAATGGGAATAGGTCTAATTAACACTTATTTCATGTCTTCCATATGCCACAGGTGTATACTTCCCATATCTTAAATATGTTAACTTGGAACACCAGTTTAAACAACAGTTACTATCATGCTCATTTTACAAATAAGGAGACAAGTTTGAAATGTAAATAAATATCTACATGTTGAGAGTAAACAAGCTGGGAATAGCTCATGCTAGATCACTTGCCAAGGACACTCAAAGCCCTGGTTTCAATCCCCAGCAGATTGAAAATTTTGCTTGAAAATCACTGAGGTAGCGTGTAGCTCACTTGTTCAAAGCTAGCCTAGCACAGCGAGGCCTTGGGTTCGATCTTTCGGCCTTACAATTAAGAAAATAAAGCTAACCGAACTAGGCTTTAGGGCCAGAACTCAAGCAACATTCTTTTACTCCAACTCCCCCTTCCTCGTTGCTTTCTGTTATCATGATTTTCTACAATGATATTTTGCCCTGGAAAACATGAGTATCATATTAAGATGTGTGTTTTCCCTGGATATGTAAGTGAAAAATAAGCTCAAAACAGTGTGCAGACATAAGTGGGTATGTGTTTGCTAGATAAATACTCAAATCTGTATAACTCCAAAAACATTTTTCTACATAGAACTTTACCTAAATAATTAAGAATTAATTCTTTCTGTGACATGCTGAAACTGAATTTGAAGAAACATTAAATAGAAAAAGGAATATTAGGAATATGCTGCTGTTCATAATTAAATTCTCTCTTTAGCTCTAATTGCTTGGTAATAATCTCAGACAAGAAAATTACAAACTCCACATATGCTCTTAGGTTTGTCCTGCTTAAGAACCAGGTACTCACTCCCTGGATGATATCACTGAAATCAGAAAGCAAGAAGAAGAATGTGTTCTCTGGACTGTAAGATTTGTTGAGCACCTAGTGCACAGGAAAACTTAATCACATCTAGTAAGTAACGTCTTCTTGTTGAGAAATCCACAGATTCTTAGTCTTTTCATCTGAGATTCACTGTGTTTTGGAACTTATGCATGCACACGGAAAGAGTGAAATTTGAAAATGGACAGAAAATAGTGCTTATGAAAAAATCAGGGAAATTTGTGTGCTTTTGAGTATGATTCCTCGAGTGAGAAATGCCCCCTGAAATCTTGGACCTTAGAATACTTGGTCCCCCATTTTTGTTGGCTTTTTGAGTAGCCTTAGGAGGTGTAGCCTTGTTGGAGGAAGTATGTCAGTGTGTAGGTTTGAAGGTTTCAACACTTTATGTCCTTCTCAGTGTGCTCTCTATGCTTGTGCTTAGGGCTCAAGACGGGAGCCCTCAGCTTTTCCTCCATCATGCCAACTGCTGGATGTCAAATCCCCTGCCATCATGGATTCTCGTTTCTCTGAACCCATGAGCCCAAATAAACTCCTTCTTCTGTAAATTTCCTTGATTGTGGTAGTTTATTACAACAACAGAAAATCGACTAATACAACGAGATACCAAAACTAAGCTGCCTAGAGAAAGGACTCATGAAGAAATCTGTGCTTTGTGAAGAAATTATAAGCTAAGATACTGTAGTGAACATGAGGAGCCTTCCGACGTCAGTGCGTTACCACAGTCAGTCAGTTAAGAAGTAATGTGTCAGCTCTACCTTAACACTTCTTTTAAAAGAGTGGCTCTCGACTTTCCTAACACTGTGACCCTTTAAACAATTCTTCCCATTGTGGTGACTCCAAACCATGAAATTATTTTTGTTGCTACTTCATAACTGTAATTTTGCTATTGTTAAGAATCGTAATGTAAATATCTGACATGCAGAATATCTGGTACACAACCCCTGTGAAAAGGTCACTGGACCTCCAAATGGGTTGCAGCCCACAGGTTGAGAACCAATGTTGTAGACATTTAAAGAGCCACTTAAAGAAGTTTTATTCAGCTGATCTGGACCCAATCTCTGTTGTGGAGAGCATAGCCATACTGTTACTAGGTGCAGGGTATAAGGTGCCTGGGACTGTAAGTGGCCTTGAATGTGGATCTTCCTTTAGAATGCCATCTGGTTGACTCTCTCGCCTGATTGTCCACTCTGTAGACAGCTTTTGAAACTATACTTATAATAGAAACTTCCTCATTTATTTTCACAAAGAATTAAGGGACTAGAGAATACATAAAGAGGGGAAAAAGACTTATAAAGCCCCGTCATGATGGAAGATGGATAACTACTTTCACATTATGTCTCAGAGACAAATTAGAGTCAAAAGAATTGAGTAGCAAGTAGCACATATAATTAATCCAGGTGTTTATAAGCAAATATGGAACAATAGCAATTGCAGTTCCTCCCTAACTTGTCTTGTAAGCCATCTTTCTTCCCAGTCACGGAAGTACTGTGGACTGGTGAACAATGGTAGAAGAGTCTCTGAGAATTTTGGAAAATCGTTCGCCTGCCTTAGACTAAGTTATTTTATATATGAGCCTAAGGAATTAGAATCTGTGCTAAGTTAGATGAGTAAAGAAGTTAAATCATTGAGTATGCCTTTCTATTTGAACTAACTATGAAGATGGGGGCACTTTTGTTTATGCATTTGCTTGTTTTTCTGATTTGTCATCATATGTTACGAACAGTAAAAATGCAATGGATATATCTTCAGAATTGCATTAAATATCATTTTCTTGGAAAATAACTTTAATTGGAAATCCATTGCATTCAATAAAGCCTGGAATAAGAGGCTTGGAAAACACCCCTTTTCCCCAGTCTTTCTCCCTGTGCACCCCCACCTTCCCCCGCATGTGTTACTAGAAGACTTTACACCTAGTACACTACCCAGGCTTGTCAGTGTCCCTAGGTACTTTTTAATTCCAGTAGTATTTGTTTTGTTCTCATTCTCCATTTTTTTTTTAAAAAAATGCTTACTAACTATTTACAGGGAAATAATACTATGTAATTGAACAATTGAAGACAATGCTAGATAGTTCTATATTTCATTCACATTTAATTTAAGCAAGAAACTTGTTAGCCTCAGTGAGTGTGAAATAAAAAAAAGAAGTCTGTATAACAACCATTCAACCATCAGTCCTGGGTGTCTAGGTAAGGAGTCAGCTACACTTATATGGTACTACTCAAAACACTTCTAGAACTTTCTCTTCCTGTAATTGTGAATCCACAGAATTAAAAAATTACCTCAAGTTTCACTGCTCTCTTTGACAACAGGGGGTCTTGTTAGACTGTCACCTGGGTGGGGGAATGTTTTTATATGTTTATTTTTTATTGACTGTTTTTCTATGTGAAGAAACTGTATTAAGGAGATGAGTCCCTATTAAAAATATTGTCAAAAAGGGAGACACTTTTAAATGTTTTGTTATACTCCCATTCTTGGAATCTCTGAATTATTACATATTTTTGGACAAAGGATTTACATATCAGTAGAAAAGATTAAAGGCATGAAAATAGAAACATTACTATTCAGTGAAATAATTCTGAATTACAAAATTATTTAAACTGCAAGCAAGATCTACTTTGAAATATCACAGTCCAAATAACACTAAGGCATTAGACATCTGCAACCTACATTAATAAAAGTTGCTTAAAAAACAAAATGAGACTTAAATATGCCAAAGATGACATATGGAAGATTTAAAGCACTAAACACAAATGAAACAGTCTCCGTTGGTGCTACTTTACCAGATACAACCACAGTGCAGTGTGACTGCCTAATCTATTTTAAAAGAACACAGACTCCTGGTCGTCTACCAGGGCTGATTCAAGTTTGAAAAGTCACGATATGCCATCAACATGAAAAACAGTTGTAGTCAGCTGTCTCAGGCTTTAATGCTTTCTGAAAGATAGAATTGTATGTGTGGATTTATACTTAAAATGTCGGCAGATCATACGTGGAAGCTCAAAACTTTACCATCAAGTCACTATGCCTCCCCTAAAGGTCAAGGTTTAAAAGTCACACACATTTTAGATCTCTTTTTTCCTTCATCTTCTTAGTAAGAAAACTAGTGTAGATGATATAATGATTTCTGCTGGTACAGACTGTTACTGATAACAAATCACTTTAAGATGAGTCAGAACATTGTATTTGATAGCAGATACGGACACTAAGCAAAGGGAGTACATTCCAACCCAGAAAGGATAAATCAGTGAAACCTTGATGTTTAATCCACATTTCTGATTCTCTCCGGAGAGCTTTCAGTAGTCAAATTTTGTGATCGGTACATTAATGTTATTAGAAATATTTTCAGTCATCCCAGGTCTTCAAATGACACAAAAATTGCCAGTGAAGCTGGCTAGGAATTAAGAATAATTCTTGATTTCCCACCACAGAGGTTCTGATAAAGAAGGTTTTGTCAGGATAAGATACTTTGGTTGCAATATGAAAAGCTCCCACAGGTTCATGTGGTGAAAATAGAGTTCCCAACTGGTGATGCTATTTTGGGAAATTCTGGAAACTTTCAGAGGTGGGGTCTAGTTGGAGGAAGTAGAACACTGAGTGTGTTTGAAGGTGACACCTGGTCCTTCGTTATTTCTTTGCCTTTGGTTTCCTACCCAACCCTGAAGCAAACAACTGCCTCCTCCCTCTGTGGGACTCTGCCTCATGGTGGGTCCAGAAACAGAGAAGCTGGCCATAATCAATGGAGCCATGCCCCCAAACCACTCTTTCTCCCTACAGTTTCCCTTAGATGCTTTGTCATAAAGACAGGAACAGCAACTCATGAAGCACAGTGGCCATTCTTAGATGTTCAGACGCACATTCTAAGTGTATGAACAGAACTTTGAACACCTTCCTTCTGAAGCTTTGCTAGGCCAAAGCCTGTGCAACTTCATAAATGGAAGATGATAAATGATTATGGAACTATTATGAACATTAAATTTTGCCTCAATGCCCTGTCAAATATTGAATTTTGGTTCATGCTCTTTAGAAATGGGAAGAAAATGTAATCTACCAATCATTCCCTTGCTTCCTCATCCTTAAATAATATCTAGATGTTTAGGAAACATTCTCTCAGTTTATGAATTCCTAATGTTTATACCTTTCAGTTTTTTACTTTACTTATATATTAGGCAAAGCCTTGATTTTTTCTAAAGCAATGTGTAAGAAAAATAATCAGGAGTCTGAAAATGAATCTTAGCTATAGGTTCATGCCAGTGGGGTATGTGGTGAGACTTACTTGAATTCAGATATGTCAAGATCTCTTAGAATTAGACAGAGGCACTTGTCGATAAGAGAGTTACACTGCAGAAGAGTTGAAGAAATGGTAAATAACCCAAAGCCAAGATTAGCAAAACATTATATCATGAAGCACACAAGCAATGGGGAAAATACAGTATGTTTTTTGTGGCAGGCAGAGTTCTAAACTGGATCAAGAGTACCTCTTCTTTATGTTCACACATCTTCACTATCATTCAAACAATAGCCTGGATAACTCTCTGAAGATATTTGAAAATGAAATTTAATTCCCAAAGGGACTGCCCATAAAAAGGAACATTATCTATCCTAGGTGAGCCAGATCTATTGAAGTGATTTTTTTTTTCCTAGGGAAGTGTCAAGAGATTCAATGTTGAAGATGAAGACATAATGGTGGGCCCAAACTTCTGAATTTATCTCTGACTCATGGTCCACATGGAAACAGAGACTTTAGTACAAAACTTAAAATTATTGTATTTTTGTTTAAGCCTGAGTGAGCTTAAAAACACTCTTCCTTCTTGACTTAGATATATTGAGTATTAAGCTATTTAGTACACAAAAAATACATTAAAAATACCTTGTACATAATAAGTGGCTTGCTTAACTAAGCACATCAAATGCAAAATAAAAATTAAGTAGAATGCCAGTTTCTAATTATTGCATGTGCGATGTAGGAATACACACAACCTTGGTCCAAACATTGGTGGGTGTTCTGGGCACTCACCCTTGTGGTTGGCATGTACGGCCAATTCTGCATGCTATCCCTCCATACTCGATCCAAAAAATGGAACTCTACGGTGCTTTAGTGCAAAGCTCTCTTCCCAGAGCTTTCATTTATGCCGTTTGCTAACTCTGCTCCAATCCCCACCTCTGGCCCTCTTCATTAACCAGCATCTGTTGCTGGTTGTGGCTGAGCATATTAAGCCAAGTGTCTTAATTTCTTCTTCTGCACATCAGTCCCCTGAGGATGCCGTACTTTACTGTTAAATATCTGAGTGGTTATATGCCGAAATATTGTCCAACAACTCATTCTGTTTGTTTGTAAATATGCGCTAGTATTCCTGTCTTTCTGGCATTTAAATAAAAGCAAAGCATATGGAATCATAGCACTGGAATCAGAGGTTACCTATTCCAATTGAGAAAACAAAACAAACTGAAGGTGCAAAATAATGAACTGTTTTTCTGTCAGTCTGTGGCAAAGCCTGGTGTGAATTCGTATTTAGAGAACAGCTTTGGCTCTGAGTAAAGATCTTGAACCACCATGTCAGGTGTTAGCAGAAAAGAGACTGCATTTATTCTTTGTAATGCTGTCTTTTGAAAGATCACCGTCTCTCTTACGAAAATATCATGAAATTGAGCGCATTAGGCTCACACAATTCTCTCTGTTCAATATGTATTTTGTGTTCAGACAGAAGAAGCAAAACAAAGTAAATATGATTTTTGAAAAACAAAACCTGTGCAGCAGGGGTTAGCTGGAAGAATTCTGGGTCCACATTCACATCAGGAAGATGAGATAGGTCTGGTGTTTTTTTTTGTTTTTTTTTTTTGTTGTTGTTGTTGTTGTTTGTTTGTTTTTGATTTTTAATGGTTGAAAACGTCAGTGGACTCTATTGCTTCTGGGGTGTAGGGCTCAGGAGCTCTTGGTGGGACAGGTCCATGTCTTCACCACCACAGGCTTCGAAGGATGGCACTGGCCCTGCGGATGGCCGCCATGCGCAGATGGGGCATGTTCTTTCGGATCATGCGCCTGATGCTGCTGAGGGTGGCTGTGCATTCTTATTGATAGTGGTCCTTACGTAAGAAGTGGCTGGTTTTCGCTGACGGGATCTGCGTTTCATGACCACCACGACCCCTTTGCCCTTGGCTGTGGGCTGCACTCCCACAGTCTTGCTGTGAATCAGCCCGTTGTAGTGGAAGGAGTTGCGGGCCTTCAGATTATTGGGTTCAGTGCTGTACTTCTGCTTATTCCTCTTGATGAGGAAATTGGAGCAGTTCCGAACGATCATCCATTGCAGATGCGCAGACTTGGCAGCGGCTCCTCTCCCTATGGCGGCCGGAGACGGAAGAGCAGGTCTAGATTTCTAATGGAGTGTCCCAGAGCACGATTGTTGTGGACTGAACTTCAAACAATTCTGCAGGTCTTGTCTTGTACAAGTGACTTGGACTATGAAGCTATGACATTCCCCTAAGTTACTTTTTATTAATTTCCTAGCATGTCATGTCAGAGCCCCATTTCCCAAATATCACAATTTCTTTGAGCATGTATTTTGCAACTTCTGTTTATAATATCAACCCCTCTGATCTTAAAGGATATAGCAAATAATAATAATAATAATAATAATAATAATAATAATAATAACAATAGCTTTCATCTTTATTTTTCCTTGTAGGTAAAGGTCAAGTTTCTTTAGGTCACCTTAAAAGATCAGAGTCCAGCCTAAAGTTGTCTGTATCCTGAGAGCCAGCCTTCTTGCTCTCACATAGGAAGGCGTAGGTATGACTCAGCTTGGAATTTTATTTGGAGACACATTATTACCATTTTCTGGACTTGAATTTTCCAGACTGCCTGGACTTGCTCTTTCTTTATATTTTTAAAACTTTGTCAGTAAAGGAGAGAAAATGCCAATAAAAATAAAATAAAAAAATAAGGCATTTGATACTGGAAGGTTTAGAAGATTAAAAGATTTTTGGTGGAATCTCTATTCATTAGCTGCATTAGGGGAAGACGCCGAAAAATCAATTTTTGACTTTTACTTTAGCCTTAAAATGTCATTAAATTCCACACATGAAAAGGTTGATGCAAACACCCTTTGTACTTAATTGACAACACTCCCATTCTCTGTAGCATTTTGTTAAAAAAAAGAAAAAGAAAGGAAGACAGAAAAGAAAGAAAGCCTGGGTGAACGCTGCAAGAAAGGTCAACATGCAACTTGAAATATTCATTGTTTAGATGGAAGGTCTTTAGGATTGTAGACAAACTTAATAATTGATTTTTCTCCCTCCTTAGGAAGCTCATAGTGAGGTTTTATAGGACATGTGAAGGAATACTTTTCTAGACTCTGTTGCATTATTCAGAATTGGCGATTGAGATGCTGGCCATCGCTGATGGCCACCGGGTCTCTTGTCATCTCTCCTTACCACGCTGCTGAACAGAAAGGCCGAGTGCTCTTTGTCCCCTTCAGTCCTAATACATTTCCACATTATAGTTCTTCCTTGCTGTTATACCCAAGCAGATGACTGAACAATGCAGAAGGGAATACCAGCTTATGAACAGGGAGGGTATTGACTAAAATTAATTTCCATGCCTGGTGAAGGATACAATATAATCCTTGTGGCCATGAGAGGAGAATTCCAATTTTAAAAGGTATCTGTTAAAAAATAATCCAATCCTTCAATTTCTATTGGTAATTTATGATTGCTGGGCACCAAATAGCCACTGAGTTCAAGCTTTTCCATCATAGAATGGCTTCCTTGGGAAATTTTAAAATTTCAGTGGGGGCATTTTCAAAATCTAATTCAAAAAGTTTTGTTAACAACATATTGCAAAGACACATTTATATTCTAAAAATATACTTCTCTATTTTTGCTAGAATGTCAGAAGATAGACTATGATATTGGATTTCCTTTTAGATGTGCTAAAAGCTATATTTTGCCATTTATCAAATCTACAAATATCCTGTGGAATTGTAGTTGGCATTCACAGAGACAGTTTTCTGCTTGCCAAATGCATGCACATGGAAGACATTTCATACCATATGAGAAAGCACGGGGAAGACGGCAATCTCCAGAGTTTGTGATACTCTCTGGGGACAGAGCAGGCTCAAAATAGAGGATGGGGGAAAGTGGTGAGGTTTACCATTAGGCACTTATTATATTAACAAGGAGCTCTACTGCTTCCCACTTTTAAAGTCTAGGGTTCCCCCCCACACACACCCCGTAGGAAGGTAAAATGTCTTCCTCAGAGCTGACTACTATAAAAAGTGATTTATGGATGTTACAAAGTAAAGATGCCCTCCTAACATTTTCCTTCCCAGCTTCGTGTGCTGGCTTTTTTAAACCCACTGAGTCCTGTATGTGCACAGGTGTAAGAAAATCTAATGCAACACAAGTGGCCTCTCAGAGGGCACATCCTCAAAGAAAACTGACCCTAAGTCTCCTAGAAGTCACTAGTCATCCAATATCTCCTCAGCTAGGGATGGGACCTCATGAGCTTCTCCCTCCCCGGACAACAGGGGGTGGGAACTGGAGAACAGGGAATGCAGGTAGATTTGATCACAACCCATGATATGTGTGTATGAGATTATCAAACAGTATAAAGGTTGGGACAGAGGGAATGCAAGAGTCAGAAGATGGGGAGGCAGGCTGTGAGATGTTGTCCTCCAGGAATAACACAAATATTGTGAGCATGCCTTCACAGCAGTCAAAGTTGCCTGCACCGAACCTGCACAGGACTGGGACCATCATTAGTTGTTATGGTTAGATATAATTGTCAATTTGTCACAATCGAGAATCACCTGGGGAAAGAGTCTTAAGTGAGCCACCTCTAGGTCTGGTTGACCAGGGGGACACGTCTGTGGGGTTTATCTTGATTAGAGCAATTGAAGTAGGAAGAGCTGTGGCCTACAGCAGGGGATCCTGAACTGGATGGAAGTGAGCTCGGTGCAAGCATTCCTGTATTAATTCCCTGCTTTCTGCTCTTGAATGTAGATATAATATGACTGACTCCTTCAAATTCCTTCCAACTTGACATTCTTGTGGGCCAAAGAAACATTTTCTCCAGTGGGGGAAAAATAAAGATGGCCAACAAAACCACAACTGGTAAATAGTAGATGCTGTATATATGTTTTGTGTATTGCATTTTCTAAGGCAGAAGCAGGTGAATCTCTGTGAGTTCAAGGCCAGCCTGGGCTACGGAGTGAGTTCCAGGAAAGGCGCAAATCTGGAAAAAGGAACTCTGTCTCAAAAAACCAAAAACAAACAAACAAACCTGTGAATGCCATTCTTTGGTATCTTTCTCCAACCAAGCTGGGGTATTAAGAAATACAGTTATTGGCTGGGTGGCCGTGGGGTGGCACAGGCCTTTAATCCCAGCACTCAGGAGGCAGAGGCAGGCGGATCTCTGTGAGTTTGAGGCCAGCTGGGTCTACAGAACCAGATCCAGAACAGGCTCCAAAACTTCACAGAGAAACCCTGTCTCGGAAAAAAAAAAAAAAAAAAAAAGAAAGAGAAAGAAAGAAAGAAAGAAAGAAAGAAAGAAAGAAAGAAAGAAAGAAAGGAAGGAAGGAAGAAAGAAAGAGAGAGAGAAAGAAATACAATTATCATGGGCAAATCAATATCCCACTTCAGGGTAATCCACCACATCGATGATCTGTTGACCCAAATTAATCAAAAATAAATTCCTTGAACACACCAGAGATTTAGAAAGCTAATTGTGGTAGAAACCTCTGGTGGCTTGAATGAGAATAGTTCATAGATTTGAACATGTCACCAGGGAGAGGCACTGTTTGAAAGGATTGTGACATATGGCCTCGTTGGAGGAAGTGTGCTGCTGGAAGTCGGGTTTGAAGTTTCCAAAGTCCAAGTCAGGCCCAGTATCTCTGTCCTGCTTCTGCCTGTGAATCTGGATATAGAACTCTCAACTACTTCTCCAGCACCATGTGTACCTGCGTGTCACCATGCTCTCCACCATGATGACAATGGATCAAACCTCTAAGACTGTAAGACAGCCCCAATTAATGCTTTCTTTCATAAGAGTTGCCATGGACATGGTGTCTCTTCATAGCAATAACACACTAATAAAAAAAAGTCAGAAAGACCAAAGGAAATTAAAGAAAAAATTTTATTATTGTTTAAGGGTTCTCAATAAAGTGTGAACAGAAAGAGGAGAGGACAGAGTAGATTGGCTATAACAATACATCACTTGAAACAAAGAATTCAGTCAAATATTAAAAACCTGTAATGACCATATTTCACTTTCTCGCTAACTGTAAATGGTTTGATTTTCTAACCAGTTCCATTTTGCTCAATTGGAAGCTTTGGTTAAATTGGAATTTGTTGTTTTATTTATATAATGTATTCCCATTAAAAGATAAAATCAATTCCTTTATTTTGTACATTATGAAATCACAATAAATTATCTACATTCTTCCTCCTTCAAACAGGTACCAAATGTTAACAATGACTAAAAGTGACTGAAGAGAGGCATCAATCAATTTCAAGGAATAGTTTTAAAATGAAAAAATAGAAAATGATGGAGAAAGGGAAATAAATACTTACACTGGTAGGGGAAGCATGAAAGATACCTACGTATGTGAGAATACTGAGATACTTTGTAATCTGAGTAGAATGGAGTATTGCAGTTATGGTTCCATATTGGGAAGCAGCATATTGATTTTACAAGTGAACTGATATTATACTTGGATTTCACTTCAAAAAAGATAATTCAGCCAAGCAGTGGTGGCACACGCCTATAATCCCAGCACTCAGTAGGCAGAGGCAGGCAGATCTCTGTGAGTTCGAGGCCAGCCTGGTCTCCAAAGCGAGTTCCAGGAAAGGCGCAAAGCTACGCAGAGAAACCCTGTCTCGAAAAACAAAACAAAACAAAACAAAAAAAAATTCAGCAGCAGAAAGAAATGGATGAAAGATAGAAGACACAAGACTAGCAAGTGATTAAGGAATATGGAACTTGAGTAATGTTCCTGAGTGACAGGTTACTTCCCCCAAAGGATTCTACTACTATGTTATGCTGCCACCAGCTCTGTTCCTTTCGGAGAGCATGCCCCTACCAAGCATTTAATTGAAAACTTGTAGTCAGGAGCCAAACAAGAAACAAGTTTGAAATATTTGACTTGGGAAAGGGAAGATGAGTGATGAAAGGAATAAAGTTGGCAGAGGTATGCAGTTACTGAAGACACAAAGTGGGATGAGGTGAAGAACTGCCACATCTCCAGGAGTTTGTGTGCTGAGATTTAGAGATGCGGTGGACAGGATCTTTACCATATGCTTTTCAAAACTGGTAACTGCTTCACTGAATTGATGCGGCTTCGATCCATGTTTATACCCACAGACAAGTGCTACTCTTGGCTACAGACATAAAAACTTACCCCTTGTAGTTCACATGAGCAAATGCAAAAACTTATGGTTGTATGTGATTTTGAGAACAAAGTTGGAAGCTCAGCTCTAGACAAAACATTGACACCATCCCCTTTAGGTTCAGGGAAAATTGCTGTGAAAAGGGGGACAGAAATAATATAAGAATGTAAGAAAGTCGCCGGGCGGTGGTGGCGCACGCCTTTAATCCCAGCACTCGGGAGGCAGAGGCAGGTGGATCTCTGTGAGTTCGAGGCCAGCCTGGTCTCCAAAGCGAGTTCCAGGAAAGGCACAAAGCTACACAGAGAAACCCTGTCCCGAAAAAACCAAAAAAAAAAAAAAAAAAAAAAAGTAAGAAAGAACATAAGAGACAGAAGATGGGGAAAGCAACCGCAATGTACCATTTACAAGTAGGGTGTGGCCATGGCAACCATGAACTCAGAGCAGCTGTGCATATGGGAACTAGATACACAGAAGTAGGCCCTACTGAATGTCACAGATAGTAAGGAAGAGACCCAAAAGACCCTGTCGCATACTGATGACCTCTTGGCAATTGACAGATTCTGAGAGGAGAGGAGATATGGAATCCAGTTGTGCGCTCACTGGTGAGCCCACCAAACTTCCACAGTTAGTTCTAAACTTGGGATCAAATAGATGGCCCAAGTTAAACTCCGTGGAACACTAAACAAAAGAAAATCTAAAAAAGAGGGGGAAAGACTCATAGGGAGAAGGGGGAGTAGAAGATGAGAGCGAAGAAAGGGCAGAGGGACCAGAATACAAAATACATATGCCAACTTTACTAATAATAGAGCTGGCAATCACATGGTCCTATTACATCACAAACTCCTACAGCTGATAGTCTACAGGTGGGCAAGGGAAAAAGTGATGACTATATTCTCTATGATCCAGGACACGGTCCTTCTACTGTACCACAAATTTCTAAAAGGTCTTATTAATTAAAAAAAAAAATAAGGCCAGATATTGGGTAATTTCTGAAAGATCAGAGAAACAGAACAAGCCACAGCTAACCTCACCTCAACAAACAACTCCTCATCAGATCTTATTTCCACAAACCTTCAGAGTCCTCACCTGAATGGATCTCAGCTGAACTGCTGCTAAAAGCCTCAAAACTTAAAAGCCTCTAGTTCCTGGTCCTCACACCTTATATACTTTTCTGCTTCCTGCCATCACTTCCTAGGATTAAAGGCATGTGTCTTTCCCTAACAAGACATGAGATCTCAAGTGCTAGGATTAAAGGTGTGTGTCACCCTGTCTGGCTATTTCTAGTGTGGCCTTGAACTCACAGAGATCCTGATGAATCTCTGCCTCTGAAATGCTAGGATTAAAGGTTTTGTGCTATCACTGCCTAACCTCTATGTTTAATATAGTGGCTGTTCTGTTCTCTAACCCCCAGATAAGTTTATTTATGGGGTGCACAATGTATCAACCACATTCTACTTTTAACAATTTATAATCAAGCTCTTCAGCAATTTTCTGTAATTTTAGTCTTGTCCCACTAACAAATCATATCACTTGCTAAAAACTAATCAACATAGTTCCTTAGTAAATGTTATTTCATTAAATATCTTATAATAGAAATTGTATTATATAAAGGAATTTCTTTTTTCTCACAAGTACAAAGGGTTTTCTCAATATTTCCAAAAGTATTACCAAACCTACAGCTAGTTTAGATTTCTTCCTATGCTAGAGAATCTTTGTAGGAAAACATGGAAAATTCCATGACAATTATATTTAAAATCTAACATATATGAAAATAAACTTAAATGCTAACATATTTATATCTGGAAAATGTTGTTCTAGTGTTAGCCTTCAGTGTGTGGTACAAAACAACCTAATATTCACATCCACATGAAAGTTTGCTACATGGTTATATCTCCAAATTGACTGGTAAGCTGTATTAAAAACCACTGCATGGGTCTATACTAGCAGAGCTATAAATGACTGTCTTGTTTAAGTGTACAGAAAGAAATAGACTTGATTTCTGAGTTTTGATTGGCCTAATGGAAGTAAAAACCAAGGAAATAATTTTAATCATGATGGCAGTTTAAAGGAGAATATCCCCCATAGGCTTACTTGACCCCAGGTTAGTGGCATTGCTTAGGAAGGCTTAAGAACTGTGACCATGCCGGAGGATGCATCGCTGGTGGCACTCTGAAAGTTGAAACACTCTCACCATTTCAAGCGTTCTCTCTCAGCTTCCTGTTTGCATTTTGAGATGTAAGCCCTCAGCTCTTTGCTTCCAGCTCCAGTTATAATACCTGCCTGCTGCCTTGCTTCCCCAATTCGATGGTTATGGACATTTATCCCTTTGTAACCATAAGACCAACTTAGTTGTCCTCCCATCATAAGTTGCCTTGGTGTGGTCATTTTAATGAAAATGGCCCGGGTTGGCTCATAGGAAGTGGCACTGTTAGGAGTATGGCCTTGTTAGAATAGGTATAGTTTTGTCTGAGGAAGTGTGTCACTGGGGGTGGGCTTTGAGGTTCCAGAAAAATCAAGTCAGGCCCTTTGCTCTTCCTGCTGCCTGCCAATCTAGATGTAGAACTCTCAGCTTCCTCTCCAGCACCATGTCTCCCTGCCTTCCGCCATGCTTCCTGCCATGATAATAACGGACTAAACCTCTGAACCTGTAAACCAACCCCAATTAAATGTTTTCCTTTATAAGAGTTGCCGTTGTCATGGTTTCTCTTCACAGCAATAAAACCCTAACTAAGATACTTGGTAATAGAGCTTTATCACAGCAGTAGAAAAGTAGCTAATATAAACATTGAACCAATTTAATAATAAAAGATAATTTTTCTTATTAGTGGAAACTGTCATTTATTTTCTCTGCATAATGAAAAGCTTATGTGACCTAATCTTGATTGATTAAGCTGAAATCCCAGAAAATAGATGCACAAGAGAAGAAAAAGAAGATGAATCCTATGTCAGATAATTATCCCAGGACAGCAAGATTGCTCAGTGGTAAAAGGTATCTGCTGCCAAGTCTGATGACTTGAGTTCAACTCCTGGAAACTTCATGGTAGAAAAAGAGAATCAACTATCACAAGTTCTCCTCTAACCTTCATAGGTGCTGTAGCACTCTCTATTCATCTTCAATAAAGCAATAAAGTAAAATAATCAAATCAATAAATAAAAGACAAGATTTGTTTTTAAGACAGTCTTTCTTCCTCAGCCTCACCAATACCTGTGGTGTGCTGCATTGCAATGTCTTCAGAATTGGTCCACTCATCATGCTACTTTACAGCCTACAAGAAGAATCAGAAAGACAGACCTGAGAGTCTGTGTGTGTCATATGGCTGGTTAAATATTTTATATGTTAGTGAGAATAATCTTCAGATTATGAAAGAATTGCAGATACTATTAAAATAAGTATGACTGGGTAGCCCAGACACTTAGGATAGAGCCAATATGTCAAGCAAAAAAAAAAAAAAGTCAATAAAATGATTCCTAATGATATTCTGCCTAATATTAGTAAACAGGAACCTAGCATAACTGTCATTATCAGAGAGACTTCATCCAGCAAATGATGGAAACAGATGCAGTGGTCCACAGTCAAACATTAGAAGGAGCTTGGGGAATCCTGTGAAGGAGTGCTAGGAAGCCTTGTAGGAGCCAGAGGGGACAAGGACACCACAAGAAAACTTGCAATATCAACTAACCTGGGCCCAAAGGGGCTCACAGAGACTGAACCTATAACCAGGGAGCCCGCATGGGACTGACCTAGGCCCCTGCATCTATGTTATGCTTATATATCTTGGTCTTCTTGTGAGATCCCTAACAGTGGGAGTAGAGTCTATTTCTGACTCTTTTGCCTGCTTTTGGGACCCCTTTCCTCATACTGGTTTGTTTTGACCAGCCTTAATGTGAGAGGATGTGCCTAGTCTTATTACATACAACTTGATAAGCCAAATAAGGGAAATAGGGGAGGGACTGGAAGGAGGAGAAGGAGGGGAAACTGAAGTTGGAAGGTAATATATGAGAGAATAAAGAGACCTGGCCTCGGAGAGTAAGGTAATGAGAAATTGAGGAAGACACTGGACATTAACCTCTGGCAACATGAACACACTCACTCACATGTAGACACAAACAAGTTTAGAATGGGCTCTTTACCTTCTGTTTGTTTTTTCCAATTTTGATATGTTTGTTTTGTTATTATATTATATTTATTTATTATATTCCCATAAAAGCCTGTTTGTTTTCTTTTTTCTTTCTTCTTCTTCCTTTTTTTTTTTTTCTTTTTTTGGTTTCAAGACAGGGTTTCTCTGTATAACAGCCCTAGCTGTTGTCCTGGAATTCGCTCTGTAGACCAGGCTGGCCTTGAACGCACAAAGATCTTCCTGCCTCTGCCTCCTGAGTTCTGGGATTAAAGGCCTGTACCACCACTGCCTGGAGCCTATTTCTTTTCTTTCTTTCTTTTTTTATTAAGAAAATTTTTCCATTCATTTTATACACCAATCTAAGATCCCTCTCTTCCCTCCTCGTGCCCTCCCCCACACTCCCCTCCCAACCCATCCCCCATTCCCTCCCACAAGAAGGCAAGGCCTCCCATGTGGAGACACATTCAGTAGAGGCAAGTTCAAGCCCTTCCCCCTGTCTCCAGGCTTCAGGAGGTGTCCCATCATAGGTAGTGGACTCCACAAAGCCTGCTCATGCACCAGAGATGGATTCTGATCCTACCACTAGGGGGCCTCCCAAGCAGATCAAGATACACAAATGTCTCACCATGCAGAGGGCCTAGTCCAGTCCCATGCAGGCTCCACAGCCATTGATCCAACTTTCATGAGTTTCCACTAGTTTGGTTTGGTCATCCCTGCAGGTTTCCCCATTACGATCCTGATGCACTTGCTCATAGAATTCCTCTTCTCTCTCTTTGACTGGATTCCTGGAGCTCTGTCTAGTGATTGGCTATGGATCTCTGCATCTGCTTCCATCAGTCATTGGAGGAAAGTTCTGTGATGACAGTTAGGATATTCACCAGTCTGATCTCTGGGGCAAGCCAGTTCAGTTCAGGCACCCTCTTCACTATTGCTAGTAGCTCAGGCTGGGTCATCCTTGGGGGTTCCTAGTAACTTCCCTTGGGTTTTTCTCTATCCCCATGTTGTTTCTCTCTATCATGGTATCTCTTTCATTGCATTTCCCCTGTGGCTGGAGAGATGGCTCTGAGGTTAAGAGCACTTACTGCTCTTCCAAAGGACCTGAGTTCAATTCCCAACACCCACATGGCAGCTCACAACTATCTCTAACTCCAGTTCCAGGGGACCCAACACCCTCACACAGACATTAATGCAGCTTGTTTATTTTTTAATGAGAGACAGAAAGGGGGTAGATCTGAATAGAAGAGGAGGTGGGGAAGAGCAGGGAAGAGTAGAGGGAGAGAAAACTGTAATCAGGATATATTATGTGAGGGGAAGAAATCATTTTCAACAAAAGAAACAATGTTTTAAATCACTTGCTTTAATGTTCAAAGTTACCCATAAATTTTAAGTAAATTTACTTATTCATATGAAAAAACAATTTTCAATAAAGTTATCCATCAATTATTCGGCATTGTCAATCTAATGTGGGTAATCACTGCCAGAATTGAGAGAAATTAAGGATTATTTCCTGAAACAATGGGTATATATATTTTGTGTCTTCTGCAGAAGAATGTGAGAAACTAATCCTTGACCTGGGATGTACTCTTGGCAGAGGTGAGAAATTGTACTCAGAGACACAGAACAGTAAGTGGAAGTGTACTCTGTCCTATGGCATTTTTAGATGAGAAAATATGATCTTTGCTTAACCGCTAACATTTCCAGTCCTGGAAATTTGAGTACATCTTTGTTAGAACTGGGCATCAGCATTTGCTACACGGCTCGTGATTAACCTTTAAAGTAGGGGGACTCTTTATTACTTGAGCTTATCCTGTGTTTGTCAGTCCCATCCCTTCCCATCATATATATTCAATGACAAAACTGTCCTCCAATGCAATAGGAGAGGAATTTCCTTTATACTGCTTTTGTTATAATAATGACAGTAAAAGAAGATTGTATATCATCCAAAATAACTGTAATACTCCCTAAGGCTTGATTGAACCTCAAGCAGGTTTCTTGTTACTGAGAGATAAGGATTCCTGATCTCTTTTTTCCATAACACAGACTTTAGAAAATGTATCCCTGTGTTCTTTCTCTAGGTCTTTTAAATGCAGGGAACTCCAATCAGCCTCTAGCTACTTTGTAGCCCAAGAGTGTCTTCCTTGTAGATTAGAAAGCCATCCCTTTAAAATGCAGACATGAAGGACAGGAAGATTACCTCCAAATCTTGAGAATGTAGGATCTTAACATTGGTAAGTACCAGTAAACAAGACACATTAACATGCCTAACTTCCTGGCCAGCTTCTGCCTGTAGCTTCTTCAAGCTCTTTGTAGCATTTAGGAACTCTACCACCCGGCTGAGAAGACAACTCTGTGTAGAGTGCTTGCCATTCAAGAATGAGGAGCTGAGAACCTGAGTTTGTTCTCAGAAACCACATTTTCAAAGGCCAGCCATGGTGGTGTGCACTTGTAATATCATAATTGCAGAGACAGAGACAGATGGGTTCCTAGGGCTCACTGACCAGTCAGCCCAGTCTATGAGACAAGTTCCAGGCTGGAAACTCAGTATCAAAATATAACAAATTACAAGGTACACAGCATCTGAGAAACAACTGCTGAGATTGTCCTCTGGTCTCCACAAGTATTTATATCACACACACACACACACACACACACATCTCCACAAGTATTTATATCACACACACACACACACACACACATATATACCTCTCTCAGTAAGCGGCCAAGCAAGCTTGTTTACAGGAGCAAAAACTCGAAATTTGTTATCTTACATGAACAAGATCCGGCAAGAATAGCCTCCAGCAGTCAGGAAAGTTATGTGTCCCTTGGCAAGTGGGGCATTTTGGTTTTATTGTTTTCTTAAGCACAGTGATTTTTAAACCTTTAAACATAATAGTCACCATTACAGTCTTTCTGTCAAAAATATGTCAATAAAAAGCTATAGAGAAATGATGCACCCCTGTAATCTCAGGGCTTGGGAAACTGAGGTCGAAGAATTGTCATTAGTTTGAGGGTAGCCTGTACTACATAGTGCGTTCCAGTCCAACGTAGGCTACAGAGTAAGATCTTGTTGTAAGGTCGTGCTAATATGGATAAAGAATCTTCATGAGGCTTCATCCCTAGTCAAAAAACTACAAGCAACTATGGAATATTGAGTGTGGGGAAAGTATTCTTCCCCAAGGAAGACAACAATTCTTTACCTATTCTTTATATATACACACAATTAATTATTTGGACTGAACAGGTTATGTTTTTAGATTTAGAAGTGCACACATATATGGAAAAACAATTCAAGAAAAAGAGGCCATGAATTTGAAAAACAGTGAGAATGGAAGGGTTAGAAGGGAGGCAAAGAAAAGAAAAAAAAGGAAAGAAATGATGCAATTGTAATCTCAAATAATAAAAATTATTTTTGAAGAAGGGGAAGACAAATATAAAGAATTGCTATATTTAATTATAACTGTTTATTTCATTTGTTATATAATTATTGTATTCTTCTACAGTCTATATGCAATAAAATTATAAATAAACTTTTCCTGCAAGTATGAAACAAACACTAGTACAAGCATATTTTTATGAAAAAAAGTTGCAGAAGTTATAATATTATTCACATTTTGAAATATGCAAAACAATATAAAGAGCTTTATACATGAAATGACAGAGTCATAGCAATTGCTTCTTAGATGGAAATGAGATCATTGGAGCCCTGGAGAAGTCCACTAGGGCTGTAATGCTATAGGGAATAGATTGTTCTGTAAGCTCGATGATAGATTCAAGACCGTTCTTTGCATGCTTCTCTATGCCTTTTACCTGACATTAGTACATGAAAGCATTTTTTAGATAAAATCAAATTGTGAACCAGCAGACCCTAAGGCAAAGTGGTAATAAGAAAACCCATATCAGAGTGGGCCTTGATGGAAAAAATAATACACTAAGCTAAAGAAGAAGGTGAATAATGCTCGCACACGTTAAACAGACAATGGATATGTTCACTTCTTGGAAGCTTCGCCAGGCCTAACTGTGAAGAAGCAGAAAGGGAAGGGCAGATCTAGAGCCTCTGTTAAGAGGCAAGTTTAGCTTCAAAAGAGGAAGGAGCTAAAAAAAGACATTTTGAAGAAAAGTTGTCTCTTTGAACTTCGTGTAGTTATGACTTAAGAGCTTCCTGCCCTGAGGTGCTGGCCAGCTTCCAATTCTAATAGTTTGAAACTCATTAGGCAGATTTGTCTCTACCACAAGAATGAATGAGGAACTTTTTTCAGTATCTATGCAAAAGCATGTTGGACTGCTGACCCAAACTAGACACACATTTTAAAACTATTTTTTCTTAATTTTTTTATACTTTACCTTACAAAAAAACACTTAAGAGGATCAAAACCCTGAAGCCGGGCGGTGGTGGTGCACGCCTTTAATCCCAGCACTCAGGAGGCAGAGCCAGGTGGATCTCTGTGAGTTTGAGGCCAGCCTGGGCTACAGAGTGAGTTCCAAGAAAGGTGCAAAGCTACACAGAGAAACTCTGTCTTGTAAAACCAAAAAGAAAAAAAAAAAGAGGATTAAAACCCTATAATTCAGAAATTATGTCCTATTGCATAACTGCACCTTGTAATTTACTAAGGAAGTCATTCTTTTCATATTCAGACTGTTTTTTCTCTTGAAGGAAATCTGAAATATTTATTTGTTCCATCGAATATGACTTTTCTCATTTATTGTGAAATATTTACTTTGCCCAGAGCAACTATAATGCATTTTGTTGCAGCTCTCTCTTTCAAATGTCAAGATGTTCAGACAGTCTTTTTTTTCAACTATCCATCTTGTGAGGTTTTATCTTTAATAAAACACATATAGTTGCTCTTATCTGAATGATGTATAATAGTTTAATAATATTATTCTAACTTTTTTCATTATAGTATTCTATTGATGTCTAATACATTATATCTATCAGTTTGATTTGTGGGAAATTGTCATGGAAGATTATATTTTTGCAAAGACACTTATAACAGTGTCTCCATTCACTCACACCCTTCATAGGATATGGCCGTATCACTTCTTCATCTAAAGGAGGTGCTTACATACTTTGCATTGCCTCTAATTGAGATGATGCCTTCAGTAAAAGAGCACAACAAAAAAATGATGCTATATTACATCTGAGACCAGGCCATGCCAGATAAAACCACTTCTACCTGGTCTTCTCCTACGAAACTGACTCCTGGGATCCAGTCACCAAACCACAACAGAGCCTCGGATACCCAGTGAGATTCCAGGACAATCAGCTGTCAGATGTGTTAGAAAGCCTCAGAAGTGACCCCAGCTCCCCCATGTCTCTTAGCAGCCATGTGGGTGACTATCTAACCAAACAGAGTCAGTTTCAAGCACATGGTAAAGAGTAATAGCAATTGATGCTGCTACTATCCTTCACTAACTTTGGGGCAATTTGTTCACAGCTACTGCAACCAGAACAGCAGGCTGCCACTATAATAAAACCCAAACCACATGGTACGTCCCTTGGGAAAGGATGGAACCAGAAGTTTAAAGTCTTTGAAACTATTAGCAGAAGCCCAGAGAACTTGAAAATCTCTGGGGAAAGTCAGAAGTCAGTGAGAAAGTATGGTTTAACAATAGAAAAGAAGGGACTACTTAATAACAGAGTTCAAAAACACAATGATGCCAGGTAGTAAAAATACACATATCTAAATACCAAACAACTATAATAATACTATATACAATATTTCATGGCTTGCTACGAAACTTACAACAGGAAAATTCAAGGTTAAGTGGAAGGAAGAATCAATACATACAAAGGATTAAGGATTTATAGAGGTGACAGTACAATTACTTCTTATTTTAATCAGTCTGCATCATAACAGAGTCTCAAATTAATAACTAACTTCTTGATAAAGCACTAAATCATTAGTTCTCTTAAAAAATTAAATGTGATGCTGTAATGGCCTCGGTAATGCAGACTGTCCTTTCAAGTAGATATCCAAATAAATTCACCCTTTTAGAATCTCAAGGCAACTAGAGAGATGGCTCAGTGGTTAAGAGCACTGGCTGCTCTTCAGAGAACCCAGGTTCGAGTCCCAGTCCCACATAGTTAATAGGCGCCTGTAACTCCAGTTCCAGGTGCTCTGGGGCCCTCTTCTGGCCTCTGTGGGCACTGCACAGTGTGGAAGGCAGACACACAGGCAGGCATAATCCACAAACACTGAAATAAATAAAATCTCAAAGAAAAAGAACTCAAAGGCATGAACATTAAATTAAGCTTCTCAGATTTCTGGATATATTCTCTCACAGGAATCTCAAAAACAAACAAACCACAAGAAGGGAAGGAAGGACTCAAACCAAAGAAACTCAAGGCACAGCATTTTATAATGGATTAACCTCCAATAATACAGGGATCTGACAAATTTTCGTGACAAAGCTAAAAGCGACTGCCACTAGACACTAAAATTAAAGGTAGTACAATTAAAACAGCCTTCAGACGCTTGAGCTGTGATAAGAAAGGGGTTGTCTGAGTAAACAGGTATCAGTGACGGTGGAGAGAAGGGGGGTACTGACCAGACCACAGGAAGCCAGGGGAGGAAGCCAAGAGCTGTGCAGAAGTCACATGTGTGAGTGCCACACGGGAGCTAGCGGCCACAAGCTGTGTCTCAGAACCGCTGTCAGCCAGGCAGTTCCGTGTGTTTCGATACCACTCTTTGGAAATGAGTCCTTCTGCTCCCCTTCACCATTGCTGAGTGTGACATCTAGGATAATTTGCCTTTTCAAAAGTTATTAGTGTACAGATCCAGAGGATTAACCTCCTCCCACAAAGAAAGAAAGGAAGGAAGGAAGGAAGGAAGGAAGGAAGGAAGGAAGGAAGGAAGGAAGGAAGGAAGGAAGAAAGAAAAGAATTTGAAAAAATGTATCCACAAAATCTTTTGTGCACTCCAACCTGCTTTTGATGAACCAGAAGCTGCTGTCGTAATGAGATAAAAGCCCGACGTGTGTAGAAGGAGTTGTATGCATTTATCATGGCAGAATAATGTGAATTCTTGTGTTCAGAGGAAATACTCAAATACTCGGGCAGGTTTTCTTTTCCAAATAGGTTGCAACAGTATCTCCCATGCTACATGTACTACTTAAAATGCACCCTTGGCGTGGGTCAGCAGCGCATGACCTGGCTTAACCTTCATTGTACTCATAGTCCAAAATATAATTTCTTAATAGGAAGGAAAATAAATTTAGCATTCTGGAGAATGGCCCTATGGTTCTATAGCTAGCCCTAACTGTACAGGATTATCTGACCTTCAACAAATTCTTTTACCTTTCTAGTCTGTAGTTTGTCAAATGTGACATGGAGGGCTTGAATTTGGTTAGAGTTTAAGCCCTGGCTTTCTGGCTTGCGGTGGGTTCCCTTGTAGTCACCAGGGGAGCCCAGCCGCAGGGGTTGGCTATTCTTCATCTCAATGAGCACATCTTTTCTTTTATCTCTTTTACATTTAGGACTTTGACATAGAATTTTATTTGAAGAAAGACTTATACAGCTTTAAAAAGTAAAGCTAAAAGCGGTAGTCTTTGATGGGGCATAGTGTTCCTTTCAACTCAATATTCTGAGATTTCTTTGTTTTGCCAAGCAGATAAACCATCTAATCCAATTACTTTTAGAAATGATGCTTTATCCTCCTAACCTATTATGGAAGGTCAAAAAAATCAATCTGCTAACCCAAAAATAATAGTAGAAGGAGTAACTGGTTCACCTAATGTTTTTTTTTGTTTTTTTTTTTTTTTTTTTTTTTCTGATCACATTGAAGACAGACATGGAAAGCTATGAAAAATGGCCAACTTTGGAATAACTTCTAAACAGCTAGAATAAATGAGACTATTTTTAAAGTGTTATTTATTTCTATAAAATATGAGGAAAATTTTATTGGATATGTTTAATCTGTACTGGTGTTTGCTTCAGATAATTACCAAAGACTTTTTCCTATCTCATTAGAATATGTAAACTCCCAAGAGACTAGCTCCAGAAAGCAAGCCAAAAGATGTTGCGTTGTGTTAGAGTTTAAGTATATTGGTTGTTGTCATGAGAAAAACCAAGAGGTGTAAATGGGCCATAGAATTTTGACTAAAGTTCTAAAAAGCAGTAAGTAACAACCTTAGACCCAGCCTGCAGAAGCCCTGTTCTTGTTTTATGTGTTCTTGCTTATCTATTGTTCACACTTGCAGTACAACAAAGCAAAGCAGTTTTGTAATCTCACCTACCACTTTCGTGCTTTGGTCAGTTGTACTGTGGGAATACTGTGGGAAGAATCTGCTTTCTGAAGGACAAACATTAAAGGCAATGGGTAGAGCCAAATCTTCAAATGCAAAGTAGTCTGGGATAATCTTTTTGTACAATGTGAAGATCTGTCTCTGCCAAGAAAACTTCTGATTGGTTTAACAAGGAGCCCAATGGCCAATATCTAGGCAGGAGAGAATAGGCAGGACTGCAAGGAAGAGATATGAACCTTGAGAAGAAGATAGACAGGATTCGCCAGCAAGACAAGGAGGAAATCAGGCATACAAGTAGTATCGAGTCATGTCGCAGAATGTAGATTAATATAAATGGGCTAATTTAAATCATAAGAGCTAGTTGGGAACAAGCCTAAGCTAAGGCCAAGCTTTCATAATTAATGAGAAGTCTCTGTGTCATTATTTGGGAGCTGGCTATCTAAAGAAAGTCTGCTACAGCAAAGTGAGACTTTTCCATGGTCCCTGTCTTCATTTTACTTTGATTTTGCTATTGTGTATATTGTGGTAAGAAGAATTCACAAATAAGTACTTAATGGATGAGTAATTCTCAAATATACAGTAACTAGTTTCCTTTATCTCTTACATTATACCAGATAATTTCTTAGCTGATACATCAACACCAAAATACTTCTTTCTTAACATAATTTCTTTATTGATTCTTTGGGAATTTTACATCATGTATCCTAATTCTGCTCACCTCTCAGTCCCCCATATTCTACTCTCACCCCTGCAGCTCCCCTCCACAAAAGAATATTTAAAAAAATCAAACAAGAACAAAATAAGCAAGCAAGCAAATAAACAAAACAAACAAACAAACAAACAAACCTCTTTGCTCCTCCATCTTTCCCTCCTCTCCAACACCTCTTCATTAGTCCTGGTGGCATTAGGAGCCGAGGAGTGTAACACAGTATACCCTTTTGTCTAATCAGCTTTTCTAGCGAATATTCATTGTCATGAGTCATTGGTCTGGTTCAATGCCTCTGGTTTCTGGTTCACCATCATCACTGCATCCTCACCAAAACTTTTCCTAAGTATTTCACAGCTGCCCTGAGTCATGGAGATCCTGCAGGTATTGTTCGACAGGACCAGTTCCTTCATGAGCTCCAGCAGATCCTAGATGGGGTAGATGTTAGGGTGGGCCAACCCAAAGCCCCACTGTGAGCCTGGGTGATAGCTGAGCTGGTCAGTCCAATCCACCAGGGTCATCTGCCTCAGGTGAAAGTCCAGAGCCATCTCCCCTGTGCCCATGCCATAAGGGTCATTTTGCCCTTGTCCATAGTGAGGGGTGGGATTTCTCCATGAGGATCTGGGCCAGCTTTCTTGCTGCAGTGTCCAGTGAGGGGCAGAACCAGCTTTCCCAGGTTCATCAAAGGGCAGGGCCAACTCAACCTCTGATTTCAGCAGCAGCAGCCCAGGCCCTAATGACACCATGGTGCTGGGTGGCAGCCTAGACCATCCAGATCAACATGGGTCTAGCGGCAACCCAGGCACTGTGCATCTTTGTGTCCTTTGATGGTAACATGGGCCATGGATTTCCATAAAGCCCCTGGCTGTGGTAGGACCACAGACCCAGACATGGCCCTTGAAGCAGCCCAGGCCTGGATGTCACTATGACCCTGGGTTGTGAGTAGGCCTCCCACATCAGCCTACTCCTCACAGCCTTCACTTTAGTTCTGCCTCTTTCCACAGCATTTGAGCTCTTTCTCTTTCTCTCCCATTTCTCCACCCCATACTTGCTCATCATAACGGGACCACCTTCCCTGTGCAAGGCGCAGGGTCAGCCTGTCTTCAGGACAGCACAGGCCTTGAGGGCCCAGGCTGGCCTGTGGGAGGCTAGCACCTGCCTGAGTAGAATTACATAAGGCAGGCTATGGATGTCTTCCTGTGGGTGGCTAACACCCGCCTCCACAAAAATATTTTAGAAACCATCTAACATTACTAATAACTGCATTAAATATTTAGCAAAAAATCATTATTTTTTTTGTATATGTTTTTAAAATTTTGTATGTATGAGTTTTTGCCTGCAGGCATGTGTATGCACCATACAGCACAGGTGCTGCTGGAGGCCAGGAGAGGGCATCAGACCCCTTGGAGCAGGAGCTGGAGATGGTTCTGAGCCATGATGTGGGTGCTGGGAGTAGAAGCTGGGTCCTCTGGAAGAACAGCAAGCTCCATGAATCACTCTCCAGGCCCTGATTATTTTTTTTTACCTGAGAAGCCAAAACAGTTCAAAGACTTGACAAGGCCACACAGCTGGAAAACAGAAGAGCCAACTGTCATGTTACTACGATCTTAAGTCTCTAATTTTATGTGGCATGGTGACTATATTAAGTGATAGGCAGATGCCATTCAGAAGAGGTTTTTTCCTGATTATATTAGGGTGATGCTTCTAAGAGGACATAGCCTTGGCATTGGGCGGTGAAGTAAAGATAATCCTCACCAATGGGAGTGGCCCAATACTTCACAGATGGTGAAAGAGAAGAGAAGGGGAAGACACAGGAGCTCCAGCTCTTCTCTTGAGCTGGGGTAGTCACCTTCCTCTGCCTTCAGGCATCAGAGTGCTGCACACAAAGCCCTTGCTTGGATTCAGTTACACCACTGGCTTTCCTTTTTTTTTCTATTTATTTATTTTTCTATTATCAGTTTGATACACTATAAATTCTTATCCTAATAGTGAAATGTTTCATTGAGGCTTGCCCAGTAATGGAGTAAAACCAAAACTTATTATAATCCACAGTCATCCTAGGGTCTCCCCTGCTATATAGCCTCCCTGGTTCTGTGGGATGCAGTCTGATTGTTCTCTGCTTTATATCTGGAATCCACTTATGAGTGAGTACATACCATGTTTGGCTTTCTGATTCCTATGGTTCTAGAGAGTTCTGATACAGTCTCTAGTAGGACAAAAATCTCCATATCACGGGACATATTTTATTAGTAAATGCAATGGAATGTAGCAGTAGAGGAAAATGTTATGATAGTTAATATCATGATATGATGATAGAATTATGCTATTATGTGCGATATATATATATATATATATATATTATAAATAATACATCCTACATAATACTAGAAGAATTAACTTGGAGACAAACCTCTGAGCATGCCAGTTCTGAGGAGGTGTGTAGATTGTGTAGATTGAGCTAATTGAGGTTAGAAGACCCACCCTAAATGTGGATATCACCATTCCTTGGGCTGGGGTCCTGGGCTGAATAGCAAAGTTAAAGCAACTTGAGAAACAGTATCTCTCTCTCTCTCTCTCTCTCTCTCTCTCTCTCTCTCTCTCTCTCTCTCTCTCTCTCTGTGTGTGTGTGTGTGTGTGTGTGTGTGTGTGTCTGTCTCCTCTTTCTAACTATGGATACAATGTGACCAACAACCTCTGACTTCTGCCACCATGCCTTTCCTTCTGCAGTGGCCTCAACCCTTATACTAGGAGCAAAAATGGTTGTTTCTTTATTTAGGTGGTTTCATGGGGTAATTTAGAACATCAATAAAAAGTAACTAATATAAATACAAGTTACAAAAGAACCATCAGGATACCAGGTGAGGGAAGAATTTGGCTACACAGCCAGGAGATAATTCATACAATATCATCAAACCCAAGAGAAAAATACCTGGAGGAAGCTTTATAGCATGAAAACAGGCCCCTTACAATCCCAAGGACAGGGAAGCTCCTTGGGACTGTTGAGCAGATGATCTCTAGTTACCCTTCATTCACAGTCTTTGGCGACTTTCTCTTTTAAAAGCTTTTTCACTGATATCAGTTTTCTAGTTCTCCCAACAACTCATCTACCAAAGAAACTAAAATCCACTCACCAAATATGAGTGATGTTCACTGTCAATATTCCCAGCAATATGTCCCCTAAAATGAATAAGGACCCACCAACATCAAAAGGCTAAGGAAGCTATTATTTGTGAAATATTTCTGACAATGTGACAGTGCAGTTGGGCACCTTCTGGGCATGTAAAGTCTTTCAAATATGCCCCTCACATCACGTTTTGCTGCTACTTATTAATTCTCCCTGTTTTAAAGAAGGCCCGTGGCTCATAAAAAAATCAGAGATCAGCCATTTATTTTTTAAGTTTTCTGTAAGAACAACATATTATATTCAACGCAGTCTACTTCATCTTAACTTTTTGTTTACAGATAGAATCCAGGATTTATTAATGGGCTTCAAATACCATGTCTAAAATATAACTCTTCTCAAATGAGATTTGACTGTTTTAGAATGGCTGCCCAGTGCCCTTTCCAAATACCACCACAGAGAAAGGCTGGTTATCTAACACCTGTAGTTCTTTATTGCCAGGAGATCCTTCAAAAGGAAAAAAAATAACAATAACAGCAATTTCTAGTCTCCACATATCCATTGTTGCACAGCATTCAGAGGCCCCACATGAAATAAAAGTAATTTATAGACTAAATAAACCTCATAATAAGTGTAGGCAGAAAAGGAAATACTGCGTTTAGGTTGAGTCTAATATATACTGTGTTATTAAAGAAATGCCATAAACAGTAGACAACAAGGCAACATTTTCTCTCCCTGCAATAAGTAGGCTTGTGGTGAGTTAAATTCCTTTATTTCCTATAGAATCAGCCATTTGCCTTCTCTTGAATAGAATCTGTAATATTGCACTTGCAGTCTTAACTGCTCTCATTTACTTCACAAAGAGAGTTAATAGAGAGCTCCAATTCTACACGTCTTTCTGAAAGCACAACCAGGTAGGCTAATAGCTGAACTGAATTGCAATATATTGCCCCACAACAAGTGTTCTCATTTGAAAATCTCAAATTCCTCACCAATTACAATTAAGCAGAAAAACCAAACACACTGGGAGGTCTTCTATGTACTTAGGCTGTGTATTTTGGGCTGCTTCTGTGTAGTGGGTGGCATTAAAGGACTATCAGAAGCTCTACTGTGACCCAGTGGGAAGACAGTCAGAATCCAGACGTTCTGGATCTTCATCCATAATAGGAATAAAATAAAGCAAAAACAACACTGGAAATACATATGAAGAAAGCTGTTTTGGAATGCACTGCTATTTTTTACATATGAAATCAACGCCCCATTTTTCATATAATATAGGAAGAAAATAAAAGTTTATTAATTTTGAATTAACTTATCCTATTCATTCTCACTTGGATATGGTTCTGCATGACTGCAGAGGAGATGGTGTACAATACTCTTGTTCAGGGCTCTGTTGAGGCCCACAAAGGGGAAGCTATTTCCTTCTGAACGAAAGAATGGAGTCTACCTCTGGCCTTGGGTGGTGACCAAGATACCCCAAACCTAAACATTAATTCAAAAGTTAAATGGCAATCACTGGTACAGGCCATCCCTCAAGAAGGCTTATATACTTGAAGCCATGCTGACAAGGTGAGAGAAATAATTATCTTTGTAATGGCACAATGTCATTTCCCTTTCCAGATCCCATTCCTTACAAAGCCACACCCATGTGACATTGCCAAAGTGTGCCCCTTTTCTGAATTACTCTAAAAAATAACTTTCCCTTTTCCTTCACTCTCTTTTTATTTCAGGTTCTAGCTATAGACTGGGCGTCTTTGCAGAACTCTGGGCATCCCTGCTCCTCCTCTCCATGCCCCTCTATGTTGCTTTGCAACCGCTTAGCCAACCTCCATTGTTAACCTCCATGCCTAACTCAAAAGTCATGATTCTCTCTCTTCCTCTTTTCCATGCTTCCCTTCCCGGCCACAGGGAAGATTCACAGCTTGTCTTCCCTAAAGCTTTTCTTTTCCACTCTATTAAAATTGTCCTCAAGATTCACCCCAAACCCATGCTTAAATGATTTTATTAATGAGACTAACAACCTTGAGCAGGGGCCCCAGTTTCCCTGGTAACTTTCCAGGTTGCTCAAATATCCAGTAACAGTATGAAATAAGATAGATGTTAAGAGGATTTAGGTATTTATTTTGTTTATATGTAATACATGTATATAGTACATATCTGCCATGTAATGTCTATATATACATTTTAATCCAAATTATGTAATGTACAGTACAAAGCACTTTCTTTCTTTCTTTCTTTCTTTCTTTCTTTCTTTCTTTCTTTCTTTCTTTCTTTCTTCCTTTCTTTCTTTTTTGTAGTAGTAGTATAATTGAACTCAGGCTCTCACAAATAATCAAAACCCCCCAAACATCACAGGCTTTTGCCAAGGCTACTGGATTGTTCTCCATAACCTGAAGATAAGGTGCTACTGCTGAAGACAATACTTACTTATGTCATTGAACACAGAGTAATAGAGCTGGTGCCTAACAAAAGGCTTTAACCCTATTTACTAGAGTTTATGGTGCTGGAATGTACTCTGCATGCTACTGGAGAGAAAAGTAATCATCAATTTTCCCCAGCTACAAACTTTGCTACCTACAACAGCAACCTGCCTGCAAGACATGCCTGTGAAATAGTGGCACAATTGTAATGGAAAGTAAGCAATCAGTTTTTGACTGGGTACAAGGTCCAGTATGGATGGAAGAAATATCTGACAGTGTTGAAGTGGCCAAGAACCTGAGACCAGATCAGTACCTCATTTAATCCATATCAGAAAAATCTTCTTCCAGTATATAGGACTTAACACAGAGAACCACAACTGGACACAATACAGAGAGTGAGTTGGAACACTCAGTTCTAAATGGAATGTCTTTATCAAAGTCCTTCTCTCAATACTCAATGATCTGTATGGAAAAGAAGATAGAAAGATTGTAAGAGCCAGAGATGATGTATCTTCCAAGGAAACAGTATCTTCCAGACAGAACAAGACTGAAAAACTCAGAGACCATGGAAGCATAACAAGGGATACACAGATTCAAGCTGAATGAGGTCTGAGTGCTGAGAGGGGTAAGGGAACATGAGGGTTCAACTCAAACTCAAAAGCTGATAGTAACTCATACCCACTCATGCTTCAGAGTTGTTGAACACGCACACACGCACGCACGCACGCAAGCACGCAAGCACGCGCGTGTGCGCGCGCGGCAGTGTGATACTACTCCATTACTATCAAAGCTCATTGTTGAGTCATTCACAAGTGTGGATAGACTGAATCTCATCACTTCTGTATTGTCCGTGTTCTGAGGAGAAAAACTGTATAGTTGCTATGTAGTTTGGGAGATTTCATCTACAAAGCATCAATATAATAATTTTTCATAACAAATAAATGAAAACCATCCATAGTATCTCAGTGTACAGTTAAATTAAGGAAAGGGGAGAGTGCATTACTCCTCAGAGCAATGCCGTATTCATGGCACATCAAAGATGACTAAGTTAAATTCTGGAGGCACAGGTTCCACAGAGACAGAGAGACAGAGAGAGAGGCAGACAGACAGAGACAGAGATAGAGAGACTCAGTTGTTTTGTGGATTTTTATTTTGTTTTGGTATTTTTTTTTTGTCTTATTAGGCTTTTGTCTTGATTTTCAGTTAGTTTTGAGGGGAGCAGAGATTTTCATTTGTTTGTTTGTTCTTGTTTTAAGGAACTAATTGAAGAGCCTTATGGCTCCACCACCTTCTGGCTTGGTGCTGGAAAACTGACTGTGGCTGTGCAGGCATGGAAAATCAACAGACAAGGAAGAAAGGACAGACACCTCACAATCCAGAAAGCTGGATCAGGAGGGCTGTGCTCTCTCTGAGGGAGGGCACCTACTAAGCTACCCTGAAACTCAGCACATTTATTATGCACAGCACGTGAAAGACGCATATTTAGCTTCAGTGCGAGGTCTTTGTAGGGCAGCTTTTCAGACTATGAATCTGCAAGGAAGAGGCTGTAGTTGATAGTTTTCACTTAAACTGATTTTATCTAACAATCAATTATTGTCAGCAATGTTAGGCCACAGGAAGGCTTGGCCATTCCTCTGAGCCTCACTCAAGAAGAGCTTTGTTATTTCAATGGGTCTGAGGCATTGGGATCCTTAACATTTCTCTGTTCATGTCACCAGAACACATTCACTTGACTTCAACTGCTCCCCAAGAGCCTGTTCCTTTCTTACAGCTGTCCAAACCAACGAAGCTTTGGAGGTGTTTGACAATGGAAGATGGTTCTTTAGTTTTAGTTCACCACAGGCACCACTAGTCATCTCATTGTTTGGGCCATAATTGGCCCAACGTATCAAAGAACTAGGCTATTTCTAATCTATGTTTCATGGACATTGTGTTGGACTTGAAAACCTAAGCTCCTGCTACTAGCCTGAAGTTGCTACAGAAAAATTGCAACTATCATTAGAAAAGCTCTCATGCCCTTAGTCTCCTGCTAATACACAGAGATTTCAAACAGTCTTCCTAAAATAGGAGGTCCTATATCATTTTTGAACCCGGCATCACAGCTCTGCTCAAGATAGGACAACCCCAAATGTTTGGTCTTCTGTGTGAGGTTGAAGGTAAGAGGAATGAGTAGAATGAATATTCTAGACAAGACAATATAATAACTGAGGTACTAAAGCACAATACAGAATACATCTGACTTCCAAGCATATGTTGTGTTTGCATAACTATGTAGATTTTATCTTGGAGGGAACATTATGCAAATGCACTACATTCCAGAAGATTGTCTCACTCTGCTCAGATAGAGGAAGAATGTCAACTTCTTCACACCAGCAGTGTGATACTACCAAATCACTATTAAAGCTCATTGCTGAGTCATTCACAAGTGTGGATAGACAATCTCATCACATCTGCATTGTCTGTGTTCTGAGGAGAAAAAAAGTGTGTAGTTGCTATGTAGTTTGGGAGATTTCACCCACAAAGCATCAATATAATGATTTTTCATAACAAATAAATGAAAGCCATCCATAGCATCTCGGTGTACAGTTAAATTAGAAAGAAAAGGGGAGAGTGCATTACCCCTCAGAGCAATGCTGTATTCAGGACACATCAAAGATGATTGGCTCCTGGAGTGTTAAATTCTGGAGGCACAGGTTCCACATCTGTGCATTCAACAAATCTCAGATAGAAAACACTCCAAAAACTCGTTACATCTGCACTGAACATGTATAGGTTTTTATTGCATTATTCTCTAAACAGTTATCAACACAGCATTTGCATTGTTTCAGGTACTATATGGAGCTACAGATGATTAAAAAAATGTAAGATGTGGGTATGTTATATCCAAATACAATATAACTTCCTCTTCAGTTAAACAAAACTGTTTTTATTTTCCAAGTAGTTGTAAATGGACTTGTTTAACTCTTCTATTAAGAGAAATGGATCTTGTCTCATATTGACAACAGTTATTCAGGTAACATTAACCAACCTTTTTCCCCCTTCTGACTTTAGTTTATACATGTTAAATAAATCATAAAATTATGCATATTTATGGAGTACTAAGTGATATTTCAACATATTATGTCATGTTCAAATTATGGTAAGCATACCTACCATCTCAGCTGTTTATCATTTCTGGTGTTGATGACATTAAAATTCCTCTGGTTCTGAGTGTCTATCTGATTATTTACTGACAACAAAATAGCATTCATTGAAATGATATCAGTAAATTAGCTAAAGACAACGTGTGCGTCAGTACCTGAGGCTGTTGTGCTCAAAACTTTAATTTACTGACACTGACATTTGGATTTCATGTACTTCTCATGTGTCATGCTTTTTAAATGTATTTCAATCATTAAATTAAAAACTTAGCCTAAATAGATGTACAAACAGAGGTATCAGACTGAATTCGAATTCTGGGCTGTCAGTTGAAAACCCTACTCTAGACCGTGCATTAGATATAAGGCGAGACATTAAGATACAATGCGAAAGTACACAAAGCCAGTTCCGAAGGAGAACCTGGGAGATTGCCGTGAACTGCCTGACATATATCCTAGGAACTGAACTCAGGTCCTCTGCAAAAATGTTATGCTGGTTATGTTTGTTTGTTTGTTTGTGTTTTGTCAATTTGATGCAAGCTAGAATCATCTTTGAAGAAAGAACTAAAACTGAGATAATATTTTCATAAGACTGGCCAGTAGTCAAGTCAATGGTGCATTTTCTTGATTAACATGGGAGGCTCCAGCACACTTTGGTTCATGCTAACCCTAGGAAGGTGAGCCTGGATCATATAAGAAAGCAGGCTGAACAAGCTATGGAGAACAAACCAGTAAGCAGTGTTCTTCTGTAGCCAATGCTTCATTTCCTGCCTCCATTCTCCTGCCTTGAGATCTTGTCCTGGTTTCCTTCATGATGGACTACAACTGTAAGCTAAAATAAATCTTTCCTTCCCCAAGTTGCTTTTGGTTGTGATGTTTATCACAGCAACAGAAACCGAAGACAAGCAGTTTATGCTCTTCACCTCTGACACATTTCTCCAGCCTTATTCAGCCGTTTAAAAGGAGGATCTTTTCATTTGCAGGAAAAGGAATGACTGAGACTAGAAAGATGGCTCAGTAGCAAGTTTGCTCTTCTATTGTCTCTACATCAGCTCCTGCCTCCAGATTCCTGCCCTGCTTGAGTTCCTGTTCTAACTTCCTTCGACAATGAATCATGACATGAAAACTTAAGCCAAAGAAACCCTTTTCTCATCAAGCTACTTTGGGTCATGGTATTCCATCATAGTAACCTTAACTAAGACAGAAATACACATGTATATATTTATACAATGTATAATTATACACACAGGCAAAATGCAGCCATACACTGTCTATATAGACTTGTGTATATTTGCATCTCTTATTAGAAAGACTCTATTTTGGATAGGTTATACTTTGAACAGTATTACTAATGAAATAAACCTCCTAGATTTTGTGCTATTATCTTTTTTTCTTATGTTGCCTCATTCAAATCAAGCCCACTCTGCTTCCTACAATCCCAGCAGCTGAATTACATCCATCAGTGTTAGTACAAATACGTTCAGAGCAAGGACGCAATAACGCTGCTGCACTTAGGCTCCCTCTTTTGAAAAGTCTGATCTCTTTAGTTTACTGAAAATCACTATCAAGATGCTCAGTTGTTTAGAGGATTCTAAATTTATGGAGCCATAAACATTTGTGTTTAAAAAGCCAACGGTCTAATCAAGCAATTTTTCCACCTTGCTCTCATTAACTGCCCTTCTAAATGACAGGGCTTCCTATTATGAGTGTTCATTTAACATCTGAAAATTGATTGCTCATTATTGTGATTAATGCATTATTATAAATAAACGATGCATCAGTGTGTTGACAAGCTGAAGGGTTTCTGTGCAGATGAAAGATAAATATAGGTAACATGTCTTATTTCCTCATTTAAAATTTCTGACTTTACCCAGTAAATGATAAATTGACTAGTTTCTGCACTGCAGTTTATAATTTGACCTTGGATTTAGCCAGGTGGAAATATTAGCATATTAGACTTTAAATGAGAAAATAAAAATTAAAGGTCATGAAATTCAGGTACATTTAGATCAAAGGTAATTTCCACAGTTCTTGTCATTTTTTTTTAGGAAGGCTTGTTTCCTTGAACACACTTGCAGAAGGGAGAGACATTCAACTTGGGCCCAGACATTGTGACATCACACAAAATCAAGAGCCCTGATTCTACTTCCATGCACTTAGAACTTCTGAGAACAGTCCACACTTGAGTTTAGTTTCCACTCTTGTAAATGAAACCTGTCTTTTCATTATTGTTGAGGTTTTAAATTTACTCATTTATTTTAATGTATGCGTACCCATGTATGTACACATACATATAAGTGCCACAGTACCCCTATAGCGGCCAGAGGACTGCTTTCATCATTAGTTTTTTATTCTAACATGTGGACTCCAGGGATCAAACGTAGGTAATCAGGCCTGATGGAAAGTGCCTTTATTTTCTGAGACATCTAATTGGTCCTCAAACGAGACCAGGGTGGTAAAAACACAAGAATACAGGAAACTGGTTTTTGCAACAAACATGATTGCAAAAACCCATTATTTAAATAAAATTTAAGAATTCAGATTGATTGTAATGGATAGATAACTTTGGTATATGATATAGGTGTTTAAATGTTTGACCCAAATACAATATGAGTTTTATCAAAAAATTAAAAGACAACAAGTGTTTGGAACAAGGTGGAGGAAATGGTTATTTTAAACATTGTGGATAACAATGTAAATGAGGACAATGATCAGATAAAAATATAATTGAATATCTTCAAGAAAGTGAAAACAAAATAACAATACAACCCTTAATCATAAGTTTGTTTGCCCCCTCCCCCAAAAAAGAAGCTGTTCGATATGATAAGAGTATATCTTGACAATAAAGTTCATTGAAACATCCTTCACAATATCCACATGTGTCCTAGGAACTGAACTCAGGCCCTCTGCAAGAACAGTGTGCTGGTTATGTTTGTTTGTTTGTTTGTGTTTTGTCAACTTGATGCAAGCTAGAATCATTTTTGAAGAAAGAACCAAAATTGAGATAATATTTCCATAAGATTGGCCAGTAGTCAAGTCTATGGTGCATTTTCTTGATTAATGATTAACTGGGAAGGTCCAGCACACTTTGGTTCATGCTAACCCTAGGCAGGTGAGCCTGGATCATATAAGAAAGTAGACTGTTTGTCCCTGTGCTTTTTTCCAAATATGGACTCAACAATTCTCGCTCATACAATCCCTCCTCTTTCTCGCCGTTTGGACTCCCGGAGCTCCAGCTGGGGCCTGGCTGTGGGTCTCTGCATCCACTTCCATCAGTCATTGGATGAGAGTTCTACCATGACAGTTAGAGTGTTTGGCCATCCTATCACCAGAGTAGGTCAGTTTGGGCTTTTTCTCGACCATTGCCAGTAATCTAGTATGGAGGTATCTTTGTGGATTTCTGGGGACCTTTAGCACTTTGCTTCTTCCTATTCCCATGGGGTCTTCATTTATCATGGTCTCTTTTTCCTTGTTCTCCCTCTCTGTTCTTGATCCAGCTGAGATCTCCCCTAAACTCTCTTTCCCCCCACCCCTTGCCCTTCATTGCCGCCCCCCCTCATGTGCGCCAAACTAGTGGAAACACATGAACTATGAACCAATAGCTGAGGAGCCCCCAACTGGATCAGGCCCTCTGGATAAGTGAGACAGCTGATTAACTTGAACTGTTTGGGAGGCCCCCAGGGAGTGGGACCGGGACCTGTCCTTAGTGCATGAGCTGGCTGTTTGGAACCTGGGGCTTATGCAGGGACACTTTGCTCAGCCTGGGTGAAGGGAGGAGGGGACTGGACCTGCCTTAACTGAATCTACCAGGCTGAGCTGAATCCCCACGAAAGTCCTTGCCCTGGAGGAGATGGGAATGAGGGGGTGGGCTGGGGGGAGGGGGGTGGGAGGAGGGAGGATAGGGGAATCTGTGGCTGATATGTAAAATTAAATTAAATTATAAAGTTAAAAAAATTTTTAAAAAGAAAGCAGGCTGAATAAGTCATGGAGAACAAACCAGTAAGTAGTGTTCTGTGGTCAATGTTTCATTTCCTGCCTCCATGCTCCTGCCTTGAGATCTTTCCCCGATTTCCTTCATGATGGACTACAACTGTATGCTAAAATAAATCTTTCCTTCTCCAAGTTGCTTTTGGTTGTGATGTTTTATCACAGCAACAGAAACCTAAGACAAGCAGTTTATGCTCTTCACCTCTGACACATTTCTCCAGCCTTATTCAGCCTTTTAGAAGGAGGATCTTTTCATTTGCAGGAAAAGGAATGACTGAGACTAGAAAGATGGTTCAGCAGTTAAGAGATAGTGCTAGTCTTACAGAGGACTAAAGTCAAATGCCCTGCATCCACATGGAGGCTCATAGATCAATTACCACAATTCAGGAGGATCTAATGCCCTCTGTGGTGCCATCAGGCACCTTCACACACAGATGCACACATATACACAGGTAAAATACTCAAAACAACAACAACAAAAACTTTGGGACTGGCTCATGTGGGAGAGCTGCCTCCACTACTCATCTGTCATGTAGCAGTGTAGGTGGGGGAGAGATGTACCCCTTACCTCTATATTTCAATAAATAAAAGCAAAGTACTAGTCAGTTAAGTTTCAGTATTTGGCTAAAACTTACCTAGTAAAGGAGAAGGACTGGGATTGAAAATCTGAGGTTGGCTACTATGAAGAATGTTCTTTCCATAATTTCATTCTCAATCCATTTATCATTTGTATACAGGAGAGTTAATTTTGTATCCAGCCACTTCACTGAAGATGTATATCAGCTGTAGGAGTTCCCAGGTAGAATTTTTGGAGTCCCATATGTACACTGTCATATCATCTGCAAATAGCAATACTTTGAGTTCTTCCTTTCTAATTTGCATCCCATTGATCTCCTTTAGTTGTCTTATTGCTCTAACTATAACTTCAAGTACTATGTTGAATAGACATGCAGAGAGTGGACAGCATTTTCTTGTTCCTGATTTTAATGGAATTGCTTTGAGTTTCTCTCCATTTAATTTGATAACAGCTGTAGACTTGCTGTAAACTGCCTTTATTATATTTAGGTATGTCCCTTGTATTTCTGATCTCTCTAAGACTTTTATCATGAAGGAGTATTGGGTTTTGTCATAGGCTTTTTCAGCATCTGATGAGATGATCATGTTTCTTTTTTTTCTTTCAGTTTCTTTATATGGTGGATTACATTTGACAGATTTTTGTATATTGAACCTTCCTGTAGCTCTGGGATCTGGGATGAAGCCTACTTGATCATGGTAGACGATTTTTTTGTTTGTTTGTTTTTTGTTTTTCGAGACAGGGTTTCTCTGTGTAGCTTTGTGCCTTTTCCTGGAACTCACTTGGTAGTCCAGGCTGGCCTTGAACTCACAGAGATCCGCCTGCCTCTGCCTCCCGAGTGCTGGGATTAAAGGCGTGCGCCACCACCGCCAGGCTTGGATGATTTTTTTTTATGTGTTCTTGGATTTGGTTTGTGAGTATTTTATTGAGTATTTTTGCATCAATGTACATGAGGGAAATTGGTCTGTAATTCTCTTTTCTTTGTTGAGTCTTTGTCTGGTTTGGGTATCAGGGTGACTTTAGACTCATAAAATGAATTTGGCTATGTTACTTCTGTTTTTATTTTGTGGAATAGTTTGAGAAGTATTGATATTAACTCCTAACCAAGCAAGTAAAAGACCTGTATGAGAAGAACTTCAAGTCTTTGAAGAAAGGAGTTTAAGAAGACATCAGAAGATAGAAAAATCTCCCACGCTCATGGACAGGTAAGAATAACATAAAATGGCCATCTGAAAAGCACTCTACAGATTCAATGCAATCTCCATCAAGATTCCAAAACAATTCTTTACAGACCTTGAAAGAACAATACCAAATTCATATGGTAAAACAAAAACCCAAGAAAGCTAAAACAATCCTGTAAAATAAAAGAACTTCTACAGGTATCACCATTCCTGTTTTCAAGCTCTACTACAGAACTATAGTAGTAAAAAAAAAAACAAAAAACTGTATGGTATTTGCATAAAAACAAAAAGGTTGACCAATGGAATTGAATTGAAAATCCAGACATAGCTCCACACACCTATGGACATCTGATATTTGGTAAAGAAGCCAGGAATTATAAATAGAAAAATGCATCTTCAACAAATGGTGCTGTTATAACTGAATGTCAGCATGTAGAAGAATGAAAACAGATCCATATACATCACCCTGCACAAAACTCAAGTGCAACTGGGTCAAAGACCTCAACATAAAATGAGCTACACTGAACTGGATAGAAGAGAAAGTGGGTAATAGCCTTAAATATATTGGCACAAGAAGCAATTTCCTGAACAGAATATCAATAGCACAGGCACTCAGATTGACAATCAGTAAATGGGAACTCATGAAACTGAAAACCTCTGTGAGGCAAAGGACACCTTCAATCAGGCAAAACAGCAACCTACAGAATGGGAAAAGATTTTCACCAACTCCACATCTGTCAAAGGACACATTTCCAAAATATATAAAGAACTCATGAAACTGGACATCAACAAACTAAATAATCCCATTTAAAAATGGGGTACAAATCTAAACAGAGAATTACCAACAGAGGAATCCCAAATGGCTGAGAAGCACTTAAAGAATGTTCAACATCCTTGGCCATCATGGAAATGCAAATCTAAATGACTCTGAGACTCCATCTTACACCTATCAGAATGGCTAAAATCAAAAACACGTGACAGCTCATGCTGGCAAGATAGAAACTTTTACATCCACTATCAAAATCTGTATGCTGGTTCCTCAAAAAATTGGGACTCCACCTACCTCAAGATCCAGGTATCCCACTCCTGGGCATATACCAAAAGGATGCTGCATCCTACCACAAGGACACTTGCTCATCTATGTTCATAGCAGCTTTATTCATAATAGAAAGAAACTAGAAACAACCTAGATGGCCCTCAACTGAAGAATGGATAAAGAAAACATGGAACATTTACAAAATGGAGTATTACTCTGCTGTTAAAAAAATAACACCATGACATTTGCAAGCAAATGGGTGGAACTAGAAAAAAATCACCCTGAGTGAGCTAACCTAGACCCAGAAAGAAAAACATGGTATGTACTCACTTACAAGTGGATATTAACTGTAAAGCAAAGGATAACCATGCTACAATTCACAGATCCAGACAGGCTAAGTAACAAGACGGGCTTAAGTGGGGATGCATGAATTTCCCTGGGAAGGGAAAATAGAATGGATAACAAGGGTAGACTGGGGACAAGTGGGGACAGAAACAGGAGGGATCAGGTGTGGGGGATGGAGGGAGAGAGTACTGGGAGGGACAACTGGAATTGGACATCTGGGGACAAGCTAGAAACCTAATACAAAGGAAACTCCCAGGAAACTATGAGGCTGACCCTAACTAAGACTCCTATCAATGGGGGACAAGAAGTCTGAACAGGCCATCTTCTATAACCAGGCATGACTTCCAGTGGAGGGATTGGGACTCAAACCCAGCCACACAACCTTTGACCTACCTGTGTCCCTGCCTGCAAGATGTGCAAGATGTGTAAAGGTGGCACAGGAATTGTGAGAGTGACCAATCAATGACTTGTCCAGCTTGAGACCCAAGCCAAGAAAGGGGGCTCACCCCTGACACTGCCTGGAGGACCAGGACCCAGAGACTTGATAGCCCAGAGACCAAGAATTGAACCAAACATGACTGGCAAAGAAAGGAAGAGAGAGAGAGAGAGAATGAGATTATTCCCAAAGACATTCTGCTATTCTCATAGATAGTAGCCTAGCATAATCATCATCAGAGAGGCTTAATCCAGCAACTGATAGAAACAGATGCAGAGATCCACAGCCAAATATTAGATGGAGCTTGGAGAATCCTGTAAAGGGGAGCAAAGAAACATTGTAGGAGCCAGAGGGGACAATGACACCAAAGGAAAACCCATAGAACCAACTAACCTGGGCCCATAGGGGCTCACAGAGACTGAACTGACAAGCAGGGAGCCTGCATTGGTCTTATCTAAGCCCTCTGCATGTATGTGATTGTTGTGTAGCTTGGTGTTCTTGTGTGATTCCTAACAGTAGGACTGGGGCTGTCTCTGACTCTTACCTGCTTTTGGAACCCTTTTCCTCCTACTTGTTTGCCTTGTTCAGCCTTAATATGAGGGGAGCTGCCTAGTCTTATTGCAACTTGATATGCCATGTTTTGTTGATGTCCCTAGAGGTCAGCCCTTTTCTGAAGGGACACAAAGGAAGAATCAAAGGGGCCTGGGAGGGAAGGAGGAAGGGGAAACTGTGCTCAGGATGGAATATATAAGAGAAGAATACATGATTTAAAAAAAAAAAAGAGGTCTCTTCCTTTTCAGATTTTAAGTTTATATGGAAAAGAGACATGTCTGTCTGCATTACCTTAGCTTAAATTACAGTAAATATTTGTAAAATGGTAATTTCTATCATGTCACAATTCTTCTCAAATATGCCACATCCCCATCCAAAAGGCATAATTTCAAAATGTGTCACGTATTATACTTTGCCTTCTCCCTTGAGTCCTTAACTAACATGTGGGTTGCTGAGCATTTGGAAACCGAACTTCCAGTTGTTAAAACAATCTCATAACCCTTGACCTAAGAAGTCATGTGATTTTGTTTCCCTAGTGGCAGTGACCTTTTGACTACAGTAACATACAATGTAATGTAGTTAGGATGTTTATTTTGAGTTGAGTTTGAAGTATTTCACATTCGTTTGCAGGCATCTCAGAGTTCATACTAAAAAATTTTGCTGCAATGTAATTTATTGTCATTGGGGTGATTCCTTTTCTTTTCCTGTGAAGATGGCGGTCCTCCTACTATGATAACTCTCTCCCACTCCTCTGGTTGCATTTCCATAGACATCATTCTGTCACAGGGCAGACACTTAGACGCTTGTTAATTCCATTCAGTATATTGTTCCCCTAGCGTAGCAGACCGTAAAGTTGTTAAGTCAGTCTGGTTAACACTGACTTCAGTGACATTTCATTTGACATTGCTGCACCTCCCTCTTGCTCCTCTGCCAGTTATCATTATCTTTTGTTTATGGCACTTCACCTGTTTTTTTCCTCCATGTGGTGGAGCTCAGAGAAGAGCCAGCTAAAGCAATTTGGCAAGCAGAATTAGTTCTGGCATCGTGTGAAGTGTGCTGCCAGCACTCAACACCTCAGCTCACTTCCCTTTCTCATAATTCAATTACTGCAGAAGAAAGGTTAACAAATGTAAGCATTTGCTTAATCTTTTCAAGACCAGTAAATGCTTCCTAATATTGGCAGATGCAGAGAACTTGGAATGTCTATGCAGCTGTCTCAGCAGCCTTCAAAAAGAAAGAGAAATTTTATCTGCCTCTGTCATCATTTTACAAACAAATTGCAATTGTCTGGTGTGGAAGATCAAAGATGCTTTGGTAACTGATTGAGAGAACCAAGTAGAGAAAGAAACAAAACTGCCAGTTCACAAGACCACAGCAAATAAGTAATATTTCCTTTCGTTTTTTTCTTTCATTAAATCTTCGTGTGTGTGTGTGTGTGTGTGTGTGTGTGTGTGTGTGTGTGTGTGTGTGTGTGTATTTTGTGTGAAATGAAGCCGAGTGTGGATGTAGACACACACATGCTCTGACGCACACATGGCGGTCTGAGGACAACTTTTGACAGTGGTTCTTCTCTTCCCCTTTGAGAGAGAATTTTGTTTTGTTTTGTCGGCTTTTCCTGCTGTATATGCCAGTCTAGCTGACCCAAGAGCTTCTGGGGACTTTGCTGTCCCTACCTCTTATCTTCTCCTAGGAGTGCTGGGATTGCAGACACATGTACTGCCACATCCGGCTTCACATGGGCTTGGAGGATTCAAAGACAGCTCCTCATACTTGGGTGACCAGGGTTTATTGTACTCACTGAGCTAGCACCCTGTCCTGTCTTCCTTCCTTCCCTCCCTCCTCCCTCCTTCCTTCCTTTCTTCCCTCCCTCTCTCCCTCTCTCCTCCCCACCTCCCTTCCTTCCTTCCTTCCTTCCTTCCTTCCATCCATCCTTCCTTCCTTCCTTCCTTTCTTCTTTCCTTTCTCCCTTTATTATCCCAGGTACTGCAAGCACATGTTACTCATATAGGTAAGCAAGCATTACACATACATGTAAATAAAAACAACAATTACCAAAACTATGATTAAGCTATTTTCATATGTATGTGTGCCTACACTTGTACATGTGTGCCTGGTGCCTGAGGAGGCCAAAAGAGGGTGTCATATCCTTTGGAACTAGAGTTACAGGCGCGTGTGAGCCACCACGTGGGTGCTGAGAAGTGAACTCGGAGTCTCCACAGCCTAGCCCTCTTTCTTTTCTATGAGTAATTATGCAACATTCTCTCAGTATCCTCCTCCCTTTTGATCTTTTCATTTTCCTTGGTACAACTCGACATGGTCTGCGAGTCTTTGTTCTGCTATTAGCCCCTCTTCTATCCCTAGGAATGTGTGACAACTATTTCATACACTATTGAGGAGACTCCTGTACTGTTAAAGTTTGGATCTCTCCCTTCTGATTTTAGAATACTTTTTGTTCCACACTGCAACCCTGTCATCCTCTAGTAAAACCTTGCTATACGTATTTAAAACTATAGTCAGTACTGTGTTTGCTTTTATTCTGCTGTAGTAGTGGTTCTTATTTTTTTTAATGTATTTTTGGGTAAATTTTAGAAATCTTCCTACAAAAAAAATAAAGTCTTAATTATGAATGCAGTACATGTGGAAGAATAGTAAATACAGAAAATTAAAAAGAGAGAAAAAGTACCTAAGAGTAACCAGGAACCTCTCATACTTCCTTCCCCGAAGACTCATCTAGCCTGCAGCTCTTTCTGTACATCCCTTAATTAGAAAAGAGGTGCTTTTTATTTTTTATTTTATGTGTCTGGGTATTTGCCTGGATGTATGTCTATGCATCATATGTGTGTCTGGTACTCCTGAAAGCCACAAAATAATGTCTAATCCCCTGGGACTGGAGTTACAGGTGGTTGTAAGCAGCCATGTGGGTGTTGGGGATCAAACTTTGGTCTTCTGGAAGAACAGTCAGGTCTCTCAATCACAGAGCCATTTATCTAGACCTTGCTTATCTGACTACTTATTTATTTGTTTGTTTTATAAATTATAAAATATTTTTCTTTTCCTTTATTTTTTGTAGTTTTACTTCATTAAAAAATAAATAAAATATGACATCAGTTTCCCCACTTTCTTTTCCTCTCTCCAACCTCTTCCATATCCTTCTCCTGACTTCCTCTCAAACTGATGGCCTCTTTTTTTTTTATTAATACTGTGAATAAATATAAATATAACTGAATTCGTCTCTTTAGTGTAGTTTGTGAGTATGTTTTCAGCTCTGACTACTTTTTGATAGATAACCAATTAAGGAACTCATCCCTAGGGAGGATAATTTCTCCCTTTCTCATCAGTTCTTTGCATAGGTGTGCCCCACAATGGGATTTCTCCTTTCTTTATTAGCATTCCTTGCTTTGGGATGGCATTCTGTATGCTGTGGATATCGCTCTGTGTAAATAAAATGCTGATTGGCCAGTAGCCAGCCAGGAAGTACAGGCAGGACAAGCAGAGAGGAGAATTCTGGGAAGTGGAAGGCTGAGGCAGAGAGACGCTGCCGGCCGACGCCACGAGAAGATGTTAAGATACCAGTAAGCCACGAGCCATGTGGCAACTTATAGATTAATATAAATGGGTTGATTTCAGATATAAGAGCAATTAGCAAGAAGCCTGTCACAGCCATACAGTTTGTAAGCAATATAAGTCTCTGTGTGTTTACTCGGTTGGGTCTAAGCAGCTGTGGGACTGGCTGGTGAGAGAGATTTGTTCTGACTGTGGGCCAGGCAGGACTGGAGAAAACTCCAGCTACATCTGTATGCTATGAATGTGTGTTTCTCTGATTGGTTGGTAAATAAAATGCTTATTGGCCAGTAGCCAGGCAGGAAGTATAGGTGGAATAAGCAGACAAGGAGAATTCTGAGAAGAGGAAGGCTGAGTCAGGAGTTGTCAGCCAGACACAGAGGAAGCAAGATGGCAAAGCAGAACTGAGAAAAGGTACCAAGCCACATGGCTAAACATAGATAATAATTATGGGTTAATTTAAGTGTAATAGCTAGTCAGTTATAAGTCTGAACTAATGGCCGAGCAATTATAATTAATATAAGCCTCTGTGTGTTTACTTGGGGGACGTGAGTTGGAGAGATTTGTCCTGACCGCTGGCCAGGTGGGACACAGGAAAACTTCCAACTACAATGCCTACAGATATTATCCTTGTTCAATTGTTGTTTAAGTAGCCATATTGTATATCATGAACATAGTTTTCCTATGATTTCTACAAGACAATTTCAGAGCAAAATTCCTGGTCTTCCCTCTGGCTCTTACAATCTTTCCACACATATTCTGTAATGGTCCCTGAGCCTTAGGCTCAGAGTTATGTTGTAGATGTATTCATTGTTGCTGGGCTCACCACCATCTTTTGGTCTCTGCATTAGGACCTGCTGAGGCTTTCTAAAATCATCTTCATTTACTATAAAGAGAAACATCTTTAATGATGGGTCTGAGCTTCATTTACCTATGACCTTTTAGAGAACAATTAGGATTACAATGGTCTAATAAAGTGACAGTAGTAGGTTCTCTTCTAAGATCCATCATCTCAATAGCTCCACGTAGGGGGCTAAGTTTCCAGTGCCAAGCATGATTTCCCTCCTATTGAATGGGACTTTTGCCCAATTATACAGCTATTGGTTATTGACCAGATATGAGTGCCAACATTGCACCTAGGGATACCTTGTATTGATCATTGTTACAGTTCACAGGCATCACAACCAGATTGGTTATATTTGATCAGGCCCCAGAGAGATATTAGAATTCCTTCTATAAGGAATGTTTTTTATTCTTGTCTCTCCATTCAATGTAGAAAAACCTAGAAAATTATTTGAAACTTAAAAGCTCCTTGAATACTTCTAGAAAGTAACATGAAAATGGACAAAACAAAATTACTTACATTTAACCCCCCAATTGCAGATTCTGGTGCCAGTAAAATGACTGGCCACATTTGTTAAACCACAGATAGTTAGCCCATAGACCTAAAATTTAATATAAAAAAAACAACTGAAATTCATGTTATATTAGAAACCACATTCAAAAGAAATAGAAGGACCCCTAATTCAGCTGGCACTCCCTGGGAACCCACAGGCCACTCCCACCAGGGAAGCAGATGGGTCAACTGTAGATCTTTGCCTCTACCTCTGCTCCTCCAAATACAATCCCCCTGTCTTATCACCAGCTCTGTAGCAGACCTCCTGGTGCAGCCTCCCCTCACCCATTCCACCATCTCCAGTGGATCACACCAAATTGTCTTCCCCCATCTCATTGATTTATCTCAGCCTCCAGCTATAGCACATATTCCATGGACACTTGCAGGTCACTTTAATCAGCAAAGCACATAGGATAACTGCAGATCTTCACCTCTTCCTTCAAGTTCAATCCCCTATTCTCACCCCCAGCTCTGTATTAGACAACCTGATGGGGCCTCTCCTCACTCCCTACCCCCATCTACAGGTTACCTTGTGGAAAACCTTGCTTTCCTCCTTCCTGTAGACTCATTCAGCCCCAATCCTAGCCAGTCATTATTCCGAAGTCTCAGCTCCCAATATCTAGAACCATTTGCCTAGAACCTCTAGTGGCCATACCTATCAGGGTCCCAGAAGAATTCCCTATTAGGTAACACACAAGCACCACACTTTCCTAACATACAGGGGGCAACAGAAACAAAACAAGAAAATACCCATATAGCAAAGACAAGCCTAGATATCAGCAATGTAGATTTACAACCTTTCCAAATCCAGATACCTAGATGCCAACATGAAAACACAGTCAATAGCAGCCAGGACAGTATGTCTCCATGAGAGTTCATCAACCCTAGCACAGTATGCCCTGAAATTGCTATATAGCTGTACAACAATACAAAGACCTTAAAATAGCATTTATGAATATGGTAGAGATTCTTAAAGAGGAAATGAAGTCTATGAAAACACAAATAGTGGAAGGAAATGAATAAAAGAATTCAAGACCTGAAAGTAGAAATACAATCAACAAAGAAAACCTAAAGTGAAGGAAATTTGAAACATGAAAAAATGTAGGAACTCAAACAGGAACCTCAGTGGAGAGGCCAGCCTCACCAACAGAATACAAGACATAAAATAAAGAATTCCAGGCATGGAAGATACAATAAATGAAATTAATATCTCAGTTAAAGAAAATGTTGGATGTAAAAAATTCCTGGCACAATATATCCAGGAAATCTGGGTTACTATGAAAAGATTAAATCTAAGAATAATAGGAATAGACAAAAGGAGAAGAAAACCAGGTCAGAAACATAGAAAATAAGTTCAACAAAATCAAAGAAGAAAATTTCTCTAGCCCAAGGAAGGAGATGCCTATCAATGTACAAGAAACATAAATAACATCAAACAGACTGGACCAAAAAAGAAACTCCCTCAGCACAAAACAATCAAAAAACTAAACATATAGAACAAAGAAAGGTTACTAAAAGCAGCAAGCAATAAAAGATAAAGTAACATATAATAGGAGACTTATTAGCATAACACCTGACTTCTCAAAGGACACTCTAAAAACTAGAAAGGCCTGGACAGATGTGCTGTAAACTCTAAAAGATGACAGATACCAACCCAGACTACTATACCCAGCAAAAGTTTCAATCACAATAGATAGAGATAATAAAACATCCCCTGAAAAATCCAATTTTAAACAATATCTATCTACAAATCCTGCCATACAGAAGGTTCTAGAAAGAAAATTCCAAGCAAAAGAAGTTAATCATAGCTAAGAAAACACAAGGAATATATAACTCTGTACCAGCAAATCAAAAAAGGGGAAACACACACACACACACACACACACACACACACACACACACACACACACCAAATAGACATAATGTATATGAAAGCAGGCTATATCTTTCTGTTGCATCCAGAAAACATACATAACATCAAGAATAGACATCACCTCAGAGTGAAATGTTGGAAAAAGATATTCAAAGTAAATGGACCCAAATCCCCCTGCCTGGGGGCCCCCCAAACAGTTCAAGCTAAATAACTGTCTCACATGTCCAGAGAGCCTAGTTCAGTCCTATGGGGACTCCTCAGCTATTAATCTACAGTCCCATCCCTGGTGTATGGGTGGGCTTTTTGGAGTCCAGTGCCTAGGTTGTGACATTTTGCACAGCCTTGGTGCAAGGGGGAGGGGCTTGGGCCTGCCTCAGCTGAGTGTGCCAGGCTCTGCTGACTCCCCATGGGAGACCCTGACTTGGGGGAGGTGGGAATGGGGAGTGTGTTGGGGTGAGGCTGGGGGAACAGGAAGAGGGAGAGATTTGTGGTTGGTATATAAAGTAAATAGAAAATTTCTTAATAATAAAAAAAGAAGAAAATAAATAAAAATAAAATATAAAATGTCCTAGATCCCTTTTTAAAATATAGATTTTTATCACTTTTTGTTATTTTAAATATGTACAAGTTAACAATACACTCCAATATAAAAGTAAATAAGCAATTTAAAGCATTAAAAAACAACAACAACAAAGACAAAAAAAAAAAACCCAAAGTATATGGACATAAGAAGCAAGTTGGTGTGGCCATTTTAATATCTGACAAAATAAACTTCAAATCAAAACTAATTAAAAGAGACAGGGAAGTATACTGCATACTCATCAAAGGAAAAAATCCACCAAGATGATAATTTTGATTCATCCAGATTCCAAAAGACAAATATGGTATGCATCCACCTATATGTGGATATTAGCTGTTGAATTAGTGATAACCAATGCCAAAATCCACAGAACCAGGGAGGTTAGATATAGAGTAAAATGCTTTGGGGGACAAATAGATTTCATTAAGAAAGAGAAATAGAGTAGATAGTTATGGATAGATGGTGGGTTCAAATGCGAGGACCAAGTTTAGAAGGGCAGTTAGAGGGCAATAGGAAGGCAATATAGAGAGAGGTAGCTAAAATTAAGGGCCATCTGAGGAGTACTATGGAAACCTAATATAGTAGAAGTTTCATAAAGTGTGTGTATATGTATATACTATTGATGAGCTAACTGAAATCACCAAATAATGGGGAAGACAGAGCCCTAACTAGACATGATTTGTCACCAAATGAAGATTCCAGTACCCAGACTGGGTGACATCTAGTTGAGTTGTTTTTCAAAAGGATCACATGGGAATCCCCAAACAACCCAGGCTGTTTCAAGACTAAAAGTTGATCTCCACAAACTGATAGTAAAACTCCATTGCACCGTCCACAACTCATTAAACACAGAGAAGCTGAGTTGATACCTACACAGAGCCTTCATCTCTATGCTACAGGGTCTTCGGTACAGAATGAGATTTTGCATCCTACCAAAAAAAACCATAAACCCCAACCCACGCACAAACCATTGTTATGTTTGTTGATATGTTATATTGTTGATATCAACAATGGTGTCCTGCCTGCAAGATCTGCTAGTGCAATGGTGGCACAAAGCTTGTGGAAGTAACCAACCAGTATCTCATGTGGTTTAAAGCTATGAGATGAAACTCACGCCCAACACTGCTTTGGTGACCAAGATCCTGAGACAAGACAACCCAAGGACCTAAATAATGACTAAATAATGACTCCTAATGATATTCTGCTATACATACGGATCAGTGCCATGCTCAGCCATCATCAGAGAAGCTTCCTCCTGCAGCAGATAGAAAGAAAGAGAGAGACTCACAGCCAGTGAGAGAACTTGTAACACTCAGCCCTATTGGGGATGTCTACATCAAACCCCTCTCCTTGATGCTTAGGGGTCTCTGTAAAAGAGGAGGGAGAAAGAACGTAAGAGCCAAAGGTGATAGAGTTCACCAAGAAAACAAGGCCTTATAAATCAACATGATCAAAGCTCATATTTGTGAGGATATTTTGTTTGTGCTCTCACAAATAAAGCTTGCCTAGAGATCAGAGTGTGAAGCTAGCCACTAGAGGCTGGCAGTGGTGGCATATACCTTTAATCCCAGCCCTTGGGAAGAGGAAACAGCACCTGATATGACTGGGCAGAGAGAGGAAGTGATAAGGCAGGGAAAAGACAGGAGCTCGGCCCTTTTCAGGCTGAGGATTTGGTAGAGGTAAGAAGTCTCTCTAGCGGATGGCTCTTTTGAGCCATCAAACATCAAATGGATGTTTGAGCATTTACCCTGATAGCTGGCTCCAGGTTTTTATTATTAAGACCAGTGAGAGTCATGCTGCACATATTAACACACAAAGACTGAGGCAGGACACACAGGACCTACAAGGGTCTTCTCCAGGTCACATGGCTTCCAGTTTAGTGTTTTTGTGGGATTCCTGGGTGTATGAATGAATGATCTCTGTTTCTTGTACCTTCCCTTGGGCTCTTTCCCTTCTGTTTGTTTTGTCCAATTCAAGTGTATTCATTTTTGTTTTATCTTATTAGATTTTACTATTATTCCTTAGAAGCCTGTTGCTTCCAAATGAGATAAAGAAAGGTAGTAGATCTGGATTGGAGGGGATGTGTATAGGAACTGCAAAGTGTAGGGTGAGGGAAACTATAAGCATGCTATATTATGTGAGAAAGGACTCTATTTTCAGTAAAAGGAAAAGGTGATGGTAACACTTTAACTATACCTTTAGAATTAGCTAGGGCAAAATACATTTTATGAAAGGCTACAAGAATTCATAAAAATACTAAAATGATAATAACTTGAAATCATGTACCAAAGACAATACTGTATAAAAAACTTAAAATGTTACAAAATAAACAGTAAAATTTAAATAGGGCTATGAAATTAATATATACATATTAATTGATATTTAATTCTAGTCAGAATGAAAACTAGAAGAATTAAATTAAATGACAATGTTGTGACCGGGTTCTGAATCAGACCTTTGCTCGGGCTGTTTATCCCTCTAGTCAGGCTCATCTGGGCTAGTTTTAAATGTCTGGGTAATGTTTTCCACAAATGTTGTTAAAATAATCCATTATTTGGAAATGTTAACAAAGAAAGGATGCTCAATGCGTTTATAATGAATGTTTCCCATGGCTTTTAGATGGTTACTTTATTATTCCAATCACAGAATTTTATTTTTGCTTTGCAGTCCACCTTTCACTCTCAAGATTCTAAATGTCACCAACAAAACTAATAGCAGTACAACAAAAGTGATAAAATTAATACATTACCAAACCTTATGGCCTCACTTGCTAGGAAAGGGCGAACAGACTGAGAAGTGTTGTCACTCACAACTATCTTTCCATGACACTGAAATGCTGAGGTTTTAGATATGCCATGGTTTTCAATTATGAGCTTATTTCAGTGGACAAATGTTAATAGTGGTCCACAAAAAATGTTCAAATACAGCTTACTACTATTTTAATTTCCTATTGACATATATGTCTATACTTAGAATTCTGTCTTCTAATATTTTGCAGATTTTTAGAGTGTTCCCTGTTTCTCTAGATATTAATAGCAAAGCAACCAAAGCATGAGAAGTAACAACCGCTGTCTATTAAGTGTCTAGTTAGTACTAGGCATTCTACAGTTTGTTTTTTTAAATAGTATCAATAGAATACACACACACACACACACACACACACACACACACACACTTCATTTTTATGCTTAATTTTACATTTTTCTCAAGTATATGGGTGGGGTATGGGTAGCATGTTCCAACTCCAATTGAGGAGCTACTGATATTTGATAGACTCTGGGAGAGGAAGAGTCAGCTTTCTTTAAGATTTATGACCCCTGATTGCTTGTCCACTCCTGAGCCCAGGCTTCACTCCAAACAGTGTTTGGACAACACAAATTGGAGTAAATGGAATTTTAAAGAGAGATGGACTGTGGGACAGAACATAAAGTTGTGAAGGTCAGGGAGGTGGGGTTGGATCTGAGAAGAAGTAAGAGAGGGGAGAATAGTAATATAATTCATTGTATGAAATTCTTAAATAATAAATCAAAATAGTATTTTTAAAAGAGCTAAAGGTTATAAAAATAAAAATAATTCTCATCAAATTATTTCAAGTTGTAATAAAAATTGGAGAAGAATGAGAAGCAACCTGTATGACCAATGGACTGGCCTCAGGGTTTGTGTATAAAAGAATGAGATACCTGAATCTATTTGTAGTCCTCAGAACATAGATACTGAATTAAGAAAGGATAAAATCAACTCTGAGGTCCACATATTTCATTTAAAATATGACAATCTGTCATGGAAATTGAGTTCACATCTGAAAAGGATGCTACAGTCCATGCATATAAACAGTCTTCCTAATTTGAAATTAATTGACCACAAAACTTAATAAGAAAACTTGGAGAATATTATTAAATTTCTTTAGAAATTCTCTTTTTCTGTCATTAAAATGTCCGGCTTCCTAATCGGGTTTACACATAGCAGAGAACGTCTTAAAACACAGAAAGTAGAAAAGGATGCTGGGAGGAGCAGAGAAGAATCTCTAGAGACTGGGAGAGAGGAGATGGGTGCTCTGGAGGAAGCAAAGGGAAACATGTCCGGGGACTTTTAACCGGTGAAGAAGAGATAGTGACACCGAGGAAGAGGGAGAAGGGAGGAGAAAATAGCACTAAGGATGCTGGGAAAAGCCAAATATAAAATACATCCACACATACGGTTTAACCGAAGTTCTGCCACATGAGGTGAAAATGCCCCCACCCCCACCAAGAGCCATAGACTAAGAAAACGATCAGTACCCGCCATGAGAAACCTCCCCATCTTTACCTGCTTTGACTTAAGACCAGCTCAATCATGAATATGTGTGCCAGTGTAAACAGCCAACTCCCTGTGGACAGGCAGAGTATAGACTCGAGAGGAGAACATACTACTGTCATTTTTCTAAAACAATATGATTTCTAACTGTGTTCTAAATATTTATAATTATAATTACAGATAAGTGTACTTCTCATCCCTCATCAAAAAAGTTTCTTTTTGTGACAAAGACCATTACAGAAATCTACAACAAGTCAAACTGCAGAGAATAAATGACTGTCTGGGTACTCAGAAAACGTCTACAATGCCACCCCTACAACTAAGGCTCAGGGAAAATCAAAGAAGAGGCAAAAGGATTTTAAGAGTCTGAGGACCAAGACACATGCTGCTAGGTAGTGTCTTCTAGACTTGACATAGAAGCTGCAACAGTGAAATCCAACAGCACAGCTGCCTAAACAAGATCTATGTGACTCCCGTTGGCATGGCAACATTAATAGGGGAAATTTCACAAGACTGCATTCCTAGATGAAGAGCTAGATGTAATCAATGGCTGCCTATGAGTGGGAGAATCATTTTTCTCTGGGAATGAGTGTTAGCAGTCAGGCATTTCCACTACCCAGCCCTCAGGGACCAAGCAACATCAGGACAGGCCATCCTGCCACAAGTTGCATCCTCTCCCCATGCTCACGCACTATCTCCCCTTATAAAAAGCAAGCACCTTCTCTCTCCACTCTCTTTGCTTCTGCTCTCGCTCAGAGACCACTTCTGCACCTCCTGCCCCCAATAAACCTCTCACATGGGATCTCTTGCATGGTGTGATATTGTGGAGCCCTGTGGAGCTCCATCCCAACAAGGTACCTTCCACTGTGAAATCATTTACAAAGAGCTGTCTGAGGGTTATTCTATCTCCAGTGGTCAGCGCTAAAGGAATGTATATATGAAGTATACTAAATAGACACCACGTGTTTCTTAGCTTATTTGTTTACTCTATTATTATGTACATGAATGGCTTTAATGTAATTACTTATCTAATTTTTATATAAAAATCTTATGCAAAACTGTTAATCCCCATTTTTAAAATGAAGACATTAAGCATTTTCAAAAACCAGTCTCCTTTACATTCTTGTATTTCATCTCCATTTCTCAGTAGAACTCCATAAGAATCTAATTTTTTTATTTAGGCTGATTTATAGAAACTACATTATTCAAGGTTGTACACATGAAAGCAATTTACCTGAAGATAAGTTATTTTCCTCAGAACATAGAGACACTTTTTAAGAACATATTTATAAATAAATAAACTATAATGTTTAGATATGGATTCATGTGCACACAGAACTTTCTGCAAATTTGGGGCAAAAGTTATTTTACTTCATCTGTTTACTTGCAGCCTGGAGTATTTACTATATTTCTTCTCTCTGCACCATATATGCTATTGACAGGTTAAAGTTCCCCAGACTCTAGTGATAAGCCCAGTTCACTGAGAGTAAACCCCCAGCACACGTGCCTGGAAGCCATACCCTGCTTCGTATGCCTGTGCATTAAGTGTTAAGGAATGAGGAGAGGACTGGGCAGAAGCAATGCAGAAAAAAAGGACTATCTCTTGACTTCTCCCAGATGCCTACATCACCAAAACTGAATGAAAATAAAATGACGGTCAATCTAATGACAGAAAGATAGTCTACATACGTTCTGGAGATGCAGTAGTTTCTAAGCCACTTACAGTAAATTTAAAATGGTAGACGCCAACCCTGTTGTTTTATGAAGACACTGCCTTCATATTTTAAAAAATACCTTTCCACATTCCTATATATTTTACATGTATATGAGTAGGAATTGCTGGGTATTTTGCCTAGAAGTCAGATCAGTTTTTACTCTTTCTGTCTTTATAAACTACACTCAAATTGAGGAGAAAAGTGTACATTTTACAGGGAATTATTTTGTGTTTGCAAGAGTGCTTTATTATTTCATAACTTCAAGTAGCAACTGGAAATGTGCTCTTGTTGCATTGCTCATTCATTCGCTAGTTTAAAACACAGCAGGTCTGAGCTATGTGGAGCAAGTTCACAACTGAGTAAATAGCAATCCCTCTAGGTTAATGGATATTTCCAGGAAGCACTGATAAGGGACATAAAAGTCCTTCACCCACCTACCCTACCTCCAGTGTCTCAAATTTGATCCTTTGTAATGAGATTTACCTTACCAATCTTTGTGGCCAATTATGGCTAATTTATGAAGTTACATGGCCTTATTAATCATTATAATCACACTAAACTTAGATCCATAGAACATAATTTAATGTAAGAATGCAATTTGGTCAAGAAATTGAATTGGAAATGATTCTCAACTGAATGCTGAATTAATTTTAGTTGTAAACTGGACGGGCAAAATTGATGGGAGCAACAAAGAACACCACAAGTTTAATATGGAATTGATCTAACTGATTACAACACGGATCATAGCCTTACTAGGGTTGGGACACTTCCACGGTGAAATCCAAAAATGGAGGATTAGTGGCTATTTCTGCTTAGAGGAGGTGTTGCCTAGGCTGTTGTATCTTATGAAAAGACAGACAGGAGCTTAAATAGCCTTAAACGGTAAAGACTTTGGGTAATGTGAGAGCTTGCTGCAGCAGTACATTAAATGACTCTACTTCAATAAACTTCTGGTTACTGCTGGTATTTTGACCAGCCCCTTGGGACCCACCAGCGGCCAGACCATCCTACTTTACTTTTAAGAAAAAAAACTCTTCCTTGTTCACGTTCTTTCTCCCCTATCGACAGAGGTAGCATGCATGTCTCTCTCTGTCTCTCTGTCTCTGTCTCTCTCTCTCTCTCTATCTCTCTCTTCTCTCTGTCTCTCTGTCTCTCTCTCTTTCCCTTCATTCCCTCTCCCCTCCTCCCACAACCCAAAATAAACTTGCCACGTGGACATCGTGTCTGCCATGTGATTAACTTTCCGCCGTCTTCTGTGTCTTACCCACTCTGGGACACCTTGGTCCAAACTTGTCAAGGCCTCCGTATCATTATAGTTAGAATATTTTAATTGTAACAACTTGATCATTATATATTTATTTTCTATTCCTTAGCATGAAAAAAAACCTAAAAATATTTAGGAAGTTAGATTATTATTTCTTTTCTACTAAGATCTAAGTGTGAAAAAAAAATTTTACCTTCTAGCACATAAGATATATGTGTAGCCATGGGCCCCTAAGTTTATTACTTTTTTAAAAAAATATTTATTTAACATATGTGAGTAACCTGTCTTCAGGGACACCAGAAGAGGGAATCAGATCCCATGATAGATGATTGGGAGCATGTAGTTGCTGAGAATTGAACTTAGGACCTCTGGAAGAGCAGCCATCTCTCCATCCCCCTATGTCTATTCCTTCATGTGGAGTGTAATTTCAGTTCTCCTCTATAGCAGATGAGTAGAGTGCCTTGAAGAGATCATAGCATGGTGGGGACATGTGCCACACAATGTACAACTAGCCATCTCTGAGCTGCTGGGACTGGCTTGGAGTTCTTGACAATTCCATTCGGTATAAACATTTTAGACTTGCTTTTTTGTTTTGTTTTGTTTTTTTGAGACAGGGTTTCTCTGTGTAGCTTTGCACCTTTCCTGGAACTCACTCTGTAGCCCAGGCTGACCTTGAACTCACAAAGATCCACCTGCCTCTGCCTCCTAAGCTTGCTTTTCACAGGGCTCCCAAGAAAATCAAACTCTCTGCACTTCTCCACTAAAACACTTAGAGATTAAATCAGTCTAAAATAAACATTATTGATTATTTAAAGAAGAAAAGCCATTCCCTGAGATGAACTCTTAAGGGACCTGAAAAAGAGAACAAGTCTCCTGATTTTGCTGTAAGATCCTAGAGGGCTAGAACGTCATCTAGTATTGTTGATGAATGCAAATTCATTTCGGAGCATATCTGAATGACCACTGAGTGGTTTTGCAATACACAATGAAATGAAAAAAAAAAAATCAGTGAATAATAGAAGTTGTTATACTATAGTTCTTTTCCTTCCTTTTATATCTGTGGTGATATTTTGTGTATGCTCTAATAAATAAAGCTTGCCTGAAGATCAGAGGGCAGAGCCAGCCACTAGTTAGCCATACAGGCCAGGCAGTGGTGAGACACACCTTTAATCCCGGCATTTGGAATCTCATGCCTTTGCTCCCAGTACTTAAAAGGCACACCTGTCTTTAATCCCAGCACTAGGGAGGTTGAAACAGGAAGTGATATGGCTGGGTGGAGAAAAGGAATATGAGGTGGGAGGAGACAAGAGCTCTTTCCTCTTTCAGCCTGAGTTGGTGAGGTAAGAGGTGGTGGCTGTGGCTTGCTCTTTTGTCTCTTTGTTATTTCAGCATTTACCCCTATATCTGACTCTGGGTTTTTATTATCAAGCCCAATTTAGGATTTGTGCTACACAGATCCAAACATTTGACCTTCTCTCTAGGGGTGAAGCCATCCCAGCTCCTCATTCTGAATCACACTTTGAGCAGCAATGCAGACTTTTTCTCTTGTGGGACCATCACTTCTTCCAGCCATTAGTCTAGAAGTGGAAGAGATCTCCAGTAGAAAATGTGTCTTCGGAGTAGCTCATATTTGCAGGAATGTTTGTACTTCTGACTGCTAACACAATAGATTAAAATTTTATCTTTTCTACAGATTTGTGGAGAACCCCTACAAACTCTACTACCAGCAGGGAAATGAACCCCGAGAGGCAGTAAAGGAAATTGAGGTCCGCTCTACTTAGCTAGGCTAGTTCTAATTTCTGGAGCCTGACACTTGGCAATTTATTTTGACATATTTAAGTACAGTGCAATTTTGGAAAAATGTTTCCTGGTAACAATTATCTCAATCCCATGTGCACAATAAAGCTTAAAGAGTGACTACATCAAAACTCTTTTGTAAAATATATGTGACCTTTTGTCGCGTCCACCTCGACCAGCAAGGAAGACGCAACACCGAGCTCTTCTTTCAGCAGTTTATTCAGAAACCTTGAACAATCTTCTGACTTCAGACCCCGGGGAAAGTCAACCCACAACCTAAATAGCTTCTGGGCAGCCAACCCCAATCTGCCACGTGGGTACTGCCGATAGGTCCACGTTCGTGGAAGCAAGCCAAATCCTTAGCCTTAGCCAAATAAGGAGTTGTTTATCACAGAGAGCACACACCATCGGGAGGGTGGAAGGCGGAGGCCAGCGCCATCTTTGAGGCACAGCATGCAGCTCTCTACAACCTTTACCACGTACTTTAAGGGTCCAGGATATGGTGTGGTCTCAGTCATATAGACAGCAGAGTAGAGGTCACCAGGCTATAAAGTATATGTGACATCTCCCCTAAGGATGGGTTCTATTGACTGAGAAACAAAGATAAAGGTCTAGGGAGGAAGAATCTGGGATAAACATGGTCTGCATCATTCGGGTGTGGCCTGGCCCTACAGATAGCAAAGGTCACCGGGTTATTAACAAGATCCACTTTCAGTTTTCTGGGTGGAAAACAGTTATACAGCCTCCCTTTGGTTGAAGAGACAAACCTTTGTGCTTAACATTCTTGGTTTTCCTAGTGCTTATCTGTGAGCATAGAGACCTTGTGCCCTCCATAGAGACTAATAACTGTGTGTAAGTTAAATAAACAACCCTGGTGTGAAAACTAATCATATCTTATTAAAAGGCAGAAATCAGCATTTATTGTTTAATGTATGCCGTGACTTAACACTATGTCTGTCTGCCTATCTCTCTATCATTATTATTAATGCTTTGAGAATTCCACAAAATGTTTGTTGATCATACCATAGTAAACCGCAACTTCTCCCTTAACACTTTAGGGATGAAATTCTATTCACCTATCCTCACACCCCGTTTTTATACTGTTTTTTCTAAACTTTAATAACCTACAGACTCCAATTTGTGCTATTCATATACTTTTGAGTGTGGTGATTATTTTAAACACCAGCTCACCTATTTCAGTATCACTTTTGGAACAGGACATGATGACACAAACTGCAATCCTTGAACATGAGAGGTAGACGCAAGCAGATATCGGTGAGTTCAAGGACAGCATGGTCTACATAGTGAATTTCCTTTTCTTTAAGGAAGCTCTCCCAAGGTGGCCCAGGCTGGCCATAAACTTGTGAACCTCCAACCTCAGCCTGCTAAGAACTAGGATTATCAACATGTGCTACCATGTTTAGATAATAAATATGACTTAACACAAATTTTTTTCTAAGAATTAGGTTACCTTAGCCGGGCGGTGGTGGCGCATGCCTTTAATCCCAGCACTCGGGAGGCAGAGGCAGGTGGATCTCTGTGAGTTCGAGGCCAGCCTGGGCTACTAAGTGAGTTCCAGGAAAAGGCGCAAAGCTACACAGAGAAACCCTGTCTTGAAAAACCAAAAAAAAAAAAAAAAAAAAAAAAAAAGAATTAGGTTACCTAGACAGTTGGTGGTAGTGCACACCTTTAATCCCAGCACTTGGGAGACAGAGGCAGGAGGATCTCTGAGTTTGAGGCCAGCCTGGTCTACAGAGTGAGTTCCAGGACAGCCAGCAATTTACACAGAGGAACCCTATCTCTTTCTCAGAAAAAACCACAACAAACAAACAAACAAATTAATTAGGTTACCAGTTTGGGGAGTATTATCTACATCAGTAAGTTTAAATAGAAATATTTTGTATATTCTATATGACTTATCCTATAGGAAAGTTAATTGATAGAAAAAATAGGTTCTGATTCAAGAGAAAAAATAAGTAATGAGTGATTATCAGAATAAAATATACCTATTTTTCAGGCCTACTTATTTGCATTCAAATTAGAATGTTGATTCTTCTTATAGTTAAAAAGTTGTCATCATTTACAGATAACTTCTTCACATATTCATATTTATAATATTGCAATAATGATGAAAGTTCTGTTTTTATAAGATTATCCAATAACATGTTGGCTAAATTTTAAATAGTTATTTAACTTTATATTTTATTTTTAATTCATTTAATTGTTAGTATTTGTTCTTGATCTTTATTAGTTCCTTCAGAATTTTGTCCAGTTTGTTTTCATCATATTCACCCCTCTCTTTAGCCTCCCTGATCCATTCTTCCTTCCCTATCCATCCAACTTTGGACTTGGGGTCCTCTTTCGTTTTTCACTCATGAAGTATAATTTATTTTGTCCATATATCCTTAGATGCTTTCACTGGAGGGAAGTCTACCCATCCAGGACCACACTCTTAAAAAACCTGACACTTCCACTCCCAGCAGCATGGAACTCTTTGTTTTTTCGAGACAGGGTTTCTCTTTGTAGCTTTGCGTCTTTCCTGGAACTCACTCTGTAGCCTAGGCTGGCCTCGAACTCACAGAGACCCACCTGCCTCTGCCTCCCAAGTTCTGGGATTAAAGGTGTGTGCCACCACTGCCCGGCTACGGAACTCTTAATAGGTCTTTAGAAAGGTGGGCATCATGCCCACTTCCTCTTTCCGCGTTAGAATTTGGTCTGGACTAAGCTTGAAGAGGTCGTGTGCATGAGTTGAGAGATCTTCAACTGCTGTGAATTCTTATGGACAAGTTCCTGGCTGTGTCCATGAAACAGTTTCCTTGTAGCCATTCACCATCTATGGTTTGTAGCTTGAGTTTTCCTGCCTTGCCCACAGTCAGGACAAATCTTTGTCACCCGCCAGTCCCACAGCCGCTCAGACCCAACCAAGTAAACACAGAGACTTATATTGCATACAAACTGTATGGCCGTGGCAGGCTTCTTGCTAACTGTTGTTATAACTTAAATTAATACATTTCCATAAGTCTATACCTTGCCACGTGGCTGGTGGCTTACTGGCGTCTTCACATGCTGCTGGTCATGGCGGCGGCTGCAGTGTCTCTCCCCGTCAGCCTTCCACTTCCCAGAATTCTCCTCTCTCCTTGTCCCACCTACTTCCTGCCTGGCCACTGGCCAATCAGTGTTTTATTTATTGACCAATCACAGCAATTTGACATACAGACCATCCACAGCAATGGTTCTTACAGTCTTTCTGTCCTCTTTTCTCACATGAGCCTTGAGAAGAGGAAACGTGTTTCGGTTTTCTTTCTATTGCTGTGTTAAATGTCATGACCAAAAGCAATTTGGGAAGGAAAGAGTTTATTTCAGCTTACAGTTTAAGTTCTCCATCAGGGAAGTTAAGGCAAGAATTCAAGACAAGGATAGAAGCAGAAGTAATAGAAGAATGATACTTACAGGCCTCTCCATGGCTTACTCAGCCTGCTATTTTATACAACCTAGGGCCCCTGCCCACATTATACTAGACTCTATTACATCAGTCATTAATCAAGAAAATGCCCCACAGGCTTTCTTAGAGGCCAGTCTGATGGAGGCAGCCCCTCAATTGACATTCTGTCTTCTAAGATGACTGTAGCTTGTATCAAGTTTAAAAAATAAATAATAAAACAGCACAAGGTGTGATATGCTTTAACAGTGCCAGGTATGGGCTTCAACGTATAAAGTGGAACATAAATCCTACAGTAAGTGTTTACTTCAGTAACATTGCTACCACTACTGCACCGTGGACATGCCTTGCCAGATTAGTCACTGTTGGGGATTCACAGCTGTGTGAGATTGGTGATTCATTTTCTCCTCCACTAATGTGCACATCACGTTCCTACTTTGTGAAAGCTAGCCTGTAGAGATGAAACTTCCAGGTAGATAGTAGCTTGGTTTCTCCATGTTCTATGACTCATGTAAGCAATATCATCAGAAACATTGGTCTTCCCAGCAAGCTCTAGAGAACATTAAAGAACATTGTCAGCAGCCTGTAATGTTGAGAGGAGTATCTATGAAATATTACTTGCCAACAACTCCGAAAGTGGTAACTTATTCCTGGAATAGGCTTTTTAGTTCTTATTCTGTGATGGCTAGTAGTGGCATTGTTGTCCATTGTAGGGTAACTTCATTTTAACTCATTTCTATATATGTATATACAATTTTAGATGTTTCTACAGTAATGTGTTTCCATATGACGTTTTCAAAATGTCTTTAGTGTTAGTTATTCCTCCCCATATTCCCTAATTTACTGTGTCTTCCCATTCATCACTCTTCCCATTAATCCTTTCCCCCTTTAACTTTGTATACCTATGCCTTTATAGCAGCCCTCAATTGAACATGCCCCCCAATAGTTCCTTAATGATTGTCTTGTATGTCAGAAGGAACATATGTATCTGAAGATTCAAGACTACCATCTACAAATGACTGAAAATGGATGTAGATCTGGATTACTTCCTTAACAATGATGGCTTCCACCTCCATCCATTTACCGGGAATTTCATTTTTTTAAACAGTGGAATAATATCCCATGTGTAAATGTACCACATTTTCATTATTCATTAATTGGTTGATGGATAGCAGGATGGTTCCATTTCTGAGCTATTGTGAATATGTTTGTTTATTGTGTGTGTATCTCTCTATCTTCTGGGAGTTGATTTTTTTCTTTTTTCTTTTCTTTTTTTTTATCCTGATTTTTTTCTTGCACCATGTAGGTCCCTGGTATCAAGCTCAAGTCTTCAGGTTTGTGTTAGACATATCTTTACTCACTGAGCCATCTTGTCAGCCATAATTTATTTTTAGATTTGCACATATGTATAACTGGTTTTTATATCCAGCTACTTTAATGTTTAAATGAATACAGTTATAAAATATGAGTTATAGCTGGGGCTACCAGGAGATGTAGAATGAATAAAATGCAAATTGTTCATTGTAGACCTGAACTTATGTCTACTGCATTGTGAGAAATGCCACTTATATAGCAAACAGGACTAAAAATAAATTGTGTAAAGGAAATTCTGTTTCAATCTTGGAAGTTTATCAATCAAATTTTTATTTTAGTAAATACAGTCACATGCCACATAACAGTTCTGTCAATTGCAGGACATATGACAGTCATATCATAAGATTAAAAAGTAGCTGAATTGTCTATCACCAATGACACCACAGTCAGCATAACAGTATAGTGCAGCTATTATTAGTATATTTGTGGTGCTATTGCTATAGCATTTCTAACACACTGCCAATCATATACAAGTAGCAATGCAATTATGTTGAGTATATAATGTTTCATAATAATAACAGTGAACTATGTCATTGGTTTATAAGTGTGCCATACTGTGATTTTTTTAAAAGAAGACTTCTTCTACTTGTTGTAAAAGATTATTATAAAACAATATTCCCGGTTATATCTCATATGTATCTTGTATGTTGATGTCACACCAAATGATTGTCAGAAAATATCTAAGTCTGTGCAAAGACACTCTACCATACTCAGACAACAATAAAATTGACCAATTTCTTTCTCAAGATGCAGAGTCCTGCTATAAGTTAAGACACATATGACTAATAGATATCAAAAAGGAAGACAACATAAAACTAAGAAGCAACTAGAGGAAGCCAGTCTGCTCCTCCCAACTTCCACACTTAACAAAAGCATTTAAATTGGCTGTTCTTTGAAAAGTCTATGGCTTTACATAAAGACATTAAAAAAGTCTTTACATTTAAGAATAATATCATTTTGATAAATGACTTTGTATAAAATTTATACCCCATACTTATCCACAAACCATTTGACACAGTTTCAACAGAAGTGAATCAAAAGCACCATAAATCATCAAAGTTGGGTATAAAATGCAGGCTAAGATGGAACATACATCAACATGTCAACAGTTAATTGTCACCTTACACAAGCTTCCTGAAAATGAAGTTAGGGAACTAGACATTGTAATTACTCTTATTTGGTCAGAAGATAATTTTAATGGTATTTTTTAATGCAATGAGATTTTCTTTTGAGGATTTTAAATCATTAAATAATTCAGTATTTTCAGGTCTGAAGAGTGCGGCCTCTTACTAGTATATCTGTGGTGCTCAGTCAGTAAAGTAAGTGAGAGTACTTGACTAGCAAATATTAGACCTGAGTTCCAACCCATTCTTTTAAAAGTGTGGTGTATGCCATAATTCCAGTGCTGAAGGCAGAAAGACAGAGAGCAGGACTTACCGCTCAGGTAGTTTAACCGATATAGTCAGTTCCATGGGAGAGAGAACGAGGTGGACAGTGTCTAAAGATCAACATCCAAGATTGTCCACTGGCTTTTCCATATGCATGTGGACACACATCATACAAATACACCTGTACACACATTCTCCTTTACGTATGCGAACACATGTATAGCTGGACACAAGCATTTCGGTAGTGAAATTGCAAAAGAAATGATTATGATAAAGCTGTTTCTATATTTTTCTTATAGAAAGGCCAGCAGAATAATGCCAATATTGAATCATAGGACAATAAAAGACTATTCAAAAAGAATTGAAGGTGCAGAACTTTTGAGTTTGTAATCCTCTCATGATATAATTTGATAAAGACTAAAAAACATGAAACCATTCATCAGATAGATAAAATCTATCAGATAGCTAAATCATTTCTCTGTTTGCATTTGCTTCTATTAATTCTTTAAGGAATATAGAAATCACAGGTTGAACCACATGAGATCATGGTCCATACTACTGCTTATTTCTATTTATGGAGAAGTGCAATACAATAAACATCATGGATGCAGAGGGAATAGTAGGGTTCAGCCTGAAATAAGATACAGAAGTTTATATTCATTTGAATGAAAAACTAACTTTCATTGAATGGATACAAGCTCAAGGTAACTCTCCCGGGTAAAACTGTCATTTTTTCCAATATTGGATTTACTCAGGTAAATACATCTTTGAAAAATGTTGAGCCACACCTTGAGGGGGAATCGCTTTTAGGGGAATGTGAATCTTGCTTCTTTTGTGATGAGAAATCTCCTGCCAAGTGTTCTCTGACAGTCTACCAGATTGAAAGACACTACTTCAAATTTGCCCTCTTGTCAAATCTAAAAGTTTATTAAAAAACAAATCAATTCCAAATACCTGTACGTACCACCATTTAAAAAAATGGATCTTTCTTAGAAATCTACAGAAAATGGATGTGTACTTGCCTTCTTAAACTAAATTCAGCCACAATGGTCTGGTCCCACAAAAATAATAAAATTAAAACCCTTATCCACTGTATCCCAGGTGACTAATACAGGCTGATGAAACAATTTGACAGCAAATTGCTTCATTACCCAGTAAATGAAAGCTGCACTCACGGAAGGTCAATGTCCACTTCTTGATGCATATGAAGTGAGGAAATTCAGTAGGCATCATCCTTAGCTTTTCCAGACACTGCTACCTTCCCTGCTGATAATTGAGCCTACTTTATCCCCAAGGAAATTACAAATGAACGCTAACTCCCAGCTCTGCTTCTGCATGAACAGAAGGAGCTTCAAGCTCTGCCAGCATTCTACATTCTAAAGCTCCAGTGCAAAAGGGAAGACTTGCTTTACCACCTGCAAGCAAAATTTGTCAAATTAAGAACCCCCACTAGCTATTAGCATTGGCTCAGGAAGTATCTTCCAGATGGGTGAGATCCCTTTCCACACATTCATGTCTTCTAGTTGTATTGTTTATCAGTACATTGTTACCTGCTATCAGGTGTATGCATTAAAAGATCCCCATTGCCAAAAGGTTTCATAATCACTGCGACCCAAAACTCCTTCCTAAGGCAATGTATGTGGTGACACTTACAATCTTTCAAAAATGGTTATGTAACATGTCTATTGGTCCTGAGGCTTTCTTTAAACAATATCATCCCAAATATCCACAAATGGAGTTGTATTCTTCAGAATTAAACATGGACTCTTTTTCAGTGAGTGTGTCCTAGAAAGGGTGAACACTTTAAATTCATAGATATGAGGTGCAAATTGATTTTTCCACTGGATTTTTTTTCTTTTTTTCTTTCACAGAATACAGAGCAGCAGGAGAACAATTTCATGTAGCGTCAACCCCTGCTGAATCTGATGTTTCTAATCACATATAACTATGCAGCAATATGTCAGATACTTATTTATCAAGATAATGGGCAAAATGTTTTCCTGATATGAGAAAAAGAGTAGGATAATGAATTGCTACATTATTTCATGTGTATTATTTTTTGCTCCCTCATGTACAAAGCACACAAAAGTTTTAAACAGGTGCTTAAATAAGTGGTGATCCCTTCTCTTATACACATAACTTCTTAAAAGAAGGGAAGAACAAAAATCTCTGTTTGTGGGGAGATTTACTGAATTCTTGAAATTGTGTTTAGTATTATATATCAATTAATTTACCTGTACAGAAGTGTATAAATATTATCAATTATTTCATACAAATCAAGAAACTGATTCTCTGTACATCTAGGCAGTTCTTCTCTATAGTGGTGTATTAATTCCTTATAAGCAGTTCAGTGGTTGACTTAGATTTTGTACTTAAGTATGCTGTACAACTTTAGATCATTATAATAACTTCTTAGACCAGCATTGCAGATAATCCTGGAGTTGGCCTGGTGTAGCTGCATCCAGAAGCATGTGTCATAGGTTTTTGAGGTTTGAGTCCATAGCTTCTAGGGCACTGTGTGCCTTTCAGTTTCTGAGAAACCAAGACACTCCCTTAGGCAGTGAAGCATACAGGCCACCTGTGTTTCTCCATGTTCCTTCGAAGTCAGTGAGGCATGCAGAAATTTGGCAGAACAAATAGTGTTAGACATTAATCTCGTGTACACTCTATAGCTTGCAAACATCCTTATATCATGGCAACTACTATTTTGTATTCTGTTTTGGTAAGTGTATAAAACAGCTGATTGCTTAGAATAAACTTGCCTCAGACTTAGTCTTGTTACGATCCCAACAGTCCTGCCTGGCTTTAAGTCTGACTAATCGTATCAGAAGACTTACTGGTTTGGTAAGTAAGCTCTGGTGCCTACAAGGCATAATATTTTCATTTGCATTTAAGATATAAAAAGATATGAAGAGAAAATAGGGAAGAGCATGGCTGTTGGCTTCAGAGTTTATATTGTTGCTTCCACTCCATTTTCCTCTTACACTTATTTCCTGTGGAATGGAAAACAAATGTATGGATAGGTATCAGACAAAACAGGTCCAGTAATCGATGATTATGATCAGAATAAATTACATAGGCCTGAGATATACCTCTGTAATAGAATGGCTAATTGGCTTGTGGAAGGCCCTAGGTACAATACCCAGCACTACAAAACTTAACTAAATTTATGAACAGAAACACATGTGAACTAATCTCTAACATTACCTGAATGTATCAAAATCCCATAAATATAGTAACTTTACATTGGTTAAATTTCAGATATAATTTTCTATGGGTTTTAATGGTATATTCACGTGCCATATTCATTTCATATGAGAATAGATCCTTTGTAAATCAATGTCACATGAACAAAATTTTAGTGTTTTTAAGTTTCTGAGAGACATTGTGAAAATAGGGGTTGTCTGAATTACATTGATTTTTGCAGCAGTAGATATTTAAACTTAAAAACAGACAATGAGTAAAAATTAATGATAGCTAAAATTGGCAGAAAATGTTTCTGATTTTTCTTGGAAAAGAAAACTAAGCAGATGGTAAGTTTCTCACTTTCCCTGTAAAAGCAACCTACTTCTGTTGTACAGAGAAGGGAGTAGGTGAGTAATGATGGCAGAGAAATTCATCCTGCAGAAGAAATCACCTGCTTCAGAGACAGTCAAAGACAACGTGAGTAGGCAAATACTTGCGATTTCCCACAGCAAGTACAAAATGAAAGTAAGGTGTGAGTTTTAATATCTTGATAGCAGATACATTTGTGAAAAAAGAACATATTTTGCAACTTCAATTCGAATCTTAAAAATATAGATGCTCATCTATCACTTTGTATGTGTATACTTCACACGTTATAAAGTGGTCAGGGATCAGAAAATCTGGATCTAGCTTTTCCAACAAAAATAAATTGGAAAACTAGAGATGTGGCTCAGGTGTAGAGTTGTGACCTTCCATGAACAAATCTCAAGGTTCTGCACCACAAAAATAAACAAATAGTTGGTAATTGAGAAAGTCACTTGAATCTGGCTAACATGCACCTTCTGAGTAAGACAGAAAGGGAATAATCTCTGTGATACTATTGCTCTTTAAAACAAGTTGCCTTTACACAAATTTAGTGATTTCTGTGAGCCTGTTAATGTATATATCCTTTTGAATAATAAAAACTATAGATTAAAAGATTTCCAAATCCTTTCACAAAAACCCAACAAACTGTAGTGAGAGTGCAGCTCAGTGATAGAGTGTGTTAGCATATATATGCTCCACAGTATACAAAAGGAGAGCCAGACAGACAGAGAATGAAGGGAGGGGGAGGGGAGGAACAAAGAGAGAAAGAAAGAGGGGGAGGAGAAAAACAAGAATAATGAAACAATGAGGTGACTTTTTAAGTCATAATTCTTACCTTAATGACAACTACTAATTATTAAACTCCTTAAGTGTTGCAGGTGATGCCTGATGGATTTTCCATGCATTTTTATTTAATTATCATATAAATGTATATTTTTATCTTAATACAATGATTAAGAAATAGACACTTAGGAAAGGAGCTAATAACTATTTTATAGTCATCAAAATGAACTATGAGGCCACAATTCAATGTTATATGTAATAATGACTTTTAACTCTGTTTTAGATTTAGCAGATTCATTTTATTTAGACTCAGGAAAGCTAAAGTAGATAAAAAGGGAGGAATTTGAGTAGTTTTCATGTCAGTTAAAGCCTATCCTTCATTACAGAAACAGACACATACACATGAGCACATGTACTCAAATATGTAGTGAATCTAATTTAATGATTAAATATGATATAATAATAAAGTCTGAAGCATTCATTCTTGTTAGATTTTCAAAGCACATCTAATGGTCTCATAAATAGTAAATTCAGTGTCTTTTTGTGACCCATCTTTTATAGCATTTTGTAATTTCAAAAAATTACAACAGTTTCTTCTGTGCACAACAAAGAGTAAGTTTTGGTAATTGTGGATCTATCTTCCTGGACATTTACTAACAGAAACCATGCTGAGATGCGTTTCCTGCCTGACAAAGTGTGTCCTCTGACATTCCATCAGCCTTTCCATCCCTTTTAACTTGGGAAATTGACTCTGTCTCATACTGGTTCCCACTAATTATAAAAAATTCGCTCAAGTAAGTTCAGAACTGTTCTCTCTTTTATTCCATTTTGATATTGAAAATGATTATTTAAATACATCTATAATTATGATTGTGGCCTTGAGTGATTCTCAGAATGCAGGTGGAGGTAATTATCAATTATATGACAGGCAACAAAGTTTTGATAACAATCTGAAACTAAAATTATACCTCACGCTGTCTGGAAAACAGAACAATGGAATGTTTTGACTGCATTCCGATGACAGCATTGACTCGAACTCATAAACACACTTGAAGATTCTGCAGAGGCTACACGGAGATACCAGGTTACTGCTAAGTGAATCATGAATGCAGCAATTTCAAATATCTTTAATGATATAAATTACCTCATTGGACAGCCAGGGAAAAACATAAATTATGTACTGATGAAAAGAGATGGTACACACAGACTAAAGTGAGCTTAAATCCACAATTTAATTAAGTACATACAATCTTATACCATGAAGAGGGAGGCCAGAGGGAAGAGCACATCTTAGTGCAACTTTGTTTGATTCCCCACAGGTTTTGAGTGGAAAGTGGCTGGCAGTAACACTTAGAGCAAGGCAGGGTATAGACATATATAAGCATATTACATAACTATTTTTAAATGGTGATAAATATTTATTTGTCTAGCATCAGATGAGTTCCTGACTGAAACTCAGTACCAAAAGGCTTATCATCTCACACAGGAGGAGAAATCAGTATTCAACCCAAGAAGTCTTTGAAACGTTTCTACCAGTGCTTTCTAACAAACCAGAATGCCTCTAGGATATAAGTCCAATTAGAAACCTTTGAACTGAGTGTCTGTGGTGATGAATTAATCCGAACACCTTGATTACACATCCAGTTGCTTCAAATATCTACTCAATTGTTCCTTACTATTTCTACAGTGTTGAAATGGAAACGATGATAGCATAGTAAAATCTGTCCAAATCTATTTCAGTGTAGTATGTGTTTGTCATTAGCATGACTCTATCAAAGGTGTACTTGACTGATAAATTTTATAGATGGTAAAAGCAAGGCATCCAGATAAATAACAAGTACTAGAGCAGAAATCTGAAGAGTCTCCACACGAACACTGCTTCTGTGCAGCCTCTCAGGAGCAACAGGAAGGTCTAGTTTCCTCTAATCCATAAAATCACAGTATCTTGGTTTCTTCATCTCAAATTTGGTGCTATGTTCAAACCTTGTACATCATATCCTTTTCAAAGTTTCTAAAACAGAAGTCCATTCCACAGGATCAAACCAGTTGTTCAGGTTGGTGTTAGCATACGCCTTTAATGCCAGCACTTGGGAGGCAGAAGCAGGCGAATCTCTGAGTTCAAGGCCAGCCTGTTCTAAAGAGTTCCAGGACAGCAGAGGTACACAAAGAAACCCTGTCTCAAAAAAAAAAAAAAAAATTAAAACAAACAAAAATAAAACAAGTTGAAAAGATTATAGGTTGTCAGTAGCAACCTTATGACCTCTATTACCACAACGATAGAATGCTTGCAGGTGCCAGATATATTGATTCTATGGGAAATTACTGAACAATATTAATATATATAAATATATAAAATTGACATTTGAAAAAATAAAAAGCACAACATAAAATCTCAAAGTGAACTTTCCACATGCATATAGTGTAGCTAGAGTTTTCCTGCCTTGCCCATAGTCAGGACAAATCTTTGTCACCTGCCAGTCCCACAGCCGCTCAGACCCAACCAAGTAAACACAGAGACTTATATTGCATACAAACTGTATGGCCATGGCAGGCTTCTTGCTAACTGTTCTTATAGCTTAAATTAATCCATTTCCATAAATCTATACCTTGCCACGTGGCTGGTGGCTTACCGGCGTCTTCACATGCTGCTGGTCATGGCAGCGGCTGGCAGTGTCTCTCTGGCTCAGCCTTCCGCTTCCCAGAATTCTCCTCTCTCCTTGTCCCACCTACTTCCTGCCTGGCCACCTACTTCCTGCCTGTGTTTTATTTATTGACCAATCAGAACAATCAGAACAATTTGACATACAGACCATCCCACAGCACTTCCCCTTTTCTTTTTTTAAAAAGGAAGGTTTTAACTTTTACACATCTCCTAAGCCAGCTTGGTATATTTGGGAATTTGGGCGTAGCTTCTCTTACTACTTCCTGCTGGAGGGGGGTGCTGTATCTATGGGGACACAAAGAAAATTTTAGGATCATGGAATAGTCCATGAGGCTGTATCATCTGAGCCAGTTGCCTTGAAACGATTCTGGATGTTGGATCATCTGGGCCATGGTGTCATCGGAGACCTTTCAGGTGGTCTTGGCTGGTCAAACCTGATGTATCTTAATCTGGAACAAATCCATAGCTTCTGGCTTTCTGTAGAAACAAAAGCAGATCCTCTTTTCCAAAGCAACATATCCTTATAGCCAAATTTTGAAGTCAAGGTACCTTTAAAATATACATTTTGGCATAACTCAACAGCCTTTGCAATCAAATGTTTTTCTTCAGTTATGAATATCAAAGAGAACATAATCCAGATTCTCTGTGTGATAGCCATCTTTATGTAGCTTATTTTTTATACTACCTTGAGCCTATTGCTTTAAACTGCAGCCTTTTAAGCCTGAAACAGTGCTGTGGCTGCTGGCTCCGCCCACGTCAGCTTCCCAACATGGCGGTGGTACGTTTCTTGCCAGCTTTGGGAGCCATCAATTCTCAGAAATAGTGCGTCTATGCTTCTTATCAAAGCAGCTTGTAGCCCAGAAATCTCTTTTTGTTTTGTACTAGCAAAGGCTAAATCCACAATGCAGCTTAATGTGCCACTTGCAGAGGCCTCATTCCCGCCATACTGCAGGTCAAGCACACACGCCAGGAACCCGCCAGTAACTCAAATGGGCAGCTGCTGCTCATTTGAGAGAGACAATTAGAAAGCTGTTTTTAGTTCCGTTTTAGAATCTTTTCTCAAGTTTTAGGTGGAAACTCTAGGCAGAGGCAGGCGGATCTCTGTGAGTTCGAGGCCAGCCTGGGCTACCAAGTGAGTCCCAGGAAAGGCCCAAAGCTACACAGAGAAACCCTGTCTTGAAAAAAAAAAAATTCAAAGATATAGTAAACATAGAAAGATTGTTCACTAGTTAATAACTCCTAGACATATCAGTCAGCTAAGGACATGTGAGTGGATAAGAAACACAGGTATTATTATGAGTCTCCATTCCTTCCCTGTTGAGCTCTGCTTCCTAGCATGTTAATGCTAAATTCAGTATAGAGTTTTTTTGTGTATGTTTCACTGTGCATTCTAAACTTTGGGTTCTGTATTTTAAAACCTTAAAGTAATCATAATGTAGTTTGCTATATAATAATGAGCACAGAAATTATATACAGGAGAGAATGTATCATCTTGTAGTGGAAAAATCCAAACATAAATTATGTACATAAACATATTAGTTAGGTTTTTAAATTATTCATGTGAGACACTGTTTCTGCCAGTGTCAGAAATAAGGTTGTTGCGTAACTTTCCTATGAAAGAAAAAAAAATAAGGATTAGATAAAATTGTTATAATCAGCTATTGCATGATAATGAAAGATATCCAAAGAAAATCCATGCAATGCATCCTAGAAGAATTTGTGATGCCAGTTGAGGACACCCTACCAGTATCCACACAGGTAACACAATTTACAATTTATAGAATAGAGGCAGTGAACCAGTTTAGAGAGGGATGCACCTAATGTGAAGAGATGATTTGGAAGCAAAGGAGTCATAGGAATGTTAGAGAAACAAATACTCCTGGATATATCACTGACTGAATGAAAAGTTATTCATAATTTAGCAAACCCTAGGAATCCCAAGATGAAAATAAATTGAAGGAATGGGCATAAGTAAGTTTATTTTTCTTTTTATTCAATCTTTTAGTCTATTTGTAGCTTTGTCAAAAAAATACGAAGAGCACATAAATATGATATGTCTAAAAATATACAAAATATATAGTAAAGCTTAGCTTTGACTGATTGCTAAGTTATACAGGCATCAAAGATTCCTGAAGTTATGCTCATACATGTCCACATAGAGAGCTGTCTAGACAGATCATTGTCTTCATATTTTGACAGAAAGTTTTTCAAAGTTTAAGTCCATCTAAATTCATTACATGGTATTGTTTTTTTTGAGAAATGTGAAATATATTTAATTAAGTCCCTTGATAAGGGGGAAGACTATATTATAAAATGAAAAGATAACCACTGAGTTCTATAACAGAATATTTACAATAGATAATTTTTAATAAAGTATTAATTAGGTAACTGGGAAAATGGAACTCACACTGGGGAACTAAAATAAAAACAAGTTCCAGGGGAGCACAGGTGTTGGATGAAGTGGTTAAAAAGTATCCAAAAAGATAATATAAATATAGTGAAATTGTTCAGCAAAAACCTGAAAATGAGGTAACAAGCATAGAATTTTGGTACAAAAATGGAAACTAAGAAACAAGGAGACATTGTAAGGCTGGAAATCCCATCTACTTTGTGGGCACATTTTATTTTATTATTTATTTATTTTGGTTTTTTGAGACAGGCTTTCTCTGTGTAGCTTTGCGCCTTTCCTGGAACTCACTTTGGAGACCAGGCTGGCCTCGAACTCACAGAGATCCGCCTGCCTCGGCCTCCCGAGTCCTGGGATTAAAGGCGTGCGCCACCACCGCCTGGCATGGGGCACATTTTATTAGATGAGGTCAAGACAGTAGAAGAGAGTTATTACTCTTGGCTACAGATTGATTGATAGAGTATCAGTACAGCAAGTCTGGAAATGCTCTAATTCAGTGTTCACGCATTAGGAATCTCACATATATAACTGGTTGTTTCTTGACTTTCCAAATCTGCATTTTCCCAATTTTGCATCTTTTTTTCACAGTTCATCAACTGTATTTCTTTATATTCTAATTTACACATAAATTTTTAAAACAGTAAAATGGATAGTTTATATTTTAATCAAGCCTAAAAATGATCTTATAGTGATTGCCATATTTCACAAGCCCAAATTTCCTTAGCTTTCTAATGATTTGGCTATACAATAACTATATCCATATTAAACCGAATGTTCAAAGAAGCAAACTATGAGTAAAATTTCTGAGAATAAACTTGTCTTAGCATTTTTTTCTGAACTTTAGAGTTCATGGAGGCAGGCACGGATGATGTTGGTTCAAGAGGTCCTTCAGCATCATCCCTCTCTCAGATTGTAGGTATGTGTAACCCACATACATACTGTGACCTAGAAAGGGCTGCCAAGGATGTCTTTAACATCTCGGGGTTGGCATGGTCAAAATCGATTTGAGAACCAAGTCTTGCAGTGGTGTGGAATTTTCCACTTCAGGTCACGTTTATACTGATGCAGGGAGAGCATCAAGAGCCGATCAGATATATGGCCACAAACTTCCAGCTGCACACTCTTGAGAGTGAAGGTGCTGAAGTTGAAGGCTCTCTCTAGTGCAAAGTTAAGGAAAAGACTGGCGTGTCCATAACCCTTGCATGGACAGCTCACACCAACCACACTCATTTTGGTTTCACTGCTATACATAAGCTGGACTGTAGAACTTTTCTAGCTACCAAAGTAAATTAATGCCAGTTTAATTGATCTGGGTTATATGCAGACCCTCCAACCAGGAGCCAAACTGACCCTGTCAGCTTTAACAGATGGAATTCACTTCAATGCAAGAGGTCACAAGGTTTGGTTGGGAACTGGAAACTTAACTGTGGTTTTGACATCATTTGTCCCTGGAAGTGAAAGGAATTAGAATATTTTGGCTTTAAATCTTTGTGAAATTTCAAAAGTGTGAACTTTTTATTCTTCCTAAAAACTGCAATTCTCACACAGAAGTCTAGAGATTACAAATCTATCCTAAGGGAGGTCCTTCAAGGCATGCTGGGAAATTGTCATATTTGTATCACATTTCAGCTGAATCTTACAGTATTAACTTAAATATGTTCCTCAGCAACAATGCAGTGTCACATTAAAGAAAATGTTCAACTCCCCAATTTGTATATCGTGTCTAGCATGTCCCACCTCAACTTCTCATGACCTTTTGTTATACAAGTCTCTACTATAGTAAAATCTTTGGTTTTGCATCAAAGTAAAATAAACATCACATCTCGGGGAAAGTGAAGTTCATGAAAAGCAACTTATTATCGTGAAGTACAACTTAGAGCCAAAATTTCAGTAAAATCTAGAACTACAATTTAAAACAAAGTGCTAAATGTACTAAGGAAAGGGAATTGTTAACTGAATTTCATGAAGCTTCAGAAACAATACCATGAATTATCTGAGAGTTTATCACCATTCATAATTTCAGAGTCACATTTTAGATTCAGAAGCTTGTCATGAATGTGTTAATAGAACACATTGAATTTATTCATAGTATAGTTGATATGAACTAAGCTGGAATCACTGCTTGAGAATTAGTCAGTCACACGTACCCATCATTCAAATCTTTGATCTTTGGTAATTTTTTTCTCATAATAATTTAATCTCTTTCCAAAATATAAGTAAATCAATCATTGGTTCTTTATTGAGAAGACAAGTAAAAGTCATATTATAAAGACAAATGTTGGATAAAAAACCATTCAACATTTGTTGTTGTTGTTTGAGACAGGGTTTCTCTGTGTAGTTTTGGTGCCTGTCCTGGATCTCATTCTGTAGACCAGGCTGGCCTCGAACTCACAGGATATTCCTGGCTCTGCCTCCTGAGTGCTGGGATTAAAGGCGTTCACCACCACCACCCAGCCAACATTTTTACTATAACTAATCACATCATATTTTACTTGGTTGCATTAATGGGATAATCTGCAAATATTAGGGGCCCATTATTTTCAAGAAAGTATTGCTTTCTCATAGAAATAACCAAGCAACATGATAAGATCAACAAAGATGATTGTCTACTCTGTCAATTCTACAACTGTATTATAATATCAAAACCTTTTTCAAAAGCAGCCAATATTAATTAAGATGAGTTCCCATTGTTGCAGTTTATCCTTCAGAAGTGATGGATGAGAAAGGAAGGTCTAAGATTAAGGTCTAAGATGACGCGGCTGGAAGGATGCCTTAGCAGTTTGGGTAACTTGCTACACAAATATTAGGATTGGAGTTAAGAATTCCAAACCTGTATAAGAAGCTGGGCATTTGGCACATGCCTGTCACACCAGTTTAAAGACAGGTGGAAACAAGAAAATCACTAGGATTTCATGACTTCCAACTTAGCCAAGAAAATATCAGCTGATGATTTAGGGAAAGACATGACTTCAAAAACAATAGGCTGAGAGTCATAGAGGAGGACACAACACCATCTTCTGGCCTCTGCATATGTACAGAGGTATATATACAACTACACAAACACGTGCTCATACACTTACACAAACATACACACAAAAAGTAAATAAGTGATTTTTTTTAAAAAAAAATTAAGTGATGGAGATTATTTTGAAGTTCAAAGATTACCTTGAACTTTAAGAAAATATTTGAATCATTTGATTATTAATTTCTCTGTTAAATTGCATGTGAAAACTGTATAACATTTTAAGCACTTTCTGTTCATGGTAGGAACTTTCCTTATTTATTCCCTCACAATGTTGGGGTAGCAGTGTTATGCTCTGTATACATCCAGAGCACCTAAACCTCAAAGAAATTAGAAAGTGAAACACTAAAAACATATTTTGTGCAAAACCAACCCTTTTAATAAACAAGAGAATCAAAATTGCAACCAGTGTCCATCAAAGGCACCTTGCTCATAGAATTTAGGGTTTCTACAGGTTACAGTGACAGTTTAATTACTTCAGAATCATTTTGCTGCAAATTTTATCATTAAGTACCATGCTATTAGCAGAAATCTAGAATTATTGTGAAAATTGTATTTTTCCCCATCATTCACAAGTGTGGAAACTAAGGATAGTGCAATGTTGCTAACCTCCCCCATGGTCACAAAGAAAGTGTGTTCTGGAGGCAAGATTTGCCTTTTTTCCCATTTTCTAAAAGGTATGACTGTGTACTGTTTCCATAGAAGATGGGAGAGACATTGCAAGAATGTCTTCTCTGTGTCAGCTTCAGTTGGGGTTCTACTTACATTTGCCCATTGACATTCATTGTTACAGAATTACCTTGAATGTGTTTAATTTTCCCTTCATGTGTTAGAAAAAAAAAGAAGAAGAAAACATCAGCTTAATAGCTCATTCAAAGGCACGATTGTTTATTTGAATTTGTGACATTCTATTTAAGCAAATTTGCTGTTTTGTTTACCTAAATATGCTATTGTCAACTCCACAGCTGCCATTGCTTCGATTTGAGACATTTGCGACATTGTCTTCCACCCATATTTAGATGCATGTATATCGGAAGCCTCACACCCCCCCTACACACTTCACAGCTTATGAGAACAGCATCCTATGTGTGGATGTCAGATGCTCACTCTTCACAACAATGCTGTTTGCAACCCTTCAATATAACATTCCTAGTGAGAAATCTCAGTTCTCTTGGAGACCATTGTAAAAAAGCATCCATGGATATTCAGGATCTCTCAGTTTTAGAGGTGATTTGAGTAGTCCTTTAAAAATTATTTTCTGTTCTGGATAAACTTTTTAAAAGAACTTCTGCAAAGGGACATCTCAGTTGAATTATTGCTTCTCTCTGTCCCCAGGGGGAGTGGGAAGTAGGAGAAAAAAAGGTTTAGGGTGAAAGTAGAACAGTAATGCCTACAAATGGAGCCTGTTAATGGAAAAGCCTTCTCATCCATAGCTACAGTCCCACTAGCATAACAACATAATTAGCTTAGGAGTTTTAGTAATTATCATCCAGATTCCCAAGGAAAGCAGTCCTCAAATTACCGCAGTGTAACACAAAGAAAATTGTAAAGTTTCCCTTCAAATTTACTTCAGCTCATAAACAGAAATGTTTGCCAAAGATTTGTGAGAAAAGACCAGCATTGATAAAAAGATCTTTAATTTCAAATACCTTTCAAATAGCATTTCAAACCAATGAATCCACACACAAGCACCCCTCAACATTTACAGCCACATAAGAAACTACAGCCAATAAATTAATATTCCCCTTTTACCCAACCTTATGCCCTTCCATGACCGATTATGGCCCAAATATCTAGCCTAAGTTTTCCTGTCTCTTTCATTGTTTAGCATAATTGCCAACATATACTTAAGCTCAAGATGTAGTATTTTATTCTGTAAAAAGAATTGTAATACAAAGGAAAAATGGCATAAATTTCATGTTGGTTCTTACTCTATGAGCAAAATGAATTTAGCTATTTTTTTGCTTAACTTCTGTTCTTACAATTTCAGTGATGCATTTTCTAATTTACCAGATGCAGTTACAAAACAATTTTTAATGCTCCGGTATTACAACACTCTAGCCATAAATTCATTCTTGATTTTTACTTTGATAACTCTGATAGACCTTTGTCCTAAAGAGAACTTGGTTTTCAGTCATTTTTCTTTCACCTTCTTCATTAACCTATAGGCCTAAATTTCATATGAATATTATTAATTACAAGCCCCTTCCTGGGGATAGTTTCCCTGTACCCAGGTTCCATGTTGTTTCCCATGATTAGAATGACTCTGGTTACTTTTTAAATTTCTCAGGACTACACATTTTTAAATTTCCTTCTTTTTCAGAAATCTATGGACTCTCTACTGTTCTCTGGGACATCAGCACTTGTTCCTCCTACTGTCCAGGCTTTTACCTGTTGGTGGCATATTATGAAAACCCTCTTCAAAAATGGTGTATACTTGAAGAAAGCTGACCCAAATGAGGGTGCCATTTTCCCATGCACTTGACCATAGTATAGATTCTGAAGTCTGATCCCTTGCCTCAAATCAAAAGGACACTGGAGAAGCATTTCAGACCAGAACCTCCACAATTTGGTTAATATTTCCTTTCCATTGCTTCTCAATTCAATCATTTCTGCCCTGACTCTGTACCGATAGCAGATGCTCTTCTTGTTATCATTCTCAACAACTCTTGGCACACAAATTGTAAGATCTTTCTCAATCTTTTTTTCATGAAATTGGATTTATGATTTTTGCACCAGCTTGGTTCCTAGGAAGCAAAGGACTGTAGATGTGGATCACTATCTGGGGGTGAAGATGCCATCACTACTGTTAAGTGGGGTGTTAACAGCTCCTGGATGTGTTTCTGATGCAATGTTGGAAAATTAGCGGTATTAATTAAGATGGGACATCAGAGGATGGAAATGCACTCAAATGTGTATCAGGATAATTGGAACACTTTGGGGAAAATAATAAGAATACATTATGGAATCCTTGCTGTACTCTAGAAAGTCAGAATGTAGAATGTCTGAGCCTGCAGTAGTCCATTCTTCATAGAGCAAGAGTGTCCTGAGAAGCAGTACAGAGTATCCAATTTGTTAGAATGGGTATGTCCTCTCTCTCACCATTATGATCTGTTCTCTCCTACCTTTCTGACCACCAGAGTAATAACTAAGTTTCAAGTTACATATTATCAGCCAGAAAATAGAGAGGCCTCTAAGGGAGACAGGATACTAGATGATGAAGCACCTGCAGGATCCAGGAAACCCAAACCATCAGGAGAGAGCAAAGTACAAACAGAACTCAGTGCTCAGAGTACTGGACAAGAATCTGGGAATAGAAATTTAAATTTGAAATATTATTAACATAACATCACTAACAATCTAAGGCAGACCCTGAGAAATGGCCCTAGACCTCTGTTATATTAATTCTTGCATATTCAGGAAAATTAATGTCTCACAATTATGACCAAGAAATGTTTTTAAAAACTATTAAAATGATATATTCCTCAAGGAATTGCATGTATTAGAATGAAAATACCAAATAATGGTCAAAAGTCTTACTTTGATGTAAGGCCATGACAGTGCTTCACTTATCAAGACAGAAAGAATACTCTGATTCAAAGAAACAGTAAGTTTTTACAAAGTTCAATGGTGATAGTCTTATATAAGCCAAGGTTAAAGAGGATGTGCTCACTAACCTAGCTTTTGAAAAACAATGAGAATTATTGCATTTCAAGAAGTAGAGGCCATGTGGGTGTGCTTAATAAGCAATAGTAAGACGTTGTATTTATTGTTTTGAACAGTGGGTCAGAATGAGAATCAGAAGGGCTTCACTTGCAAAGAGCTGTAAGATATTAATGAAACAATGTAGCCATAGGAACAAGACAGATTAAGTACTGGGAAGGGTTACTGTTCTATCTGTGCAATCCAAATAAGTCAATGATTGATTATTAGGAAGCCTAAGAAAAGTGCTTTGGCAAAGTCATGATTTCATACCCAGTTCTCAGACTTAGAATCCATTCATCAATGGAGAGGCTAATGGTCTATGAAGAAGATTTATGTGTAAACACAGCAGATGAATGCATGACAATTTTTGTTCCTTTCCAAAAAAAAAAAATCTTATAAATGTTTAGTCAAGTACTCATGTGCTAGAAAAAGAGAAGTCTAGATATTTTCATTGTCATTGGATAAAAGATCTGTATTAACATTATTTGTATCTGGGAGCATAAGACACCATAATCAACACCTTCTTAGAGAAATATGGTGGCCAAGATAATAGGGTCTAATCGGAGCTGCATGTCACTCTCAAGTTGCTAGATCTAGTGGCCTTTCTCAAGATACCTATGTGTACATTAGAATGGGCATATTAATTGAGTTGGCAAGAATTCTACATAAGCTCCTAGGCCTAAGTAGAAAGAACTTCCTACAGTGACCAGAATAAGGAGAAATATTTTATTATTGTCTTCTACTAATGAGCAAATCTACAAATCAAAAAATGATATTATATCCTAGGAGAAAGGAGAAAGATGTAGAATTTGCAAAATATGCCATTTAATTTATAAATTGCCCTTCATTAGAACAAGTTGAATGATGTGAAACATGTATGCCTATCAAATTCTCCCCAAGTGAGTGCCTTGAGGAGATTTCTGCGAGGGTCCAAAACAGATGCTACAAGTGGCTAAGGATACTAAACTGAGGGATATTCAATGAATCTAAGCACACTGAGTTCATTAGTTCATTCACTTTATTCTTCTAAGTAAATTTGACCTACACAGTTTCTTTCCTGTTCTCATACTTAGCTCCTGCTTTCAGTCCCTCCTGCTCTCAGTCCCTCCTGTTCTCAGTCCCTTCTGCTGTTCTCTCATCATTCTACTGAGTTCTTTCCATCTCCATCCTCATCTTTGTTCTTCTCAATCCATTCTCCCCAGTGCTGTCAGAGAACCGGTATACATACCCAAGCAGTAATGGTTTGGCAAAGCAAAGCTAGGCTTGAAGTTTTCAAGTTGCAGAGAGAGGTGATAAGGATCCACACATAAAGCAATAAATTTTCTGCTTTCAATTACAACCCAAAAGAAGGGTGACTAAAGGGGAGTTCTCTGGTAGGGTCAACTAAAGGCTAAGATCAATTAGGGAATCTAGGGATAGCACCTGGCTGAGGAGAAATTAAAACTTAATTTTCACAAGAAAGAAGCTTGGCACCTATGGCCTGCCTGGCCTTGAGGGCAATCTCCTTGGGTCAGTGGGAAGTAACTACCTTAACTCAGTAACTAGCAAGTGGCTAAAACATCATCCCAGGAATGTGAGCAGTAAATGTCTTAAGTTAGGGTCTTCTATAAATAACCCAGGGTGAAGGTAAGGAGTTGAAGATTTAATTATTAGTGGTTCTTTTCTCTATCTGTGGGTGAGATGAGCTAATGTTTACCTATGTGCAATTTTGTCCTTGGAAAAAGGTATCTTTGCTGAAATACTTTTGTCTGGAGAATGGCCCTGGCCAGATGTATGTTAATAAAAATTATTCACAGCTGGGGACAGTTATCCAATTAGCCCAAATGTGTAGGGAAAGTTGTGCCCAAGATTGAGATGCAATCATGAGATTACATGTACACATAACATGGAGATGCACAGTAAATGGGGAGAATCATAGTTGTTATTGCACAAGAAGTTTACAACAAGAGACAGCCAGTTCATTCCAAAGGCAGTAATTCCATAATGCCTTGCATGATGGTTTCCTCTAACAGAACCCTTAGTTCTGATAGGCTAACCTTCTGAACTCTAGTTGTCACTGCTGTATACTCCATGGACTTTTGCTACCAGCGGCTCTCAATTTATGTCTACTCAAACTCAATGAAATATTAGGATCAACTGCAATCATGGTGGCAGAAGTATTCATTAGAGCATAAGTGTGCAAGCTTAGAGGTATGTGATATGTTAAATATACATTTTTCTATCCCAGTCAAAGGATTACCATGAGCACTTCCCAGTTACAATGGGTTACATATAGTTACATATAAGTATACAGTTATATATATATATATATATATATATATATATATATATATATATATGTGTGTGTGTGTGTGTGTGTGTGTGTGTGTGTGTTTATTATATACATATATGTATCTATGTATATATTTTTTCTCCTTGGCTCCTTCACTCCCTCAAACTTCAAAAGATTCAATTATCTAGATGTTTTCCAGATTGGCATATTGGTCCACCACATGGAGACATTATTTTAACCAAACCAGATGACCCAAAATTGACAACTGTAATAGAAGCTTTGATAAGATATGAGCTTGAGAATGTGCTTTGACCCATCAGTAAAGATCTGCACAGTTCAATATTCTAAGATAATCTGGAACATCCATTGTATAATCAGGAAAAAATTGCTTCGTTCACAATGCCTACCAGTAAGAAAAAATTGCATCATCTAGTGAACTATTTCAGAGTATATTCAAGCAAGAAATCTCAAGCTTGAAAATGTTTTCCCCATCTATTTACTTAAAGACAGAGTAGGGTCTAAAGAAGAAAAAGTCCTGGGGAGAAGTTTTGTGATACAAAGCAAGTAGACCAGAAATTTTGTCATACCCTATGACTGTTCTTCCATACCTTTTAGATGCACCTGCTCTGTGTGAAATTATTATGAGTAATCATAATAGAATCATGTTATAAAAAGGTAAGATTATGCAACAAAGATGGTGTGTGTGTGTGTGTGTGTGTGTGTGTGTGTGTGTGTGTGTGTGTTTTAAAAACCTGGCCACAGATTAAAAACAAAATACATTATTATAGTATCAAATTGCTTTCTATGCAAAATCAAGCCAAGTAGTTTTGAGACAAGTCAAGCTCAGAAGCAATCTGTTATTGAATGAGAAAGGTAACAAGCAAGATTGGGCTTCGGTAAGCTGCAAATAGCAGCCTCCAAATCTCCATATAGTCCATGGCTATCACTCTATTAAGCTACATCATCTCACATGATGTAGTTACAGGTTAACAGAGAAAGGAGATTGCTAAAATTTCATTCATGAGTAGGTCAACAGGGAAGTTTATCTAAACCTAAACATACTCCTGTTACACTCTGGTCTCACTCAGTGACCAGAAAGACACTGGTGACAGGAAATTCGTCCAGCAGGCAAAACCAGTGTACTACTAGATCATAAAATTAGAGTGGAAATTAAAGTTGAAACATAGGTAATAGCAAATGACTTGTAGGCCTAGAGATGATATTGGGTGGTAACCTCAAAGTCTTGAGTTTCCTCTGTAATCTATGGAGATGGCTCTAAAGGAATCAGGAGCCCCCTCTTAGTAAATAAAATATAAAAAGTGATAAATAACAATGTGTAAGTATGTAAAGGGAGGTTAGTGTTGATTCTTTTAGAAATTTCTAAGGCTGTCTTACAGAGATGGTGATATTTGTTGTTGAAGCCAAGATGACTATAATAAAACAATAGTTAATAGTTTTCCTAAAATAAAAAATACATAGACTAAAAACTAATGAAAGGAACAGAAAAAAGGAAAGACCCTAATAGATCAAGTACAAACTAGATTCATGTCTTTTTGGGGTAGAGTCTGTCACCAGTGTGTTCTTATCACAAGTTGAGCATTGTGTAGCAAAAATAATGATGCTTGGAAGGAGGGAAGACATCCACAACTATATATCTCGTGATACCAGAGTATTCTGGGAAGGACTTTAACCTGTTATATTGGGAACAAAACAGACAAACAACAAAAACTCAAAAGGAAAAGATTTGAAACTTAGCTGCTACATGCAGTAGAAGACAGACTCAAGCAGCCTAGACACTGAGTAATTTTCAAATCCAGCTTGAAACGTTTAGAGATTGTTCAGTGATAAGTGAGAGTAATCAGAAAATACCATGCCTGTGTAGGAGAAGTCATGATTTGATTCTCATTTCAGATTAAAATGTGCAAAATGGAATTTTATAGATGAGATATATTTATTAGTTTTGGGCTGAATTACTCACATCCTGAAATTCCAATTCCTGTACCTCAGAATGAGACTGTATTTGGAGACTGGGTCTTTAAGGAAGATAATTAAAATAATAAGATTAAATGTGTGGGTCGTGATCAACCTGACAAGAATTTTTACCAGAAGAGAAAATGAGAAAACACTAAAACACCTGGCCTGGACACACACACACACACACACACACACACACACACACACACACACACAAAAACAAAAACAAAAACAAAAACAAAAACAAAAACAAAAACAAAAAACCACACCTGTGTCAAGACATACTAAAAAGCACAGACTGCACAGAAAGAAGGTAACAGAGAAATCAAACCTGCCAATATGTTGATCTTGAACTGATTTTCTCTGGAATTTAAAGCCTTCACTCTGGCATTATGTCATGGAGGCCTTCGTACTGAAGAACAATTTGCTGAAGTAACTTACACCAGAGTCAGCTGAGCCACTGACTACTCTGGCTGAATTGAATTAAGTAAGAAATTGGCTATGAGCTGGCAAACATAGACATCTTGGTTTTCTCAGAATATCTGTGCCTTTGATGAAATGAAATACAGCCATTTTAATTGTATGGCACATACATGTATGGGGAGCTTGTTTGATTGATCCAGCCAGTTGTGCTGAATAGTATGCTTAGGTATAATTTGAGACTAAGATGGCTGTTTGGAATTTTTTTCCCCCATTATAGTTAACATGCTGGTAAGAGCAGGGCTGCTTCTGATCTGTCATGAGAAAGGCACACGGTGAACATTATTATGAAGGGTGAATGGCCTGCAAGAGTGGACAGACTCTCCTTTTTTCTATGACTTGTGCACTATTATTGGTGTGTGCCTGAGAACAGCAGGAATTCAATAGCCTATAACAGAGAATGTCCAGAAATAGCACTCTGCCAACAACAGTACCTTCCACTTTGCCAACTACCTTCTTAATTTTTTTAAATTAAAATATAATTAAATCATTCCCCCTCCCTTCCTACCTCTAACCCTTTCCATGTTCCTTTTGCTCTCTCTCCAATGTATGAACCTTATTTATTTAATTATTGTTACATATATTATATGGACTGATCGAGTTACACTTATATATTTAGAAATATAATTGAATTTATTTGAATTAATTTATTTCATGTATATGAGTGTTTTGCCTGCATGCATGCCTGTGCACCATGTATGTGCTGTCTGGTACCCACAAAATCCAGAAGAGGGTATAGACTGTTGTGAGCCACTACGTGGGCATGAATACTCTAACCCACGTTCTCTTAAGAGCAAGTGGTCCAAAACACTGAGCCATCTCTTCAGCCCTATATTTCCTTTTAATAGTCTCTTTCCCAAATAAATAAAAAAGCCCATATACTAAAATAGTAAAATTACAGTTCTAATTCCTCTGCTGGAGAATGTACACTCATAGAGGATTTGCTGTGATATGCCTATCAGTGATAGGCAGGCTGCTTGCTCACTGTCTGTGTAAATATTACAGGAAGGTTCAAAGTGCTAGGAGAAGATTAACTGCCTCCTCTCGGAAGCTTTACCTTTTTCACTATTACTTTCCTTTCTAATTCTCTCCTCCCACTTTGTTTTTCAACTATTTGTGACTATGCTGCCTGCTCCCTATTCAGATTACAGTACTCCAATAAAAGACAAAAAGAGACATGTCCTTGCAATGGATTTGATAGAAGGAAAACAGAAGTAAGCTGGTTGTTTATGGTAGAATATAACAATAGAAAGATTCACACTCTTGGTAATGTTAATTCTAGTATAATAGGTGATATTATTCTTACTGCAATTAACTATTAAAATTCTTGAACTAAATCTTTTTGATTTACACTCTTCTTTTTCTTTAATGCAATGAACTGGATATTTTTTTTCCACTTCCAATTCCTAGATTGAAAGCCCAAATCCAGTGTTATGGAATTTGAAGGTAGGGCTGTGGAGGAAATTATATAATGAGAATAGAAGCCTTATAAATAGAGTAAGTGGCACTACAAAAATAGCCAGGCATGCTGGTGCATGCTTATCATCCCAGCGATGTGCAGGAGGGAGCGGGAGGGAAACCTCAGGCTTGAGACTAGCCTGTTCTGTGGACTGAAATTTAGGAAATAGTAGTAATCCCTTTCAAAAATAATAGTAAGGAAAAAAAGAAAGAAGCGGAGGGAGGGAGGGAGAGACAGAGGGAAGGAGAGACAGAGGGAGGGAGGGAGGGGGGAGGGAGACAATCAAAAGATCCTGTAGAGCAGGCTTCCTCATCTGACCTGAGCTATGAGAACTAACTCTCCTCTCTCTCTCAGCCTCTTTGTTTATGGAACACTGTTGTAGCACCCCAACTGACAATCCATAGTCTCGCTGATTTGGGAATACTACACTTTAGAAGAAGCACATCCTTAGCTAACATTTCTTATTGAAGAATCAATGGTACTAATGAGAATTTATCTTCAAGAAATAAATGAACATGTAGAGACAAGCAGATATATATGAAAGCATTCCTTTCAGAATAACCATAATAACTAGTAATAATGAACCATAAGAATCAATTTAAATGTTTATCAATAAAAAGACATTAAGCAAATTAGGCACACCCATATAATTGCACAAAAGGCCATTGAAAAGCTTATCATGACAAACAGTTTATCTACAGAAACACCCACGGCTGTTCATTAAGTGAAAAAGAACTCAGGGTAATTTGGACCGTGGACTAAATGATCCCTTGTTTATAAATAGCTCATGGATATATGTGTGAATAGAAATCTAAAGAGCAATGATAACTCTTATTAAATATCTTTTCTGAGTCAGAGACTGTGTGTTAGAGGGGTTTTGGTACAATATGACATCAACCCATCTATCAAATCATGTGGACATCGTTATTGTCTTCATTTCAAATGATGTAATCTTTGCCACACAGGCATTTAGTCATAAGATCAAGGGTCAAGCAAAAGTCTACATAACATTTAAAATCATATCATGTTAGATATATTTAATGTTTAAGTTTTTATCACTATTATGTTATTTTATGCATATAGGATAACTATCTTCCAAAGGATAATAATAATTGCCTTCGGATGGTGAAATGCTTTTTTCTTAATCAAGTTAAATGTTTACCAATAAAAAGATCCTATCGATCACTTCATCACATTCTTCTGCATCATTAAGTTTTGAATATAAGCATACATTATGATAACAAAAAGAAAAGGGGAGGCTGGAGAGATGGCCCCAAGGTTAAGAGCACATATTACTCTTGCAGGGGACCCTCGTTTGACTCCCAGTACCTACATCAGGCAGCACACAGCTGCCTATAATTCCAGATCCCGAGGGATCCAGCTTCTCTACACGCTATAAGCACTGTTCTTGTGTGTACCAACTCCACAAAACACAAAAGCAAAAATACAATAAATAATTTTAAAGGAATAAATACACAATGTATGTAGGTGCAAATTTATAAATCAGTTACCCTAAAATGAAACTCCTGGCTCTTTTTGCACAGGGCATCAGGAGGAGTGGCCCTGAATCATGACCAGCCACGTGCTCACCAACCTTAGCAAGTTCTTGATCTTGCCATTTGTTCACATGCAAGTAGGATAATACTCTTGATTTTCTTCAAGCAACTGTCATAAAGATCAAGGAAGTACTGTGTTTCGAAAGTCTGGAAATTTTAAACTCAAACTCTCAAGGAATGTTATTTTTTACTTTGTTCATATTTGTAACTTATTTTATATATATAATAGTGTAATGAAGTGATAAAGTTATCTCAGACTGTCATAAATTACTGTGGATTAAGTCCGTATAAAACATCTGTAGCTAGAGTTTTCCTGCCTGGCCTACAGTCAGGACAAATCTTTGTCACCCGCCAGTCCCACAGCCACTCAGACCCAATCAAGTAAACACAGAGACTCATATTGCTTACAAACTGTATGACCATGGCAGGCTTCTTGCTAACTGTTCTTATAGCTTAAATTAATCCATTTCCATAAATCTATACCTTGCCACGTGGCTCGTGACTTATCGGCATCTTCACATGCGGCTTGTCATGGTGGCAGCTGGCAGTAGATTTGCCATACAGAACATCCCAAAGCAAACATCTTGTACTATAAATTGGCACAGAGTAGGGGAAATTTGTGTGTGTGTGTGTGTGTGTGTGTGTGTGTGTGTGTGTGTGTGTGTGTATACATCTCTGTAAGAACACGTGTATATGTGTGTGTTTGTGTGAGCATATATGTAAATGTTTGTATATATCTTTGTGAGTACACATGTGTATGTAAGTATATCTCTGTGAGCACACATGTATGTGTGTGTATGTATCTATGAGAGCACGCGTGGGTATGTGGTATGTGCATGACTGTGTATCTTTGTAAGCAAACATACGTGTGTGTCTATTAAGCACACAAATATGTGTGTATTTGTATATGCACACATATATGTGTGTGTATGTATACAAGCACACATGTATTTGATGTGCACACATGTATATGTGGGGGGGGTGCACATGTGTGAATGTGTTTATTTAAAAGTTTTAATGGAACATAGCCTTCCCTTTGGAATACTCCTTTAATATAAACTCACATTTCAGATCAAAGGGACAATAACCGGAGTGGTGACTATACATTCTAGTTCCCTCAGGAAAATGAAATCCACATCCCAAAGATTTCCCCATAAACTCTAAGACAGTATCTAATCTATCTAAATGAGTAAATCTCTCAGCAGAGTAGAGGAGTGTCAGGAACTTACCTAGTGGTAGCTAATCATCGGCCTTTCTTTCCTGAAATAAAAGCATTGCTAAAGTCTAGAAACATACAACAGACTTGCTGCTCCTTTTGTTATAAATTCATGTTTTGCCATTGCTTCTACAGTCAATCTATAAAGGCATTCTGTCCTGAAGGAAGAAACTCTGTGTGACTGAGGGTATGGACATTCTCTTCACTGGATCCTGGACTGGCCTGATAACCTGCTGAGTATCTTCTCCATTCTTGTTTACAGCTGCATCCTAAATAAGAAAAAATATTAGCTGAGAAAACAGAGTACGGAATGCTTTTACTCTAGTATTTACTATATAGTGTTTACTGCAAAATCATTGAGTTATAGTTGTTCCTGAATGTGCTTGGTTTGCTTGATGGAAAATGCTTCATTAACCCTTTCTTCTCCAGTTCTCCTTGTCTCTATACTAATAATTGACCTATGCAGTGGACCAAAGACAGTGGAAACAATGAACAATACAGCGTAGTGACATCTCATCTTCTGAACATTTCTGGTGTCCTTTCCTACCACCTTCTCCTGTTTGCTGCATCGTATTTTTGTGGCTCCATGCTCTGTGACTTGACACTTAGTCTGATAAGCTAAGCTCTAATAATGAATCGGTCACCATTAATAGGTGCTTCTAGTCTTCTGTGGAGTTTTTGTTCATTTGAACCACATCTCTTGAAAATAAAGGTTTAGATTAAAGAATGATTATACTGGGAATTTCAACTGGCCAATGAGACCTGGAATAGAGTTTGATCAGGAAATTGATGTACTAAAGATTGTGATTAATCAAACTGCCCTCCCCCCACGACTTGCATATAACTACGATTTTTCTGACAGATACAAGTTAAATATTTCTCTGTGTGACTTGTGATCTAATCCTTTAACAATGGAATTCTATCTAGAGAACTGAAGGTAAAAATCATCACCAAATTACAGATCAGAAAGCCATTTCAGAAGATCAAAATGGTTCGTGGCCAAATTTGAAAAAGGTAAGCCAAGTAGAGTGTAGATAAATGGGATGTTCCTAGGTCTTCTGGGAAGAAGAGAAGACAGATAGATAGCAATGAAAAGTAGCATTGCAGCTGGGAAGATATACACAGTCTAGACACACGGGAGAGCAGACACAGCAGTAAAATATGGCAACAGACTAAATCAGGATTATAGCAACACAAAGTGGAAAAAAGCTGCAGTCCCACCGGTTGATGGAAACTGAGTAGAGTCTTGCATGAGTTGAGTGAGGGGCAGAGACTTATCCATGCTCAGTGAGCTACCCCCTAAGTTAACAAAACTAATTCATGTAGTCTCAATCTTCCTTGTAATACAGCCTCATTGTTCCGGTTTTCTTTTTATGTGAAAAAAAATGTTACATCGAGAATTCATCATATTGGCAAAATTTCCGTTTAGATTTTTAAAACATGATTTGTATACAGCCATTTGACAACCCTCCTAATTACTATAGTCCAGTCATGAATGCTTCCATATACAACAGCACCCCCACATTAAAAGTGTATCATATTAGGTGTTGTGTTGTTTGCTCTCTGCTGCTGTAGTAAAACACTTAGTGAAAGGGGCTCTGTTGGAGCTGTGGATCAGGATGGAGACCATAGTGACAGAGCCGGCACAGCCACAGGAAAAAGGAGCTACTCACTGGTTTTCATCACACACAGGAGGCCAAAAGACAGAACAGGAAGTGTGGTAAACTATAAGTCCTTAAAGCCCGCCTCCTGTGACATATTTTCTCTAGCAAGTCTCCAGTTCACAAAGCTTCCATAACCTTCAGAAAAAGTGCCACCTACTGTGGTCCATGTGTTCAAATATCTGAGCCTATAAGGGACAAGAGACGTTTCTAATTCAAACCACAACATAGGCCACGTATATGACGACACATGGGACAAATTTGTTCCTCCAAACTAAGCTGTTTGATGATGCTAAGAAGTTTGCATATTCAGATATGAGGCCTGACTGGAGGCCCATTTTTCTACCAATGCCAAGAAGTTGAAAAGCAAGTCCTGGGAACTGTTCTGAGATTTAGAGACTTAGTTAAAGTTTTTTAGAATTTGCATTCTTGATTCTAATTCCTGTTTTACATTTTGCCCAATGGGACACATCTTAAACCTTTTTCTTTTCTGGATCTCTAATTGGCACCTTTGCAAGTTTATGTCTATTTTGTGTCTCTGGAGAGTTGTAGAATATGTTTGATTTGATTTCTTAAAAGCACCCAGAAGCCTCATTATTGTACGGACTCTCTCCTCAGCACAAGGCTTTAAAGCTATTACTATTACCATATTCTTTAACTCTCCATACTATAGGCAAAACTGAAAACTAATTGGCATGTTTGAGAATAACTGAGTTTGAATGTCTAGAAATTATTTCTAGCAACAGTAGTGAGGTAATGCTCTGGGCTCCCTTCATTAGCAAAGACCAATCATGGACAACAAATATCTTTGGGAGACTTTTAAGTTCACAAAAGGAACCATAAGTTCTTAGCCTATGGAAAGGAAGCATGCTGTGAATGGATCACTTCTCATGTTCCTGGAAAGCTTTTCAAGTGAAGAGTAAACAGAATCAAACTAATAGTTGGCAAATTCTGTCTCATTTACAGGACAATTACTTAAATGATTTATGCTTTGGACAATTGTCCCAATTATCATAGATAGTATAAATTTCCAAATAGTACCAGTTCCCTGTCTCTGGGATAGTTTGAATCATTGTATACTTTCTCAAAGGACTTTACAGTCTGGGAAAAGAATGTTATAGTCTCCATCAACATAAATGTTCTGTATACAGTCCATTTTGTGATTAATCTTCTCAGGGCAACATATTTTTATTTACATCTAATATTTACTTTCATCCCATTACTATTATTCTCCATATTATCATCTTAAGTCATAGGACCATCTATTCATGATAAGGAGCCAGGATCCTAAAATATTGCCTTCTCAGGAATGCATGCAACTTAAGAGAACATAGGAAGAGGAAGACAATACACGTTTAGAAGAATGAACTGCAGAGCATAAGGCAAAGACATTAATATCAACAAAAAGGGAAGGCTTTAAGCAAATTCCCATTCCAGTGTTTACTTAGCAGGAAATGTAATAGTAATGACTTACATATCAGATATGAAATTAAACCTTATTTAATTTATCCATCTTTTAATAAAGAAATATATTTAATCTTTGTAAAAATATTTTAAATCATTTACTCAATGTCAACTAAATCATTTTTAGTTTTTGATAACATTTTGAAAAGATAAAATTGTAAACAAAATAAATAACAGGTTAATGATATGATCAGAAAAATATATAAACCAGAAGCTAAACAATCCAGGGTATAATTCTAGCTTTGGCATAAAAAAATCCTGGTCAAGTTAGATAAATCATTTCACTTTTGGATATTTGATGTACTATTTACAATGACTGAAGTTTAAGCAAATAATTATTAAGATCCCCTTAAGCCTGCTATAATGGTGCACACACACACACAATTCTAGTTATCCGGAAGGCTGAAACAGGAAGATGACAAATTCTTAGCAGCCTGAACCATTTACCAAAACCTTGTCTCAGGGTGTTATCACTGAAGGCCATGTGGATGTCTATGTGCTATGCTCCCTCTGGAGGCCATGTTGAGGTTTGAGGTCCATGCTGCAGCCAGAGGCCGTATGAATGTCCATGGTCTGTGTTGCTGTCTGAATCCATACTGATGTCAGTCAGCTGTGCTGCTGCCAGAGGCCATGCAGATATCTATGGCCTATGCTCTCACCAGAAACCATGTGGAAGTCAATACTCCATGCTACAAAGGGAGAGGAAGCTTCTTTTGTAATGATATGGATGACTACAGAATCACAGTTGAGGATGAGAGACATAAAAGGCTTCTTTGACAACCTCACTCCACATTCACTCCCCCCAAATGAAACAGTCTAGACAGGAAGCCAGTGAAGGAAACTTAAAAGATGTAATGGGGATGCTGAAGTGTAGTTCTTCACAGCTGATTGCTTCCAGCAGGAATGTGGGTGGGGAAGGACTCAGTTTTCTCTAAAAGGTGGGCGACTGGGAGTTTGACCATGCTCCAGTGAGTACACAGGCAACACAATTTGGACTTGGACTTGGTGTATCTTTTTTTTTTTTCTTTTTCTTCTTCTTTTTTGGAGGAAGTCACAAGGGCAGGGGAATGGACCTGGGAGGGCTGAGAAATGAGTGTGATAGGGTGCATTATATGGCATTCCTAAATAATCAATAAAAAATAATATATTGGAAAAAATGAAATTTGAAAGGGCTGAGGATGTAGCTCAGTAGTAGAGCACTAGCTTAACATATGAAAAAGAAGGACTCCTAGGAGCCCCAAATCTGATATTCTAAGAATGCTCTGGCCGAGGAGTTAAAAATCACTCTTCCTATTCTGAATTGTTCATTATGAAATAGTCCTATATTACAGGCCAATGATTTAAAATCCTTGTTTGTAAAATCTTTTTCTAAGGCATAGTGCTGGGAAGTGGACACAAATAGTCTTTACTTGAATCCTCATAAACGGAAGTCTCAGCCTCAATGTTTTGATCTTTTCCTTGTAAGTACCTTGAGGCAAATTGGCTCAGCAATCACCAACAGCCATGACTGCTATGTAAGAAAATGAGTCCAAGGTTTTGACCACACCAACGTGCTCAGTGCATGTCTGCTTACATTGACGTCCACCTTTTATTCCTGTTTCCATTGCAGCTTTCTTATTTGCCTTCAGTGAAATGTCTCAAACAAGATGACAATTCATTTACTATGTTGCCCGCTTATAATGGTCTTCATCTCAAATTTATTCACATGGCAAGTGTCTTTTACCCTTTAAATTTTTTCACTGGCCATAACATCATTAGAGTTTTAAAAAATGCAGTGATATCGGGGTTGGAAAGATGGCTCCACAGTTAAGAGAACGGCTGGCTCCTCCAGAGGACCTAGAATGAATTCCCACATAACAACACAAGCCATCTCCAGCTGCAGTTCCAAAGGATCTGACATCCTCTGGCCTCTGTGGACATAAGACATGTATGTGTATACAGACAAAGCTGCAAGAAAACACTTATGCACATAAAAAAAATAAATGCATCTTTTAAAAGCTTTTAAAATTTTCAGTGATACAAAGTCATACAGTATAGCCTACCAAAAAGGAGTCAAATGAAAACAAAGAGGAATTAGATTTTAAATAGCAGTATTACTTTGTGTCACTATGCAATAAAGTTGTTTATAAGCAAAATTGAACAGTGTGTCTGGAGATACCAAGCCAGTCTTCTGTGCAATAATGGAACGGATTATAACAATGCTCCTAACTCTGCTAGTTGGTTATTATTTTATCTTATCATTATGCTCTGCTTCCTGCACTGTACTGCAGGGAACTGTGTTCTGCAAGCTAACGTTTCTATGCTTCCTTGACAACTGGCTTTGGCAGAAAGTCAACCAATGGGAGACTAGCAAGAACCTGGAGCTTCAGGGAAGGAAGATCAAAGGGGATGCTTTCCCTCTGTGATTTAGCCTGGTGTGTGCAGGCTCCCTCCAAGTGATGGCAAATGGGAGCTCTGTTTTTGACTGTGTCCCTAGAACCCAGGTGGAAATAGATATTCATTCCTAAGAATGCACATTGCTGGGTCGCATTATCTTTCCATACCAGACTTCAAGGTGTCCCCACTCCATTATCAATGCTCTCTTTTGTTCTCCATGACACTGTGTGGGCTCCATTTTTCTTATTAGACTGTGATAGATCCAGCACTCCTCTTTGAAAGAACATATTATGTTCTTCTTAATAATGGCTCTTTAACTTAGTTAATTTCAGATAAGTTCACTCAAACCTCCAGAAGACAATACCCTACTAGGGATTACAGCAATTTGTGTGGGATGGGGCCTCATCAAATGGTGACCTGCATATGAAAAAAAAAAAAAAAAACCAAAAAGACACTCAAGTGATTCTTATGTCTTCTCGTTGGCATACATCCTTCACTCCTGTGGATGAAACTTAGTGGGATATTTTAGGTTTCTTCAAAACATTATAATACAGTATAATGCTGCCTGACTGTGTGGCATCCATTAGTCTTAGCAATTAATAATGTTTCTAACAGTTCTGTGAGAAGGGGAAAAAGCATAACCAAGAAATCTGTACTCAGGAATGTGGCACATCTCTGAAATAAAAAAACATTTGAAATTTCTAGCACCATTCAAATGCTTGCAATTGAGGTGAGAAAATCCACATGTGGATTCAAATGAAGAATCGATGCAGTCATTCCTGGGATTTGGGCTGAAGGCAAGATACACAGCAAGATTCCTCTCAGTGAATTTTAGCATTGAGGACAGACCTAGGTCCAGCACAGGGGTAGCACAGCAGGTGAGAACGGACTGGAGCTTGCACTTCATTTGCAGTTCAAAGCCGATGACTGCTCCCAATAGAGCAGGCACTGTTTCCATAGCCAAAAACATCTGAGGGGAAAACAGGTAGAAATTGTATGGGTTTTCCCTAGGTGTCGCATACTGATATACCAGTTGTTGTAGAGGAAATTGTGAGTAGGATATAAATGTTATATTTTCTCTTAACAGATACCAAAGGTAAGGAACAAGAGAAGGTTCTCTTGTTTATCCTACTCTATTTAATATCAAATCCTACTCTTTCTTAGTTGCATGGCATGGAAAAGCAGCCTACCGAGCCTCCGCTTACACATTATAGAATGACACAACTGTTGCCGTTTTTTTTTTTTTTTATTTTGAGAAATTTGAATGAAATAGTGTATATGAGTTGGTACATGCCATATGCTCAAAGAGAGTTTTTTAGAGGTATGATAATTACAATTATGATTCTCTGTAAATCCCCCTGAATATGATAAATGTGCACTGCCCTTTCATACTAAATGATTTTCCTGTTTGACCAGGAAGGTGATCTTGTGTGACAATGACCATAGATAGGGCTACCTTTCCAACAAGTGGCTTCTTTGTGCCAGATGACAAGGTGGCTAGTTGTTTTTCTTTTATTGCGATGTGGTGGTGGTTTGTTTGTTTGTTTGTTTGTTTGTTTGTTTCTTCTGTTCTAGGTTTTTGATTGGTGCTGCTTTTTTGTCTTGAATGCTTACTGTTTATTTCTTCAGCTTCCACCTCGCTTTCATCAGCAGTCAATCAGCGTAAGAACAAGAGGGGCTCCATTCCTTTCTGGCCATGGATCTAGAGCGTTTCCATTCTCAATTTCAAGAGCTTAAAGAGTCCTACACTTAAGCCAATCCTTTTTAGTCCCCTTAACACAACTTCCGAGTTAACGGGTTTTACAACCCCGTTCTGATGACAGACATGTTGATTCTTTCTAACTTTTTTATCACAGGTACTAGGACCTGTGATTCAGGACACTAACTCCATTTGGTAGAATGTTGGCTCCAGCTTTTTATCTGTGAAAAAAGAAAATAAGAAACGGATCAAATGACCATATTTCCTTTCTGTGCTAAAATCTTGTGATTGCGTCATCTTCCCCGAAGACTGACCGGTCTCCCTGAGTAACATCAGTCGCATAGCTATTGGTGAAGCTTTCTCATTTTTTTTCTCGCCCTCCACAGGCAGCTAGAGATGAAGGTGCTCAGAGAGACGTTATGTGGGGCTGTGCTTGAGGTCTCCAGACTCCGATAGACTCATATTGTGGTCCATTTCTTCTGACCGTGTCCTCCCATTGTCCTGCTATGCCAGCCTAGCAACATCTGTGCTGCCTGCTACAGATGTCACCTCAGGGAAACATTCACCAACTCAGGAAGACAGGCTTTACCTTGCAGAGTTCTTCAGCTGTTTCGGAAAACAAACATGCTCATCCAGATGGGTTAGCAGAGCATTTCTGAACTGCTTCCACTGCTCCTCTCCTGCACTCTCTGCACAGAGGCTGCGGAGAACAAACTCAGAGAAATCCGACCTCATGACCTACCTACGCTGTAGGCTTAGCCTGGGCGTATGTTCTTCCTCTTCCACAAACCATTTGTTTCTGCAAGGCTGCCTGATCTAATCACAACACCACTGCAGACCGAGGCACAGAACAGCAACAACAAAGCAGTAACTGCTCAGTCGGATAAATTCCACAATCACTTAAGAGAACAAAAGGTCAAATATTCACTAATATACTTGATGTGAGGGTTTTTTAATAAGTCAGTTCAAATTATTTGAACCAAAAGAGCTATGAAATTTCATTTTAATAATATGGGCAACGGAATGGAGCAGGAAGTTAGACATCAATGACACGAAGTCCCTGGTTAATTACTGCTAGTTATTAAAATGGACAGTTATTAAGATAGTTTCAAACTATAGTTACTGAAATAGCTGGTGGGAAGCAGGAGCTGTGTCTTCCTGAGAGCTGGGGTTCTGCTGCTTCTGCAGGCAGATAGTGTCAGCATGCAAACTGGGCTTATGCACAGCAAACAGTCATGGTGCCTGCTCCTGTCCCTGGATGCTGCTGCAAGACTGTTTCTCTTCCCTCCCTTAGTCTGTGAAGATGGTGATGTCTGTGTGAGGAGGAACGTTATATTGGGAAGTGGTCCTCCATTTAATGTTTTCTTTTATGAGAGTTGTCTTGGTCATGGTGGTCCTTCACAGCCGTAGAACAGCAAGTAAGACAGAAGTTACATCATTTTCCCCCTTCCCATTTCTCCCTCTAAACCCTCCCTCGTCCTCTCCCACTAATCCCTCCCATTCCCCCACTCTTAACTCCCTCTCAAATTTATGACCTTTTCCCTATGTATATGGTTTCTGGACTGCCTGTTTGGTATTGTACAACTAATTAGGGGATTCGTCCTTGGGAATGACTAATTCTCCTTTTCTCAGCAGTCTTGGTTGTTGGTAGTTCTTTGTCTAGGGGTGGGGGCACCTTAAAATCTCCCCCTTCAACATTAGAATATATCTATTAGAGTTCTCATTTGGGGGTCATATGTAAGCATCCATATTGTTTTGGTATGAGGGTAGCTCCCCTGTCATTACTAGGAGGAACAATCTCACAGCATAGGTCCAAGTCTCTGACTGTGATGGTCTTCCTCCCCTGTCTTCCATGATGTTCTCCAAGCCTCGGGGACAGGAATTGTGTTGTAGATATAACATTGGCAATAGGTACCCCATGATCGGTTGTTCTCTGCTTCTTAACCAGTTGTGGTTTCCTGCAATGGTCTCCATTTGCTGCAAAGAGAAGTTTCTATGGTGCGGGTTGAAAGTTATATCCATAAGGCCAAGATGATGTCTAATCCACAGATCTGGAGCCAAGTCAGACAAAGAAGACATGTGAATCAGAAGTGCCATTTATTCCCACCTGGTTTCTAGAACTGTAGTGGTTATTTTGATGTATTTGTGCTCACTACATTCTAAGGAGATTTCTAAAGCTCTACATTCAAAGATAGTAAGAAGGAGAGGGCTAAGTTTCAAGACAGAATTGGCATTTTGTGAAGTCCAGTTCTTTTGATCAACATAAAGCCATAGTATAGTGAAGAAAGGTGATTATGAAAGTCATGTTATTCACACCCATGAACTGAGAGGAATTAGTGTCAACTTGACTGTTTCTATTCAGTTTATGACATCTTTTAACTCACTCTTGTGTCTGATAACTGTTCTAACAAAAAAAAAAGATGAATACAATTCCTGTTGCAATCTTTCTATTGAGAATAAAAGATTCTCAATGTTCTTTCAACTCTGGCTATTTCTGCTCTTGCTCTAAACATTTCTGTGACCATCGCTGCAGGTGAGAGCACACAAACACAGGACTGGGTGAGAGAGTTCTCCCCCACCAGACCTATACATTGAAAAGAAAGTCAGCGAGGAAGTGATAACTGAGTGAAAAGAGCACATGTTGACTGTTCCTTCCCCTTCAGCCCTCTCTGTTACCGGCCTGGATGTGCACAAATGTAGTCAGTGTTTGAATTTCAGTTTTTCTGAAAAAAGAAAGAAAGAAAGCAATAAAATAGATTAGGAAAACAGAATTTGTAGGTTTGCAATATACAGTCATTAAAAAAGAGAGTGTGCAATACCCCTTGCTACACTTAACATTTGGGTGCTTAGCTTAAATTATTTGAGAATAGAATATAATACTTAACTTATAACTAATATCCTAACAATATACTATAAAGTAGAGGGAAAAATAGTCTTTGTAACTGTGTAACAATACAGTATTAGAGTTAATTTAGGAGAATTTGATTATATTTAAGGTCTTTAATTTTAAAAGTGAAATCAGAGAATGGAAGTTATTATTAGAACATAGGAGGACTACAGAAGGAGAATCTTACAGACAGTAAAGAGAGGCTAGGCTAGATGACTTAAGGTATTTTTAAATTCAACAAAATTATTTAAGTATAGATTGCTAATAAGCCAAACTAAGATTGGATGAATTTTAATGAAGAACATTTTTAGTGGTGTTAAATAATTCTCTACAATGAGAATTATTAATCTAAGTTCTTTGAGAGACAAATTAAGTCATTGAATTTTTCAACAAGTAGAAGCTGAGATTCTGGTTGATGCCAGTCCTGATTTTCAAGAACTTTTAAAGGAAGGTAATTCTCATGACACAGTATAGAAATCTAATAATGGTTGGAGAAAACTGCCTCTTTCGAGTTACAGATGTTAACCTTCTTTAAGAATTAGTCACATCTTTTGTACTTCAGATTCTACACTCAATCTCAGTTCACTAAACTCAGTTCTGCTGGATTATTTGCAGTGTTTTGTAGTTGTTGCTGTTTTGGTTTTGGGATTTTTTTGGGAGGGTTGTTTGTTTGTTTGTTTTTGGTCTGTTTTTCTCTTTAAATTTTCACACCCCGTAGCGGTTTGACTGAGCTTACACTGCCTCATAACTTAACTGGGTAAATGAATATGAAGCAGATGTGATGGTTTTGCTGCTATTGCTCTCGTCTTTCACTGCTGCCACAAAGAGATGACAGCAGGCTAGCCTAATGCCATCTCACAGCCCAGTCCCAGAGCAAATGTGATTTAGACCACGGAATCCCAGAAATTCAATGATAAGGTAACTGCATCTCTGAGAGTGATTCCAGCTACTATGCCATGGGACACAGTCAGGCCATTTTCTTTGAGGCTAGGCTAAACAGTTCATCTGTAGAATTATCAGCAGATAGGTCATTATCTTCTCAAAGTCACTAAATTTGATTCTGGTTTGCTAAATTTTAAGAGATAGTTGATCGTTGCTACCAAAATTAAAACACAACACCAACTAGACCTTAGTTATTTCAATATCAAATGATTTTGTCATTTCATGCATAAGTGGTTCCATCCATTAAATGCAATTACAATCATGTAGTTAAAGCATGTTGACTCAGCTGCATGTGTCCAAAGGCTATGCTAATCAATTCAAATCCAAGTCATAAATCCAGTTCCTCAATGGTGTATCTTCCTCAAAACAGTCAAACAAATGTCATTTAATTGATTTTATTATTTCAACTAGATAGTTACCTCATTAAGAGATACCCAACATCGTGCTTGAAAAATTAAAATATGTTAAAATTTCAGAAATCATTAGAAGAATATAATTCTTTCTACCTTGGATATCCAGAAATTTTGCTGCTGCTTCTTAATTCCACTTAATTACACAGAAGTAAGGGAAAACAAATCACAAAAATGTAGAACAAGCTACAAAATATAAATCAGGAGTCCTCAATATATTTAGTATTTTTCAAAATCATTATTCAAATAGCATTGCTAAACAAAATGACAAATGCATGTGCATTTCAAAAGAATAATGGAATTAGTCATTTATGACTCCAAGTTAATTTTAAATTATTTTCATAGATCATAATCCAAGCCAGAGTCATAGGAATATGGAAATGATTTCAATAAAACATCAGAATATATTAATAAAAAATGTAGCATTCTAATAAGAACTACCCATTGTGTTGAACTTAGTATTCACAAGAAATTGTGCCAATTTATTTACAGCTATTTGCCTTACAATAATAATACCTGAAAATACTGGCCGTTGGGGTATAGGCTGTACTTTGGAATAGCAGTTACAGGTATAGTCACGAGATGTTACATAGATTCGGTAGAAAGAGAATATACTATTTGATCTAATTAACAATGAAAATCAAAGATAATAATTACCTAACATTCTGATTCAAGTATATTTATTTTCTATACAACTTCAACATGTCAAGTATTTCCAAAACTGAGTTTACATGTGGCACAAGACCCAGACAGTCACCCTGTGGGGTTTTATAAATTCGTCAATGTGTCATGAGTCTAAAACTTAAACATCCATTTCCCACTTGAAACTTCGGATTAATTATCCACAGAAGGAACTTATCAAGGGTGTGACCAATGAGGAGAGCCTGCAATTAACATACGGCAGAATATGTTGGAACTTGCTCTCTCTGGATGTACACTTAATTTGTGTACCAAAAGACAGTGGTGAATACACTATAACAAACGCTAAACTCCAAATTTCATGAATACCTTATTTATTTGAGTGACTTCCCATGTGTTTGTTTCTTTCATCTTCGAGGAATGTAGATAATTCTGATGCAAAATCTTTTCCTAAGCATTAATAGATCATCCATCAGACAACCCAAGTCAGTTCCCTCCCCTAAGCAGGCAAGCTTCCTTCTGGAATACTCACTAACCACACGACTACTAATTTGTTCATTATTACTTCAGTGAGGGAAGTTATGTACCTTTGGCTTGAAATAGTTAATGATTCTGCTAATTGTCTAATTTGCTCCTGGGAAACACTCTTGACTAGAATAAGCTCGCTGAATACAAGATGATACACGCCAGATGTCTTGACTCTTCACTAAAGACTCAAGAATCTGCAGAAGAGCAATTTCTTCCATATAAAATCAGTTGGTGGAGGTGCAGGGAAACTGCAATAATCCAACTAGGTGAATATAGAGCCACACAACGCTATTATTGTTGCTTCCTGGGGTTTTCAGATACAGAAGAGCCCTAGATTAAATACCCTTAAGCTGAAAAGTCAGAAACAGAGCCCATTTTATTTAAACTTTAGTAAATAGAAATATTTTGAGTATGAATTACACATTTCCTTGACTTAATAAAAACTTTGATGTAAGCTGTAATTGTCATGAGCTACTCCAGAACATTCTAATACAAGTCAAGAACTGATGCGTAAAATTATCCTGCGTGAGTCTAACACCCAATGCTAGTTAGTCTTTTGTCAACTTGACAGGTGATAGAGTCACCAGGAAAGGGAAATATCAGTTGAAAAATCATGTCTATCTCATTCATCTGAAGACAAGACTGTGGGGCATGGTTAACATTAGAGTTAGGACTATGGGTTAGGGGCTAGGGTTAGGGTTAGTGGAAGGGATCAGTCCACTCTAGGTGATGTCAGGGCAGGTGATAATGGGTTCTATAAGAAAAGTAGCTGAATAAGCCAAGAGCATCAAAGCAGTATGCAATATTTCTCCACAGCCTTAGCCTCAGTTCCAGCCTTCAGGTTCCTGCTTTGAATTCCTGACTTGAGGTCTCTTCATAATGGACTACAATTTTAAGCTAAAATGTTTCTTTTCTTCTAGGGTTTCCTTTGGTCATGGCGTTTATCACTCTGACAGACCTGGCCATGTTTTAAGGAAGACTGTGAAAGTGATTTGAACTCAGAGCTGTAAATGGTAATGAGCGTTCAAATCTTAATTGGCTGCGTTTCACAAGCTTGGAAGATAAAAGTGCTGAGAGAAATGTAGATGATGGAGGCCTGGCTTGTGATGTTTCAGAGGGAAATTGGAGACTCCCTCAAAGACCCTGTCTGGGCCATTTGAATGATATTTTGAAAGAAGAATACGTGGTTTTCTGCTCAGTTGGGCTTGAAGATTTGCCTGGGATTAATAAGAGACCAACCACCCACTGGAAGGAAATCTGTGCTCCACTGGGACAGCTAGCGTTTGCTAGCTGGGCTGAAAAATCAGCTGTGGTTAAGAGACGTGCCATTGAGGTGAAATCTTCAAGGAAGTGTCTCCTCGGGGTTAGCACATGGTAACTGTGGTCCAGAAGGGGCTAATGATGCATCTTGAGTTGGCTGTTGAATTTGGTAATGTGTCAGACTCCCACGTGGTACTGACTTTGTCCGAATGAAAGCTGTAGGATTGAAGGATTTATGAAGAGACGCTAAGTCTTGCCACCATGAGAGGCCATTGGTGAGTTATCAGTTGCAGTGGAAACCTGAGGATTGAAGGGGTCATGAAGAGAAGCTGAGATTCGATACCATAAAGCAGTCCCCCAAAATAGGTTAGCAGGCCATTGGTGAAAATGCAGCCTCAGTTTATGTGGAGACTTCAGCATACTGGGGGTACCAGGACTGTGGGATGTCTGATGAGAAGAGTGGCAGGTGTGACGGGAGCTGACCTGAATCTATAAGATAAAGCTGTGTGTGTGTGTGTGTGTGTGTGTGTGTGTGTGTGTGTGTGTGTGTGCGCGCGCGCGCGCGCGCGCGCGCGAGTACAGAGCTAGGGAAGTAAAACTGAGTGAGAATTTTGGTTTTGTAGTTTTACCAGAAAAATAGGACCTGGAGTCCAAAACTGACCAAGAGGGAGGAGTCCATCTTAATAGCTCCCAAGGCTAAATAAAAATTGAATTATATTCCATAATAAAGCAAAACTGTATTAAAAGAATATTATTAATGGGTAATCAACAGTACCATTAAAATATCAGTTTGTCACTAATTTTTTGCAAGATTGATGTAGAAACTACAAAATATTAATTAGAAATTTACTTGTTCAGTATTTGGAAGACAAAGTTGTAACTTCTTCCCAATGATATCTCCAAATTTAATTACATCCTAATACAAAATACAAGACATTTTGTTCACTTTTCTTATGTTTGGTTTTTTTTTTGTGTGTGTATAATTTTGACCATCTGATTCAGAAATTCACACTGAAAAAAAAAAAAAAAACTCTAGTAACTCTAGCATGCCTATAAGCACAGTACTTAACAAGCTGAAACAGAGGGAGTGAACATCCAGGCCTACCCTAGGCTACATAGAGAGACCATGTCTCAAATTTTAAAGATTAAAAAACCAACAATAACAAGATACCAATCATCTTGAATGGACACAGTCAAGTGACCAGTAAACCCTGGAAAATTTCTTAACCCTATCATGGGTGGGGACATGCAAGTTAAAATTAAGATACTATTATTAACAAACCAGGCATGTAGATACAATTAAAAGTAAGACTTACAACATTATGTTTTGTCAAGAAATCTCCCTCGCTAAGTTGATGAAAGAACAGATTTGCACAAATGTTGAAATAATATCTATTAAATTTGATAGTATCTATTAATATCAATACCCTAGCATTTCAATACTCAGCATATATATCACAGAATAATATGGTTGCTATGTGTTATTTTCATAGCAAATGGATAAAAACTAAATAATCTGCTAATAGAGTGAATAATTAAATTGTGATATATTGCCACCTTGGAATGTAAAAAGCATTCAAAAAAGCTGTATAAAAGATGAAAGATGGAAGTCATAAATATTGCAAATAAAAAAACAATGGCTGAATTTTACATATGAACATGTAATCAAAGAGCTAGCAAAATATTAGTTATATATATCCAGCAAAATAAGAATTTGAACATTTAAGTGTTTCTCAGTCTCCCTCTATTATTTTGTGAGGATTAATATGTGTTTTGTCCTGCAGTAGTCTTTCTTTTATAAACTTGGTTGCCTTTGTGTTTGGTGCATATATGTTAACATTTACAATGTTCATGTAGTGACTCCTTTCTTTTCTTATTAGTTTTGGTTTGAAGTCTAGTTTGACAGATATTAAAATGGCTACACCAGTTTGCTTCTTAGGTCCATTTGCTTGTAATATCATTTTCCATCCTTTTACACTGAAATGATGTCTATCCTTGATGCTAAAGTGTATTTCTTGGGTACAGCAGAAGGATGGATCTTGTTTTCACATCCATTGTGTTCATTTGTGTCTTTTCATTAGGGAATTGAGACAATTAATATTGAAAGATATTGATGATCAATGATGGTTGAATCTGGTTATTTTGTTGTTGCTATTTATTGTTGTTGATAGTGCTACTGCTGGTAGTGGTGGTGTGTGTATTTCCCTTCTTTTGATTTGGCTTGTCTGAGATCATTTATTCCCTGTGTTTTCATGGATGTAATTAACCTCCTTAGAATGGTGTTTTCCTTCTAGCACCTTTTCTTGGGTTGAATTTGTAGCTAGGTATTGTGTAAGTTTGGCTTTACCAGGGACTATCGTATTTTCTCTATCTCTGGTCATTGGGAGTATTGCTGGGTATAGTAGTCTGGGCTGGCATCTGTGATCTCTTAAGGTCTGCAGCACATCTGTCCAGGCATTAAGGCTCTTAGATCCTCCATTGACAAGTCAGGTGTAATTCTAATAGGTCTGCCTTTATCTGCTACTTGATCTTGTATCCTTTAATTTCTTTTCTTTGTTCTGTACATTTAGGGTTGATTATTATATGCCAAATGACTTTCTTTTCTGGTCCATCTAGTTGGTGTTCTGTATGCTTCTTTTACCTTGATAGGCATCTCCTTTAGGTTAGGGAAATTTTCTTTTATACTTTGGTTTTGGATTAAAATATTTTCTGTGCCCATGACCTGGATTTCTTTTCCTTCCTCTCTTCCTATTATTACTAGATTTGGTCATTTCTTAGTGCCCGTGCCTCTGAGGCTCCTGATTAACTTCTTAAATTTTATATTTCCGGATTTTCCTCAATTTCTGTTTATTTCTTTATTCTATTTCAGGCCTCGAACTGATTTTATTCTTTTCCTTCACTGTGTTTTCACCGATTTTTTTTAAAGGATTTATTCATACCCTTTTTTATGGCTATTTTCATATTCATAATAAAGTTAGAAAAACATGTTTGCTAATTCCTGACCTGACCTTAGGCTATCATTTAAGTCAGCCTCACCCTCTGGTACACATGACTGGTCATTGTTCTGCTTCTGCAACCACAAGGCTTTCTGCTCTCCTCCCTGATCAAACAGTGATGCCATGGTAACACAGCTATATCCCTTTCTTTCGTAAGAAGTTCATATCCTGTCATGCTTACCGACAGCCACCACACCTGCATCAACCAACCGTGCCCAACTTGTGAGTTTCGCCTTTATAAACCTCCTGGTTTACAAACTCAGGGCCACTTCTTTAGACTTGTAGTCATAAAGTGTGTGCCCCTGCCTGGTCTGTGTGGCTCAATAAAAGCTTCAAATTGATGAAGAGCTCAAGTTCATAAAGAGTTCATCACTCAGCTTCTGTTGGATGAGAACAGCCCGACTACAATAATAATAGCGTTTTTAAGGTCTTTGTCTTGTGTTTCAGCTATGTTGCAATACTTTGGACCTACTGCAGTAGAGTTGCTGGGCTCTGGTGGAGACTCGTCTTCCTGGCTGCTATTGAATGTGTTTTTACACTGGTGTCTAGATATCAGGGTTTAGAATGATTGTAATTTAGGTGCTAATATCTAGTGTTGTCTTTGTTGGGTAGGCATTTTGTTTCTTGGTTTCTGTTTGCCCTCTCTGTTCTTAGGAAGGCATAGTGACTGTGTGTTGTCTGGTGGGGAACTTATCTAGGATACTGCCAGGTGTGGCCACTGGGGGTTCTGGGTAGAATGGATTTCACGGTATTGAAGATTTAGACTTAGGAATAAGGATGGGCCAGAAGGAGGCCAGCTGAGGAGGTTCAGTGGATGGAATAGAGCAGTGTGTTTGCACCAGGATTTCCTTTGTTCTTGGGAATGAAGGAAGAGAGTTAAGAGAGGCCACAGCAGGTAGTCTGCTACAAAGCTGAGGATAAAACTGGGGATTGGAATCGGAGGAGAGTGAAAATCTGAAGCTTGCCTGATCCCATGTCCTGCTTGCTTTCCTGGCAAGCTTTTCGGGCACATTTCCAAGGAATGCCTGCTGGATTTGGGGGCTGAGACAAAGGAATGAGTGGGAGGAAGGTTGGTGGAGATGTTCTGCATCATTAGCTAGAGACTGGGGTAGTGAGGAAGGGGGAGTTGCAGGAAAGTGGTCTGCCCCAGAGCTGGGAATGAAACTGGGGGATTGATTGGATTTGGAGGAGAGGAGGTTGAGCTGAAGATCCTGAGTTAGGCTACCTGCTTCTTGGCTGGAGTGAGTAACTGTATCTTTCATTTGTCAGGAGGCAAATTCAAGCCACTAGAAGCAGGTATTCTGCCGTATAAATACAGGCTCTTTTGAAATTACACATCCAAAATATTTTAATGTGCACTCTGAAATAAGACTAATGAATATTTTTTCTTTTAATGTTTTAATTAGCTTCCTTTGAACCCTCTGATTTCTCTCAATTTGATAGCCTTGTTTTCTTTGATTATTGTTTCTCTCTCTCTCTCTCTCTCTCTCTCTCTCTCTATCTCTATCTCTATCTCTATCTCTGTGTGTGTACAGAGTTTGGGCAACCAAACAAGGGGACCGATTCTTGGCAGAAGCTGACTCTCCTTCGGCCAGGAGTCCTTAGTTGTCTGTAGTCCTTCTTCTCCGGTTGAGAGCCTGTGAAATTTTCTCCCTTACATCTTGGCATGTCCGTTGACAGTGCTGTTGTTCTTCTCTTGTTTACACAGCCATTTCTAGGAGGGACCATTTCACAGCCAACCTCATCGTCTTCTGGCACTTAGAATCTTTCTCTCCCTTTTTTCTTTATGTTCCCTGAATCATAGATGCAGGAATTGTGAATGGTTCCTGTATGGAGTTAGTAAAAGTGCTGTCCTTCTGCAGGCTGGAGAGACCGTCAGTAGTTACCAGCCCTACTGCTCTTGCGAAAGACTTGAGTTCAGTTCCCAGCACCCAGTCAGCCATGTGTAGCTCCAGTTTGAGGACACCCCACACCCTCTTCTGGCCTCCATAGGCATTGTACACTTGTGCACACTGCCCCTCCCCCACTTACACTCCTTTAAAAATAAACATAAAAATTTTTAAAAGTGCCACCCTTTAAAAATTCCATACCAATTTTATTTATAATGAATGGCAACAGCAAATACCTCGAGCTTGATAAAAATATAATCATTTGATCATTAAAGGAGAGGTATTTGCTCTTTTCAAACTTAGTCAATTTGAATTTATTTAAACACACAAGAGACATTTTGTGAAGCAAAACAGACAGAGTTTGTTACCTTAAGGTAGGGCATTCATATTCCTTACGTCAACAGTGTAGCTTGAGAGAGGCAGATGTGATGGAGCCACCGAAAGAGGCTGGATATCAAGCACTAACAGGCCTCTCATATCATTTCTTTAATATTTGTTTTCTTGATAGCCAACCATGGGGTGACTCCAAGTAAAGGAATACCTGCTGCTTCCCCCACCCCAATGGAGAGCAGTGTGGTCCTACTTCTACTCTTTGGGAATTTGTCAACCAGGGGATTTTTTATTCTGGACGCTTTAGAATTTTATGGAAAACACAGAGGCCTATCACTCATTTGAAAGCAATGGACTGATTGTCTTTTTCATGGCTGTATACGCTGACCGTGGCTATAGAGCTGAAGTAGCCTTTAATACATACTTGGAGGGAAACAAAGGGCTTAGAAGTAGATGATAGAGTCCTGGGACGTAGAAGAGTGATCAGGACTCTTGTGTAATATTAGAGGGACCAGCCTTAATATTATACATCCCAGGGGCTCAGGAGAGAGAACTACTAATGGTGAGAACTATTTTCAGGAAATAGAATCTCAGCACACCGAGCTCTATCATCCACTTGCTTTACACACAGCTTCAGTTCTGTTCTCATGTCTAGCTCCTTTCTTGCCTGATTTCTCTCTATACTTATCTATTGCTCCCTCTAAGTTCTATCTTAATTCTCTCATCTTAATTCTGCCTCATCTAGGTCCTTTTCAGCTTGTTCTTACCCAGCTAGTACTTCCCCATCTGGCTCTTCCTCATCTTCCATCTCATTACTCTAGTACTCTCTTCTAGCCCTTCAATCTAGTTCTTCCCCATCTCAGGTTGTTCCTCTCAAGTTCTTACCCGTCTAGTTCTTCCATACTCTTTTCTCTTCTCTGACTCTCCGTGCCCTGGAAGTCCTGGTATATAAAGCCAGGCTTCCAGGGTCAAACAGAGGGGTGATAAGAATCGCATTGAGAGGCAATAACCATTAATTATCATTTGCAACCCCAAAGGGAAGTGACCAATGGGAAAATGAATTAACTAAAGGCTGAATTCCGGTAATATCTAAGAAGAGGGAATCTTATGTGCTCATCTATAGTCTTAAACGTGATTGGTAGAAAATGTTAAGAATCTAAGTTGCGCCGGGCGGTGGTGGCACACGCCTTTAATCCCAGCACTCGGGAGGCAGAGCCAGGTGGATCTCTGTGAGTTCGAGGCCAGCCTGGACTACCAAGTGAGTCCCAGGAAAGGCGCAAAGCTACACAGAGAAACCCTGTCTCGAAAAAAAAAAAAAAAAGAATATAAGTTGCTAGGTCAATGGGAGAAAATAAAACTGTCTTCTTTTTTCCTGTGGCTCCTATCTGTCTAAGCTATCTGCCGTTTTTCTGCAGGGTGGGGGAAAGTGTGCTCAGTTGCTAGGCAACATGTGCACAGCTAGATGCCTCTGGTGATAGTTAAAGGGAGATCTGGAACTAAAGGTAAGATTTGGAAAAGAAGGGGCTGGAGAGATGGCTCAGAGGTTAGGAGCATGGCCTGCTCTTCCAGAGGTCCTGAGTTCAATTCCCAGCACCCACATGATGGCTCACAACCATCTGCAATGAGATCTGGCACTCTCTTCTGTATATATAATAAATAAATAAATCTTTAAAAAAAAAAAGATTTGGAAAAGAAGGAAGTAAAGCTTAATTGGCACATCCGCCAGGCCTTCTCAAACAGGTAGCCTGGATGCTTAAGTCTGTTCTTAGAGAGTACAGAGGTATCTCTGATAAGGTACTTTCTTCCAACTGGGAATGGACCTGGCAGGATGCTGCCAATGATGATAATTACAGGGAGGCTTGAACTGGGGTTCTGGCTGAGCATAGCTGTCAGTGCAGAAGGTCATCTAAATATTCCTACAAGTGGTTAGGTAAGGAGTTAGCGGTCTATAAAGTTAGTAAGGCTGTAAAAAAGGAGGGTCCGAGCTAAATTGTATAAAGCTATTACTTAACATCTACCTGACCTAGGTGGTGTCTCCTTGTAGAATTTATCTTAAATCAGGAGACTTGCATGTGGACTGTTATTTACTGCTAGTCCTTGAAAGTGGCCAAGGGAGAATCTGATTCCAGAGAAAGCCTTTCCTGAGGCTGTTCTCCAAATACCTGGAATGTGTATGTCCAGAGAGTGATCAGTCCACACTGTTAGCCCTTCTCAGGGAAAAGTCAATTGGGAAAACTATGAAGGCACACATGATTTTCATAACATAATACAGCTGATATATAACAAGCCAAGTAACACCAAAAACTTCTTGGGATTTGGCTTCCTCTGGAGGAATTCCCTGATTCCTCCAGGTAGTGACTTTGCCATAACCAGCTGAGTTCTTATGATATTCCTGTGACCTGCAGCAAAGGACAATAACAGCAAATGAGTCATACCCAAGAACATGACATGAATGACTAGTGTGGACAAATACAGAAGCTGGCCATATAGTTCTTGCTCTGTGTGTGTGTGTGTGTGTGTGTGTGTGTGTGTGTGTGTGTGTGTGTTCTAATGGAATATTATTATGAGAAATTGGATAAGTTTAGACCTTAAAAGAACCAAGTCATAAAATTCAAAAAGAGACAGAGCATTTAAACCCTAAACCTAAGAGAAATCACCAAATGGTCTGTATGGGTTGAGATTCATTAGCATCTGTCACAGTTCCAAGGAATTAAAGTATTAGTTACTCCTCCTTGCTTTCTTAGCAACCTTATCTTCTCTAAACAATTACAATAAAGAATTAAGGAGTTAGGTGGATTTTATTTTGGGCAATAAAATTAATCATATATATAATGAAATTTAAGATGAATAAAAACTCATTTCTTGAGTTACTGCCTTGTTTCTCAGGTAAATTGCAGTGAGTAAGTATATCCATATTTATTTATTCTTAGTCTCTTAACATATATGGATTGTTCAACACTTCTTTTGCTGTTCATAATGTAAAAGAATAAGACCATTCTCTAAAACTCAACATTAATTCCCTGGTGTGGGTGCTTCAGAATCAAAGACAAAGTAAAGTAACGAACACCTCAAAAGGTCTTTTAAAACTTAGGTTTTTCACAAAATTCCTACTTGTTCATAGTGTGTCCTAATTTCTATTACTATTTATTTATTTACTTTGAGACATGTTCTCTCTATGTAGCCATAGGTGTCCAAGAACTCACTATATAGACCAACCTAGCCTTGTACTGTCAGAGATCTGCCTGCCTTTGCACTTGGAGTGCTAGTATTTGAGTCATGCACCACCACACTTGGCTCTCAATGTTCTTTTAAATGTGCCTACAAGCATATCTGTGACTTAGAAGTAAAACTATGTTTAGCAGTCTGTTGTTGTTTACTGTTTTTGTTGTTGCTGTTTTCCTTCAACTCAATTTTCTTTTCAATATCAGCTGTAAGATTATAACAGTGATACAATGCTTTCCAGCTCCTCCCTGAAGTAGGTGACATTTACCTTCTCCCTGCTCTGTACTTAATTGGGCCAGTTGAAAATGGCAGAGATGACTTTGCATACAATCTAAGTCTAGCTTTGCCCTGGTCCCAAACTTGTATGCACACACATTCTAACTCTGGTCCTACAGTTTCTCCTCACAGCCTTTGACATCTGCTAGGTGTGTGATCCAATCACATTTTTCCCCTAGCTAATAGCTAAGCAATGTGTAGACATAAAAGGCCATCACAGACCCATCTGTGCAGGCAGGTTAGGATAAACCCAGAGTGGGTAGTCTAGTGTAGTTCTTGAGTAGGTGACGTAAAAGCTACTCCTTTCACAGTACAGGCCACAGTGTTCCAGGTTATTTGTTAGATAATAGATACCTGACATACTTTTATCCTTTTTTTTTTCTCCTACCCTCTTTACTATCACTGATAAGATATTCTCTGTTCAGTGACTCCTCATCCAATCCACACTCCTATCATCTTCTAATCACTCCTGCTTTCTGTATTCAGGTATATGTGAGTTCATATTGTATGCATTATCTTTACCACAATGCAAGGAAACCAACCTCTATTTTATTTTATAGAAAAAAATCACAGGGAGGGGGAGAAAAAAATCACAATACTTCTCTTTGGGCTGCTGTAAAAATAAATTTGGGTGGTACTATAATGTCTGAGGTATTATAAGAACTGAACAAATAATAGTTATAGTGAGGGAAGAAGTGAGTGGGTATAAGAAGTTTTAGAGTCTGCATAGTTCTTTGTTGTAAATTGACCAGCTCTGTAACCACACACAATCTGTTTCCTTTCCCAGACTCAGTCTTTTACTTGCTTTTTTTTTTTTTTCCACGAGGCACATAGTTATTACTGGCGAGCTATCTTGACAGGACTCCTATACCAGGTTTGTTTCTCTCTTCTCTGGTGCACATATTTTTATTCATCTCGTTACTCTTGCATAATGTGAGCTTGCACAATGTTTACTTTCTTTGGGTGTTTGTTCAGTTGTCTGTGCCACTTACTGTGATGTAGTACAGGCTCCACAGGAGAGGTGACATGTAACAGTCACTTAATAAATCATTATTGAATCACCAATTCTCTACAACTGAAGTTTTTAGGGATTTGAAGCTACTAGACAAATTTTATCTTAGAGGAGTGCCATGCATTTGCGGCAACAAATAATGGTCAAAGAATTCTTACTGATCTTTTTGTAAAAGAAAGACAGTGTCATAATATTTAATACTATTGTCCCTGTACTTTTTAAACTACTTTTATTGTCACAGCTAGAGACTATGAACATGGGATAACAAAATACATCAAGTTACAGGAACCTCTCTCCCCTCACTTGGTTGAGTCCTCCCTCTCAGCCTCTACCCTTCTGATGTGAAATAAATGAAGCAACTCAGTGTTTTGCTGGAAGAGAATCCTCAGATGGAATGGCCATCTTAGCTTTAGACACAGCCTAGCCAGCATCTTCCTCTCACCACTGTGTGCGCTCTGCATGGGACTTGATTCACTTTGTCATCCCCCTTCTTCAATAGTGAGCCACCGTTTTTCCATGCAAAACATCATGTTTGTCTTATGAACTGTCCTTTCACAGGCCCATGTGTTGAAGGCTTCATCCCCAACTGGAGGAGATATTAAGAAGCAGATGCATCATTAAAGGTACTTGCCTCTTCAATTAGTGTGTTGATGAATTCATAGATCAAAGGGTTATTTGAAAGTAGTCCAATCAAAGCAAGGGGGTTCCTGGAGCATGCTTTTGAAGAATATGTCTTGTCTTCAGACCCTTCTGTTCTCTCTCTCCCTTTCTAGACTCCTTGGAGGTGAGGAGCTTTCCTTTGCCATAACCTTCTGCCATGATGTTCTGTTTCTTTCTATGCACAGGCCCAGAGCAATGGAATCGAATGATCATGAACTGAGACCTCTGCCACAGCCAATAAGAATCCTTCATTCTTTTTCTTAGATACTTTTTCCCAGCACTTCAAAAAAATTTTCTTTTTAGAAACATTTCAGTGTATCATTTTTCTGCCAAGACTTCTATTAGTTACTACAATACCTGAATAATGAATTTGAAATTTTTTACTATTTAAAACTGTGGGACAAATATTTTATAAACATGAAACTCATTTAGGGATGATGTTAATGCAAATGTTTTCATGTACACAGATCTACTTTGCATAAGGCAGAGCCTACATGCTGAGTCTTTTAAGTATTTCACCCCCAGTGTTTTAGTATGATTATAGTCTTAGAAAATACGGAAAGTTTTATATTGCAAGAATATGGTCACTTCCATGAGCTCCTCTTCATTTGGAGGCTGTTCCTTGTATTGAATTCATCACCACAGTGACTTCCAGAGTAGTTCTTTTAGAGTCAAGTCTGTAGAAGCATACAGGGAATAAAATATCAAATACATCTACACCAGCCTAGTCAAACATACAGTATTTTGAGTTTGGCCTGAAGAGAGGTATTTGGTATTAATATCTCATTTCTGTGGGACTATGTTACTCATATAATTAATGCTAAAATTTATTCTCGGTCACATTTACTATGAAGAAAAAGAGAAGTTATTAGGTATTAAAGAAGGAGTAAGGTCAGGTGGTGGTGCATACCTTTGATGCCAGCACTAAAGAGATAGAGGCAGGTAGAAAGATTTCAGTGAGTTTGAATTTGAGGCTAACCTGGTCCACAGAGCAAGCTCCAGGACAGCCAGGGCTACACAAAGAAACCCTGTTTCAAAATACAAAAGAAAACAAGTATGAAAACTACGTTTATTAATTAATACTGCAACTTTTCTTCTGTTTTGTTCTATTTGTCTGATTTTTGTTTGTTTGCTTGTTTGTTTGCTTTTCAATATAGAGTTTCTCTGTGCAGCCCTGGCTGTCCTGGATAATGAATACTGTTACAAATCAAAAGCATTCTTTTATGGAAAATGAATATTGGCTTAATCATGAAACATAACAATGTTAATTTCCTGACAAGGTTGTTTTTTAGATACTTAGTAGACATTATTAGGGCTATAGACTGTGGGGGCCCACAGAGACCTCAGCTTGTGGCTTGTTTTCAGAGAGTCTGAGCTTGTTTGCCCCCTCAAGACTGAATAATAGAATGTTTGGGCCAAAGGTGTGGTTACCAGGGGTCTTATACTTCAAGGCCTATTTACTGGATAAATTGCTGTAAGGCGTGGTCACCAGATATCTTGAGTACAAAGGAGGTGTTTACACTTGATTGTACTTTGTACCTTGAACTGTGATGTCCTTGAAAGGGAGAAGTCTTTTCGCCCCCTTGCTTTTGGGTATATAAAGGCTATATACAGGCTGTGAGTAATAAACTCAGTATCTGTGGTATTGACCCAGAACCCTCCTGAAGCTGTCTATTTCTTCATCTACATCTATATTTCATAGCTATCATTTCCCAGTTCCACACTCCCCACTTCAGAACCATTCAATGGGTCTAGCGGGACTCAGCAAAAGCCACCAAAATATTTAACTAAATCAAAATTTTAATGTGAGAGGTTAGGTCAACTCAGTTCAGAAACACTGGTCTTTTTTGGTCTTTGTGCCTGAATGTAAATTGTACTGAGCTTTTCTAGAGTCAATGATAAAATCTAAATGCATCTTAAACTGTTATTGTATTCACCTTGATAATTATGTTATGGGTTCTTACTATGCTAGTCATTCACACTTGGAGTGGTGTAAGTGAGAATTATTCACCCCAAGTGAAGATGTCATGTTGATGCTCTTTATTTATACCTTCTCCCAGTCATAGGTAATATTCCATGCTAATGCCTTGTCCAGTTTCATTTATGATACTATGATAAAATACCCTAACGAAAAGCAACTTAGGGGAGAAAGGTTTTATTTTAGCTCATCTGTCGTAGAAAAGTCAAATCAGGAACTTAAAATAGCTAGTCATACCCATGGTAAGGGCAAAGAGAAAATAAATGCGTTCATTCATACTTCTCGTCTTAGCTACATTTCTTTTACTGTAATTGGATACCATTACCAAGATAACTTTTAGAAGAGAGGGTTTACTGGAAGGTTTACTGAAAATTTCAGAGGATTAAAGTCAATGACCATCACGGCAGGAGGCAAGAGACACAGAGTGGCCTGACACAGGAGAAGGAGGTACAATCAGCCCCTGTGAGGGAGTTGTAAGGAAAAGCAAGAGAACAATACTGCACATCCATGGGACTTCTGTTACACAGCCTTCAATGCAGGGAGACAGGAAGGGTGCTGGAGAGATGACCACTGAGACTGAGCACTGCTCTCCAGAGTTTGGTTTCCAGAACCCACAACTGCCTCTAACTCCAGTTCCAGAAAATCCAACAATGCTGAGCTCAGAATACACACACACACACACACACACACACACACACACACACACACACACACACACACAGTTAAAAATTCCTTAAAAAAGAAAATAGTAAATTCACTACAGAGTTATTTGGGAGGGGGTTACATTAAAATTCCATGTATTTTTAAATTACTTAAGTGAGTTGAAAACAATCATTTTCATAACTGCAAAGATGAACTCTTTTTCAATGGCCTACCAGGAAAAATGATTGCCCAACATTAAAAAAAAAATTCCAACAATAAGAAGTGTTCATGAAGTCGAGGATTGGTAAGGGTCATAGACAATTTGGAAGAGGTGGAAATAATGAAAATACAGTAATCATGTATGAAATTCTTAATAAATAATAAAATAAAAGTTTAATGCCATAGAGTATGTATGTTTTCATATATAAGAAGAGAGACAAGTCCATTTAAAACAAATGATACACATATTAAAAACTAGGGCTAAAGCCTTGAAAATTATCCTATCAGAACTATAGGCCTCCAGAACATAAAAGAAGGCTTCAATAAATGTAAGCCCAGCCACTAAGTACAAAGTCACAAGAGGATCAAGATGCTGACATCCCAACTCCCTCCCCTCACTCCTAAACGTCTAAGAATATGGAGATACTAAAACCTGTTAGGGATATTCTTATTGAAGAAAATGCCTGGCTGAACTAATGTGGCTGAGAGGGTCAATATTTGCATGCTAGAGAGGAGGGAAACATTCAGGGAAATGATTCCACGCAGAGAGAGCATCACCAGTGTTCAAGGGGAAGTTAGGGGTATCCACTGCAGCCTTGCATTCCTGAGCACAGGGACAGACCCAGGGAAATAAAAGATGGGGATGGCTTCCATCAGGAGAAAACTGAGCACTTGAGAAACCTCAATGAAATGTGGCATTGGTAGCTGTGTTCATCAGCCAGGGGTTCTTAAATATATATATGTGGTGGTATTGTGTTCCCCAAAATATTGTGTACTCTAATAAATTTATCTGGGGTCAGAGAACAGACAGCCACTAGATACAAAGGCTAGAAAATGGTGGCACTCACACCTTTAATCCTAGCATTCCAGAGATAGAAATCCCTCTGGATCTCTGTGAGTTCAAGGCCACATTGAAAATAGCCAAGCATGGTGACATACACCTTTAATCCCAGAAAGCCAGCCTTTAATCCCAGGGAGTGGTGGTAGAAAGTAGAAAGATATATAAGGCATGAGGACCAGAAACTAGAAGATTTTGGCTGGTTAAGCATTTGGCTGGTTAAGCATTCAGGCTTTTGAGCAGTAATTCAGCTGAGACCCATTTGGGATGAGGACTCAGAGGCCTCCAGTCTGAGGAGACAAGACCAGCTGAGGATCCGGTGAGGTGAGATAGCTGTGGCTTGTTCTGTCTCTCTGATCTACCAGCATGGACCCCAATAACTCGACTCAGGTTTGATTTTATTAATAAGAACTTTTAAGATTCCTGCTACATATATATATATACACATAGATAGATAGATATAGATACATAGATAGATACATACATACATACATATATACATACATACATACATACATACATACATACATACATACATAGATCCTGAGTAACAAAGAAGCAAAGAAAAGAAAACTGGACTCTTACACGTTGTCCCTGTCTCAGATCAGGCTGGTCCAATGAGGGACCTTCAGCCAAGCAGGCCCAACCTGAGGAGACAGTCAGGACTTACATTAGAAGGGAGAGTTGATTCATATGTGGTTCTTGTAAAATTAAACCTAACCTTAACATTTTTTTTTAATCTTTTTAGTTCCTTTGGATTTTTGTTTGTTTGTTTGAAAAAGTGTCTCCTGTATCCCAGTTTGGCCTTGAACTTTCCATGTTGCTGAAGGTGACCTTGAATTCCAGATCCTCTAGCTTCCTCTTCCCAAAGGTTGGGGTTACAGGCACATGCCAGCCCTTCTTTGATTTCACCTAAGTTAAAACTTTTAATTTCTTTTTTAGTGCTTTGCTTGCTTTTGTTTCTGATCTTACTTTCATGCCAGTAAATAACATGAAGAATATTGTGCAACCCTCCAGAGTGAATGCTAAGGTCAGTTCTCACCTGTTCTGTGGTAATGTTCAACATTACAGCAGGCCACGATGCAAGTCTCAGGAGTTGGATGGGAACAGAGGTTGTTGGAACATCTTATGTTCTGGGAGATTTGGCGCACAGCTCCTTTTGAAGAAAAGTATATCCTTTTAGAAAAAAAAAACAAAAACATTTAATCAGTATAATAAAAAATGCACACCATGAATAGTCTCTCCTTACCCTACTCAGCCTTGAATTCTGCTTGTAATTTTCCTGTGTCCTGGAGTACCCTCATTTTATCATAGTTATATTTGAAACACAATTAAGTGGGCAATTTGAGCAATAAATAACACACATTTAGAGAACCCGTTGAACAATGATAAAGTCCTTTGTAGACCTAAATGTATATAACTCTACCCAAATATAGCTCACTCTGGGGAGGAAGATGGCTGGCATAGACTAAGGAAGTCCACCAAGCCAGGCGCAGTGCAGGTACTTTAATCCTCAGAATAGAATTGCAAAACAGTTATTATAAACCTCCATTTTTGCAGATCAGAAAATAAAAGCTATGAAAAGTGAACTAGCTACTGAGTGATGGATCTGTAATTCAATCCCAGAGTTGTGGGAGTACGAACACCTTGCAGTTTCCATTCCGATATTCAAATCCCCAGTTTGTGAGGACCCCTTTGACTATGCTGACCCATACCAATCTTTTTTTATCTGAAATTCTCCAAGCTTACAGTTTATGCAGTTCAATTCACTGGAGTCTCTATTTTTCTCTCCTGGTCTAATTGTCTCATTTCATCCACATTCATGCAGGCTGGCTGAATGCCCACAGACATGAGACTAGGTACCGGTGATTACTTGTCATTCAAGACATCCACAGTGTTGCTGATTCTGATCAGCGGAGCACTTGCATGAGAATCATCCAACAATCTACATTTTGAGCAGGATGATGCTGTTGCATCTAATCTGAGAAGCACCGGCCCAGACAGTCAAGTCTATCTCCTCAGCCCAGATGGAAACTACGAAGCAGAAATTATGTCACTGTTTCTGTGTCTGTACTATGTCAGAAGTACCAGTAGGCATCAAGAATCTCCTAACTATCGGCCCCAAAATTACCAGGCATTTTTCTCAAAGCCGCCCTCAGCTGTGGAAAATGCAGTCTTTCTTAACGCTTCCATTTTTAAGCTGTGTTCACTCATGTCAAGAGCAAGGTGATTTATACCTTATACTTCAGTTAAAAAAAAAAATACCCATGATGTGTCTTGGCCTAGGGAAGAGTGTTTTGAAAAAGCTTCATGAAAGAGAAAAATCCATGCTGACTCTCCAGGAATGATGAAAGATCATAGTAACATGAAAGATTGTTCCAGGTAAAAAATGAGTATTAGCAAATGACAGACACGTGAGATAATATTTAGAAGGAAGAGCTATAGCAAAGTTGTCAGAAATGACGGATTAAAAATTGATGGCTACCTGCTTCAGGACCCAAGCCTTGTGCCAGTTCTGGAGAGATTCAAGCCCATGACCTTGAAACTTTGAGAAACCCGAGCTTTCATAGGGAGCAGACTTGTGTTTGTTCCTCAGACTCAAATCTCAACCTAACTTCCGGAATGGCCACAGCTCCCTGTTATGTATCCTCACCCCTTCCTTGTCTTCAGAGATTTGGTTTCTCTATCCTACAGTGCAAAAGGTACCAATATTTTAGGCAGTAACACACAGCGTTTACTGTTGGACCATTTTGTAGTTTTCCATGAGCTCATGTGAAAAAAAAAAAAAAAAGATCCCGGTTTATTGTGAATAGAGGGTGGAGCCAGGAGCCCATGGCTAGAAAACTATTAAAGCTGTCTGATTGAATCTGGAGGCTGAGTATGGAAGACTAGGAGAATGAAAATGTTTGGGGTCTCATTCTGGAGGAGGCCCATACAAAATTTTATGAGTTTTATGATTCAGAAGCCCAGGCAGGTTCTTGGGTAAAGATAAAAGTTTCCTGTAAGTGGAATTAAATATGTTTAAACATAATCAGATAATTCTGTTTTCTTTCAAACAAACAAAATGACTTGCTATAGTCCAATAACCTTGTGTTTTTCCTGAATTTTAACTGACCATGCACAAGGCAAGGACCATGATGCTGCCCCATCCATCCTTCTGAACTCAGCAAAGGTAGGGAAAGGGGATTATAAATCTCCTTAAAACCCAAGATTTGATCACAGAAATATGAAATGCTTCCCCTCTCTGTGTATATCACACCTCCACATTGACTAGACTCCGGTAGAAGAGACCATCACAGCTGAAAGAAATATAAGCCACAGACTGTGTTTACCTAGAAGTTTCTGGGGAAATGGAAAAGCAAGACCCCTATGGGAGATCTTCACTTCTGACATTTAAAGCTACAGCACACATTAAGCATATTAAACTCTTGCCCAAATGAGCAAAAAAAATCCCAGACTTGTGACCTATTTGGCTCTTTTTTTTTTTTGCTTGCTGCATTATCTGGCTGTCAGCTGAACATCATGAGGCATGCTGTAAAGCCAGCAACAAGGTCTGAAGAGACAAGCCAAGCATGGAACCCAACAGAACTTGGCATTAGCAGATCAGGATTATAAAGCGGTTGTAATGGATAAGCTAAAGGCTTTAATGGAACAGATGAGTGTCAGACAGAGGCTGAGACCCTAAGAAACCCACACTCTAAGGATATTGAAAACATTAAAGCCTTAAGGGAGGAAATAGGTCACTAATTTAGGACTTTGTGTGTACTGAGATTGCTTGAGATCTTTCTTTCTTCAGACAAGGACCACATGTCTACTTGAGACAGGTCCATATGGAAGAGGCTCACCTATATCCCAACAAACCCCTGGGACATCTGTGTTCACCCATTAACAGTGACAGAAATGGACAAAATAGCTTTTTTTAAAAAAGCTTAAAAAATAAGCTATTTTGTGAACTGAAGCATTTGGTTGAAGATAACTAAGCTAATGTGTTAACCTAGAAGGTTACCAACAATCCTCTTTAGCTCACAACTGGAAGGCTAAAGAAACTTCAGAAAATAATTTTGTTTCAACCTCTGTTTCCCACTCTTTGCCACGCCCCGTTCTGAGTTAATCCACAAGCCACTCATCAATACTTCAGCTTCCACATAACACAATCTCTCACAGAAAAGAAGGAAATAAAGTGTCTCTCATTTCTTACATCAGTAAACATGCAGTCTCTTCTCTACACTAACCAGTATAGAGGAGAGCTAGCAACAGAGAGGGAAAGGACTTGGCCCCTTTCTTGCATGAAAACAAACTATTTACAGATCCTGTAGTGAGCATCAATTATGCATGGATAAGATAATATCACACCAGACCATTGCCTCTGGGTCAAGTAGTCCTGGCTACAGAGAGCAATTTCTGAGGAATTTAGAGGACAGGGCAAAAGTAGGACACTCACAAACATACCTCTTTAGACTATGTTCAATATTTAACTCTCCATAATTAAATCACAAAATTCTGAGGAAAGCCCCCAACTGACAGTAATTCCTTCTGAGTATAATTAGGAATTTCTGAGGGTTCTGCCATTTGCCAATTTCTTGGGCCATGTATCACCCTCAGAAGCAATCACGTTGCTCCATCCATTTAAAATAAGGGTTTTTACACAGTGCCAGCCATGTGTCCTTATGCATATAAAACAAATTGCTGTTAAGTTTTGCTCGATGCAATTTTGTATTTATTGCATTTATTTATAATTCCTCCTCTAATTGGTACTGATAACATTTATTGAGTGAAACACATAATCCTGGCACTCTTCTTAGCTTTTAAATCATGCAATCTTTGTAATGAATTTATGAGCTAAGATTTGATTTTAGAGATGAGGAAAATGGAGTACAGATAAATTAAGTAATTTGCACATATCATTCAGTAAATAGATGTTTCAGAACTGCCTAGCTTTTAAAGCCATACTCACCATATTTAAATTATTAGCAGATAGCATATATTTGTGCTGGAGCCACATAATATAACATGGACAAATTCAGGGTACACTTACCAAGCATAGTATAGAGTCCAAATTTACCTGCCTGCAAGCTATCAAGACCATCTGCTTCACTTTCCTAGATGCTTTTAGAAAACATGAAATCTTTGGAGCAAAGAAAACAACAGTATATTGTTTACTAAAAGGCTCCTAGCCACAGGATTGCTATTTTTACACGGTTTCATAGAGTCCTGAACACTAGGACAATTTGAAGAAGGCCGGAGAGCACTCGTGAATGCCAGCGGGACTGTGGCTGATAAAACTGAGCTTAGGAAACCTGATTTTTACAGTGGCCAAAAGGATGCTTGTCAGTCCATTGCTCCCCACAGCTGTACTCTAAAACCACCACCACCACCCCCCAAAAACTGGAAGGAATTCCAGAAACATGAAAGCCACTGCTTCAGGTACAAGAGGGAAGAAATGCCAAACAGCCTTCAAACTTTTCTCCCAACTTCTTTTTTTTCCTTCAGTTTTCTTTAAGAAATTTTCTAGCCGGGCGGTGGTGGCGCACGCCTTTAATCCCAGCACTCGGGAGGCAGAGCCAGGCGGATCGCTGTGAGTTCGAGGCCAGCCTGGGCTACCAAGTGAGCTCCAGGAAAGGCGCAAAACTACGCAGAGAAACCCTGTCTCGAAAAAACCAAAAAAAAAAAAAAAAAAAAAAAAAAAGAAATTTTCTACTCACTCTACATACCACCCACAGATTCCCCCCTCCTCCGTCTCCCACCCTCCAGCCCTCCTTCCCTAGCCACCCCATATCCCCACATCCCCCAAGTTAAGGTCTCCCATGTGGAGTCAGCAGAGCCTGGCACACTGAGCCTACGCAGGTCCGAGCCCCTCCACACTGCCACCAAGGGTGCGCAAGGTGTCACACCACAGTCACCAGGCTCCCAAAAGCCTGCCCATGTACCAAGGACGGATCCCGATCCCCCTGTCTTCAACAGCTTCTATTTGTAAAACTTATGAAGCTACCCCTTCTCTGTGATGGGTTTGTCACCCCTTTAGAAAGTGTTTCTGTGTGGACCGTTGTGAACCTGCCCCACTGTGCTGTTTCCCATCATGCCTAACAAGCCCCCCAGTTCTCAGAGGGCATGTGTATCTCCAAGATAAACACGACATTTTCCTCTTTAAGTCTGATGAGAGACTCTCAGTTCTCCATCAGTCGTTGGCCACAGTAGTGAGTGTCTAGAGGTTCCAATGGTCATATATTCAAAGCTTGTGAGTAACTTAAAGTGTTTAAGATAGCTGCATATTTTAAAAGTAAAGAAAGAAAAGGTAAGAATAACTCTATGGGTGGAACTGTAACCTACTATATCTGAAATATTAGCATTAGAATATGAAATCAATATAAAGCATTTATGTTGAATTTTGTATTCTTTCAAATTCAGTTTTTCCATTAAGACTTTTACTTAGTGTGATTGCATGTACAAGCACATGTGTGCAATAACATGTTCACCTTGGTCAAAGGAGTCAGTTTTTTTTTCCTTCTACCATGTGGGTCTTGGTCTTCAGGCTGGGGGGTGGGGGGGGCTAGGGCATTTAATCCCCAAGACATCTCACTGGGCTTCAAATAAAGTTTTTCAAAAACAATGCAAAAATTATAAAACATCTCTATATAGATTAGGTATCTTTCTCTATTAGTGATTGGTGAGAGAGAGCCCAGTCCATTGTGAATGACATCACCCCTGGGCTAGCAAGCCTGGGTTCTAGAACAAATCAGGCTGAGCAAGCCATGGGAAGCAAGCCATAAGCAGTGCTGCTTCATGGCCTCTGCATCAGCTCCTGCCTCGGGGTTCCTGCCTTGTTTGAGTTTTTGTACTGACTTTTCTTTGATGAGCAGTGATGTGGAAGTATAAGCCATCTAAACCCTCTCCTCCCCAGATTGCTTTTGGTGTTTCATCATAGCAATAGAAACCCTAACTAAGACACTCACAAAACTTTGAGTAACACACATCATTATTTATTGTCTATAAATTGTATCTGATCATTGGTGTGTATTCATTGCGCATTCTGTTGGGTTTCACATGGACAATCTTTTCCAAGTACAGCGTGCACTTTGTCGGTATTCATGCCCCTCCTCTCCCTTCTCTTTACTACTTCCTCTCTCTTCCTCACCCCACTCCATCAATAAAATGAATTTGTTATTGTTAATATTAGTATTTGTGATCCACCTCAGCAATGTTAGCCTGATGCATTCTTCCGGATAGAAGATGAGACATTCAGCTAGCAAAAGAACTCAAGGTCTTGAGACTAAAAAAACAAGTTAAAACTCACCTATGGGTCAGTAAAAGCCAGTTTGAAGTGTGCTGTCTTTTAAATAGTTCTCTTATTTAGTGGCCAGGATAATATCCATAAGACACTAGGACTTGAGACTTGGTGTGTGTGAAATAAGTATAGAAGTCCAAACAAATTAGAATAATTGCTTTTCTGACAGCTTACTTAGATTGAAGTAAAATGTAAAAGTGAAGGTTCTGAGAAGCTCTGAAGTCGAGATCAGGGATGGGATCACGAAAAACAGACGAAGTGCACGACCATGCTGCCAGGTCAGGGACAGATGGATGTGGTTCTCTAACCATGCAATCTTCAGAGACCAGAGGGAAACGTAACCATACCCTTCCCACAGTCACTTCAACTTCATAGCTTCTATTCTCTCCTCGAATTTTTGCCATAAATGTCATATACCATCCAATTTAGCACTGAAGACATATCCCAAGAATGCGTGAAAGAGGTCTCAACTTCAGTTTCACACAGAGAGCAAAGTGTGTGGTGAGCGAAACCTATGAGAGCTGGAAGAGAGCTTGCATTCAGCCCAAGTCCATGCGCAGTGAAAAGTATTAGAATCAAAGAGCTGTTGTTGATGTTAGTGAAGTGAATTAGTCATTTCATGCCAGTTCCTCACGGACAGATGTCCAGACAACCGTTGCTGTGGTAACTTTTAACAAGCTGGGTTTTGGAAAGTGAGTCAAATCAATATGCAATACATAGTCACAGTAGTAGAAGCTACACACACGGGAATCTTGGTGGTGATAAACTCAGTGATTGAGTAAAATAATTTGAGACTGTGGGGGGTCGTCCTTGGGTTCACAGTATTCAGCACAATGAAAACAATTCAAAGTACTTAAAAGTACCAGAAGTCAAAAAGGCTTTATATTTATTCCCATTGTCTGGCAGAAATGTACTTTAAAAGGTACATTATTAAATAAAAGTCATAGTAAGCAGTTTGGCGAATTTCCTTAACAATGCTACCCACAATTGTAAAACTGGCTGAAGAAAATATTAAGCTTATTCAAGTCTTTCCCTACAGCTATTTCCTCCACACACATTTCTTCTTCCAGAGTAAAACATTAGTTATAAATATCAGTGAGCTGTTATTAAATGGGCTCTATTTTTCATTTAATGTTTTTACTTTAGATTATTTGCCCATTTTAATTCATGTTTATTAAGACTTATAAACAAAGTCCAGTTTATTATAATACCATGTCAGAAAATAATAACTACTTGCTTTAATCTTGTTTTTGCTTTAGGCTACTGTGCTATTTAGACAATTAATTTGCATGTGCAAAAAACAGAAATGTCCAACAGGAGTAGTTTTGCAAAAATTAGTGATTAGATTTTTAAATATTGATGCCAAAGTTATTCCGGCTGTTTGTCTTTACTGGCAGTGCTAGTTGAAACAATGGAAGTTTTTTTGGGAGGCAATTGTACCATCGTCGCAACTTGCCTGCTTGCCTGAAATTACTTCAGATAGAGTTTAATTCCAAGTAATACTTACAGAATTAGGAACTGCTGACTGGCTAAGTATTTAATCTGGAAAGCATTTTAAAGATAATAATCCTCTCTATGGAGGGAGTGATGATTATTGAAGATTGTATTGATAATGATGATTAAAGATAATGAGTAACATGCACCTAGCCCTGGGCCATGACGCCACTTGTCCTTTGTCTTTTCGGCAACAATGGTCTTACTGAGGCATGCCAGCAAGTTGATGACCTCTTTAGTGATTAAAGGGGTATTTTAACCCAAGTTTAAGATTTTACAGAATTTGAGACATGGAATAAAATTGTAAGGGAAACTATCAGTGGATAAACAACTGATTTGCTGTAATTAACAAAGTACTGGTTAGAGAAACATGGTTTTTCACACAGGTATAAATTATGTAAAAGAAAGCAAACATTTATTTTTCATTGACAGAATGAAAAAAAAGTAGCACAATAATTGTAGAAGTTACACAAAGTTATATACTTAGAAAGAGCTTGGCTGCCACTTAGGAAGACCATTTTTATTAAAGTATGAGATTATAAACATGTTTCCAGAAAGCTGGTTACAGTTTTCTCATCGACAAAGAAGCAACACACATAGCCTTTGGATGGGATTGCCACAGCCTGATTTTTTTTTGTGAATAATAACCCATCATTAGTGGCCTTCAAACTTGTCCTAGGTTCTAAGTTCTTCCTTAACAATTTAAAGTGTCCGCATGGTCCACTAGGACACTTTAGCTCTGGCTTTTCCCCATTCATTTCCTCTCCAAGGAGAACCACTACATAAAGTATAATCCAGGTAATTGTAGTAATGTATCCTCTAATTCCCACTGTCCTAACATCTGGGATGTAAGAGCCCTGTTTTATATTTCAACAGGCCTATGAAAAAATAAACTTAGAAATGATTTCATGTGCTTTTCTACACTAGTTTTTAGTACTTTCCCTTAGAATTATTTAAGATTTCAGTTGTAAAACTCATGAAGCACAATTAAAAGTAATGTTAGCCAATAGACCATTTATTGCTTCCTGTAGATAATGATGTATGCATTAGGATAGGGCTGCTTCTAAAGCCTGTGGCTGAGGTCTTAATTGCATCATCAGCAATAGGTTTTTGTTTTGTTTTGTTGGGGATTTTTGTTGTTGTTTTTGTCTTTTTTCCCCTGTCTTCCCCCCTATGTCTTTGTCTTTCATCTCTATCATCCTGCATAAAGATATGTACCAGGGATGAATCCCTAGTATGGTCCCAAGAAAATCACACCATCTTTAGGAACAGGGTTTTCCAGGTTCACACCTAAGAGTAGGTGTAACAACCTGAAGATTGCTGTAAGAATATACATTGTCACTTTATTTTATCTATTTGAGACAGGTACTCAATTCACTGATTGATTGGTTCACTAACGTATTGTCCACATGTGGTTATTCTGACTTTCTACTCTGTTAATGCCATCAGTTGAAATGCTTGAGCTAGTTCATGCCTGAACAATGCCTACATCTCAATAGAGCAAACTGTATCAGATATATAAGATCGATCTCTCTCTCTCTCCCTCCCTCCCTCCTTCTTACACATCCACATAAACATGCATACCTCCTTTCTCTTATCAATGGTTAAATATTTTCTTGGTACATTTTAATACTATATATATATATATATATATATATATATATATATATATATATATATATCTTACATGTGTATGTGGTGTATGCCTGCATGTCTTTATGTGTATGCATGTACAGATGTGTACACACCAGTGAAGGACTGAGGTCATTGTCAAGTGTTCTCCTCAATAGCTCTTCACCTTAATTTTTGAGACAGGGTCATTCATTGAACTTGGAGTATAACAGCAGTACAACCACTTGACCAGAGCATTTGGATAGTGAGATTCAGTAATCTGCCTGTTTTTTTCTCCCTAGTGTTGGAGTAACAGAAGTGCACTGATAGTCATGGTTTTGTTTGTTATATTTTGTTTGTTTTTGGGGTTTTTTAGGGGGGGACATGGAGTAGGGTATTTCGGGAGCCAAACTCAAACCACCATTCTTGCCCACCAAACATTTTATGGACTCAGCCATCTTCGTGGCTCCATTTCCTAAACACATAAAGATTAAAAAGAATCTCTACCACAGTCTCCATTTCCAATATGCCCATGTAATAGACAGAAAGCTGCAGATAAGTTTCGATTTCTCAAAGCACTCCCTGGATTGTGCTAATCAGGTTTAGTAAGAAATGAGGGAAGAAAAAGTTGTGCATTCCATGTGTTGAGTGTTGGATAAGAAGTGAATTCTAAACACATAGCTGAATAGCTGCCACCAGTTGAGCAGAAAGAAAATCATGGGAAATTACATGGACTTTTTCTTGCTTAATATTCAAATGTAAAATGTGCATGATGATAAATAACTTTTGTAAAAATAAAAACATATAAATCATAAGATGAAAGGGCACTGCACAACTCCATTTTAAGGAAAATAAATCATGCCTGCTTATAAATCAAGATAATATGAAACATAGATAATGTGATAGATTGAGTGATAGAAAATTAAATGCAAACTTCGGTGGTATGCTATATTACAAAGTCAGTGCTATCTTAAAAATGAATACACAATTTCTTCAGAAGGCTGTCTAGTATCATGATTCACTCTCCTGTAACCATGAACAAAAAATTAATTAGCAAGAAGGGAATGTATTAAAAAGTTTAATCATACAAAACAATGAAGTCATAAGATCTGAACATTTTATCAGGCAAAACTTTAAAGTATAATACCAAGGTAATTTAACAAACACAAAGCATGGAAATAAAACTAAATGATTCAATATGTAAAAATCAAAGCCAGGCATGGTGGTGTAAAACTGTAATCCTGCATTCAGGAGGTGATGGCAGGAAGACTGAAATTCAGGCCAACCTGGGAAATCGAGTGAAATGCTATAACGAGTCTTCCCAAATAATGACACAGAGACCTATATTGATTATGAAAGTTCAGCCTTTAGCTTAGGCTTGTCTCAACTAACTCTTATTACTTAAATTAACCCATTTATATTAATCTATGTTCTGCCATGTGGCATTACCTCTCTTCCATCTTGCACCTCCTGCTTCCTTCAAGTCTGACTGGCAACTCTGACTTTCTTCTTCCCAGAGTTCTCTCTATCTGGAAGTCCCGCCTATACCCCATGCCTAGCTATTGGGCATTCAGCTTTTTATTATACCAGTCATAGCAATACAGTTTCACACAGTGCACAAATATCTCACATTTCCACCTTTTTGTCTAAATAAAAAGGAAAAGTTTTAACTCTAACATAGTAAAACTATATACAGTAAGAATAATTATCAGGTAAGAATTACATTTACAATATCCATTCTATCTGTATTTGTCAAATTCAAAGAAAATATTTCATTATTATCCTATCTTAGTGAATCCAAAGTTTTATACCTAAACCACTTTCTATCATAACTTGTATTATCCTTATCTTCTTAGATAAACAACTTATGCTTTTATATTTCTCAACCTTTACATCTATTATATAAGTTTCATTTCTAAATTTGGCCACAAGGAAAACTGTAATTATAACTACCAAGTCTTCAACTCCATCAGAGACTTGAAAATGATATACTAGTACATGAGTAAACAGGAAGTGCAGAGCAAGCAACTTCCAAGACAAAAAAATGACAGAAATAGCTGACTGCCTGGACAGTCATCCAAGGTTCCTCTGTAATTTTGGGGCATCTGTCTTTGGCTTATAGGCCTAGAGTATCTAACAGCCTTATCTATGAAGCAAGATACTGAAGGGCTGTCCTACGTTGTCTTGGCAAAGTTTGACAGTTACTTTGTTTTGTGTTCTGCTTGTCCAGTATAGACAGTATACTGTCAGCATCGAGGCAAGGGCAGTTTCTTGCCCAGTAGCTAACTTTGACACAATAAAAGCAAATTCCATATTGAGGTTATTCAATGCCATTGTCCCTTTTTTTGAATTAGATTGGTGCTGCCAAGAGCAAATGTGTCTCACTGTCATGAAAAGCCTTTTATTATTAAAACATCTTAAATGCCATATTCTTTCAGTCTTTGAAGTGTTTGAAGACCATTTATCTATTAAAAATGTATCTCTATTTGATTTTGAAAAACATACCTAACATGACTATGAGTTTGATTGTTGTAGATGACTAACTACTAACCTGTGTTTCTTTATTATTCTAAACAGCTTTCAAGGACTAGAACTTTACATTACATTTTTAAATGAGCTGCATAGGTACAATATCTTAAACAAGAAATAGAAACATATAATATAATATAACAAAAATAACCTTAAATTTGTATCAATATACAAAAATATCTTAAGAGTAGAAACATATACAGTATAAGAAAAATAACCTTAAGTTTATATCTGTATACAAAAATCCATACCAATGTAAAATATTTGAGACTAGTGGTTGTTTTTTTAATTTGAAAGTAGATAAATAATCTACCAATTTATCCTATCATTTCTGTATCCCCCATTTTTCTTTTAAGAATGAGATCTCTGAATCTAATTTCTTTTGTTCAGCTTTTTTTTTTCCTGAATATTACCAATAACAATTTATAATCAACACCTTAAATAATGACAAACATCCATAACCCCCAGAATGACCAAATGCCACCCACTTTACCTATTGGGAACGTGGACATCATGTTCTCTAGACTGCTTTCTGTTGTCTGGTGGCAACAGCATCTTTAGGAGATCCTGAAAAAAATTGGGGTAATGATCAAGTCCTGAGAGAGCTAGCTGTATTACTTTTTGTTTAGTCTCTGTGTGATGAGAAAGTGTAGAGCTTATCTGAAGTAGTGACTGGATCATGTTTGAGGCTGGATCAACTGGGCTACTTGTTTTTATCAGATTCTGGTCCCTTTTTTTCTGAAAACACACAGACTTTTAAAGGTAACATATATATCTGCATTAATACAAGTATAGAATATGTGGTATTCACAAGTCAGCTAACAGTGATTTTTTTTTTTTTGTCCCATGTTTGAGCAGGTAATGACATCTATCAACTTTATAAGTCTGTTTGGACTGCATAACCAAACTGTAATATAAATTTCTATCCATCTACATGAAAGGATGGCATGTAATAATAAGACATGAGGACTGTGTAGCCAACAAGATTTATCATGTCTCATGCAGTCTCAAAGCTGTTCCCATGTCAAAAGATCAGTATATACATCACTTGTCCTGTAGTATTTCTTGGCATTTTAAAACCCTTCTGTCTGCAGCCAAGGTTTTTAGGAGGTATCCTCCAATAAAATATGTTCTTCATCAATTTTGAAGGAATCCATAGTTTTTCATTTCCTATGGAAACAAAAGCACAACCTCTCCCCAAATACATTTTCTGACTCCCATTCTGAAGTTAAGACATTGTTAAAATATATAGTTTGGTTTAATTTAGTAGTTTCCATAATCCAATGTCTCCCAGCAGCTTATTGTTTTCTGTTTATTAGCATCTGAAAAATTCAAAGTCAACAAAACACCATACAGGATCCAGATGCCTATATATTTCCCATCCTTATATGGCTTATTTTATTTTTTATGTTACTTTACTCTTTCTTAAAAGATTTTGCTTTATTATTTTTAAATAATTTATTTTTTTCTATGGCCATCTATACTCATTTTTTTTCACTACTATCTGTTTAGAGGTTTTTCTCAGTCTGGACCACTTTACTGTGTACTTTAAGCCTTCTCTGACCATGAGAGCCAAGCCTTAAAAGGCTGCCATGTGGCTCTGGGCCACTGTTTCCACTTAACTCTCCAGCTACTCTGGTGTTCTCTATACAGCAGCCACGACTCTGTAAGCTGCAAGCACTGAGTTACTAGGAAGCTGTGTCTGGGGTTTTTTTTGTTTGTTTTGTTTTGTTTTGTTTTAAGATTTCTAAGGTCCTATATGAAAATATGTGCCCACAGATTGGGCACGCTATGTAATGAGTCTTTCTCTGTCCTGCCCGCCAGTCCCCAAAAAATGACATGGAGACTTACATTAATTATGAAAGCATGGCCTTTGGCATAGGCTTGTCTCAACTAGCTCTTATAACTTAAATTAACCCATTTGTATTCATCTATGCTCTGCCATGTGGCATTACCTCTCTTCCATCTTACACCTTCTGTTTCCTCTGAGTCTGGTTGGTGACTCTGCCTTTCTTCCTAGAGTACTCTCTCTACCTGGAAGTCCCACCTATACTTCCTGTCTCCTGTCTAGCTATTGGGCATTCAGCTTTTTATTACACCAATCACAGCAATACATCTTCCCATAGTGTACAAATATCCCGCAACAAAATGCTATCTTCAAAAGCAAAGAAAAAAAATAGAGAAATCCATATATTCCTTCAAAGGTCTTCATTTGAAAGTTAATTCACATTCTGTTTTCAGTGACAGCAAAATGGTTAAACATGAGTTCTTCAAGTTGTCGATGAATAATGAGTAAGAACAGTGCTCCAAGAAGTCATTGACAATAATAAAAACAAACACACCTACAAAAATCACAGACAATATTGAATTTTTCCCTTGTAAAACAGCCTAAAGCAGTGTACGACATGATGCACTATGCTGACATGGTGCCAGCTCCGAGGCTGCCTAAAGGAGATAGATACTGCCTGGATAGAGACATGTCATCTTCAGACAATATGTGAGTCGCAACATATACTGGGCATGGGCATTGTAGATGAACTAAACATTTTAGGTTGAGAAAATAAAGAGGGGAGAAAATTACAGCAATAAAATATACCTTTTTGAAGTTCACAGAGCAGTGCCTTGCTCATGGATTTCATTATAATTGGGAGTTCAGTACTGGTACAGTGGTATGTACAACTTGGTAAGGCAGGAATATGGAGGCCTCAGACATAGACATGTGAAAGAAGTGCCATAGTCATTCATTCCTTGCCCTGTACATATTTTATGATTGCTTCTATTCTTTTGACTACCAGGACAAAAGCATTCTGTTCACATGCACATACACACAAACACACCCTTGTTTCTCCGAGTAAGTCAGAAAGATATCCAAGCTGTTCTAGCTTCTGAGATAGTTTCTTATTCCATTATTATTTCTACACCTTCACAGTATAACCATCAAATTTCTTTCTTATTTTCAGGAACTCTTCTCTTTTCAAATGTCCCAGATTTTAAAAATATTGGTTCTCTGCTCTACAGAAACTGTTGAGGTTTGTTTGATTTTGATTTGATTTGTATTTTGATTTTTCTTTCTCTTTTGAAACAGATCCTTACTCTGCCACCCAGGCTGGTCTAGAACTCACACTGCAGTACAGACTGGCCTTGAACTGATAGCAATACTCTAATCTCTGTCTCCCAAGTGCTTAGATTATAAGTGTGAACCACTATACCTGGCAGAAATTACCATTTCAACTTAATTGTGTTGGCCTATGAACACTACAGCAAAAAAGTGGAAACAGGTTAACAAACAAGTGACACGGGTTGCATATTTATTGGACCAACACAGAGCCAATTATGCAGTACCATTAATATTTCCCCCAATTTCCCAATAAAAGAAATTAGAAGGCAATTAAATACATGCCTACCTCACTGATGATAGGGAAGGGTGATGAGATAAAAAGAACTTGGGAGTCAGGAACGATCTCTTGAGAAATGGTGGTGTTCTACAATTATTGTGGAAATTTCTCAACAAGGTAGAACTATGAAAACCAAGACATAGGCCAGGAAAAGAATTTATAATAAACTACCATCTAAAACTCTGTGCCACATGTCCAAAACGCCTTTCCAGGAAAGAAGCTTACACAACCTAAATGCAACAAATAGTGCCTCATTCTTGCTTACAGTCACAGATATTCCTATCCCCCTTCACTCACATTTCTGCATGAATATTTGTATTGTGTAGCTCAGCAGACCTTTTGATTATGCTCCTTTAACTTCTGCGTTATCTACTATCTGTATTCATGAGTGTTGTTCCAAGGAAAACACACATTATTGTTATGCTATGGAATCTTTTCTATACTGAGTCATAAAAGACCTCAAAATTTGCCCACAAGGTCATACTCTCTTAGAGTGGGCTGAAGAGTAAGAAGCCGAGTGTGTAGGCCTGATTATTAGGTGGAGATTGGTGATGGGGAGGCAGGAAAGAATGTTCTTACATTAATGTGCCATTTTGGCATTGTATCAAGTTCATGAAGTGTCAAACTAAGAGGAGCAGGAACAAACTAAAACAACTAGAGTTCACTTACAGAAGAGTCCTCCTTGAAGCTCTAATGTTTGAGCTTATTTTATGAAACATTTGGTATTGGTGAGAGGATGTAAAACAGTCAATTCATGTCAGAAATGGGCTAGATTTATCCATGAACAATATTTCAAGACAATATATCCAGAAGTAAATGCTCCAGACTCATGGTATCATGAAATCTTATAGGAGAAAGGGATTCAGGGGTCAATTCTGAAACACATAATAGTCCTGTTTTTGTTACTCACAGAACATAATTGCTCATTAGATGCTCTTAAGATTTTTGCTGAAATAAGAAAGCCTGCTAATTTTCTTTATGAGTGTCTCTAATAGTCATTGTAAAGACCCTGTTTTATCACATGATTTAAAAAAAATTCTGTCACACGCATTGGATTGCAAGTAGATGCATATGTGCAGGGACACCTGCCTTATTTGCACAATGTATACTGACGTCTGAGCTCATTTGTAAGCTGTATTGTTAGCCTCTGAAAAAGAACCGTTCATAGCTTCAGTTCAGCCCCACTTGCTACGAAGTGATTTAATTACTACAACCTAAATTGTAGTTCTCTCCTTTTAATTCAGAGCTGTTTCTAGTCAGACCTTTAATGACTCTCCAAACAATAATGTTTGGCAAAGAGAAATGCTGTCAGTCAAGCAGAACCATAAACATCTGTGTTTGTTTAAAATGAACTTCCCTTTTAATTAAATATATAGATGTACTAGGAAATTTCCATGTCATTAGAAATTGTACTGGAAGTATATCAGGTCTTCCAGAAACAGTGCATGCTGAGGAGAAATTCAACTCCACTCTTCATTGGAAGGTTAATGTTTTTATTTCATACTATTTTCAAGATGCATGTGAATTAACAGGCCACATTTATATTTCAGAACATTTAAATATATACTTTATTATCAGAGCATAAGAAAATATATTTTGAATGCCCAAGAGTATGGTTTTCAAAGGGATCCTTATTAATGAGTAGAGTATCAAAGATTTTATGTTATGGCAAATTCAATTCTCTACAGTCTGTTTGAAAACTTCGTTCATCTCATTTTATAGCCAAACTCCAATAAAACAATGGCAATGTTCTTTCAATTGTTCTCTAGTCTAAAAATAGAGCATTAGCATGGATGTTAGATATGATTAAACACTGCAGCATAATTATTTTGTCCTGGACTACATAATATAGATATTTCTTTCCTTGAAATCATTCCAAATCTTTTTAAAGCTTTTTTAAGCTATAAAATTTTAAGAACTGAAATACTGAAACTATAACATTGTATAAATATATTTCTGTGTATATATGAAAATATTTCTTTTACATTTTTTTCAAAACTTTTCCAAACTATCTAATTAACTTATGTCAGGGGAGCAGTTATCTTTATATTAAATTTTACAAGATAACAAATTTTAATTATCCAAAATAAAAAATAAATTTTAATATAGACATATCCACTATCTTATAAAATTCAACTTTCAACAATACTGAATGGCTGAACTAGGATAAAGTGGTTTTAATATAAACAATTTGATGACCATTAAAAGAATAGATTAGAAAGATAACACATCACTGATAGTCATGAGTATTGTATTACAACAATTCTGCTCTACTTCACAGCTTGAAATTTTTGCACAAGCAACATCAGTGTGATTCCTTAACATGTGTGTTTATAGATTTTCTAATATGCATGATCAATAGGAGAACTTCATTATTAACTGTAGTTTCATTTAAGAAACAACAGTATATGTTAAGACAGACAAAACTACTAAGGAAATTCAGGTATGGGAGATGATTCATAATGATTTTGTTCCTGCGTCCAGTGAGCAGGAGTTTGGACCGCAGCTTTCTGTGTGAACAAGCGCGCCTTTGGTTTATTGGGTAATCTTTCTCAGATAGGCTGGGAAGCATGGTTCCAAAGTGCAGCCATCTGCAGGTCTCCAACATAACCACCCTCCCTTTATTATACTTTATGTTAATGGAGAAGTCTTCCTTTCCTGGCTGGGGTATGCCATCATCATGGACTTCTGACTAACCTGTAAAATGTAACAATTCAAAAATAACCATTAGCACAGGAAGAAGAATATGATGTTTTTAAAAAGTCACTACCTGTGGTCAGAGAGTTACTGTCTCTTCTGATAAATTTCAGAGCCGCTATCACCCAGAGTCACATCTATAGCAATTAAACACGTGCATCTGGCAGAGGTGGGATATTGTCTAGAACAGGAACTGAACCAATTATTGCATGCTTATCCTGCTGCACGCAAATGGCCACATATTTCTTGTGTCTGCCAGCTGTGTCGAGGATCATAACCCTGCTTGCTGCTCTGGCTCAGTTTCTCATCTTCACGTTAGGCAACAACATTGCTATTCTGTGAATGAGTACATCACTTCTCTTCGTAGTTTGTATTAGGTTCCACCAGGCTTCCAACTCTTCTTGCTGGGCTTTTTTTTTTTTTAAACAAAAAACAAAAAACATTTCATTTGTGCTAAGCCAAATCCATTTCCCAAGACTGCTAATAAACCCAAGTATAAAGAACCATGCAATTTAATGGTCTCTGCATAAATACCTACTTCATTCTCTGATAATCTCTCATTGAAAAATGAGCTTTCGCATTATTTATATCAAAGTGCTTTTGAACATATTGTGGACTACTTTGGAAGCTGAATACAAGATGTGTTGCTTATGCCAACCTCATTCTTAGCACTAAAACTGCTTCTTTGATCCTATCTCTATTCTGCGTTTCCTACTTCCTCCAAGTCCAGGTGCCTAAGCATCGTATCCACAGTTAAGTACATTCTACAGACTGACCTAATACTGAGCTGTCTACCTGGATGTCACATCCTTATTTTCTCAGGTGGCCTTTGTTCCTAGATGTTACCTTTGTGTCAAAACAGATTGTATCTGTTCATTTTAGGGACCTGCTCTAAGTAGCATCCATGGATATCTCCTGAACTTCCCTTCCTCTGAAGCATAAATCTGTTGTATGTATCCTCAGGTCCTTCTCTACCCATCTGTCCACAGTGTTCCAGATTTTGTTGCTGATATTGAATGACTGGCATTAAAACAAAGACTCTGTAATGCAATTCAAAGTGAAGTCTATAAAATTTGGAGAGCTGGTTAAATAAAAATTACCAAACCAGAATGCTTCCTTCATATTTTACTACAATTAGCACAATCGGTGACTGAAGTTTCATTACACAACCCCAAACACCAGCTGCCTTCCTGTCAGAAATCAACCAAATATGCCAAGACAAGATTGGAATTTGGACTTTCCTGACATCACAGAATTACAGAACTGGAGAGGACCAAAGTCCATCTGCTCCACTTACCTGTAAACTTGCATAAGGAATTCTGAAGTCACTAAATCCAATAAGTTTCCAAAGACAAAGAATAGCAAACTTTGTAACATATTTGAGAGAGTACTACTACTTGTTAGGCTAAGTATTTGTCTTCTCATAGCAGTGGACACAAATTTTAAACTATTTTGACAGTGTCCTTGTAAAACATACAATTTTCTTCTCAATCTTGAAGACCTAGTGCCATCATTACGATTCTGTGTGGAATGACATTTTCACCTGAATTTTTTTATATAAATGCTTTGTGTTTTTCTATGGCAGCCAACATTGATGTGAAGTAGTAAATACAACTGAGGGAATTAGGGTCGCTGCTTCCCCATCCCTTGTATCGTATAGCAAGATCATGTTAAATTGAATCAAGAAGGGTGTGTTCCAATAACTTTTCATTGATAAGGGGATCAAAGAGGAAATCTAAAAGATGTTTCACTGAACCTCATGCCATGATTTTGAAATTTAAATGAGTCAGTTGCATTGTTCATGGTCAGTACAGGAGATGAACCCCATTTGAAGTCAGATTAAAGAGGGCACTGGAGATGAAGCAGTAATGACTATTAAAGTCAGCTTACAAACAGGTGGCACTTGCAGAAATTATAACCTCAACTCAAAAGGAAAAACAGTTGGAAAAATAGTGTTGGTGAGAAACAAGCTACCAAGGTATTTTCCTTTTAATATGTGCTGCTAAAGACAGCATTTGGATGCCGCGGTTGTAGGAAAAAATAAGCTTGCAGATATTTGAGAAGATTGTATTGCTTGAACTTCAACTAGGAGACAGAATTTGAGAGCTAAAATAAATCATCACCAAAATAAACTAATTTTCTTGATTGAGCATCCACCCAGAATGCCGAAGCAAAAGCCAGTCACTTGTACTATCGCTGTTACCATCTGTCCCACTATTTCTCAAAGCAAGAATGATTGTTGATTAATGTGAGCTATGTAAATCCAGCCAATTTATAAGTAGTGACCTACAATTACTCATGCAAAAGTATCTGATGAAGCAATGAGGCAGTCAATCATTGCCAATAAAGTATGATCATTGATTGGATGAGCACGAGGCTACAGATTAGGTAATACATTTTATCTACTGGAGATACATTAGTCAAGGAAAACAGCCCAATGATAAGTTGAATTATGCATTTTTGCCATTCCACATAGAGTTCTTGATGCAAGAGGGAAATAGAGCCCTCTTATAAATCAATTAAGCCATTTGAAATTGATAAATAATGGTACTTCCTTTTCTGCTCCTTTTATTCCTTATACTTTTCCCTTAACAAATTTATAATCTATTTACCAATTACAATTCAAATTTTACAAATAAATTTGGAATGTTGTGTCAGTCTACACATATTTTCTTAACGTTAGGCAAGTTATTTCTCTTTGGTGTGTCTTAGGAACAATTGTTCACTACATCATGAGATTATGATATATTTTCTAAATTTACATATGTGAAGCATTTAGAATCAGGCAAACATGCTCAAGTAAAGCATAATTAACTCTACTGTTCTGTATCCTTTTCTTATTGCTAGATCAATGACCCTTTCTTTAGATAGATTTTCAGATTTGTGAGAGTTAGGAATATGACCATGTCATTTTTACAGTAACATATATTCTGACATAATTGCTCAACCAATACTTTTATTTGGTTTATAATGATCTTCACTATGTGAATTAAAAGCTTTTAGTATGTTTACATTTTTACTCAGCATTTCTATAGCTATGATATTTCTAAAAATGGGAAAATAAAGTATTTTCTAATGATAAAAGAATGTCCATGTTAGCATTAATATTGATTTTTAAAGAGAAAACAGAAATATCTAAATTTTATTATGGTCAAAATTAAATCATATATAATTGTTGCATCAAATATTATATCATTATTAACAGTAATTTCCAAAAACTATTTATGATAAGAGAACAATGTTCAAAAAAAGAAATACATAGCATGGCTTCTTTTGTATGTGAAAGATTAGTGATCTGTCTTTTATTATTTATCTAATTTGTCTATCATCTATTATCTAGATATCTATTATCTACCACTCATAAATTCATTTATCTATTTATCTAATGTTTAATATGTAACTTACTCTCTAAGGGAAGATTTTGATGAAGAATGGACTGTTTCTATGATTTCAAAATGTCTCCCTGTAGAATGATTACTAGTTATAAAATGGGAGAAACAATATCAGCCAACGTTTGTTTGACCAGGTAGTTGAAACTAATGTCTACAATAAGAAATACAAAATCAATACATAAATCTATGGACTGAATGTTATACCAAAATTAATATTTAAGCTCTGTAGTGGTTATTCTTGATTATTAACTTAACTACACCTGGAATCAACTAAAATAAAAAAAAATTGAGGTCATGCCTATGAGGGATTTTGCTTAATTTGAGGTACATAGATCTACTTGTAATCCTGATTTTTGAGGTAGGGAGACACACACCTTTAATCTGGACCTTGATGCTAGAAGACACTTGTCTTTAATCCAGATCTTGAGTGGGAAGACACACTTTTCACCTTTAATCTGGATACACCTTCTGCTGGAAGCCTATATCAGGGCATGGAAGATGGGAGCTTTTGTTCTTTCATGATTGCCCTCATCTTGCTAGCAAGTCTACTCCTTCACTGGCATTAGAGTCTATTTCTTTGGGATTCCAGCATACACTGAAGACCAGCCGAGATATCCAGCCTTGAGCAACTACTGCATTCTTGGACTTCCCATTTATAGTCAGCCATTGTTGGATTAGCTGAACTATATCCTGTAATTCATCTAGTAAATCATATATATATATATATATATATATATATATATATATATATATATATATATGAAGAGACAGAGATTCACTATATAAGCTCTGTTACTATGAAGAACCCTGACTAATATAGATTTCTGGTACCAGCAGTAGTTCTAGTACAATAGAAGTATAAATATATTAGGCTTTTCAACTTGTCAACACCCACAGTTACTGAAGCCTCTCCAATTACTCCCCTCCTGGGAGCTCAGAGAGTACTGAAAGCCCATGGTGTGAACTATATTAAAAACTTAAGGAGATAAATGGGTTTGGTTATCCTGATTCACCACTTGTGAGCAGCAATGTATTTGATGATCCTGTATATGAAACTTTTGACATTTTGGGGAAAAATAAGGGAAATGATGCTGCTGGTTGCTTGGTTGCTCTTAGCATCTCTGGATAAATTGACAAGGGTAGGGATGAGCTCTGTCTTAAAATCAACCAACTTCCATCATCCCAGAATATGGTGAAGGACAACAATGAAACTTATGATTTTAAAGCCAATGATTTTAGTAATAAAATTGTCCATCACCAGATCTGTATAAACAGTCTAAAGGTTTCTAAGTGTACCCTGGAAGAGAATCTTCTTTCCAGTGGCCACAGAGGACAAGTTGTGAAAAATCAAACCAAAGCCCTCATTATAAGGTTGGCTGAATTACAGCAAAAATTCAAGTCATAGCCTCTGAGGGTGTCAGTGGCTCAAGAGAATTAATTGGTTAAAAAAAAGTGGGGGGAGATTGTAGATGAAATTCTAAATGGTCTTAGTAAATAAGAAACACAGGGCCAAATACAGAGTTAAAGCCTAAGAGATCAGAGCACTAGCGAAGCCCAAGACTACCTTTAGCTTACCAGTTGCTGCCATCTCTTCCCCTGAGAGAGAGACCTTCTCCTGTGTGACCTGTCTTTTTATTGCCTTTCTGTTCTACCTTCTCACTGGCTCTAAACTCAACCATATGATTTCCTCATCACTGCCTGTCTATACAGACCTCCAGGTCTCTATGGTTGGTACTGGGATTAAAGGTTCGGATCATCACTTGGCTGTGTCCTTGACTACGCAGAGACTCTGCCTGCCACGTGATCAGATTAAGGGTGTGTGACATCACCACCAGACTTCTGCTAAATGGCTTGCTCTTAGCTCTGATCCCCAGGCAACTTTATTTATTAACATACAAATAAAATCACATTCAGCACAAATAAAATATCATCACAGGAGATAGAGCTTAAAACTTGGGATGAGGATGTGTTGCAGAACCCTCAGCTGAGAACTTTGAACCCTCAGATTCTCAAAGGTTTATCTCACCTGAGGAAGTAGTACCCTCAGTCCTATGTTAAGCACACCAAGCAAGAATAAGACCACTACCACAATTTTTGAACCAAACTTGAAGCAAGCTTTATTAAATACTAGCCAGGAATATGGAATACTGCCCAGCTCCATACCAGAGATCCATGCACAGACTATGGCACTGAATTATGTTAGTCAGGAACTTAGGAAGACAAAACCCACAAAGCTCCATACTTCCTGCCCTCATCCAATCAGAAGTAAGCATACATTCTGTGATACTTCCTACCTACACACCTCCTACCCACATGTGATCAAGCACACATCCTGTGCAAGGATGTTTACAGAAGCTTCTTTACAAAACTTGTTTACTGAATCAAAAACAAATGGCTCATTATCTTACATGAACAACAGCCCCCAGTATATCAGGAAGTTATCTGTCCTGGGGCAAATGAGGCTTACAGGTGAGAGGTATTTTTGTTTTACAGATCTCTTAAATACTGTAATTTAAACTTAAAACATAATGTTAGCCATCACCCTCTACTCCTTGAAATATTGCCCTTTTCATCTTCGAATCAGGAAATTTATCCTTCATTGTCTTCTAAACCAGCAGTGACTTTCTCTGAAGAAAATGCCAGGCAAGATAATACCAATGCCCCTCAGGGCCCACTATTAGTTGTCTCTAGATCAGACTTAAGGCAAAGCAGGCTCCTAGAAGGGAGGTGGAAAGTGTAGTCCATGGGGAGGTGCACCACACTACTAAAGAGCGTAATGCATTTTCTAATTCATTCAAGCAGAAGTCTGGGGAATACGTGTGGGAATGGATTTTAAGAGTGTGGGATAATGGTGGAAGGAACATAAAACTGGATGAGGCTGTGTTTATTGATATGGACCCTCTGTGTGAAGATTCTAGATTTAATATAGAAGCTTGCACAGCTAAAAAAAAAAGTGTCAAAAGTTTGTTTGAGTGGTTTGACATTTGTCAAAAGATGGCCTACTGAAAAGGTGTTGGAGATGCCTGGCATCACTTGGTTTAGTTGTTGATGAAAGGATTTTAAGGCTCAGGGAAATTGTATTGCTAAAATGGTACTCTGTATAAAACCTAATCTTCCACAGTGAGAAGGCCCAGAAGACGCACTTTTCACTTATCCTATAGGATACAAAACGGTGAGAGGGGCACCAGCACATTTGAAGGGCTTTGTGGTCATCGTTTTTCATATACCAGACCTTAGTGTTAGAGATATTGTTCTTCAATTGGATGAATTAAATGCAATGGGTTTAATTGGGCCCTGAGGTAGCAGGGGCCAGGTGGAAGCACTAAATGACTAAAGGCAAGGTGATCATAGTTATCATAATGGGCAGCACAGACAGTCATAGACAAAGTGAATTTTACAGTGGCATGACTCATATGGCCCTTTAGTACTGGCTAATAAATCATGGCATTAAAAATATAAGAAGCCTACTGAATTTTTGTTTGATCTGTACAAGAGGAAAAATTCTCAAACAAATGAAAGAAAGGCTATGTTAGATTGTGGCAAAGGGCAATCTTGGCCTGTGAATCAATTTCCAGACATGAACCAGTTTGCAGACCAAGAACCCTTTGAATGATAGGCTGGCCAAGTTCCCCTGAGGAAGGACTTTGATAAAATACCTAAAAGTTTTACTGTTATTGGGACTTAGTGGAAACTAAATGTTTGACAATGAGCCACCAAGTTACCATGAGACCTGAGCTACCAATAATGAACTGAGTGCTATCTCCACTGACCAAGCCATAAAGTAAGATGTGCATGGCAGCAATCTGCTATCAAATGGAAATGGTATACACATGATCAGGCCTGAGCAGGTCCTAAAGGCAAAAGCAAGTTACACGTAGTAGTTGCCCAGATGCCTACAGTTTCTAATTCCAATACAATGCCATCTGCTGCCAAGTATGTACCCATAGCCTCATGAGGTGTTCCCTATAATTGCTTAACCGATGAAGAGAATACTGGGACCTTGTTTACTGATGGTTATGTACACTATACAGGCACTAACCAGAAGTGGACAGTTGCAACATTACAACTCCTTTTTAGAACAACACTAGAGAAGAGAAATTTTCACAGTTGGCAGAACTCTAGGCAATACACAGTCATACATTTTGTTTGGAGGGAGAAATCACAAGACATATAACTGTTCGCTGATTCATGGCTGTACCCAATGATTGGCTTGATGGTCAAGAACTTGGAAAGAACATAATTGGAAAATTGGTGCAAAAGATATCTGGGGAAGAAGTATGTGAATAGATTTCTCCAAATGGTCAAAGGATGTGAAGACACTTGTGTCCCATGTAAATTATCATCAAAAGATAACTTTAGCTAAGGAGTTTAATAATCAAGCAGCTAGGAGGACCCATTGTGTGGACAGTCAGCCTGTTTCCCCAGCTTTTCTTGTCACTGCCTAATGGTTCCATGAACAAAATGGCCATGGTGGATGTCTTACTTAGGGTTTTTATTGATGTGAAGAGACACCATGACCAAGGCAACTTCCATAAAGGAAAATATTTAATTGGGGCTGGCTTACAGTTTCAGAGGTTTAGTCTATTTTCATCATGGTGGGATGTTGTGGAATATTATTTTAAATAGGCGAAGATGTGTTACATCTATTTATGCTGCAAAATATTACTTTATGTGAAGATGAAATCTTGGGCATATGCACAAAGGATGCTCAATTATGTCACAAGGACACTTGCTCATCTGTGTTCATAGCAGCATTATTCATAATAGCTGGAACCTGGAAACAACCTAGATGCCCCTCAACCAAAGAAAGAAAATGTGGTACATTTACATAACGAAGTATTATTCAACAGCAAAAAATGATGACATCATGATATTTGTAGGCAAATGGATGGAACTACAAAAAAAAAAATCATCCTGAGTGAGGTAACCCAAACTCAGAAAGACAAACATGGTATGTACTCAATCATAAGTGGATATTAGATGTAAAGCAAAGGATAACCAGGCTATAATCCAGAGCCCCAGAGAAGCTAGGTAACAAAGAGGACCCTAAGAGGGATGTGTGGATTTCCCTGGGAAGGGGAAATAGATGAGATTTCCTGGGTAAACTGGGGGTGGGGGTGTAGGAGAGGGGATGGGAGGATGGGAACATGAGGGATTACATTGGTCAAGTTGGGGGTGAGACAGAGGAGGAGAGTAATGAAGAGATAGAGAGAGCTATTTGGGGGTTAGAAAGAAACCTGGTGCCAGGGAAACTCCCAGGAATCCACGAGGATGAACCCAGCTAAGACTCCTAGCAATAGTGGAGAGGGTGATTGAACTGGCCTTCTCCTTTAATCAGATCAGTAACTACCCTAATTGTCAACAGAGAGCCTTCATTCAGTAACTGATGGAAGCAGATGCAGAGACCCACAGGCAAACACTGGGATGAGCTCTGCGAGTTCAGTTGACAAGAGGGAGGAGGGATTGTATGAGCAATGAGGGTCAAGATCTTGATGGGGAAGCCCACAGAGACAGCTGATCTGAACTAAATAGACAGGCAGCTAGGGTGGCTTCATGGGACTGATCTAGGCTTTCTGAATGTGGATGACAGTTGTATAGTTTGCTATGTTTGTGGTGCCCCTAGCAGTAGAGTCAGGACCTGTTCCTGGCATAAGAACTGGCTTTTTGGGAACCTATTCCGCATGCAGAGAACCCAGCCTTTGCAAGGGGGAGGAGCTTGGTCCCACCTCAATGTGATATGGCATGCTTTGTTGACTTCCATGGGAGGCCTGCCCCTTTCTGAACAGAAGAGAAGTGGATGGGGGTTGCAGAGAGACACGAGATGGGGGAAGGGAATGGGGAGGGGGGGGGAAACTGTGGTTGGTATGTAAAATAAATGAAAAATTTTAATGTAAAAAATGCAAAAACTGGATCAGAAACTGCATACACACAAAAAAAACTATGTTGTGTTACATTTGTTTCTGCTGCCTTTGTTAACAATGCAAAGATGTGTTACATTTGTTTGTGCTGCATTTGTTTAATTATGTAAAAATATGTTGAATTTGTTTCCCCTTGCCTCTTAAGGCACCGATTGGTCTAATAAAAAGCTGAAGAGCCAATAGCTAGGCAGGAGAGGGATAGGTAGGGCTGGCAGGCAGAAAGAATAAATAAGAAGAGAAATCTAGGCAAAGAAGGAAAGGAGAGAACCAGAGAGAAAGAGAACACACCCTGGGCCAGAAGCCAGCCAGCTGCCAGCCAGCCATACTCAAGAAGCAGTAAAAGTAAGATATACAGAAGGAAAGAAATGCAAAAAGCTCCAAGGCAAAACACAGATGAAGAGAAATAGGTTAAGTTATAAGAGCTAGTGGGACAAGCAGAAGGTAAAGCTGAACATTCGTAACTAATAAGAAGTCTCTGTATCTTGATTTGGGAGATGGTTGGTGGCCCCAAAGAAAGTATGTTACAGTGTGACATGGCATCGTGCAGGCAGACATGGTGCTGAAGAAGGATCTGAGAGTCCTACATCTTGATCCACAAGGAGCAGAAGGAAAAACTAAGTAGTAGAAGTAGCTTAAACATATATATATATATATATATATATATATATATATATACACACACTTCAAAACTTGCCTCCACAGTGACACACTTCCTCCAGCAAAGCCACACCTACTCCAACAAGGTCACATCTCATAATAATAGTGCTATTCCCTATGAGGAAGCATTCAAACACATGAGTCTATGGGTGACATACCTAACCAAACCACCACAGAGGCAGAGATGGGGGTTATGCAATATCTGGACAACATGGACTTCCACTGACCAAGCTATTGCTTAGTGCCAGGTCTGTCAATAGCAGAGACCAATATTGAGTCCTAGATATGGCATAATTCCCAGGGTGACCAATCAGCCAGCAATCTAGTGACAGGTTACTATATTTTATGACTTCCTCTGGGGAATATACAATGCTTTGTCCTTACTAGAGTAGATACTTACCCTTGGTTATGGACTTGCCTTTCCTGCACATAATGCTTCTGCCAAAAACACCAACTATGGATTTACAGAATGCCTTATCCACCATCATGGTATTCCACGTGGTACTGCTTCTGACCAAGGAACTCAGTTCAATGCCAGAGAAGAGCAACAGTGGGCCCACAGTCATGGAATCCACTGGCCGAACTATCTTGGGGCAACTGGCCTGATAGAAAGATGGAATGGACTTTTGTTTTGTTTTTTGGGTTTTTTGTTATTTGGTTTTGTTTTTTGTTTTTTGGACATAGGGTTTCTCTGTGTAGTTTTGGTACTTGTCCTGGATCTCGCTCTGTAGACCAGGCTGGCCTTGAACTCACAGAGAACCACCTGACTCTGCCTCCGGAGTGATGGGATTAAAGGCATGCACCACCACTGCCCAGCTGGAATGGACTTTTAAAACACATACAGTGTCAATTACTTGGCAGCAGCTTGGAGGGTTAGGACAGGGTTCTCTAGAAGACAGTATATGCTTTGAATCTGTGTCCAATATATGGTAAGTTTTCTCCTATGGTCCAGAAATCAAGGGGTGGAAAAGGAAAAGTTCCACTCTCTATCATCCCTAGTGACTCAGAGGAAAATTTTTGCTTCCCGTTCCTGCTGGCCTAGAAGTTTGGGGAGCACTCTTGCCAGGATCCACAACAAACGTTCCATTGACCTAGAAGCTAAGACTTCTCCCTGGCCACTTTGGGCTTCTGATGCCCTTAAACCAACAGACTAAGAAAGGAGTAATTAGGAGGGGTGATAGATCCAGATTACTATGGGAATATGGGATTGCTTCTCCACAGTGAATGCAAGAAAGATCGTATCAGGAGTGCAGGAGATCCTATAGGACGTCTGTTGGTGCTATGGTGTCCTGTGATTAAAGCCAATGGGAAATTACAACAGTCAGGCAGGTTGACAAAGAGCACAGACCCCTCAGGAATGAAGGTACAGATCATTCCTCCATTAAAAGAGCCACAACCTGTTGAGTTTCTTGCCGAGGGTGGAGGAAATACAGACTGGGTAGTAGAGGAATGTAGTTATAAATACCAGCTTAGGCCACATGACCAGTTACAGAAATGACAATTATAGTAGACATGAGTGTTTCTATGGTATTTTATTAAGAATGTCTTTGTACAGATATTTTTGTTTTCTTTCAATTTCATTAAAATATGATATAACATCAATTAAGAGGATATCAATGGTTATCATATTTAAGTCTGAGATACTAAAAGAATGTCCTTCAAGTGCTGGGGGAATATTTAACTGTGTGTTGCATTTGTTTAACTACATAAAGATGTATTGCTGTTTTATCTTGCCTTCCTAAGGTACCTGACTGGTCTAATAAAAAGCTGAATGGCCAATAGTGAGGGAGGAGGTATAGGCAGGACTTCCAGGAAGGGAGTGTAAGTAGGGGGGGAGGAATTTAGGCTTGAGAGGAAGAAAGAAAAAGAGATGCCTGGGAGATGTCAGGGGCCAGACAGACAGACACAGAGGAACCTGAAAAGTAGGACATGCAGAATGAAAGAAAGGTAAAAAGTCCCAAGGCAAAATGTAGATAAATAGAAACGGGTTAATTAAGTTTAAAAAGCTAGTGGGACAAGCATTCATAATTAATAATAAGTGTCTGTGTCTTTATTTGGGAGATGGTTGACAGCCCAGGGAAAATGCCAACTACAAATGGCACCCAGTGTGCTGCCAGAATTTCCACAGAGGGCCTCAGAAAGTTGAAAACAGAAGATAAGGATGTGGCTCTTTTAAGAGACCCTGCTGTGCAGCAGAGCACTTAAGCAGCCAGCAAACTAAGTAAAAACGCCTGGCAGAGTGCAGCCACCAACTTTCTAGAGCCGGGGCAGTTAGATACAGTCCTTGGTTAAATGCAGCTCTTGGCCAAGCCTGTGGGCTCAAGGCTCAGCTCTCACAGACTTGAAAATGGGGCAGAACCAACTGCCAGAGCTACATGGCAGAGGGCCTCGCTGTCACTGAGCAGTTTAAGGTTTGGCTCAAGCAGTCAGAGAATGCTGCAGGTGCACAGTAAAACAGGTGCAGACCAAAAACAAAAAACAAAAACAAACAAAAAACCTTCAAACAAGTTACAGTGTGCATAGGTGCATAAGAAGGAAAAGAAAATGGGTATAGACAGTCATAGGAAAAAAATGAATAGTTAAAAATAAGTAAAGCTTTTTAAAAAGAAGAGTAAAGATGGGAAATACACAGGGAATCTGGATCCTGTATGGTGCTTTGTTGACTTTAAATTTTTTGAATGAACAATAAACAAATGGCAGCTACTGAGAGACATGGGATTGTAGAAGGAACTGTTGAATTAAACCAGCCTAGATACCTTAGGGATGTCTTAACTTTAACTTTAAAATGGGATTCAGAATATGTATTGTGTTGGGGAAGAGACTATACTTTTGTTTCCACGGGAAATGAAAAGTTATGAATTACTTCAAAATTAATAGAAGCCATATTTGATTGGGAAGACCCCCTGAAAATCTTGGCTACAGACATAAAGAAATGAAACTAGAAAAATTATAAGACAGGAGACGTACATGCTGATCTCTTGATATTGGAATAGCTCTGAGACTGGATGAGACATGTAAATCTTGTTGGCTATAGAAGTCATCCTCATGACTTATTATCATATGTGATTCTTTCATGTGGCATTGATAGAAGTTTGGTTATTAAGGACAAACAAACTTAAAAAGTTGACAGATGTCTTTTTACCTGCTCAAACATAAAACAAAAAAATCATCTTTGGCTGGCTTGTGCACAATGCACAGTCCATACTTGTGCTAATGTGGATACGTATGTTACCTTTGAAAGTTTGTATGTTTTTAGAGCAAGGGGACTGGACACCTATGAAAATGGGTGGCCCAGGTGATCCAGCCTTTCAGAGTGCCTCTGTTGCAGTTTCCTCAGAGTTCTGCATTCAGAACAATTTCAAACCTGCTAGCTGAGATGATCCAACTTTACAGACTATTCTAGCCAAAACTTCAGATAAGTCTTGTACTTTCTCATTACACAGAGCCTGGACAACAAATGCTATAGCTAGTATTCTTAGAACTGGACCACTATCTCAATTTTCTCAGGGTCCCCTGGGGAAACCATTACCCCCAGAAAACAGGAAGCAGTCTAGATAACACCATGCCCACATTTCCAAGAGGTGGGGTGGGTGGTTTCTGGTTAACCAGTGTATCATGGATGTTTGTAATCATTTAGTGTGGATATAGGAATATATGCCAAAAAGACAACTATTCATCTCAAATATTTTACATTGGTGTGAATTTTTATATATTGATACAAATTTAAGGTTATTTTTGTTATACCACGTACGTGTTTCTACTCTTGTTTAAGGCATTGTTCCTAGACAGCTCATTTAAAAATGTAATATAAAGTTTTATTCCTTACTGCCTAGGCTCAGTGTGCTGGGATCTACTGACTCCCCATAGGAGACCTTGATTTGGAGGATGTGGGGATGCGGGGTGGCTTGGGAGAGAGAGCTGGAGGGTAGGAGCAGGGAGGAAGGGGGATCTGTGGGCGGTATGTGAAGTGAGTAGAAATTTTCTTAATAAAGAAAAATGAAAAAAAAAAAAAAGCCAGGCGGTGGTGGCACACACCTTTAATCCTAGCACTCAGGAGGCAGAGGCAGGTGGATCTTTGTGAGTTCGAGGCCAGCCTGGTCTACAGAGCAAGATCCAGGAAAAGCACAACGCTACACAAAGAAACCCTGTCTCAAAAAATCCAAAAGAAAGAAAGAAAAGAAAAAAAAAGTTTTAGTCCTTGAAAGCTATTATTACAAACTGTTTAGGATAATTAAGAAGTGCAGGTTAGTAATTAGTCATCTATAACAATCAAACTTGTAGTCATGTTAGGTATGTTTTCAAGTTAAACAGATATATTTTGATATAGAGGTGATCTTCAAATGCTTCAGAGACCTACAAAATATGATATGTAAAATGTTTAATAACCTAAGGCTTTTCATGAAAGTTAGACATGTCTACTCCCAGCAGCACAAATCTACTTCATAAAAGGATGATGGGCATTGAATAACCTCCATATGGATTTTGCTTTCAAAGTAGAAAAGCTAGTCATTTTGGCAAGAAACTGACCTTGCCTCGACTGCTGACAGTATTCTGTACAAACTGGACAAGCAGGACATGCAGGAGAAAGATTATCAAACTTTGCCAAGACAAGGTAGTGGAGTCCTTCAAAATTCCTGCTTTACAGAAAAGTCTGTCAGATATTCTAGGCCTGTAGGCTGAAGATGGATGCCTCAGTGTTGCAGAGGAAACTTGAGTGACTATCCAGGTAGCCAGATGTGTCTTTGTCGTTTTTATGCTTTTGGAAGTAGCTTGCTCTGCACTTCCTGTTTACTCAGGCTATACTATATTCTTCTTGGGTTTCTGATGGAGTTGAAGAGAAGATAGTTATAGTTTTCCTTGTTACCATATTAAGAAAAGAAACTTACATAAGAGATATAAAGTCTATAAGGTTGAGAAACATAAAAACTTAAATTGTTTGTCTAAGAAAAAATTTTGAGGTCTAAAAAGATAATTTTGGGTTGATTATACAAGTTAGGATAGAAAGTAAATTAGGTATACAACTTTGGAATCACCAAGATTCTCTGAATTTGCCAAATAAAAATGGGCTGGATTTGTAAATGTAATTCTTACTTGATAATTGTTCTTTTTTAAAATTTATATATTTTTAGTTTATTGGTGTTTTGCCTGTGTATGTCTGTGTGAGGGTGTTAGATCCTGGAGTTATAGACAGTTGTGAGCTTCCATGTAGGTGCTGGGAATTGAACCCGGGTCCTCTGAAAGAACAGCCAGTACTCTTAACCACTGAGCCATCTCTCCAGACCTGATAATTGTTCTTGTTGTATAGTCTTAGTATGTTAAAGCTAAAACTTTTGTTTATTTAGACAAAAAGGAGGAAATGTTGTGGAATATTTGTTTAACTATGCAAAGATGTGTTGCATTTGTTTATGATACAGAATATTTGTTTAACTATGTAAAGATGTGTTGTATTTGTTTAATTATATAAACGTGTGTTGCTGTTTCACCTTGCCTGCCTAAGGCATCTGATTGATCTAATAGAAATCTGAATAGTCAATATCAAGGAAGGAGGTATAGGCAGGACTTCCAAGTAGGGAGTGTAAGTGGGATACGGAGTTAGCCTGGAGAGGAAGTAAGAAAAGGAGATGCCAGAGGTCAGCCAGACAGACACAGAGGAATCAGAAAAGCAAAAAGCCCCAAGGCATGACATAGATAAATAGAAACTGGTTAAATTAAGTTAAAAGAGAAAGTGAGATAAGCCTTGGCTAAGGCCAAGCATTCACAATTAATAATAAGTCTTCTTGTCCTTATTTGGAATCTGGTTGGTGGCCCAAAGAAGATACCAGCTACATTCAAGGGACATTTCTACCTATTTTAAATTTATAATGCATTTGAAGTTATATAAGGGATAGTCACATCATATTAGGTATAATTATTACCTGGTTAAATATATAATGTATTTGCAATTGTATATGGAATAGCTTTATTATGTTTATGTCCTATTATGACCTGCTTATTATTTTCATTTGGAAATTAATCATGACCTAAAAAGACAGGATTCTGTGTAAATTGGGAAGGGATGGACTTGTGATTATTCTTTTTTTCTTTATATATATATATAATTTTTATTATATATATAATTTATACATATATAATTTTTATTAAAAAAAGATTCTTTCCTTTAACGTACCAACCTGTTCCCCTCCCTCCTCTTCTCTCACTCCCCCCACCTATCCCTATCCCACCCCCATCCCCTACTCATAGAGAATAAAGCCTCCCTTAGGTAGTCAACACAGGCTCTTATACCATGTTGGTGCTAGACCTAGCCCCTCCCTTCCGAATCAAGGCTGAGTAAGGGAATGGGTAAAAAAGCAAATTTGTGTACCTGGGGTAAGTCCTGCTCCCATTGCCAGGGGGCCCACAAACACATGAAGCTATGCAACTTTTACCCACATTCAGAGGGCCTAGTTGAGTCCCATGCAGGCTCCCCAACTGTCAGTCCAGTTCCATGAGCTCCCATTAGCTTGGGTCAACTATTTCTGTGGTTTTTCCCATCATGATTCTGACACACACCACACCCCCCTTGCTCTTACAATCCTTCTTCCCTCTCTTCAACTGAACTCCAAAATCTTGGCCAAGTGCTTGGCTATGGGTTTCTGCGTCTGCTTCCATTAGTTCCTGGATGTAGGTTCTATGGTAACAATTAGGGTAGACACCAATCTGAGTGCAGGGGAAGGCTAGTTCAAGAACTCTCTCCACCAATGCTATGAGTCTTAGCTGGGGACAATCTTGTAAGTTCCTCAGGTTTTCCCTAGCTGCTCCCCATCCCCTTAATGGTACACTCTGTCAAGATAATCTCTTTCAGAGCTCTCCCTTCCCTCCTCTCCCCCATGTTCCCACATCCCATCCCATCCCATCCTCTCCCATCCCCTTCTCTCTATTCCCCCCTCTCAGTTTGCCCAGGAGATCTTAACCCTTTCCCCCTCCTGGGGTGATCCATGTGTGTCCCACTTATTGTCCTCCTCTTTACCTAGCTTCTCTGGGGTTGTGGATGGTAGCCTGGTTATCCTTTGCTATGCTTCTAACATTCACTTATAAGTGATTACATACTGCATTTGTCTTTCTGGATCTGGGTTACCTCAGTCAGGATGATTTTTTTCTAGTTCCATCCATTTGCCTACAAATTTCATGATGACATCATTTTTGTTTTTTTTTACTGCTGCATTATACTCCATTGTATAAATGTACCACATCTTCATCCATTCTTCTGTTGAAGGGCATCTAGGTTGTTTCCAGGTTCTGGCTATTACAAATAATGCTGCTATGAACATGGTCGAGCAGATGTCCTTGTAGTGTGGTTGAGCAACTTTTGGGTATATGCCCAGGAGTGGTATTGCTGGATCTTGAGGTAGGTAGATTCCCAATTTTCTGAGATACCACCATACTGATTTCCAGAGAGGCTGTACAAGATTGCATTCCCACCAGCAGTGGAGGAGTGTTCACATTTCTCCACATCTTCTCCAACATAAGCTGTCATCTGTATTTTTTTTATCTTAGCCATTCTGACAGGCAAAAGATAGTATCTCAGAGTCTTTTGATTTGCATTTCCCTGATAGCTAAGGATGTTGAACATTTCCTTAAATGTCTTTTGAGCATTTGAGACTCTTCTGTTGAGAATTCTCTATTTAGCTCTGTAGCCCATTTTTAAAATTGGATTATTTTATATTTTTCTGTCTAGTTTCTTGAGTTCTTTATATATTTTAGAGATCAGCTATCTATCTGATGTGGGGTTGCTAAAAATCTTTTCCCATTCTGTAGGCTGCCATTTTGTCTTTTTGACAGTGTCCTTCACATTGCAGAAGTTTCTTAATTTCAAGAGGTCCCCATTTATTAATTGTTGCTCTCAGTGTCTGTGCTACTGGTGTTTATATTTAGAAAGTGGTCTCCTATGCCAATGCATTCAAGGTTATTTTCCCCTTTCTCTTCTATGAGATTCAGTATAACTGGATTTATATTGAGGTCTTTGATCCATTTGTACTTGAGTTTTGTGCATGGCAAAAGATATGGATCTATTTGCATTCTTCTACTTATAGATATCAAGTTATGCCCACACCATTTGTTGAAGATGCTTTCTTTTTTTCATTGTATAATTTTGGCTTCTTTGTCAAAAATCATGTGTTCATCGGTGTGTGGATTAATGTCAGGATCTTCTATTTTATTCCATTGATCAATGTGTCTGTTTTCATGCCAATACTGGTTTTACTATTATAGCTCTACAGTAGAGCTTGAAGTCAGGGATGGTGATGCCTCCAGAAGTTCCTTTATTGTATAAGATTGTTTTGGCTATCCTGTGTTTTTTTGTTTTTCCATATGAAGTTTAGTATTGTTCTTTCAAGGTCTGTGAAGAATTACATTGGGATTTTGATGGGGATTTCATTGAATTGAATTTGTAGATTGCCATTTTTACTATATTGATTCTACCTATCCACTAACATGGGAGATCTTTCCATTTTCTGATATCTTCTCCAATTTCTTTCTTCAAAGATGTAAAGTTCTTGTCATACTGGACTTTCACTTGTTTGGTTAGAGTTACCCCAAGATATTTTATGTTATTTGTAGTTATTATAAAGGGTGATATTTTTCTAATTTCTTTCTCAGCCCATTTATCATTTGTATATAGGAAAGCTTTTTTTTTTTTTTTTTTTTTTTAGTTAATCTTGTATCCTGCCACATTGCTGAAGGTACTTATGAGCTGTAGGAGTTCCCTGGTGGTATTTTTGGGGTCACCTATACAGACTATTATATCATCTGCAAATAGCAAAGTTGGAAAGGAAGAAGTCAAACTTTCCAATTTGTATCCCCTTAATCTCCTTTTGTTTCTTATTGCTCTAGATAGAACTTTTAGTACTATATTCAATAGGTATGGGGAGAATGGACAGCCTTGACTTGTTCCTGATTTTAGTGGAATCACTTTCAGTTTCTCGCCATTTAGTTTGATGTTGGCTGTTGGCTTGCTGTATATTGCCTTTATATGTTTAGGTATGTTCCTTGTATTCCTGATCTCTCCAAGACCTTTATCATGAAGGGGTGTTGGATTTTGTTAAAGGCCTTTTCAGCATCTAATGAGATGATCATGTGCTTCGTTTTCTTTTAGTTTGTTTATATGGCAATTACTTTGACAGATTTTCATATGTTGAACCATTCCTGCATCCCTGGGATGAAGCCTACCTGATCATGGTGGATAATTTTTTTGATGTGTTCTTGGATTCGGTTTGCTAGTATTTTATGGAGAATTTTTGCATCAATGTTCATGAGGGAGATTGGTCTGTAATTCTCTTTCCTAGTTGTGTCTTCATGTGGTTTAGGAATCAGGGTAACTGTAGCCTCATAAAAAGAGTTGACAATGTTCCTTCTGTTTCTATTGTTCAGGACAATTTCAGGATTATTGGTATTAGCTTTTCTTTGAAATTATGGTAGAATTCTGTGCTGAAACCATCTAGCCCTTGGCTTTTATTGGTTGGGAGACTTTTGATGACTGCTTCTATTTCCTTAGAGGTTATAGGTCTATTTAAATTGTTTATCTGATCTTGATTTAATTTTAGTATATGGTACCTATCCAAAAAAATACCCATTTCTTTTGAATTTTCCAATTTTGTGGAGTACGGGCTTTCGAAATATGACCTGATGATTCTCTGGATTTCCTTAGTGTCTGTTATTATATCCCCCTTTCCATTTCTGACTTTGATAATTTGGGTATTCTCTCTCTGCTTTTTGGTTAGTTTGGATAAAGGTTTGTCTATCTTGTTGACTGTCTCAAAGAGCCAACTCTTTGTTTCATTGATTCTTTGTATTGTTCTGTTTCTACTTTATTGATTCCAGCCCTCACTTTGATTATTTCCTGTCTTCTACTCCTCCTGCGTGAGTTTGCTTCTTCTTGTTCTAGCTCTTTCAGGAGTGCTATTAAGTCACTACTTTCAGATTTCTCCAACTTCTTTATGTAGGCATTTAGTGCTATGAACTTTTCTCTTAACACTGCTTTCATAGTGTCCCATAAGTTTGGGTATATTGTGCCTTCATTTTTGTTAAATTCTAGGAAGTCTTTAATTTCTTTCTTTATTTTTTCCTTGATCCAGTGGTGATTCAGTTGAGCTTTGTTTAGTTTCCATGAGTTTGTAGGATTTCTACATTTTGTGTTGTTGTTAAATTCTAGCTTTAAGCCATGGTGGTCCAATGAGATACAGGAGTTTATTCCTATTTTATTTTTTGTATCTGTTGAGATTTGTTTTGTTACCACGGGGTGCTGAGAAGAAGGTATATTCTTTTGTGTTTGGGTGAAATGTTCTATAGATGTCTGTTAGGTCCATTTGAGTCATAACATCTGTTAGTTCCCTTATTTCTCTGTTAAGTAGTTTCTGTCTGGCAGACCTGTCCAGTGGTGAGAGTGGGGTGTTAAAGTCTCCTGCTATTAGTGTTTGCAGTTTGATGTGTGATTTTATCTTTAGTAATGTTTCCTTTACAAATGTAGGTGTCCTTGTGTTTGTGGCATATATGTTCAGAATTGAGACTGCCTCTTGATAAAATTTTCCTGGGGTAAATATGAAATGCCCTTCTTCATCTCTTTTCATTGATTTTAGTTTGAAGTCTACTTTGTTAGGTATTAGGATATCTACACCAGTTCTGTTCTTAGGTCCATTTGATTGTAAAGTTTTTTCTCAACCCTTTACTCTGAGGTAATGTCTGTCTTTGAGGGTGAAGTATGTTTCTTGTATGCAGCAGAAGGATGGATCCTGTTTTTGTATCCATTCTGTTAGCCTGTGTCTTTTTTATAGGCGAATTGACTCCATTGATATTAAGGGATATTAATAATCAGTGTTTGTTAATTCCTGTTATTTTTTGGTGGTAGTGTGTGTGTGTTTCCCTTATTTGGGATTTGTTGATGTGAGGTTATCTGTTTGCCTGTGTTTTGGTGGTTCTAGCTAGCCTCTTTGGGTTGGAGTTTTCCTTCTAGTACTTTCTGTAGGGCTGGATTTGTGGATATGTAATGTTTAAATCTGGTTTTGTCATGAAATATCTTGTTCTCTCCATCTACAATGATTGAAAGTTTTGCGGGGGTGTAGTAGTCTGGGCTGGCATCCATGGTTTCTCGGTATCTGCAGAACATCTGTTCAGGACCTCCTGGCTTTCATAGTTTCCATTGAGAAGTCAGGTGTAATTCTGATAGGACTGCCTTTATATGTTACTTGACCTTTTTCTTTACTGCTCTTAATATTCTCTCTTTATCTGTATGTTTAGTGTATTGACTATTATGTGATGAGAGGACTTTTTTGTGGTGTAGTTTATTTGGTGTTCTGTACATTTCTTGTATCTTCATAGGCATGCCTTTCTTTAGGTTGGGAAAGTTTTCTTCTACAATTTTGTTGAACATATGTTCTGTGAATTTGAGCTGGAATTCTTCTCCTTCTTCTATCCTTATTATTCTTAGGTTTGGTCTTTTTATGGTGTCCCAGATTTGCTGCATGTTTTGTGTTAAAAATTTGCTGGATTCATCATTTTCTTTGACCAATGAATCTATTTCTTCTATTGTATCCTCAACGCCTGAGATTCTCTCTTCCAATTCTTATGTTCTCTTGGTTATGCTTGCCTCTGTAGTTTCTGTTTGTTTACTCAGATTTTCCTTTTCCTGAATTCCCTCATTTTGTGTTTTCTTTATCTGTTCTATTTCAATTTTCAGGTCTTTGTTTCCTTCACCTGTTTGATTGTTTTTTCTTGGGATTCTTGACTTTTCTTTAAGAGATTTCTTGATTTCCTTCAAATTTTTGTTTGTCTTTTTCTCCATTTCTTTAAGATAATTTTCATTTCCTTTTCTAGGTCCTCTATCATCTTCATCAAGTTGTTTTTAAGGTCATTTTCTTCTGGATCATCTGCTTTGGGATGTTCAGGTCTTGTTGTAGCATAACTAGGTTCGGGTGGTGCCATGTTACTTTTTATGTTGTTTAATGTGTTCTTACACTGCCTTCTACCCATCTCTTCCTTTAATAAGAACAGGTGTAACTCCAGGTCACTCTTCTTCCATTTGGTCCAGGTGGGGCCTCTGGCTCCTGTGGTTGTTCTTCTTCCCAAGTGGTCCAGGAGGGGGCTTATAGCTTCAGTAGTCACTGTTCCCAATTGTTACAGGGTGGGTATATGGCTCTAGTGGTCACTGGTGCCACAGAAGATGGTTGGCTTGGCAAGGGGGTGGAGGAAGAAGTTGTTGCCAGGTCTCTGGGACTGCACTGGCTGGTGGGGAGTGGCACAGAATGTGCCCCCAAATCCTAGAGGCTAGAGACCTGGTTTGGCCAGTGTAGAGATCTGGGCCTTACCTGTTTCCAGTTGGTGCAGGGTGGGTTTATCATGATTGCTATTTTTGATTGTTAACTTGACTACATCTGGAATTAACTAAAATTTTTAAAAAAATGGAAGGCATACCTATGAGAGATTTTTTTTACTTAATTTGAAATAGGTAGATCCACTTGTAATCTGGATCTTTGAGGTAGGAAGACATCCCTGTAATTTGGATCTTTAGCTGAAAGTCACACCTTTAATCTGGGCTATACCTTCTGCCAGAATCCCATATAAGGACATTGAAGAAGGAAGCTTTTACTCTTTGTCCACTTTCCTTCACCTTGCTAGTAAGTCCACTCCACTGACATTAGAGTTTATTTCTTTGGGATTCCAGTGTACACTGAAGACCAGCCGAGACATCAAGCCCTGTTGATTAAACAACTGCTGGAGTCTTGAACTTTCCATTTATAGCCATCCACTGTTGGGTTAGCAGGACTGCATCCTGTAATTAATTCTAATAAATCACTTTCTATATATATATAGAGAAAAATTGATTCTATACATTCTGTTACTCTAGAGAACTATGACTAATGCAAGCTCTAAACTCCAGTTTCTTAGCATTTGGAGATAGAACTTTGAAAGGTAATTAAATTTAATGATCTCATGAAGGTGAAGACCAGGTGAGAGTATCTATGCTGTTAAAAAGAGGCAGTAGGCATGCAATTTTGGCAATATAGTGCACTCTTGGAACCCATTATTTGTGAGGTGAAGGAGTTACAATCATAAGTTTGAAAACAGTGGGCTATTCAGTGAGACCCTGAATAAAAATGTTTCATTTAATAATTTAACTTTAAAAAAACAAAGGATTAGAACTCCTCCCTGTGTGGACACATCAGTAAGTTGGCTGTCTGGAGACCTTGAAAAATGCCTCAGGAAAGGTATAGTCTGTGGACACATTGATCTTTCACTTCTCAGCTTCTGTAACTGTGAGATTTTGGTCTTTAGAAACTTCAAGCTCATGAACTGATAGCATGTGAATCTCATTGTCTGCCTTTTGAAAAGAAGGCATTAGAACTGAATTTTCTCTGTAATCTAGTTTTCTAAATCCGTTCCTGTTTTGAAGTGTGTCTGGATTACCACAGGGGTTCCAGTTCCATACTATGTTCTAGTATCTTGGAAAATTATTGGTCCTAGTCCAGTGGCTTGGATTCTTTTTAGATTCATTTTCTTTTCAACATCACTTAATATTGGCTCCATTTTCCAAGCCTCTACCAACATAGCTGACACATCTATATTCCTTAATAAACAGTTCTGAAGGATGTGTCATTCTGCCAGTTTCACACATAAGTAACCTGAGAGTCAAATATCAACATATTCAAAGGTACACACCTGGGTTGGGGAGGTGGCTTGATTCTTAAGAGCTGCTGTTGCTCTTTTAGAGGACCAACTTTGGTTCCTAGCATCTACATGGTGCCTCACAACAGTCTATAACTAAAGTTCTGGAGGACCCAGTACCCTCTTCTAGCCTCCATGGAGTCTGCACACACCAGTTGCACATAAATACATTCAAACAAAACTCTCACAAATAAAAATAAAATAAATGCTGTGGATATTGCTCTGTATGCTGTGAATGTGTTGCTCTGATTGGTTGATAAATAAAATGCTGATTGGCCAGTAGCCAGGCAGGAAGCGTAGGTGGGATAAGCAGACGAGAATTCTGAGAAGAGGAAGGCTGAGTCAGGAAATGCCAACCCGCCATCCAGGGAAGAGCATGTAATGGCACACAGGTAAAGCTATGGAACATGTGGCAACATATAGATTAACAGAAATGGGCTGAGCTTAAATGTAAGAGTTAGTCTGTAGTAGGCCTGAGCTAATGGCCAAGAAGTTTTAATAAATATAAGCCTCTGTGTTTTTACTTGGGTCTAAGTGGCTGAGGACCAGGTAGGACACAGAAAAACTTCTGGCTACAAATAAATAAATAAATCTTTAAAAATGTCTTTCAATTAGGTGCACACCTAATAATATGTACAACCATAATTTTAGTTGATATACAGATAACAAAATAACTTTATACTCATGTGGAATGACTTCTGTTTGAATTAGACAATCACTATTTGGAAAGGAAAATCACAAGTTCAACTGTTAAACTCTTTGCACCATCCTATAAGTTACCAAACTGTCATAGATAGTGGTAGAATATTTAAGAAAATAATCCCCCTTTTTAATTTAATAATACTGTTGGCAAGAATAAACAAAAGGCCCCAGCAGTGTGATGAAGGGTTCCTTTGTTGTTTGTGCTCACTCTGCATTCATTGTGCAAAGGACATGTACAAGTTAATCATTTGCTCTCCACAGTTTTGAGAACTTTCTAAGAATTTGAGTAATTATTTCATTTGTTTCATTGAATCCTTGCCTATCTGCTAGGGGTTGACTTTGAAATAAGGAGAGGAAGAGAGGGGGAAAGTGAAGAAACTGTCTATCTTCAGTGAGCAATAGCTCTATTTTAATCTATTTTTTATCACTCGTTCTGTTTGAGTGTCATTTATTTTAGATGGTAATTAGGAATGATTAGACATTTCTTATTAGCTGTCCCTACCCCCAACTCTCCTCTTTCTTGAAGCATTGTCTTGGGAAGGCAGTGTCACACAGAAATCTGAGATTTCCACATGAAATACCGATTAAACTGACTTTAATAGCAAACATATGACTAATGTTTTGACAGAAGATTCTAAATGAATTATTAATGATAGGCCACTTCAGATATTTCTTCATATGAGACAAGACTTTTGTCTTTTCCTTTTTTAAACTATCTGTAGATAATTAGAATCAGTTCCTTCGGAAAATTTTATCAATTTAGATTCCCTTATCATTTGAGGTGATTGAAATAACACTTTTTGATTAAATAAAAATAAAATGAAGAGATATTTTTAGTATGAATATATTCCTTGATTCAAGTTTGTAGTTTTTCATTGAACTTTCAGTGCATATTTTTCTCATATGTCAATGTATTCATTTCCCAAGATAATTGGTTAAGCTATAAAAGATCCATTAGGCTCTAGTAATCACCAATGGAATGCTATAAAAAAATAGAACCATATTAAACATTATTTTGTTAGTCTATTGACAGGTGAGTTGCATAAACTCATACCACAATAATTTAAGCTTCTTGGGCATCTATTCAGAAAAGCTAAAATGTTAAAGGAGATGGAGGCATGTAAAGGGTGTTGCTAATCTTTTGAAGACCCAAGGCTGTGGTTTTTCACATCTTTGAGGTAAGTGCCTTCCCAAGACCACAGTGCAGATTAATTGACTTGAAAGAATTGTGACTCTCAAGTGAGGGTCTCTGTCTCCTATGGGAATGCGCTGAGTGTAATGCATATGTGATTCAACAGGATGGTCTTCCTAACATATCCTTTCCCCCCCCAGATTCTTCTTCAATACATTTTATATGTATTGACTTCCATGAAATCATTTTCATGCAGGATGACATCATTCAGATTTTGTTTTATTGAGCTGGAGATAAAGAGCTGGTGTTTTTCTCTTGGCCTTTGGAAGGAAGGGGAATAAATTCGTAAGTGAGCGGTGACTTTTCTGATCTCCTATCTATCTCACCACATTATCCCACTCTCTCAGCTCTTGCCTCTGCGACAATTGTGCATGAATCAAAGTACAAGCTTGTGTGTTTTGATTGGTTTTATTCACCTCTCCCTTTTCACAACATTTCTTTCCAGGGTCAGACCATCAGTGCTTGTAAATCAGATTACAAAACCTGTGTGCATATCCTGTGGCTCTATACATCCTAAATATAAAGATACTTGCAGTCTTTTGATCTATCTCAAAAGAATTATTATGTCGACAGCTAGTGGCCTCACTAAATGTTTATAAAAACAAAAGGCTGATATATATTATTAAAGTTTCTTAATTATCCTAGGGAAATAATTAATATTTAAAGGTAAAAGTTTACTTCCGTAATATACAGACTACACAAACAGAAATGGCCTTTTTATGATTCCCATTTCTGCCTGTTGAAATTGCTCTCACTAATTACTGTCTATTTAATCTCTAGAAAAAAAGATGTGAAATACAGTGAATAAATAATCGTATGGATTTTTTCATAAGTCATTTTAATCCTTCATGGTTAGATAATTTTAGAACTACAGAAAAAAATCCTGACTGGTGGAGATTATAAGTCACAGGTCTTATTTAGTTTTGCTAATCACAATCACCACCATGACTTCAACAAACCACTTTTCAATGATGTGATAAAAAGAATTGACCAATCATGAATTTATTCATTGGGTAAATATTTGTTTCCCATCAACCATGGTTCAGAGACTTCCCCAGGCATTGAACTACTGCAGTAAATAAAACATAAAGCTCCTGGCCTCATAGAGTTTAATTTATATTCTACAGGAGAGATAAATATTAAACAAATAAATATTAAGTATGCCATTAATAATAATAAGTGTTATTATGAACACAACTAGAACAAAGCAAGGAAATTGAAAATGACAGTGCTGTGGTTGTAAAAGTTTTGAGGGTTGATGCTGAGGTAAGACCTGAAGGAAAACAGTGAATCAAATGTGCAGACAGTGAGGAGGACAGTGATCCATACAGAAAATGGTTTTAAGCTCTTCTGACAGTGGATGGAGAGAAAACTGAGGGGAGGGGCACCTGGGAGCAGGAGCATGCAGTGACAGCAGATTGGTGGGTCAAGTTGGGAGGCAAAGTGGCTTGCACCAAAGTGGAGGAAGAGACAAGGGAGAGGCAGGACTTTACCTGCTGTATGCAGTATTTTGAACTGGGAGCCAATGGACTTTTGCCAATGGATTGACTGGATTGGAGGTATAAATAATAGTCTTATTAACATCTACAAATAGTAGCTGCTATTCTTAGGATCAGTAGGTCATTATAGCATAGTGAGGAATCATTTAATCTCTGAAGCAAAATTCCTCAATGTTGATGTGTTAATTTGACCTAATTTACTTTCTTGGTATATATTTAAGTCCCATCATACAAAGCCTATAATATAATTACTTATAATATAATATAATATAATATAATATAATATAATATAATATAATATAATATAATATAATATAATAAATGTATAATATAATTACTTATAATATAACATAATTACTTATAAATTAGGCCAAATTAACACATCAACATTGAGGAATTTTGCTTCAGAGATTAAATGATTCCTCACTATGCTATAATGACCTACTGGTCCTAAGAATAGCAGCTACTATTTGTTTATTTTGCATTGCTGGGGCTAAAACCAAGGGTTTCACACCTGCTGGATTGGTTCACCACCAATGAGCCACATTCCCAACACTAAACAGCTTAAAATAGGGATATACAATTACTTCGCATTAAAATCAGTTGACCCACAAGGAAATAACTCCACGTAGATGTTAATAAGACTATTATTCACTGGCTCATGACAATTGCCTTGCAGGCTGACGGAGGCTTATCAGCTTCAGCATCAGCTTCACGGGAAACACATGTCTGTGATGAGTTCCCAGGACTCATGTGATAGTAAAGGCTTTTATTACCAACAATCCTGCTGACTGACTACCAAAATCATACTCACCCTACCGTTTTCCTGTCCCTCTATGCCTTTCTCTTAAGACTGCTTCCAGGCCTACAGTGCTTCCTTTCAGAGGTTATGGTTTCAGACTATTTCTAGTTTATTTCAAGGCCAACCTCTAGGATGGTTACATTTTCCTAAGACTGCTCATTGGACTGTAAGGAAATAAGAGTTTTCCCTTCATTTATTTAGAAATAACTTTTGAAAACATTCTTAAATCTTCATTTAATGAAACTGATATTTTCTGTGATAGTTTTAGGTACATCCACAGGAAGTCTCTGTTAGTAGCTTCATGTATTTTCTTGTTCCATGCCAGTGACTGTTTTTCCCCAGTCACAGAAATATTTTCTTCAAAGGCAGGGTTTATGTGCTATGATTTTTAAAAATATTCTAGACAAAATCCCCAAGGAAAAACTGTATAGACAATTAAAATATCCTCTGGTTTAATTCTCCATGAACATATTTTATTCTCTTTCAACAACTCTTTCTTACTTAGGCTTGGAACATGCATTGCTACAGAAAGCCCCTTCTTATTTATATGATGATAATAATAGTTTATCACATACTTGGATTTTTAATCATGCGTAGGAGCACATCAAAGCTGAGCTAAGAGTTCATCTCATCCTTATGGACAGCTCAGAAGAGGATTCAGAGATTGCCTCTTTTTGAGGCTTTGCGGCTCCTATGAAAACAAGTGTCTTGAAGATATATAATTCCAAGTAATCTGATGTAAAATATGACGGTTATTTTGGAATGAAGTTGGTAAAGCATCTCTACATTTAGATAGATAAGAATTTTTATCACAACAGAATTGTGTACCTGTTATTTCTCACGTGAAAAAATATTGCCTGCAACCCAAGAAATGTTCATGAGTTTTAGACATGAAATCAGAATTGCCTTTTTAATCATAAACTTTGGATATATCTTCCTGCCTGTTCAAAAAGAATGATCATACATGATTAGCAAGGCAAAGAAGAACATACTTGTGAATAAGATAAGAATGATGGCAAACAAAACATAAAAGCACACGGTGGTGAACAGAATTCAATTCAGTTTAAACACATGATCTAGGGGCACTATTTTATACAAAACACTGATGTATTGTAAACATATAGGAAAATAAATAAATACAAATAACCTGGAGCTTCCAAAAATATATGAGCTAGTAGTAGCATAGATGTTAAAATAACTCACTGTAATATAGAGCACAGCACCAAGCAGCCACAGCAGGGATGAGCTTGTAAATAATCCATTAAACAACACAGATTCATCATTTAGGTAGCATAGTTAAGCATTAAATGCATAATAGAAAAATATCCGAGTAATTCTTGTTGACTACCCTAATTCTTGATGCCTTATACACAAGCTTTCTAGACGGGAGAAAAACATGGGTTTCGTTCTGCCTGGAAGAACCAGGAAGGATTCACAATGCATAATATATGCAAAAATATAATATTGGAAGACAAAATAAATCCCAGCATCGTTTTTCTAACAATTTATCATGAAAATTTTCAAATGCATCAAAAAGATGGAGTGACAGTACAGTGAAAACACGTGTGTCCACCCACCCAATCTCTCCAGTGTCAATCCATCAATATGTTACATATGCCTTTACTTGCCCCTAAATAATGTGTGTAGTGTTAAATGAAGTTCAACATTTAATTTCTTCTTTCAGGTCACATTCACCAACTTGAAAATGTACAGGTTTTAAGTATAACATCTGAGGAGTTTGGGCAAGTGGGTACACTACATGGCCACAGTACCCTTTAAGTCACAAACTACAATCCTCAGGCTAGAATCAAAGATGTTTGGGGTGCTTGCTGTCAGCCCCCCACCTAGCCTTCCCACACATGCAAGGAAACTGTTGTTCTGATTTCATGAACACTCAGATGGACTTTTTTTCAATCTAAACATAGTTTTGAGGAGATTTAGCCATGTTTCATTCAGCAGTACTTTTCAATTCTTTATATGGGGTGTTTTCTTTCCTTTCTTTCTTTCTTTATTTAAAACTTTTTTTTATTTATTCTTTGTGTCTTTCACATCATTCATCTCAACCCCATTCCCTTCCCATCCCTTTTATTCATCCTCTGCCCTTGCAACGCCCCCCCCCCCGAAAAATAAAGTAAACTAAAATTTAAAGGAAAAAAAAATGTCATGGGAGTTATAGTGTGATACAGTGATTCACGCAGTAAACCCTTTTATCCATATATCTTGGCTTGCAAGTATTCACTGAAAAGAGTCATTTGTCTGGTTCGAGCCTCTGGTTTCTGCTAGACTTTTGATGCTGGGCTGTCACAGGACTCCTCTTGGATATGCTGTTGTTGCCCTGTGTCCTGAAGCTCCTGCAGCTTTGGGTCTGCAGGACCTGTCCCTTCACATGCTCCCGCAGATCATATATAGGGTGGATGTTTGGGTGGGCCAACTCATAAGCCTGGTTCTGGGCCTGGGTAGTTGTAGGGTTGGTAGCCCTCCAGCCCCTGTCTTCACCACAAGGGTGAGCTCTTCAGCATCGCCCTGGCTAGTTCATCCCTTGCAGAGGTGAGCAGGCAGTGGGTTCAGTTCTCCTGCTTTCATGCCCTCAGAGTTGGCTCTCCCACACCTACACCATCAGACAAGCACTCTCCTGAATGCTGCAGATGGTGAGGGGCAGGGATACCTCTCCTCCTCTTAAGATCTTAGGGCCAACTCTCCCACCTGCCCCAGGCGGTGAGGGACAGGGTCAGGACTGCATCTCTCCCTGACACACAAAACCTTATGGCAGATGAGGGATGGGTCCAGATCTCCCATGCTCACATTATCAGGCCAGTTCATTCACACCTTATTCAATAGGGTCAGCTCTCCTGTGCTGCCCAGGAGAGGTGCAGGACCACTCTCCCTTTCCCTAGTACTGCAGCTGGTAAGGGGGAGGGTCAAAGGAGGAGGGAGTGGCTTCTTTCCCTTGCCCTCACCACCGTAAGGCAGACGAGGGGGTGTGGCCAGCTATACCACTCACACACCCTCAGGGCCAGTTCCCATGTGCCTTTGCCCACAGGGTCAGCTCCACTGTGCTGCCCAGGTGAGTGAGGCCTGTTGTAGCTGGTAAGGGGGAGGGTCAGCTTCCCTCCTCTGTCACAGGGGCAAAGAGTAGGGGCAGGTATCCCTCTCATGATAATGGACGCACAGTGGGGACAGCTCTCCAGCGCTCACAACTTCGGGGTTGGCTCACCCACACCTCTGCCAACAGGGTGGGCTCTATTATGCTGCCCAGGCAAGGTGCAGGGCCTGCTCTCAGATATATAAGGGTTTTTTTTCATCAGTTTGTGATTTGAATACAAACTATCCCCCGGGTTCTTGTGTTTAATACTTGGTCTGAGATGATGGTACTATTTTGGAAGGTCCTACAAACATTAAGAGGATGGCTACGGAAGGAGATCTGTGGAGACGTGTGTTTGCTTGGTCATCTTGGCTCTATCTAGTTCCAGACAGCCAAGGGGTCAGTGGCTTCTGCCATCATGATGTTCTGGTGGGCCCAGAATCTACAAAGTTAAGAACTGTGAAGTAAAACTCTAAAAAATGTAAAATAAACTAAGTGCTTCCTCCCTTGTGTATGTAAACTATTTGGGTACAGGGATAAAAAGTCTAATATATAATCATTAGGAATAACTTCTTAAATCCTATGTATCTTTCATTGGATACATGGGGACACATACTAGATTAAATACTGTTATCCTTTTGGAAAGCAAGTATAAACATATTTTCCTTTGGGAAAAAAAAGGCTAATAACTTCTATCTGGCATGTCAGGATTAAAATGCAGTTTTATTTAGAAATCCTAACATAATAGCTAGCAATTGTATTTATCTAAAATATGTTAATTTTGCCATATAATCAAATGTTTAAAGTCCACTAAAATTTTCATCAAAATTCTAATAATTTAGTACAAATACAGCTGAGAGAATATATCTGTCTACATTCTATTGAGGATCTCAGGGCAGGAGATATATCCATTTCACCTGTTACCTTAACTCTTCTGCTTAGATACACAAATGAGTAATTTTTTTAAAGTAAGATTAAAAGGTAATTAAGAAAGGATGTGTAGATGTAACAGTCTTATTAAATAAGAAACACAGAGCCAAATGCAGAGTTAAAAGCCCAAGAGGTCAGAGCAGTAGCTAAGAGCTGATACTAAAAACCCTTTCTTACCCCTCACTGCCACTGCCGTCCTTCCCCTGAGAAAGAGACCTACTTTCTGTGTGCCTGTCTTTTTATTGACTTTCTGTTCTACCTTCTCATTGCTTTTAAACCCAACCACATGACCTCCTCATTACTGCCTGTCTATACAGACCTCCAGGTCTCTATGGTTAGTATTGGGATTAAAGGCGTGTATCTCCATACTGGTGGTGTCTTTGAACACACAGAGATCTGCCTGTCATGTGATCGGGGATTAAGGGTGTGTGCTACCACTGCCAGACTTCTGCTATGGCTTGCTATTAGCTCTGACCCCCAGGTAATTTTATGTATTAACATACAAATAAAATCACATTTCAGCACAAATAAAATATCACCATAAGGATGAGTTTTTCTTTTTAAAAAAAATTTATGTATTTTACATGTAGGAGTGCATGTGGGGGTCAGAAGAAAATGTCAGATCCTTCTGGAACTGGAGTTATAAATGGTTCTGTGGCTCACAAGAAATGGAATGGAACCCAGGTCTTCGATGAGAGCATTACTTATCTGCTGAGACATCTCTCCAGCTCCTGCTCCAAACTTTTAACAAGTTTCTCTGAATAGATATCAACTGTCATGTATGGCTTATACTTTATTTCCAGAACAGAACTTTACTGAAAAGCATTGATTCAGCACCAACTGTGTGACTGAATTGTTATAGAAGTATATAGAAGTAATCAATACATATACACTAAAGTTTACATTCCAGGAATAAGACAAACACATCACCAAATATATCTGAACAATAGTGAGTCTCTAGTGAAGGAAGAAAAATAACACGAGAGGTCAGTTAAGTGTGGGTGGATGTACAGTGTTTTCTTTATTTCTTTTGTTTGTTTTTTTGTTGTTTTGTTTTTGTCCTGTTTGGTTTGATTGGTTTTGTCATTGTGAACTTTCTGTTTGCTTTTGTATTCATGAAGACACATAGGATATCTCTGAAATATCTTTTCAAAGATTGTGGCTCCTTAGAAGCTTCACCATGTACATATTTGGCTATCTGTTCTTAAAGAAATAATTCGATTTCTCTTAACCTTTGCTCACTCCTCTAAAAACCTGGGAGGGCAACTCTTGGTCAAATGACCTTACAGAAGAAATTTCCTTGAGAATTAAATGAAAAGGTAAATAGAAATTATTTTCCAATTATTATTAAGATGCAAACTTTGCTCACTAAACATTATTATCATTCAAGTTATTATTACACATTGTATCTTCTAAGAACGCAGGCATTCTAATACTTTCATCCTATGTGGAATTCCTCAAAACAAACAATTTAGAAGCACTAGGCTGTCTACCAAGCATGTTTATATATGTATACTTATATGTATATAAATACATTTAGCATCTTAGAAAACACATGGCTAGAACTTAATACAAATTTTTCTCTTTTTACCTTTGTCCTCTCTTGTATGCTTGGTTTCTGTGGGGTCTCCCTGACCCCACTGAAGAAGCCCGCAGCTGACCTTGACTGAGGAGGGGTACTGCACCACTGGTCAGTCACCCAGCATCCGGGTACCCGGAGACAATCAGACACAGTGGGGAAGAACTCGTTTATTAAGCATCAGCACACCCTTTATAAAGCACCAAACCACAAGCCAGCTTTCCTTCTACCAATCGCAACAAAGTTCATGCATTCAAGAGCTTCTCTGGGCATAGCTCAGCATGATGACCACCAGGAGGTCATGCATCTACGTCATCTCTCTTGATCCCAAGAACCAATCATAATTTTTTTGTAAACAAGTTAGGTCCCCACCCAGCTCACTTCCTCTCAGCGCCATCTTTGGCTTTTGCAGCCCGACATGAGCTTGGCATAACCACAAGTTTCATTATGTCTCATTTTCTCATCTTTTTTGGTGAGCCATGTATATACATATTTACACAATTTATATATATATATATATTATGTGTATGTGAGTGTTACAATAGCAATCAAAGAAAAAGAGACCATCAATTTGAGAGGGAGTAGGGTAGACAAACTGTCTTAGTCAAAGTTCTGTTGCTGTGAAGAGATAGTCTTATAAAGGAAATCATTTAATTGGGGCTGACTTACATTTCTAACGTTTAGTTCATTATCATCATGGTGGAAAGCATGACAGCGTGCAGGCAGACCTGGTGCTGGAGAGGTAGCTGAGAGGTCTACATCTGAGTCAAGGGGCAGCAGAAAGAGAATCTCTGGGCCTCACTTGAGCTTCTGAAACCTCAAATCCCTCCCCCAGTAATACTTCCTCAAACAAAGCCACATCTCCTTCAATAAGGCAGCATTTCTAATCCCTGTCAAATAGTGTCACTTCCTGGTGATGAAGCATTGAAATCTTTGGGACTATGGGAGCCATTCATTTTCAAACCGCCACACAGGCCATGAGATGGGCTGGATGGGGGCGGGGTGGGAGGAGAAGAAGAAATTTGATGTAATTATATTTCAATTTAAAATATTTTAAGTAAAGTAGTCATTTGTTACCTTCTTCAAATACCATTCTTCACACCCTTCCAGACAATGCCAGTATCAGAGAATATGCAGCCAACTGTCCAGTACAGTCACACTTTTTCACAGATTTGATTGTAGGAATTAAATCATGACCTTAACAACTCTTGTCTAAACCATTTCCTTAGTCTCCTAGAGAATGACTCCCCATGCATTCAAACACTACTACTCAAGACGATGTTGCTAACCAAAGAAATGTCAGGTCAGTCTTCTGCTGAAAAAATAAGATTTGCTTTCTATCCATAAAAAATAATATACACACTTCTTGAAGAGGAATTGCAATCTCTTCATTCTTTGAATGTTCATTCTCCAGTAACTCTTGATCCCCTGCCTCTGTAGAGTACTTGGCATCGAGCAATGTAGCATTCATATTCAAACACATTTGACACTTTGCTCATCTCTAAAATACCCTTCAAAGATTTACCACACTTTCTCCCAAGTAAGAAGGGCTTTAGTAGTCAATGCCATACACTTCCAAACAATCACACTATCAGTAATTCTTCACCAATAAGGCAATATTAACTGCTTGCACTCTGCTCTCCAGGAGCAATTTGTTTCCATTTTTATTACTGCACTTATAAATGATCACTGACAACCTACTAAATGGGTCCATTGTGATGAAGCAAGCCTGCAATCTCAGGCCTCAGAAGATGGAGGCAGAAGGATTGGGAGTCCACAGTAAATCTTGATTTCATAGTGAATTTTAGGCAAGCCTGGGCTATACAAGATTTTCTCAGAAATCTAAAGGAAAGGGAAGTAAACACAAAAGTCTATTAAATGCGAGCCATACAGTAAACTATGGAACTTCTCAAAGGCCGTGTATGAAATGAGTTCAAATACCTTACCAAGTAACGTGATTTTCCTTTGTTATTTTTTCTTCTTAGCTTTTTAGAAAACATGTATGGCTGTTTTGCCTGTATGTGTGTCTGTGCACCACATGCATGTAATGCCCACAAGACCAGAAGAAGGCTTTATCACAGACAGTTGTGAGCCACTCTCTGTGGGTGTTGGGAATGAATCCAGGTCCTCTGGACAAATAAGCAGTGCACTTAACCTCTGAGCCACATCTCCAGGCCCCATGGTTTCTCTTTATCTCAAAATTCTTGTGTAGATGATTGAATGCATTTCTACAGATTGTAATTCAACTCTGCATTTCCTCTTCTATGCCTAGAATAATGCCTGGAATTATTATGTCAATTATTCCAAATAATTGTTCATTTTATTTTAATTTTGAAAGCATGGGGGGGTTTGCAGAATTTTGTAATGCCACTATAGCCTTTTTATGTTTCCTTTTGTGGAGAAGAAATTTGACATCTAAAGCCACACCGCCTAACCAGCCTTCACCAACACTATTGCAATTTATTTTGCCTTCTTTGAAAAATAATCTGGTATAAATGGAGTTTTCTGAGCTTGCCTTCCATTAAGGATACAAAGAAAAGAAAACCTGAAATTCAATGATGCAAGCAGAATGTTGTTGCCTATCATTGCTTTCAGACAAGTGTCCAGTAAAATTGATAACCGAAGTAACAGGGATTCAGTACACTTTCAGCTGTCTGTTAATAGTGACAAGATTATACATGTGTTTCTTAATTTGTGAACTAGAGCCAGTAAACATGCTGTAAGTTGAAAATATTACAATTAGAAAACCCATTTAATACCCTTTAGCTATTGAACACTGTAGCTCAGCAATGTAATTCACCATACAGCATCAGCTAACTATCTCTTGAACCCATGCCAGACCACGAACTGTGTCTTGACTCCATTGCAGTAAATGTATCTCACTGTAAAGAGCTAGCCTGAGGAGACACCCAAATTCAAGACTTGAAGTGCTGTGTTTCCCGAGTGCACTTTGCATCCATACTGTCAAAATGCCAAAATGTCCTAATTCAAACCACTTTAAATTGGGGGCCATCTATCCTGTATTTATCTGCCTGAAACTGATGAAGACATGGTTTCAGACGAGTATGTCTAAAGAAAGTGAGAAGTCAGTAAGGAATTGTGTTGAATTTGAGTTTTCTTATTCTTAGGTAAAAATTCAGAGGTAGATAGAGGTCTAATATCTTCATGACACAGTTTCAGGGAGAGCACATTCTCTTTGTTCTCCTAACACCTCCAGTCATGAGGTGGCTCTTCTTCCAGACAGCTGTCTGTGTTCAAATCAGAAATTAGGAAAGGCAAAAGAAAGAAAAGGCAAAAGGCTCAAATGTAGCTAGAGTTTTCCTGCCTTGCCCACAGTCAGGACAAATCTTTGTCACCCACCAGTCCCACAGCCGCTCAGACCCAACCAAGTAAACACAGAGACTTATATTGCTTACAAACTGTATGGCCATGGCAGGCTTCTTGCTAACTGTTCTTATAGCTTAAATTAATCCATTTCCATAAATCTATACTTTGCCACATGGCTCGTCACTTACCGGCATCTTCACATGCTGCTTGTCCTGGTGGCAGCTGGCAGTGACTTCTTCCACCTTCCTGTTCTTTCTTTTCTCCTCTCGGTTAGTCCCGTCTATACTTCCTGCCTAGCAACTGGCCAATCAGTGTTTTATTTATTGACCAATCAGAGTAATTTGACATACAGACCATCCCACAGCACTCAAAGCCACTAAGAATGTAGTTGGTCCTTTTCACAGGACCCAATAAGGCTAATTCTATGGCTCATTAGCTATAGCCCAGTCCTTTGGTCAACTTTGTCTGGAAAGAAAGCACAATAACATGATTTTGACAGCAGTATTCAGATTAAATTCCTGTGTCATAGAAGGGGCAAGAATTAAATTATTCATACAGATTTGAAAGTCAAAGTATTGCCAAAAGTGGTCAGAGTAACATGATCTCAAAACACTATTTGTTCTAAAGCCAAATACTGTGCAAATCTATTTATAAGAAGCATCTAGATAAAGCCATACCAAGGTGCAGAATACCAAACAGCAGTTTACAGAGGCTAGAGAGACAGACGGTAGACAACTAAAATATTCAATAAGTTTTAAAGTTTGAAAGATGAAGAGAGTTTTAGAGGGAGCCTGAGAGGTAATGACTCAGCCCATAAAGTGCTTACTACACAGGCTTGAGGATATGAACTCAAATCCCAAGCAGCCACGTGAAAGCCAGGCATAATAGTGCACATCTGTAATCTCAGTGCAAGGAGGAGGGGCCAGGCAGATTTCTGAAGTCCTTGACCAACTGGCCTTGGCAAATCTCACAGCTCCATGTTTAATGAGGGGGTTTAGCTCATTAATAAAGAGGAGAGCAATCAAGGAAGACATCCAACGTCGGCCTCTGGGCCCCGTTTGAGCACACCCCCACATGAACACGTACATAGATAATAACACACATGCATATATGCACAGACACCCACCCACGGAGAGTGATGGGAGTAGTCTGCACTGCAGTGTGAATATACAAAATGACACTGAGCTATTTACTCAAAACCTAAAGCAGTGACAACATCCAGGATGGTAAATTTCCTTTATATCTATTTTAGCAGAGTTTGGGGGCCGGGGAATCTTATATTGCTATGCTTCTCGGTGCAAATATTCCCAAAGGTAAGTTAATCGATAAATTTCAATCTTTTATAAGATATAAAATCTGTTGAGGTATCTGAAAGGCACACTTTAAAAATGAATAGTTAGGTGTTAATTTTAGATAAATAAGACAAATTGGTCACATAGCTCCAAGTTCTTGATATAGTCTCAAGCAGGAAAACTATACCTTAGACTTATATCTGTATTTACTTGTATTATTCCTAAATACATTTGTTTGAGGTAACTGGGCACTTGATTTGGAAGATATGAAATGTAAAGCCACATGTTTTCATTGTAAGTGATTATGGCCAGCTGCTTCAGTTTATATCCTGATTCTGATGCCATTAGCAATCCACTGAAAGCAGTTTAATATTATTAAAATTATTAATCATTTAGTATTTTGTGGAAGTGATCTTAATTGCAGATTTTGTCATTAGATGCCTCAGAAAAACAGACTAAAATTCCTTCCAAGCCTCTTGGCACAGGAAGTGTTTTTTTCTAAAAGACACTAATATAGTTTGGGGTTTTTTTCCCCCTGGAAAGGACTGAAAAATTAACAACCTTCTTCCATGACAAAGAAGAATCATTTGACTTAGCAAAAGTTTATTGACAGTTATTCATGTACATTTTTATTAGGTAGAAAAATGGAGAAAATACAGTGCTTCCTTATGGTGGGTTTATGCGATCACTGAAGAGATTTGGTATGATATATAAAATCATGGAAAGTAGGTTGTATTTATATAGAGAGACTGTTTTGTTCAAAGTGTTTTCCTTTGTTTCTACTTTCTAGGTAAACAGCCCCATGAATTAGCCAGAATATTTGGTATTGGACCTTATAACCACCTCAAAGTTGAATGCCTAATTAATACCTGCTCACATAATTTATATCAAATACCAGCACAAGCAGAGGGAGGTGCCAGGATTTGTTCTGAGGAATTAAACAAGGACCTAGATATTTATCTGTCCTCCTGGGCCATGGAGAATTGAACTTCACTCTCTGTTCCTTGGGTGGACCACTCGGTACGAGGTAGTTTTGGAAAGGATGTGTCTTCTGTGCATTCTTCCATCTCCAATTCCCGGATCAGGCCCCATCCGACAGTTGTTTTTGCCGAAACCCTGGTTGTACCCCATCTTTTCCTGATTAACCTGAGCTCTTTTTTAAAAGTCACAGATCAAGCTGAACTGACTAAAGAATACTTTCCCTGTCAGAGCTAATGTATCTGTGTTTCAGACATTCATAACAAAGAATACATCTCTTTTGTAGCACTTTCCCAGACATAACTTTAAAATCAACAGAATTACTATGCACTTAGTGTCTCTTTCTGTGAAGCTAGTTAATGTTTATATACCTTACCATGAATAGAAATTATTATGTCAACACTTATTCAACATATTATCTTAAGAATGTGACACCATACTGGACCAGCAAAGTATTTGATAAATATCTGTTGAATGAAATAATATGTAGTAAATATAACTAAGATGAAAAGATGAAACTGAATTCCAAGAATGTTCAATTTAGTTTTGATTCCACTAATTCTTTGCTATTATGGGGTAGCACTTATAAATTAGAACCTAGCTTCAAGGCCCTATGAATTTGGGACATGATGAGTAATTGACAATTTAGACACAAATTTGAAGGTGTGAAGTATAACTTTAGAATGAGTGAGGACATGTCTTTCAAATACATCATTTTTTACAGAATATTTGCCCAAAGCAATTTGTATAATATGGGTTAGTACCTTAAGGGATGGATTTCTATTGGGGTCTGTTCTTAGTCAAGGCTGAGATATGGGTGCTGATTTAGGAAATAACAGCAGATAGTTACAAACAATATTTTACAAAGGATTTACTAAGGGTGCTGGTGTAAGACTGGTTTTAAACACTGAAACAGATAATTCTTCAGGCTCCAACAATTGTGCAAATGACTACTAAGTAAGGTTGGTGGTGGGTGAAGATGCTGGATGAATACCCGCTGCTGAGTCAATTCATCAAGGGTAAACCACTTGGGTCTCTGCTCAGAAAGAAAAGATGCAACCGAGTCCCAGGAATGCTTAGTGTGAGTCCTCTTCTTTTTCCACAACCACCAACAAAAGCAGAACTGCCTTGGATATCTTACGATGTGTTCCACTGCAAGGAACAAATCCAAACTAAAATAACTCTCAGTAAGCATAAGGCACAGGAGAATAGCAATGCTGTGCAAAGGCTGTAACTATTACCTTCAATTTTAACAGCTTTGTTGAAGCATAATTGAAATTCATTACACTCATCAAATCTAAGTTCTAGTTGATTTTGACAGATGCATACACCCCAAACAGCATTGCTAAAATCAAAATGACAAACATATGACACACTGAAAGCTCCCTTGTACTTGTTTCTCTTTCCATACTCTCATATGACTTCACCCACCCCAGCAACAGAAAGCTAGAAACCACCTTCCTGCCTGGCAGTGGTGGCACACGTCTTTAATCCCAGCATTTGGGAGGCAGAACCAGGCGGATCTCTGTGAGTTCAAGGCCAGTCTGGTCTACAGAGCAAGATCCAGGACAGACACCAAAACTACAGAGAGAAACCCTGTCTCAAAAAACAAAAAACACACACAAAAAAGATAATTTGTTAGAAATCACCTTTCTGTTTGTGGGAGCCCATTCTCGGGTTCCTCGTGGCTTTACCCAGCAGGTCCGAATAGAGAATGAGCAGGACCACAGGCTTGAGTCCAGGTGTTTGAGATAGTCTGCACTTGGCTCTGCTGGGGGAGGAGGTCTTTTGCTCCACCCCTTGGCGTCTCTATAAAAACCCTGGGGCAGAGGCAGTCAGGGCCCATTGGAATAGGTTCCAGGCCCTCTCGAGGCTATCCTTTATTTTCTGTTTATCTCCGCAATATTCTCCGCAATAAATCCTTCTATCTATTATTTCCTGCTGCTCGCACTCAAGAAAACTCTGGGAAGCTGTGGGGGTGGTGGGTAAACGCCCCACATCTATTGTGATACATTAGTGATGCTGTAGGTTTTGAATTTTTATTAACTGAAAAATAATAAATATGCATAATTAACTACAGGTGATATGTTGACTACATACATACAGTTTTTGTAATGATTGAATGTAACAAAACAATCTTAAAAGGCCTTATAATAAAAAAACCCAGAGCCAGGTATTGGGGTGAAAGCTGAAAGATCAGAGAAGCAGAACAACCAGCCACTAGCTTACCTCTACAAAATCCTTAGCCTCAAGAGAGTAAGTTCCTGTTTCCTCATGCCTTATATACCTTTCTGTATTCTGCCATATTACTTCCTGGGGTTAAAGGTGTGTATCACCACTGCCTGGTTCTGTTTCTCTCATGTAGCCCAGTTTGGCCTTGAACTCACAGAGATCTAAATGGATCTCTGCCTAACGAGTGATAGGATGAAATGTATGTGCCACCACTACCTGACCTCTATGTCTAATTTAGTGCCTGGCTCTGTCCTCTGATCCTCAGGTAAGCTTTATTAAAGTACGCAATTTATCAATTAAATTGGGCCAATTAGAATATCTGTGTCCTCGAATGTTTATTATTTTGTGGTGAGAATATTCAAAGCTATCTCTTCTACATATGTTTTCTTTTCTTTCTTTCTTTTTTTGCTCTGGCTATCCTGCAACTCACTTTGTATACCAGGTTGACTTTGAACTCACAGAGATCCTCCTGCCTCTGCCTCCCAAGTGCTGGGATTAAAAGCATGTGCCACCATGCCCGGCTTATATATTTTAAAATAAAGTTTATTATTTTGTTTTTATTTACCTATTTATTTAATTTTATTTTGCTTTTCTATGTAGCAGGATCTTGCTATAAAGCCAAGCTAGTCTGAATTTTGCTATGTAGTCCAAATGCACCTCAAGTGCATGCTGCTTACCTTAGCCTTTCCAGATCTGGGATAACAAGAAAACCCCACCATGAGCTTATTAATTTAAAATGTCATCTACAGTAATCTTAGTTCTCCATGGCTCATGATATCGAGCATCTCTCCATATGTGTTTTTTCTATTAACCATCTGCACATTTTATCTGATATAGTATTTGTTTAGTAGCTTGTGAATTTTTAAAATATTTATGCTATATATTAACTTTCTAGGATGCTTGCACATTCTATACACTTACTTTTTACAAAATACATAATTTATCACTATGGCTTATTTTCTTTTTTAAAAAGTCTTGTTTTTAGTAGAAGTATTCATTATTTTTGTGAGAAAAAAAGAGAAAAGATTCATTTCTTGTGAATCCCAATACATGGGTTTACTCTTCTATGAACTTCACTTTGGGCATTGATTTTAGGAACTCGTTGCTTGCCAAGGTTAAATATGTATATATGGTGTATTGTTACCTTGAAAGTTTACAACTTCAGGTCATATATTTAATTAATGACCTGTATTGGATTAATATAAATAACAAATGTATGGATCCTTATTTCTATAGTTCATATAGAAACACTTGAGATCCAAAAGGTCTAAAATAACTTGGGAGGAATATTGAAAAAGTAGGGTTTTTTTTTTCTGTAATTTGACACAATTTAGGTCTTATACTTGCAGTATGAATCTTAGGATCAGCTTACCAAGTTTCAAAACAGTTGCAAGATTTTGATTGGGATATATATTGGCTTCCTAGGACTGTTGCAATTCTTCATCTCATTAGATGAATATTTTGATACTGAAGGTATTTATTTTACTGGAGTTTTGATTGGCTAGACATTAGAAATTTTTTTTCAGTAGAGTCTGTACTTCCTCCGAAGGGTCCCTACAGAATCCTTCTTTCCCACATGCCTCAGATAGCCACCAGAAATTCTTCTCCTTTCTCATTTTACTAGTTAATTTTCTGATCACTGCAACACAATATCTGGCTAAATCAATTCAAGGAAAGGATTTAGCTTGGCTCCTGGTTTCAGGGGGGTTTCAGGGTAGCATGAGTGCAAGCACAGTGGCTAGGGTGGAGCCTAGGGTTGAACATGAAAAAGTCTTTTAGAAATATCCCTCCAGTCACTGCCTCCATCTTCAAATGGAATTCACCTTGTCTATCTACATGATGTGTATCTGCTGGGCTCTGCTATTACCAACAACTGGTGTTATTGTATCCTTAAATGCTGAATACTGATTTTGCTCAGTGGGAAATTCTTTGCTACACTTTCTATGTCTTCAATACATTCCTAAATGATCCATTTTCTTTGAATGAGCTTCGTAAAAATTTATGACTTTTTGGAAACATCCATTTTGTCTGAATTGTCTATACTCTTTTCCTAAATTTCCCTCCTGTAGGCATAGACATATCCCTCTAGTCTGGTAAAATTTTTAACTAGTTTATTTTATTTATGAGGTGGTTCTGTGGGCCAGGTACCACTGGAGGCCAAGAAAAGGCATCAGGTTCCCCAGATCTGGAATTACAGGCAGTTAACAACTGCATGACATTTGCACTAAGACCTAATTCAGGTCCTCTGCAAGAGCAGCAAGCACACTTAACTGCTGAGCCACCTCTCCAGCAACAACGTCCTATATCTTTATCTTCCCTACTTTTCCATGTAAGTTTTCCTGTGTATGCTGACAAATTTTATAGACACAATAACTGTTTGCTTGTCTTGATGTTCTTTACTGTATTCATCACTTTCCACTCTAACCTTTATTATTTTCCTAGGTTTACTTCAGAGTGATTCCTTGGTTTTAATCTCATTTCAATTTTTGCTACTGTAAATGTAAAAATATGGTATCATTAACTTGATACCCATTTTCATTCTACAGTAGAATTGTTCTGGAAATACAAATTTCAAAGATAGCGGACAAATTCTGATATGCTGAGATTTCATTTTTACTAATCTCAAATTAGAGACTAGTTTTCTATTTCTTTGGCTTTTTTAACCTAGCATTCAAGTAGTTTTCAAATAATTAAAATTCTTCCAGAGAGTTTCCTGTTATTGATTTACAATGCACATTTGGGGCTCAAGGAATGTATTTATGTTCTGCAGCCTTGTACCCTTTTAATTTAAATTATATTTGCTTTGTAGTCTATCTTGATGTATGGAATGAGCACCATTTTGATAAATATTTTTTTTAATTAATGCATCTTCTCCTTTTCTTGCATGGCAGTGTCTATAAATACCAGTTGGGTCAAATGATTTGATAGGAATGTTCATCTATTCTGTTTCCTGGCATACTTTCTTCCATTTGTTATGGTTCTGAGAGACAAATACTAACAGCTATCATTGTGGCCTCGTGTCTATGGTAATTACATCAGTTTCATAGTAGATATCTTCAAACTGTAATATTCTGTGTTCAAACATTTATAATCATCACGTTTTCATGCTTAGTTTCTCTGTTTCATCAGTTGAGGTGATGTTTTACATATATATGTATAAAACATCATTATTTAATATAATAAAAAAATAAATCCTTATTTACTTTCAAATACCCTTTTTTTCTGATAGTACTGCAGCCATTTTTTATTAGGTTAGAATTTTACTTTCATTTTGTTTTACTTTTATGTCTCCCTTTTACCTTTTTTGCATGGATATACTTACAGTGTTTTTATTCTAAGTAGCAGGTAAGTGGACAGTTATCCTGCCTTATAAACTCTATTTTTCAAAGTGGATGTTTAGATAATTTGAACTTAATGTGATTATAATGTGTTTGGGTTTATTTACACTATCTACATATGTTCTTTTGCTCTTATCTACTTTGTGTTAATTGTCGGGGTTTTTTTAATCTTAGTTCTTTCAACTGAGTTTTAAAATGTTTATTTAATCTTATTCACTGACTTATTGGTATTTGTCTGTATGCTTGCTTCAGGGTTGACCTTTACCTAATCTGTGCTCGCCCTCATATATTATTGTACTCCTTCATATATGTTCCAACAATCCTTCAGAAATACTATTCCACTTTCCCTTTTCAGGACTGTGTACTACTGGAATGCATTTGCTTCTAACTAGTTTAAAGTGTTAATATTTGAACAAAAATGTTAATTGTTTGAAAATATATTTAAACAACGGCAAACTCCACATAATTCGCATTTCTGTTATACTTTAAATTACCGTGAGCATTTTATTTTGTATCATTCTAGTACTTCTGATGGTGTGATACATCTCAAACGTATGTCTGAAAAGGCTTAATCTTAACTTTGTTTTTGAAAGGCATTTTTCTAGGGATGCACTCTAAGTCATCAGTTGCTCTTTCATCCAAAACTTGAAAATTGCTCTACTGTCCTCTTCACTGTATGCTTCCCAACAGTTCAACTCTTGTTACACATATCTTTGCTCTTCTCTGTATGACATTCTTTTTCCTTCGCTACTTTAAAGATTTGTTTTTCTCTCTATCTCTGTTGTAAAGTTTAATTTTTATTTGCCAACATGACTATATTGATAATCTCTTAGGAAATTAGGAATGCACAACTCTGGGTGTGTCTGTGAGGTGTCTGAGTGTGTTTAGAGAGAATTAGATCATGAAGGCTCTCACCTAATACGCAGATTCATAATATGACCTTATTGTGAAGCGCTGAAAAGTAAGGTGTGGTTAGTGGTGGAAGTGGGTCACTTGATTGGAGTATCACTGGAATTACATCTGGCCCTGTTCCTCTCTGCTCTGCTCCATACCCTATGTGTTATTACATAGACTTTCTCTTTCTAGACAAGTTCCTCTGGCCACAGGTCTGGAGACAAAAACCATGGCTGAAAAACAACATCTCTTTTAAGTTGTTTTGACAGATATTCCTCCTAACACCGAAACAAGAAACTAACACAACTAGTTGTGATAAAATTGATCATGATGAGTATTGGTTGTGATTTGTTTAAGTATCACAGGATTTTCTGAGTGTTTTTGAGCTATAGGTTTTTGTTTTTATTTTTTCAGCAGCATTGGGGATATTTCAACGATTAGTTCTTCTAAAATTTTCTCTCTTTATCTTGTACCACTACACAAATTAGATTTATTTTAAGGCATGTGGGTTTGTCCTATAGCTTCTCTAAAAGTGAAGGACACAGAAGGGGTTCTATATTCACTCTGATGGTATAAATATAAGCATGGTGTTTTGGAGCTGCAGAGAATATAAATAGTCGCAAGGGCATGCACAGTGGTGAGCATCTTAATTATCTAAGATGAGCTGCCTTTGAAGGCTTCCAAAGATATTAATGAGATAGGGGAATCTGGGATGGATGCTGAGAGCCCATAGCTGTCTGTTGGAAAGAGACTTTGAGATACTGAAGTTCGCATGTACCTATTAAAGTGAGTTGTTTTTTAACCAAGTAATATCAAGACCTGTGACATCATATGCTCTTATAATAGAACAAAGAGTTTGTACCCTGTGTTTTACCAATCAAGTATATCTCATAATGCCAAATATAACTAGTAGCATATTTCTCACTCCTTAGTTTCCAGTACTTGTTACTTGTGCAATATTATGTGATACTATAAATTCCCTGCCAGTAAGGCCTATGCCTTCACTTGCTTGTTCATGTATGTATATGTGTATTTTCCTATAAATATCTATAGGGAATTTGTGTCTAATTAGTGTTTTGGGCAGCTCAAACATAAATGTACAAGACTGGGTTTATATAAAGATGCATACTATCAAAGCATTACTCAAAAATAAAACAAGATATAAAAATTCTTTTTATTTAATTTTTTTGCTGTTCTTTTTGAGAGAGCATTTCAAGTTGTCCATCTGTCCTCATACCTCTATGTGTCAGAACATGACTATAAACTTCTTGGTGTAACTTCACTGGAATTACAGGTGTATGCTACCATATCTGGCTTGCCATCTAAACAAGAAATTTGAATTTTATTGTGAAAATGAAATTTAAAAAAAAATATCATTATGGGGAAAAAAGGAAGACATTCTATTACATGCAAGGTTTTATAGACAACACATGTTTTTCCCCCAATCAATGTATCTCTCAGTATGCTGGCTATGTACAATTATCCCACCAGGGTCCTGCATTCAAATTTTATATACATAATAAAATTTAGATTAGAAAATATCTGAAAAAAAAGCCTTCAGAAAATTCAAAATATTTAATAAATCAAAATATCTGCAGAAACAAGATTTCCAATCAAAAAGCATGAAATTAGGGTCAATAATATTTATGGGAAAGACATATATATAATTAAATTGATATATAAATATATGGAATATAAATTGATACATATGTATCAATTTATTTTATTTGATATTGATATATAATTTAATACATATATGAATGTATGTGTATGTGCAGATGTATACACACAAATATGTTAATTATCTGTTTTCACATGGAAAGGGGAATGCTTCTCTAATATCCTTTCAGTAACATAGCATTTACATTTATCATAACTACAAAATATTTCTGTTTTGTAAAGAAAGGATGTATAAGCCAATTGCTCTAAATGGAAATAGTTAGGTAGAAGTACAGAGAAAGCTATGAATCTATTGAATAAGTCTTAAAAAATGTGTTTATTAAGTTTATTTTAATAATAAAGTATGTGGAGAGAATAAAATTATGTAGTAAATCCCTGATTTTTTCAACCTAAGGTAAAATTCAAGGAGTTGGACATTAAGCAAACTGTTGTTTTGAACAAGAAATTATGTTCAACTGGTTTGATTTCTTTTCATGACAGTATGATGCTCTTTGTATAAAAGCAAAGACAAAGAGTGACACATACCTCAATTTACATCTGACTTTTGTTTTTGCCTCACAGGATATGATTGTTTATGACTCTCTTGGAATGTGTGCTGTCTTAGGATAAGTAAATAGTTGATGGATTGCGTGCAACTGTTAATCATCACAGGCTGTGCACATGCTTAGCTGGTTACAAGTTGAAATGGATTTTGCATGAAGAGATTTGATGTGCTATAACTTTATACCCTCAGATTTACACAGCAGCCAGCTATATGCAGGCATGGAAGCTGAGCAGCTGTGAACTGACAGCTACACCCTTCTTTCCTCCTCCTCCGAGGCTTCCCTGACTACACTGAAAGCTGCTTGTATCAATGAGTATCCTGTTGGATATCACTATAGGCATATTCTCCCGTTGAAAGGGAAAAATCAGTAGCCAACTTGAGAGATGCTTCCCCCCTCCCCCAAAGGTATTTGCTGACCAGCAGTTTTAGAACTGACCAGAAATTGAGCATGGGAAGATAAGGCTGGAACAATAAATCCATATGTCCTTGACTTAGTAAAACAGGATATGGGGAGTAATGGACTCAACTGACCCAAAATTAAACTTATGGGAAAATAAGACTGGAACAATAAATCTGAATGTATGTATCCTGGGTTCAGTAAAAACAGGACATAGGGAGTAAAAAATGTATGTCTCTGTAGATACCCTGAATTCTGTTATCCATCAGTAACCTCATGCTTATAGTTAAGCCAGTAACTTCAAGAACTACCTTACCCCTATCCCCCTCGTCCAATCCCAAGATATGTAATCCTCTGCATGTAAAACTTTCCTATATAAATCCCTTCAGATGAGTGCTCAGAGTCATCCTCCTCCACCCTATGTTGAGTGTTTGGAATATGGACCAAGCCCAGGGCTTGCTTTGTTATTAAAAAAAAAAACCTCTGTGTGCTTACATCAGATACTGGCTCTGTGGTGGTCTTGCTTGGGGTCTTGCGACCTGGGTACAACACCATAAAGTCAGTCTTAGTCAATGAGAGTCCCAAGGCAATGGGAAAGTGCTGCTGCTTTAGTTCCCAAGTTGGGCAGTGTTTAGGTGCACCTCTTTACATTTCTCAGTATCCTTCATGTGTGAATATAAGTCAATGTAGTAGTTAACTACCTGATGAAGCATTGCTGTAGGAGCTTTTCCAACATCCATGCACATGGTCTTTCACACTCGTGTCTTTGGCCCATATTCTCAAAAGCACTATGTATAATTTTTTTTCTTAATCCTGACTTTTATTTTTTTATTTATTTAATTTTTTGGGGGGGGGGTTTCTGAGACAGGGTTTCTCTGTGTAGCTTTGCGCCTTTCCTGGAACTCACTTGGTAGCCCAGGCTGGCCTCGAACTCACAGAGATCCGCCTGTCTCTGCCTCCCGAGTGCTGGGATTAAAGGCGTGCGCCACCACTGCCCGGCTTAATCCTGACTTTTATGGGAAATTATACTAAGGAAATATTTGGTATTAAAATATAAATAATGCTCGGAAATTAACAGAGTGCAATTCTGAACAATGTGGTTCATTTTTTTTTTTTTCATTAAATCAGCAGGCTACTAATTATCACGCAGTGTTCTTGGTAAGTCAGACACTAAGCCTGTCCTTGTGGGTCTACAGAGATGAAGGAAACACATATTAATTCCATAGGGGCTTGATGTCCAGCAAGTGCAAATGATATCCCAAATACATAAAGAACTTGAAAACTTAATAAAAGCATTCAGTTTAAAAATAAGCAAATTATCTGAATAGACATTTCTCTCAAGAAAAAAATTATAAATATTTGGAAAATGGTCAGCTCAGGTACAGGTCATAGAAGTTAGAAGAACAGGTACAGGCCATTCCACCCAGAAAAACAGATCACACCAGCCAGAAGAACAGATAGGCAAACTTGGTCAAAGACTCCCTGGTAGACCAACCACTCCGGCTGCCAGAAATCCAGGCCATAGTGACCAGAAGACCAAAGAGGAAACAGAAACTGAGGAACAAAACACCCACACAACAAAGATGAACTCAGACATCAGCAACTAAACCTATAATCACCCCAAACCCAGATGCCTACATGCCAGTGTAAGAACACAATCAACAAACCAACAACAGCCAAAGCAATGCCACCAGCAGAGCCCAGCTATGCTACTACAGCAAGCCCTGAATATTCCAATGCAGCTGAAGCACAAGTAAACAACGACAAAACCAATATTATGAAGATGATAGTAGTCTTAAAAAGGAAATGAATAAATCCATTAAAGGAATCCAGGAAAACACAAACAAACAATTGGAGGAAACGAATAAATCCATTGAAGAAAGCCAAGAAAAAAAAAAGCAGTTGAAGGAAACAAATAAAACTGTTCAAGACATGAAAATGGAAATAGGATCAATAAGGAAAACACCAGCTGAGGGAATTCTGGAAAATCTAGGTAAGCGAACAGGAACTACAGACACAAGCACCACCAACAGAATACAAGAGATGGAAGAGAGAATCACAGGCATTGAAGATACACTCATAGCACTCAGCGCCTTCATGAAGAATTTGGAAAGATCTCGAAAAAACAAACAAACAAACAAACAAACAAGATCTCATACTAGTGACTTAACAGCAAACCTGAAAGCTCTAGAACAAAAGAAGTAAACACACCCAAGAAGAGTAATAATCAAACTGAGGGCTAAAATCAATGAAAGAGAAACACAGAGAACAATACAAAGAGTCAATGAAACAAAGACTTGGTTCATTGAGAAATATCAACAAGATAGAAAAACTCTTATCCAAACTAACTGAAAGACAGAGAGAGAATATCCAAATTAACAAAATCAGACACTAAAAGGGGAACATAACAACAGAAAGCCTAGGAAACTCAAAGAATCATTATATCATGATCTAAAAACATGTAATCCACAAAATTGGGAAATCTAAAAGAAATGAACAATTTTCTTGATAGATACCACTTACCAAAGCTAAATTAAAATTAGATAAACAATATAAATAGGCCTACAACCCCTAAGGAAATAGAAGCAGTCATTAAAAGTCTCCCAACCAAAAACACCCCAGAGCCACAGTTTTAGGGCAGAATTCTACCAGAAGAGGTCAATACTCCTCATATTACTCCACAAAATAGAAACAGAAGGAACATTGCTAAATTCATTTTATGATGTCCAAATCACACAAAGATTCAACAAAGAAAGAGAATTACAGACCGGTTTCCCTCATGAACAATGATTCAAAAATACTTAATAAAATACTCACAAACCAAATCCAAGAACACATCAAAAAGATTGTCCATGGTGATCAAGTAGGCTTCATCCCAGAGATGAAGGGATTGTTCAATATACAAAAATCTGTCAATGTAATCCACCATACAAACAAACTAAAAACAAAAACCCCACATGGTCATTTCATTAGATATGAAATGATAATGATAATAGTCTTGGAGAGATCAAGGATACAAGGGACATACATAAACATAATAAAGGCAATTTACAGCAAGTCAATAGCCAATAGGAAATTAAATGGAGAGAAACTCAAAGCAATTCCATTAAAATCAGGAACAAGACAAGGCTTTCCACTCTCTCCATATCTATTCAGCATAGCACTTGAAGTGTTAGCTAGAGCAATAAGACAACTAAAGGAGATCAAGGGGATACACATTGGAAAGGAGGAAAAAATCAAACTTTTGCTATTTGCAGATGATATGAATATATATATACATATATACATATATATATATATATATATATATATATATATATATATATATATGCCATACCAAAATTCTACCATGGAACTTCTACAGTGTGGGGACCCCTGAACCCAAGTCCATGTTCAGGGCACCATCTGTGGGAGGCCAGTTCCCACCTTTTTAAAGGGTTCCTATGAGGAGGAGAGAGGAATAAGGAATTTGTAGGTAGAAAGGTAGTGGAGATGAGACAGACAGAAACACAAGATAGCTTTGGGAGGACCTGGGTCAATACACAATGGCCCCTTCTGTCTCTTCAAAAGGGCTTTTTATAACAATGCCAAGGGATGGGACAAAAGACCTTCCCCTTGATAGATCAAAGCATACCACACATCCAAGGGCAGACCCTTCCAAACACCTGATAACCACACACATGATCAAGTTATCCCCTTATGCAGCCCTGCTGGGTAAAGCAAGTTCAGATCTCACTAGGAAACCTCTGTGGGCTCCCACACTACAGCTGATAAACACCTTCAGCAAAATGATTGGATACAAGATTAACTAAAAAAAGAAATCAATAACCCTCCCACATACAAAGGACAAATGGGCCAAGAAAGAAATCAGGGAAACAACATCCTTCAGAACAGCCACAAATATTATAAAATATCTCATGGTAAGTCTAACCAAGCAAGTGAAAGACTTGTATGACAATAACTTCAGCTATTAAAAAAATGACATCATGAAATTTGCAGGCAAGTGGATGGAACTAGAAATGAGTGAGGTATTCCAGACCCAGAAAGACAAACATGCTATGTACTCACTCATAATTGGATACTAGCTGTAAAGTAAAGGATAACCACGCTACAATCCACAGACCCAAGGAGGCTAAGTAACAAGGAGGGTTCAAATGGGAACATATGGATCTCTCTGACAAGGGGAAATAGAACGTATTTTTCAGGTGGACTGGGAAAACAGGAGGGAGCAGGTGCAGGGGGGTGAGGGAGTATTGTGAGAAATAACTGGAATTTGGGTCCATTTCTGGGAAGAACTAGAAACCGAGTGCAATGGAAACTCCCTGGAATCTATGAGGGTGACTCTAGTGAAAACTCCTTGTAATGGGGCATAAGGAGCCTGAACAGGCCATCTTCTATAACCAGCAAATGCCTCCAGTGAGAGACTGGGACACTGACCCAGCCACAGAACCTTCTACCTTTAACTTTACCTCCCTGCAAGATGTGCTGGGGGGAAAAGTGGAGCAGAACTTGTGGGAGTGCCCATCTATCGTGAGATCCCTGCCACAATGGGGATCCCACAGCTGACACTGACTAGAGTGCCAGGAACCAGAGGCTGGATAGCCCAAAGACATAGAATAGATTCAAACAGGACTGGCAAAAAAAAAAATTCACTCAATTGTTCCTAATGAAATTCTTCTATACTTGTAGACTAGAGCCTAGCATAATCATCATCAGAGGGTTTCATCCAGTAAATGATAGGAGCATATGCAGAGAGATACAGCCAAATATTAAGCAGAGCTTGGGGTATTACTATGAAATGGGGGACAAAAGATTGTAGGAGCCAGAGGGGTCAAGGATACCAGATGAACACATCACAGAGAATCAACTAACCAGTCCTCATAGGGTTCATAGAGACTGTGTGGGTCTGATCTAGGTCCTATATATATTTATATATGTTATAGTTGTGCAGCTTGGTGTTCTTGTGGGCCACCTAACAGTGGGAGCAGGGGCTGTGCTGACTCTTTTGCTTGCTTTTGGGACACTTTTCCTCCGTGTGGCATCAACCAGCCTTGATATGAGGGGATGTGTCTTGTTATGCCATATTTCTTGATATTCCTGGGAGGCCTGCTCTTTTCTGAAAGGAAACAGAGGAGTAGTGGATCTGGGGGAGAAAGGGGGAGGGCCTGCAGGAGAGGAGGGAGGGGACACTGTGTTCTGGATGTAATATATGAGATAGCAATAAATTAATTAATTTAAAAATATTCAATATTATTAGCTATTAGGGATATAAAAAACAAATTATTATGATACAATATTGCATTCTAATTTGACTGGTTACTATTAAGATAACCAAAATATAAGAAATGTTAGCAAAGATACATGCATTGTTAGTAGGAATTTGTATGGCTGCTATGGAAAAATATATTTCTTTAAAACCAAAAAGTAGAAATTTAAGATTATCTAGCTCTAACACTACTAGAAATGTACCTAAAATGTGAATAAATCTTCAAAAAAAGGTAACTGTATGCCCATGTTTACTGTGTAATAGCTAAGGTGTAGGACCAGCCTATGTATCCATCAATAGGTGAATGAATAAAGAACAATAAAATAGATATGCATGTTATGGTTATTTATTGTTTATCCCTTAAAAAGAATGAAATCTTATGACTTGCGGCAAATGGATGGAACTCAATCATATAATGTTAAGCAAAATAGACACAACACAGAAAGAAAGCATGATATATTCTTTCTCATACATAGAAACAAGAAGCCCTGACTGGAAAGTAAGGCAATAGTTGGTAGGAACTAGGAAACATATAAGGGTGGCAGGAAGTAGGGCAAGGATGAAAAATGGCTGGATGGATATGTCAATTGTACACTGTGCACATGTGTGTAAATATCACAGTAAATTCATATATGTTAAAACAAATGTATATTTTCAAAACATTTCTTAAAAAGGTAGAGTATGTCCAAAGAACATACAACAACAAGATCTCTGATATGGAAATGCAAATTGTCTTCCTTGGGTAAATAAAATCATCAGTGAACTGTGAAGGAGGACAGGGATAATAGATGGGAGGCTACATGGGTTTGAGGGCACTGAAACATCATGTGAGAAGCCCATGAGGAAGAGGAAGTGTGACATAGCTGAGACATAGTTATTAAATCTTCTCAATTAGTCATTTGGAGATAAGGAAGCATGTGCTGTAGTCTTCTATTAAAATAAATCATCCAATTTTCTCATGTGTGATAATGGTTACATTTATCCAGGTGGATACAGTCTAGGTAGCCCATAGGAATGACGTGAATTTAATCAGGAAAAGTGATGTACAAACTTCTCTGCTCTTCTCTGAGAGGAACTTCCTGAAAGATCCATTTTTGAAGGATGTGTTCTAGTTATCACATTTTTACTCTAGTTTTACTTATATAACCTTCAGTTTGGGGGATGTTTATCATAGAACTTTGCTCTTAATTTTTATGGTTACTATTATCATTTGAATTTCCCATGTGAGAAAAGTCAGATTTAGATACATTAGAAGGTGCTTTGACTTAGAAGTCAAAGCTACAAATTATGTAATATGAGCCTAGGTCTGAATGACTTCATTTGTCTTCCATAGACAAATCAGGGACTAATAAAGAAATAACCTGGTTGGCAAATAATTCTAATCCAGAATAATCATATAGGGTGTGAGACACATGCGTAGTAAGAACTGGGAACCATCAGAAGCAAGGACAGTAAAGACAGGAATTGGATGACAGCTCCAGAACCACTTGTGGTGGCTCAGGACGCCAGCTTTGGATGTAAAGTTCACACAGAACAATAAATTGAAGAACTTCTTTCTCTTTGCTTTTTTCCCCCCTGATTCCAAAGATGTATCCTATCTCAGTGCTGTCTCAGAGTTCCAGGCTTGCCTTTTGTGTCTGTTTCAGTTCTGGGCTACACTGAACCCTCCAACACAGCATCCATCTCCCAGACAGCCCAGAAGCTCCAGCATACCAGAGCTTGGCCCTGTTACTGCCTCTGCACTGGCGCAGCCTCCTCCTTGGCCACGGTGGTAGAAAAGCATGCCCACGTTTTGCTCTTGTGACTTATGGAAGAGTGGCCCTGGCTTCCCTTTGCTGAGCTGCAGGTCAGGCTTCACTGAGCAGCAACTTGGCACTGAGAGGGAATTCAGCAGCTGTGGGGAAGAGATTCTAAGGCCATATTCATGTCTATCATCTTTCTATCCAAGGCCCACAGACCTGGTTGCAGCTGTAAATGAAATAAACCCAAAAGGCTTATTCTTCATAATTCTGACAGAAAATGGTGTATTCTCTAAATAGAGGCTAAATAACAAGACAAGGGTCTCAGCCTTGAACTCTGAGTCGTAATGCCCCCTGCATCCTTACCACTCACCTCCTTGTCTCCTTTTACTTTTTCTGTTTCTCTCTGCTTCAGTCTTTCTCTCCACACTAAAACCCACTTTCATCATGGTGGGGTTAGCTTGTAGCCTACCGACCAGGAACTCAGAGTCCAGGAAGTTAGGTCATTTTCACAAGGTTATCAAAATGTTGCAAAATCCTTACCACCTGTGACACCTCACTTATGCTTCAGACACTCCATCAATGATGCCTTGCTTTCTCCAGCGAGGTTCGCGTCTATGAGACTTTGACTGTGGACTTTTGTATTAACATCGTCATCTGCCTTACCCCTGACACACTTACCTTTGATCCTTTGATTCTTTTTTTTTTTTGGTTTTTCGAGACAGGGTTTCTCTATGTAGCTTTGCGCCTTTCCTGGAATTCACTTGGTAGCCCAGGCTGGCCTCGAACTCACAGAGATCCGCCTGCCTCTGCCTCCCAAGTGCTGGGATTAAAGGCGTGCGCCACCACCGCCCGGCCCTTTGATTCTTTTGACTAAAGCATTTGGTGCAAACAGCTGTCTTTATATTTTTTGCAATTGTTTTATTGTAGTAAAAGCATTTAATATGAAATTTCGCACAGCTTTTAAGTGTATAATGTAGTGTTGTTACTTGTAGACCCAAAGTTGTGTGGTCAATTTCCAGACCTTAGGCATCATGTATAGATAAAACTCTATTATCCTTAATTACCAGCATCACATTTGTCCTTATCCCATTCCCAGTCACTGGTAACTATTTCTCTAATCTCCATGTCTATGAATTTAACTATTCACGTGTTGTTTTTAGGTGGATTTATGAAGTATTCATCATTCTGTAATGGCTCATTTTACCAGGCAAGGTTCATAAGTGTGGTTACATAGAGAAGGATTTCATTTCTAAGGCTAAATATCAGTCCACTGTATTCATAAAACACATTTCTGTTCATTCACAGGTTAGCCTTTAGGTCATTTCCACATCTAAGACATCCTGAATAGGAATTCAGTGAACAATGAAGAGCTGATAGCTTTACGAGATACTGATTTCTGTTCTTTTGGAAAAATCACAGAAGCAGGATTGGTAAGTTTCATCTGACTTTCAACACGTCCTCTTTTTTTTTTTTTTTATAGCAGAAAGAACTATTGAAAATAAACTAGAGGAAATTACATAGGGAATCTACGGTCTTTAAAAAAGAAGTTAAATATGTTCTTTACACCCAGGTTTATAGTGATGAGGCTAAATTAGGGATAGTGGCTTGTTTACAGTGTAACAGTTCAATCCAGAACATCTTCTCAGCCTACAGCAATCTGTAGACTCTTTGAAATGCTGGGCACTGCACAGGGTACGTCAGCGGTTTGTTTTCTCTACAAACATTTACTGACCTGATATATACTAGGTTCCAGAGTCAGCAGTGGACAGAATAAAGCAGGTACCTGGACCACATATTTTTTTTTTATAAATTTCTTTTATAAAATTTTCATGAAGGTCCATGAGACAACAGTAGGATAATAAATTAATAGAAAACATTAGATGGTGGTAAGACTACTATGAAGAAATGGAAACAAGGTGATATTAAAGCAGAAGCAGAAACACGTGGGCTGGCCAGAAGGCACAGGGAGGACTCGAGTTCAATCCCTGGGACACACTTGGTAGAGGGAAAGAAACAACTCCTACAATTTTCCTCTGACTCCAGCATCTGCACTGCAACACGTGCATGGCCACACACACGCGCACACACACACACACACACATGCATGCATGCATGCATTCACTCATGTATACGTGCACACACACCACATGCACTTGCACACAAAACACACATACCAATATTTATTAATTTTTTAAAGAAGAGAAATACTATAAATTGGGTAGCAGTAATGAATCTGTATTCTGTATTAATAGGTGATGTAAAACTAAAAAAGAACAACCATGTGATTCAATTATTCTAATCAACTATACATGTGTGAAGGAATCTAAGTCAGGAAATTATTGAGACACAAATTTATCCAAGTTTATTGTGATACTATTCATAATAATGAAGATATGTTACTAACCTGTCAACAGGTGGATGGGTAAATAAAATGATAGACAGATGACAGAAAAATATAGATAGATGATAGATGATAGATAGATAGATAAGAACAAAACTATGTCATTCTCAAACAAATGAAAAAAAACTGGAGACTACCTTGTTGAAAGAAATTTGACCTAGAAGACAAATGTTGCATATTTTAATGCAGAGGCATTCTCTTTCTATCACATACATTCGAATTAATAAGTTAATGTTATCAAAGTAAAAAGAAGAAGAGAGAGAGAGAAGAAAGAAGACAAGAGATGGTTATGGGACAGTGAATAGCAGGAGCAAACAAACTGCAGTGATACAGACACATGAAGAAACCTATTATTTTGTACACAATATTTTTTTTAATTGGGGAAATATTTTAAATAGTTATTAATGGCAAAATGAACCATACTCTATGTGAAAAACAGAAACGGACAAATGTCATTTATGAAATTCTTAATGTGTTCTGGCTACTACGTAAGTGTTTTAAGCATATCAACCTCTATAAACTTCCCCAATCTCTGGATAGCAATTGGTCACTTTAAAAAGTTGATGCTGAAAGAGATATAATTACTTGGCAAATCCCAATAGAGTAACAGTCTCACAGACCAGACCCAGCCTACTGTCGCCAGGGCCCAGATGCCTTCCCAAAATATTTTTGGTGTCTCAAGATAAAAGTCAAGATGGTACCAGCAGAGAAATCCAATGGTAAGAATGTGCTTCAGAGACTTTTAAAATAAATCTAGTGGAAATGAATTATCATGAAGCTAGAGAAGGGTAAATGGGTCTTGTCACATAGTATCCTATATGACCGAGAAAGGCTGTAGTTTTTTGTAATTGTTTGGCATCATTAAACAAATATTCCACAGCATAAACTGAAATGACACATCTTAAGTTAATTTTCCACAATGAAGGCATGTGACTTTTAAGTGAGATTGAAGACAAAGGGTGAGGAGAGACCAAACAGGACAAGGACCATCTGTCTTAGACCTTGCCTTTATGTGTACTGTTGTGGGAAGTGAAAATGGCTTAAGTCCTATAAGATGCTTAGTGACTTCTATGGAAATAAAGGGACTGGTCACCTAATATCACACAACCTTGTTAACTGGAAGAAGAAAAAAAGCTAACACTGATGGAACATAGCATTTAGGGAACAAAGATGAATGTCATCACTTACTTGATGTTAATGGCAATGAAGACAGTGTACACACACAAACACACACTCCTGCCACTTTAATTTCCAGGGTGATTTTAGAACCCTGACCTATTTTTATTCATTTCACTGTGGTTATCTCTATGGTAAGCACAAAAGTAAAAAAGTTCCTTCCTCCTCACTTCACATATCTACTGATTTTCTTAATAATAGAATATTTGGGAGGCCTTAAGTGTACAAAAAAACTTTTGGCATTTCTAACATTTACATTGGTCTTGATGATAATTTTTTTTTTCTTTTTGCTACTATGTGACATCTACTAGAAACTTCAACTCTGGAACTTACTTAATCCAAGATTTCCCTCACTAATATTAAGCAAATATCCATTAATCAATTCACAGGTCTAAAAAATTTATTTTGAGATATCCAGACATTTAAAAACAGGCACTATGAAACAAATCCTCTGATTACAAAGTTTTATACTTAGGAGGATGATAACATATCAACTTCAAAGCTTTTAAATGATATTTTGAGGTAAAGAAATTGTACTAAATTGTGTAATACACTGTTATCACACACACACACACACACACACACACACACACACACAATGAAGTTTCATTAGGAACCTCTATTTAAATCACTGCCACAGTTATCTTTCATCTTATGTGACTACTTTGGCAAGACACGAGAATGATTTTCATATGATGTATAATTATATGAAATTATTGATATAACTATTTTTAGTATTCATATGGTCATAAAGGTCATAGTAATAAGGCTTAATATTGGCTCAAGAATAGTTTCAAAGAAACTACAGGTGGTTCACAGGAGAAGGGAATACCCGGGAATGTCATTCATGTTATTTCCCAACAGAACATCAAAATCTGATATTGAATTTGTGTAAAAGCTGAGAAGAAGAGCACAGAAACCCAAAGGGTTTTCTCTAATAACCATAACCTAGAAGTTCTTTTAAAACATCCTTCTATCATTTAACTAAGGATTCTGGGGGTGAAAACATGTCTGAGAAGAAATACTAGTTGAGAATTAGAATCATATGGTTCTACTTCTAAGTTTTTAGGCAAATAATTCACTCTGGGTTTCAATATTTATTTACACACAAAACAAGGAGTATAATATACAAAGGTTGAAACAGGCTATGTTTAATTGGGGTGTTTGTAATAATCTCAAAGGTCACGTTTAGATCAAAACATTTCTGTTTTAAAATTAATGCTAGTGTCCTGGGGTGAACAAGAGCTGAGCTGTTCAACCTTCTGGATTATCCAAGTTGGCTGAAGGCAGGTCGTGGTGAATGTGACCTGTGCTGGGCTTCATAAAACCCTGTTTCACTCAGAATATCCTTAAAATTAATACTGTATATCCCTTTGCATATCTTTAAACTGAAGTTAATTGGGGAGAAAGGGATGGTGTTATCCACTTCCTGAACTCCCTGCTAACCTTTACTGCTTGAGGAGTATTAGGAGACAAACATCCAGAACTCTACATATTAACATATGATCGGTACAGTGAACCTTTCAAATAATAAGCTAATTGTACATTCAGCTGAGAACTTCTGCATGCAATTGTCTCTCAGGGATCAGCCAATTGAAGCTGAAGATAACTTGTAGAAACAAGTGCAGGTGCAAAAATTAATAATAATAATAGTAATCAAACTGGCATGAGAGGAGCCCCTTATTAAATTGGGTGATGGTAGCTTTATTTCTGGTTCTTAATACCAATATGAGTCCAAAAGGCATGATTAATCAATGCTTACAATTTCATTAATCTTAACTGTTTATATTTTCCCAGTGCTAGTGTAGATGTGCTAATGGATAATTGCTTTCTGGATTTCATTATGGAAAGGTCTATAAAACGTTGGATAATTCTGTGCAGTTCTCACAATTGAGTTCCTTCCTCCCAGTGAGCCAACAAACACTCACTGACACAATATAGATAGAAATTAGCTATTCCAAATGGCACCTGTGTTGACTTGATACCTCCTGGGTCTCAGCAAAAAGCTGTGTAGAATGCTTAGCAGGCATCATACTAACACAGGGAGGTTTTTTGTTGTTGTTGTTGTTTTGTTTTGTTTTTTGTCTTTTTTTTTTGTTATGGCACCTGGAACAGCTGAACATAATGCATACAGATTGAAACCCCATCTCAGAAACATGAAAATTAAAAAACCAAATCATTAGCAACACTTTTTCCTTTTGAAACTAAATTGACTCTGCTTTAAACACAGCACAAATTAATACATAGGAACAATCTTATAGAAAGTTTTAAATAGTTGATAGTAATATTGTTTAGTATGTGTCAATAGTAACATTTATCAGCATAGATAAGGTTAGTGTACAATATTGTTTCATGAGTACACATGCACAAAATCATATTACAATGACCATATAACTCAGAACAAATTGAGGCTATATAAAATTATAGACATGATCTCATAAAAGGAATTAGAAAGGTCAGATGCTACAATCTCCTTTTGACAACACACATTCTATAAATCTTACTAAAACTGCATTGTAACCTATTATAACTAATCCTCAGGTATACATAAATATCAGTCAGAACATTCCTTAAAAACTCAAAATCTGAGAGTCTAGGGGAAGAGTTCAGTGAGTAAAGTGTTTGTCATGGAAGCATAAGGACCTAGGCTGACTCTCCAAACTCAGGTAATGGTTGGCACAGTCACTAGCATGTCTATAACCCCAGTACATCTACAGCAAGATGAGTGGCAGATAGAGCAGAATCCTCTACAGCTCGCTGAGCAACTAGCCTGGTGTGTGCAGCTTTAAAATGGCAAGAGACCCTGTCTCAAACAATGCAGAAGGGGAGAACACACACACACACACACACACACACACACACACACACAAGTCCTAGGGTGATCTATGATTTAGGAATATTTCTTGGAGATCACAATTATAATCCAAGCAATGTAGTAATGCGTACTTACAAATTGCTTCTGTGTTCTAGGCCTGGTTTTGAAACATTACTTGAGGGCTTCATATACTATAACTAATATCCTCATCCAATCTGCATAAGACTATCTTTCTTCACATTTTTTAGACAAGAAAACAAAAGCCTGAGAATTTAAGTGCCATTAAAAGACTTCAAGCAAGTAAATAAGTGACTCTCCACAACTTCAGTATCCATTTTCTTTCACTTTCAGAGGAAGAGTAAAGTTTAGCATATTTATTGTAATAAGATAACAAACTGATTGAACTTTATCGAAGTTGTCTAGCATATTTTAGCACTACTAATCAACTATATTGTGCTATGTTTCACAAATTTTTAACCTAACAAAATGTATCACTTTTAAGAATAAAAAGTAATTCCTATCAACAGAAATCTACACCAGGATGCAGAAATTTTCTTATTATCTGTTAAATAAGTCATATATTTGTGGTCCTTTATCTTCTTAATGACCACAATTTGGAATCAATATAATGTGAATTTTTATTTCCTATGTCTAAGGATGCTGAATACATTTACAAATATTTTTTGGACCATTTGTCTTCTTCCCTTATAAAACACTTGTTCAGTTCATTGGTTTATTTATCAACTAGAAGATTGGAGGATTATTTTTGGACTTCTTCCTAGGTTCTAGATATCAATCCACAGTTCCCTGTTGGATGTATACTTGGGAAAGACTGTCTTCCATTCTCCTTTGCTGTACAAAAGGGGGTTATTTTTTGTTTTAATTTTATGCAATTCAATTTTAATTTCTGTTTGTGTGTGTATGTGTGAATGTGCATCTGTGTTGGGTGTGCTTGTGTCTGTCTGTGTCTCTGTGTGTGTTTTCAGAACAAAAAAGCAAAAACAGGACTCTGAGAAGGGAAGATAAGTTACAAAGGAGGTGTGAAGGGGGAAAGAAGATGAAGAAGTGGAATATATGAGACACGAAAGCAAAAAGGGGGCTGTTTGTTAGGGATAAATGCTAGGCAGAGACTGAGAGGGCAGATAGGAACAAAACATAGTATGTGTTATTAAAATGCCTTCGTAAAACCCATTACTTGTTAGACCAAGAAGTAGAAAGAACTCCCCAGCTGCTTTCATGGTTTTTTTTTTTTTTTGGTTTTTTTTTTTTTTTGTTGTTGTTGTTTTTTTTTTTTTTTTTACTTTTTACTTTTTGGATGGGATCAGCGGGAGTGGAAGGGGATAAGAGAAACTAATGATAGGTAGGTACAATCAAAACATATTATATATATATATATATATATATATATATATATATATATATGCATGAAATGTCCTAATAACATCCATTATTATGTATCATCAATATGGGCTAGTGAAAACTGTTTTTAAACGATGGGAAAAAGGAGAAAAAAATGCTTAAAAAATAGTCAGAATTTAAAAACTGATAACACATTTTTAAAGTAAAGTCAGCCTAGAAAGAGAAGCATGGAGTCCTCCCACACGTCTCACATGCCCATGTGGGTATCCTAGTTTGTGCAACACCATCAGCACCACGCCAAGCTGTGCATCGGCCTTTGAGGTTGAGCATGATGCTGGAAGTTGATCCTTAGCCATGCTACCTCAGAGTCTGAAGTTAAGGATAGGATTCTAAATAGAATCAGCTGTAAATTACATGTGCCATAGACAATTAACTGAGAAACCTAGATCGGGCTTCTTTTGAAACAGATTCTTCAGCTTGTCTAGACGAGTGTGAGTGTGTTTCCAATGCTGGGAAGAAGGCTATTTTATGGTTGTTCTTGTAGAAAACCTTTATTCAATGAATGTGGATTTTTTTAAATGTTAATTTAATTACATTCAAAGACTTTATGATATGCAGGACTTTTAAGAGAGGCCAAAATAACAATCAGAAATACAGTTGAAATATCTGTAAATGGGGGGTTACAAGGATAGGGTTATCCTGACCGGTTCTATGCCTGGCAGAGCAGAGCTGTTTTTGCAGTTTTACTCAGGAAGAGGTAAATTCCTGGTTTTCTGGCTCACTTTTATTTTTCATATTGAGATTCCTTATTATTCTGGTCGTTTGGCAAATGTCAGTGTGGATTTATTAGATACAGTACAGGCAGAATATTTTTCAAATTAAATGCCCAGTTACAGTCCAGGGAACTACGGTAAGAATAAGACCATCTTAGCCATACATACAGCTCACCTGGTAAAATGAAGGACAGCTTCCGGATAAATATCATTAGTTTGGAAGAAAGGGCAAGGGTTAAGAAAAAGAAAAGCCCTAGAGGCAGAATTACCTTGGGGGTAATTGGAGAACCTGAGAATAAGTCAACTTGGCTTGAGAATGCATGACGAAAGGCTGGCAAGTCTGAGTTCGAGATAGACAGAGGCCAGAGATTTAAAAAACTTGAAGGCCACTTGAAAGACAAACCTTCTTTGACTACAAGTAACTTAGAGCCCATGCCCTACAAAATCTGAAAATGAAGTGACACTCAGCACAAAGGAATAAACACCTAATTAAAGCTTTTGAATGCTAATGAGTGTTTTGAATTAGCAGCACTAAGCAATGCTCACAAAGACTTCAAAGGAATCCAGCTTCCTTCATTTAAGTGGCGAGTTTTGTTCCATTTTTTAAAAATTTCGTTTCTTTCTGCCATAGCAAACCTATTTCCTTGGTTCTCCAATCCTTCAAGTGACTCAAAAATACACCCCATGAATAATTGAAGAGAATAGACTAGAAGTATCTAACAACTATTGTTTAGTGACATGTTCATCTACTAAACTAAAGGAAATGGTTAATAAAGAATATTGCGGTGCTAAGTATAGACATTGAACATAGAAATATGCACTTAATAAGCTCTGTTAGGAATATGGATAATAGCAATAACTGGAGGGGTTCCTTAACTTAACCATGCAGCCTGGCTTAAGGCAGAGGTCGTCAGTCATTCCCCACTGATGGCTTCTGGCTGAGCCCAAATGAACAAAATTCCCAGTGCCTTAAATGACTCACATCACTACACCTTCTAATGAAATAGCATTACGATAATTTTTAAATCTCCTTTTCTGCAAGTTGTCAGTAAATTATTTTTAGAATGACTGTGGCCTTTATATGAAGCTGCGTTTTTGTAAGTTATGATGGCTTTTGCTAGGCAATGAGATATAATAAGTAGGCATGGTGTTATAGTTTTTGTCTTCAATTTTTACATAATGCTCCTGGTTAATGTTTATTTTTTTTCGTTCTAGATATATCTATTGCCATTAAATTACCACTAATGTCTTTTCCCTCTGGTGTGTGAATGTGGCCATATGCCCCTAAAATTCAAAAGAAAGAATCTATATTCACTATAAGGAGATCTAAAATATTTCAAGTGCTATGCTCTCAATTATCTCCTTTTACCCTTTCATATTCTAGACTTTAAAAATAATGTTTTCTTTTTCAGAAACTTTGCATCAGCCACTCTCTTTTAGAATTCCATAGATACAAATTTACAAACTACATTCAGGCAACATGAGCCTCTATTTTATTAACAGGTAATATTGTTTCCCTTAAGAAGTTTTGGTGAACATATCTTCCTTCAGGCTTTGTAAGTCATATATTCAAAGCAAAAATACAGAATGTGCTATTCTTTGTTTTTGCATTTTATCTCATTTATATTTATTCATAGGATTATGGGGTCACTTGCTTAAGTCTTGAAAAATTGCCCCCAAATTAGGTTTGTGGCTTCCATATGAGCACAGGTGGTCGCAAGCACAGGTGCATGTACCCAAATACATGTGCTCATATAACATACACACTTAATTCACAAACACTCACAAACATGCATACACTGAGAGTAACATTTTTAAAGGTTAGGTGTGTGATACATATGTAGGGTGCATTACTATTTATAACCATGGTCAGAGCAAACGGCCAATGACAGCTGGGTCTGCAGACTAGTCCCAGCTGCCTTGGCCCCCATTGCTTCCCCACCAGATCCTTGGCTTTCGTTTACCTGCAGCACATTTCCTTACTAACTTCCACAATCAATCCTATCCTGCTTATTAAGTTAAAGTGCACTTCCTTGGGGCAGCCTTCTCATCCTTCTTACATGAATGTCTCCCATTGTTTTAGGTCCTTCTCCATCATTTTCTATTTCCTTGAAAACAAATACCATGGTTTATAAGCATGCGTTTGCACTCTTGCATAACAATGGTATATTAAATGACATGCAACAGAATTCCAATCTAAGTGTGGTGATATAGCATGATAATATGCACATTGAACAATATCTGTGTGCTTTCTACACCTAAACATTATAGATCCTTGGTCACTATCAGCAGCCTGTTTGGGAAGTAAAAATTAAACCACGAGATTTGTATTCTCCTTTTTACTTATGCCTGCCTCAGCTTGGCTTTGACTCTTCTGGTGCACATATTAATGGACAGAAACTCTAGACTCTTTTCTACTCCAGATTTCGAAAAGCAGAAACAGAATCTCTCTGGGCCAATTTGAGTCACATGCCAACCCTGGACAGATCCCTGTAGTTCAAGAAACATGATGTGACCAAATTAGAGAGACGTGGCGGTCTCTCTGTGGGATAATGACTATTAAAAGTAAAATGAATATGAGTGTGACAAAGACTCTACCTAGCAGTGAGTTCCATATATGAAAGAGACCACCTTTGTGTAATCACTTGTTTGCAATCCATAATGGACACCGGAAAGCACATTTTTGTGATGGATAAGAATGTATTGAATTTCCCCATTACTTTATTACCTGACACAGTGCCAGGACCATCAGAGACATTTGATAATTATTTACTGATTGAATGAATGGATATATGCAAAGAAAATTGTTTTGATTGGTGAAAGAGATGTGTGTGTGTGTGTATGTGTGCGTGTGTAGTGCTTATGTGCTCCTTTTTATGTGCCTGTTTGAAAATTTTAAGGCTCACTTCAAGAAATCAGACAATGAGACTTACACAGTGAGAAGGGCATTAGATGAACAGATGTTATATTTCTAGTGAGCTTGTCCTGCTGGGATCAAATGAGTTATAGAGCTCTGCATTAAACCCTCTAAGCTCACTTGAAGAGATGTTGGGTAATTCTAAGCCTTAATGTTCTCCATCTCTTTGGGGAAGGCAGCTTCATATTTCCCACTTAGAAAAGCCATAGACTCTTCCCCTGTGGAGAAAATGCCCCCCTTGAATACACACATTTGTGGGTAGCAGTGACCTCCCCAGCTTGATCATGAGACCCAGTATCCTTTTAAGCATCCTTTAACTCCCTACCAGCTTATATTCCCTGATTAATTGATTCTAATGTCTTCCCAGAAATCTAACTTTTGTGAAAGTGTTAATCCCCATATTCCCATGTAAGGTTATCTTTAAGACATGATCATTTTGTTACATTTAACACTCTGGTTACTACTAAAGTTAATAACCAGGCTCAAGACATAACTAGGCCGTGTAAGAGAGAGGGCACAGCTGATAAAGGTGCTTGCTGCCAAACATGAAGGGTTCAATCTCCAGGAACCACATGATAGAGAGAACAGACTCTCACATTGTCTTCTGACCTCCACAAGTACCCTGGTGAGGGTATTGATAGATTCACAACATGCCCCTACGGTTGGGCATGTCCAGCAGACTTCTGCCTAGCCAGTTCCAGGTCAAAATAGCCATTTCCAGGTCAAAATGTTTCGAGTGACCAGGACCCTGTGGCTTTGCATGGCTGCATAAAGCGGGCAACTCAGTCATGTGATCTATGTGCATGGGTGGAGTAGCCACATCAACCTGTGTACCAGTGTGAGACCCAGCCTTTATAAGCTGGCGCCATATTCCCGGCTTCCTTCTTCATGCACGTGTTCTTCTGCAGGCCTGAGCACACCTGTCTGTCTCTCTTATCTTAATAAAACTCTTGTTAGTGGATTCTGTCGTGTTTCGTGATATTTCCTCACAGGGTAAGAGTGCCGCCAAATAACTAACAGGTATGTGTGTACACACACACACACACACACACACACATACACACTGAACAAACGCATGTAGCAAAAATGTTTTTTAAAGATATAACTGAGTAAAGAGGACAAAAAGAGCTAGAAAGAAGCAGGAGGATGTACCAAAATTAAGAAGAACATGACACCTTGAATCTACAAGAAAAAGAAGGAGGGTGAAGGAGAAGGGGAGCTGAAAAGTCAGCTTCCTTGACCACCTGCTTTGTGGCAGCCTCACAGACAACAAATTATAGGTGTAATCCTTTCAGTAGGCAAGTGGCCTTTTATCTAGATGTGGCAGACACGGGAATGGAATCTCAGCGATGCTGAATAAATCGCCCTCAATCCCAAGTTCCTATTTTGGTTGCTTCTTAGAAAATAACATAGAAAGAATAAAAAGGAAACGTGATTCAAACCCCTGAAGAAACGCTAGTTTAAAAAGGCTCCAAGGAGATGTTGAGATAGAAATGTCGCTAAGTTAAACTCATTTAATTTTTTTTTTGTTGCCCAGAACTGTGTAATTTTGTGGTACTAATTCTAAAAATTGTCTCAAAAGAGACAATTTATAAGAAAAGTCTAGTTAGTTGAAATCATTGTTAGAACTTAACTTGCCATTTAAACTGGAGAGTTTTTCTCTCTGGAAAAATATGCATGATTAAATCATTCAGATAAAGTAGAGGATTACAAATGTGTTCCCTTTGGTGCCTCAGTAGCTCTCAGGTCTGTAGTGAAAGAGCTTGTGCATGTATGCCTTAAAGATATTGCTAATCTCGAGTGTAACATGGAAACCTTTCATGGAACAGGCTTATGCTGCATAGGATAGTGATATCCCTGTTGATATAATTAGGTATTGCTATTCAGTGAACCTAGACCCTGCAGCCTCTGTTATAAGAAAGCTGTCTAATATAATGCACAATAATTACTGAGCCAACATCTCAATTCATGCTCCTTCTTCTTTACCCAAACCTACATTTGTTTCTATTTTCAAAATGAATTTTGAAATGTTCTTATTCTCGTAGTCTAATGACTGATTATTCAGGATATTTCTACTCCATGATCCCGTTCATCCTTCTCCCTCAATAGTGTGTCTTGCTTTGGTCCTCTTTCCTTGACTTCGCTGTCCATTCTTCAAAGCTTTAGAAATAAATGTTTTAAAGTTGCACGCTGGTGAAATGACAGAGCTGTATTTACGTTAAGTGTTTAGAAAACATAGCCAGGAAATAGTTGGCTTGGTGTTGGTTTCAGATCTGTTGCCTGCCAGAAAACAGAGGCTGGATCCCTAGAATGAGATGCAACCCTGAAAGCGCCAGACAATGCTATTTCCCTGTTATCTGCTGTCCCTCTTCTCTCTCTCCTTGGGTACTCCGATGAGGTTCAGGGAGAGAGTATGTTCAGCTCCCCACAAAATTTAAATAGCAGGCTCTTTAGAAACCCACTAGGACAGGCAGGTGAAACAATGGCGTGGTGCCTGTCAATGGTGTGATGCACGACTCCACCCCCTGGATGCAACAGACCATGAGAGCCAGTCCTGCTGCTCTTTGATACTTACAACATAGAACTGCAACCTGGCCACCCCAGGTATTTTTTCCTTCTATTCTTTCCATTATTTCCCATTGGCTATCCAAAGTCATAGAGAGCTATGTGTTATACTCAAGTTGTAGGGAGGAAAAAATATCATGGAAAAGCTGCATATGAACAGTAGCTGGATTTGCTTTGAAATGGGGACAGTAATGTTCTTAAGATGCAAACACAACAGGAAAATGTGTGCAAGTAATATAAAGTGCTTGGTTGCTTCCATAACCTCTTGACAATGCCGTCAGTCCCCCACCCCTCGGGAGTTCTATCTAATACCCCTGGGTTCACATCTTCACCAAAAAGAGCCAGTGTGCAGCCTTGGCTGAGCACTCTGCAATTCCACAGAACCAGTGGGCCACCAGCCAGCAGAGGACTCTCTGTATGACCGTGGGCAATCTGGAGCAGAGTGTCACTGTTACAGGCACCAGCACTGCCTTCGGTGCCAGAACTGTGACAAGGACTTGGCATTTCTGGTCAAAGGCACACTAGGAGGACAAAAAGGGAAACCCATCATGGTTTCCTTAGGCCGATACATAAAGTGTGTTGTGTTCCTTGGACTTCTGAGGCTGTCCTGTCCTGTGAGACAAACAGTCCCCTTACTATTCCCAATGGCAGTTCAGTTGCTTACACCACGGTGCTCTCTTCTCACTCTCTTCACAAAATTCTGTAAGATGTGGCATTGGTTGTGGGCACCTGAACCAGGCTGCAATGTTAGCCCATCAAGCTAAAACTGAGGTGTGCTAGGCATGAGGAGTGAGCTGGCAACAAAGAAGACATGACTTATGCTTCCATGGAACTTACATTTTGCTGACAAAGGCCTTAAAATATTTTCAAGGTGACACTTACATAATTGTAGTAACTGGTGCTAGAGGATCATGGGAAAGAAGCACCAAACTACAGTCTTGGAGGATGTAAAACACTTCCTCAAAGAAGTGATATCAACCTGGAGCACAGATGTCAATGCCATTGGCAAGGGATCAACGGTTTGCTTTCTACTGGCAGGATGCACCTGAAAGACCTGGAAGCAGCAGAGAGCATGGGGAGATGGAGAAGCAGCGATCCTGCCAAGTCTGGTGGACAGAGAAGATGGAGAAAGTAGATGTCCCTAGGAAGCTGCAGATGGGACACAAGAGCCAAGCCCTACAGTGCCTTGTCAAGGTCGCGTGGATTTTGTATTTCAAATTGTCAGACAAAGGGGTTTTGCTTGTCTAAAGGTCTCTCAAACACAAAAGAATAAATAAAGAAAAGCGTGCTTTTGAAGTGGAGAGGTTTCTTTGTGACAAGCTGACTGCCAGTAAAAGCTCCAAATCTTTCAATAGCTTATAAATAACTTGGGTTGAGTTGCCTGTGGCCAAAAGTCTAACATTTTGAGAAATGTTCTTCTACTAAGATGTCATTAGACATGACTCAGATAAATGTTTCTCTTCTAACTGTTTGAGAATGGTAAATAATCCCCCTGACACACTAAAGAACTGAATGGGTTAGCAAAAATAAAAAGACAAAACACCTAAAATTTTACAGATTCAAATTCTTTATTTATACATTGGAGCTAATTGGCCTCCTCCTCCTCCAAAATTGCAAAGTAATGACCTGAACTACCCAGAAATTTCCAGGAGTCATTATTATAGAAATATTATATTTATGTATAACCTTTACATGAGAGAGCAAACAGCCCCAGGACCTAGACAGTTGTAATCATAATTGCTAACTTGTATCAAGTCCCAATATCATACCATCAGTATATCTAACATTTCAAGTTAGAGGTACAGAAGTTCAATAAGCTGCTTAAGAATTTCAATCAGGAAATAAGGCACTAGGTTTATACCCAATAGTTAGTTCAAAATCTGCATCTGATTGAATCATATTTGGACAGGACTGCTCCAAGCTATGGTTGAGGAGGATTCTATTATAGCTATGATGGAGAGTACAACCAGAAATATTTGGAAGACATCTGAATTGAGCCTGATTTGGGGGGGGGGATGAGGGGTGGGGGATGAGCGGATGGGGGAGAAGAACAAGAGAGGAAGAGAATAGAGAAGTAGGCAAGTGGACCAAGAGAACCAAAGGAGCCAGTTTCGGAAATGGCAGGGTTCTATGGGAAAGAGAAGCTGGGGGAAGGGAAACAAAGCCCTGGGCTGGAGAGGTTTAGGGTATGGGGTAGGGGTGAGAAGAGCTGAGAGGTGCCACTGAATGAATGTGGAGGACTGCCTGTGCTTTGGTATGCCAATAGGCCCCACAGTTAGCCATTTGTCCCTGGTTCTTTGGGACCTGACACTGATGTGAGCCCTGATCAGAAAAACACTGTCCATAACTATATCTCAAACACTGAGTCTCTGTTTTCCCCCTGTATCCCATTCATCAATACCTTATGTCCCCAAGGATGTGAGATGCATTCTCATGAAGGTTTATCACTGTGGTAGTGATTCCTGTGTTCTCTAAGCTGTTCTGATAGGGATACAGTCAGCAATGGAATTCCTGGAGTTATACAGAGACCAGGAGGCATCTTAGCCTTGCTACAGTTTTTGAATGATCTTACATATGTAGTCCTTGGTACTAACAAGAGAAGTTTCATACTAGATTGTCAATGTTTCTAGGGGTTTTTTTCCTAGGAACTTTCCAAGGAAGTATTCTTTTTATTCCAGTATTTTAATTTTATTACTAAATATTTTTATTTATTCTTTGAAAATCCCACAACCATGTACAATGTATCTTGGCTAAAGCCGCCGCTCACCATCATCCAACTAGGTCTAATTCCATTTCTTTCTCCCTAAAATATATAGTTTATCAATCATGTATATGTTACTTTAATGTAGCCTGTAAGCAAATAGAAACTTTGTGTTAGATGGTAAAAATTGTGGTAAAAGGCTATGTCCATACTAGAGATTAAAAGATACTGCAGATCTCTAAGTCACGTTTCAAGTCCTGCTGCTAGATGACTTCATAAAGAGTTCTGGATCACAACTGCACACATGTGTTTACTGTTGTCTATGACTGCTTTTCCATGACCACTTCAGGTGAGCACTTGCAGCAGAACCTTCATAGACCAACCCCAAAATATTTAACATGTGTGCATCATTCTTCCAGTTATAGTGAGACTTGTAGGGGTGAGTGTGAGGTCAGAGGAGAAAGTCAAGAGCATAAGTTGGGTGTAGGAAAGCCAGGAAGGCAAATACTGCTGCAGCAGACACAGTCAGAACAGAGTGTGCTAATTGCTGAGCATAGTGCAGCACTGAACTGTGTGTACACGAGTAACAACCAGTACAGTACAAGGTAGCAGTGTCATCAGACAGAAGAGTGTGGCCAGGAACAGAGGGCAGGATTCAGGAGGAAAGGACTTTCTAGGGGTCAGAGCTCTAGGAAGGAGAGGGGACGAGGTATATTTAGAGACATGGAGAAGTCATAGGTTTAAGGTTTGTCAAGGAATAGACTATAGTTAAGAGACTGGGTATTATCATAAGAAGGAGTAATGAAAAAGAATGAGTTAGGGACCAGGGTGCAATATGAAAAGAGTGTAGTCAGGAGGCCTACTGTTGTCATGGACCTTAGTGCAGCAAGGGTGCAAGGTGATAGATACAAGGCAGGAGGTGTATTTAGGGAGGAGGGCACGTACAGGAGATAGATTGAAGAATTGAATGCTGAAATGGAGCAGGGTAGGATCAAAAGGATCATCAAGGGACTGAGGGGCTGTGCTGCAGAGCTGGTCCTGATCTGAACAGAGTCGGTGTGTAGGTTGCATTCAGGAAGTAGACTGTCAATGTGTTGGGTCCCGAGCCAGCCCACAGGACTCTCTTTCCAGCGGCCGCCCAAGTGCAGAGTTTGAGCTGGGCAGCGGGAGTCATGGCTGGACAAGCTTTCAGAAAGTTCTCCCGCTTTTTGACAGAGTAATTGGTTGAAAGGAGTGCCACCAAAATTGTGACCAAAGGTGGCATTATGCTTCTGGAAAGGTCTCAAGGAAAAGTATTGCAAGCAACAGTAGTGGCTGTGGGGGTGGAGTCAATCAGTCAGTGTGAAAGTCGGAGACAAAGTTCTTCTCCCAGAATACAGAGGCGCCAAATTGTTCTAGACGACAAGGATTATTTCTTACTTAGAGATGGTGACGTTCTTGGAAAGTAAGTGGACTGAAATCCCTGTTTGAAATGGTGTCACATGAAACTGTCCCTTCCGCTGATGTTCTGAACTATTCATCATGTAAATAATTTCCATGCCTCTCTTTTATAATAAACTGATGATGCCTAAAGTAAAAAGAAGAAGAAGGGGAAGAAGAAGAGAAAGAGGGAGGAGAAGAAGGAGGAGGAGGAGGAGGAGGAGGAGGAGGAGGAGGAGGAGGAGAAGAAGAAGAAGAAGAAGAAGAAGAAGAAGAAGGATTGTCATCACAGAGCAAAGTGTATTCTAGAGCAGACTGTAGCAGCCAACAGAGGGTCAGGAAGAATAGGATAGCCAGGGAGGAGAGAATTTTTCAAATGTAATTAAAGAAGCCAGTTGTTGTCAGGGAGGCTATTACAGAGCCAGAGTGAGCCAAGCTGGCACTGGGGAAATTGAGACACCAACTTTGAAGTTCAATTCATAGTCAAGGTCTATTAGTGCTCTGGATCTCAAACCTTAGCTCTACACAGCAAGGTGTCAAGTGTCTATTGTAAACTAGGAAGTCTGCTAAGTGTTCTTCCACCTGCTGGTTGCGCAATCGCCTAGACCAAGGGCAGGTGTTGTTTTGGCCTAAAGGAAATCACAAAGCCACAAAAGCAGAAACCAGTTTCTGAGTGATGCCAAGGTACTGGGATCATAGGAAGGGTTGGCACAGGGTAGCTGTGCTCTGTTTTTGTGCAAATAATAATGAGAATAATTATAAAACTCAATCCATATGTGCCTGCCAGCCTTCGCCATTGTATGCAATGTTCGCTGAAAATTCGCTATGTACAAAGAAAAGAATAGCATTTTATGCAATGAAATAGAATGTTTTATTCAAAATGATTTTTCAGCTTCAGAGAATAGTAATAACATTGTACAATAAACTAAACCTGGAGTAGATGGAGGATCCCCCCATACTGCCAGCTGTTAATACAGTTTGACAATATACCTAATCAAAACCACGTAGCTTAATTGCCTTTGATGCATTCATAATTGTATTTACTAAGACTTCAGTACACAACCTACAATACACACATGTGCCTTGATATACAGCACATAGAATCCTCCCACGTTTGAGAAAATAGAAAGTAATTTTAAAAGGTGGTTATTAGAAGGGAAATCCTACAGTGAGTTTTTGTAAAAATTATTTTATTTTACATGTTGGGATAAATTTCTTTTTTTCTTCTTGTACCACACTTTTATCCACGGGTACCCACATAGTATATGCTTACTAATTAATAGTTAATCAGTGTATGTTAAGTAAATTCAGCTCAAAGAAGGCATTTACAGTCTCATAAATCAAAATGGAATGAAGTTGTCAAATGGAAGAACAGTTTAGTCATTAGACTAGCTTATTAGAAATGAGCATTTTCTTGGGGGCCAAAATGGGTGTGCCATAGTTTGCAATTTCAAGGCAAGCCTTTAGAGATGCACAAATATCTTACAACCTGTAAATCTGCACTTCTTGTGAAAAGAAAGATGAGATTCAGTAAGATTTGGTCAGTGGAGAGTTCCTTCATATTAGAAGAGTATTCCCTCTACACAGAGTGCATCTCACTCACTCTGGAGGATAGCTAAAATCCATGGGTCTTTCTGTAAAACCTACCTGAATATCCTGCTATGAAATTCCTAAGGTTGAGTTATGTTGTAAATGGCATATCTAAGCTGCTTGCTATGTTGAAGAAAAGCCTATTTTCAATTCCCCCATGATCTTTAAATGCTTCTTAGCATATGTGGCCCTTTATTTCACACAAGGAAAAATTGGAATCTTTTTCAACAGCAAACAAACTTACACTGTCTAACAACAATAACAAGAATGTTGTTAGACATTGTAAGTTTTCAAGTATTTGCATGTGATATAGATGAGGTTGGAGTCTATTTGGATCAGAGCAAAAAAAGTTGGTCTGGATATTGACCTAAGTTTACTTTGATCCCAAAAGGGATTGCAGTGGCTATGGTGGGGACCGGAAGAGCATCCTTCGGGGCTTCTGTATTCATGGCCAACTTAACTCCAGAAGGTAATTGTTTTTTCCTGCAGAGCTGCAATTATGTTCATTGTCTTATTTCCTGATTAGGCTCAATCTGAGTAAGATTAATCCTTATCACCTCTATTTTCTTATCTGATGCAGGAAAATGTCTTTCAACAAACCCAAGATTCAAAGCATTCTTCTCTCCAGGTCATACCTCCCAAAAGAAAATCATCTCTGAGTTTCCTCTGCATTTTGTATTAAAGCCTGTTATCAAACATCACACAGTGTGTATGACTCCTATTTTAAAGAGGGCAATTGAAAATAATGTGTAAGGAGTCCTCACATATTGCTTTCCTCTTTCCTTTTCCTCCTGGAGTACAAGGTCACAACAGCACTGCAGCCAATGCTGTGTGGAGTCATCCTGTACCATTAACCCTGTCTGAACCTTATTTACAGTAACACCTTCACAGGCTTCTGTCTCTTACGCATAGAGATCTTAACAGTGACTTTACCATTAACTTTAACCTTTTTCTCTGACTTCATCCACCAGCCCTCCAAAATCTAGCACATTTTTTTTTTTTTTTTTTTTTTTTTTTTTTTTTTTTTTTTTTTTTTTTTTTTTTTTTTTTTTTTACCACTTGTACCATCTCCATTTAACCAGCAATCATTATGGTGTTATTGAAAGTCTTGAACTGTCCTAGGCCCCAGGACACTGAGATGACAGTATTCAGCATCTGCTATAATGAAGCTCAGTCTTAAATTAGGGGGACAAAATTATATATAAATGGCTACAATTTGGGGGGAGGGATACTAGAATAGAAGTCTTTCAGATACTGTGTGAATTTGAAGGACTAGCGTCTCAAGTCCAAGAAAAAGACTCAGTCAGTACGAGAGACACCAGTGTGACTAGAGGAGATTGTGAATGGGTCATAAGGAATTCTACGTATCCTAATAAGAAGTTTATTGTCTTTGCTAGATGATGGAAAGCTAATTAACATTTTAGATTGGTATTAACATGTATAAAACTCATATCTAGATAAAAGCTCAGTAGATGTTTTTTGTTGGTGAGTGATTAGGATGAGTGAGATCGAAACTCAGGAAATAGACAGGAGAAATTCAGGCTAAATTATTGTATCCAGTGCTAGAACCATGGAGCTGGCTAATTTATTGAACTATACATTTTAAAGTGCTGTGAGATGGTCTGTATGTTAAATTGCTCTGATTGGTCAATAAATAAAACACTGATTGGCCAGTGGCGAGGCAGGAAGTATAGGCGGGAGTAACAGAGAGGAGAATTGGGGAAACAGGAAGAAGGAAGAGAAACACTGCCAGCCACCACCATGACAAGCCGCATGTGAAGACGCCGGTAAGCCATGAGCCACATGGCAAGGTATAGATTTATAGAAATGGATTGATTTAAGCTATAAGAACAGTTAACAAGAAGCCTGCCATGGCCATACAGTTTGTAAGCAATATAAGTCTCTGTGTTTGCTTGGTTGGGTCTGAGCGGCTTTGGGACTGGCAGGTGACAAAGATTTGTCCTCACTGTGGGCAAGGCAGGAAAACTCTAGTTACATTAAAGGGTAAACTATAAAGCACACACAAGAAAAAGAAAGAAAGGAAGAAAGAAAAAAGGAAAGAAAGGGAGGAAGGAAGGAAGGAAGGAGGGAGGGAGGGAGGGAGGGAGGGAAGGAAGGAAGGAAGGAAGGAAGGAAGGAAGGAAGGAAGGAAGGAAGGAAGGAAGGAAGGAAGGAAAGAAGGATAGCTTAAGAACTTTAGAACAAAATACTTTTGCTGACAAGTATAATCAATAGACAAAAATAATTTTATATAAACACTGTATACAAGATAATACGGTTGCTTGTGATCAGAATACAGGTTAACAACTCTAACACTACCATACAAGTGCCTGGAGGACTAAAGTAAATAAATGAGGGTCAGAACTGGAGCCAGATTTCTCACTGTTGGGTAGAGAGATTACATAATAAACAAGGGAGAGGGAAACAAACCAAGCATCAGAGACCATGATCTTGTATTTAGCCCACTATGTACACAGAGGGCAAGGAGCAGAAATGACTGTAGACATGTACAGATACATGTGTCAGCACATACACATTCCTTCTGCATGAGTTCAGAAGTAACTAAACCCCTGAGTCTATAAACCTATTGCTTTTGTCCTCTAAATACCTGGTAAGAGTCATCCCAAAGATGACTGGGACAAGAAAGCCCCTGGAAAAGGTTGCCCAAAACTACCAAAATTGTAGTTGGGTGTGGTTGCAGAGAAAGAGGGTTAAATTCTAGAGTGAGAAGTCAGAGCATTCAGGGATATTTGTGTGTAGAACAACAAAGATGTTCTCATTCATCTCAAAAAAGAGAGACCAGTGCTGTGGGATGTCTTTCTGTACACTGTAAATATGTGTTGTTCTGATTGGTTGATAAATAAAGCTGCATTGGCCTGGGGGGGGGGCAGGATGGAGCCAGGTGGGAAAATCCAAGAGAGACAGTGAGAGGAGAAAGGAGATTGGGAAGAGACCCAACCTGCCATCCAAGGAGCATCATGTAATGGGACACAGGAAAAGCCACATAACACGTGGCAATACATAGATTATAGAAATGGGTTAATTTAGATGAAAGAGCTAGCTAGCAAGAAACTGAGCCATTAGGCCATACAGTTTGTAATTAATATAAGCCTCTGAGTAATTATTTTATAAGTGGCCGTGGGACTGCGGTTGGGAGAGATTTGTCCAGACCACTGGACAAGGCAGGAATGGAGAAATTTCCCCCTACAGCCAGGTTACAGAGTTTAGGTAAGGGGTGAATTAGTTTGACTTAGGACTATGACTGTTTCTACACCATCAGTGACATAATTGATCTTCCAATATGTCATAAAACTACTGCCATTGCCTTGAAATATCCCCTGGACACTTACTGGTTCCGATTGGATCCATGTATGATGGGAAAATAAATAGCCAGCTGGTCAGAGCAGTCGGGTACTTTTCATTTCCAAGTCAAGATAAAGGAAGAAAGAAGGAGAAAAAAAACCAGGATAGGTAGAAATGCGGACCTGGAAAATACCAACACTCAGGGAGTAGTTTCTCATAGTTGCTGTCCAAAAGATTTAATCATAGATGTTGGAGAAATGGCTGAATCTAAGTCCAGGGTGGGGAAAATACAATATGAATCCAAAACAGCTTGTTGCTCAGTCAGTAAGATGATAACACAAAGCTGAAAGTGTGGACTTATGACAAAGAGATACAAAAACCAGATGGAAATCCTGCCAGTGATCTAAGTGGAGTGTGGTGGTACACACTTTTCACTCAGCACTTGGAAGGCAGAGTCAGGGTATCTTTGTGAGTTTCAAGCCAGTATGAAGAGTTTTCAGGCCAGCTAGGATTACATAGAGAGACCCTATCCAAATAAAATAAATAAATAAAAATTCCAATGTTTAAAATTGCAGTTATTTAAACAAAATAAATGACATACTATTAGATTACAATCCAGAGTTTAAAATAAATAACCATGAATGCATCCTGATATAAATAAAAAAGAAGAAATACATCTCACTTAGAATTATCAAGAAAAAAAAAGCTGATAATGTTGATACTAATCATTGCTTAAAGAGATGAGTTCTGTATCTGGCTTTTCTGTGTCCCAACAAGGGCATTAGAGAATTTTAAAGGAAAATAAAAACTTTTGGAAAAGGATTACTGTCTCAACAAAGAACTTTGAAATAGCTGGAACACAGTCAACTTCATGGTGCCCCTTGTCTATAATGTGCACTGGTAGGCCCTTACTCGTTCATATGTGTACAATTCTTTATGGTTAATTTGAGTCATTTCACTCCTCAAACTTGATGGCCAGTCAATGTGGCACAAAATGGGAAGGACTTGCTGATTTAATTTCAGACTCTACATATTTAACTGTACCTAATATAACCACACAATTTAGTACAACTATTTTAACTGGTAACTATTTCCTCAGCTGAAGTGTGGAACTGTTAAGAGTAAAGAATTTTTTATATATTAACTTTATATTCTCTGTAAGATATAAAGAAGTCATAGGTGAGGTATCCAAAATCAGCTTTGACCATTGGAGTATGGACATCTCTAGAGAAGTAGGCAGTATGGCTGAACGCACCGATGAGCAAGCCATTGAGGGCAGTGAGGGAGCAGCGAGGAAGACGGTGTGCTTTCTCCGTCTGGCTGGGGAAACACAACCCATGTGTTTACATTTTTCCATATTGGAAATAATTGTAGCAAGCATCTTGTGAATTCTACAGTCCCATACCAGGAATTAGGAGCTGAATCTCAATCAGCAATTCCAACAGCATGCAAACTTTCCTGTGGACTTTTCTCTCCTGGCACACTGATGGATGACAGCACCGTCTGTGGCCTTCTCAGTCACCACTTTAGGAAGGTGAAGGAGTTGCTCTCTAATGACTTTTCATTGGCAGGCATGAGGGAAGACATCCTTCACTTTTCAATGGTTGACAATTTCAGAAAGATGCAAGGAGTTGAAGCATGGCCTCTGGGGACCATACTTTTAGGAGATATAATTGGCTTGAAAGCTTATATTTCTTGTCAGTCTTTTTTTTTTTTTTTTTTAACCATCAAGAAAATACTTGTGGTAAACAAGTATGGGCTACACAACTCTCATTGTCTTGTTTATATTTTGCCCTTTAAAATGTATGGATACTGGCAAAATGAAATACAAGCATCCAAAGAAAAAAGGTCATTTGAATGGAAACATTCTTTACTAATTACAGAAAATTCAAGCTTTGTTGCTGATGCTACAAAGTTAGTTATATAAAGAAGGAAATAAACAATAAGCAGAATGATATTAGTACCTCCACTGCATGTCAAAAAGGTGACATTGCTACTTTACTAGGCACTACACAACTGTGGCATATCCTGCTCCTTTCTGGGTCCAATAAAGAAAATAAAACAGGCTTATTTTAAACAAGAAGAATAGAGTTGAGCATAGGCAATCAATAGAATGAGAGGTAGAATTTTTTTTTTTAAAAAAAAAAAAGCAAAATAAAGGATGAAGAAGAAACCCAGAAAAACAATAGACATTATAGCCAACTTGTAGACTACCAGGAACAAAAGTAGAAAAAGTTACACAATCTCAGCATCCTGAGTTACCTGGAGAAAAGCATGATAATAACAAAGCCACTTCCAGAATATTTTATCAAAACTCCTAGATCTTTGTATCCTCTACACCTTCTTTTCCTAGTATACAGCAAATGATCTGGATAGAATTCATGTTTCTCTATCAGAACTTTCTGGTGAAGTTCTGACAGATAATAGATGATGTACTGAAAATGTGATGTTTGCATATTTTGCAACACTAAAAACTGTGCAAGAAATACTTCAAATAAAGAGATGAGGAGGGGCTTAAGAGATCAGTGTCTATCACATAATGTAAACACTAGAGAACCCACTGCTATCTAGTTGGTGCTGTGTGACCTGATTTAGGTCATTGCAAACAAGTACTGCTAAGGGAGGTGGCACTTGATTATTGGAAGCCTGAGGACCCCATGGGGATCAATACTAAAATACAAAACAATAATCAAAATACAAGACTAGAAAATGAGGTGTGAAATTCTAGGGGGCAAATACAAAGCAACTTTTTCTTAACCACTTATATCTCATTTTCAAGCTTCTTTCTAACCATGATGCAGCAACATAAAATAAAGATTTAGAGAAAGGTCTGGCACACAGTAGCTGAGATCTAGTCCTGACTCTACCAACAAATTATCCTGAATCTTCAACATAAGTCCATGATCTTTCTGTGCATCCATTTTCAGGTATAAAATGATCATTTTATATAATTTTATATTCATTTACATCATAGTGCTAAAGAGGAAATGCGTTAGTGCATAAAAATGCTTATGTCTGCATCTATCATAGAGCACACACCACAAGTCAGCTCTTCTTTTCCACGACCAGCCATAACACTCAGGTGCAGAAGTACCGATGTTTTGAATTCAGAAAGCAAGTAATTATTCTGGTCTCTGTCCATGCTGTTGAATTGTATTTTTTATTTTCCTCAGCCTTCAAAGGATACTCACATTTGCATACTCATGTAAATGTATAACCACGTATCGACAAACGCCAGGATTCTCACGTGTAATGTGTGCTTCCATAGATGTGAAATCATGTGCAAAACTAGCATTGCAGCTGTCCACATCTCTTCCTGCATTTGATACCTTTCTTCTCTTATAGAAAGTGAAGGGGGAAATGTCAATAAATTATTCATTACAGCAATCTGATGATAGCTCAGCAAATAAGAAGGGCAACAGGATGCAGTGGAAGAAAATTTATTAAAACAATAAAAATTTCTACAGATAACCTACTTCACACTTGATTTTTCCAAGTAATTAATTTTTTTACAAATGTGTCTCCCTTACCTAATTTGATATTTATGGTGTTAATCTACAAGAGAGTGCATTTTTTCTACACTATTTTTTTTTTTGCCTAAGCTTCATATTGATTTTCACAGTGAAAATAAAGTGTTCCCAGATATTAGCTGCTCCAATTGTTGGCATTTCAGCCATTTAAGTGTATGCACCCAAAAGAGGTTTGGATAAATATGAACATCAAAGCAGTGTTTTAGGCTTTGCAGGTCGGGCCAAGTGAGAAGTCTAAAGAGATAGCATTTTAGTCTTTGTAAATACGAATAAGAGTCATGGAGATAAATTTCAGTTCTTCAAGTGATTTCTGAAGAATTTTCACCTAATGAAATCTTTGCTCATTTTTTATATGGTGCAAACTGTCAAGGAAGGTAGATATATAGACTATTGTTAACTCACACTGCTATGAACACCATTGTCATGCATGATGACAGTTTTTGGTAGCCATTATCCAAAGAGGAGACCATCTCTCTTACCTCAAATATTGGAAAGCCATGGTAAAGGCAATTCTGAACAGCACCACAACATGCCTCAGAATTACAACTAGAAACTCCCATCTGAAAGCACCCATTAAAAGAAGCATTCACTGCACTGCAGTGAGAATCATTAACTACAGCCCTTACACAGTCTTTTGACTATTTGCCTTCTGACGAATTTCACTAATATCCTACTGTTTTTCAGGCAATTAAAATGCAAATAAACATTTAAGGGTGCTAGATTGAAGCTCAGATTTGAAAAGGATATCACTCTACATTCACCAAAGCTGCCTGGTTTCTTTTAATTGAATGCCGTTTTGTAAACGCACCTTCTGATTAATACTATTCACTCAGACAGACTTTTAACTGGCAGCTAGAACTTTTGTTTCTGTGCTTTTCATGATAAAATCTGATTCTTCTCCCTACTGTGGCTTGTAAGAGTATTCATTTTTTAAAATATGAGGCATAAACATCCTTTCAGAGATGGAAATTTTAAATCTCAACATTGGGTTTAAGAACCTCTCCAGAAAGCACTAAAGATAAAAGACATTGATATTTTCTTGCAGATAAAAAAATGGCAGCAATGAGCTGTTGCATTGTGTTCATTGGCCAACTCTTCACCCATGAATAAATGTATGATGAGGAACATTAATCTGTGAAAGAAGACTTCCTAACAAGAGATAGCCAGATGGTGCCATGGCAATATAAATGCTCCTAATGGAATTATGTGATGCTTCTGCAACTGATGTCAAGGTATTTCATCTCCTCTTGTCTGCAGATAGGCTGATATTATCCCAGTCTGTAATTATAATAGCTATCATAATTGTTCAAGGAACTAATGAAGATAAAAATGTCCCTTTATAATACCCAGGGTGTTAAATGAGAAACTTGGATTTCAAAGTATTTTCCAGCAAATCATGTTTATGTTCAAGTACAATTCTTCAAATACAATTTCATTTTCTCCTTATTTCTGCATACAGTCCTATAGTAAACACAGAAAGATATCCTGTCACAGGAGATGGTGTCTATTGAAATATATGATTTTTTTCTGTTTTTTGTCCTCATTATAGGTCATTGCTAATAATCACTAATTAGAAGAACTAAACAAGCAGTTATAAGTTATAAGACTCAACTGGGGAGTCAAAGGGGGTAATCTGAGACTGACTGTCCCAAGCAAGTTGTCAGGTGATTGGATATGACGCCCTGGATCTGAGGTTGTTTCCTCCATGTTTCTATCAGTATAGTAGAACAGTTTAATAGATGTTGGCTACTATTATACAAATGTTTTGAGACCAGAAAGGATGTAAAGCAGATAGCCACTTGCTTAAACCAATGAGAGGCTTAGTATACACATAAATTGTATACTTGCTTAAACCAATGAGAGGCTTAGTATACACATAAATTGAGGCCTAAGATATGGAATTTATTATTCAATGCTTTGAAGTGGTCAGAATATGCTGCCCTCATATACATTATTCTGCATACAGATTATTTTCAGAAGAACATTATTGAGAATTACAAGATTCAGAAAGAGTTCTCTGTCTTCCTCTCAACTGCTTAAAACCAAGTATGTGTTTCTTTTCTTTTCCTTTTTTTGATACTATAATATAATTACATCATTTCCTCTCCCAAACTTTCTCTTATACCTCCCTTTGCTCTCATTTAATTGCATGACTGCTTTTTTTTCATTAACTGTTGTTTACAGTTACACATATATGCCTATGTGTTCTATTTGGACGAACAATGTACTTAACAAAAGAGAAATCATTCCTGGTGCTGGAAACACAGAAGTAGTCAAGTCATGGAACTTAGAGGAAAACCTGCAACTGTCACTTTGCTAACTCAGCACAATATCTAGCTAAATAATTTTCCTTGTGCTCACAGATGAATGTAGTCCTCTCTCATCATCAAAGAATCTTCTCTTTGCAATAGACGAAGACCATTACAGAAAACCACAGCCAATCAAAATACAGCATTATGGAGCCCAATCCCAACTGATAAAACTGATAAATATATAGATAAAGATACAGATAGATAGATAGATGATAGATAGATAGATAGATAGATAGATAGATAGATAGATAGATAGATATAGGTGTAGGCATATGCATAGATATAGATCTATATATACATCTATATAGGTATAGATATATATAACCTATCTATAACATAACTCCTGTACCTAAGTCTCAGGGACCATTTTAGAAAAGAGGCAGAAAGATTTTAAGAGCCAGAGGAACAGGGAGTTTCTATGAGATTGTGTGTCCTAGGGATGTCAAAAGGATACATTTCCTTTTGGTGTTCCACTGCATGAGGAACAGGAAGAACCATTGCCATCGGAGATGAAGTCATCATTGAAAGAAGACAGTGTCAACAGATCTCATAATAACTTCTCATTTCAATGACACCCCCCCATGTAGTCACTACTTACTTGAAGCTACTAATTATTTGTCAAAGCCAAACACTCACTCATTTGTGAAAATAGTATGCCCAAATCTAATCACTCTTTTGCATTTAAGTATTTTCTGTCAAATCAAATGTACAGGAAATATTAATAAAATCATATAGCCTTTCCTCTTGTCAGAGCTCCTTTGTTACTTTAATTAAAAGGCTCCTCAGTTACTGTTCCCAAAAGAGTAAAGGAATGCTATCCCTCTTTATAGCTAGTCAAATATAGCACCTTCAAATCCAACAACATTAACTCCCTACATGCTTCTTCTCTGTTAGTACAGACTACTTAATCACTGGTATCCTGGCCAGTGTCACCCACTGAGCAGAGATCAGAAACATTTTTAACTCCCCTAGCTTTACCCAGATTCTTCTTTTGTCTGACACACCTTTCATTTAAACCTTTCACAACTGCAACTTCTGTTGAACTCATTGAGGAAGGTTTCCCCACTTCTTCCATACACAATGACTCTGTTTCTGAAGACTGTAAGTAACTTAATCACTGCTATTCATTTATGTACAGCATGTGTTCCCCTACATTATGCTCTTTTCCCCATGTTTTATCACTGTATATTCCTAAGAACTGTGCTTTCCAATTTTGTATGTTCTGTGCTTATATCTAATCCAAAACATAAACAATATTGAAGAGATATTCTATTGATTTTCTACATGACCCTGATGGGTTTAAAAACTGATCATCTTGATCCCAAAAGACATTTTCCAGCTATTACTTGAAAGTGGAGAAATTCTGCCATATGAGAACACAGATGATATAAGAGCAGAGCATCATCTGAGCTCAGGTGGGTGGTTCATGATGAATACACAGAAGAAATTTATGGCATGGAAACCAGCATCATCAAGTGTTATGGTAGATGCCATTCACTCCCGCATTTGCTCATCGATATTAGGGTATGCAGTGAGCACTGTGGTTAGGAATGCAAGGATGCCCTCAATCCTCCCTTTGAAGAGCTCAGAATCTGAGTCAGTCTGGAGCCAAGCTAAACACTTCTTTTTTGTGCATCATGGCAATACACTCAGAAAGGACTTTAGGATTCAGCTACATGGAAATTGAATCTTTAAAACAAAAGATAAGAGAAATCTCAGTTGATTGACACAAAAAGGATTACTAGTGAGCTATATCAGTCAACCCCAGAGGAGATGACTCTTTGAAACAAATGATTGGAGTGACTGTTCAAGTTGATAAGAAGAAAACACTCATTCATTTTTATTGGCATGTATCACTCATACAGAATCATGGGTTTCGTTGCGGTGGTTTCACAGGTATACACAATGTACTTTGATCATGCTCACCCTTCACATCTACTCCTGTCTCTTTCTCCTTCCTGCTGGCCCCTATTCCCGACTCACAACTCTTCTCCTACTGCTTGCTTCTCATTTTGCTTTTTAAATCTAGATTCTGCATATGAAAGAAAAACATGATATTTTCTTTCTGAGAGATTCATTGAGTAATTCAGGCTTATTTGATGCCTGTAAGGGATAACATGCTGTATCACTTACTAGGTGACAATATAATAAATTTTACTTTGCATAAGATTAATATTCTGGTGATAAATATATAAATTTTTCTGTTTTGATAACAACTATGAAAATTTCACAGAAATAAACGTATTAGTTATAAACTCATTTAAAATGGGGATATTGGCTGGCTAGGAAGCCTAAGTTGAGTTTCAGGTTGATTGAGTAGGGTTTGCATATGTGGTATTTAGAAGGAGGTAAAGGCATTACAAGCCAAAAGAAAAGTGTGTGCCTGGGGGAGGAAGGAAATTGGCCTATCCTCCATTAACTGGATTTCAGTCACTTTGGTCAATTCCATTTCCATTTTAGAGATCACCAAATGAGTACGAAATTTGCTGAAGCGAATCTCCATAAGGCTCCTGTCTCATGAGGCTATTCTAGGCAATAACGTTTGTGAAATGAATAAAAATAAAAGTTGAACATAGACATTTTCTTTATTGCCTTAATTCACAACCTGCCTGAGTCACACTTGCTTTGGGAACCATAATTTTGAGTTCCTGGATTCGAATGCACTTAAAAATTCTCTTCACAAATGGGAGGTGGGAAAAAGAAAAGTGTTAGGTGTAAAAGGCAGACACACAAATAGCTGCTCTGAAGGCAATATGACAGTGTCACTGACAGAACAAAAAGCAGTTTTCAAAATCACATTTAAAATATCTTGAACAGCATCAGGGAAAGTCAGGGGGTAACACCCCAGAGCTTTGTGATGCTTGTGGTAACTTTTGTCCCATTCACAGCCATTCTTTTGAGGTTTCATTCTAAGATATTGGGGGTAAACTGGACTATAAAAAATGGAATGTATTTTTGTTTCAAACAGCTAGTTCAGTTATATTGTCTGAAAAAAATTGTGCATTCAGAATCATCTATATGGAAGTATATTTTTGGAAACTTTTCATGATGACATTTAATTTAGTTTGAAATTTATTCAAGTAATGAGTCAATGTGAATTCATTTTATTAAAATTTTAGCTCATAATATTAACTTCCTAATAAGGTTTTGGTGCCATATTTAAAGAATATAGTCAGTATTGATATTATTACGGTATGTTTTCAGGGTGATTTTTACTTTTCACTGAAACATAATAAAATTGGAAATATAATAGCATATAATCTTGGTGTGTTACTATGGCCTGCATTTCTCTATAACAGTATAGAAGTTATTATTACTAAATGTTTCCCAAATTCCAATCAAACTAATTAAATTACTCTTCAAAGTATTTTTCATAAGTCCTGTAGTGCTGCATTCAGCTTTGTGGTGTTTGTAACATAGACAGCTAAAAATCTTTAGACCACATCAAGTTTTAATCATAACATTGGGCTCAATACATAAAGGAACCATAAATTAATGAACCACTAGCTAGCTATAAAGAAAGTGCATTGTTTATAACTAATAATTTGTTAAACAAAACACTGACATGCTTCATGCACTCCTTTGACACGTTTACAAACTGTCTATTCTGTGCACTGAACATATTGATCCGTTTTATGTCACCACAATGCCTGCATTTTAATGGGAAGACAGTTGGGTCTCTTAAAATTACAAAGATAATCATCAGGGTAAATGAACATGAATCATCTTAATAGAAGAACTATTTTGGGAGTCAGGGGACTCCTCTGACATGATGTGTCAGCTTTAAAGAAAGGATAAGGATTTACAATGATTCCTCAGTAGTTCTGAGAATGGGCATTCCCAAGCTGGGAAGATGCTTCAGTGGGTAAGACAGCTTGCTGTACAAATAAAAGATCCGAGTTTGAATCTCAGAACCAATATGAGATTAGGGCAGAGTCATGTGTACCTTTTAACCCAGATGCTGGACAGTTAGAGACAGGAGGGCCACTTATTGGCTGCAAGACTAGCTTCATGTTCAGTAAGAGGCCCTGTCTAGAGGCAATAAGGAGAACAGAGCAGGGTACCCACCATCTTCCTCTGGAATTTGTGTGTATGCATAGGAATTATACACATTCATCTCTGTGTGTGTGTGTGTGTGTGTGTGTGTGTGTGTGTGTGTGTGTCTATCTCTCTGTGTCCTCTCTCTCTCTTTCTCTCTCTCTCTCCTTCCCTCCCTTCCTTTCTCCCCCTCCTTCACACACACACACACACACACACACACACACACACACACACACACACACACACTGAACAAAAGCGAAAGGGGGGGTATCATCATTCCATTTGGAGAAACAGGATGCTGCAAAGCTGCAAAGTCAAAGGATGGGGAGGGTGTGTAAACTCAAGATACTGAATTTTTGTTCAAGTCAAGGCTTCAAATAAAGAAATAAAAGAGCAGGTACAGTAGCTGGAGAGACAGAAAACTGGATGCTAAAGTTCATACCAGGTGCTTTGAGTTCCTTCGGAAAGAGTGGCTAAGCAAAAGTTGGAAATATAATTAAGTCATTTTATAAATAGCCAACAAAATACTCATGCAAAAGTGAAGATGACATTGGAGGGATGGGAGACAATTAAGGAATTATGAAGCATCCTAATTTTTAATCTGCTTATTTCTACAAAGAAACTCTGAACACTGCAGGCCTGAGTTATTCAAGTGGCGCTCCAGAATCTTCCCAGTGAGTCCCTGTGATTATTAGTTGAGATGAGTGTTGAGTCACGATACTTGCAACCTGTAGCCACAGGTCTCAAACAGTCCCCGGGGTCTAACTAAAGACTTCAGCTGGAGAACTGAAAGTACTGGAAGACAGAAACTCACTGGGCAACGAAGCAAATGCACAGGGCACCGAAGCTTTACACAATTAACCTTAAACTTTCGTTTGTGGATCACAGGATGCCAATGAATGTGTGTGTGGAAGAGATGGACAGAGCTTTCCTGAAGCCACTGCTATTCACTCATTGTAAGATTTTGTGAAAGTTTTTGACCTCTGTATGCCTGTTTCCTCATCAAGAAAACAACTTCATAGGATGGCGTGAGGATAAAAAGGAAGAATTCACACAAGATGTTGAGAATGATGCAGCACATATTAAACTTCAAAGACAATAAAAAATTACTTCAATGATCATAAGATTTTGAGCATGTGGTGCCTTGACTAGATTTTATGTTCTAAGAGAGAAAGAAGATGTGAAGTGTGGATGATGGTTATGTTAGGGCCATGTTGGGAATGTCATTGTGAAGGAAAGAAAAAAAACTAATAAATATGTTGTTTTAAGGAAAAAATAAGTTAACTAGTTGTAGGGGATATTGATGTGGTAAGAAGGTAGATGGAATAAATAGGTTTGTAGAATAAAACTTTGCACAAAAGATTCTTCCTCTAAAATAATATATATAATATATAATACATACACATATACATATAGCATTATGGAAAACCAAGAAACTCTGTTAATAACTTAGGACACATATATGCATATTGTTAACATTTTTTATGAGTCAGGCTATTCAAACACATATAAAATATATGATAAATATATAACATATAGTATAAAATATATATTTACTAAATTTTTTTGTTTACTCAACCAGGAGCCTTTTGAATTATAGCATAAAAGTTTACAATTTTTGAAGAGATAGTAATTGTAAATTAAAAATAAAAATTATGTAAGTATAAAGTTTATGATGTTGGAAGACAATACATGCTTTTCTATGTATGTCAAGATTTTTTTTTTTTTTTTTTTTTTTTGGTTTTTCGAGACAGGGTTTCTCTGTGTAGCTTTGCGCCTTTCCTGGAACTCACTTGGTAGCCCAGGCTGGCCTCGAACTCACAGAGATCCACCTGCCTCTGCCTCCCGAGTGCTGGGATTAAAGGCGTGCGCCACCACCGCCCGGCAAGATTTTTATTTCTGTAGAATTCATAAATAACTTCATAAAATATAAGCAATTGTCACTTGCTTCCAATCTATATTATATACAAAATTTCCAATGCCTTTTGTTTCCCTTAATTATTGTAGTACTTTATTTGATATTTGTTTGTCTAAATTCAGCTAGTAGATTCAGCACACTATCACATACAAAAATTATAGACTTATAAACCATATGCATACCTGAAAGTTGCTTCTGATTTGAGGTAAAGTAATGCTAACATGGATTTCTTTGGAACAGTGGTTCTCAACCTTCCTAATGCTGTGACCCTTTAATACAGTTCCTCATGTTGTAGTGACCCCTCAACTATAAAATTATTTTTGTTGCAATTTTATAATTGCAATTTTGCTACTGTTATGAATCACAATGTAAATATTAGATATGCAGGATATCTGATATATGACTCCTGTGAAAGGGTCATTCAACCCCCTAATGGGTTACGACACACAATTTGAGCATTGCTGCTTTAAGAAATTCGATTCTTATATTCTTTCATGTGATAGACTTGAACAAAACAATAGTGTAAAATAGAAAAAGAATGATAGCCAGAAGTTAGCAGAACACTATTTAGTTGTCAAGCATGTTCTACTTTATAAAATAGAAATGATACAGGACATTTCCTTTCATTACATAATTGTTAAAAATGAAAAATGTGCAATAAAAAAAGGTGGAGAAAACTGGAGTTTAAACCTTGGATCCACAAATTTCTCTCATTCCCTCCATTATTCTACAGTTTTCCCTCTTGAAATTTCATTGGTATAACATTTAAAGGTAACTAGGATTTAAAATAAATCACATTGCTGAAATTATAGATACAAGCCATTTCTTACATTGCCAATCACTAATGGATCATGTGATATAATCAAGTTTTATATGATCATCAAAAATGATGAATGTTAAAAGTCCACTGTCATTAACTTATCAGTTGAAAATGAAAGTAGCATGTGCCCTGTAAATACTACCAGTCCAGGGAAGATGGAATACCCATTTTATGTTTTTATCACTGATTTTTTTTTCGAAGTTCTAAGGAAATAGATAGGTTTGAGGTTAGAAGACTGAAAATTCAAAGAAGCTTCAGATTTAAAAGCCTGAACTTAAGTTTCAGTTTCATGAAGTTAAATTCTCCACGTTGATCTTCTGATGACTTGAGCAACATGTGGAAAGCACTGGTGTAGAGCGACCGAATTGCTTCCCATAGTTTGTACCTGTTCTTCCTCTATTATGCATTTGGCCAAGCTATGCTTTTCAACACTGAAATCTATCAAGTAAACATACAACCTAATGCATGGGATGTAAACATTCCTCTGTTCATTTGGTTTACTTTTCTCCAGTTATACCTACCTTTTCTATGAGAAAAATTTCATATAAGTATATAACCAAGAAAACAAAACAGCTTCTACTATTAAAGGACTATATTTGTATTATGAACAAGTAGTTTCAAATTATTTTCTAACTGACATAAAAGCAATATATTACACAAGCATATTATATTAAAAATATTACAAATTGTTGTTCTGAAATTAGATGTAATGAACACCAAAGTTGCTCAAAATATAAAATTGTTTATTGTGTTATTTGTGATGTAATAATGTGGTTCCACTCCAATATTTTACCTGTCCTACACTGTCTTGAAGCAAATGTCCTGGTCCTCTATCTCTTACAAAGTTCTGATCCCTTTACCAATGTTTTTGAGTTGTAGGTGTAGTGGTTGTTTCATACATGGGTCAATAGGAGTGGTTGTTAGTTAGAACATAGTTAGTTGTTCTCTGCATTTTGACCAATTGTAGCAACTTGTGGCTGGTGAAGTAATGAGCACTAGAGGAGAATTACTACTACTAATACTACTTTCCTAAACCAGTATACCCTCTGGCCTCATGCTAAATGTTTGTCTTACAGCTTTAGATGAATATAGCTCTTGTCTCCCACCAAAGAAGCATCTTTCTTACAGCAGAGACCATTACAGAAATTCATAATTATTAACTTTTTAAAAATAAAATCTCATGACTGTCTTGTAGTAACAAAGATATCAGAAAAAATAAAGTTAATCATTGGAGTTAGTGTTGGGGGAAAGACAGGAAAATGGAACAGGGACTATGTTAAAAGAAATGGCAGGCCAGTAGACAAGGAACAAAAGAGGATAAAGGCTGACAGATATGATCAAAGAACATTATATATAGGTGCATGAAAATGTCACAGTAAAGCCCATCATTTTGTGTAGATAATTTATGCTATGAATATAATTTTAAAACTAAAGAAGCCATCAGTGTTTAGATAGGCCATTGGCCTTGGTAAAGACCTGCAGACTTTGTGGTTTCATAATGACTGATTTATGTAAAACTGGCCCAAAAGCAGGACTGTGAAGCAAAGAGAACTGTGGTATTTTGAATGAGAATACCCCACATAGGCTCATATATTTGCAAGCCTCTCCCTGTTATTTACTAAGTGGGGCTGTTTACCGAGAAAAGCCATGAGTTACAACAAAATCCATTATAAGAGTTTATTAAGGGAAGGGAATAGAAAGGGTGTGCAAAGGCCTATGGAATGACCATGTAGGAAGAGAGAGAATGAATAGGTAGAGCCTGTTTTTATAGGTTGCCCTGCATGTGTACATATGGGCTTAAGTAGCTAGCTCACTCATTACACATGAATATGTGATCACAGCACACAGATTATGTAAGACGGAAGAGCCTAGGATGACTAAGCATCTTGCCTGGCTACTGGACAGCCATGTGCAGTCATGTAGCTGGGGGAGTGGCTAGGAATTCTAACACTCCCTAGTTGATGAACGGTCTGGAAGCACTGGGAAATGTAGCCTTGTTTGAATAGGTGTTTCATTGTTGGAGGTAGCATGTCTCTAGGGGTGGGTTTTGAGCTTTCACAAGCCCACATGAGGCTCAGTATCTCTCTGTCTGTTCCTTTTGGCTCAGGATGTAAGCTCTTAGCTACTGCTCCAGCATCATCTCATCATATTGTCAGGCTCCCCATGATGATAACGGACTAAACTTATGAAACTCTAAGCAAATCCCCAATTAAAGGCTTTCTTTTATAAGAATTGCCTTAGTCACGGCATGTAATCACAACAATAGAACAGTGACTAAGACAGAAGTTTATACCATCAGTTGAGATGGGCCTAACCAAGCTTTAGTTTGGATAAATATGGAAGACTAGGGCTTTGTACCAGAAAAGTTTTTGAACATTGAAGTGGGACCTACTGGGCCATCATAGCAGGAGCATGAAAGATAGTGGTAAAGGCAATTTGGACAATGTAAGCCCAGCTCAGTAGGTTTCACAGGGAAGGACATCAGCAAGTGGCTTAGAGATCATTCTTGTGATATTCTGACAGATACCATTTTTATGATAATTTGACAAATGTTTTGTCTTCATCATAGAAATCTGCCTAAGGCTAAATTGAAGACTTTTGGATTAATGTCTTTGGCAGAGAAGTTGTTGTTGTTGTTTTCGTTTTTTTGAGACAGGGTTTCTCTGTGTAGCTTTACGCCCTTCCTGGAACTCACTCTGTAGCCCAGGCCGGCCTCCCAGAGATCTACGTGCCTCTGCCTCCTGAGTGCTGGGATTAAAAGCATGCACCACCACCTCCTGGTGGCAGAGGAAAATTTTAAGACAGCCTAGTAATGATTGAGTCATGTAGTTATTAGTGATCACTTTTACATGGATCCACAATGAATAGGAGAAAGCAGGGCAAAGAATACAGAATGCACAATTTGAGAAGAAAAAGAGCACCAGGAAATGTATTGTTGGAGTCAAGTCCTATGCTTAGGGAGATTAAAAAATTTGAAGAAATACCTGATTGAAAATGAAATAAAGGGAGTAGTACCCTCAGGACAGGACCCCATCCAGCTAAGCTTTCAACTGTGAAAAGAAAGGAAAGTTTAAGGCTCAAAGGAAACCATCAACAATCGAAAGCTTATACAAATTCAAGCCAAGGAGGGGCCCAAGTTTCAGCCCCAACAAGCAGAAAAATTTGGCAGCTTTGGCCACTTTGGTTCTAGCTTTAGAGTCAAGAAGGATATGGGGAAAGGAGCTATGGAATCTTCCTACACAGTTAAGGAAAGTGCTTGACAGGGCATTATCTGCATGGAGGCCTGCAGAGGCCATTGCATGAAGCTGTGAAGGTGAAACTTAGATTGTGTTAGAGACTCAGATATGTTGGAAACAAAAAAGTCCTGGGATATCTGCCAAGAAGAGCTCATAACAGGATGTGGAAACAGTGCAAGAGAGGGAAGTATGTGGCAGGCAACAAAGCTGAATGGAGTTGGAGATCTGAAGAGCAAGTTGACATCACCCATGGAGGTACTGAATTTAGAGTTTGCCCAGCTGGGTTTGTGGCTTGCTTTGGTCCAATATTTCCTCCATTTTGGATGGTAATATATATTTTGTGTTATTGTATATTGGAAGTATGTGATCTCATTTTTATTTTGATTTTACAGGAGTTTACAGTTAAGAGATTGCTTTGTGTCTCAGAAGAGACTTTGGATTTTTAAAGTGTTGAGACTGTGGGGACATTTGAAGTTGGATTAAATGCACTTTGCATTATGATATGGCTACAAGCCTGTGGGGTAGGGAGTGTAATGTGGTGGTTTGAATGAGAATGCCCTACCATAGGTTCATATATCTGCATGCTTAGTCCCCAGTTGATGACCTGCTTGAGAAGGACTGGGAGGTGTGACCTTGTTGAAGTAGATGTGTCCCTTTTGAAAGAAGGTGTGTTTCTGGGGTGGGGCTTTGGGCTTTGAGGTTTTAAAAGCCACACTAAGCCCAGTCTCTCTTTCTCTCTCTTTGCCTGCTATCTGTGGCTTAGGATGTAAAAGCTCTCAGCTACTGCTCCAGCAACATATCAGGCTGCTGCCATTTTCCCTACGATGATGATAATGGAGTAACCCTCTGAAACTATAAACAAGCTCCCAATTCTTCATGGCAATAACACAGTAATTAAGACAAGAACTCTATCAGCATTCTTCTGGCTGACATTTATTTCACTCCATCTGGGGAAGTAAGAAAAGTATTTAAATGTTTAAATGCTGGGCCCTAGGAGCTTTCATCCCATCAGTATTTGGGAGCTGCTGTAGCAGATGAAAGCAGTGTCAAGGGGCTCCCTCTAGCATCACTTTCTTCATTTTGGCTCAGATATTGGGACCTTGGGCCTTTGGTGTTGGCCAGTGGTACACCACTGGCTTAAGGTTTGCAACCCTTGGCCCTCAACGTTTGACAGCTCTCTGTAACTCTTCTGGTGCATAATGTCATTTGATACTTCTCTCTGACTCCTGTCTGTAATTGATCCTACTGTAGTCCCACTTCTCTGCTCTTTTTTGCCCCTTTCTTTTTCTCTTTCTATCTCTCTCTCTCTCCCCCTTCTTCTTCCATCATCATGGAGACTCTTCAATTCATCTGATTCATTCTTTTTCAACTAATCAGTGCCAACTCTTTTTCTAAGTTGTTGCAATAAAGCCCTAAAATAGATTTCCCTACTTTGAAACCTTTCACAGTTTAATTCATACTTAATAAAGATACTAAAGTTTAAAGACTATCTTAATATTTCTTGTCCAAAAAAAATTTACTTTGTTCCTGTGAGCATGTTGAATAAATACAAATCCTTTAAGACAGCAATATGATGAAGCTCCAAGTTACTAACCATGCTGAATAGTTTATTCTCTTGCTGTGTGTCCTACTGAAGAGTCAATAGATGTGCCCTGTTTCAAGACTATCATGGGGTGTTCCAGTTGGACAGGATGAGTACATTCTGAAGACTCACTGCGTAACATAATAAACATATTTAACACTGTATTTTATAATTGTTAAGACAGTAGATTTTAAATGCTCTCATCACAAAAACACAATTATGTGAGCAATGGAGATATTAAGTAACTTTATTTTTGCCTCAGGGCAGTATATTGTGTACTATAAATATGCACAAATTTTGTTTAACAACTAGTCCTTAAAACCACTGAAGTGTATGCCATGTTTAAAAGAATAATTATAAAAATTAAAGTTAATAAATGTAGTGTTATATTTCCTCAACTTCATTAACAGATTTTTTCTCTTTTGCCACTTGCCTAGAGTGACAATGTCATTTCCTTTCCAAGGCCCAGTTCAAAATTAGCATTTCTCTGTCTGTTGCCAGCCATTGCTACTTCTTAAATATGTTCCAGAAAATATGGATTATTACTTAATTAGAGTATTCATATATGCTTAAAATACTGTTCTTATTATAGAAGCACAATTAATAGAGTAATAGATATGCAACTCTACTGAACACTATTTAAAATATAAAACATAAAAGTTGATCCTTGGTCATTAGATAATATTCAATGAACTCTGTTATAAGTTAGTGATTCTGCTAAGCACACAGATTGTAGATACATAGAATTGTTTGGTTGTCTTCATATTGCCTAGCATACTTATAGTTATTATTAGAACTGAAACAATAATTGCACTAACCATACACACTAGCAAAGTTTGAATATGAAGTGAGACCCTATTTTCTTTTCTTTATATGGTATATATACACAGTAGGCAAATTGTACTATAACAGCATTTTTTCCTCAATAAAACAAAACAAAAACCAGAGCTTCTGACTACAGTTTGTGTGTTTATACTTTACAAAAGGAGACAGAATAAGAAAATTTAGTCCATAGGCAGAGAAGGACAAGAAAAATAACTAGAATATATAACAGTTAGAATATCCATTTAGCCAGTCACTAAGAATCAAGAATGGTGGACTGCTCTGTCTCATCCTCTGAAAAGCAACAAAGCCTTGTTGTTTCTGAATGCTTTGTTCCACTGAGAGAAATAAAAGTGTCAGGAGTCATGCAAGGTGACCAACAAGCAGCATTGGAAATGATGGAACATGGCTGGGCAGTTGGCAAAGCCACACCTGAGTGATCTTTGGAGAGGCAAAGTCCCAAGGACTACATGCTATGGGGTGGTCCTTCTGTATGCTGTGAATGTGTTACTCTCATTGGTTGATAATAAAACTGTCTGGCCAATGTCAAGGCAAGATAAGATTAAGTGGTACAATCAAACTGAGGACTGAGATGAAGAAGGGCGTAGTCTGGGGAAATGCAAGCCAGCTGCCTAAGGAGCAAGATGCCAAAGGACCTATAAGCCACAGACTGTGTGGCAATGCATAGATTAATAGAATGTAAGAGCTACTTAGTAAAAAGCCTGAGCCACCGGCCAAGCATTTATAATTAATATAAGCCTCTGAGTGATTATTTGGAAGTGGATGCTGGACAGGGTGGGACAGAGAAATTCTATTTACAACTATGTATCCTGAGGACCCCATGCTGTTATTAAACATAGCTCTGATTGTTGTCTTCATGGTCACCACATCCCTCATAATCTATGAGTTATATGAGAATTCTCGGGGCGGGGGTAGCTCCTTAGTGGGCAGTACTCCTGGTACTTATAATAATAGTGATTGACTTTTTCCAAGCATTGCTGCTGGAGCAGATTAATGATTCAACCACCACCCTCAGAAAGAATTTAGACATGTAGAATTGTTACTAAGGTTAGGTTAAGATGTTTTTGTTATTGGCTTTGAGTTATAAAATCTTAAGGAACAATTTAAGGTTAGAAAAGCACATAGTTGAGTGAAGGACTCATTGAACTCCAGAATCAAGAACAATGGCAGCCTGGCTATTGCTGCCTGATGTATCTTTCTTGCTCCGATGGGTTGGTGATCAAGGCAGATAATTAATTCCTTGCACCCACTTCTGCCCTCAGCTTCCTGATATAAAAACCTGTTGATAACTGGGTATGCACCCTGAGAATTTAAAGTATAGCTGACTGATTGTTTTTCATATATAAAAGTTTAGATTTGTGATTCTTTTAAAATTTCTTATATGATTACCTTTTGAGATAAGTAATAAAGTGATTGATCCTTTCTTTGTAACTGCAGAATGCAGCCTTCCATTGCAAAAGAACTGGCTGAGAAAAATACCTTGCTTGCTTATACTCTGTTAATCTATAACAAGTTGTTTGGGTATAGGTGTACATGGGCTCTTGGGAGAACTTGATTAGTCTTATAAGGGATATGAAAAACATGCTGTTTTTAACTTGTATTCATTTTAATCATTCACTTAAAAATAGAATGTAACCACATTGTAATTTTTATACTGCTTGAAGGGTTTTGCTGGAGTATATAAGCTATAAGGGAAAAAAAATAAAGACACAAGAGATGGAAAACACCAGGAAAGATGCAAAAGGAAAGCATCAAGAAAGATGTAGAAGGAAGACATCAGAAAGTAGCTGGAATACCAAGTGTTTGTCCTTTTGTAATTTTATTTTTGAGATTATGGTATAATTACATCATTTCTCTCTTTTCTTTCCTCCCTCCAAACCCTGCCACACACCCTTCATTGCTCTTTTTTCAAATCTGTGGCCTCCTTTTTTCATTCATTGTTGCTGCATGAATATACACATATATGTACACATATATTCTCAGATATATATATATATATATATATATATATATATATATATATATATATATATATTTGTATGTTACTAGTTTGCAGTTTTCAGGGTGTCCCATTTGGTATTAGACAGCCAATGGATGTGCTCTTCCCTAAAGGAAACTATTTCTCCCACTCTCAGCATTCCTTAGCCAACTATAGTTCTTTGTGTAGCATTGAGGCCTCCGTGGGCTTTCCCCATTTACTTTGGAGTGTTCGTCTTGATCCCTTCTAAGTAGTGAAGGGAACTACTATGTGATGCTGTGAACAAGTTCAGATGACAACTTCACATGGAAAATCTAACAGGAGGAGTCCTAGAGCTCCACATTATATTACTTGAAAACTTTATAATTCTTCTTGTTCTGTATAATAATTACAAAATACAGATAACATGGATTTCATGAATCATTGTCCTAAAAACCCAAACTGCACTGATACTGTCAAGTATATCCAAGTTAACTGTGCTGCATTTGATCAATTCTGACATCAAGCTGTAATTCTTAATTGAAAATATATGTTAATTTTGAACATTTTTTCTCATCTGGGAGCAATTCTAATATCAGTATTTACCTCATAATTAATAGTTCTTAAGTTCAAAGACATATAAATAACTATAGTTTAAAATGGGCTTCTATATCCATTTTAATCATCAGTGACACCTTTTTGTAAAAAAAGAAAATCCCCCATCTTCACATTTCAAAAGATTTTGTCTGCTAACCATTAAACTTATAAAGCAATAGTTAATTTGTTTTCCCTTTTTAGGTAACCATAATGATGTATCAGCCAATCACACCTTAGGATTCTTAGACAATGGAGAGTATTGCTGTTAACACACTGCACGATTGCCACATTGTGCTATTTCTGCCGCTTAGGCATTTTGCTTTGTTGTATATAAATATATGATTTAAATTCTGGCTTTTGAAATACTGAAAATAGCACAAAGGCTATCATTACTATTTCATGCACTCTAGGAAACCAGAGACACCATATTGGGAATCTTGGTACCAGAAAAATATGTATTTCTGAATTATAATTAGTCCTCATGTGGCAACACAGGTTAATAAATTATGTTCTGGTCCACAATTTAGGACTTTTCTTTTAAAATTTAGATATTATTGTTATAGTAATAAGGAAATGTGAACACTCTGCAAATCATTTATATTTAGAAGAATTCTATATTGTTGTGAGTATGTAGGAGTTTCAGTTTTTGAGCAAATAGCTGAAGTATACTGCAAATATTAGATTGGAGCTGTATAGTGTGTTATCACATACTTATTTTAAAGGTTTCTTTTTGAACTTCAAATTGCTCATGGGATAGTATTGAAAGGGCTAACTAATAACTATATATACAGTATATACTAATTTTAATTTTATTTCTTATATTGATATATATGTGTATATGTATATACAAGTACATGTTTACACGTATAAGTTTAAATGTATAATTATTAGAAGAAAATGAAATAAAATAGCAATAGCAACCAGTGGGTTTATATATAAATGCCTATTATATTCTTATTTACATTTATGGTTAAACAATTAGACATCTGATGCATGCATACTTTGACTATAATATACATGATTAAAAGATCAAAACCAACACAGGGCGGTGGTGGAGCACGCCTTTAATCCCAGCACTCGGGAGGCAGAGCCAGGCAGATCTCTGTGAGTTCGAGGCCAGCCTGGGCTACCAAGTGAGTTCCAGGAAAGGTGCAAAGCTACACAGAGAAACCCTGTCTTGAAAAACCAAAAAAAAAAAGATCAAAACCAGAAAAACTAACTTCATCCTAAGTCCTTATCAAAAACTTCTCATCATTTCTTTGTGAAACAATCGATATATTCTCAGAAGGCAGAAATTGTCCTTCTTGCTAAATGATTAGGTTTTTTTCATGGTTAGAAATATTCATTTTTTTTTTGAAAGAGGTATTTGTTCTTTCCCATTAATGAGGTTAAACTAATGTATGAATGTGACAGAGCTGCTGATCATAAAACAATATTTTCTTATGTTATGAAGATATAGTTAAACCACCTTCATGTTCCCACATTTGTTATATATCTTATATACTCAATACTAATTCTTCAGAAATACTTGAAAACTGTTCATTGTGTTGCCTCTACCATTATGAAATATCATCGTATGCCATTTTACATTTATGAGTTTCATTTTACATTTTAATTTCTTAATTTTATAAAATACATGTATTAGTCAGTGTTCTCTAAAGGTACAGAATATATGGGATTTATTAAATTGGCTTGAAAGTTGTGGCCTGGGTAGTCCAATGAGAACTATTTCACACAAGACAGGCTGAAAACTCAATAGTTGCTCAGTCTTTGAAGTTGAATGTCTCAGCAGACCCAACCTGGAAGGAAGGCCTGGAATAATTCTGGAAAGCTTGACTCAGTCTATGCCAAAAGTCCAAATAAGCTGGATGAAGTATGTATGATGGGCTGCCGCAGCAGCAGGATGAACGAACTGGAGATAGGGCAAGCAGGCAAAAAGCACAGCCTCCATCTTCCACATCATTTTCATCTGTGCTGCCCCAAGAAGGTGCTGGGTTTAAAGTGGATCTTCATGTTTCAGATAATCTGCTAACAAGAAAACCCGTCACAGGCATGCCTGGCAGCTTGTGGTTTTACTTAATTCTGGTCCAGTCAAGTTGACAACCAATATCAGCCATCATGTTTTATGACTTTTAGTGGGAATTCATGAACACTTTTACAACCACTTCAAATATAGTGTGCCAGCATGGTGTTTGGAGATGTATAACAATTCTTTATCTGTCTATGTTCATGTGTGTGTGTGTCTTCATATGTCTGTGAGGGGACATATACATGTGTGTACATGTGCATGTTAGACATCTTCAATCACTCTCCACCTTTTTGAGATGCAAAGTCTCACTCAATTTGAATCTCACCTATGTGACTTGGATGACTAGCCGATACCCCCTGGACATCTTCCTGTGTCTACCACCCCCATGCTGGATTATAGGGATGCACTGCCACACCCCACTTTGTGTGTGGATTCAGGGATTCTAAACTCAGGAGCTTATGTTCATGTTGAGATCACTTTACTGACTAAGCTACTCCTTGGTCCCTTAACTAGATTCTTTATAGCTCATCATTTAACTAATAAAACTAATCTCATCAATTACCTTACACAATAATTCTACACACTATATGTAGGTAATTTAAAGTAACCTATCATATGAATTACCATCAGAGTTCCAGCTCAAGCTACCTGATATTTCACATGGAGTGGATACACGGGACATGGGGTTGGATTGGCTATTTTTGAATCATGCTTTTTTTTTTTTTTCACTTGTTAGCTAAATGGCATTCACACTGTGCTTCAATTTCTTCTTTTGAGATGTGAAAGAATGGACTTCTTGAATTATTTATGTAGATTAAATGGGTTATTTTCAAATCTTTTAAAGATGTTAATGCATAGTATTTGTTGAGTAAATGTTCACTTTGCTTATAAAAAGAGGTGTTCATAAAGTTCTAGAAAGAAAATGTGATTTTTCCTATAAGTGGTGCTGGACCACTTGGATATCTATGTGGAAAATATATAGCTTGATCACATAATAGAGAGCATAATTAAAGGATACTTTAGGATAAGTTACACATCTAAATAAGAGACCAAATTATATGTGTACAGAAATATATACATACAGAAAGAATGTGGAAGAAAGTCTTCATGACCTTGATGTAAACAAAAGTTTCTTAAATGGAGCATATTTTGCATAAAAGAAAAATGAAAAACTCTCAGTTTAGGACATACCATTAAGTGCTTGGTCTATGTCATAGTTAGGATTTCTATTGCTATGAAGAGACACTATGACACAGCAATTCTTATAAAGAAAAAATTTAATTGGGGTGGCTCACTTACAGATAGAGATTCAGGCATCATCATCATGATAGGGAGAAGCATGGCAGCGTGCATGCAGATATGGTGCTGGAGTAGTAGCAGAGAGTCGTACATCTTTCAGGCAACAAGAAGGAGACTGTCACACTGAGCAAAGCTTGAGCAAAAGATCTCAAAGCCCACCCCCATAGTGACACACTTCCTCCCACAAGGCCACACCTCCTAATAGAGCCACTCCTTTTGGGGGCCATTTCTTTCAACACCAGCACAGTCTGGTAGTACACATCTGTAACCTCAGGAGTAAGAGGGCTGATACAGGAAAGTTTGATGTCAATCTAGGCAACATGGTGAATTCCAGGTCAGCCTGGGCTAAAACACAAGAGTCTTTCAAAAAAAAAAAAATGAGAACACAAAATTTCACCAATAAGAAAACAAAGATGTATATGACATGCCAAATCAAATACAGAAAATATATAAAGCCAACAAAGGACTTGTATCCATATCGTAAGAAGCAATAAGAAAAAAATACAATAAATAAAATATGGGCCAAATACTTCATCAGTTATTTCACAAGAGAAGATAGCAGCCTAGCCAACAAATGCTTGAATAGAAAACCCCAGTCTTCACTCTTTAGAAAATACCAAGTCAGACTGTAATGAGATTCACCACTCTATAACTGGATAAAAACTGGATAAGTGCTGATATAAAATGTTGGTGAAGCCATACAACAAGTGTGACACTTGTGCTTTCTGTTCCAGTGTGTAGTCATGAGAACGCACCTCATAAACTCCAACAGCCATGCTAATCTGTCAGAACCCCAGCCCAGAGCTCTGAAATCCATAAGTCATTTGCCTCAAGGTTCTGCTTCCCATGGACAAGTTCTTGTCAAGGACAAAATGTAGCCAGGGTCCAAGACAGGTGCAGATAACTTCTCCATAGGCAATGGTGGTTGGAGAACTCCCCAACATCTTCCTCTAGCCCCTTAGACTCATGGCGGTCTGTTATTCAGCCACCCAATCATTTGTCCTGATCTTTCTCAAGGGGCTCAAACTTACACTGCATTACAGCGCCATCAGCCCTCCTTAGTTTCTTCCCACTAGTATTTTCTATAGCAAAGTTTTCATACATTCAGTTCAATTATGAATTCTTCCTTTGGGAATAATAAGGTAAAATATCAAACCCATTTCAAAACCATTCAAAATGAAATCTGGCTACCAGAAACACCCATTGTTTCAAACTGAATATCCAAAGGAAATGAACGTATGTTTTCCAAGAAAAAAAAATGTTGACACCAATTGTATTGAAAATTACCCCAAATGGAAGTTGCCTATTTTTTCAATAGGAGGATGAATAACTTATGATAAATTCATCATAAATTCATAAGATGAAATACAATAAAACAATAAAAATGAGCTTCTATTATAGCCACCACTGTAAGTGATGTACACAGTGAAGTAAACTAGACACAAAAGATTATACACACTGGGATTTTATTCAAGAATAGACAAAAGTAACACAAAATATTAAAAATCATGTCTCAGCCAGGCAGTGGTAGTGCATGCCTTTAATCACAGCACTCTGGAAGCAGAGACAGGTGGATCTCTGAGTTCGAGGCCAGTCTGGTCTACAGAGTGAGTTCTAGGACAGCCAGGACTATACAGAGAAACCCTGTCTCAAAAACAAAAACAAAAACAAACAAACAAAAAATCACAATGTGTCAAAAATATTCTTTAGCTAAATGTTGTTTAAACAGTTACATATATGCAAAATTATATTAAATTAGTGTATTAAAATTAGCATGCTAACTTCTTAGTTTTTTTTATCTTTCACTTAAGAAAGAAAATAGTAAAATACGTACATGACACATATGCATGTAAACAAACTTTTTCCTGTTTAATCTGCTTCTATAAGTTGTGTGGCACTAACGTAATTTTGTTTTCTGAATTGTTATTCATCTCCTAAAATCCTGCTGTTCACATCATTAATTCAAGAATACATGGGGTGCTGGAGAGATGGCTCATTGGTTAAGAGCACGTGTTTCTCTTACAGGAGATTTGTGCTCAGTTCTTAGCACCTACATGGCAGCTCACAACCATCTGTAACTCAAGTTCCAAGGGAATCTGATGCCATCTTCTGATCTCTTTGTATACCAGGTACACACACATTTCAGACATACATGGCTTGTACACATAAAATAAAATAAATTTTAAGAATGAGAGAATGCATTGGAAGGAGAACAAGCAAGAAGGATAAGTAGATAAAGGGATGTGCCACCAAGCCTGAGTATCTGAGCTTGATCCCCCAAACCTGTTGTGGAAGAAGAGAAACTGACTCCTGAAAGTTTTCTGATGTCCATACATGTACATACTGCGCACGCGCGCACACACACACACACACACACATGCAAATGGGGAAGGGATAAATGAATGCATAAGAACATTTTTAAAGGAATGCATGACAAGGAAAGCACTGAGTGGGTAATCTGCAGGTGAAGATGCTGCCCTGGGAAAAAGGTTGTGTCAGGAGTTTCCTGAGTGCTGTGCTGAGCAGGAAAGTCCTGATGTGTTCCAGGAGGCAGATCCAGCAGTTATTTTGGGCACAGCACTCATCTCTAACTGCGGGGAATTGTATCCCATTCAAGTAGGAAACTGCAGCCTGACGTGGAATTACAATTGCTGGAGAAGTAGTAGAAATGTCTGTCTTTCAGAGGCTATAATTGGGCAGATATATTTTGGGGGAAAATATGGTTAACTTCCTTCCTTCTGTCTTGTCTCCTGTCAATTTTTTTTAAAGAGCTAGTCACAGATTTGAGCTTGGAATAGCCTAGAAATTCAGGGTTTTTGCTAGATAGAGGGTTGAGGTCTTTTCCTTCCTTTTTAAAAATCGTCTTCCCATTTTGGATCGTTGCTGCTGGAGAGTATTTTACTTTTAAATAGTAATCTTATACAAGATCGATTAGTGCCTTCTTAGAGCTTAAGTGATTTTTGTACTTAATACTGATAAAATGTGTAGAAATGACAATAAAAATTATTTCTCTCTGTGAATGATCATTGTGGTTATTAAATACACTTGCCTTAAAGAGCCTTTTTTAAAATTTGGATATTACATTTGAATCTTTCAGCACAATGAGATCTTATGAATTGTATATCAGTTTTCTTTAAAAGATCTTGGACTTAGAATGACTATGCAAAAGATTCTCCATTTTTATCACCTTCTGCCATCAACATACAGTCACCTTGACATTCCAGGAGAATGCAGCCTACCTTATGAAAAACATGAAGCTAAATGTGGTGCATTCCTCAGTCATAAAGAAAAGGAGAGATGTGGGATTGGAGGAAAGCCTTGAGGCAATGATTCTCACAATGTATTCAGGAACAACTTCTTAATCACCTCGAGATGCTACTTTCAGATTCAGCATCCTCCCTGCGTCCTCCCCATACACTCAAGGAACATTTATGGGCATTGAGGCAGGAAATTCACATTCTGAATTTGGTACCCAAGTGATCCTTTCATATAAGATTTCTGGTTTCTGTGTGTTTCATTTTGCTTTGCATTATCCTCAGGTAAGTGTGATGGTTACTCACATAAATCAAGCCTTCATTATGCTATCCTCACAACCTAAGGCAGGTCCAGAAAGATAGCAAAAAATCAAGAACTAAGGTACAAAATCTGGAATACTACCTGTAATTTAAATAGAATCTTTATGAACCCTGTTTGTTAATACCACACTACCTGATAGGCAGCCATATTTCTTCGTACTGGGACAAAAACTTTTTCTTACTCAGATTTCTTAATGACACTCACCAGAAAGACCTCAGGATTAGAAGTTGATCCTTGTTTATTTATTGTTGGATCAAACAATGAAAAATTACGATTTTTTTTTAAAAAATGGAAAGTGAACAAAAGAGCCACCATATTTCTTTTATTTTTAATATTTTTTTAAAGTTCATGAATTAGAGGAATCCATGTGAATTGCTTCTCCGAATTTTTTTACTTTTAAAGATCAGGAGAAAGATGAAAGTTTGAGAACCTTAGCTTTATTTCTATAGACATGATTCAGCTTCATGTCTCGAAATTCTTAGCAAAGTTGGGACACATTTTTAACATATCCAACATGAATGTGAGAAATGCGAGCAAAGCATCTCATTGTAGGATGATATTTCCCTTGGATTCTGAAGTTGGTACAAGTGGAGCTGTTAAATTCTACCAATTTAAGATGTGAGAGACTTGTCTATTATTAACAATCCAGTTCACCTTTCACAGGTCGCAGGAGAGACAGCCAGTTTCTTTCCACTTCCTGCGTAAACAGGGGAAAGTTTTAGAGGATCCAAAATTCAGTATCTGAACATGCTCCAGGTTCTGACTTATGAATCTAATCTGGGTAATATTGCATTTTGTGTACATACTAATTTGATGATAAAATGGTAGGGATATAACCAGTCTGCCTCCTAATATTAAAATATTGTATAGCTCTGATGTAAACAAAAATTTTGAGACGAGGTAAATAACTACATCCTTATGATAGAATTGCCATCATAATGACCCATTTACATTTAATATTTTGTTGTCATTTGAGGAAATGCAAGCATCTCTCTTTGCCTCTTCCTACTGTCCACACATTGACAGTAGAAAGAGTCTTGTCATTCCTTTCCATAAATTTTTTGAAAATCCATTTTTGACTAGGAAATTTAATAAAGTAGAAAAATCACCTCTGCAACTTGTTTGAAAGGGTTCTGTGACATTAGAGAAATGTCATGATGGTCAAAACCCTTTAAGGATAAATCTAAGAGTGTTGATGTAATTTACATGTCATACCATGGGTATGGCAGTGGTTGACATAAGTATTGGTTCTAAAATACAATATTGCCTATTTATATATGCTTAAAGACTGATATACACATACATATAGTACATTAAAACATACTTACATATGAAATATTTATATAAATTAGAAAGTCACCCCTCTGCACCTAACTGTAGAATGCATTATCCAGTATTCTCTCTGAAATAATCCCTAGAACATTCTCACATTTTAACTATTGCTAGTAACATTTAGGATGCTTGGGTATTGGGCAACCCAGTGACACTTCCAAATAATGCCTAGTCACAATTGTACTACATTTGTATTTCAAGTTCCATACCATGTAAGTAAGTATTAGCAACTCAAGGAAAACATGGCTTATGATGGCCTACCGTTTGAAGGGTTGCAGTACATCATAGAGGGAAGGTTATGGACCTGGGAGAGTGAAACAGCACATGCTATTATATCCATAATTAGGAAGAAAGGGAATGAATTCTGGTGTTCAGCTTGCTTTGTTCCCTTTCTCTTTATATTCAGGCAGGACACACAGGATGGTGTCATCTGCCTTCAAAGTGGGTATTCTCAGTTAAGTTTCTCTGAAAAACTCTCCCAAAGACATATCCAGAAGTACTACAATTTAAAAAATTTTTAAGTTTTATTAAGAGACCTTAAATTTATCAAACTCATAATCAAAATTCACAACACATATCAGAAACAGACAAACCAACATTTCCATGGGGAAGCAGATGCATGAAGAAAACCTGGAAATTGTCCATGTCAAGGCCAGCATCCCTTCCTCTACCTCAGTTTTTCAGAACCCACTAGAATTGGCTCTGCCTCCAGATGCCTCAGGATGGACTTCTCTATCTGGGAATCAGATATTTTTAACAGTTTTTCAGCTTAAGCATTCTCTTGGCAACACTTTTTAAATTTACCCTCTCTACAGATTTAAGAGTTGAAGGAAACACGGGGACAACTCATAAAATATGCACAGTGGAGCCTAAATAGAACAATTGTGGCTAAATGATATCTGAGGCTGTTTGCAAGGCTGGCAATTTTAGAGAAAACGCTGCAGAGAGACATGCTCTTCTAGAGGAAAGAACAAACTGTTCTTCCATCATTGATTATAAAGGCATGTTTAGAAGAAAAACAAGAAGTTTCTACTTTGTTTGTCAGGCATAGATTATGTTAGCTTTTGGAGCAGAGAGTGGTGTGAGCCAAGGTCTTGGTTCTGTTGCTGACAGTTTAAAGGGCTCTGGGTAAGGGGGTTTACCTCTTCTTGCTTCCGCATCTTTTGGAATAAGGAATCTTCCAGGAAATATATTCACACCACAGACACCCTGTTGAAAACTTACCAAGCATGTGGGGCTTCAATTTCATAGTGTTGCAAGAATTTGGAGAGCGGATGGATACATGTATGGCTACGATTGTGCTCAATAAAACTTTGATGAAATGTTTCCCCCTTTTTCAGCATTGCTGGTGTTGGGTTGAATCACATCTATCAAAATTCCATATAGCCAGTCCTCAAGTCTTTAAAAAGTAGGTGAACTGATTGGGGTGAATCATCTAAGAGAAAATTCCTATGACATTTTTTTGGAGACAAACTACAGCTCCATGCCACTACGTCATAGGTGACATTTGTCATATTATGTGAGGTATTTTTCTCTTCACCAAACATGAAATCATAGTAATTCAGAATGGCCTAGAGCCCACTGTGAATATTTTCCTCTGCTTTTCAGTGTTTTTCTTAGCTTAATTAAAAACAAAAAGAATTATGAATTATTTGGTCTTCCACTTACCCTTTTGATGACGAGAAATCTTTTTATTTGGCTATTATTTATTTTAATAATTTTTATTAAAATATAATTATATCACTTTCTTTTCTTCCCTCTAGCACCTCCCATGTCCCCTCAGTCCAACCTGTCCCATGCCCTCCCACTCTCAAGTTGATATCCTTTTATTATTCTTTTATACTAACACACACACAACCTGCTGGATGTGTTTCTGTTGTTTGTGTGTATACGGTTTTAGGCTGACCACTTTGTATTGAATAACCAATTAAGGGCTCATCCCATGAAAGGCTAATTCTTCATCTGTCTATAGTCATTATTTGCCTGCAGTTCTTTGTCTAAGGGACCGCTTGAAATTTTTCCCCTTTCACATTAACCTGTCTATTGATATTGTCAATGTATACAATACTTACAAATGTGTGTGTATACATACATATACAGTTTGAAGGAAGTTGTGTCACAATACTCACAAGAACCATAGACTAACAAAACCCCTAGAATGAGGCATGAGAAGTCTTTCAAGTGGTTGGTCAGGGCAGTTAAAGTGGCTCCCTAAACAATGTAGGCTATTCTCTGTTGTCCTTAGTTGCTTCTCAGAGGGTAAAGGTCAGTCATTATTGCAGAAAACATCCCAAACTTAGAACTCAGGATTCAAATGACTCCTAACTACATTCTAGCTCTTGTCCTTATACCCACAGATAAGTTTAGCTGTCACCCCTCATCAAAGAACTTTCTCTTCACAGTAAAAGGATACCATTACTAAAAAACCACAGCTGGATACAATGCAAAGCAATAAATCATAGGGAACCCAGCCCCAGTGGATACAACTGCAACACAGCTCCTACATCTGTGGAACATCATGGAAGTGGAAGAGGAGGAAAGACTGTAAGAGCCAAAACACCAGGCAGTCTGCTGTGACTTTGAAGAAGGGCTCTGAAGACCATTTCTTCTAGAAATAGCTACATAAACAAGATCTTCACAATGACAACATCAATATTAATCTTTTTATTAATCTTTAAATATTTTATTAACATTTAATCTTCTTTCTAATGTTATGGTATTATTAAAACAGTGTTATAAATAAACTTAACACACATGACTTTTGGAAATTTAGTCTGGATCCTAGTATAAATCTATGTGAATATACTATGAAATATAGTATGTAACCTCAAATTCACTCGAGGCAACTATAATATAGCAAGAAATATTAATATTATTTCTTCGTTCCCATTATTAATGAAGAATTACAATTAAGAAATATGGATTAAGATGCAGATCCCCAACCAAATATTAGGCAGAGCTCAGGGAATCCTACAGAAGAGAGGAAGAAAGGATTCTAGGAGCCAGAGGGTCAAAGACACCACAAGAAAAGTCACACAATTGACTAACCTGGGCTCATAGGGGTTCCAGAGACAAACCGACAACCAGGGAGCCTGCATGGGACTGACCTAGGCCCTCTGCATATATGTGACAGTTGTGTAGCTTGGTCTTCTTGTGGGACTCCTAGCAGTGGGAACAGGGGCTGTCTCTGACTCTTTTACTGGCTTTTAGGACCCTTTTCCTCATATTAAGGCTGGGTTACCTTGCCCAGCATTAAGATGAGGGGAGGTGCTTAGTCTTATGGCAGCTTGATATGTCATTTTTATTGATATCCATGGAAGGCCTGACCTTTCCTGAACAGAAATGGAGAAGGAATGGATTGGGGGTGGGAACAGAGGGAGGGTCTGGGGGGAAGGACTAAGAAGAGAGGAGGGAGAGGAACACATACATGCATACATACATACATACATACATACATACATACAAACATAAGAAATATGGTTTAGATGCAGGTTTAACTGTTGAGTAAAATGGGGATCAAAAGTTTCCAGGGTTCTGAGAACATTTCAGAATTTAAAGGACCCAGTATCATTTTAGAGCAGTGAGAGACAGAAAATACTGAAAGCTGACCCCGCTATCCTGTGATGAAAGACTGGAAATACTTTTACTAAAGGAATTTGAAAGTCATGTCACATTATGATCATCAAAATGGCAGTGTGATTACAAGTGGTTATTCCAAACCATTTGTAATAAGTTATATGTAAAGACACAAAAAAAGATACACAGTCATTCTTCATAGATTGTAAATATTTATACATTCTATAAATTATGACCCTCTACAACCTCAGATAAGATAGATAGATAGATAGATAGATAGATAGATAGATAGATAGATAGATAGATAGATAGACAGACAGATAGGTGATAGATATCTAGTCTTGGGGAGATGGCTCAGTAGATAAAATGTTTCCACACCAATGTAAGGATTTGAGTTCAGCCCTTAGAATTTGTGTAAAAGAGCTGGACACATCCTTGTGTTCATAATCCCAGCACTGGAGAGGAAAACCAGAGGTGGATCTCACAAACTTTCTGGCCAGCTAGCCTAGCCTGTTTGAAGATTCCAGGCTTGTGAGAGACTGCCTCAACAAAGAAAAGGTAGACAGAAACTAAGTAGAGACATCTGGGGTTGTGCACTATCCTCAACACGTGCATACACAGATACTCACATTATTATGCATGAACACACATATAAACACATATGCATACACATTTGAATATGCACAAAATAATTATCTAATAAAGAATAAGGAAAAATAGAATTGATGAAAAAGCAAAATGGTTCACTTTTATTTATCAATTAAGAAGTTTAGGATCATGAATTTATATACTGATTTTCAGGATCTCACAGAATCAATTGGGAACAGTTGAATTTATGGAGAAGTGCTAAAATAATTCATTAAGATAAAAGTTACAAAACACAACATTAACCATTTCAAAGTAAGCAGTTTAATGGCATTTAATATTCACTGTGTCTCTAAATGTTTCTAGTTTGAAACTATTTACATTGCTCCCAAGTAAAACTGCCCTATATAAACATTTTTTTTTCTTTTATCCATCCTCATAGTCCCTGGCAACCACCTATCTGCATTCTGTCTTTACAGAGTTATCATTTCTATATATGTCATATAAATTATAACATTAGCACATAACACATCATGTTTCTCTCTCTCTCTCTCTCTCTCTCTCTCTCTCTCTCTCTCTCTCTCTCTCTCTTGGAGCTGAGGACTGAATCTAGGACCTTGTGCTTGCTAGGCAAGCACTCTACCACTGAACTAAATCCCCAACCCCTACATCATGTGTCTTTGGTTTAATATAACGTGTTGAGAGTTTATTCACATTATAGCATAACTCAGTATTTCATCATTGTTATTCATTGAGAAATATCTCACTTTATTTGTTGCATTAGTCACTTCTATTTTCATTATGATCAAGAGTCTGGTGAAATGTAATTTACAAGAAGAAGGCTTTATTTTGTTTTATGGTTTGAGAGGACAATGTTTTTAATGGCAGGGAAGGCATGATAAAGTTAATAGAAGAAAGAAATTTGTCTTGGTGAAACAGGAAATAAAGGAAGAGGAATGCATTTACCATGTGGGTTGGTTACTTACCAGAACTAGATGCAAGACCCTGTTGCTGAAGACACCATATCCTTCGGTTGTAGGGTGAAGAGGAACCCAATAGGGACAAGATGGAATTTTCCACCCTGATGGCTCGCTCACATAAACCCCAGAGGTTGCTATGCAGGGTGAATTGTCTTCAAAAGTCCTACTCAGCTGTGGACACTACAGGCTATACTACCAACTGGCCAGGCAAGAACTGTCCTATGGTTTAGCTATTTTCTGACTGGATTTAAAGTCTGCTGTATAGGAGGGAATCTATGTCTGGTACTATAAGCATGTTAAAAAACCAGTAGCTGGGAGGTCATAGGTCATAGTGGATGAAAATTTGGCTGTGATTTGACTCTTTGCTAGAAAATGCAGCAACATCACTAATAACACTATTTTTAGATAGGCAACTGGAAAAAAATAGTCTCATGGCTTTGCGAGTTGAGCAGAACACCCTGTTTACTAAAGAATGTGTAACATCCCCAGTTTTTATTGTTTAAAACTTGAAAGTATTACAGATGCTGTGTAAGAAGAGCTGTATTCATTTTCAAGAACTTTTCTCTTATTTAACCGTATAATTCAGTTCATAATTTTCCTGCTGTGATTTAAAAGTGGGTAAATCAGATAGAAATGGAAAAATGGTGTATCCTTTCTACAGAGAATTTATCAGTATTTCACTAAATAATCTATGCATTTACCCTTGAGCTAGCAAGACAACTTTTGCTGTTACATTATAAAAATGAGAGAGAAAAGGTACAAAAGATCTTTGCACAGATCAATTATTATAGTACTATTGTCATAGCCTGGAAATAACTCAACTATCAATTAAGATTTTGTTGTAAAAAATGTTCATCTATATAATGGATATGGTTATTAAATATATAGGACATGTACTTGCATATCTGCACAATAACACATTGTTAAAAGAAAGCAGAGGTCCACAGAGAGAAGCATGTATACGTGTGTGCCCTTTTATGTAAGAGGGGAGACAAACAAAATACTAATAAAACTGCATGCACTAAAATATTGGGAATTGCAACCTTTTGAAAATAAGATAACAGATTAAAAAACAAAATAAATTTTAGAGGGAGAAATAAGCTAGAAGAATCTGAAATATAAAACAGACTTCAAAGAAAATGTTTTACTTCATTAATTCATTTTGAGACATCTGTTTCCACATAGTTATTAGGAAATCAAAATGCTAAAACATTTTGAAATAGCTCAGTAGGTACAGGAGCCGAATACAAACCATGATGATCTGAGTTCAGGCCCTGGCCCCACATGATGGAAGGAGAGGACAGACTTCCACAAGTGGTCCTCCAACTTCCAGACGGGTGCTTTAGCATGTGTGTGTCCTGTACAAAATAAATAAATAAGATGGGTGGAAAATTCTAAAATGCTAAAAGGCAGCTTCTAAAAAAACAAAAAAAAGACATAGAAAGAAAAAAATAAACCAAACGTTTTCTCAATTAAGTGTCTAATCATGCCAGAAATAATGATTGTTAAATGGCTGTATCGAAAATATTTAGTAATTTGATTATGGATTTCTAGAAGATATAACAAAAGATAAACAAAACTGCCAAAAAATCCTACAAGTAAATAAATTTCAGTATGTTCTCAGCAATCATATTTTAGTAAAAATGTCCACATTTTCTGACTTTATGTATGAAAAAATAAATACATTACAAACTGAGGATTTCATTAAAACCTTTTAATCTTAAATTTGTACATGTGAATTTAAAATGTCAGCATCAACTGAGGTGTCATGTTTCCCTTTTAAAGAATATCTGCTAGTCTATTCAATTAGTCAACATAAAAAGTAACTAAACATTACTAACAGCATCCCTAGAAAACAAGACTGAAGTCACCCTAAGAGGAAAGGAGGCTTCGTGGAGACAGATGACTGCATGCATGGGCCCAGGGAAAACACAGCAGAGCCTGTGCCATCCTACAGCAGAGACAGTAAAATTATCAAAGACCATCAAAATCAGAACAAAAGGAATTAGGGAGGCTGTGTGAACAAAAATAAGACATTTGGAGAAGAGTCTAATAATGAAACCAAGTAAGTACAAACAGCAAGTTCCCTTGGATGCATCAGTTCAAAGTAACCTAAATCCTCACTGATCATTGAATAAATTGTCTATCATAAATTATCCCATGAAGTAATCCTTCCGCTAAATTACTTATTTCCACTAGAAGTTCTGTGTGAGTTAGTTCAGAAGTGTCTCATGTGAGTACATCTGTATTTGACTCTAAATGATGAAGCCCAGATCATATTTATATCATCATCCTTAGAAAATCCAGTAACTGATGAGATACATTCGCCACATCAAAACAACAAAAAAAGCAAACCCATGCAGGGTAGTCATGCATGCCTTTAATCCCAGCACTTGGGAGGCAGAGGCAGGGGGAATCTCTGTGAGTTCCAGGCCAGCCTGATCTACAGAGTGAGTTCCAGGACAGCCAGGGCTACACAGAGAAACTCTGTCTTGAAAAAAAAAAAAAAAAAAAAAAAAAAAAAAACCAAAACAGAATGAAATGAAGGAAGGAAGGAGGGAGAGAGGGAGAAAGGGAGAGAGGGAGAGAGGGAGAAAGGGAGGGAGAGAGGGAGAGAGGGAGAGAGGGAGAGAGGGAGAGAGGGAGAGAGGGAGAGAGGGAGGGAGGGAGAGAGGGAGGGAGGGAGGGAAGGAGGGAAGGAGGGAAGGAAGGAAGGAAGGAAGGAAGGAAGGAAGGAAGGAAGGAAGGAAGGAAGGAAGGAAGAAAGGCTGCTCCACTATGCAAGCACAGTTCTGACTTTATTGTTAAACAGTCTTAGGACCAAGTCTAAGACAACATGGAGAAGAAGGCTCATGTCTACTAACATGCTTTGCAAAATAATATAGCAAAGTGTAGATACAGACAGGATGAAGGATTCAGGTCAATTGTCAACATTTATCGGTAACCTGTATGTCTTCTTCTAGAACACCAGCCAGTATATTGAAATCCAGTAAGTAAAACAATATTTCAAGAAATGTTTATCCAGCCTCTGTTATTAAAGCTGTACTGAAAATAGTCAAAGAATTAATAGGAAATATATTTCTTCAAATAAATATCAAAGAGAGAATAACACAATTAGAATATAACAGTTAGAGAATCCTCCAAAATACAGGCATCACTTTAGAGAAAGTTCTGTGTGGAGATTATAACCATGCACCATCTTTAGATAGAAAATATTAGCTCGTTGTATTACCACCTGATTCAATTATCAGGTAAAACATTTAAAGAAGAAGGACACAAAAAGAATAAGTGATGCTAGAGTTGTCAGGAAGCCATCAAAAATAACTTAATTTAGACTCCCACCAGCCAAAGATGACAAAACATGAGCACTGATGAGCATGACACCAATGGATCAGAATCTATTCAAATATTTAAATGTATGATTCATAGAGACATTAATCATTAAAACTAAACAAGTGAATGATTTTAAAAGAAAACCAACTCATTATTTTGGACAAAGAAAAATAAAAGACACCATTCAGAATAACTTCCAGCTTTCCTATCTGAGCTATAACTAGGGTAAGAAAATAGTTGAGAAAATAATTTTCATACTAGTATTTCAGTTAATAAATTTAAAATGATTGAAACATCAACACTGTACAATCAGTTATTATTTACGTCCAAGTTTACCCATGATTGATGTTATTAATAAAAATAAAGACAAACATTGCAAATCTCCAAGATACATTGTTTAATACCACCTACAACATCGTATTTCCCAAGATTCTGACATCAGTATAATCAGGTTTGAAATCTCACTGCCTCTGAATGTGAGATGTAAGGGTTAGAGAACACATCAGTGTTCTATGTGATGCAATGTGCAAAACTCAGATTCAGCCGGGCGGTGGTGGTGCACGCCTTTAATCCCAGCACTCGGGAGGCAGAGGCAGGCGGATCTCTGTGAGTTCGAGGCCAGCCTGGGCTACCAAGTGAGTTCCAGGAAAGGCGCAAAGCTACACAGAGAAACCCTGTCTCGAAAAAACAAAACAAAACAAAACAAAACAAAAAACAAAACAAAACAAAACAAAAACACCTCAGATTCACAAGTAATAATACAGAAACTACTCATTTTAAATGAATTAATAATGGTTGAAATTACACATGGGAACTCAGAGGCATTTGTTATAGATTATTTTCAATTAGACTCAGTATATTTTTTTAAGTTGATTGTGACTTAAACAAAGACTCATTGTGGATGTAGAGTGCATGTTATTTTTAAGTTGCCTAGCTGGAGACTGAGTGACAGTGGCTTGTGGATCATTGTTTACTTGCACTGTTCTCCTTGGGTACTATTAATAGTACTTTACCATCAGTAACACTCTCGGAAAGTAATGGTGAAGGTAAAACACATGCTTGTGCACAAGATTCTTATATTAATGTCTTATCTAAAGCAGTAACTGAAATAATAGAATGAACCATTGTTTTAAAAGATGACTGAAGGGACCATATTTGTGAATTCGACCACATGTTTTCTGTGTGTGTCTGATGATTATACATCTTGATTATACCTATACATAATTTATGATAGTATGTGCTCAAGAGCAATTAGTCAGTCATGTGACAGAGACTTATAATCCCAACACTGAGGGGGCTGAGTAGGAATATTGGGATCTAAACTACCCTGGGCTATTACATAGCAAGACTGTGTGAATTAGAAAGTGATAAAGGAGAAGGAAAATGAGGATAATTGCATTTTCATAAGGAAAATATTATTTCACTTACATGAAATACCAAGAGATTATCACTAATTCTTAAAGTAGTGACAGAGGGACATAGTTCCTATGTTTTGCTATCGTTTTATGCTTCCAACATTCATAAACAACTGGCATAGGTGAGTTCATTTGTGATACAAGCTTCTCATGGACTAGCAGTCTTGCCAAGGTTGGTGTTAGCTGTCAACTTGACAGAATCCAGAATCTCCTGACATGATGGGTTTCTGGGCATTCTATGAGACCTTCCTTTGTTATGTCAATTGAAATAAGAAGACCTACTCACTTTGGGTGGCATCATTCCATGCCTGGGATCTGGGACTGTGTAGTTGAAAAAATGAACAGAATAGAGACAGGTATTTGCTGCTCTCTATTTTATGACTATGAATGTGATCTGCTCCTGCCTCTGTAATTTACCCTGCAGTGCAGTAATGGAGTGTAACCCTGAACTATGAGCCAAAATAAGTCCTTTCTTTTCCCATTAAGTTTTTTGTTGTTGTTGGGGTATTTTACCATATCAACAGAACGAGAAATTACCATAGAATTTGATACCAAACAGTGGTGTCATTGCTGCGATAAATCTAACTAAGTAGTTATTAGTACTTTGGAAATGTTTTATGACTGCAGTATAGAAGAGCTGGTACTTTGGGCTAAAAATCCCCAATGTTCTTGTAGCAGAGCTTAATGGGCAATTCTTGTGGGAGATGGGAAATGCAGTTTCAAAGGGAAACAAGTATTCTACAAGGAACTGGAATAAGATTTATTCATTTGTCATTTGGTCAAGAATTTGACTTTGATATGTACATGTTCTGAAAACCTGAGCCCCCAAGTGAAGATGATTTAGATATAATGGACTCTTTTGTTCAGTGGAGTAAAGGGGGTAGAAGCTTAAAGTGCCAGGCAGAGACAACAAAACCGTAACTGTTGAAGAGACATGCCATTGAAGAGAAACCTGTGTCAGTCAGCACTGGGACAACAGGAAAGGTGTATGTGTAATCCAAGGGCATCAGACAAGGCGAATGTAGACAACAAAGCAATTGTGACTGTTGGAGAGACTAATGCCATGAAAGAGAAACCTGGCAGTCACTGGCAGGACAACAGGAAAGATTTTCTCTCATGATCAGCACATAGAAGCCAACACAGCTGTGATCTTGAGCTTAAAGTAGAATTTGGCAGCATCATCCATGTGGTACCAGTTTTAAAGGCAGGAAAGAGGCAAGACTGGGAGGCTTATTGAGAGAAGCTGAGGCTAGGCACCATGTGGTAGGGCTGCAATCCCTACAAAGAGGCCAGGAGGATCCATTGCATGATACTATGAAGGTAAAGCCTAAGTTGTATTTGAAATCCCAGGATACTGGAGATGCTAGGACCCTGGGACATCCACCAAGAAGAAAGGGAAACAGTTCAGTGGGCTGGCAGAGGAGAGAATCTCTGTGTGTTGTTGGTGGTGGTAGAGCTATAAAGGTGGGACTATCTAAACCGTTTGGAGCTCAGAACATTACACTGTGAACGTCAGATGCTGGGCCTGGAACTACAGGATTTGTGTTTGCCCTGCTTGATTTTGCCTTTGCTTTGGTCTGATCATTCATCCTTTTGTCCTATTTCTTCTGTTTTAAAATAAAAATGCTTACTCTGTACTATATGTTGTAAATATGCAACTTGGTTTTTGTTTTTCAGGAGTTCACATTAAGAGACTTTGTACTTTAAAAGTGTTGAAACTGTTGATAGGGGCTTTCAGTGTTGTACCTAATATATTTTATAAGATGGCTATTAGCCTAATAGGGAAAAGAAGGAGGACTTTATGTCTCAAAAATGATGTTTCAGTGTCAAGTTGACAAGGAGTAGATCCATGATTGTGTTGTCCACTAGACCTAGGATTGCTAAGGAGCTGGGATTCTGGGTGTGGGAATCTGCCTATGAGAGAGTATCTTGATTACATTTGTTGAGATGGGAAGACCTGCCCAGTGTAGGTTGTTGTAGAATATTATTCTAAACTGTGTAACTTTGTTTATGTTGCATGTGTTGCATTTGTTTAACTCTGTGAAGATGTGTTACTTTGCCTGTCTAAAACACCTGATGGTCTAATATGGAGCTGAATGGTCAATAGCAAGGCAGGAGAAAGGATAGGCGGGGCTGGCAGGCAGAGAGAATATATGAAAGGAGAAATCTGGGAAAGGGAAGAAGGAACTAGAGAATAAGGAGAGGAGGACATCAGGGGCCAGCCACCCAGCTACACAGCAAGCCACGGAGTAAGAGTAAGATACACAAAAATAAGATAAGATAAAAGCCCAGAGGCAAAAGACAGATGGGATAACTTAAAATTAAGAAAAGCTGGCAAGAAGAGAGCCAAGCTAAGCCTGGGCATTTGTAATTAAAAATAAGCCTCCATGAGTGATTTATTTGGGAACTGGGTGGCAGGCCCCCCAAAAGAGCAAAAACAACCAACAACAGTAGGTGCACCATTCCCCGACTGAGATCATAGACTATATAAAGGAAGCTAAGAGATTCCGTAGAGGCGGTCATTCACTGCTCTCTGTTTCTTGACTGTGGGTGTGATGTGACCAGCTGTCCTAAGCTCGGGCTGCTGTCCTTGCCCCAAAATGATAGTGCATAACCATAAACTATGAGCTGAAACAAACATTTCTCTTGTTGCTCTTGTCCAAGTATTTTATCACAGCAAGGGGAATGAAAGAAGACCAGTTTCCTCTTCTCCTTCTAGTCTGTTAAACTTGTCTAAGGAGGGACTCTGATAAGAATGTCCAGAGATAGTGTGGCTCCAAATAAAACCTGCAAGGGTTGTTATCATAAACTTACCAATGCTCTTGTTGCCTCAGCTTCAGACACTGATATCCAAATGGGACTTCTATGCATCTTGATTACGCTAAACTTGAATTTTCACAGGAAAAGATACTACTTCTTAGATAAAAGACTTTGAAGTAGCAGTATTTACTAACTTTTGATCATGATTTTGATTTACCATTTTGATGATAATATGAGGTGTTGATATTAAAATACGTCAAATCTTCTGAATTATATATGAAGTATACAAGTAACACATGAATCTTTAAGGAGGAAAAAGAAATTGAGGATGAAGTCCAAGTTTATCAGACTCCTTACAGAGATTAATGGGGATAAGAGGATAAAATTAATACACACATGAACAATGAGCTTGTTGTCTTCTATTGGTAACAATTTATCCACACTTAAACACTATTAGATTCAGGAGAAAGGGATTACGTGACTAATGCTAGAACAATAAACAGTAAACTGGTGTCCTTTCTGTATCTCCTGCTCTATTTCCAGGGCAAGAGTGCTCTCATGTAGAGACAGATGGATTATTGGTCTGCTTCTTCAGGACAGCTGCTCCCAAGCTGACAGGATGCACTTATAGCTATAAAAGTATAACATGAGCCATAAACTCTCTTGAGAAAGCATCAAAGAAAAATTGAAATTATAATTTTTGCTCAACTGTGACTCTCCCTATCAATCATGCTTGTCCATTCTTTTGCTATTTATGAAGTTGAGACAGGCAGTCATATATCCCTCCATCTTTGGACACAAATTACTAGATAACAGAACTCCTTTGAAGACAGGATTGTCTTTTTTTTTTTTTTTTTTTTTTTTTTTTTTTTCTGGTTTTTCGAGGCAAGGTTTCTCTGTGTAGTTTTGGTGTCTGTCCTCGATCTCGCTCTGTAGACCAGGCTGGCCTCGAACTCAAAGAGATCCACCTGGCTCTGCCTCCCGAGTGCTGGGATTAAAGGTGTGCACCACCACCAGATTGTCCCCAAGACTATTAAACTAAAACCATGTAAACGATATCTATACCAAATAGAAACAGACAATGGTACTTCATGTTTAGGACGCAAGAGAGCTATTTTGGGAAAATGATTGAAAAGATAGATTCTCAGATTTTATCTTTAGAAAATTCCAAATCTATTAAGTATGTGGTAAGTCCTATAATTCTATGTTTTGATGAATACTACAGGTAATTTCATTGAGTGTAATTCCAGGAACATGATTTCTGTAAACACTAATGGGCTAAAACATCTTGAAAAGAGGTAGAGGTTTAAAAACAAATATCTCCATTCCTCCAGCATCCACACAGCTAATTTAATATGATCTAAAACAACAACGACAAAAACCAACAATTAAATGATTCCTAATGATATTCTGTTGTACTCATAGATCGATGGCTTGTCCAATGGTTGTCAGAGAGGCTTCCTTCTGCTTCAGACGTGAGCAGGCACAGAGACCCACAGTCAGACATTATGCAAAGGCAGAGTCTAAATTGTAGGTCTCTATTGGGTTCCTCCCCTTGGAGTTGTGGGAATCCCAAGGAGGTGGAGGTGACAAGATTGTAGGAGCCAGAGGAGATGGAGGACACCAGGAGAAGTCGGCCCACTGAATCAACTAAGGAAGGCTCCTATGGGTTCACAGAGACTGAAGTGACTAGCACTGGGCCTGCATGGATCTGCGCCAGGTCTTCGCCATACATGTTGTGTCTGCTAGCTTGGTATTTTTGTGCGATTCCAAACTGTGGGGGCAGGTGTGTTTCTGACTCCTGTTGGGTTGTCTTGTCTCAGGTGTGAAGGCTTTTGCTTTGTCTTATTGTATCTTTTTTAAAAAAAAATAGTTGATACTTTGACTTCTATTTTTTTATTTCCCCCCCTCTTCCTTCCTCCCACCCCCCTCAGCCTCCCCCTGCCAACTCACTGTCCACTCCCCCACAGCCAAACACCAGTCAGAGATCAGGAGTCCAGTCAAAGAGTGAGAAGAGGGAGTCTATGAGCAAGTGCATCAGGATCATGATGGGGAAACCTACAGTCTTATTATCTTGTTTGGTGGTGTTTGGTTGTCCTCTCTTGGAGGCCTGCTCTCTTCTGAATGGAAACAGCAGGGAATGTATCTGGGGAGAAGACAAGTGGGGAGCAGGACTGGTAGGAGTGGACAAAGAGGAAACTGTGGTCCAGATGTATTGTATGGGAGAAGAATCTATTTTCAATTTAAAAAGGTCTCTGCTCCTCATCACAAGATTAGAGAAAATATTCACATTCTGAACTGTCGGGATCTGTAGGAATACTCAAAAGTATGTGCAGCCATATAAAATCCCTGCTATATGTTTCTTTCAAGGGAAAATATAGAAAATACAGAGTAACTGTAGCATTCAATAATTGTTTTCCACTAACTAAATTTCCAAACAGCAAAATTTAGTTTCAACAACAAAAAACCACATCTATTTATTTATTTATTTATTTATTGCCTGTTTCTGGTCTGTTTTCCTTATTTACTTCTGTTTTATTTGTGCTTCTGTTTTATTTTATTTTATTTTTTCCAAAAACTGGACACAGGCCCTAACTATTTTGAATCAGATAATTATATGTAACAGCATGGCCTGCCACTGGAATGACAGACAGAAGCTGTAGAGAAGATATTTTAGAGCCCAGCTACCTGTTTTTCCAAGTATGATTCTAGGACAACCTGCAAATTGGTTGGTGTTTACCCTAAAGCACTGATTTCTAGATAGGCCCATTACAGGTCTTAAATAGGAATCTGGGCACGGTGCTTATCTCTACTCTAATTTCAAGTTTTAGATTTTGATCCACCATATTGAGGTCAATCTTTTTCCTTAAGTATTACAGGACACAGTTTTCATTTCCCCAGTGTTTCCTAAAATCTTTTCTTTCTTCCACAGTAACAAAAGAAGCCCACACAGTGCAGTCCAAGGTGAGGGAGGCACTTGCTTTGAACCTAAACCCTTAACTAGTGAATGCTGCTGAGTTGGCTCTGTGGGTAAAAGCGCTTCTTGTGTAAGCCTGGCCTGAGTTCACATTCCCCGAATCTACATAAGAGCTTAAGAGCGGAATGAATGCAGTAACACAAATTCCAGCAATCCCACCAACTCTGACTGCTGGGGGATGGGATGGTGGGTAAGGCAGGAGAATCTCAGGTAGCTTCCTAGCTAGGTAGCCTGCTTAATCCACAGCAGAGACCTGGTCTCAAAAAAGATAAAGGGACAGAGGACATCCACATGCACTGTAGTACTCCCCATTCTGGTGCAAAAGCAGTCAAGCCACATAAAAGGCTAAATAAATCAATAAGTTAGCAAATAAATCAAATATGAAAGACATTTTGTAGGATTTCAAAACACTTGTTATTATTTGTTGTGGATATTTTGTGTTAACTTTATTTTAGTGCTACTGAATTTAATCAAAATATTGCTTACCTTAGTTTCTATGGTGGTTTGAATAAGAAAAGGTCCACATAGACCAGGGTGTGGTTTTGTGAGAGCAAGTGTGTCACAATGAATGGGACATAAGGTTTCCAAAAACTGTGTCCAACAGAGTTTGGGGATCAGAATGTAGATCTCATCTACTCCTCCACATCACAGCTGCCTCCTGCCATGCTTTCTGCCATGATGGTAATGGACTAATCTTCTGAAACTGTGAGCAAGCCCCCAGTTAAATACTTTCTTTTATAAGAATTGCCTCAGTCATGATGTCTCTTCACAGCAATAGCGCCTAAGATACTGTGTTTCCTGCAGTCCCTTGAGTTTTGGACTAGGAGTGCAGACTCCATGGGCATCTCCTGAGCTCTGCTCTCTGCACTCTGCAGAATGGGATTCCATCACACGGCAATTTCGAAGCATGATTAGCATCCAAACACAATAGGTTGTTCCATTTCTAGGGTAAATACGTTTCTGCCTGAAGGGTAGACTAATCATGCTCTCAAAATCTAATCGGATCAATTATCTTGTAATACAGCAAGCTAAACTTATGTTTTCCTAGACAGAAATTAGAGTGGGAGTACCATGAAGTGTATGCTTTTGTTAATCACTTTTCAAATTAACTAAGTAATGCACTAAAATATAAATAAGGGGGAAGGGAGGATGCAGAAAGGAAAAAAAAAATGCTGACTTGCATCTGGGGCTTTTGGTATATTGAGAAAAAAATACTGAGTTCTCAAACACTATGTGTTCAAAGGTTGTATTGTTATTATTGTATTTTGGATGAAAGAGTTTTATCTGAACAATATGCTTTTGAAGTCCCATGACCAAGAAGCAATTCAAGCCAACTGTTTGATTTTCTCTTAAGTACTTGTTGTGACACTTGCTTGCAGAAGCAGAACTTGTCATATGGCTCTTTCACTACTGCAATGTCACTATTGTCTTCATTAGACAAGAACAGCTTGTTTAAAACCTACACATGGCAAGGATCTTTTGGAAACTGTTGGTTCAAATGGGGATAAATTTGCAGACCCAAAAGAAGGGAGAACGCTGTAATATAAACTCAAGGTTAGCCTTGTGGGAGAAGTTATTGGAGTCAGGGTTCAGTTAGTTATCGTCATAGAAATGGGACTGATGACAGAGAGCTATGTTGGTGGTTTCTTAACAGCTTCAAAAGGAAAATGAGGAAGAGAAATATATCATGAAATAAGTAGACACTGAAGGGGCAGAGTTGCAGAAATGTGAGAGTGAAGTCATTCAAAGCCTCTCAAAAATGAAGTATGACATTTTTGACACAACTAGCAATAAAATATTATCTGGGCCATAATAAAAATATTATATATCTGAGCCAGTAAAGCTCAGCTTATGTCATGAATGTACAGTTTTCTATGATGGTATCAGAAAAGAATGACAATTGACAATGGCATTAGTCTATACCTCAAGAATGACGTTAGAACTGTGCTTTAAACCAGAAGAAAATGAAATCACAGTCAGCACAATAGCAGACATAAATCAGTTATGGAGACAAATCTATAACAAAAAGTGAAAAGATAAAAACAGAAGGAAAAAATCACTGATAGCAGGATAAACAAAGCCTCTGCAGAGCCCTTCGTATGAATAACAATGCTATTATAAGCTTAGATGGATTTCTAACATATCACCTTACATGCATTTCTAACAATTCAAATATTGACAGTTTAATGAAGAAAAACATGGAACATCAATGATAAGGGAACCTGGTTGAGAATAGAAAATGACATTAGTCTTATGTTTTATAAGATGGCATGAACTTTTCTTCAAGTTACAGGCTGTGCTCATTCATGAGTTAGGGTATTGATGTCCTAATTTAACTATTACTAAATAAAATTAATAAAAGATTAGCATATCATGAACAAGTAGGGTGTGTGAGTACTTAATTTAAAAGGGAAGCTTAAAGAGGTTAGTACTTGAAATTTTAACTGGTGTATTTCATCATATTAACAGAAGATGGAAAATGATATAATCCTCTTAATGATGTTCTGGTAGCATTCACTGGGATTTAACATTACAGACTGGAATTCAAGGCATTTATTTAGCTGAAAAAGAAAGAAAACATATGTAAATATTATAATATATAATATACATAATGTTAATTTAGCAAAATCTATAAAATATGACTTTAGGGGTCACTATTAAAAACTTCACTGGTTTAGACAGCAAAGATAAAACAGAACAGTGAAACAAAGTAATAGATATACCGCCACTTACACGAACCTTTAAAACACTTCAATTACATTTTTGTTTACTGACTGTACATGGGTGCACACGTTTGAGAGTAGATACACAAGTATAGAGGTCAATGAAAAAAATATAGGGGTCATTTCTTTCCTTCCATCATATGTGGCATGAGGATTGAATACAGGTTTGTCCAGTTTGGCAGCAGATGCCTTTACCTACTGAGAATTCTCACTGGTCCAGCAGACATTTTACTTTTAAAAACTTGCTTAGTTATTTTATTGAGAGAAGCTGTCATTGTATACCAGGATGCCTTGATCACATGAACTTCCTGTGTCACCTTTTAGACAATATGTTTTGATCATATTCTTTCCTCTTCCTTGATTCCTCCAAAATACTTAATCCTTCTTACTCACCAAACTTAATGTTCTCTGTTTTCCCCTCTCTTTCTTTCAAAAAAGTCAAACAATAACAACAACACCAACAACAAAAAAAGAACTCAGTAAACCAAACCAAACAAAAAAGAGCATACGAAATCATAGACTCTGGGCTGTGTTACTTCTACTTGTGTGTGTGACATTTGTGTGGGGGTACCCATGGAGGTCAGAAGAGGACATCTGATCACCTGGATATGGCATTGCAACCCACCTGACCTGGTTGCAGAAATATGAGCTTGAGTCCTCTGGAAGAGCAGAAAGTTTTCTTCACTGCTGAGCTATTTCCCTAGTCTGACATTTGATTTTTAATAGAGAATAATGAAGAAAAATAGTCTTTTGCATTCATTGGCTATTCTTGTAGGGGTAAAATTAATTGTTCATAAAAGATTAATCTAAATGTTTAGGATTTTTAATATCTACAATGAAACATAGAAGAGTATGTCTTAATACAAATAAAGTATCTTAAAAAAACACAAAAACAGTTAACAAGAAAGGGAAATATTAATAAATTAGATTACATTAAATTTTCTGTTGGCAAGCTGCAGAGTCAAGGAAATATTTTAATGTATTTAACCATAAAAGAAATTATATCTACAACATATTAAGGACTCCTATTATTTATTTTAAAAGATAGGTAATTGAATAGAATAAAATAAACAAAGGTCTTGAATAGGCTGCTTTCCACAGAGGGATAAACTAATGACCAATGTACATATAAATAGACACCAAACACCATTAGTCATCTGGGGGCTAAAAAAGTGAAGCCATAATGAGAAGTTAGTGAGATCAATTTGAATAAGTAAAACTGAGATTACTAATTCTTATTTATAGGGCAGAAGGTGAAAAACTGTCACACACTTGTTCTCAGAATAAAATAACATATCACACAAACACCAAGTTGAGCAAAAGATACTGCAAGAAGCTGTATTGAAATATAGCATTCACATGAATTGAAAGGTAGGCAAAACTATTTTGGATGGTGTTAAAAAGAAGAAAGTGAATAGTTCTATAAGGAAGAGGATAAAAAAATTACTGAAAGAATGTAAACATGATATTCCCTTTTATTTTGGTGAAAATTATTTCAATATGTTCACCTTTTGAAGTTTATGGAGTTCTAAACTATGTTGTTTTATGTTGTATTTCAAAAGTAAATGTTTAATTTTAAAATATTGCTGCTATTAAAAACAGGTAAACTAGAATATTCTTTCTTCTTTTCCTATTATCTTACATGTGAAACAATTTTTCTTTACATTGCTCATTAACTTGTTTGGGTCTGGTGAGACTGGATATACTTACACATAACATATTTCATTGAGCAGATGGATTACTTATAGATATTGATAGCAATGGATAGCCCAGGTCGCAGTGTGAACCATTTCCCACAGTCAAGGGTATTGTCCAGGGTGAGTGAAGCTCCACTTATACCCCAGCTTGGGAAAGCCAAGAGTCAGCCTGTCCTGAGTTATTTACCTCAAAGGAAATAGGGCCCACTGAGACCCAGGTCTTTTTGACTTTGAAGATCTGTTTCCAGGGCTATATCAGTAAATTTTCTCTCATTCAAGATGCTGCACTCCACCAGGGAAATAGTAACAAGACTTAAGCTATCTCAAGCATCCCTATCTTAAAATATTTCACTCCCAGAATATTCTATGGTTATTTTTGGAACCACAAGCCAGGAATTAAGAGAACTGATTTCGTCCTTAAGATCATGGGAGAACTGCTCTGAATTATTAAGGTTTATACATTCCTAAAGTGCACTGAGATGTACCTACTCTGGATAAGGTTCTGTTTATTTTTTTTATTGTGATATGTTTTCCCTCTATATGCAACTCTTAAAACCTACAAAGGACTATAGAATACAAATTATATATTACATTTATAGTATTCTATTTTTGCAAAGTATTGGGACAGAATGGTATAGTGAAATAGATTCTCATATATGGTCTTCTATGTGGGTGTCATCTATATATACTGCACAAATGTAAGGTATGTGTGAGCTCACCTCATGTTACTGTTGATTTCCTTGGCAAGAGGAAAGTCTTATCTACTTCTCAGGTGATTTCATCACACACACACACACACACACACACACACACACACACACACACACACAGAGAGAGAGAGAGAGAGAGAGAGAGAGAGACAGACAGACAGACAGACAGACAGACAGACACATGCACACGAATGATAAAAAGAGGTGACTACTGTTATAATTTGTGAAGTTCCAGTGGGAATATCTAATCATTCCTTTATTATTAAAAAAAAAAAAAACCTGTTTCTGAATGTATGCTTGCTTGCGTTTGCACTGTCTTTACCAAGGATTTCAGGCAGATGCATCAGGATAGAGTTCTGAAAGAACATTGAGACTGAAAATTATAATAAAAAAGAGGGGACAGTCGTTTAGAAAGCAATGGGGATGGGAAATACACAAATACACTTGAACAAAAGAAAACCAACATGACATCATGTAATCTGCAATTAAAGAGCTAACCAAAACCTATCTGAAGTCACATGACAGGGAATTGAACTCACAGATTCTAGGGGCGGAGAGAACCACAATGAAGCAAGGACACACTGAGTCTCTGAATTTCACTGGCATCTCAGAATTCAATACTGTCCTCTTGCTCTTCTCTTTACAGTCAAGATAAGGAAAATTAAATATAGCTAGCTAAATAAGCAAATTTCAGAGATGGAAAAAATGAGTTGGACTTTAAGGAATGAGAGAAAAAAAATCCTTTCCTGAAGCCCAGCATTTGAGAGTTGGAGGGATTGAGTGTAGAGAGGCTTGGGGCAAAGGACATCGAAGAAAGGTATGTGTAAAGGAAGAGAGACAAAGTGGAAGGCTCAAGTGTGGCACTCATCAGCCTCAGCAAGAGAAACAAATCCCGATGGGAGTTTCTCACAAACTTCCTTTAGCAACTGCTATCCTTCACAGGAAGATTGCTTTTCTTTTTTTCACATTGGGAACCAAAGTATGAGTAGGCACGGTAGAACACACATTGGCATCTGTGCTGCCCTAGATTTAAAACGCTGTCCATTAAACACACTGCAGGGATCCAGTACTGAAGTTCTCTAGCAGGTGTGTCACTCAGAACTTAACCACTGTTCTCAAGCATCTACCTGGGTGCTTTCTCCACTTTAGTTGATATCGTAATAATTATCATTAATGATCTGTAGCCATTTAGGAATCTCATTCTGCCTTCTGATTGCCAAAAAATTAGGCACTCATGTGAAAGCAGTCTAATTTACTATGCTGAATATTTTTTTTCAAGTAGTACAGAAGTATTTAACATACCGTGTTTGCTTAGCTCTTCCAAAAGTAACTTAGAGAGTTCCTGGGAAATTATGTAGCTGTTTTTCATATGTAAATCTTAGTAGGCTTATTTTAGTTTATAGCTGAGTCCAGAACCCTAGACTTGATTTCGTTTCCTTGCATTTTAAAAATTGTCTAGTTATTGTATCTGAAATGAGGTTTACACACTAGCATGCTCAATAACTATCAATCTATCAACCATCTTCTGTTAACTACAGAACTCCTATCCACTTATGTAAAGCAAACATGTTAGGAACATTTAACTACAAAGTTACAGTGCTCATAAACAACATTAAAGGAAATTGTGAACCAAACAACAGCATTTCAATTGTGCAGTCATGGTCACATAATAAACTAAAAGAATGAATTATCGACCTGAAACTTAATTGGAATTTTATATAATTTCACCCAAGAACTAAGGTGATTCATTTTAAAAAATGGTTTCAAGGCAGGTGAGATGGCTTCATGGATCAAGATGCTCCCACCAAGTCTGATGACCTGAGTTCCATTCCAAGAACCCACACTGTGGAAAGAGCATGCCTCCACATTGTCTTCTGATCTCCACAGGCATGCTGCAGCATATGTGTGCAGCCTCCACCCACCCATTCCCAAACAAACAAACAAATTTAAAATAATGAAAAATAAAAATAGCTTCAATTTTATCATCTCATCACAACAACAAAAATCCCTTCAGAGCAATGAATCTTATTCCTTTCTTTTTAATTGTGTCCCTTGTTAAGTGAAAGGGCATTTAATATACAATATGTGCTATTTCCCTTCATAGTTTATATCATATATTTAGTAAGAGTAAAGCCCCTTTCTAAGTTGATCTCCATCTTGGCATTTGTGGGTCTCAAAGCTTCTACTTTGCTGCCATGCTAATTGAGAAAGTACGTGTTTACACTGATTTCCTAATGTTAAAGCACAAGCTATGATTGCAGCAATAAACACAGCTTCTCCTACTGCCTTCGTTTCTCAGTCAAAAAATCATACCACTTAGTTTTATTTTTAGTGTAGAGTGAGTTTTCAAGTTAGTGTACCCATTAATATTTAATAATGTATAGAAACGTATTTGTTTGGGGGGATCATGCATTTTTATTGTTGTAAAGTGTTTACCAGTGTGAGATGTGAGATATTATATTTATGTTTCCATATCTGAGTTGCCAGAAATTCTCCCAATCAGTCATAATTATAAACAGCCATTTTGATTTCACAATTATCTCATTTGTTCTGAGCGGTGAAGGGGGGTTGGAATTAAAATCCTTTATACGTTAATGTCAGAGGTAACATTGGTAGATTCCCAAAGTGATTTGGAAGAAATTAATCCTAGTTCTAACCTTCTAGAAAAGTACTAGGTTGTTTGGACAAATGTTAAATTACCTCAAATTTAGATCTAAAACAATTACCTTGCATATTTTTCACATAAAAGAAATGATAGCACCGTGAAAACTCCTCACCCATAAGGTTTAACATAATTAAATAAATGAAACATACAGCATTTGTCTTAGTTACAGTTTCTATTGCTGCCAAAACACACCATGGTTAAATCAACTTCAGTTTATTTCTGTTATCCTTCCAGGTCAGAGTCCATCGCTGAGAGAAGTCCAGGCAGGAATTCAAGGCAGGAACCTGGAGGCAAGAATTGAAGAAAAGGCCCCAGAGGAGTGCTGCTTACTTGATTGCTATCCATGGCTTACTAAGCCTGCTTCCTTGTACAACCCAGGACCACCTACATTGGGTGGCACTGTCCACTTTAGATTGGGCCCCCACATCAAATGTTAATCAAGAAAATACCCCATAGCTTGCCCTCAGTCTAATCTGTAGGCTAATCTGATGGGTCCATTTTCTCAATTGTGGTTCCCTCTTCCCGGACGACTCTAGTTTGTATCAAGTCACCAAAAAACCAAACCAAACAAAAACCAAAGCCAACCAATAACAAAAATATCTAACAATACAGTCATTAACAATGACATTATGAAATTCCAAATTCGACTGTTTTCTTTCCTAGATTTTGAAGTGAAATTCTTATAAAAAATGTTTTTTGTCTACCACTAAGCTGTTTGCATCATATCATTTGCTGAGAGGCGAAGAATCAAGGCAGTCAGGGGCAGTCCTGTATTTTTTATTGTTGTTCACACTAGCTTTGTGTATTTGGCTGCACTGGTTAAGGTCTCTGCTTCATTTTTGTCACTGGTAAAATGAGAGGACAGCTCTCAGTCTGGCAGGGTTGATACAAGGATTAACTAAATGTATGCAGTTTGACGGCCATGGCTGGCACAGAGCAAGCCCACAACTGCCACTGGACAAGGCAGAGTCATTACTCTGTCTTATAAAGCAGGGCACTTTCATCCTCGTGTTACCTGTGAGCAAACTCACGCGCATAGATCAAACAAGCAAACAAACAAACAAACAAACAAACTAGAACAACAAGCAAAAAAACAAACCCGTATAAATATGGTTTTAGGGTAAATTATAGTAAAAAAAGAAAACTTTAGAGTAAATTAATGTTTATCTCTAAACTGTACTGTGAGTCTTCTTTCCTTTTTAAGTAGATGTTGATCGTTTCTCTTCTATATATTTATGAGAGGGGAAAAACAAGAAACATTTGTTCTGTGTTACATGAGACAGTAGATATTTATGTATTTATGTATTAATGTATTACTCTGGTACTGGGGGAGGTGCTAAACACAGGGCTTTGGGTATGTTCGGTAAATGCTCTACTACTAATTACATCATCAGCCATTTTTAATTTTGTTTTGATTCAGAGTCTTGTTAAGTTGTCCAAGATGGACTAAAACTTGCAATGCTTCTGCCTCTGTCTCTCCAGTAACTATGATTACATGTATGTACCACGATGTCTGGTTAAGGCAGACAATGTTTATTTGTTTTGTTTTGTTTTTTTGTGGATTTTTTTTTTTTTTGAGATAGTCTCTCACTATGTAACCCTATCTGTCTTGGAGCTATGTAGAGCAGGCTGGCCTTGAACTCACAGAGATCCACAGAGATGTCTCCTGAGTGCTAGAAATAAAGCTGCAAGCCTAACAGTCAGCATTTTATATCTGAAAAATTCAAAGGGGATTTATTGTTACACATAGTCTTGTTCATATATATATATATATGTATATATATATATATATATAGTTTGTATTTAGGGAGAGTGTGTGTACTAAGAACTTCTTGTTTTAAAATCTATAATAAAACATAAAAATGTTAATTGATTTTAATGTTTGTTTTCCACCAGAGAACCACAGAAACCAGATGGAGGAAAACCATGACTCCATAGAAGTACTGTTATATTTAAGATAAAATCAAAATATACAGACCCAATGGCCTAGGTCTGTAATGCTGATTATACAAGAGATTGAAGTAGGAGGATTGTGAATTCTAGTGATTCAGTGTCAGCCTGTGCAACATAGTGAGACTCTAACTCAAAAAGTTAAAAGAGGGCTTGGATATAGTTTTGTGGAAAACCACTTGTCTGGTACCTATGAGACCCTTGGTTCTGACCCCATTACAATGAAAATAAGTAAACAAATAAATCAAATTTGCATAATAAAATTGAAGTAGACTGTGCAGTTATTCAGTTCATAGACACTTTGAGGACAAATAATCTTTCTCAAGACTTCAAGTGAAAGGCAGATAGACATGTTTTCCTGTCTGTCTTCAGTGTACTTCTTGGAAACCTGTTGTTGGACCACAATTTTCACTGAAGAATGTCCATAGATCTTGAGAGTATCGTGAGTACTGTCTGAATTAGATTTTTAATATATGGTATCCATTCCATTTCTGGGTCAGCGATTCTGGCCCACTCCAATTTTGGTGTGCTGTTGATGCCCCTTGCTCCCATGCGCTATCAGTAATTAGCAGGAGACCAAGAAAAGGCCCTGAGTCAAGCTGAATACAATTTCCTGTCCACTTACAAATATCATAACTTTAATAACAACTTTTCTGAGACTTAGCTATACTTTTAAGATTTCATTTCTGACTTAAATACATGTGCACACTTAAGCAATTTTGAAGAACAAGCTGGCCATCACTACAGCTTTCAGAGTGCCTGTCACTGTGTCAGACAGAATAGTGTTGGGTTGGAGTTACTCATCAAAACAGCTAGCAGTGGCTTAAAGCAGAATTCAGAATACTTTTGTATTCATGTATTCATGTACATTAAGTGGAGATGTTGATTGTACCCATCTTATAGACTAGGCGACAACGACGATGAAGAGTGTATCACATGGCTAAGTGTCATGCCAAGGTCACAGCTAGTAAATGTCAGACATGGAACTCACACCCAGACAATCTGATTCTATTTTCTATACATGTCATCACTAGATGAAACTGCTTTTTCTAAAGGGCATTAAAAATAGACATAAACCTGAGGTTTCTGTATTCAGGTTTTTCTTATACATTTGAGCAAAAGTAGGAGAAGTGTAAATATGCTCATTGTTAGGAGAGAATTCTGGTTTCTTTGGATGGAAAAGAATCTTGCATTTGGAAATCTCAAGGCTCCTGAATTTGCCTAGCTCTTGCATTCTTCCTTTAAAGAGCCTGAAGGCAGAAAATACTCTTACCTCAGCATTTGAGGCTAAGGCTATCAAGTCTGTGATGTTGAAATAAAAACATCTGGTATTTCTACTCTAAAACTAACCTGTGGTAGAAATATAACGGGGATAGGAATTTAAATGTCCAAAGGACTGAACGCATAATTTAAAGCCACAGACTCCAGACTTCTATCCACTTTGTCTGCAAGCTCGCTTAGAGTTAACTCCTTCCTCACCAGATACAGAAATGCCTACTGGGCATGCCCAATTACACAGTGAGAGAGGCTCACACTGCGCTGCACTTTTTCCAGGTTTTACTAGAGGCTAAAGGAAGGAAGAGCTGGAGGGAAGAGTTAAATAGGTAGAGAACTTGGTTCAGCTCAGGATGCCCAAAGCAGAGGCAGGGAATGGAAAGCTGGAGGATGGAGAAACTGCCAGGAAAGCACCTTGTCAGATGCATGAATCTGGTCTCCTACTTGGAGCGATAGTCTGGTGGGTCTCTCTAATGTCCTTTTATCACAGCATAGACCGATGGCTCAGTCCAGGGCTACAGAAAGGGGTGGGGCAGAACACTGAGTACAGTAGGGAGCTAGTGCGGGTGTTGAGTCCCGCCTGCCCCTGCATTCCTCAAAGAGGGTCTAGTTTTGCAAGGGTTCAGAACTGGAGATCCAGGTGCACACCTTGAGCTGGAGCTTGTCTTAGTCACCGGCTTCTCGGTTTCTGTTCTTTCTCTTTAGCTGCCGAGTCCTTTCCTGGCATCTTCTCAGGTACCCCCGCCCAATCATGACTAAATCCCGGAGAAGTGGAATCTCCACAAGATTTTCGTGGGTCTAGCAGGGGCCTGGGCATGCTCAGTAGGCTACGTGACTCTGGTCTCTCTCTCTCTCTCTCTCTCTCTCTCTCTCTCTCTCTCTCTCTCTCTCTCTCTCTGGGAAGGGAGGGTGGCGAGTGACTAGTTAGAAGTGCTTGTGGCAAGTCTCCGCCCCCAGATTCCCCCTGCAAGGGGACGATGCAAAGGTAGAAGCACCTTGCCTCTCAGCATCTGAACTTGGAAGGGGCTGCGGCTGCCTTCTGAGGCCACCGGTTCCCTAGCCAGAGGACCGGCCGGCCGCTCTCCATGGTACTGCGGAGAGCTCAGCTCCGCCCTTCTCTTTCAGAAGGACAGCACCCGGCGTCACGTAACCCAGCCTTCTCGGGCTTCACCACCGCCTCTTCCTTCCCCTTTTCCCTCTCCTCCTCCTCCTCCTGCTCCCCCTGCTGCTCCCCTCCGTTGCATGTTCTTCCCTTCCGCACTCTTGGAGATAGACGCTCAAGCCTGACGCCTCGGAAAAAGGCAGCAGCAGTCGCCTTATCCTTAGACCTCAGGAAATTCGCTTTGACCGATGCATGCTTCAAGCTCTGGCTGGAGCTAAGGGGAATAACCAGGCAGGTAAAGGAGCTCAATTTGGGCTGGGGGAGGGGATGGGGCGAGGCAAGCTGGAGAAGGGTATCTTTCCCTGTTGTAACTGGGCCAGGATCTGCCACAAATACGGAGGGAAGGATGGGTGGTGGGAGGGTGGAGGAGTGTAGATTTTGCTTGTTTTGCGTGTAGCCTTTCAAATGGCAAGAAGATGAGATGGTGGAACTAGGTAGTAACTTAAAGGCTAAATGCAGTGATTTGTTATCCAAAGAAAGAAAAGGGAAAGGCAGTTAGAAAGCAAAACAATAAAATAAAACATATCTATATCTTTCTTTCTCTTCCTTCCCCATCATTCCTGACTGTGCCCATCCTTAATTTGTGCAATAGACTTCAGGCTCCAAGAAACTGCACTGGTGTTAGGGATGGTGCTTAGAGACTGGGCGGGAAAGCCAGGGAGAATTTTGGGTGTGCATTGGTATTGAGGTACTTTGCAAAAGCCAGAGCCAAAAAGATAAAACTTGTAATATTTCTCTCATGGATTTCAGATTCCTTATAGGGATATATATTGAAAGGTTTTATGGTAAGGGGTGTGTGTGTGTGTGTGTGTGTGTGTGTGTGTGCATGTGTGTCACTGAAAACATGATAAAAATAAATGCAACTGCAGCCGATCAGCATACTGTATTGATCCTTCCAGTGACTTGGGAATGAATTTTGTTCTAGAAACGAGAGAAAAGATTAATGAGGCTGTTAGGCAGCTTTTGAATTAGAGCGCTTCTTGTTTTGGCTGCAGTATGGTTGTTTTTCAGATCCCTTTATTTCATCTTCTAATTTGTGAACTCTCCAGGTCTTTTCTGGGCACCGAGAGAGAATCCTCTTTTTCCATATAAATAAAGATACTGTCTTTCACACAATGAGCTTCCTCTAGGAACTGGGAAAGCCAGTTGACCTCCCCTGTGATAAGAATATATATACACATACATACATACATAAGAATATATATACATACATATATGTGTGTGTATATATATATATATATACATAAACATATATACATTCTTCCAGGTTTTCTCCTCCTTCTCTCCATCCTTTCCAAAATGGTCAAGGTGTGCCTCAGATGAGGAGGGCAGGAGACAGGGTGCAAAAAGGTTATGTGATATATGTAAAATTATACAATAATAAGCTCCAACTGTCAGTTACCCAGTTTGTCTCTATCCTCTCTCTCTCTCTCTCTCTCTCTCTCTCTCTCTCTCTCTCTCTCTCCACACACACACACAGAGTCAGAAATAGAGACCGAAGGAGATACAGAGAGACAGAGAGACAGATATAGAGACAGAAACAAGCTGAGAATGGCCTTGAAGCACTACTCTTGTGATAGTCCAGACTAATTTTTCTAAATACTGAACATTTACCATATTCCACATCCTACTTAAACATGAAAGTATACTGAATAATATGCTATTATTGATCATTTTTAAAAGCACCTTTCTTTGGGTTTGGCACAGGAGTAGGAGAGATATGACTTGTAATAGCTGAGGGTGAGGAATGTATCAGCCATAATAAATAGGCAACTGAGATTTCCATTACCATTTGGTAAGGAGAAGTGTATGAGTGCATTATATGTGAGGTGTCTGTGTGTGTCTGTGTTGTGTATGGTGTGTCTATGTTGAAAGAAGAGAACCTATCATCAATTTCATCTGGGGAGGAACTTGAAGTGGGATCCCCTAGCTTGATGGCTCTCAGCTGACACCTGTAGGGATCGCTCTGAACTGAAGAGAAATGCTTTCAGCTCCCTCCACATAGGAGCAGCCACAATGCGGTGCCATCAATTACTGCTAGTTTCAGCTTGTAGGGGGAAAAAGTGTTAATTAGATAGTGAGCTCTGTGTCCAAGCAGTAAATTTGGAGCAGTGTGTGTGTGTGTGTGTGTGTGTGTGTGTGTGTGTGTGTGTGTAGGGGATAGTGAGACATGGTGAGGGTGATATGTTCCATTGGAATGACCAAATGATACATTTTATTTTTTTTTCTCAAAATGTGAGTTATTTGGTTAAAAAAATTCATAGCCCCTCCTTCAAGATTTATGGTTTCTGTACCATTTCAAAAGCCTGTCAGATTAGAGTTAAATAAAAAGAAGTGATTCAAGAGCACCATGAGTGATTCAAAGGTATGGCTTTAAATTCGAGCATCCTGGAGCCATAACAGCCGAGGTGACATACACACCAACTGCCGTTCTGACCACACAAGTCCTAATGGCTGACAGCCAGATAAAGACTTGAGGAGGAGTCAGATCACCAGACTGTTAGGCAGAATATTAAATACCCATTTTTGAAATAACTAATATGATGGCAGCAAGGACATAAATACTGCCAAATTTGCCTCCAGTTAGATGTTTTATATTATAACAGATCATGTATTTGATTAAAAAAAAAGGAGGAATATATTTGCTTGAAATTTTAAAGAGACTCCCAAGAAACCACGACAGTCCTGTTGTCTGGGAGACAAGTGATAGGAATGCTATACAAATGTAAGCTAGCATCTTCCTGCTGAAAGTTTGATGTATTTTCCCTGTTATAAAATTGGCCATTAACTGGGCTTTGAACAGGTTGTATCACCTCTCCATGGAACTAGCACACGGTGTTAAGTATAAAACCTTTAAAAAGGCATTCCATTTCTCTCCTCATACATTTTAGAAATTAAAACTTTCTTGGACAATTGGAAAGAACGTCATAACCAAATTGTTCTTAAAATTCTGGTCACCAATGAACAGATATGGTAAACTCAAGGTTGTAATAGCTTGCTGTTAGAGTGTGACATTACAGAGTAGGAAATATTTGGCCTTACTGTACGTACACACACACACACACACACACACACACACACACACACACACACACGCATGCACGCGCGTACCTGTATCCAGAAAAATTAATTCTTTGGTTTGATAAAATCATTGGTCATATACCCGCTTTCCTAGTTGAGTAATGATTTGCATAATACTATAATTGAATAGAGGTCTTAATTTTTATTTTAATTTCCACAGATTTCTGGGTCCTTATAAAAAGACAATAAAATCAAAATGCATCAGCAACATACAACCAATTGACATGCAAGCATCTTAGTGTGGCCTTGCAGAGGGAGAAAATCGGAGAGCTGTTGGGATTTGATTTCACCATCTAACAGCTTCTGGCTGTTTCACAACAGGGTTTGAGTCTTACTGACAGGGCTGGTCAACATAAAGTGAAATCAGCCCGGGAAGGCATGCACAAGAAATTTGTTCTTGACTTCAGTGGTACTGGAAGCCCGTGATATGGCAGAAGAAGCAGGTCTCTGAAGCTGTTCTGGTGTCCCTCGTGTCCGTTCTTCCTTTGTTCTTGGGGCCAACATCTGGAGGGTCCTCAAGGCTTCCCAAGAGCCAAAGATACTGGCGCATTATTGGCTTCCCGTCAGTCCCTGAGAAGTACGAGTTGCCTCCTGACTCTCCTTCTTTCTGCGGGCACCACCGGTGATACCTTGCAGGTGTTGTTCCTGGAAGAGTGAAGTGTTTGTTGGAGCCGCAGATGCTCTTACTTGACATCATTGGATGCAAATGGATCAGTGATCTTTGAGCCTAGGTGGCCATCATTTTCAGTAGGTTGCCTCCAAAGTGCCTCCTCCCTTTGGCCTGGAAGTTCTGTGGCTACCCTGTACCACTGGGGTCTCTGCTTTCCAGTTGGAAGGGGACTACTGGGAGCGAGGAAGGGGCTGCTGGAAGAGAAGAAGAAGAAAAAAAGAGCTAAAGGAGGGTGCGCCCCTCCCACGCCCACCTGCCCCCTCCCTCCCACTCCTCTACGGACCCCCATTTCTCCGTGACGGTGTCCAGGACCGTTTCGACCCTGTCGCCCCCGGCTCCCCCCCGCCGCACCCCAGCCCCGAGCATGGGGTCGGCGCTGGTCCAGCGCGGGGGCTGCTTTCTCCTATGCCTGTCGCTGCTGCTGCTGGGCTGCTGGGCCGAGCTGGGCAGCGGGCTGGAGTTCCCGGGTGCCGAGGGTCAGTGGACGCGCTTCCCCAAGTGGAACGCCTGCTGCGAGAGCGAGATGAGCTTCCAGCTGAAGACGCGCAGCGCCCGCGGCCTCGTGCTCTACTTCGACGACGAGGGCTTCTGCGACTTCCTGGAGCTCATCCTGACCCGCGGCGGGCGCCTGCAGCTCAGCTTCTCCATCTTCTGCGCCGAGCCGGCCACGCTGCTGGCGGACACGCCGGTCAACGACGGGGCGTGGCACAGCGTGCGCATCCGCCGCCAGTTCCGCAACACCACGCTCTACATCGACCAGGCCGAGGCCAAGTGGGTGGAGGTCAAGTCCAAGCGCAGGGACATGACGGTCTTCAGCGGGCTCTTCGTTGGGGGGCTGCCCCCCGAACTGCGGGCCGCGGCGCTCAAGCTCACCCTGGCCTCGGTAAGGGAGCGCGAGCCCTTCAAGGGCTGGATCCGCGACGTCAGGGTCAACTCGTCGCAGGCGCTGCCCGTGGACAGCGGCGAGGTCAAGTTGGACGACGAGCCGCCCAACAGCGGCGGGGGGAGCCCGTGCGAGGCGGGCGACGAGGGCGAGGGCGGCGTGTGCCTCAACGGAGGCGTCTGCTCGGTGGTCGACGACCAGGCCGTGTGCGACTGCTCGAGGACCGGCTTCCGCGGCAAGGACTGCAGCCAAGGTAAGGCCTGCCCGACCCCCGTGGAGCCTCGGCCTGGGCTGGGCGGGAGGCCGGTGCATGGGGCCTTCCTCCTCCAGATGCCTCCTGGTGAAGGCCTGTCCCTCAAGGCCATGCTGCCCTCCGCAGATAGCTCCTCCCTTTGCAGCCTCTGAATGGGCAAGCCTCCCTCACTTCCCGAGGCCCCGTCCATGCAAGTCTACCTCCTTCCAAGTGACCAATAGAATGGCCTCCCTAAAGCCCCAGCCCAAGGTTGTCAGGTTCCTGTAGTTCGATGGCCATTGCCCACCTACATGGCCCTGTACTGTCCTGGACCACCAGTAACTATAGTACACAGACCTTGCCTGTAAGGTATTGACAAGCGTCTAGAAGACTGAGCATGTGTTTGGTGAGAAAATTAAGTGCAGGGTAAGCAGCCCTGGGCCATCCATGGTAGAGCTGTCCACATGGTTCCTGGTCAGAGCACACTCGACAGTCCTTAGGCCCTGGGTAACGATGCAGATCCAAGACCTGCCCCTGGTTGTGGAAAGAGATTTCCTTCATGAACAGGAGGCTTTGGGAAAATAGTATTGGTTTCCATGGTTATGTCCCAATCCCCAGATTTGCCATATTCAAGTTGAATTTTGTGATTTCTTTGGTTTCTTCAAGTGTGAGACAGGTCAGCTAATGGTGAGGAATGCTAGAGATGAGATAATGTATTTCATGCTTAACAAATGCTTGGTAACAAAAGTACTAGAGCAATTTAGATGTCGCTGGATCGGGAAGACTGTCCAGGCTATTGAACAGGATGCATGTGAGTGATGGTAAGAGATTTTTCCATAGATATCCAGCTGATAACATTTTTTTGAGTAGCAGAAGTCAAGTTGTTTTCGTGGTCCTCAGGGCTTAAAACAAAGTACAGCTAAGCTTTATTTTCACCCGTTTACATCTAAAACACAGCTTTCTGTGTATCTCTTCTATGTTTATTTATTTATTTATTTTTATGACAGTGACCAAGGAAATTATTCTTATATAAATGCAGGGAAACTTATAAACAGAAAGGGGGTGAGTGATGTGCCTAGGGTGAAACATGAATATATTAGAAGCTAAGCAAGAGAGGTGTCTTGATTTTCATTAGGTATATAGCTTGGGGTCAAATCAAGGCAGTTAGTGCATGGATAGATAGCACGTATGGTTGATGTGAAAAGGTCAATTATTATAATTATATCTGATTTGGAAAGACAGGGCCCAAAAGCTCTGTGTGTGGCTGTGTTTTATTGTGTGATGTCTGGCTTTGGGGTTTTGTTCTTTTTTCTTTAAAAATTCCCTCCCCCCCTTTGGCTGATACTGCTTCGAGGAGCCAGCCTTTGTAATTCTTATTAGACTTGGCAGCTCTCTCTCATTTGGCTTTTAAAGAAAGGCAGACATGATGAAATTTGTAACTGCTTAAACAGCAAAGAGAGTTAGTTAGGAGGAAGAAAAGTGGTATACAGGAGTGTTCTGTAGCTTTCATGGGAACAGTGGTGGGGTGTTTAAGAGTTATTACCCGTGCTTTGTTTTCATATGGGTTTGTGTTAGGTTCTTTGGTCTAAGTAATTAGAGGTGACTGTATCCCATGTCCCATACTGAACTTCATCTCTACTGGTAAATTTCCGTGAACATAAGATCAGATTTCATGTTTTACAAAAATAAAACAGAACAATCTTTTTCCTCTACCAAATCTAGCTGAACTGTAAATCCTGAATATGATAGCTAGATGAGATGAATTCAGTAGTACAACCTGAAGTTGCATACATTTGTATTGATTAATAAGGAATGGCAAATATTATTTTTATGGGAAAATACTTCTCTAAGCATCCTAATGGCACTTTAAATGATAAAGAAGGCAACTTAATGAAATATAACTTCCTTTCTTAAATTAAGAAACAAATATGACACAATGACAGCTTGTACTGTGTGGGAGAGTGTTTTAAATGAATTTTAAAAATATTTCTATGCATTTTAATGTAGGGATCCAAGGATCATGCATAATGAGGAACAGTTAAGACTGGAGAAAGCTTGAAAAAAAGGGGAATGTTAAAGAGAAACAGAATTAGATGTTTCCAAAATACATTTTGTTTTGGCAGATGCATAGTTCTTTCTGTAAGGTGCATAATTTGGAATTAACAGGATGAATATTGGAGCAGTATGGTATCCGAGGCCTATGAAAAATCTTCCCAAGAAAGTAAATGCATCAGAATTGTCCTAAGCATTGATTCATTTTGAATATGTGAGCTGAAAGAGAATGCAAAGCTCACCACTAGTCATGGCATGAAAACAAAAGGCTGGGTTCTTGTGATTATCAAAGAAATGGGAAATAGAATGATTAAGGCATAGTCTGTCTTCCCAGAAGCATTGGCTTTGCTTTGCTTATTTTCTCCATTTCATGTGTGTCAAGTGACTATTGAATAATTAATTGGAGTGGATGCCTCTCCCAACACCGATCATGCCTTGACGACTGGGGGAGATGATTTCTATTCAGATGAAGTGTAAACAAAGCTCTGTCTCCTCTCAGTATTTACACTGATTACCACATTCTTTATAAACCCAATTTAAAAACAAAATAAATAAATATTCATTACAGAAATTGTGCAGGAAAGATTACAGTTAAGCAAATATTAAACACAGAGTTAAGGCATCCCCAGTCCTTTCAATTCCTTTTACACTTAATTTAGGAAGTACAATATATTGTAGTAGCCTTCTATTTAAAACAATTAAGAACAGTTAGGCAGTGGTGGCGCACACCTTTGATCCCAGCACTAGAGAAGCAGAGGCAGGCTGATCTCTGTGTGTTCAAGGCAAGTCTGGTCTACAAAGCAAGTTCCAGGACAGCTAGGGCTGTTTGAACAACAACAAAACAAAATAAAAAATAAGAACTAAAAATATGATGATAATATAAAGTGAGAATGGAATGGTCTGGTTTTATCTTCCCCATCTAGATGACTGGGACAATTTGTCTGTGAATTTCATTCAAGAATATTTTTCTTGAATGAATTCTTTGTCATCCTAATAAGATTTACCTATTTATTTACTTACATATTTATGTACTGATGGAGAGAGAACACCTGAAAAGTTGTGTTTCATGATCAGGTTAGTGGCAGAGCCTAGATAAGAACAGAAACACTTCATGTCTCTTTTAATATGCTAAGTAAACTTTTTCCTTCCTTTTTTGGCTTTTTTGAGGGTGGGTGGGAGGGGGGGATGAGGTGTTTTTCAAAGAGCAAAAATACATACAAAATAGTCCCAGAAACAGGTACTTTATACACCACTGGTATTTTTGATCCTGAGGGTTATCACGGCTCTAACAATGTCATCCTTCCTGAATGATGGATGCTTATGGAGCACATAGCTTTTTCAGTGGATCATACGCATCTAAGTGCGTCTGTGCCATTATTATTTAATAAGTTTCTACTTAAGGGTACTGATAGTTTCCTAGCAGTTTCAAAAACATAGTGAATCTAATGATCATCCAGCTTAAAATTAGGGCTAAAATGATGATCCATAAGAAATTAAATTATTCTTGTGATCTCCATATCTAAGTAAGTCCTAGACTTTTCATGGTCATATGTTTCATATCATACTAGATTGTGATATCATTTTCTTTCAGTTTCTCTATTCAAATTACTATAAAAATGCATTATTGCTTAATATTATAGGGCATGGCAGTGCAGTAAATGTCTTTACTAAAGTGCTGCTTCAATGAAACCCTTTATATAACTTTCCTGAGACCAGAGATTTGACAATACACATTCATACATTCATTTATTCATCCCTTTTTATACAAAGGTATAGATTGACTGCTTTGCACATGCCAAAGCTTTAGGCTTCTGCAATGAAATGGTGTACTGTGAGATGTCTTTCTGTTTACTGTTAATATGTGTTGCTATGACTGGTTAATAAAGAAGCTGCTCTGACCTATGGCAAGTCAGGTTATAGCCAGGCCAAAAGAAATCCAAGAGAAAGGCAGAAAAAAGAAAGGCAGGGTCTGGGGAGAAGCAAGATATGAAAGTACTGGTAAGCCACGGCCACGTGGCAACTCATAGATTAATAGAAATGGATTAAGTTATAAGAGCTAGCCAGCAAGAGGCCTGCCATAGACCATACAGTTTTTAAATAATATTAAGCCTCTGAATGATTATTTTATAAGTGGCTGCAGGACCACGGGGCCGGGCGGGAATGGAGAAAACTTGTGGCTACAATGGTGAGTGCACTCAGAAGTAGCTCCTAGCTCAACATTCTGTCATCTACTGAGGAGGAATACCATTTGAAATAATATATATGGAAATTAGAAATGGCGATATATTTTAAAGAATGGCTATATGCTGTTTGGAATTTTAAAATAGTGTGAGGGGACCTAGTCCAAGATTTTCTTGAGGTGTAGCTATTAGACTTATATCTGAATGTGATAGGGACTTCCTGGGTAAACATGGAGAAGGGAGACTCAGCAGTCAGAAGTCTCTACAGAACACGACACAACCTGTTCTGCCACTGTCAGGCGTCCTCTTTGAATGACGCTCTTGGTCCATAGTCAATAGGATAGTAGGGTCAGGTCTTGCTAGCTTTTCTGGACTATGCAAGGATTTTAAGCCTTGTTAGTCACAAGAGTATAGCATAGGAGATGAGAGGGGCAGTGTCAAATTTATATTTTACTAATGACACTTTAACATCAGTTTACAAAACAGATTGGAAGGGTGCCAGAGGAAATGAAAGAAATATTATTTTTGTCACTGAACGGCAGAAAGTAGAGAAAAATATACACCTTGAAAAGCGTCCTTCAAGTTGGGATTCATGTTTTAAGGAAGTTGGAATCTTCTTGGGCTTAGTTAGGTTTAGAGATTTAAGTGCATTTACTGTTTATAACACTCCTCTCCACTTGGAAAATCGTGATCTGATCTCTGTATGGATTGTCACTTGGTTTCTCTTGGTTTATCCAATTGAGGCCAAAGTCTTCTGGAAAGCAGTGGCAATACCATACTGTATCACAAATATAATACATTGTAATCAGTTTATCTATAATAAAAAGTAACATCTACTGGCTGTCTGGTGCAACATTGTAAACCACTTAAAATGAATATTATGTGGAATATTCCTACAGTTCCTACAGGAACTAAAATGTTAATGGGATTTTTTTAAAGTTAAATTGTAAATACTAAACACAAATGATACAGAGACATTGCCAGAATTTTATTTGAGGTTGACCATTGTAGAAAAAAGATTGTTTACCTCTGTGAAAAAGCTTTGAGTTGGACAAAGCTCATGAATGGATTCCTCCTTGTTGAAGTGTACTGGGGACTTCTTACTATTGGACAGCGAAAGACATCTGTCACTTCTATGAAATGACCACAACATAGTTACCATTCTAGAATTCCACTGATTCACAGAATTTGTTTTTTGTTTTCCTCTTCTGTTGAGTAATTTTAGTTTAGGAGCTAAATTACTCATACTCTCTGGCCTGCCTGCCTGAAGATTACAAGTGGGAAAACTTACATTTTTTGTTGTTCAATTTAGGACTTGGCATAGGATATGTATTGCATAGGAGCTGTATTGCTTCGTAGAATCCTGGTGAAAACTAGGCTGGTGACTTTGTGTAAATACAGAGAATGGTGGATGGCATGGGCAGGGCGCCGGGTGGTATCTGCTTCCCTGCTGCAGGCTTTGTTGTCAGCACCACAGTCTGGTCCTTGACACCACTTTCTTGAAGGGTACTTACACACAAAAGTCTCTGTATGGAACTTTTAAATACTAAATTCCAGTGCAGTGATCTCTTTAATTGTCAAAATTTCAACTTATGAAGAAAGGCAATAATGAAGGCAATAAGCTTTTGTTTCTGTTTTAAACAGTTGTCTTAATATCCTTTTTAAAGCTGTGATTCAAATTTTTTTAAAAATCATGTAATAATTTTATGACTCAATAAATGCTACACACAAAAACATTTCTAACCACTGTCTTTCATCCTCTAAATAACGCCTGCACAATCCTGTACTTAAACAGTACTCTTTCTGTCTTACCAGTTGTCCAAAAATAACACTGGGCAGAGGATGCAGCTCAGTGGCCCAGCACTTGCTTAGTTTGTGCAAACATTGGGTAGGACTGCCAGAACTTGGTCAACAATAACAAAAGCAAAAAAATAAAATATAATGTCTATAGTGTAATTATCTATCTATAATAGGAGCCTTTTAAATGGCCAGTGTAAGCACGGGTGTCCCATTTATAATTTCTTTTTGAAATTTTCATATAAAAGTGCAGGCTAGTAATATATTTGAGCATTTTAAAACAGATGTTATAGTTATCACAAACTATTTTTCTTCATATACATACATACATACATATGGCAGTATAATTAGGTTCTAATTTTGGCCATTTTTCAATGAAATCTGACAATTAAACTGATTACTCATTGGACAAGAGCAAGTACTGGAGTTATATTAACATTTCTATTATTTTTAGTTGTATTTGGAGAATTAGGTGAGCCTCATGAGCTCCTGAGCAGTCACCAGCCACTTCTGTGTCTCTCCCAGGCAGTATCTCTCCCTGCTGGCTGTGCTCCTTACAGGAGAGAAAAGATAAATGTGGATGAAAAATTACATTTCATCACAGACAGCCAAGTTCTGTTTTATTATAATAAAGTTACCCTTAAAAGTCACTTCACAAACAAACTTTCAAAAACACCCATAAACATTCCTGATATAATTTTGAACAAGTTTTTATGTTAAAAATGCATCTTATTAAAATATTATGTAAAACCTACATATATATTATCATGCACTTCTGTATAATTTTGTGGCTCAATCTTTTTTTTCTTACTTAGAAGTACAGGAACAGATGTATTTGCATAGTTTACTGAATAGTAAGTTTTAAAAGTTCTAATTGGGTTTTGAAAAATAATTTTGCTTGGCCATTTTCTTCAGAGTTTTTTCATGACTCCATGACTTTGTGCTTCCTGTTTTCAGCCTAGCTTCCAAATATTTATACTTCAGGACAGAATGGGGATAGGCAGGGTGCTTTCTCAGATTTCCTTTTTGCCTTATTATTTACATGTTATTGTGCAAACAGAACATGATGAAAATCTGAGGACACAATATCAGACATGTCTTTGTCTTTAAACAGACATTAAGTGTAGGATAAGGCCACTACCATTCTGTGCTTCAGTTTCCAAGACTGCAAATGAAGAAACCTGGTAGTGAGCTTCCTAAAACTCTAATGGTTCCTGCAGACCAACCATGTAGAGTGTGCGAGAGTGGTTGATGTGTGCAAACCCTGAAACTACTGTGTAATGGTTGTAGGATGTTATACTCATGATTAAAGGTTAACTACTGTTTTAATAATCTTACTTTAGGATTATTTTGATGCATTTTTAATCACTGATGCCCAGTAGTATTCACCATATTTGGTGGGATTCTGCTGCTGCTCATTGATGTATGGCAAACACCAATGCTAGTAACCACCATGGTAGTTTCCTTTTCTCTCTTGGGTAAACACTAAACCAGACACACATAACTTAGGTCAATAACTCTTATAAATAATAAGATGATCCTCTTTCTATGAAGATTTAAAGAGACACAAATAATCTATGACGACAGAGGTCAAAACAGAAGTAATTGGATAGTAATGTTGAAAGAGGGTGGTGGAACTTTGGGCCTGGGCCATGGTTATTTGAGGTACATATTTGTGATTGAATATTCCTTGACCAATACCTGAAGATCTGTGCATTTTATTATATGTAAGGGCCAGTCAACTTCTTAATTCTTCAAATTCAAAATGATTGCTGCTTAGTGAAAACCTCTACATTTATGAATTATATATGAATGCTAAGGTATGAGGTAATCCTCAGTGGGGATCCACATTAAAATATTTTTATTCAGAATATCCAATATTTTTAATATAAATGCAAACATCATTCCAGAGAGCAGACACATTATATATAAATAAACTAGAAGCAAACAGAGTTCTCTGTTTAAAATACCTGATACAATGTTTGAAGTTGAATCATTTTCAATTTCTGATGCCTTAATAATACTTAGAAATAACATACTTTTAATTTTGATTTGTATTGTTTAAACATGGATCTTGCCATTACAATTAATCAATGGAAACCTTGCAATTTGGACAGTTCAAATGCTGAAACTGTCCAGTTGCTGAAATGATAAGTTTGACAGGGCTCAATTCAATACTTAAGTGAGTAATTGGATATTGGAAAACACATTACTAGATAGTCCAATCAAATTCTCACAAATCCTCCAAGCCTACAAAGAAAGATGCTCCCCACAAATGCTGTATGTCCAATTATTTAAAGTTCACTAGCTTACTGGAGCTGCAGATACCTGTTAAACATGAGAGCAGCTTAAAATTGTTCTGCTGCCATCTTAGTAATTCCAATAATTACTTCCTTATTTTTTCTTAGTGAAATCATTTTATATTGGGTTCTAGCCACTTTATCTTGGTTATTTCTTCAACAGCCTGATAAAAGTCCTATTTTTCTTCTGAGCCATGTGAAGGTTAGAAAAGTTCCCTTCCCCCAGTAGGGAATTGATGGCTGGGCTGGAATTAGAGCCCAGGTGCTTGGGCAGGCCACTCTGTGGTGACAGGCATTGCATGACAAAGCCTGCATATCCAGTCATCAGAGGGTAAATTGTGCTGGGCTGGTTGTTAACTACTTTAAGTGGCTGACTTACAATAAGGCCTTAGATGTGAGGGTTGTAAAAGAATTAAATTTACTGCCATTTTCCAATGTCAGGATGCTAAAGAAAACAGCACGGGATGTTTGTCACACGTATTTGCTTCCCTTGTTGATCTACTAGCAGGATGCTTAGTAGATAGACTAAACTTTGCAATCAGAAGAGAAATCCCAGTACTTTGTACCCAACCAACACCAACCTTTGTCCTTATGAGTTGCATTTTTATGAATAAAGCCGCACACTGAATTTCGCTCAGTTTTATAATTTGGGTAGTAAAAAGTTTGAAAATATGGAAGTCCATGGTGTTGTTTGGTACAAATGTAAACACCTAGGTCAGTCAAATAACAGATACTGAGTTGGAACTTGGTTCCCCTAAAGATACGGATATTGGAGATTGAAGAAAGCATTACTCTAGCTCTTGTAAACACAGAGGGGAGTTAAGTGAAATTACCAAGTGAGAATATAGTGTTTCTCTTGGATAAGTAAGTTGGGCTTCCCAACTCTTTGGCCAAGAGTAGTTCTTGGATTTAGAAAGATACATTCTTTATGCTATTTCTGGTAGCTATAAGAGGTTATTATTAGAAGGAACTGGGAGGAAGACAAATCTTAGCTGGCAAGCCAAAGTGCTGACCTGAACTCTTGTGTGGTTACTTGTGCTCCAAACTGTGTGGAACACATTAGCAGGACACCGACTCTACACTATGAGAACAAGTACTGCTTCTGTAATGCTTCTATAGTTTGCTTCCCAGAAGGCTCTGGAAATCCAAGTTAGAAGACGCCAAACGGAACTGTCACTTGACCAGCATTTTGCTACTGGGGGTGGGGTGTGTGTGTTTCTGTTCATTAGAGGCAGTGAATTTTGTGCGGCTGCTCATCTGCAGCCAAAGCAGCACTGATCAGAGCGGCCAGGAGGAACTGTTGTTCCTGACTTAACAACACCTGGGCCTCTCTGTAGAACCAGCTTAGCTTCAGTGTTTCTCAGACATTGTTAGATTCAGCAGAACGAACAGCCTCAGTCCAGGAGAAGCAAGGAAATTAAAGACTCATGTTTTTCTTCTAAGTAATGATGTCTCTATAATTAAGCATGCCTGGATTCTCCTTAGGGAAGAAGCTGGCATGGCAGCATGTAACTATAACTGCTGCATGGAAGGTACCACTTTCTACCTTCAGCTCTTTTTCTTTAGTGCAAAGTTGAATTCCTCCTAAAATGAATTATTATTTGTTTAAATTTATATGTGATGCTCTATATACTACATGCTTAATTGACTGAACTGTGAACTTTAAAAAATGTGAAGTTATGTATTGTATTTCATTACCTGCACTGCATAATTAAATGTGTAATAAGGTACATTTATGAAAGCCTGCTTGGATCAAGTGCAATGAAATATTGAGAAGTTTAAAAATAATGAGACATTTATTTTCCTCAATAAATGTATATGTAAGTGTAAATCTTTGCACAGGGACATACAGAAAAATATGACTTGCAAAAAAGTGATATAATTCGAGCAAAAACAGTTTGTGAAATCTTAAAATTTACATTAAAATCATCAAAAAATACATATTATTTAAGATAGCCTTAAAGTATAATAGTATACATAGCCTAAAATAGTTTTTGTCATTTATTTTTTCCTTGCACAAGACCTTAAGAAATTAAAAAGATCATTCTTAATCTAAAAGTAGTATTTCTTGTAGCTAGAGTTTTCCTGCCTTGGCCACAGTCAGGACAAATCTTTGTCACCCACCAGTCCCACAGCCGCTCAGACCCAACCAAGTAAACACAGAGACTTATATTGCATACAAACTGTATGGCCGTGGCAGGCTTCTTGCTAACTGTTCTTATATCTTAAATTAACCCATTTTTATAAATCTATACCTTGCCACATGGCTGGTGGCTTACCGGCGTCTTTACATGCTGCTTGTCCTGGTGGTGGCTGCAGTGTCTCTCCCTCCTTCTTCCTGTTTCCCCAATTCTCCTCTCTCTTTGTCCCGCCTATACTTCCTGCCTGGTCACTGGCCATCAGTGTTTTATTTATATAGAGTGATATCCACAGCATTTCTTTTGGAATTCAGCATAGTATTAAAGGTTATATTTCTTTTACATTACTAATTAGTGTCTTCTCAAGTATTGTGTGAACAACAAAAACAAAAACAAGTGAATATGTTTTCCTAATAATAATGATGGTCTTCAATTTATATACATATAAAAACTAGGGAATTGAACTTACTAAGCTCTACACAAGGTCAAAATAAGCAGAGACCACTATCTGAGTAAAAGAGTATTTTAAAATAAACTTTTTGCCAAAAAAACCCCCTCAAAGATCCCAAAAAACATTTTAATGAAATGTGAGAAACCTATAACCTATAAAAACCCCTTGTTTTTAATATCTGAGTAACATAAGCTTCATAACATAACTCACAGCCTAGCTTGTTATTACATGATTTTGATGCATAGTAAATAGCTTTCTAAGGCTCTATTCATGCATCCTTTAACTTCAAATGGTTGCAATAAAATATGTCCTTTCGCCAGGCGGTGGTGCACACCTTTAATCCCAGTGCTTGGTAGGCAGAGTCAGGCAGATCTCTGTGAGTTCGAGGCTAGCCTGGTCTGCAGAGTGAGTGAGATCCAGGACAGACACCAAAACTACAGAGATACCCTGTCTCAAAAAAAAAAAAGTCCTTTTATCACAACCTACATTGTATTATATATATCATGTAGTCCTCTGCTCTATTGATTCCTTTACACATGTGTAACACGAATTCCTAAATTGTCCTATAATAATAAACCTGAAGCCAGATATTGGGGTAAATTCTGAAAGATCAGAGAGACAAAGGAACAAGCTACTGCCATGTCTCACCTCACCAACACCAAGAATCCTGTTTGAAAGCCTCTGAATCCTCAGCTAAAAAAGGGCTTCAGTGGAAAAGGCCTTTAGTTCCTGTCTCCTTATGCCTTATAAACCTTTCTCTCTGTCCAACCACATCACTTCCTTCTTAGTGCTGAGGTGTGTGTGTCTCACAAGTACTGGGAGCAAAGGCATGAGATCTCAAGTGCTGAGATTAAAGGTGTGCGATTCCCAAATTCTGGGATTAAATGTGTGTGCCACCACTGCCTGGCTCTGTTTCTCTCCTAGACGGAGTCAATCTCATGTAGTCTAGGGTAGCTTTGAACTCATAGAGACCCAGACAGATCTCTGCCTCCCAAGTGCTAGGATTAAAGGATTAAAGGACCACTGCCTGGCCTCTATGTTTAATCAAGTGGCTTGTTCTGTCCTTTGATCTTCAGGCAAATTTTATCAGGGTACACAATATGTCATCACACACGTGTTCATACATAGTTTCAGGACTCATTCTACTTCTGTGAGTTGTGCTTCTCAGCCAAAGCGTTATGTATACTTCTCCAGACATCTTTGAAATAGAGGATAATGAGAGACAGTTCCCCTTCTCAGAACCAAGGTGCTCTGCTGAACACAGTCCTTACTTCTACGACACAGAAATACTTTTATGTCATTTTAGCTGGAGTAAACAGAGATTTGAGCTGGTGCCACATATAGTGTAGGGTATCTTTGTTCCAGTGGATGGAGGATGAAGGGTGCTGGGGAGTGAGATAAGAGGCTGGGAAAAAGGAGGAGGAATCGGAGACAAAAGAACAGAATTTTGAGAAAAGTATTAGAGAAAATAGGTAGTGGGGAGAGAGAGTGAGGGTGTGTGTGCAAAAGATCAGATTTTGATGCACCTGGTATATTGATGGAGAACTGTGAATTTAAATTAAGGACATTCACATATTGGGTCAGTGGGAAGGAGCTAGAATGTTCATTCCATGGTGCCTAACCCTTTATTTGGGTTACAGAAATAAAGAGGAGAATGGAGAAGGCAAGGGTAAGCATTGTTTCTTTAGACCATGTAACATACAGCCTACCTTCATCTTATCACATCTTATTGAATGCTGTGCTGTGTCTGTGTGTTTTGCATTGTTTAAAGGTCTTTACACACATTTGTTCATTTAGTTCACCACAGATCCCTATAAGGTATGTACTATTTTAACTGATTTATAGATATGAATGCTAAGACTGAGCTAGGTTTGAAAATTGCCTCCATTCATATAGTAGGAATTTTCAGGGTAGGCAATGAAACAAAACTGTGTGGCTCATGAGGCCTTATCCTCAACTTGTAATTCCTTCTTTAAGAAAACAGTAACTGTATATCTTCTACATGCATTCACATGGCAGAATTCAGTGTTTCAAAGATGTGTACCTTGTCTATTGTGGTTTCATAGTATTTTTCTTCTTTTTCCAAATTCTAACTATTTAGTAATTCTTCAAAAGCTGAATTGCTTCTCTCAATTTCATAGAAAGCCTTTCACTGCTGATGTAAATTAATATCTTCCTGTTATGTATTCTTGTTATGTATTCTGTGGAAATGAAATCCATATAGTTAGTATCCTCTTGGATCACCTTTGTCAGAGAGAGAGAGAGAGAGAGAGAGAGAGAGAGAGAGAGAGAGAGAGAGAGAGAGAGAGAGAGAGAGAGAGAGAGAGAGAAAGAGAGAACAAACTGTCTTCATTGAACAAGAACTGTTCTGGATTCTCCTTCAGTTACAGTCATGGGACATTCAGCCTCCTTCCTTTTCAATCTTTGTTTCTGTGGCCTACTGTTGGCAAATGTCTCCCACAACCTACCCCTCACAGTGTGCTCTGGTTGTCTTCAGCTGCCCATCCACACAGCATCTTCACTCTTCTGCCCACTCACTCACCTTCCCTTTGATTTTCCCTGACCTACTGATTTCCAGCCATACCTTAGAAATTCCATCATCATGGCTTCATTAGACTTATGAGCTATTGTTACCCAGTGACTCAAAGAGAACTTCTGTCTACTGTTTGGAAATAAGAGGTCTAGAACTGTGTAACGGGAAATGTCTTGTTAGTAAACAAGAAAAGTTTTCTGGATAAATATAAATCGACAAATTGAAAAAAAATAATTTGAACTAAAGAAAGATAATTTGGTTCATGGAAGGCCAATGACAGAAATGTGTCTGAACAATAGTATATTGGTTTGGGGCACATGAATGGGAAACTGTGTTCTGTCTCAAGCTTGTGTAAATGGGAACCCAGAATAAGAATTGGTAGGTAAGTCTTTCCTAAGGGATGTTTAACAAGCTTTGAGCTTAGATAGACAACTGCCCATCTTGAATTGTTTAAAATCCCCTTTCTTCAGTATGGCGGTTTCTCAGAAAATTGGGAATAAGTCTTCCTCAAGACCCAGCTTGGGCATATACCCAAGGAATGCTCAATCTTACCACAAGGACACATGCTCAACTATGTTCATAGCAGCATTATTTGTAATATCAAGAACCTGGAAACAACCTAGATGCCCCTCAACTGAAGAATGGATAAAGAAAATATGGCATATATACACAATGGAGTACTACTCAGCAGTAAAAAACAATGATATCATGAAATTTGCAGGCAAATGGATGGAACTAGAAAATATCATCTTGAGTGAGGAAACCCAGACTCAGAAGGACATATTATGTACTCACCCATAAGTGGATACTAAATATGATGGAAGGGATGGCCAGACTGCAACCCACAACTCCAGAGAGGCTAGCTAACAGGGAAAAAACCTAGGAGGGACACATGGATGACCCTGTGAAGGAGAAGTGTGAGTGGACTGGGTGTGTGTGTGGGGTGGCAGAGAGCGAGGAGTAGGGAATGAGAGCATAGGAAAAGGGGAGGATCATGCCGGAACAGGGACAGAGTGGGAGGGCAGGGAGGAAGATACCATGATAGATGAGGACATCATGGGAATAGGAAGAGGCAGGGTGCTGGGGAGGCTCTCAGGAATCCACAAGGTCGACCCCACCTTGGTCTGCTGGCAGTGGTCCAGAGGGTACCTGGACCGGTCTACTCTGGTGACCAGTCTAGCAAATAACCTAGCTGTTATCACAGAGCTTTTGTCCAGTGACTGATGGAGACAGATACAGAGATCCATGGCCAGGAACCAGGCTGAGCTCAGGGAATCCAACTGATGAGAGAGAGGAGGGATTCTGCAGGCGAGGGACATGGAGATCATGATGGGAGGACGTGCAGAGATGACCGGCCACACTAGTGGAAGCCCATGAACTGTAGACTGGTGGCTGTGGAGCCCCCATGGGACTGGACTAGGAGGCCCTCTGGATATAAAAGACAGTTGTTTGGCTCGAACTGTTTCGGGGGCACCCAGGCATGGGGATCAGGATCTGTCCCTGGTTTATGGGCAGGCTTCTGGAACCCGGTGCCTGTGGTGTGACACCTTGCCCAGCCTTGGTGCAGTGGGAAGGGGATTGGATCTGCCTAGGCTCAGTGTGCTGGACTCTGCTGACTCCCCATGGGAGACATTGATTGTGGGGGAGTGGGGATGCCAGGTGGCTTGGGAAAGAGGGCTGGGTGGTGGGAGGAGGGAGAAGGGGGGATCTGTGGATAGTATGTGGAGTGAGTAGAAAATTTCTTAATAAAGTAAAATGAAAGAAAATAAATAAATAAAATCCCCCTTCCTCGACTAAATGATACTCAAAGTTTCTTTCATTTCTTTTGTGATGTAATTATTGTACCTCTTGGAAAACCATTAGTATGAAAATTGGTAAGTATTGATCCCTGGTTATTGGGTGTCCTCCATCTCTGATGCAATAAAGCCAAATTAATAAGTCCAGGTTTAATAAACAGAGCAAAGCATCTCCTGGGTGATTCTGGGGAAAGCAGGAGGGAGAGCACATGGCAGGTCTGGTTACCAGGTCTTAAATATCCTGTAGTTGTGGTCTTGAGCAGCTCTAGGGGAGGGGTTGACCTTTCGTAGGCTTTCTGAGGGTGGAGTCTGGAGAGAGCAGCTCCAGGGGAGACCCCCAACAAAAATTCTTAAGTACTGAGTTGACCATAGCTGAAAACAAACACGCTTTATATACACCCTCCAAAACTATCACTTGACAAAGCAGAAGAAAAGGATCCAAGTGCTGCATAGCAGTTACAGAGTCTGACAATTATGACTCCACCTGCCTATTGTGGATCTCTGGACTGCACTCTGGGCTGGCTGTCCAACCACACACTTATGTTTGCACTGAGCCAACTGCCCTTGCCCTCTTTACCCAATGGAGTTCCCGGGCTTATGTTTCCTTGAACTCAGGTTACAGCTGCTGCCTGTATTTCAGACTCACCTTGGGCATCCTCTTGCTCATTGTGCCGTCTCTGAAGTGTCTCCCATGCTGAAACCCAGTAGGCACCCCATTCCTGCCCTGCAGCACGCTGCAGCACCATGTTAGGGCTGTCTCTCATACTTCACTCCTTTAATAGGCTTTGTCATTATTCTTCTGAGAAATATAACTGGGTGAAAAGGGACTTTGTCACTGATATAAATTCTTCCTGGAGAAGGGTGAAATGAGAGGGCTGAAAAATCGTTTTGAGTTAAAAACAAAGCAAATAAATAAAAAAGCAAAACAACCAAAGTAGTCACTGGAACTATTTGTGGATACCCTGACTTGTTCTTGGTTTCTTTGCCAAACAGGATACACAAAGTAAAAATTCATCCTTATTTTTGATCTTTCTATTATTTCACTGTTCATAACACTAAACCCCATATTAAAAAGCAATCAAACATAAGGAGGTGAAATATTAGCCCCTAGGCAGTGTTCACTTCTGTGTTCCTGGCACCAGAAGGCTGGATGTTTGGTAGCAGATATAAAGAGTTGAAACCGAAACACAAATCTAAAAAGAGAGGTATCAAAAATATGAGCAAAATTCACTGTTATTCATAGTATCAGGAGTTCAATAGCAGGATGCATGTCTGTGCCCTTATTAATACATCTTTGTTGAGGATGTATTACTAATAGTAGTAGAATAGGGCTTAGTGTTTGAAAAATGCAAATACTGTTAAGAGTGAGAAGTGTGGATCCTTTAAAAATTAGTCAGTGAGTTGTTTCTACTCCAGTGAAGACACCATCATTTCTAATTACTCCAATCACTGGATTTTTCAATATGAAAAGAAACCACTTTGCAATAAACTCTTAGAAGTTTATAGTAACCAAGTAGTAAAAGCACTCAATTAACAAATACTGGGATTACTTTGGCATGAATGTGAACACAGTGAAAGTAAAGAAACATCATGGCTTAGGTTTATTTTGAGTGGAACACTATGTTTTGATGCAACCTGGAATAGAAGCCCTCTTCTGATAGAGTGGGCTGGCTCTGGCATGGCTTCACATAAAGCAGTGAATGATACCACAGAGATGAATGCTGATAGAAGTTCCAGGAGAAGGAAGCTAATCATGTGCGTTTGATGACCAAGTTCACTTGATTGTGTTGATAGTGTGCCATCTTGGGCTCTCGTTCTTGCCCACCAAGTAGCCTCCTTACCATTTTCCTAATCTTAGAGTTCCTTACCCATCATCCAAAGCTCTTGCTCCACTGTTGAAATGACCCTTTAAAGATTGTTTCTCCCTTGGCTAAAGGATAAAGCACAAATTCATAAGAATGTCAGGTAAGCACTTTTATAAATTGGTTTCCCTGTCTGCATAGCCTCCTTCCAGACAGTTTTCTCCCATTGGAAACCTTGTGTACAAGTCAATCATTTTGATGTGATGGATAGTATCTGCATTTATGCCTTTGCTGCTTTGTGTAGACCCAGTTCCTACCTCCATGTACTTTGTTACAGTAATTTATTGCCCCATCTATATTTGCCATTGATTCTAAATTCTCTGTGTAACACTTACACCTTCCAGCTGACAGAGCTTGGTCCACAGTAGGGAGCTCAATAAATGTCAGTAAATTTAATTAATTCCAAGAAATTAAGAAGATCAACTATTAAAGGCAAAGGTCAAGTAGACCAAAAATGAAGTTCTTTAAAGAGAAATCCAAGCAACTCATAAACGTAGAAGGAGAAGCTTGACCCCAGTAAGTGAAAAAAATGCACATAAAAGAAAGGCACTCCACCCTGCGCAACTCGGGGAGACTAAAGAGCACCATCACATCCAGGTCAGGCAGTGGTGTAGAAATACAGGCTTTCCTAGGTTTTTGTATGTAGTTAGGCAGAATGTAACTGCCACAGTGTTTTTGAGGGACTGTTGAATAGTGGCTATGGAAATTTAAGTAGATGTCTCCTTTTAAAAAAGCACTTCCAGAAACTTTTCCCCCTCCCAGAAATGCTTGACAAGTTTGCAAATGTATACTTGTTGGACTTGGTTAAATGGACCATGATAGAACTATGTATGATGACTTATTACCTAATATGAATGCATATATAAGTTAGTATAGTGTTTAAAATATTTTAATGAGAATAAGCAAAGATATATGCAGCATAAATAATACATGTACTTACGCTGAAGGACATAAATAACTTGTGAATATCAGTGAATGGAGCACAAAAAGGTCTATGCAAAATGTTGCAGAAATGTAATATACAAGTACAAGACCATATTTCTAAACAAAGTTGGCAGTCCTCATCTTGTAAGATTGTCTATTAAACTCTTTGAAATGCCATCCAGTGTCCATTTCAGAAGATGAGACCCATTATGTTATTCCCCAAGAATTTGTAACATTGTGTTGAATTGAACATCCTGTTTCAGAAAGAATGTTCATGTTTTCAGAACAGAACATGACATGAACTTTGCAGGATGTATTATGAATCGTGACATAAAGGAGGATTTTAGAGTTTAAATCTGATATAATTTTGACTTTTTTAATACTTGGGTCTAGAATGTAACTCCAGAGAACACTTGCTTATCATGTGCAAAGCCACATCACTGACACATTGTCAGGGTGGTCATTCTCTTTGTAGTAAATGAAAGGCTATTAATGTGATGCAGAACTTGAGACCTTGTGTGAGGTTTCCCTCAGCATCTACATGCACCATTTTTATATTTATTCCTGTTGACACCCATCTCTGTCTTAAATCAGAGATAGCTGAGTAGGCAGAATACAGTCAAGTTGGTTTTGTAATAAGGTATATTCTTGCAACATCTGCTTACCAAAATGGCATTTCTGAAATATATGAGATGTTCCAAATGGTTGGCAGAATTTCCTCGTCTACTTTATATACATTTATATTATCAATAATTACTTAATTTGCTCTTTAGTTTGTCTACATTTGTGCCAGCATAATGGAAACTGATAAGGCAAATTTCCGTTGAAAATTGCAAATGGATGACTAAGCTGAGCAATGCAGCACTTCCTGTTCCTTTTATACTCACATCTTAGGCTACACCGTGATGTCTAGACTTTGAGGATAGCTCATCTGTATTGATTCACCATTGTGTATAAGTTGATTTGCATGTTCACTTAGCAGTTTCCTAGTGTGCACTTGTCATGCAAAGTTTTCCTTCTCTAACCCCAAATGACACTTACTTCTTTCTCAAAAGTGTGGCTGATGTGACACAACTGCATTTGGGATTACGTGCAACTAGATGTCCATAGAAATCACAAAAACATGGAAAGGAAAGGCTTAATTCCTAATGCAGATCTTATTACATTTGTTCAGACTGCTAAGAGTATTTATCAGTTCAATTGTGTGTGTGTATGTGTATAGTAACTGAAGATACTTACTAGCATAGTTAATTGATTGGTTCTGGCATTTTCTTTCAATCTACTTGCTCTTTCTTATTGGACCTTGGTTTCATTAACTGTGTATCTCAAACTTTTTTCTAATATTCCCAAAATACTTAATATTAAAATTATATGATCTTTTGCAGAAAATGAATCTAATATTACTACTAAATTAAAGACTATCTTTGTTTAAGTAGAATATTTGAGTACAAATTTTGTATAGTAAACTAATAAAATGGTTTTTGTTACTACATGGAGAGTGAAAGCTGGGGGCTGGAGTGGCTCAGTGGTAGACCAGAGGACCCAGGTTTGATTCCCGACACCCACATCGAGCTGCTCATAAGCTGTCTGTAACTCTGGTTTCAGGGGATCTGACACCTTCTGGCCTCCAGAGTACCAGCGATACCCATAGAACAGAGACATATATTTGTTCAGGAAAGACACTCTCACACATAAAATGAGTTTTGTTAAATGTTGGGACTGTGTGACCTGGATCATTTATCAGGTTAGAATGATCAAAGGAAAAGAAAAATGGTAGGAGTGAGCCTGCCACAATACAATTTTCTGATATTTTTAAACAGCTAGATATAAACAGACATACATATTGTAACACCTCCCAGTGTGTTACTCTTTTGGGGACATGATTCATTCATTAAAATTTCACTGTAGTCTAAAACTAGTATCCCTTAGTACTTTTGCCCTTTCTTTGATCTATTTTTATGTTTACCAAGCTCATTTTCCATTTTTGTCCCAACATCCAGTTATTTTTTCAACAACAACAAAAAAAGTCCTTTTAGATAAAAGTGAATCCTTTGGTCATTGGCAAGCCTATCTTTTAAATGGGTTTGTATCAGCACTTGTAAGTAAGGGGGTGAAAATGATAGCTAGGTGTTGTCATCCAAAATCCTTTGAAAACTATTTGCTTATGAAACTATATCCAAGTTACATTCATGAAACTTAATTTTCTAAATGTCCAAACATAATACTGCCAAATGTGAAGACAGAAGTAATCAAGAAATGGAATAACTTGGGCTTGGAAACAAGGATTTTTGTTAGGACTATTCTTTTCACTTACTAAAATGTCGTGCTTTAGAAATTCGTAATTGGTCTTGTCAAGATGCCCAGCATTTGTTTTGCTTCCTGAGGGCTACACACTAGAGATGCTCAAATGCAAATGTCAGGTATCCCAGGTGTGTGGGGGGGGTGGGGAGTGGGGAGGGGGGCGGTAAATGGAGGAGGTGTTAAGGGCCTTTTCCTTGGCTGCTCCTCCCAAGGTGCTTCCAGTTGGAGACAGTATGTTGATGAGATGACCTGAACACAGATATGTAGTAAAATCAAAAGAGTATCCCGAGTAATGAAAATGAGATTGAAATGCAAATGATCAAATTCCCAGAGTTTTAGAGTTAAGAATCTAGGGAGGGGATCCACTGCAGCTGCTTCTCTTAGGTAATGAAGAAACTTCCTGTTAATAAAAGTTAAAAGACTTTGTCATGTCACAAAGGTAGTTTCAAGCATATAACAAGGACGTGGGCCCTGTTCAGATTTCATCATTCCGTTTTTAGGTATCAAAGAAAATACCACCTCAGAAGTTGTACATTATCATTTGCACATGTGATGTAATATTTCCGATGACGCATCTTCCTTTGGTCTCTGACTGTCCTTCTTCTGGCCTGATTTGCTGACTTCCTTTCACGTGTAAGTTGAAGAGACCTTCAGATCTATAACAAAGCTCCTCATGAGCCCTGGAAAATGAATGTATTTTCCTCATGGAATGTCACTTTAACAAATTCATCACTATGTGAGTCTTACTTTGTGTTTGGAGCACAAAAGCAATGGTATACTGTAGCAAAGAAGTCAAACTCCACACAATATGGAGGAGTATGAGTCTGTTTTCTAGGAAAGTGTTGTCAGTTGATGAAAAGTGCTTTTCCTAGAAGCATAGCTTTTTAATAGTGGATGTGGCTGTGTCATAAAATGCAGAACTTAGCTTGTCTCCATTTTATCAGAAAGCATTAGGAACTCTGCATGGGAGGAGAAAGGTCCCCCTTACCTCTTTAGCTTCTGAGATTCCAGAAGAACAGATTAACTAGAGCAAAACACACATACCTATTTAGCAGGCTTTTCAGGACACTCGAGCCTTCATAAAGACATGAGAACCTGTGTATTTCTATGGGAGATTTAATGATGAATGGATAGCTGTGGAGACATAGGACACAAATGACAAGACTCTAAAGCAGTGGTTCTCAACCTTCCTGATGCTGCGACCCTTTAATACACTTCCTCATGTTGCGCTGACCCCCAACCATAAAATCATTTTCATTGCGACTTCATAACTGTAATTTTTTCTACTGTTATGAATCGTAATGTAAATATCTTGTGTTTTCTGATGGTCTTAGGTGACCCCTGTGAAAGGGCCATTTGACCCCCAAAGGGGTCATGATGCACAGGTTGGGAATCACTGCCATGTAGTAATAAACTGTGGGAAACAGCCTGGTTGTTTTCTGAGACCCTTCACAAAGAAGGAAGTTAAGGAAGCCCCTTTCTCCAGTACTAAGCAAAGCAGCTCTCACAGGAGGGTCAGGTGACCTGGTCAGGCACAGGTTCATCCATCTTTCATTAGGTTGTATGACCTCCTTCAGGAGAGCAGCTCAGGAGAGGCTGATTTCAGCATGTTAATGTGGCATATGTGAGGGGTAGAATGTCCCCAAATGATGTCATCAATAAGTACAAATTGTTAGTTTTTCATATCAGGGATAAAACAGGTCTGTACCCTATGTTGAAGGAAAAAAAGCACAAATAGTGGAGAGTTTATCTTTTATAATAATGTGTTCTGTGCTTAAATTTTAATAAAGTAAATTACAAATGCTTTGTCTGAGAGTATTGTTTGAAAAAAATACTTAATTGATCTCTCTTTAGGAGAGCTCACTAAAACTATTATACAAGATCAAAGCCTAAGTGATTCATTCATTACAATTTTAATAAATGTGTGGATCTGGGTTTTTTTATTTTAAGTACAGTATAGTGCAGTAATAAAATTAACTTTGCAGATAAAAGACTTGCAGGAGCTCCTTTATCAAATTGATGTTTTGGAAAGACACCAAAGAGATGATGGTCTGAGTTTTATTTTTTTGTTTTGCTCTGGTTTGCCTTTGAGCTCTCACTCATTGAAAGTTTTAGCAACACAATTGTCTCTTCTAGGAAAACTTATTCCTTATTGTCCTCAACCCACAATAAATTAGCATATGGGCTTGGGACTGAATGGTGGTGGTAAACTTGATTTGACCTCTGCTCTGTTTGCTACACAAAGCATTCTTTCAGCCCTGAAGATATGCAAAACAAAACATAAAGTCTATTTAACCACAGGTTGGGAAGGCATTATAATGCCTTTTCCCTTCCTTCCCCTCAGTCCCTTTCCCCTTAGGTCCCTGAGCTCTCCTGCTTTAAACTCTGTCCTGCAAGCTTCTCCAGAGCTCTGGTCCTTTTTTTGAACTCATGCCTGGCCTAACAAGGACCAGAATCTGAACTTAGCCATGACATGGAAGCATTGAGTAGAATTAAATAGTAGAAAACAAACAAAAAAACTGTTTTCTCTCATTTCTTGTCTTTCATAAATAATGATCATTGACTGGTTAAAATGTTTAGTGAATGACCACAAAAAAAAAATTGAGATTACAGAATGAGGTGCAATATTTTTCCAAAGTATATGTATTGTAGTTTTGAAATTAAAACAATCAAGAAATTAAAATCTCCCCAAAGGAAAAAGTGTTTTTTTTAATTTTTTTTTTATTATTTTCTTTCCAATCGTGTCAGGCATCCATCCAGTCCTTAAATGTGAGCCCCATTTCCTGGATCCTTTTATCTCTTTCTAGAAATGGTTGTGTCATCTCTTTTTTACCTTACTATTTTTGTCTATAAATAGTAATCCTGTTAGTAACTTCTGGGAATGTAAGGACTAAATAAAATATTTATTCTTAGGAAAAGTATTTCTTAGCTCTTGCACTAAGCTGAATAATGTCATGGGAGCTGAGGACTGAGTCCTGTGACGGTGAAGCCTTGTGTTTGTGGCGAGGCTCTGGCAGGAAAGAATGATATGTGATAATGAAATAAAGCACTAGGAAGATTACATAAGGTAACTGATGTCAGAAGTGGCAAGTGCTATGTATGAAGAAAATTAAAGCATGAGAGGGATTGCATTAGGCCCTCTGAAGGTGACATTTGAGGGACACCACAATAAGGAAATACATGTTTCTGATGCAGTTCTGAGTGTGAGTGCCCAAGGCCTGAGGTACATCTGTAGATAAAACTTGGATGCTAAGCAATTAAACCCTGAGCCAAATAGAGACTCAGAGGTAGAAGTCATGGGCATTGGGACCAGATTAAGTAGGATCTGTTAGGTTACAACAAGGACCGTATCCATTCTAATTTTAACAGAAAACATTGAGGGAATTGAACAAAAGAGTGATAGGATTTCTCCTAAAATACTTGTAAGGAGAAGAGAGAGAATAGACTACAGGGCCACAGAGAGGGAGGTGAGGGACCATTCTTTTGGTCAGATACAAGATACAGTGCTGGATGAAGGTACATATATAACAGGTGTAAAAACTGGGATTAGAATTTTGGTTGAAATGTTTGTTTTGAAAGTGACACGGATAGAATTTGCCAATTGTTTTCACTGAGTAAGAACAAAAGATACCAGTAAGAACTGTTGCCTCTTTTTTTTTTCATTCTAGTCCATCAGTTTTCTCTGAACACCCTCCCTCCTGGTGACCTTCCTTTCTGAACTCATCTGGGAGAAACGGGGGCTGGGGGTGGGGGGGAGCATATCTGTTAAGTTGACCATGGGATACTCACTATGTATAATGGGAAGTAGGAATGCAGTAAATGAATAAATAAACGGGTAACTGAAACTGGTTATAGTGACCCCAATAAAGTTCCAAAACACTTATTAATGAGTTAACTAGCTAATGTGGCTTCTGTAATAAAGATCCACGTAATGTTTTTGTCAGTTTAGGCTTAACCTTCTAGGAAGATCTCCCTGTCATCACTAGCCTAAACATATTTATGTAGTTATTTTTCTGTTGTCACTGTAATAAAATACCTGTTAAGATCATTTGAACAAGTAGAAAGACTTGTTTTTCTTGATGGTTTCAGTGTTTCCAGTTCATGGTTCATTGGCTGTTTTCTGTCTATGGGCAAGGCAGAGCCTCCTGTAGGGACCTCAGGAAGAAGCAGCTCACTCTATGACATGCCAATCAATGAAAGAGAGAGAGAGAAAGGGCTCGAGTCACCGTATTTCATCAAGGGCACACAACCAATGACTGAATTTTGTTTTTGTTCTAAATCTTAACCCTCTACAGGGTTCTGCCAGCTCCTGGTACACACATCAACTTGGGACCATACCTTCAATACATGAAACTTTAGAATATGCCTAAGACAAATACAAAATATTCTATTTCCATTTATATTAAGTACCTAATATATTTCAAAAACTATATCTAACATTGTCTTGACTACTTCATTTACTCATTTATCAATTAATTTTATATTTATCCAATCAATACTATGCTATAAGAACAAAAGAATATCTTTGTTTTGAAAGGGTTCATGAGTGGGGGCTGAATGCATTGGGCAAAGGCTTATAAAATATTTGAAATGTCATTGACTCGCTTACAGGATGGTAAAATGTGTTTCTGTTGTCAACCCCACTTTACTAGAGATTACTTTTCTAAGTATCATATTTATATTGTCATTATTCTCACAGACAGATATGTACCAAACATTCAGTACAGTCTAAATGCATACCCTCGTGTGATTGCAATCTTAGTAGCATATTTCTGTACTGTGTTTAGCCCAAGTTATTTTTTTGGAAACCTATTAGAATCAAGCATGGGAAGGAGTGAGTATGGCCCATTATCTCTGGCATATTAAAACACTATCTGTGAATAAACATGTGCAAATCATTTTGACAACTACAGTAATGTAAACGACATTTGGATGAAATATATTTCTTGAATGCTGCACAAGAAATGTTTCTTGAATTTTATCACCCTGTTTGTAGTGATATTCTAGTTAGTATAAGAGGTCTTAATTTTGGGTCAGCTAAAAAGTTCTGAAATTACTTCCTTTTGTATGCATATGTATAATCTTTACTGACTGACAATTATTTACATATCAGTGCTTCAGTGTTAAACTTATGGAGGTTTTTGGACTCAATAGCAATCGAAAACGTTAGCATTAAAATATAAATGGATAGGATCACATGAGGTAGGTTTGGGGTACTATGGAGGGGCCCCAAAACAGCCTGATAACACAGACACCATGGCAGGCTTAGGGGCCTAGACACAGCTTTTGTGACAGGCTTACTAGCAGGCAAAAGCCTTAAGCTAATACCACCCAGGGATCTACCCTGGAATGAGGAAGTACCTAACATCCCAAATATTCCAACCATTAGATAAGATGGCCAGATGTCCCTGAGTCTAGCACACACTTATTTTTGTTATACTGATACCCATAGGCAGTTTTCAGCAAATCAATGTCCTGAACCCTGGAAATGCCCTCACCCCAACCTCTGCTATTATAAAAACTCGGCCCCACCTAAGCTCAGGGCTCTCTGCTCTCACTGTTGAGTCTGATAGATAGTGAGACCAAGCTCGTAGCTTGAGGAGAATAAAGGCTCTTTGCTTTTACATGAGGGATTCGGTACATGGTGGTCTTTTGGGGGTCCCGGTGATCTGTGCATAACAGTACCATGTAAATTTCCAAAAATCCTGGGATGAATCTTTGATTCAGTAGACTTTGGTCTTTGGTCTGTGTTCTTGTGGCTATTGTTGATATTAACCCTGTTTCTGTTTTCTAGAGCATATTGGCAGCTTTTCTAGAGATTGCTTGTCTTTTGGTCTTTTTGTTTCTTTTCATTTTAAATTCAGAAATCCTCATGGCATTTCAAAATATAAATAATATAAATACATGTAAGTTTAAACACTCTACTATCATTTAAGACAATGTTGACCTTCAGAAATGTGTACAGTTTGTTTAAGTTATATACATGAAAATTATTTTCATTTTAAGTGTTGAAGATTTGGAAATGCTGCCCTGGGAACATTTTGGTTATAAAATCAAATGAAGACAAATTAAAGAAATTATAATGGTTTTCTATTAATGTTATATTAACAGTCATAATTCTAGTGCCTTGTAACTTTTAAACTTCAGGGACATTATAATAGGAGAAAAATGTTCATTGACTCATTTCACTCCTTCAATGCAACCTACGGAATAAAATTATGACAGGGAGAAATGGTGCTGTGACTCATTGAGTTACTTCCCACTCAGGAGTGTGTAGAACCTGGGTCATGTGAAGGATCCTGATATGGAAAGAGTCTACAGACTGTGGATTTCCACTGTGAGCTTCTTGTTTTTAGCAGGTAAAGTAGAAAAGGAGAAAGCATGGACGTAGACAGTCCTAGGTAGGCCCAGGATCCAGCTTTCCTCATTTGAATGCATCCCCATATATCAACCAAGGTTGCTCCTGAGATCTCTCTGATTTCTGCATTTGAGATCTGGACTCTGAAATCTACCGATTTGCTGCAAACCGGAAGTCTGGTAACTGTGGATGGGGGTTTGAAGTCAGGTTTCCTTGAGTTAAATTCTAGAGCCCTTTCCCATTTTCTTCACTGCAATGAAGGTGATAAGTAAGACATACATATGTATGCTTTCAAATTTTGTGCTGGCTTGAATAGACTCATACTTCCTAAGAATGTGTTCATTTGTTTGGCAGGGAAACTTTAGCCCACCTTCTCCAATCCTCATATTGGCTCTGCTGCTTTCTTGAGAAGACAATGCAAGTTGACAATTTCTTTCATATTATTGTTCAGGAAGCATACATCCATTTTTATCATTGTTCAACAAAATGATTAAAAATAGCACCACCTGGCCCTGCCAAAGCAGACAGCCCATTCATCATCTTTCCACATCAGTGATTGATTTCCCCCATCTTCATTTTAGCTACAAGAGCTCAGTATTTCTAAGACATATCCTTGCAGAGCCTGTTCAATGTTCATTGTCAAAATTATACATACTTCACACAGCCAAGACTTTCTCCTTCTGTAGTAGCCTTATTCAACAGTGTTTGGAGTTTCAGGACCCTAGCCTCTTTAATATATATATACCAAAATAAGCTGATTAAAAAAAAAAAAAAGCTAAAAGGCATTATCTTTGAAGTCCCTTCCTACCCCTGTAGAGTGCACCAGAATGACAAGGTGGAGATCAAAGCCCCCGGGCTCTAAAGCAGCCGAAGCATTGTCACACAGGGTTATTGCCCTGTCTTTCTGAGCTGGCTTGCACCAGAGAGACCAGACCTCTCTGCAACATGTTTGCTTCACTCAACAATAAGCCACTGTATTGGATGCACCACTTTTTTAAAGGCCATTGACATCTTCCAGTAGTCTCTCACTTTCAGCCCTCTGAACTTTTATAAAGTCTTCTGCATAGTAGTTTGCTATGTGTCCTTGGGGTAGTCACTGTTACTCTCTCAAAGACTTCGTCTGCAAAACAAGAAGGTGGGCTTAAGTGACCTATGCCATTCTTCTCAGTTTGACAAGTCATTAGTTTTTAGTTTGTACCTTTAATCAATTCCCGAAGCAGTACAAATTAATACTAAGTCACATATTGATTGATTGCTTTGACTTTGGTATGAATGCTCCTATCCATGCATTTCTTTGATAAAATGATCATTGCCACATACATTTCATAAACTGAGCACAAACATTTTCTTCAAGCATGAATGACTGACATATTTAAAACTGAAAACTTCATTGAGAATGAATTTTGAAGAATAGAAGGCTCCACATAAGCACATCACCCTTCCTATACGATTAACAAATTAGGTTCCTGTTATTCTGTGTCCTGTGCTTTCTTTTGGTTCTCATGGAGTTAATTTTGCAGCTGTTGTTCTTGCATATAATTTTAGTCCCCATTTTGAACTATACCTCTAAAAAAGGTACATGTGTGCTGCATATGTAACTTTTTTCACCTGTAACTTTAATAATTATCTGTTCATATTACGGAGTGCTTCTTGGATGCATGGTACAGGACCAATGCAGTTTCCAGCAGGGAACTGCATTTATATTAGAATTTTGTCTTATGAAAGAGACCCTTTAAAAGCCATTTCTCTAAATATGATGAGATTTGCTGTGGAACAGATAAAAGCTGACATCTTCGCCTTCACATTTGGCTGTAGCAGTCTGGCTCTGTTGTGCTTTCCTAGAGAAGATTCAAACTAATTTCTTTACATTTTATTGGTTAATTTCGGGTGTGAATATGTGTGGGCTGGAGCATGTCATAACATGCCTAGGTAGGTAAGAGGACAGCATTTTGGAGTTGCTTTTTTCTTTTACTATTGATGTCGATTCTCTCCTTTTACCAGGGACTGGACTCAGGTCCTCAGGCTTGGTGGCAGCTGCTTTCACCAACCTGAAGGCTATTCATTCAGTTATTAAGTATCACTGGGAAACTTGAGTATGGGCTATCTTCATGTTTGTCCATTTTAAAATAAGTTATTTCTTGAGGTACAGTAGGTAAAATATATCTGAAAAGTAACTTCAAAGTAATTGGTTGTGTGTGAATGTAGATATGTGCACTTATTATAGAAACAGGGTAGTCATGTATTGCATAATGATGTTTTGGTCAACAATCAACTACATGTGCAGTAGTAATCCCATGAGAGTGTGTTGCTTAGTGATCCCCTGGGCTTTTTGATTTGTGTAAGCACATTCTTTTATGTTTGTGCAATGTTATTGCCTAATGATAAATTTCTTAGACCATATTCCTTTCATGAAGCAACATACCACCAGGTCTAAGAGTTCAGGCTTTCAAATCAGAATGCCATGGTTTAAAAAACAGAGTGAATGGGTTCCTTAACCTGTATCTGAGTTCCTTCATCTGGGAGGTCAATGACGGTCTGTGTCTTGAAAGGCTGTGGGAAATAATAAGCACAGAATGCTTAGAATGCGGCTGACACCAATAACTTGGCAAGTAAAATGAGAATAATAAAAACCTCATTCTTTAGATATCATTAGCATGTATGTTAGGAAATGGATTTGGGTATTCTTTAAATATATAACAATAATAAGAAAACAGAAAGAAAATAGAAAGGAGTTAAAAGTTAAAAATACCAGTTAAAGAAATAAAATTTGCAAAGATGCAGGGAGACAGCCTCGTCAGCAAAGTGACCTCATCTAGAAAACTGGGGTAGGGGGCCAAAGGACTTGTAGGATACTTTTCAATTTGGTAGTCATTTTTCTTTTTTCAGTTTGCACCCTTTAATCAACTCCTAAAGCAATGCAGCTCTCTCTTAAATTAATACTAAGTCACATGTTGATTGATCGCTTCAGCTTTGCGCCTAAACGGAACCCACATCAAAGAGTTGTGCACGGTGGCACCGACTTCTAATGTCACTGCTGGGAAGGAGTGTTAGGAGGTTCCCTGGGACTCACTGACTTAGGCCACTCAGTGACTTCATCACGCAAGAGATCATGTCTCAAACAAACAAACAAACAAACAAACAAGCAAGCAAACAAACCAAGATGGTGGTTTCTGAAGAATAACACCAGAGCTTGTTCTCTGGCCTCCACATGTACATGCCTACACCCCACACTTGCATGCTTCCATGCACTGTATCACTCACATACTTGGATGCACCTGTGCATCTATACTCATCCCCATACTTGAACTCAAGAGTTCCCATACAGGAATGGACACACATGCACCCACCCACATACTACCCCCTAAAAAATTTGCAAAATGTTTGGGGTTCTCTTCATTAGCATAAAAACCTTTCTTCTTGCCAGTGAGTGAGGAGCCAATGAAAGAACAAAGAAAGGTTGCTTCCTATGTAATTATCAGTGAAGAACGTGTTTTGTAAAAGCTGGTGATGTTCATCAGCAGTACAGTGATTGACTCATTTGGTCCATAACATTACAGGGGTAGAAAGGTATTTAATAAATAGTGTGTAATGGGAATCATGGTGGATGGCAAGATAAATATCAAGTAAACTTTACCATTTGGAATTTGAAATTTGTTCACATTGTATTTATATAGCATTTTATCAGAAATGAAAAACATTTTACAATGTGCTATGAATATATTTAAAGTGGATTTCACAAAATGTTTGAGTAGTAGTGTAAGAATAGAATAAAAAAATATGGTTGGTTGGAAAATAAGATACTGATTCATAGAATACTTCATGACTGAAACATGTGCTAGCCACTGGCTAATGAGGGTAAAGCATAAAAAGTTCAGTTTATAGAAATTTAAATTAGAAGGTGCCTTTATCTTGATATTAATGTGTAATTCTTTTAACTCATAAATATAAACATAATAAACAATGCATATCATAATTTTTAGTCCTTGAAAAATCATGCAGTTTGTTGTGCAGAGAATTCTAATGTGAGTGTGCATATTGGAAAGACTACTTAGGCCTCTATTTTCACTTATTAAAATGAAGGGCCAGGACTGTTCTCTATAGTGTCTTCCAATCTGACTATTCAGTGGATATTTTTTCTTATAAACAATTAAATGGTAACAGTTTTCTGTAGCTGGAGGGCTTCTCTCCAGGTTCCCCAAGCCCCGCAGTCCCACAATCCACTTATAAAATAATCACTCAGATGCTTATATCAATTATAAACTGTATGGCCGTGGCAGGCTTCTTGCTAACTGCTCTTTTATCTTAAATTAACCCATTTCTATAAATCTATACCTTGCCACGTGGCTGGTGGCTTACCAGAGTCTCTACATGCTGCTTGTCCTGGCGGTGGCTGCAGTCTCTCTCCCCCAGCCTCCCGCTTCCCAGAATTCTCCTCTCTCCTTGTCCCACCTACCTCCTGCCTGGTCATTGGCCATCAGTGTTTTATTTATATAGAACAATATCCACAGCAGTTTTCTTTCATGGCCATCATTTGCCTTTCTTTCTCATCAAAGAACTCCTCCTTACAGATGTTAATATTAAATACTTTCTGTGGAATGATGTCATCTTTTTCAGTCTGTTCTTACATAGCCGTATTTATTTTTCTTGTGTGTGGTATTTTAGAAATCTTCATAGTAGGCTTAATTCATATAATTCTTAGTGATAAAAAAAACACAGTCCTGATTTCAGTTAAAAAACTTGGTAAATTTTCCTTCACACTGTACCTATAAGCTTGCCGATAACACCTAAAAATATCTATTGCATTTAACACCATATGCTATCGACTCATCTGCCTTCACTAGTAATCCATCCTTTTTATAGTCCCCTATCATCTATACTGGTCTTAGGCTTCACTAAAGAAACATGAAGAGTTGCTTGGTGATGTGGAGGCAAAAAGCTACGATAAGAAACAAACAGATATTCCTACATGAGTATGCCAAACACAAAAGGAATTGAAGAGGTGGCAAAGCATATTGAATTTCTTTCTCATTTAGCCTGCTTCCTGGTTTTCATTATTCCTTTTTAATCCGCACGAGGCCCTCCTTCATTTCTTTCAGAGCCTGCCAATAGCCTATTTTCATAATAGGTAGTTTTCTGGCAACAGTGAGCTGTGCTTGTTATGAGACAGAGCTTATCTTGGATCCTTCCAATTTACTAATGTACCAGTTCACATTTTCTATTATATACCTACTGTGTGCAAACTGATAAGGGAGTCAGCATTTTAAAGTCTTATAGTGCATAACTAAAGAAAAGCTTTGAGGCTAGAATATTTGCTTTTAATTTGTGTTTTCTGTTGCCTGCTATATGTGTGCCCTTATTTACCTTCTATAAGTCTCAGGTTATTGTCTACAAAATGTAGATAATGCTTGTATATACTTCAGTGATTGGTTTAAGGAATAAAACATCTTGCAAAAATTTTCCATTCATGAAACTCATTAGTTGCGTTAGTTTTAGGAGAAAGAGAGAGAGAGAGAGAGAGAGAGAGAGAGAGAGAGAGAGAGAGAGAGAGAGAGAGAGAGAGAGAGAATTCACTAACATATGTGTCTGTGTTATAGGCATTTTAGAATATTAGCATAATAGAGGAGTATGGTGGGCAAGTGCCATTGGTATTGGTCTATTGGTCATGTGTCATTATGTGATGACAACGTGGAATTCATTTATCAGCTTGTAAGAAATGAATGAGAGTCATGTTGAGGAAATCTTTGTGACCAGAAACAGAAACAGGTTGCCTTTGTCTCTTTTCCTCTCCTTCTCTTCCTACTGTTTCTCTGTGAGCAGATTTGATCAGACATTCTCGTGAAGACAAAGGGAACGGAGGGATTTCTAATTTCACCCTACTTTCTCTTGGCTTGCGTGCTAGACTGTTATAATGAAGTAAGATTATAGGAGTATACATTTAATCTAGACTTTCCCATTTGGACCTGATGATATAAGCAAAAGTGGCTAAAAAAAAAGTAGCTAGTTATGTCTGGAAAATAACTCCATCTATGTCAGAGCATTTGGCACACGGGGAAGCATCTTTAGTGAGCTCCTTTATTAAAACTGAAGTTGCGAGAATGGGGTTAACAATAAAAAAGCATGCACTGAATCTGTGCCTTTTAATAGCTTGTATTGTGAAAACTGCTTCATCTCATAATAGTATTCCCATTGACTCACAGTCCCAAAACATTAGATAATCTGTTTTCTGGAAATTTAGAACAGAGTTAGTATGATATATTTTGGTTTGCTTTCCACTTCTTTCTTCTTTGAGTGCAAAGGACATATTGGTGCCTGTAAAACCTGTTTAAAAGGGGGTGTGTGATTTAATAAAAAGAAGTTCAAAAAGGAGAGAGTGCAGGGTGAGTGAGGGCACCTTGCAGGCAACTGGATCTGGTGAGTTATTGCAATGTCATAAAATTCTGTGTATTATCAAGAAGGTACCCCAGAAAGCCTTTCTCATGATGCCTCTTGTTATAAGGAATCCCCTGCTCTCACAAATGTCCTTGTATGAAAGAATCTATGGCCAACTTCAAACTTGGAAGGTATTATCAACATACAGGAAGGATAAACAAATCCAAAGTCTGTGTCTCCCTTGGATGACCTACCCTGAAACCTCCACGTAAGCAAAGATTTTTCTGTACTCTGCACAGCAGAGTATGCATGTGTCTTTCTTCAAATATAAAGCTGTGTGCAAATAATTCATAAGGGTATGTGTGTATGTGTGTGCATGCAGGTGTGTGTAATATATATGTATATGTGTGCTCATTTGTGTGGAAGCCAGAGAGTGATGGATGAGCATCTTCTGCAGTTACTTTCTCCATTTTTGTTTTTGAGACAGGATCTCACATGGAGCCTGGAGCTTAATGGTTGGCTAGAGTGGCTGGTCAGGAAGTCCAAGGGATTCTCGTGTTTGTGTGTTCCCAGCAATGCATTAGAGCAACATGCCACTGCACCCAGGTTTTTTTTTTTTAATTTTTTAAGATTTATTTTACTTTTAATTTTATGAATGTATGTGTGTCTCTGTTGATATGTGCACCTTGTACGCAAGTGTTTGAGGAGGCCAATGGTATCCAGTCCCCTGGACTAGAACTAAGATACAAGAATCTTTGAGCTACCTGATGTGAATGCTGGTCATCAAACTCAGGTCTTCTGTAAGAACAATACACATGCTTAACTTTGGAGCCATCTCCACAGCCCTGCATCCAGCTTTTTAGATGGATGTTGGAAATCAATCAACTGAGGTCCTCATGCCTTCATTGTAAACATTTTAATTACTGACCATTTCTTCCAGAATGAAGGATTTATGGTGTTTCTTTTGGTGTTATAGTACTCGGAAAAAATGTATTTCTAAAGGAACCTAAAATCACAAATTCTAACTGGTGAAATAACTATGAATATTTCAAAAAATACATATCAGAAAAGTGTTTATAAGAAGAGCTGAAATCTTTGTAAATGGCCTTAGATTTTCACTAAATTTATGCAGGAAAAATAAGTGTGATACATTTCACAGTCATTAAAATAGCAATGGATTTCAGAGAAACATTAAGTAAAAAGAGAAGAGAGTATTTACAAACTTGTTATAATGGACTGATACCATAAATGAATAAAGGAACGTTATAGCCTAAAATATGAAGATAAAGGAAACAATATCAAAATGATTATAGGACCTAAGCAGACAACTTCCTAAAGAAGACATATAGATGACAAATAATTATATGTAAATACCTCAATACTATCACAATGAAGGCCAAGTTTTCATAATATGAACCTTTTGGGGAGCTCACTCAAACCATATCCAAATCACATGACTAAAGTTTAATTTTTTTTTGTTTTGTTTTGTTTGCTTTTGACCTGGTGGAATCTACAAACACCATGCATTTCCATTAGTAACTGAATGGATAATCAAACTAGAGTGGGTCCATATAGTTTGTAGTTGGAAAACCAGCAAGTCCAGTACTGATGTGTGGGAGACAAGTGAGTTTCCCATGCTTTATGAGTGAAGTTAAGTCAAAGGTCTATACACTGTGTCATTCCATGTGTGGGATACTGTAGAATAGAGAAAACTTTGTGGGAAGGAAGCAACACTGGACTGTCAGGTGTGGCCCAACTGGGAAATTGTTTCTGGTTCTATTATGCATGTGGTTATGGTTGATGAAGGAAGGACTGTTCCTCATTGCAGCAGGCTACTGTGAGGAGCACAGTTCCTTGAGAGAACCCAGGCACAGCACTGTCTGCCAGAACCATTGAGCTCTCTGTGTGGCCACAAGTAGTGTATGTGCTTTCATGTAGAGAGTGTCTGGACTTAGACATACGAATTTTCTAAGGTGAATAAAATATAATGAACTCTGACTAAAAAATACCAACCCCTTTTGATTCTTTGCAGAAGAATGTCCAAGGAAGTAAAGTCTCAAACCACAATCTGTAGTTTGTAAATCTTCTTTACTCTAGCTGCCACAAACTGGATGGAGTCCAATTGGGGTTAATGGCTTTTGGCATGAAGAGCTCTACTTAGTCATCCATTAATCCCCAAAGAAATGTCCAGGTCCTAAATTATTATTGATTCATTGAAAAGCTCTTGCAGCCTAACAAATATCACTTGCTCCGAAATAACTCAGGGTATGTGCGTCCTCTCTCCAAGCCTAAGTGCACTCCTGCAGATTGAGAGCAGAGATAGGTGGCCACGTCAGTGGCCATGCAGACCATACTTGGAGCTTTTCCCTTAGTGAGAACCTTATTTTCTAAAATAAACAGAAGTTTTGCACAAATCCATTCAGCATTTTCATCTAAATTTGTAACAGAATCTTCTAGGACCGTTAACTGTTTAAAATACATCAGCAAAAATCCCAGTCTCAGAATGTGGGAGACAGTCTCTTTCACAAGTGACACAGTACTGAGCTATCTTCACATGAAGGGAGAACTCCTGTGAAGAAGAAAGTGACGACCAGTGACTTAAAAAGATTGAGATTTGGGAAATGCAATTTTAGTTTCATTTCTAATATTTATAGTTTATGCTGTGTAACTTGATAAAATGGATTTTTTTGGTCTGATATGTGATAATCATCATCTGAGGGATCATTAGGGCCTTGTTATAAAAATAAAATGAATGTTAATACTGATTGCTCCAAGATGACAACTTTGAATTTCTAAAACAGTTTATTTTCTCAGTTTTAACTTAATCTACTTAATTGTTCAGGTCTCACAAGTACATTTCGTTATACAAGATGAGCAGCATATGAGACGCACTGTGGAAGGGACACGTTCTTTCAAGGTTAGCAACAGGGAGGGATGCACCATAGAAGAACAGATTCTTCCCACTCCTACAGCTTACTGTTCTCTCCCAGGAAGTTAGCAGCCTTTAGTAAGACACCAGGTTGCATTTTTTTTTTTTTTAAATTTCACTTCTTTGCATTTACACACATGCAGGTTGTTTTTTAAAGATTTATTTTTAAAATTATGTGTATATTTGTATGTGGTTATTTATATGAGCACAGGTGCCCATAAAGATCAGAAAAGGTGTCAGGCCCCCTGGAGCTGGAGTTATAAGCAGTTGAAACATGAATGATGGGAACTGAACTGGGGTCTTCTTCAAGAGCAGGAAACACTCTTAACCTCTGACCCATCAATTAAGTCCTCTATTATTCTCATTTTTCTAAATGTATTCTTGTGGGTTGTACTTCCCATTTCCTAGGTATTAGAAATTGGGATGTTTTGAATCTCAATTTAAAGTGTCCATAGTGTTTCCTAGTACGTGACATGGTTTATTAATTGATTTTGGTAAATATTATATTCTTTCTGGTTTTTTAACTACTGAAGTATGCAATATTCATCTACTATGTGGTATCCATATTTAGCCCATGCATATACATAGTTTCTAATTTGTGAATAAAATTCATGATTTATAAAAATGAAAAGTGCTTGCAACTCATTACTGCCAGATTATTCTAGAAGAGACACTTCTAATATATTCAAATTATAGAGCACAAAGCCCTGGACTCTGTCCCCAGCATAGCATTGCAACCTCATAGCACTTGGGAAGTGAAGGCATAAAGATTAAAAAGTCAAGGTCATAGAGGCTAGCCTGTGCTACAAGAGACCCTTTCTCAAAACATTCACAAGACCTCCCTATTTTAATGTGTATCACTAGATTTAATTTTGTTAGACATTGTTTGTCCCAGATCTCATGAAGAAGAAAGCATGGCCATGCTTTAATTGAATTGTCCTAGATATTGGTGAGGCAGAGCATCCTGTCCCACATTTTCACCACATGTCTCGTTCCTTTTCCTTTGTGATTAGCCTCTGTGTTTATGCTTACTTCTGAAGTTTTCAAACCATTTTGTCAACCTTTTGATATTTGCCATTTATATACTGGGCACATATGTGTCATCTAGAAACCACACATACTCTTTTAGACTGCGGTTTGTCTATCTTCCTTTGTAACTTTTCAATTTTATGTGAACAAAATTGTCAATTCTTTATTTCATTTAGGCTGTATTTCCCAGTTGGCACCATCTCCTAAGTTGATTCTGTGTTTTTGGTATACATTTTTATTTAACATATTGTCTTGGATTGATGCATTTCTTGTTCCATTATCTTTTCTTTGTACCCCCTTTTCCCTCACTACCCCAGCACACCTCAGTGAATTCTTTACAGTGACATTCCTATTAGCATCTTTGAATTGTCTCCGACATTAAGAAAAGTTGTGCTCCTGTCTCCTTCTGGATACTGGATTACTTATGTAAAACTCCTGGATCCCAAAATCACAGCTTTGAGGTATTTTTTCTGTGAATTCCTATTAGTGGATATTGAAGATGACCAGTCTGGTGTCAGCATGGTTTCCTTCTAATACAGGTAAATATATATTCCCCTCTCCCTGGAATCTTAGTAGTATAGAAAAATTATTGAAAATTATTTACTCTTTTTGAAACAAATTCTCTGGATCATTTTAAATGTTCCAAAGTTTTACCAAGATGCATAAGTATGAATCTTTTCCCATGAATATTCTTAAATTTTAGTGAACCTACGAAGAGAATTTGAAGGAATTTATTTTGTCTTATGCGTCTTGTCTTTTCAAGCCTAACATTTATTTGGATGGATTACAATCATGAACTGAACTTGTGTTTTGTCAACTCTCCCTCACTTGTGCTTTTTATGTCTCTGGCCTCCTGTATTGCTTTCTGCGAGCAGTCCTCAGCCAGGCGCAGTCTTCTGGAGAATTCACTAGTTTCAGTCAGATTTCTGTCGAATCTATTGAAAGATTTTCTGCCTGGGATGTCTTCTACTTTTTTTTTTTTTTTTTTTTTTTAAATCTTCACTTCTGTCTTCTTTCATTGAAAGACTTTATTTACTTCTCCAAACTGCTGTGTATATTTGTCAACCACCTTAATTTTGACATCTGCTTTCTCCAGTGTGAGTCTGTTTAGTTGAAGTTGGCCTTTCTCTTTGATGAGTGCTGTTCTTTTAAAATGCACTGCTTCCTACCTTTTTGCTTTCCTCAAGGTGAGAGCACATCATGGATGTTATGTTGACTGTCGGTGTACACGTTGTCATTTTAAAAATGAAAAGCTGTGTTCTTGTGGTCAAGGCAGACTAATCGACTCCACAGTTGAATTCAGCTCCACAGTTTAACATCTCTAACCATTGGACAGCTACTAAACCTGCCCATGCCTAAGTTTCTAAAATGTATTACATGTGATTAATGATGACTGGCTTTATGGAGTTGATGGTTTAATTAGAGAATATGCATAAAATGGCAGGAAGTAGTCCCTGGAATGTAATAAGCTTAATGATATGGCTGAGGGTGACTAAGGGGAAAATGACGGTGGTGAAGATTGTGTGTGTGTGGGGTGGAATAGCATTGCAGAGACAGTCGTGATCGTAAGTTCATCAGGACAAACTCTAGTGTCCACTGTCCACGTCCTCACCAAGTCCATTGCCTACTATTGCCTGTGTGGTTCCACATGCTTTGTCAGCACAAGTCAGGAAGAGGAGGCGCTGCCACTGCCTGATGCCCTGGGAGCACTGCCTGCTTGAGTGCCCATGCTCAGGGCTACTACACTTCGGTCTTCTGTATATTGTAGTCTTGGTGATCTTTGGACTTAGCTATTTTTTCCTGCATGCTTTAGTATTTGATTTAGCCTATAAGATCAGTCATCTTTTTCTCTTACTCTTTTTTATTTTCTGGTTCTCTTCTAGATTTTTCAAAATATGTCATTTCTTGGAACTTGGAGAGAAAGACTGGCAAATGTTGAGCCTATGATTTGCATCCAATTTCTTTCTATTTTATTGAAAAATTTAAGTTTAAATATTGCATATCTGAAAAGTTTTGAAATATATGCACACAGTATTTGTACAAAAAGTGGATTTTATAGAGATATAAATAAAATTTGATACAAAGTACAAATCAATTACTCTTTAAAGGGCTTCTCTGATCTCATTCCCATTGCCATGCAGTTGGTTTGGTAATTTCACTACAAGAACCTCTTTGTGTAGTTGCATTTTGGTTGAAATAATGTTGCAACTTTGACTTTATCCATTTGAAACATACAGGTAAGAGACTTTTCTCTTTTATCATGGACTATTAGGTGAGGCGGGGAAAGGCTTTACATTTATTAGAAAGGCTCACCCTTCCTACCCCAGAAAGAGCCTACAGCATAACCCATGATTCAACAGGAAATAACAAAGTCGTTTCTTTTTCATTCTCTTCGTCTGAGAATAAAAGACTCTATACATAGCAGGCAAATGCAGTTGGCAAAGTGTTTGTGTAGAGTTGTGATTGACAGACATTTTTCTCGAAAAAGACAGTGAATACTTTAGTCTACATTACATATCCTTTATCTTGTTTTCTACAAATCTTTAGCACTCATTCTCTGGTAGAGTTTCTCACAGACTCAGGCAGGGAAAGACAGAGAGAGGATTCTGCTGTAGCTTTCAGCATAGCACTTTTCCAGGGGTCTTCAGTTAGTAAGGTAATGCTGTTGGCTGTCTTTGAACACAGTGAAGTGAGACCATGGTCCTCTAAGACTGGACTTGAACATGAACAGTAGAAATAAATGCATTTCTATGTGTCTACCACCGGAATCAAAGCCATTTTATAATAAATATGCACTCTATGATTCTCAAATGCATTGAAAATATGCTGGTATAAAACACCTAAACACTTTAAACTGAAAACTATCTGTAAATAATGATTTTCTTGCCCATCTTGCAATATAAATGACTCAAAAACATCCAGTTTTTAAAATGAATCTTCCAATTCTCTTTATAGTTTGATTATATATGTATTATATTTACTACACTACTATATTATTATAGTAAATATACTATAGTAAATATAGTATATATATTTACCCTCTAATATACAGATTTTTCATTTTGGAAACAGGCCTTTAACCAGCATGTATGTGTGGGTATTCTGATAACATTTACTCATCGTTCTAGTCATGGAGGTGTAGAAACTAGGTGTTAGTTAATTACTACAAGATACTTTCTTAAATGTGAGGCCAGTTGGTGGTCATTATGAAATTTGCTTTTATTGATGATGTTCACTTTAAAGATTTTCAAAGATTTAAGGGATGAAATACATTACATGGGCATGGATAGACTGGTTTTGTACATTTGTAATTAGGTTTTTAATTTTTTTTTCTAGATTGTAATATGGTTACATTTTCCCCTTCTCTTTCCTACCCTCTCATATACTCCTTGCTCTCTTTCAAGTTCATGTCCTCTTTTTTAAATTGTTTTTACACGCATATATACATGTATATTCTTCACCTGCTCAGTCTCTATAAGGTTACATATATGTGTGTTTTCAGGGCTGACCACTTGGTATTAGATAACCAACTGGTGTGCTTTGCTTTGTTTGTATTTTCTCTGTTTTTATGGTACTATGAAAAGGGCTTTGATATTCTGGTACACAGAAGTGATGGCTTTTTTTAAGAGTGAAAAGTAAAAAACAAACAGAAGGAAAAAAGAAGTAGAAACAACGCTAGACTGCACATCTCTGGATGAAGGGTGTTTCTGAAGGTGGGTTTCAGGTCAACTCTGTCACTATTCACTGTCCACTGTCTAGGAAGCAGTCCTGAGGGTTAACACCTTGTGTTGATATTGAGATTATCAAAAGCCCAGCGGGAAGGTGGGCGAGATTCATCACTTAGCATAGGGTGAGACAGGTTGTGACCTTTCTGCTGTAAAGTACAAAGGAGTTCTTCATGAAGAGCAAAACCAGAGTGATCTTAGTGTCTTGCTTGGTGAAGGACAGGCTTTCATCACCAAGGGTAACAGAATTGCCCAAAGTACTGTATTCCTAGAGGTGAGTGACTTCTTATACTTGTTTTATTTTTCAGAAATTCTGTTCCAGTTTAGAATAATATTTGTTAGCAAATCATTTTCACGAAACAATACTGAACCATTGCATCAGAAGCTGGTAGGCTAATTTGATGCTAAATTTGAAAGGTTTGCTCCACAAATGTTTGCCTATTTGATGTCTGTTATCTTAAGTCTTATGTAGTTTACCCTTACCTCCATGATTAAATGACCATGACAATAAACTAACATGAAAGATGAAAGTGTAAATGTTCTCTCTCCCTACTTTTCTCATAGGCAAATACACACACACACACACACACACACACACACACACACACACACACACCGTCTATATAAATCCTTAATGAGATTCTAGGCTTTAGCAATGTCTGTCCCTAGAAGAAAATCCACACTTGATTGGAATCCTTTGTTGTTGGTTATCATTTCTCTAATTTCTGAGCCCGGAGCTCTCAAAGACAGTGTAAAGCAGTTTTTTGTTGTTGTTAATTTTTTGGCTTTGTTTCTTTTGTTTTTTTTTTTTTTCTAGCTAACAGTTCTTTTGCTAAAAAAAAAAAAAGAACTTTTTATATCAGCTCATTTCTGAGCAAAAATGACAAAAATAGAAATCATATCTTAAAACATAACACATTAACAGACAATTCAAATGCTAGTAAGCTGCCTTCCTTCCTCAACAGATAAATTATGCTGATTTCTTCATTATCAGGAAATATCTTTTTATTTCAGAAACTTGTTCTGCCTTTATGACATATTTCACTTCCAAATTAGGGCTTTGATCTTACCTGTCTGGTGGCCAGATAGAGGAGATGCCTGTAATCGCTCTATGATGTTTAATTTGGGGCTGTACATAAGTATGTTAGTGTTATACCTAGAACTATTTGTAGAACTGTTCAGAATCATTTCTCAGAACAGCAGGACATTGAGGGGCATATAGTTCTTCTACCACTGGTTATCTTTATAGATGTAAAACCATGGAACAAGTGTGTAGAAAATATGGTCTTGGCTGACATAAATACATTATGAAAATATGTTGTAAAGTTCTCTGGGACAGTAGGTTGAATAATTGTGATTTTATTACAAGTTTTATGATATATAAAGTACATGGTTGGCATCTGTAAATTTTCTTGGTGTAATAAAAGGAAAGCATTCAATTAGTCTTATCTTCAAATTTGCTAAATTTTTGTGTATTAAATGATTAGCTCCATTCCTTCATGCTTATAATACTATGATTCTTTCTTTAATACTATGATTCCTAATTAATATTTGTTACTTATTTAAAAGACAAAAAGGATAGACACTCTTTAGTGGATTAGAGTTAATAATAAACCAAAATCCTTAACTATGATAGAATCATGGAAATAGAAGGAGACCTAAGAATAATATGTACAAGGAGCTCACACAAGGTTTAGATTTATTTGTGGTTTTGACTCTCTCTTACTTTTCTTATAATTTTTTTAAGTTTATGATGTATTTACAGAAAACAAACAAAATATTGCTGAAAATATGTGGCTTCTAATCATGAGAAAGTTTGTGTTAAATCAGGACAAACATGTTTAAAACAAGTGTGTATATTCTCCACCCTGTTTCAGAAACATAACTGAAGTTCTAAGGCAATGTTACAGGAAAATGTCATTGCATATGTTTAGTGGCACTGGTTATCAGCCTCTTGAAGCTGAAACAGAACCCCCTTTGAGACTGCAGCATGTTCATTGTGAACCCATGGGTGTTTATAGGCAATGAATAAGATTCATTGACACTTACAACTGAAATATAGAGTTAGCCTTTTGTGATTTTGTGTATGGCTTTCCACATTGTAGGCATAGCTGTTAGAACACTCAACTGGGCTTTGGTAAAATCTGTGTATGAAATAATTTACAGTTGAAAATGTAATATATAGTCCTGTTACCATTAGTCAGTCACAAGGGAAGTCATTCTTTTTCTTAGATGCTGTACATCTGACCACTTCTTCATTGTAAATAACTGACCAGGTGCCAAACATGAGAAAACCTGGATCCTAAAGAGTGTCCAAGGAATTTTTAAATAAGACAATACTATGCTGGGAATAGGGGTGGAATTGCTGTCGTCTTGGCCATGGGTGAGGAAGTTCTACCTTTCTTACAGCTGGTGTAACTGTTGCATCTATCAGTCTTAGCTGGAGAATTGACCACATAGTCTTTTCTAAAACTGGAGAGGACATCTTTGATATTTTTAAATTTTTTTTCTTGTTATCAAATAAAATACTGATGGCCCTATAAGATTATATTTTGGGCTTTTAACCTTCTCTATGGTATCTAGGCATAAATGCCAGTAGACATGTACTAAAAGCAAATTAAAAAAAAAAACTCATGAGACATATGAATTATGTAGGAAAGGTGTTTTCCAATGTAATTCTATATACTTAATATAATAAATATAGTTTAAAATTATAGGATGCTGTCACATGATGCTTTAAACATTAGTAATACCTTCTTTTGTTCTATCAAACTTTAATTAGATCCATCGTCATCTCACACTAATACTGGTAATATGTAAGGTTACACATATCAGGGAAGCATCCAGGGATGGAAGCAGCTCAACATCCTGCATGTTTCTCTTTATTGGACTTCAAAGGGGCAAGTGCAAAATCTATTAAGTGATTTAACTCAGTCTCAAATGGGCCTGATTTTTTAGTAATTAAAGGAAACCTATATTAATTACCTATTTATTCACCTAGCTATCCCTGTAGCAGACATTAATTGACATGTGCATGAGCCAAGTATAGCACTTGAAACAATAAAAATATATTCAAATTATATTAATGAAATATTCATTCTAAAACAGTATCAAGGTTAGAAGGACTAACTTTTAAAAAATAAATTGTGATATAGTCATTAATAATAGATTTAGCAGCATTTTAAACATGGATGCAGATTTTGTCATAGGAATATATTTTTACTATAATCAAGAAAATAAAATGTAGTATGGAATAGTATTGAAAATGCCCTTCCATTTAAAAGCAAATCTACCTAATATATGTCAGCATTGCCCAAGTTTTCACAGCCCAGTCTCCAGAATGATTTGTACCAATATTTTAACGGTGTTTTCATCCTGAATGCTGCTATTGTCTTTTTGTCCCATGTGTGCTTAAAAGGAAAGTGCATTCCATGTGCTTAAAAGGAAAGTGCATTGTGGAACACTCTTAAAACACTAGGGACACATAGGGAACTATGGTTCTGGTAAGAAAAGGTGTGATTTCCTCTGATGTCCAGCTCAGAGCTAAGGAGTGGTCTGGTCATCAGCATGCTGCAACACTAAGTCCCAAGAAGAGACTGTCAAGTGTTCTGGTTTTAGATGTTTTATTTTCCTCTGAGTCTGCTGCCATTTTAACAGTTTGAAAAAAAGAATAAAAGAAAGACATCATTTCAAATGTAATGATAAACCATGTTTGAGTCAGGCAGTATGTGCTTTGGATATTTGTATTCAATGTGACTTGTTTGTTTGCTTGTTTTGTTACGTTTTTCAAGACAAGGTTTCTCTGTGTATTCGTGACTGTCTTGGAACTAGCTCTATAGACCAGGCTGGCCTTGAACTCTGAGGTCCGCCTGTCTCTCCCTCCCAAAGTGCTGGAAATGAAGGCATGTGTCACCACTACTGGGCAAAAATCCTGAGAGATAAGGCCACTTTCCCCCCCAGTGCTGGAGAGTAAACCCAGAGCCCTTTGCTAGCTAGGAAGCACTCTGTTACTGACCTACAGCCACAGTCCCATGACTTAGTTTTTGATAGAAGCAGATTTGTGAAGTGACACGAGAGAAGGAGTCTGCCTTTGTGTTTTAGACAGGTTTGAAGTGATGGAGACATAGACCATAGACTCAGAACCTGAGATGTAGATCAGAAGAGGGCAGGGGTGGGCTAGGACCACAGACAGGCTTATGTTCCTTCAAGTTGTATAATACTTCTTAGGATAAAGAAGTTTTTATTGCCATTATCTTTTATTTCATTAAATATTTTACTTCATTTAAAATTTTCTTGCATAACAGTAAATAATTTTACTTCTTATTCTTTACTTGAAACATGTAGACATACATGCATATACTTTGAAATTTTAAGTGACTTGTAGAAAAAGTCTATATAATGCACAAGTTGAAATGTCGTATAAATTTTATATTACTATTATGACATATTGTATATGCTCATATTAAAAAAAGATGAATATTAATGGTTTGCATGGAAGTATAATAAAGGACTTCCTTTTGACTGTGAAAAATTGAACAAAATTACCATCTCTGACCCCAATATATGAGTATAATTATGTTTGCAAAATAGATACAGTGAAAGCACTTTTGATGTGTGCTCATCCCCCCCCCCATATGTGGTACTTTCAATGATAATGAAGTATCCCATTATGGCTGATGGACCAAAGGATATTGAGTTTCACAAATTACTGCTTATGTCATTAACTAACTATCATATCTTCATGGGTCTATTATGCACTTCTTGCAATTAAAAAGAGTTAATTCTATAAATATTAAGTTATTCCTTGAACATTTCTAATGGCCTGTTAAATAATTAACTTCAATCTAAAAGGCATATTTGACCTTTGCTTAGCATTCTTTTTAATTTCCAAAGGAGTTAATGGAATTTCTGAGTTGCTCTTGACTGTTTTAAGTGGGAATCCCAGGCATGTCCAGGAAAGCCTGTTCACTTAGGACATTTAAAATGACATTTAATTGATGGCTGTTTGTGTTACGCTTTGTTTAACTCTCAGAAATGCATATAGGTTTACAGGTTTTTTTTTTTTTTGGTTTTTTGGTTTTTTGGAGACAGGGTTTCTCTGCGTAGCTTTGTGCCTTTCCTGGAGCTCACTTGGTAGCCCAGGCTGGCCTCGAACTCACAGAAATCCGCCTGGCTCTGCCTCCCGAGTGCTGGGATTAAAGGTGTGCGCCACCACCGCCCCGGCAGGTTTACAGTTTTTGATTGCATCAATCTCATACATTATCTAGGGATGTTTTAAGGTTTTTATTCCCAGTTAGAATAAACATTAAATAATTTGTCCTAATATTTTTAGCTCAGAGGGTGCTTAGCTTGTATTAAATATCATGGAATTTATCTTCATTTTGTATCGGTGAGCCATGTGTCTTTACATATCATAGAGAGATAACCAGGCAGAGGAGCTAAGCATAAATGTTCTCTCCAAAACATAAATGAAAAATCATGCATGCAGAGAACCCCAGACAAATGTAAGGGAACTTTTAAGATAACCTAATTTTTAATTTCTGAAAGATATTTCTCAAAGATAGGAAACATTTGAAACATTGATGTGAACAGTTTCCACAGTGTAACAAAACTCTATTGTCTTAGAGTTCTAAACAAGGGAAGCATCCACATTGACATACAGAAGCAAGCAGAGTTCCCCTATGCACTGACTTTTCCTCTAACAACAACAACAACAACAAAAATTGCAAAAATATTTACATGGAAGAGGTTTTCAGTAGTCATCCCTTTCCTCCTTGGAACATAGAGAGTTCACAGGGCAGTACAAAAGACACAAATATGTTAAGAGCAGTATCAACTTAGGGAAAGAGATAAGTCACAGGTCTCTAGTCAAGGGGCGAGATGAACAAAATCTTTATTATAAAATGCTATTCTTTCACATTGCCCCAAAGCCATACTTATTCAGCCTGATTTCCTTTTTGATCATGGGTCATCATAGACAGTAACATGGTTTCTTTGTCATGGGGCATTGACTGATCTCTCTGAGAGCTCTTAGGTTGGCTCTTCCATGTAGTTCTCACACTGTCATTACAATTGTGCATAAAAGATGATGCATCCTCTGAGTGACCATCATGAATTTTTAGTATTGTGTGAGTGTAGAGGCTTATAATTTGTATTCCCATATGTATCCAAGAAGACTTGAAAGTCAGCTACCAAAATGAAGTGGCATAGAGCAGAGTAAAACAGTTTTACCAGTCTATATAGGTATATAGCATTGGCAAAAAATGGAGAACCTGGTATTTCATAGATAGCATATGAGAAAGCCTGGAAGGCAGAAGAGAACATGGCATGTTCAGGAGACTGATGATAGATGTTGAAAATGAACTGTTGTTCTTATGGGATAGACTCATGGATGCCTTGTCAGACAATTAACAGTGTCTTGGGATACCATAGAAAGTTAGAGAGAGAGAGAGAGAGAGAGAGAGAGAGAGAGAGAGAGAGAGAGAGAGAGAGAGAGAGAGAGAGAGAGAGAGAATATGTCTCTGTGTGTAATTTAAACAATACTTTTGAAACATAGCTTTTACATATGTAGTTCTCAAAATTTTTAGCCTCACAAAGCTTGAGGGTCTTGACAATTATTGAGAAGTTCGAGGAACTTTATGTATATATACGGTCATGTTTATTGATATTTGCTGCAGTATAGATCAAAGTCAAGAAAGATTTTACTCAAAGAAATATGAACTGTATCTTCTTTTGTTCCCCAGATTGATGTGATCATCACACCACGAGATAGTGATAGTAAATAGCATTATAATTTTTGTATGTGAATGTTTGTGTACGTAAGCATGTATGTATTTTGTCGAGTAGAAAATCCTTTTCTTTTTAGAATTATAATTTTATAAAGATGAAATATTACCTTTTGCAATTATACTTATGTTACACTTATTCTATATTGGGATGCAGGTCAGAGTTCAAGTTAGGGGGTGGGGGCAAGAGTTGACAGTTGTCTAGATATGACTTTGAGGGGTATGATGAGACAGTGCCACAATCAGAGAGAACTAGTTGATCAAAAAGGGATTTCTTCTAGATCTGGAGTGAGAATAAAAATGTGAGTGTTTAGAGTGATGTAGAAGCCCTAGGTCAGAAAACTAAATGGTCAGCAGTTATAGGACAGCCTTTCCCAAGTAAAATGGTTTCTCATGCTCAGATAAATATGTCATTCTTTGCAGTTACTTAAGCACAAATTCTGACCTCCTTTCTTCAACCCTGCTGAGTAAGCTTGAAAATGCACAATCCCGGATACTGGTATCCTTTTGCCTTTCAAGACTAAGATCTGTCAGGCACACGTCCTGTGGATGTGAGTGAATTACAGTCAAAATGAGAGTAATATGGGATAGAAGCTCATTTCCTTTTCCTGACCTGGCATTTTGTACAAAAAGTCCTTATTAATCATCACAGCTTTTATTGAAATAGTCAAACTGTATTCGTATCGTGAGGGAAGAAGTGGCAGTTTGAATAGCCCAGCAAATTTCTGTTAGAGAGTTTTGTACGGCTGTCTCCACTCTCTGCTAGGGAATCTGGACCGTCAGAGTAGAGAGCATGCTGTCTTGACTCTGCAGAATGGGAGTGTCGTCTCAGGAGTATATGGCTATGTGCTTTATTCTCTCTGTATGCTCACACTGAATGACATAGTTTTGGTATACAGGGCTCAGTTTTTGTTTTTCATTGTGAAAAACTAGAGATCCACAATAGCCAGATGTTTAGCCATTATTTCTTGGACTCTGCAAATAATAACTGGCATAAATGACAAAACCTTAAAAAGCTAAAATTATAAATAAGCCTCTACGATAAAGATTTCATTATGCCCATATTTTCTAATTGTAGAGGAGTCAATTAAGATAAATGTTCCTCATGTTGCCACTATACTTTGAAAACTTTAGAAGCCATGAAAATCATTGTTCATGGTTATAGCTTGAGTGTGTGCTCTCCCATATCTAAATTCTTTCTCTACATGAGCAGAACTAACTCAAGGAGCTGCTGGAGGAGATGATGGTTTTAGTCCACTCTGGGTTAGTATCACTTCACTAGGAATATTAATGTCTGTCTATTCTTAATACTTTCATTCAGAGAAATGCTGGGAAGTATTAAAATAAAACAGACGACGTGATTAAGAGACTGTATAATTTTCCGCATGTGATTAATGACTCAAGAAGTAAATGATGAGCCAAAAGGACAGACTCCTGAGTGAGATGACAGCTGCCTGCAAATGTGAGAATGCAGCTTTCTTTCTCCTCCTTTGCTCAGTTCTGGGTCCCAGACTATGGACGGATACCATCAGCTATTAGGGTCAGTTTTCTCATTTCAATTAACCAAATTGAAGCTCCGCATCACAGACATTGCCAGAGTTATGTGTGGCTAATGGAACTTTTTGTTTGACTACCAAAGTGAAAGCAAAGTTTATAGTACAGCAAATGGGGATTATGATTTTAGGACTCCAATTTGATAACTATTCTCCCTGAAAAAAAAAATGGCCTCTTAATAAAGAACTATGCAGCTGCTTTATGTATACTCTCTATATATTTGTTTGCCATTGCTTTTGGTGATAACATAAACATGTTTCATCTTAATAATATGCTCTCACCTTTTTCACTGGAACCTCAAATACAGGAATAATGACTGTGAGAAAATATATTCACATGGTTTCAACCAAATGGTTTATTTTAAAAAATAGGTAGAGTGAGCAATGGAAATAGATTTTATAATATAAATATAAAGGGGATAAAATATGTGTCCTATTAATTGGTTTATCTGCATCTATATAATTTTGGAAAGGGCATTTTCCAGAAAAAAATAATTAAGCATCAGTTCTACAGTGTTTATAGACCTCTACAAAGACCACAGCACTATTCACAAAAATGTTTATGTGAAATAACAACCGAGATCCAGGGAGAATGGAAGGAACACTCTTATATTGCTGCTAAGTGTGCAAATCATTCACTATGGAAATCAACATGGTAGTCCCTTCAAAAACTAAAAGTAAAACTACCATAGATTATTCACTATGGAAATCAATATAGTAGTTCCTTCAAAAACTAAAAGTAGAACTACATATGACTTGATTATACAAATCCTCAATGCATACCCAAAGGACTGAAAGTCAGTACAATAAAGAGATCAGTACAAATCCATGCAGTACTGTCCACAGAAACAAGTAATGAATCAGCACAGGTGTCTATAGATTAGTAGATAAAGAAAATGTGGTGCATTTATACAATTAAGCTCTATTCAATCATAAAGAAGAATGTAATCATGTTATTCTCAAGAATATATCTGGATGCCATTTGGATCATTCTTTGGTAGTTACTGCTGTATACTAAACAGGATCTAGAATTATTTAGAGATATAACTCTTGGGAATGTCTGTGATAGAAACCTTTGGTTCAGTTAATTAGATGTGAAAACCTACTTTAAAATCAGAGAGCAAGCTAAGCACTAGCATTGAAGTTTTTCTACACCCTGATTGTGAATGTAATGTGATTTGTTGCCTCTAGCTCCAGACACCATGGCACCCTCATATGATGGAATGCATAATTGAACTTTGATCCCAAATAAACCCTTCCTTTCTGAAGTTGCTTTGGTCTGATATTTTGTCATAGCAACAGGTAAGTTTCTTACACAGAAAATTGGTGCCAAAACCTGGGGATACTACTATGATAAACCTGACTGTGTGGTGCTTGGGCCTTTCGAAGTGTTTGTTGGAAGATTGTACAAGAGTTAGGAAACCCTCAAATGCTGTAACTTGAGCTTAACAGTCCACTCTTGTAGGGTTTGGAAGAACAGACAACCAAGAGAAATAAAGACAATGGAGGCCCAGTTCATGATATTTCAGGAGGAACAGGTGCTCTTTAAGAACTAGGAAGCAGGCCATTCATGTTATATTCTGGAGAAGACCCTGTCTGCATCCAACCCACATCCTGTGAGCTTGAATGAAATTGAACTCGAGCAATGAACTCATTATTTTTGGTGGATGAAATTATAAAACAAGAGAACTTTTAGGTATCAGCATGGCTACTTCTCACTGGTTCTGACCCAGGTCTACAATGAGCGAACAATAATAAAAAAGAAGAAAAGATCAAAAATGTGCCTCTTGGTGCAGAAAGGAATGAGTTTAAAGTTGCAACAATGGACTGAGAAGGCAGCTGTAACTGTTCATGAGATTGATGACATTATAGAGAAAGTTCTGTTTAGTGCTGAGCAATAAGAAACATGCACCGAGAATGAGACCCTAACTGCTGAAGACCTCATCTTTTGAAGATGAAAATACATTTGTAAGGCAAGAGAATAAACTGGTAATTTCTGTAAAGGTATTCCTGCTTAAAAACAAATGTTCAGGGAGGTATTTTTTCAGGATCAACACACAGAGGGTGTTACAGCTGTGGCCCAAGAGAGTCAGGCTACATATTAGATTGTCAACAGAACTTAACAAACATAGTTCATGAGGTATGGGTTTCGCAAGTATGAATGATGCAAGATTAAAGGAGTTCTTAAAGCCACTGACGTAGGGCAATTTGCAGTAGATTTGCCGCACACATTGAGGAATGCCTACAAGGAGACCATTTGTGAAGTTGAAGCCTGACTTTCAATGGGGACTCTAGGATGCTGTAGGTGTCCAGATTCTGGGACATCCACTGAGAAAAGCTGCAAACATGGAGTGGAGCTGGGTCAAGAGAACAGCAATAGATGTTGCAGAACACAGAGATGGACAGCAAGTGCTGCCTAAGCCCTTTGGAGCCCTGACAATTACATCATGATTCTCAGATTCCGAATGTAGACCAGAAGAATTTGATTTTTTCACTGCTGGGTTTCAGTTTCTTTTGGATTGAATTTTCCTTGACTTGTCCCATTTCTCTATTTTTGATAATAATGTTTACTTTATATCATTGTATGATGTCAGTATATAGCAAAACACAAGCAAAATAAAACAAAAACAAAATCCAGATATTGTTTGCAATTGATGCCAACTGTTAATGGGAAAGTTAGTTTTCTCCAATGGTGTGTCACCGGGTATTTTAATAACACTTCAGGGCAGGCCCTATGCTCATGAGTAGTTGGCCAACACAAAATAGACTCCATGTTTTGTTTTGGGGTACACTTTTTCATTTTGTTTTGTTTGGGTATTTTTTTATTTTACTGGTTTTCTGTTGGTTTGTTTTGATCTTCACTTTTTTTGTTTTTGTTTTTATTGGGTGAGCATGACTTCGAGTATATAGCAAGGTGGGGAGAATCTAAGAGGTGTTGCAGGAGAGGAAATAACAAGGTCAAATATATAGTATGAAAATGCTTTTAAATAAATAATAATAAGATTGAATAGGCAATTGCCATCAAGAGACTCACGGTGGTTTCAGAACAGAATCTGTACTTAACATTTCGAACAGTAAGGAGGGCTGTTCAAAACAATGAGTACTTTTAACGTCAAACTGAACATATTTTGCATTCTAAGATAACCATGAGACCATGGGGCTGAAGGCTGGAAAGTTACAGCTTCCAAGTGATTTGTTGAATATCAAATTGACAAGGGGTCAACTTGTGCTGTTTATGATTGTCCTCCTGACAGGATCTATAATTATCTAGAAGTCAAACCTCTATACTTGTCTATGAGAGAGCTGCTAGCATACATTAACTGTGGTGGAAAGACTTACCGTAAATATAGTACTACTCTTTGCAGGGTTTTCCTAGACTGAAAAATTAGGTGATAGCAGGCTGAGCACTAGCATTCATCCGTATTTTCTAACTGCAGATACAATGCGACTGTTACCTCAAGCTCCTGCTTTTGTGATTTCTCCACTATGGTGGACTGAATCCTTGAAATATGAGCCAACAGAAGCCCTTCCTTCCCTCCTTAAGTTACTTTTGTTAGGTATTTTTTCAGAGTAACAAGAAAAATAACTAATAGAATCATATTAACCAAAATATCTCAGATTGAGAAAAAAAAGAATTCCATGTTTTGTCTCCTTTGTGAAGCCTAGGTTTTATACAGATATATACATTATATAATTATATATATAATATCCTATGAAGTATGAGTGAGAGTTTCTTGGGAAAGGAAGAGGACAAGAAGTGGTAGGGAGGATATTGGCATACGGGGGAGAATATTGTTCTAGTATATGGTATATTTAAATGAAAGTGTTCTTATGGAACCAGTCACTATACATACTAAATATACGATGATAAAAATAAAGAGACACTAGAAACAAGAAGGAAGCTTGAGTATGAGTCTGTGCGTCTGTGCTGTGTGTGCTTCAGGCAATGTGGTGACAGTAGATTTGGGCGGATATCTTGAGACTTAGCACTTCAAGATATATATAAAACGGAGTGTTTTTCATGAAAAATTTAATTAGCCCCTGAAATACTGTATTTACCAGGCAAATCAATTTAGCAGGTATTAGGGTTATATTGTTTACTATTTATTTACTCATTACTCCCCAGTACATTTGCTATCTATTATGCCTTTATGTTAGGCATTGCTATTGTGGTGTATATTGTCCACTCTTTCTCCTTAGCTTTATTTCAAGTGATAGAAACATATTATGTTCACACATGTTAAACTAACAAATTGGGGTTTGTTGTTTATCCAAATCTTTAGGAGCACTAAAAATTTTGAGTTAGTTTTCCTACATCCTAAATGAAACATTATATTCTTTCAAATGTTTTTATTTACTTTAGGGAAAATTGTAATACTATTAAAAGTGAAGTTTAGAATAAGCAGTTCTTAGAAACGAAGATGGTTTAGGTCAGTTGTTCCTTTTAAACTTACAGAGAATTGAACCATTCAAGTATTTCTGTTCTGTCTGTTGCTGTGAACTCCAAAGCTTACCCATCATATACTAGACATCTAGTGTGGGTGTGGCATTTGAGGTAACAAGATGAGAAATGTGATGAAACAGTGTTGTGACAGCCCGCTTTGTGCTAGCTACTGCACTAGTCTGGAACTACTGACGCAAAATTCATCAAAACCATAAGATGACTTCTCACCTTATGAATTTCACATTACTTTGGAAAACCAATAGATAATTTAGTTCCATGTTAATCAGTGGTGAGTGTCCTGTGGATCTCACAATTTGTTCTTATGAAAACTGCCACTGAAAAGCAAGAAGGAGCCAGCCTTGTGTAAGATAGAAAAGAACCCTGAAATGAGGACATGTGAGGGGTAGGGACACCAAGTGCGAAGGCTTGGGTTTGTATGTCCTTTGACTGTGCAAGAACCAAAGTAGGGAAAGACAATAAGCAAAAGAAGTTAGAGTTGACACAGATACAAGGGCTCGGCCAAGCTGAGGCCAACCCATTGGCAAGTTCTAAGGGTGGGAGCAGTGACAATGTGACACAGGAAATTTTGTCTAATGACTTTAAAGAAATCAGTGCAGGAATTGGAGCAAAGGCCAAGTACTGTGAGCCTAGGAGAGAATAGGAAGATTCAATTGAGACACAGTACATAGAATTCCTTTCATACAGAAGAATAAGGGACAGAAAGTAAAAAGAGAACTTTGATTCAAGGTGACTATTAAAAATGAGATACTACAGTATTTCCGAATGTTCATGAGAATGACCTAATACAAAGAGAACTTGGAATTCAAGTGAAGAGATCCTACTTCTCAGGGGTAAAATTTTTGAATTAGAGAAAGGATGTGGGAGCCCACAGAGGCTTCCTAGTAAGGCCTTACTCAAGGTCAGAAAGTCAGAACTTGTTTTGCTCAGCAGGGCTCCATACTAGGATGATTTGGCCAAAGGTGTGGATACAAGGTGTTTTGAAGTGTCTACATTTGTTGGTACTTTATGCCTCGACCTTGAAAGGGAGGAGGTCTTTTGCCCCTCCCCTTGGTGATGTATAAAAAGGCCATCATGAATTAAACTCAAGACTGCTGGGTACTGACTCAGGGCCCTCCCAAAGCTATCCTGTGTGTCTTATCTTTTTTCTTTGTCTACTTCTACATTTCCTATCTAGCATTTCTCAGTTTCTCACTCCCACCTTCAAGGGATGCTATGATAGGTCAGGGCTGGATCACGACCATGGGCCCAACAAAGGGGCATGTAATCTAAGCAAGCCCCCAAAAACCACAGATTCTGCTGAGTAAAGAGCAAATCCTTCAGGCTGGAGAGATAACTCAGTGATTAAGAACATTAGCTTCTCTTCCAGGTCATGAGTTCAATTCCTAGCAACCACATGGTAGCTCACAACCATCTATAATGGGACATGATGCTCTCTTCTGGCACAAAGGCATACATGCAGATAAAGCATTCATATACATAAAATTAAAAAAAATAAGCCAATTTGTCAACCATAAAAGGAGACACAACAGAGAACAAATCACAGATGGAGATGGGCTGGCGGTACTGGTGACCAGAGAGCTGAGGCAGTCCTTGCACATTATGTACAGGTTTCACTTTTTCCCTGACAGTTGATAATAAGTGAACTAGATACTAGAGAGGTAGTGGAGAAAATAAATACAAATAATTATTATCACATCACATCTGTAGTGAGCTGTGCAAAGCATTAAGTGGATCTGAAATGTGTATCTTATTTTCTCATCTGGATCATGTGCAGAAATGAAAAAAGACATATAGGAACTCAGGGCAAGAGGTACTCGAAGACAATGGAGGTGCCCAAGTTTCTGTGGTGTTCTGTCTGGTTCTCTTATCCACCTATCAGAAGGCTTGATTGTTACTAGAATTAGTGTGGTCTTCCTTGTATTTCAAACCTGGAACCTAATATTTTTTGTAGAACTAATTTCTAAGAGTGAAAATGCTATTACCAGGGAGCTCCCTGATTACTTATCAAGAGGTACAGTTCTTGCTCATGAGTTCCCAGGACAGCTGTTATCATTGGGCCAAGTTGACCCTTTGATATTTTCATTTCATAATCTTAGCCTACAGTGAGACAAACAAACAAAAAAGGTAACTTTACTAATACAAACCCATTACAGTTCTAGATGTAATGATCTAAAAAATGATCCATATCATCGCACTTTATCAAAGACTGAAAAGTGTCCAGAAGGAGAACTGACTCACTACCCAACGTCAACACTATTCATTGCAAAAGGAGGATGGAGAGTATAATTTCTTCCAGCCCTTTGGGTTGTCACCAGCCATTTAGCAATTATTTATGGTAAATAATTTCTTTGAAATCATAACAACTCTATAGATTGACTTTCCCCAATTTGGAGGGGCTGTTAATTTCTAGTGGGCCTCTTTAACTTCTGTGACTGTCTCACCATGGATAAAATAGTCTACCTGAATATTAATATTTATTAAAATTAATATTAATACCTGAAATAGAATATTGACCACTTGAGATTAGAAATGGCTGTGACGACAGAAGTAAAGTATGAAACAGATGTCCAAACTCAGGCAGAAGCAACAAGGCCTGGTATTTCCATAGCATATAGTGATGTCTGTGGCTCAAAATAACCTGCTCTAAACCATTTAGGAGGAAAGGAAATTCTCATCATCCTAATTTGATGTGTGCATGTGCCCAAATATAAACTGAACCCCATTAAAATGTACACTTAAGGCCGGGCGGTGGTGGAGCACACCTTTAATCCCAGCACTCGGGAGGCAGAGCCAGGTGGATCTCTGTGAGTTCAAGGCCAGCCTGGGCTACCAAGTGAGTTCCAGGAAAAGGCACAAAGCTACACAGAGAAACCCTGTCTTGAAAAAAACAAAAAACAAAGCAAAACAAAACAACAACAAAATGTACACTTAATACAAGCTAATTAAAATGCAAAGAAGATCTATTAGAAGGGTACCTGATAACAAATTTCATACGAGAAATAATATATTAGGAATTTATCTGGATTGAGTGGGAGAAAAATTTAAGTTGTTAGCCTTGTTCATGAAATTGAGATGGTAAATTTAACAAATTTTTCTTTAATGGAAAATATTAGAGGAATCATAGTTTAGAGATAATTCTGAATGGAACTGCTGTACAAACCCAGAGTCCATGTAAACCTTTGTTTAGGTTTCAGTGTTTGTCTCCATTTGATTATCACAGCTTTAAATTATGTATTTGGTTATTATTGACTAAAGGTCAGAATCTCATCTTGAGTTAAAATGTCTGACATAATCCAGGAGGAATTAAAGCCAACTGAAATAAATATTTTCTTGAGATATATATATGAACATCTGTATTTTTTAATAAAGTGAGTAATATATATGAACTTCTTCCATGTTGTTTGCACTTTGAACTGATTTTCAGTTACTCACCGCAAAGGATAATGATTTACCCAGGCAAAACAGAATCTCAATAATCTAATAAAGTAGTGACTGATAGGAGTTAACATTTCTATAGGAAGGGTTGCTACCCTTTTGAACCAATGAAAAAAAGCTCCATTTGTTAATGCACAAGGAAGACATATACTGTACATTTCCGAAGAAAATGAAGTAGACAGACCCCACCCCCAGCCCAGACCCGTTATTTGCATTACTGCCCATTCATTTCTACCCACCTGTGGCAGGTCTACTCACACAGCATGTGACCCACTTTCTATTAACTTCTCTTGAGCAAATTACACTCTTCCTTCTTTTCAGACGGCAGGCAGTGAATTTTGGCAATCACGTGAAAACATTTTCTAATTGGGCCAGGGGAACAAAGGTAGCCACAGTTTCCATTTGACTTCCTAATGTTGGAAGGGAACAGAGGACTGTGCTCTTTCCCACAGAAGGCATGACCTTTTCCTCATCAAGCATAATAAATGCCCAAGAGAAACAAAATAATAAGGTCTTCCATTATCGTCATGGGAAAATTAAAGTAGCAGGCTAGACCTATAGGCTACAGGAATGCTATTAATCATAGATGTTATTAGCTTTTTATTTTTTTAATGTCTGTTGGGAGAGGGGGAGAAGCTAAGGTGGCGCCACGAGAAAGGCTTAATTGGCTTATCGGCAGCTCTGTTAAGACTTTCCACCACCTGACATTTCATAATAGCCGAGGAACACAGAACACGCGCCTGTGCTCTTCTCTCCCATGTGTGTGAGATGCATACAAGCTTTAAAGCCACGGAGGGTGCGATTCTGTGTTAGTTTTCCACTGCTGTCCAGGAGAACAACACAAAACACGCTGATGATGTTGAATCACGCCTCTTGTGTTTCAAATCCACCCCTCTTGTTTTAGAAGGTACAAGTTGAGAACAATGTTTTATAGGGAGATAAGGCAGCTCGTCCAGAAATGTAGTGTCAGACACTTTACTGGCCTCTCACAGAGAGTTCCAAATAAAGATAATGCTAAAACCTTTGTTAATGTAAAAATTTAAAACTCAAATGAATGGCAAGGTGAATTTTAACTATTACAGAAAACTACATTGAGAGACAAGCTTGTAAGGCTTTCCTCTTACAAGGACTCATATTTTCTTTAATTGCTGTATCAGTGTCATCATTTATGCATGGCATTTGTTTTGATCATTTGTTTGTCAGCCTTACAAGTCATTGGTTTTACTTAGCCATGCCTAGCATAAAAAAACATCAACAAGAAATTTTACCATTTCTATAAAACTACAGAGAAATCTCCCCCCCACCCCCCATCTCTACATACACTTAACTGTCCTGGAACTCACTGTGATTTCAAGGCTGGCCTTGAATTCACAGAGATCTGCCTGCTTGTGTCTCCGAGGCATGTGCCACTATGTCTAGTAAAATCAGATCTTTTAAAACTTTTAAGTAAATGTTATCTGAGTCATTGACAAACCATTCTAAAACCCTTTAAAAATTCAACTTTTAATCATATAAATCAGTGAAAACCATTAGTTTAAAAGTTATTATTATTAAGTATTAATGAATGGCTGCAATACAGAAGCCTTCCAAAGGCTTTTCTCCACCAGCACTGAGAACAAACCTACATACATTTTCAGTCAATACTGAACCACCATTTTGTAATGTTTCTACTAAGCATTAATGTAGCTAATTTTCTCCATGCATTCAACCCAAACACAGTACTGTCTTTTGAAATCTGAACATAAAAATCTTATGATAAAATAGATTCAATCAGAGAATTATATATTTCCTCTGTAAACATATAACATATGTAAATCACACCTATCTCACTGGTAACACATATACCCACATGCCAGGCTATATGTGTATAGAGTCATTTATACAATTCCTCCCTTTTTTCTTTTTAAGTTTGATTTTTTCACAGTTTTAATTAAAATCACATCACTTACTACTTCTTCCAATTCCTCCCATGCCTCTCCCAATCTCATTTTCTTTATTATTGTTTTATATATATGTAAGTTTATATGCATGCAAAAATATATACATACAATTTTCTGAGCCCATTTTTGCTAGGTGTTGTTTATATTTTACTAAAGAGTCTCCTCAATTCTATGGAACTAGAATAGCTAAGCACGTCACATAATTCCTGACTCTTATTTGAAATCAAAATAGATCTCCATCATTTAATGAGAAGCACATGTAAGTAATGTATACCTACTTCTTCAGATTCAAATTGGAAATTATGTTTGTTATTTCTTTCTTTTCTTAAAATCCAGTGGTGTGTGCTCAACAAAACTTCTTTGATCATACATTTTTTATGGTTTATTTCAGTAGTATAGAATGTACATTAAATGCTCATACAAACCTCAGTGGGAATTGTTCTCTAAGGTGAATATAGCAGAAGTTGGAATCAAATGAGATTTAATATTTGATTATACAACCAGGTTTTTATGTGGGTATGTACCTCATGGTGAAAATCTATCTGCAGTCAAGCACTTATGAATATCTTTCACATAATAACAATAATTTCTAACAAAAATTAGATTAAATGAAAAATTGTCAGTCAAATTCATGTAAAATTAATGATCCTGAATGTGTTTTTCATAAGAAATTTATGGTACCAGCTCTTTCAAAATGCAAAATTGTTTTTGAGACATGATGGCTAACTAAACACGTACTCACTCATAGGAGGATACTAGATGTAAAACAAAGGATGACTAGACTGCTACTCACAACTCCAGGGAGGCTCCCTAGTAAAGAGGACCCTAAGAAAGGCACAGGGATCACCCAACGACAGAGAAATGGATGAGGTCTACACGTTGCGGGGGGAGTGGGGTAATGAAGGCCAAGGATCAGGGGAAAGAGAGCTTAGGGGAGCGGAAGATCCCAGCTCAATCAAGAACAGAGAGGGAGAACAAGGAAAGAGAGACCATGATAAATGAAGACCCCATGGAATAGGAAGAAGCAAAGTGCTAGAGAGGTCCTCAGAAATCCTCAAAGATACCTCCACAATAGACGACTGGCAATGGTCGAGAGAAAGCCCAAACTGACCTACTCTGGTGATAGGATGGCCAAACACTCTAACTGTCTTGGTAGAACTCTCATCCAGTGACTGATGGAAGCAGATGCAGAGATCCACTGCCAGGCCCCAGGTGGAGCTCAGGGAGGGATTGTATGAGTGAGAGATGTTGAGACCATGGTTGGAAAAAGCACAGGGACAAATAGCCAAACTAGTGGAAACACATGAACTATGAACCAATAGCTGAGGAGCCCCCACCTGGATCAGGCCCTCTGGATAAGTGAGACAGTTGATTAGCTTGAGCTGTTTGGGAGGCCCCCAGAGACCGCTACCAGTCTTTAGTGCTTGACCTGGCTTTTTGGAGCCTGGGGCCTATGCTGGGATACTTTGCTCAGCTGGGTGAAAGGAGAAGGGGACTGGACCTGCCTGGACTGAATCTACCAGAATCAGCTGAATCCCCAGGGGAGTCCTTGCCCTGGAGGAGATGGGAATGGGGGTGGATTGGGGGAGTGTGGGGGCGGGGGGCGCGGGAGGAGGGAGGACAGGGGAATCTGTGGCTGATATGTAAAATTAAATTAAATTATAAAATTAAAAAATAAGAAGAAAATTTAAAAAATATTTTAATATTTGTAAATCAGGTAATTGCAATACACTGGGGAGCAAAGAATAAAAGTTTTATTTTTTTTAACTGAAAAAGCAGTCTAACTTTTTTGTTTTCGAAGGAGAGGAGGGATGGAATGACATTTTCTTTGCTGCAAGTGACTAACAGTAGGGCTCTGGGAATTATAGTATTGTTCTAATGGTCACATGGCATACATGGATTCATTTTAACGATGGTCACAATTCCTTGTTTCTCAGAATTAAATCTCTCCGGGCTGTTAGCTTCATTGTGAGTCTTATGATGACAAAACGTTTGAAATGATTCACAACTTGGAGCCTTTTTTCCTTTTCATGGTCTGAGTGTTCTACTAACAAGAAGACTTTAAATGTATCATAAGCTCAGATGATGGGTTTTGGAATGATTCCTGACTAAATACCATAACCAAGTCTAAATTCCTCCATTTCCTACTCTTCTGCAGAGCTAGCAAATGTAAAATGCTGATTACCATATTGCTATATTATTCATCAGGGCAAGGGAAATGACATGTATTTTGTCCAGTATTATTTTAGCTAAAATAAAACTGCAATGGTGCCTGATGTATGGATGCCATAATTCATTATATAAATATTTATTTAGTCAGCAGTTTGCAGAACATTATATATGGTGTATGAAGATAAATTTTTCTTTCTAAACTATTCAGTAAATAAAGAAAACTTCTATTCAAATACAACTATCTTGGGCAGATACAAACTCTACGTTAGTCTTCTAGAGCTTGTGTTTAACATTAAGATCCCTGTTAATGAGCCACTCTTACATTATACTTACTAGGGGGAATGGCATCCCACTTTGTTGCCTTCAGCAAGGATATTACAACCTGTATCTTCCTCGGGCAAACACTCTGCAGCATCTTCATTAGTAATGGCACCTTACTTTCCTGTGCCCCCATGTGTAAACAGCTGCATTCCCCATGTGTATGAATTCATACAATAAATTCATCAAGTAGGGAAAATAATACAAACAGCGATTTTCTATTTGATCCCCACCGAATGTTTTTAGGCACAGCGAGGACTATCAGAGGCAGAAGAAACGAGAGGAAGAGGAGAGCAGGCTGATGTTAGAACATGCTTCACAGGCAGCAGCGTTCCAGTGGCTGTTGTGGTAAAACAACAACTGAGGAATTAATAATTCCCAGTTAGACGAAATAACGAGAAAAGAAATTCTGTGTTTGCAAAACACCATTTGCAGCGGTTTTGCAACTAAGCATATACCTTGAAATACTGTTAATATGAAGATAATAGTTATTCTTTTCCTTGGAAAAATGACTATTCATATAACTCTTTTTAGAGAGTCCCTCTATCATTTGCACAGGCCTGGCCATGTGATCATGTTTTCTGTTCCTCTTAGCCTTCGATGGGGCTAAGTGTATGGAACATACCCAGTGATTTCTACTCTTGTTGTTGTTATTGTTTGTTTGCTTGATTGCTTTTATTTTTTCATTGAAAATACTCTTTCATTCAAAATAGTCTCAAAACTATTGCTTGGTTTGGAGCATTTTTTAATCTTATTGGTCTTTTGCTTGTTATATCCCTCTTTCTGGTTTTGTATTTCATAGTGTGTGTGTGTGTGTGTGTGTGTGTTTTGTGCTTTTCTCTTTTACTGTGTTTTTTCATTGTTGTTTATTGTTTTTAATATGCCTGTTTGTTTTCTAAAGTGAGAGAAAGAAGGCAGAGTTGGTTGGGTAGGGAAGGTCTAGGAGGAAATGAGTGAGGGGAAACTGATTTCTGATGAACTAATACTGGATGGAATCTTGGGAACCTTTCACTTGTGGATTAGACAATTGAAATTATTTGATGACAAAAGCCTAATAAAGTAACTAGGGAAATTGGTTTTTCATGTTTCATAATTTTCATTTTCATAATTTTTTGTACAATCAGTGTTCACGAGGACCCAAAGATTGACTACTGTGTTTCTAGAATGAGAATAATTTGTGAGAGAAAACTCAAGGTGAAGTTAGGCTCCACACAGAAAGCAGATGCAAGGCAGAGAGAGCTGAAGAGAGCTCTAGAGAGGGGTCTCAGCCTTGGCCACAGTTACCTATGGAAGTAAAGGAAGTCAGTGCTTGACTTCCTTGGCTTCATGGACATAGAGCAAAGACTGTGCTGTGATTGCGTGGCTCTAGTTCCCTCAGAATACACAAGAATCCTTCTGTGGATGGTGCAGACAGTTTAAAGCTCAGGCCTCTTCTACCAACTCTTTTAAAGGAAACAGGGACCTCGAGAGACTCTCAAAGATAATCAGATTTTTAATTAGAAGTAGATATGAAAAATGGGATAGAGGGAATTATAAACTGAAGGGAAATGGGCCTTTTGTTAGCATTAACTACAGATCTATCTTAATTCTGATCAGAACAGAGGTGCGGGGCACAGCTACAAACAATTGTTTAATCGTCTGCAGGTACAAGAAGCCTTCAACAATAGGAAGAAGACAGTAGCTACTTGAAGTAGTCAATGGTAGTCTCAAAATCAGTTATTTCTGAAAAAATATTTTAAGGACTAATGCCAGCTTGCTGTGCAAATGCTTCAATTTTTACTGTGCCTTCTATAAAAAATATTAACTTCCTCTCTCCCCTCCGTCTCTTCCTTCTCCCTTCTTCCCCCTCCCCCTCGCCCTCCACCTCTCCCTTCTCCATCAACTCTACTCTATAAATTGTCTTTAGCTTCTCCGATGTACCAGATGGTATATGTAAGAATAAACTGTTAAGCCGGTTGTGGAGGTGCATTCTTTAATCCCAGCACTTGTTCAAGACAAGTCTGATTTGCATAGTGAGTTTCTCTCTGTGTTCCCTGGATTGGTATCCTGGTTTTTATCTCTATACAAGGATGTTTTCTTATGAAGATAAGAGTTCCCCCCAAAAGCCCATTTTCTTCACCCTGCCTCAACACCACAGGCATTCTGAATCCTATTGCCATTTGGAACTATTAACTCTCCAGCTGAAAGAAACATCTGGGAGAATCATTGGTGACACTGTGTGGTGTGATTGACTACATTTACATAGATTCTCTTCAAGTAGGACAACTGGGTCTAAGTATATTGTACTGTATTATTTCTTTTCAAATTCATTGTTCTAGAACTAAAACATTCCCTGTAGTTCTTTGTGTGCATTTGTCTCTAGTATATGCTTCTTTGGAAACCATGAAGCCATATGATTAGGTGAATAGCTATCCCCTTACTCAATATAGAATTGTCATTTTAAGAAAATTATGGATATATCTATATCTATATCTATATCTATCTATCTATCTATCTATCTATCTATCTATCTATCTATCTATCTATGAATGTTTTAAGTTTTTTCCTTAAGGAACAATCCAGGATCCAGAAGTATCAGCCCATTGCCTGTCCTTTTGTCCCAAATATACCATTTAATATTTGCAATACATAATCAGAATTATACAGTACTCTCCTGAAAGTATAGCATTGCAGCTGATGTGAATATTGTAAGGCACATTGTTTATACTATTTTATATCATGTTGATTTCTGAGTTGCAGTTCAAGCTGTTGTAATTCAGTGGGTGTGATAATTTCCTTAGAAAGCCATGATTGTGGTCTGTTTGTTGCTTTACTTTTCTTCGTTAAGCATTCACATGTGGCTGCTAACATACTGAGAATTACTTTTATAAGAAATTGTAAGCATTTTTTTATTCAATATTATTAAGGATAAGTGAGTCACATTTTCAAATTTGTTGAAAAGTTATTTCCATACTTTTTGATCATGCCTGAAAATATTTGACTATCTACCTAAATAATAGGGTCAAACATGCAGGAGTTGACCACAGCAAGGATGTAAAAATTCATTGATTTATAGACGGAGCAGATGACATGGGCAGCAGTCAGAGAGGAACCCTGCTTTGTGACCAGCACGAGCTGTTGTAGGGGCTTCTGTTAAGTCTTAATGACTATGGTTATAATATTGAAAATGACTTCATTATTTATGCCTTCTTTCTGTTTATCTTTTAAATATGAAAACAGAAGCTTATTTTATTGTACTAAATAAATTGCAACCAGCCAATCAAGTGGTCTCAGATTTTCCAAACTATATATATAGCCTTATGGCCAGTGAAATTGTTTGTGGATTTTTGCTTCTAATGGGGTGTACCCATTTGAAGTTCTCCTGATTTTAGGCCTGTTCCTTTCCGTGAGAAGCTAGTGTACACCTCATTAAGACGGGTTCTTAATTCCTGGTGTACATGCAATTTCAGAATTTTCAGAATAGAAATTAAATACTACATTTATTCCAATGATAACAGTTGAAGCAGAACAAAGTTGTATTTCTAAGGCTAGTTAAAATGAAACACTTCAGATATACTCTTCCAATAGGTATCTGTCAGTTTCAGAAAAAAAATGAACTTCATCACTGAGTTTTTCGGCACATGATGTGAGAGATGGAGCTGAGTCATAAGTGAACCTCTCTCTTTTAAAAATTTACATTTATTTAATGTGGATGTGTATGCCACAGCACATATGTGGAGTTCACAGGATACTTTCAGGAGTCTCTCCTCTCCTTCCACTTATGACATCTAGGGATTGAACTTGGATTGTCATGCTTAGCAGTGGGTACCTATGCCTGCTATGATATCCTTCTGCCCCATAAATTGCTATTATAGAGTAAGCAATAGAGTACAGTCTCTTAGAAAACATACAGTAGGTAGAAGCCTTCTGCTACAGATCCAGATGCAAAATGCAAATGTTTTGAAGATGCCCATCTTCTCCTACTACAGAAGTTCCTTTATTTGGGTCAGGGAAGGAAATGTTTCACCTTGCAAGTAAGCTCATGTAGAAATTCATAGTTGTGTTCATTCCTCCCAGACTATCCCTCTATTCTAGATGATAGGTTTCTTCTCTGTGTGAAGACTTTATTAGGTTGGAGTTCTCCCTACAGTTTATTTTCTGTAGTTATTTTTTAAAAAAAACTAAAATGCTTTTTTAAAAAAATTGGTCTGTAGATTTTAGATTGTTGAAATGTTGGCTTTGTTTCCATTCTATCAATCATAAGAAGAGATAGCTACTTGGAAAGCCAGACTGCTAGTTTGGAAAGGAGGGAAGAAAAGAGTGGAGGAATGTAGGGAGAGGGAAAGGTAGGTAGGGAGAGAATGAGAACTAACCTGAGGAGAGATTGGATAAAAAACAGTTATGTCCCTTGAAAAACTTCTGTCTCCATCTGATGAGAAGAATTATGGCTTCATGAAGCAGATCCGATGTCCTCTCAGTTTACTAATCTTTTTATGGAGAAAAATGCCAAACACTTAGAGTTTCTTGCCTCATCTATAGGTAAGAGGAAATCAAAGGATGTTTGTTAAAAACTTTACTTTAAAAATGACATAAAAATCATCTTATAGGAACTAGAAGGAATCAAGGAAGTAGTTCCTTTTTGTTTTCATTCAGCTTTGTGGAAAGCAGTCCAAGAGTACACAATATTTGTATCTAGATTTCATGTAACTGTGATGTTTAGTAACTCATTGAAATTCTTTCAGCAGAATGTTTTTATTTGTTAAAATAGGTTGAGTTAGAAGTAAAAGAAATGTTACTCTGAATTTTAAATACCATGGTCCTTGAAAATAAGGTTCCTGTGCATGTGTGTGACCTGACCAAGTCACATTTCATAGTGTTTGTTTTTACAGTGTTCAGGGGATTTTAGCTGGTTATCCTGTTTAATTCCTGGATATTTTCATCACCTCAAAGGCAACTCCCTAACTCTACCTACTCACTCTGTTTTCTCATCTGTCCAGTCCCTGGTAACTGCTTTCTGACTCTGTATTTCCCTGCTTAGAACATTCTTTATAATTGAAATCATGCATTGTGTGCTGTTTGTATGTGGCTTCTTTCACTTAGCATAATGCGTTAATATTGCACTCTGAGTACTTTAGTCATTTTTATGGCTGATTAATTCTTGTTGTGTTTAAATAAGTAATTTTTTGTTAATCTATCCATCAGTTAGTTGACTTTTGAGTTGTTTCTGCATTTTTAGCTACTATGAATAATGACACTATGAGCATTAATAAACAAATTTTTGAGTGAACATGTGTTTTCAATTTTTTTTAGACATGCATCTAAAGTGCGTTTTCTAGGTCATATTACAACCAACATTTCGAGAGCCTGCTATTCTGTTTTCTAAAAGACTATACCACTGTATATTCTAGTCAGCCTCTATGAAGATGCCAATTTCTCCACATATGCATCAACAATTGTTACTGTTTGCCTTTACTATTCTCAATCAAGGCTAGCCAACTATTCAAATAAAACACAACTCCAATATTTTTATAAATATGGATGCAAAATTCTAAACAAAATTTTAACTAACACTATATAAAACATACATCACATTGCTACTGAGTGGGATTCAGAATGACTTGACTTTGTGATTGAATCACTGCAGTAGCAAATTATGCATAGAGGGAACTTGCCAACTGAAGAACATTGATGGAACATGAGTGGTTGAGACAAGACTTCAGCCCGAATGCTGGCAAGTGGCTTTTCTCTTAATACTGGGACCAACACAATATCAATTACCTGGCTGCTTCTGATGAACATTGTAATATGGGTACTGACCAAGGATTTTAGGAAAAGAGGGAAAAAATGACATCCAAATTGGAAAAGTAAAACTATGTCTGCTGGCAGATGATTTATATAGTATATGCTAAGTGCCTTCTTGCCAGCATGAACTCTTTTTTTTTTTCCCAGCATGAACTCTTATAGTTAATGAATTCATCAGAGTTTCAGTGTACAAGATCAATATGCAAAAAAGAGTGAATTTTATAAAATAGAAGCAACTACATTTGAAATTAAGCTTTAAAAATCCACTTTGAAGACCACATATCCAAGTACTAAATTGTCTTGGGTAACTCAAATTGGAGAGCACAGTTGGTTTTGAATGCTTAATAAATAAACAAAGAACCAAATACATGGAATGACATAAGTTGGGTGTTTAGTAAGAGGGGAGAGGTGGGAGAAGGAAGGATAAATATGATCAACAACATTGGATGAAATTCATAAAAGACTAACAATTTGAAAACCCACCTAAAGTAACATACATAAGTTTCTCTAATTTTCTCAGACATGATTTTCTCAGAAATAGAAATGTGAATTACAGATTTGGACATAGTACCAACACTAGCTTCTTGTGCATGTGCACATGAATGTGTGTGTGCACCTGTGTGTGTGTGTGTGTGTGTGTGTGTGTGTGTGTGTGTGTGTGTTTGATGATGCTGTGAAGTACAAGGACTTGTGCATGCTAGGCCAGTGCTCTTTTCCTGAGTCATTTTACCAACCTTATACTAACTTCTGAGAGCAGAAATGAAAGAGCAGAGAAGCCACTTGCAGAATCCCTTGCTGTCTGAGCTCCTCTAGTGCTTACAGAGAAGCTTGTATCTAGCAGAGCGCTGGATGCACAGCAGTGGCTTGTTGTGCAACCCCAAAGGATGGAATGTGCAACTTTGCAGCTGTTTACTCTGCTGAACATGGGAACTCTCTGCTCCGTTGACATTTCTTTCTCCCTGATTGCCTTTCTTTCCAAACATTTTCCCGGAAAATAGTCCAGTTTCTAGGACTGATACTTTTAGAACAAAGCAAAAAACTTTGGCCCAGAAACATCTGAGAGCAATTGAACAAGGAAAGTAAATAAAGCATTCCGGTCCCTGTCTGCTTAAAGCAATGTGACAGGGCATTTCCTATCCAAGGAGACTGGTTGTTAGGGATGCCTCACAATTAACCTTTTTGTTACTGGAGCAGTCTCCACTGTTTCCAGTGGGCATTATCAACCTGCTGTGATCCACCAAGGCTTCAAGACCAGAATGCTATATTAAATTATCTATCGTTTTAAATGTCATTTAAAATTAAGTGATATTTCAAGTGAGAAATAACCAGAAAAAATAATTCACAAGAAGAGTCAAACACATAATTTGAGAGGAACTTGTTCTTCCCCTACATTGAAACAGAAGTAGACTCCTTTTAATTTAGTACTGAATGCTGTAATTATTTCAGTAATTTTGTGTATATGGCCATAACAAGAGGTGACCACTTACTCATTACTAATGTTACCTTAGGCATACTGTAAATGTATGCTCTCTTAAATTATTGTGTATATTGACAATTTGGGCTAAATAGTATTTATTGTTGTGGAAGCTGTTCTGTGTATAGCAAAATTAACTATATGACAACCAGCTTCTGCCTAGTAGACACCAGTGGTGGATTCTCCCTACTCTGAAGTCAAAATATCTTATGGAGCATAATGTGAGTTAGCTGAGAACTTCCCAATGTCACCTCAGTTTTTGTTTTAAAGGTATACTTATAATTCCACTTTTATATCCCTAAAATACAAAGCTCAGTGAGATCATGTTTCTTGTTCAAAAATACCTAGCAGATACAGCCAAAACCAAAATTTGAAGTCGTGCTTATTTTGATGAGTACATGGACCATATTGACCAACGGAGTCTCCTGTCTTTTGTTCTGTTTTGTTTTTTTTTTTTTTTTTTTCTCTCTCTCTTTTATTGAAACAAAGTCTTACCATGTCACCCTGGCTAATGTAGAACTCACCATGAAGACCAGTCTGGCTTTAAGCTCACAGAATTCCACCACCTCTGCCTCCTGAGTGCTGGGATTAAAGGCATGCATCGCCATGTCTGGCTCTATTCTTCCTTTTGATGAAGTGATGGGGATATTTGAAAAAACACAGACCTTCAAAGAAAGCCTACATGCACTGCTCTGAGGTCCCTAGTAAGAAGGCACTTTAGGCATCTGGTTGACCTCATAGGACAAGCCTCATCTATATTCACCCTGCTCATTTCCTGTTGTTGTGTTTGGAGGATTTGTGAGTCAGAATTCCTCTGATGATTTGGGGAAGAGGCCTGATGATCCCGAGTTTTTGTCCTACAAATGTAAATACAGGCTGGTGATAGAACTTCTGTAGAAGTTCTAGATATCTATGTGTATAGCACTTTGGTTAGGATGACCTGTGGCACCATGTGTAAAGCCCACGCAACATGAAATGGACCATTGAGCTCTGTATATATCAGATATCAGATTTTAAATCTGATTTAAGTCCAGAGCCTTGACAATTAGATTTTAGTTTTATATACCAGCCTTGCTTTCCCATAAGAACTTACTGTACATTTTCTTGTTGAACACCCGGAGTGAGTGTAAGACCAAGACACTTGTCATCAACACTGCTTTACTGCAGGTACTTTCATGTGTTTTACTGATCCAACTTTTGCTTGTTGACTTTCTGAGGAAATGGTAGGCAGTGTCATATAGTCTGCTACTGTAGACATGAATGAGAGACTGCAGAAATGATTTACTTATTTATTTAGTTATTCACTTGCTCAGGTATTATCAATCCCTCTCCATGCACTGGATTCCTTGCAGAGTGCTATGTGAAAGTGAAATTCTGCATTTTCTATGAAATTGTTCTTGGGAGATGTAAAAGGCAGTGCCTTCGTGCAATGGAATTGCTCTCAGGTCCCAAGTTGCACATTTTCTAGCTGTCTGGCTATTCACCAACTGTTTAACCTCCCTTTGCTGTTTTCTTTCAAGTAAATAAATGGAACCATACATAAATGGCAAACTTCTGTCACTGACAATCATATTTATTCATGATCTTCTGACATAGACTAAGTAAATATTTCATGTATGACTTTTCAGTGAAATTCACTTGTGAACTGGTGTATTTGCAGCACCATTTTTTTTTAAAAGCATACTTAATTTTTTTTCTTTAGGAACATGATGGCTAAGTAGATTATCTTGCTGAATACTGTGAAATCACCACTTGTGGAGTTTAATGCACTTATCTATAATTAGTCTTTGAACTTCACTCAAGAGCTGTGACTGCACATGGCTGGTGGCAGACAGCTAGGCCATGTCTGTCTTGGCTTGGTTCACCAGCAGTTTTGTGAACTGTGATTTTCATTCTACTTAGAATGAGTCTAGTATATAATTACATATAGGCTTTATTTTATATCTTTTATGAAGATCAATGCAGATGAGCATGGGAGTTCATCTCCCTGAATTCCCCCGTGTGTGTGTGTGTGTGTGTGTGTGTGTGTGTGTGTGTGTGTGTGTGTGTGAGAGAGAGAGAGAGAGAGAGAGAGAGAGAGAGAGAAGGGGAGGACGGGCAATGTTTACTTGCACCTAGTCCATTCCCTTTGCCCTCTGCCACAGCTGTCCTGTACTACCCATGATGTACCCTAACTGTATGTAGATACCCATTAGTCAATGTTCATATTTTTTTTCATTCTTCATCTCAAATTGCTACCCGCTAACTCCCCTATATCTCAGGAACATTTTCATCTTGACCTAGTCTGATTGACCCTGGGACCATCTTTAACTTGTAATAGTCAGGTCTACCATCAGATTTCTCATTTTGGATTTGTGTTCTGACAGTGACCCTGGTTTAGTTACTGAGGGCCTTTCTCTGTGAAGAATTGCCTACTTGGTACCCAGTTAGCAGAAACTTCACCTCTACCTTCGTTCTCAGCAAAGAAGGAAGAGTAAGGACACCAAAAAACTACACCCACTTAGCCCAGGTGATGGCTCCCACTTCCCTGGTGCTCTGTCCACTGCATTCCTCTGTGCTCAGGGATCAGCCCACCATTTGTGTTTCCCTGCAGCACTGTTACAGCCCTCTCAGCTGCTCTTTCTACTGGATTGTGTCTGCCCATGACCCAATTCCAACTTGTACCTGTTCTGCCCTATAAAGTGTTAAACCACCCCTCAGTCAGAGCCTGTGGTGCACCCTGCAAGCTTTGCAATGAACTGAGTGTTGATGGCTAACAAGAAATAGTCTGGGAGTTGAAATCTCCTAAAGGTGACTCCTAGAATGAACAGAGAGTTGGCTGAGATGAATGAACTCACCAAGAAATATTTAGAATGAGAATTAAACATTAGCCTTGTTGTGGTACTTTTGTAGTAAAAGCAAAACATGGTCTTATTTAAAAGATAAGCATTAAAATTTGGTGATACTTAGTTGCTATAGATGACATGCAGTATTGCCCCACAGGAAGGACAAGGGGTTATTAACCTCATTCTTAAGGCTATTTTAGGACTCTGAGTATCATTTTTTTTTTTTTTTTACAATATGTGCTTTTGTGTTAATGTTTGTGAGGACATGTGGGTGAAGGAGTTCTTATGTGCAATACTTAGAGAACACCGAGCCAGCAAGGCAATGTTGCTCTCATAAATAATCTACATTGTGTTTCTAAGAAGCACTCCCTGCCTTTTGATGTTGGTCCTTCTTATCTCTAATGACGATTGTCTTGGTTTGGTTCATTAGTTGAATTTAACACATCATGACATTTGCCTTCTTACTGAAACCTTTTTCTCTCCTCCTAGTTTTGAGGTAACCCACGTGACACAATATTTGTTAGTAACGGCCAAATCACATACACAGTAGCTAAGGCTTGTGCTCCCACCAGTGAAAACCCAGCTCTTCAGCCTTTGAGTTGGGAATGGCAGCAGTGCACGCTGACCTGCTAGTGTGCTCTGTCTTCTCTGCGCTTCTGGGAAATTATTTTGCACAATTCCCTAATGTTCTTTTCCCCTTGTTTGGAAAACTAAGAGTCAGAGACATTGAAGATTTGGTAAGGTTCCAGTCATAAATGACTGACCCCGGATTTGAGCTCTGTTTAGTGGCTCTGAAGTTCACAGCAGTGTTCTGTCAGAATATGGAAAGGATTCATTCAGGGGGAGCGAGAGTTTATTTCTTACACCTCCCAAGTGCCTACCCTATTCCTGCAGGGAGACAGTGCTTGTGTCTGTCAGTACTTTCTCCTCCATAGACAGGGATAGCTGAGGCTCTGCTGTGAAAGCGTTGTACTGGCACCCACAAGGGAGCGGCGAGAAGCCCAAGGCGTTGTTTCCTTCTGGAAGCTTAGCGTCTTGGTAGGTCAGCTTCTCTTTAAGACGATGTCAAATGGGAAAGTGAAGTTGAAGCTCCCACGAACTATGATACAGGCTGGGGAAAAAAGACACTAGGCAGAAGAAGAGATTTGTGGCCAAATTGGAAGCCAGTCTCTTATTTCACAATGCATTGTTTGGAGCCCATTTCTTGAAACTTCTTAAAGGCATTTTCTTTTCAATTAACTTCTCCTACTCATTTTTAAAGGGGAATCTGTGATGACATAGATCGTGTCTGACTTGTTTATCTTGGTGGCTCTAATGCCCATCACTGTGCCTTGTATGTAACATACATAGTGAAAACTTGATGCAAGAGTTAGGGATGGAGTTAAAGGGCAATCTTCAGTCTGCTTTCTCTTTACTCAAATAGCTCTCCTCGTGGAGTTTGATATCATTGGATTGCCATTTCTTCCCCAAATCATTGAACTTATCATCTTGTTGTAGTTATATGTGTGAGAAAATGTACTTCTACCAAGATCTCAGAGGTGGACCATCAACACATATTCATAAAGGACTTGTTTTGCTGTCCTGAAATGAATTCATAGATAAGATAATCTAGTTAGGTAATTTAGCATAGGTCATACAACAGAACTTTAAAAATAAGCATAATCTCATAGTAATCGTTTAAAGGATAACGTAAGCAATGCTATTATTAGAAAGGTCTGTGTATCACTGTAAGCAAATGTTCATGTGTATGGTTAATAGGAGGACTAATGTGGTAGTCAGCTGCCTGTACCTGCATGTAGAAGCCTCATGACTATGAAGACACATTTCCATATTAATACAGGTGGGTTATGCTGGTGACTCATATCATGAGAGTTGTTATATTGATAACATATTCATTTTGAAATAGTGAATAAACTCTTGGTAAATTTTTAAAGTAGGTAAGCTTTAAACTTCTCCAGGTTTGCATAGTAGCTCTTATATTCATGCAGTTGACAGCAGCAACAACAAAGGTGTCTGAAGGACTTGGTATTCATTTACTATGTGTAATTATAAGAGCATCGTTTTGGGGAAGGGTGTCTAGTGAGCCAATTGAAAGCATCATGGAGTCTGCTGGACTGTGCTTTGCATTGCAGGATGAGTATAACTTTTGACTTCTGCTCACTGACTTTCAACTTTGCCCTTTTCCTGTTGAATCCCTACATTCATAATTGGGTAAACTGACAAGATTTGGATGGCTGCTATAAATAAACCCGGACCTGAGAGAAAGTTTTTAACTCCCCGACCATCAATCATTGAGGTACACATTCCTCCTTAAAGTCAAACTTACTGACGTCACTTGCCTTCGGCGAGTCTTCTTTATTCTAGTCATTTCTTGTCTTCATGATGTACACAGAGCATAGTAACTAGAAAATATCTCAAAGTTTGATCTTTTCCTCTATTGAGGTTTGTCTTAAAATGTTGTCACTGAACAATATAATAGTCCAGTAAACTGACCAACAATGTATTAGTGACATTGAAGGACTTTTTAGTCTTTCTCAAAAATCAGTTTTTGTTTGTTTTTTTTTTTAAATATGGTTCAAGCTTGGGTGGGAGCTAATTAAATTTTAGGCCTCCACCATGAAGGAAATGTTTCACTAGGTCAGCTGTGTTTCTATATTGATATTTTATAATTTCATTAACCATGTATGCTAAACCAGACTCAGGTTATTTAATCTCACTTTCATTTATAAAGGGAAATAATTAAAATTATTTTTTTCTGTACATACTAACAAGATTTCCTTTTTGAAATGTTGTTAATGCCAAGTCTAACATAAAACATTAACACTTTTAGTGATGGTGCTGATTTTTTCAGAAAGTTGGTGTCTGTTCACATAAAATTGGTACTGTTGTCATGTAGTACACTGTATCAAGAAGACAGGCTTGTTATTGTCATGAACAGAACAGAGCAATTTTAGTAAGAAACACTTTCCTAGTTCAAAATGTGTATGTCCGAACTCTTCTGCTCATCCTAGCCCACACACAGATAGACAGATGGTAGATATAGACAATAGATATATGATACATAGGTGAATAGATAGATGATAGATGAGAGATACATGGATAGATAGAGGATAGATAGATAGATGGATATAGATTATATAAAGAGATGATACATAGATGATATATATTTATAGATGATATATGGATAGATTGATTATAGATAGAAGATAGATGGATAGAAGATAGATGTTAGATGAATATAGATGATAGAGATAGATGATAGAGGGTAGATACATGATAGATGGATATAGATGATAGGTAGATAGATAGAGGATAGATAGATGATAGAGGATAGATAGACAGATGATAGATGGATATAGATGATGGAGATAAATTATATATATTAATAAATGATTGATATATGATAGATGGATAGATGATAGATGATTGATGGATGGATGATTGATAGACGATAGATATATGATTGATGGATGGTAGATAAAAGATTTTCTATTAATGACTATTATTTTCTTTTCAGATTTTGTTTTCTTTTACTCTTAAAAAGAAAAAACTCGTATGTTTACCTCACCTTCATTGAAATAAGTGTATTTATCAGATAATAACCAGCCTGAATTGTCAAATAAACGTTCTGAGAAAGCCATGAGAACACAGTCTGTAATTTGATATAAATTTTCATTTTTCAACTTTGTGTTGCTGTCTCAAAATATACATTTCCATTTTTATACTCTTGTATAGCTTTTCTATACAGATTATTTCTAAAACTGATTCTTTGGTACATGTTTAGACGTATAGATTGCAGATGAGAATGATAGAATATAGCTATGTTCTCCCACCACTTTGAGAAAAACAGTAACTTGAAATATATGTTGGGGTATTCCTGTTGCCTCAAATGTTCAGCTAGAACATCATTCTGACATTGTTATTCTAATTAGCACATAAATGGCAGGGTTCACTATTGCTAATTTTTTGTTGTTGTTGCTATTTTTGCACATCTTTGTTTTTAATTGACAGCCTCTGCCTTTAAATTAATATCAACATAAGCTAAAGATACCTAAAGGAAGGGGCAAATGCCAGTCGAATTGTAGTTTGTTTTGGTTTATTTTTCAAAGTCTCCAACTGAGAGGAAACAAGTGAAACATACATAAATTATATCTTATCAACAGAAGCCCACGTGCTGCTCTGGAAGGCCTCAGCTCTGGGAATATCTGATTTGGGAGAGAAGAAATTCATAATGTTAGTGTGTGCCATATTCTGGCCGTTGAGGTGGAATCTCTCCAGGGAGGTTGTTGTTATTTTGAGTTCACAATTTTTTCCAAGGTGTCAAAAGAGTCTTTCCTTGCAGAAACCGTGAGAAACTTGTAGGAAAATGAAGGTCTAAGTGGGAAAGAAAGTTACTCTGCGGCCTGCTCTAAAGTGTTGCAGGATGTCTGGACTGTGCCAGGAAGAAGGGAGAGTGAGAGGGCCGCATTCTTTTTTAAACAAAGTGGGATTACCAAATCGGAGTTATGGCCGTCTCTACTGTTCATATTCCTCAGTTTATTTTTGCTAATTGTATTAATGATGATGTTTTTAAAGGGTATGCTTCAGTATGAGTATGTGTAAACTGTCAGTCCAGTCTGTTTCTTGGTGTCATTTTCTGCCTCTTGGAAGCGTCAGAATTGAAATGAAAGGTAAGTGACTGAATTAGACACATTTGCAACCAAACACCCTTGCATTCTGTTTGTCTGATTAAATCCTTCTTTCATTATTGTATGTTTCGATATAGTGATGTTCCCTCTGAGCCACAAGTGCTACTATTGAAAGAGAAATGTGTCGTAAAATTAATTTATTTATAATTTAAGTAAATCACATGGGCTAGCTAGAATAGGTGTTTTCAGGTTCTTCCCATTTAATTCCTGCTAGTATAATTCTAATGCAAATTTGTATATTAAAATAAATTCTAGATTAATTAATTGAAGTATTCCCTTAAATTATATAGAGAGCAGATCCAGTGCTTTTCTATGTTGCGTATTCAGTTTGTATTGTGTTCATGAACAGCAGAACTAAAATTGGTGGGCATGCCATACCCAATTTGTGGAAATGCCTCTTGAGAAGAGTCTCTTAGTGTTCTGGGAACTCTCCAGGGGGAGTGTGCCTTTTCATTATACTTACTTGCAAATTATCTGCTCATTCTTATTAAATTGAACTTCAAATTAACTTCAGTGAAGTTTGCTACCTGGACTATGCAGGACAGATAGAAAGGAACTGGGCTCAGTTAGCAACTGCCCGAAGGAGAGATGTGTGATTTGTGGCTACTCTGAGGCTCATAAAGTTTTGAATGCTAACTATCATCACTGAGTATGAAATACACAGGGCAGCCTGTGTCAGGGTCTCTGAATGCTCAGAATCCTGGATGCCACTCCCTTTAAGTGCTGAGATGGATTATTACAGACCCAGAGCCACTGAGTAACCCTTAAATGAGCAAACACATGTGGCAGATATTAAAGTACACATTAATATTTTGAATTTTAATCTTGCTTTATTTCCTGATCATATATTTTATTATGCATCTGTTAAATTTTATTCCAGCAGTTAAAAACTCTTATTGTATATTTTAATAGTTCAAATTGCAATCATTTCAAAGTGTTTTTTTTTTTTTTTTTTTTTTTTGGTTGTTCTTGTTCAATATGTTATCTTAGTGGATTCCTCTAAAAGAACATTTACAAATTACCAGTGATCGCTGTATATAAGATATGGGGAAATCATATCTGATTTCATTTTTTTTTTTTTTTTGAAATTTGAAACTTCTTTAAACTGTCCCGAAAGAGTTTAGTGGTTTTTCCTCAGCAGAAGACTGGCACGCTAACCAAACAGTGGTTAATGTCAGAAACTGCAGCACACAGCTAGGGAAAATGGCATCGCAAAGCACCCGGGAGTCAGGCAAGCTTCCTGGAGTCAAAGACCTCTGTGGCTTTCACTGTAAAGCACATCCCTGAAGGCACACTTTGAAATATCTATGGATTGTAAAATCTGCCAGCACTGTAAGAAAATGATTTTTGGCCATCTTTTATTTTCAGAAACCAATGTTTCATAATTTACAGAGGGATGCATAAGTAGCCAGGTTATATCTCTGATGAATAAAGTCAATACTTTGTGGAATGTATACGATTTTTGAAATGATAGAGTGATGAAAATAATATTTTTTCTTTTCACTAACCTGAGGAAAACATATATTGTTAAGTAGATTTGATGCTTGTATGTTTCACTGGGAATTGAGGAACTGCCATCGATTTCATCTTGACTTGGATTTGCACTTTCTCCTTAGCATGTAATGGAAGGTGGTTCAATTAAGGTATAAAGGAGTTTTGTGATGTTTGATTTTCATTGATGGAAGTTTTAAATATGATTTGGAGTAATATAATATCTTCTAGAGTCTAATCTTAAGTACTGCTACAACCCTTTTATCTTGCCTGGTGTCTGCACATGAATGGCTGTCATATGGTGTCTTATTTAAAGTAGCTCAGGCTTCCACCACTGTGCATGAACAAACAGATATTATGGTGGTAAAAGGAGTAATTGAAATAAAATAGAATTTTGTTCATTTCTGTATGTTTGAATGCTTGGATATTTATGCTAATATTATATTATTAAATTAGCTCATAAAAATTATTTTGAAGTAATAGTATTTATATCAAGATGGTTGGTAGATGTCTTTGACTAAATTTTTTGAAATATATTCACTCACCAAAAATATGTTGAATGCTTAATATAGGCTGAGACTGGTCCTAACTTTTAGATGGTAGTAAATAAAGTCTTCTTATTCTCTAGATATTTCTTGATTTTGGTTAATTTATATGCTTAATTCTAGAAGTCAATATTTGAATATTCAACTTCTGATTTCCATACTCATCAGTCAAAATATTTGTCTTTGTGTTAGAAAAAATGTCTAGATTCAAATAAAGGATACCTCAGAGAATTAATGATGCATATTGATTCAGGTACTCACTGCCCAGTAACTTTTGCCAGATACCAGTGCTGGCTTCGGTCATTAGATAGTACCTCATAGAGGGAACTTATGTCCAGGAGAATGATGAGATATGCAATTCTTTTGCAAGCTACCTTTTTTGCTGGATGATTTAAGCCATATTCAGCAAAAGTGTAAATCATTAGTATTTGAATGTACTTCAGAACCTTTAGCATGAAGTTATTTAAGTTTCTGTGACTTGAGATCTTCAGTGGATTTGTTTCTCATCATTTTATTCATTCAATTCAGAAGTATTTATAGTTTCAAGTACAATTTACAATTTAAAGTATATCGATTGGGGGTGCACATAAGTCTGATGTTGATTAAGTCAGTTTAGGAATTTCATTGGCTACACTACATTTGTTTATAAGTAAAAAAAACTAATGTAATGATAAGCCATTAGAATATAAGTTAACAATTAAATGAGTACCTCTACTCTTTCATTGTTAAATGTAATTTTGATATTGTTTTCCCCTTATATCTAGAATCAAAGAATAGAATAATACAATAATCTATATGGCAACTTTTCCAAGCTTTGTTCTGGGGAATTATGTTGCTAGATTTGCTTATAAAATCAAGACTCTCTAGAGAAATATATTTGAGAATCACTGGGCTACACAAAGGGATTCTATTTCTTAGGGTCATCTTGTCATCTTCAATCATAATGATGCACTGTGAGTCAATGGAAGAGGGTATAAATGTTCCAAACTAATTGGTCAAGAACTCTTGACAAATGTCTTTTCAATATTCATGTTCACTGTGTCATTTATGCTTCAGGTGTCCTGTGGTCAGGGACTTCTTGACAGATATCTTCATGACTAATGTACCTTGGGGCTCGCTTGGGAAAATGTGTTTTAAGGTGTCAGTTCCATAGGCCCCTGTCTATTTTAGTCTTTTTAATATCTGGACTTCATTAAATCACTTCTCAGTGATTTTGCACAGTGTACCCTCTGCGTTTGTCTCTGAGTAGGTGTGACTTTCAGGAGTTTTAAAATGTACAGTGGAAAAATGCAACAAGTAATAACTAGACATAGTTTTGACACTTCACAAGTACATTTACAAATGTTCTTCCCCAAAAGCTTCCAATTTTGGAATTACTTGATCTCAACCAACCATATGCAGATTTCACCCTGCCATGATCTTCCTCATGAACTGTGTAGAAACAGAGTAACTTAGGCTTTGAAACTTGACAAATGTTCTTATCCACTACACTCCATTTTATATTCCCTTGCTTTACCTACATGAGAGTTAGTATTGCTTTTTCTAAGAAAATACATTATAGTACTGAAGAATTCAGAACTGGGTCAGCGGCCCACCAAACTGAGGCTCAGGGTTAGGCAAACTAGCTTTCCTGGAGCACGGTCTTGCATATTTATATATTTCTTATGACTTCTCTCACACTTCGACGGCACAGTTGAATACTTGCAAAAGAGACCACTGCTGTGCCTGAGAACCTTACAACACCAACTGATCCATTCTACAGAACTCTTTGAAGTCATCATATGGGTCAGAGCCTGATCTAAACATTGTATGTAGATGACAGTTTCCATTGCAGTCTGGGGAATACATAGAGTCATTGAGAACATTCTTCCTAAAAGAAGTCTGTTTTGTCCTCTTAGTGTAAATGTCACTGGTTTGTTAATTGATATGCATCCCTGTGCCTTCATTATGGGTTTAGCACACTGCAGCAGTAGCCAAGCTGGCGTCCTTCAAGCACAGGGTTATTTAATTATTGCGGCTGGAGGCTTTAATCAAGTCTTTCTTATAGAAAACAAACAAATGATTAGCCTTTACAGTACAGGCATAAACAGGAGTTTGATTCATGAATTTCCTAATTATACTGCATCGTTTTGGAAATCAGTTGGCATTCAAACTCAGTGTTACTCAGTATACAATTTCCTTTTGCTAGATAGAAGCATTGTATAGGGTAAGACAATTCTTAAATGTATTAAGACTAAAATTCAGTTTCACTTATGTACTTTACCCCCATTTTTCATCATAGAAAACTAGTTAACAGGATTAGAGAAATACCTAGATATCTAATGTATGCAATTTATGTAAGTCTCACTAATTTATAATTATACAATAAAGTAAATTTGATTATCTCCTAATTTACAGAGAGGGACATGGAAGCCACAGTGAGAAATGACCTGCTCATTGTCATAGTATGGTTGGAACTATGAATTTGAAGACATAGTATTGATAACTTTCACAGAAGGCTTTAAACCCATTTTCTATAACTTATGTAACTAAATTGGGTCAGCTCATCTCAGGCTGTTTTGCCCCCAAAGATGTGCTTTTACTCATGCATACCAGTTGGTAGCTAAATACACATTCCCAGTTTATAGTTCCCACTTACCCTGTTTACTATTTTAGGCAAGTGAAAAATCAATTTTGAAACAAGATCTGCAAGTCCCTTTTTTAATTCTCTCTAAACACAAATAAACCCGTGTGTTTGGAATGTTGAGGCCAATTTTGATTTTTATCAGAGGCAAGGTGGCTCTTCCGTTGCTCTTATCCAAGTAATTCCCACGACTTTTCAGCAATCAAAGGCCAAGACCTAACAAAGACGATTTGCTTAATATTTGTTCTAAGAAGGTGTTTAGAAGAAACATAAAATGCACCATTGAATTTTCCCTCATTTCCACTGGCATGCATTTTCCAATGACTTTGCAGTTTATTTTCTTTCTGAGACTTACTGCATATTATTACATCTGTCTTTGCTTTGGATTTCAAGACTTGTCGGCACATAAATCTTGTCAAGTTAAGAGTTACAATAGGGATAGTTGCTTCAAATACTTCCTACTCAGGCCTGTGGAATATTTTCTCAGTGTGGTTCTGATGCAAAAAGAGAGGGTCCTGCTTTAGTTCTACATTTGATAAATCATTTTCTTTGTGACAAGCTTCTGTGGGATAACTCTGGTTCTTAGAGTTTCTGCTTGCTGGTGACATAAATTAGTAGCTGAGCATAGTTGTCTTCATCTGTAAAATAAAATTACATGTGAACTCCTATCTCTATTTCAGGTAGGCAAAATATATGTCCTTTTTTAAAAATTGGGGTGAGAGTCTAAATACTGTAAATATTTTGAGTGGTTGTCTTAGTTCTTAGCCCCCCCCCTCTTACATTTTAGTTTTGAGTATTGTTGACAAGAAAGTCGGGATTCTAGTTTTCAATCACAAATTCATGTGAGAAGAAAATACAAATTTTAGCCTTATTTGGATTCCTACCCTCAGTTAGGGTAGAGAGACAGCTCCCTGAAGTCTCTTTTCTAAGCAGTTTGCTTCCTGGAGTTATGTTCAAAGCTGTAGCCCTGAGAACAAGGAGATACTGTACTATACAGCTGTGCCTTTGATTCTGTTATGTGTTAAAGATTCATTTCAGCTTTAGAATTCTAAAACGCTCAATTTTTAAATATGACTGTGTCTTATGTTTATTGATTATAAGATAGTACATTCAGAATTTCAGAACCATAAATAAGAATAAGCATTAGGTAGGGAAAAAAATCTCATTATACTGCTGTACAGCCTAAGCAGGAATCAGTTTAGTGGATTACAAGTCACTGAACGGTGTAATTGATGACTGTGACTGCACATGGATGATCCAGTTAACTCTGCATGGTGGGATAACCACAGAACAAGTGTAACCATAAAAACATCCATCCCCATGGACTCAGGAGGCCTTTGTTTTATTTACCAGATTAGCATCACTGAATGTAGTATTTTAAAATACCTAAATAAAGGTCGGGAACATTTGCAAAATATTTGCTTTAATCATTTTAATTAGGTCAATGTTTATATGTAATATCTATACATCAGATACGGTATTAACCAATTCAGATGAAACGTAAGTCTAGCTATTTAGCTCAAGATATGAAGAATTCCATTTTAAGTAGCTTTCTGGATTTTCAAATCTAAAAAGGCAAATTGTGAGATAGATGAAAATGTGTTGAAATCTGTGGTAGGGCTTTGGAATCCATCTGGTTCAGATCTCATTGTAGTCAATAAATCACAAAGTTTATTAAAATGGTGCAAAATTTTGATTTTGATTTTCATCAAAATAATTTAATTTGATAAAAATTGGTTTTACGTTTCTAAATTTACCAAGAAACAATGTAATTACTCCGAGCAAATGCTGCTCATATTTCACAGGCAATTGTAAATAAAGGAGCTTCGTGATTAATCATAATTTTGACTCAGGTTCTGTTTAAAAGATTTTTTTTTTTTTTAGTTTGCAAGATTTATTCCCCCACAGACACACTCAGAAACTTTTAGGGTCTATGTGACAAATTGGAGATTTGCTGAACATCAGTAATATAGAGGAAAGAACACAGGATTGGGCACCAGAGTACCTAACTCTGTCATTTAGTATTTCATTTAATTTCTCATGTGCTAAAATGTTTATGAAGTAATGAATAAAACAGATTATTTGTGCCCTTGAACCTTAATGATTTCTTTCTACTTTTGTGATAATTATTATGTCAGTTTATTAATTGGGATTACCTTAGATGAAGTATACCATGAGTTAATGATAAGTACTTTCTACACCATACCTTCATTACCAGCCTTCCTTTAGCAATAACAATCCATGGAGAGAAGCAGGTAGACATAACCAGCTGATGACTCTAGAGCTTCTTAATAGCTTGAACAGAAGGGATACTAGATTCCTGTTCACTCTTCTCCCTCCAAAATATTTGTAATGATTAAAGTGCCTTGATTCTCTAAGACCAGTGGTTCTCAAGCTTCCCATTGCTGCGACCCTTTAATACAGTTCCTCATGTTATAGTGATCCCCCCAACCATAAAATTATTTTTATTGCTACTTCATAACTGTAGTTTTGCTACTGCTATGAATTGTAATGTAAACATCTATGTTTTCTGATGGCCTTAGCAACTTCTGTAAAAGGGTTGTCTGATCCTCAAAGGTGCATGACCCACATGTTGAGAACCACTGATCTAAGGCTAATTTAGGAAAATTCACAGTGGCAAAGAAAGCTTACCTATGAAAAGAAACCTACTCGTCCCTAACCCAGAGCTAGATTCATAGAAACTTGGAAATTAAAACAGTAATTAATAAGGCATTAAGTGTATATGTATGAAGCAACATATGTATGTGTGTGTATGTGTATATATATATACCTGTATATATATACACATATGAATATGTATGTGTGTGTATGTACACATATAAGAGCAAAGATTCTTGAACATGCAAATTGAATAGGAAGCATTAATTATAATATTATCATATCATGGCCAGCATCATTAAATGGATATTACCTCAACATACAATTATTTAGGATTTGCTATTATTAAATAAATGGTTTTATGCTCCTGTGGTGAACCACAATGAGTGTATGGAGTACTTTAAACATTTGGCAAATGGGCCAAAGAATAAATATTATTTTTTAAAGACATACAGACTCTTTAAACCTGTGCAGCAGCACAATCAAGATGTCTTTTAATTCTATTCTCCTGTTCTTTCCAAGCCCCTTTCCAGGAATGATGACATGAAGCCTTAAAAAACTGTACATTTTTCACGATCGTGTAGACTTTGTCAAGATATCTAGTTACTTAAGAGATATGGTATAGTGTCTAGATTTTCACTATTTATTGTAATCCTTTTGCTCTGCACTATACTTATATTTTCAAATTTCAACTTTTTATTTTTAACTAATAGACCCATTTTAAGTGATTGGGTCTGTCCTTTCATTAGTCAGTCCAAACATTTTCTATGCTGTTTTAAGAGTAGCTTAGTAATCAATGACATCAAAGCTGCCTATGTGGTATTTCAGAAAATAGAGACTTTTCTACTCTTCATTTTCCTCATGTACTGAGTATTCCTTTCAATACTGTATGTGTTGAGCAGAGTTTACTTCAGTTAAGATGCCCATTGCATACAAGGTGAGGTCCCACTGTAATGCTTTGTTTTCAGTAGCTATTATCCAATACAAATACTGTACACAATAAACCTTTTGTTCTGCTGAAATAATATCAGAAATCTTTTAAGGTGATTAAGTTGATCTATTAATGCTTATTTATTATTTGATGTTAAGATAAGCTTTGCTTGATTTATAAGATGTAAAATTGAATCTAAATACAATACTGACTTTGACTATGAACATGTATTTTCTTCTTTGGACTAAAATAAATAACTGATAATGTTGTGTAATCTCTTTCAAGCCATTCTAATGTCATGGGGCAGGGCTTCAGCAGATGACTTCCATGTCTCTTGAGGATCATTTGCTCTTCCCAGTACTTATTTCATATACCAGTCAATAGCTCATGTGCTTGGGATATCGGATCAATATTACTCTGTAGGTACTTGAGGCCATAAATATATGTTTTATTTCCATTCTGACATTGCTTCCTTTATTACTATATAACAGTGGAAATTTGATATTATTAACATAAAAAGGACACTTTCTGATAACTAGTGATCAGCATTTAGATCAGAATGGCAATAATTCTTTACGTCCTGAACATAAACTTAGTGGGTCTACCGAAACTTGATTATGTATTTTACTCAGTGTGTGTGTGTGTGTGTGTGTGTGTGTATTATATGATTTATGCATGTATCTGAGGGTATGTAAGTGTTGTGTATGGTTTATGCATGTCTGAGGGTATGCTTGCCCATTCCTGTTCCTGTGGAAGCCAGAAGTTGATGTTGAATGTCTTACTCTATCTCTCTGCCTCTGCTCACTTACTTTTAGACATAGGATTTCACACCAGACTTGGAGCTCACCAGTTGTTGAGGTTGGCTGACCGGCAAGCCCCTGGGATTTTTGATTCCATCCCCAGCCCAGGGCTAATAGATGCACCCACTCTGCCAGGTTTTTGCACTGTTATTCGGAACCTGAACTCAGTTCCTCAGCTTGTATGACAAGCACTTTACAGGCCACCATCTTTCTAGGCCTATTTTATTCATTCTTCATGTGACCATGATTAGTCTGTCAGTTTATTTCCTGACCAATTTTGCCACCTTACTTGCTTTGCTATTCCCCCAATTCATATTTTCCCATATAGTGTTGGGTGGTTTTACAGTACTCATCATAGGCATTTGTTTTTTACAGAACAGCCCCTTAGCAAGCTCAGCCTCTGACAGAGCGGAGTGAACTCAGGATTCACACTGCTCTTTTTAGCTTCACCGTTTTCTGTGTTTGCTGCATTGCAGTCCTACAGGAAGGCTGGTGCTTTTGTCCATATGGCTTATTTTCCACAATGTAATTCTGAACAGGAGGCCTGTTTGATTTGAATGGAGGTCTTTAAGTTATTATTTTCATAAGAAAATTCCCTGTAAAAGAATGAGGTGCAATATACATTTTACCTGCTCTAAAAATAAATTATTAGCCTACTGTTCCTTAAAAATTGTCATATACTGAAATTTAAAGTCAATAATATTGGATAACATTGAGTGGAATACTGAATAGGATGAGCAATGATAATGGGTAATAAAATACTATATTGCTAAATTTAATTTATTAGCAAACAAGAGGTATTCAGGATATGATGTTATAATGGTTAAAAAAGACTTATGATTAAAAGTAATAATTGTTCAGAGTTTGAATTAGTCAAAAGCATTTAAGATGACTACAATAAAAACCTTATTGGGTTATTTCTCAATTATTTGTATTATTTTGAAATTAAAGTGAAAACATTATATAGCTCTCTATGTTGCACAAATGCAATAACCACATCCAATCTAAATTGATATTTTCTTTCAGAAAATAATTGTGAATTTAATTCATGCCCCTTAATGAACAGAAATAAAGAACACATACAACTTGCTATCATTAGATATTATCAGAGACCTTTTAGAAGCTTTTTAACTCTCATGAGTACTCCCATAGCATTTTCTGAAATGGCAGAAATATAATCTGTGTTGTTCAGTCTGGTAACCAGTGATCATATGGCTGCCCATCATGTAGAATTTGGCTGCAATAACCAAGGAGCTCCATTATTGCTATTATTTAATTCCAAGTGAAATGTAATAGTGGTATTACACACTTACAATCTGAGCACTTGGAAGGATGAATCAGGATGGTGATGCGGGGTTTATTTCCATCCTTATCTACAAATACATAATTTGTAAATACAGGAGCAGGTCTTGAAGAACCAAGCACTGAGCCTAGCTCAATGGAAGAATACTTGATTTGATCTCTAGTCCTATTTGTACAAACATTAATAATTGAACCTGATATATAAGAAAGTCTACATCTTATTTATTGCTTGTCATCAATAGAATAACTATTTTCAGTGTTTAAAGAGTAGATGTGTTACTAGTAATAATGTAAATGTATTTATTATATTTTTCTTAACCTAGTTTTGCTAGGTTTTATAATAGAACAAAGTTGAAATAAAAAAGCAAATTTCAAGTTTTCCCATGAAATGCAGCACAATTAGATGTATGTCTGTTGGCCTACTGGTCAATGTGATGCCAGCTGAGAGCGTACTGATCTTCGTTAGCATGTTTTTGTTATTCTTGTTTGCTTTTTAAGGTTGGCTTCTAAAAATACTTAAGAAGCTGGGAAATCAGAAGGAAGTTCTTTCTCTCTCTCTCTTTTTTTAATTGAAGTCATTATTATATAATAGTCTTGCCAGGCATTTTAAAGAAACATATAATGAGTTGTATAATAAACATGTAATGAGTTAAATTTTCAATCTCAAAATTGTGTCCAAAGAATGCAGTTTTTTTCCCATGACAACCATAGACCAGTTTGTACAATGTTAAGAAATAACCTCTCTATAACCTTTCCATTATGTTACTTAAAGAGTAAATCGAACTACAGTGAAGGATGGAGTTATGTCTTGTGTGACCACAAATGAATTCTTCACTTGTATTCACGTGTGTTTGCTTAACTGGAGCCTGACATTTCAGGGCCACATTAAATGAGGAAGTGAGTAAACCAACAGGTAGAAGACAGGTTGTTCAGCCTTGTGGAACCCCCTTACACTTGGGCTAGCACTCATGTCAGCTCATTGATTACTAGAGGTTAGTTCCCAAACTACATGTGTGACCTCTCCAGTGGTGTCAAACTGGTTACATTCTATTTTCCTTTTATTTTGTTTTCTGAAACATTAAAAAAAAACAAAAACAAAAACAAAAAAAAAACAAAAAAAAACCCCAGAAATTTGCCAATATACTTAGCTTTTATTTCCTTCCTTGTTGCTGATTCTGATAGTAAAAATATGACTTTCATGCCTAGCTCCTAAGAGATACACTATACAACAGACATGTGAAGTCCTATTCGATCAGATGTGCTTGTCTCACTAAAGTGAAAGGAGAGGTGGGCCTCATATGGCAAATTTATATTGGATAAAATCAATGACCAAATATTTACTGTTGAATGAAGAGAAACTTTACCGCAGATGTTTTTCAAAGGAAGCAAACTATTTTGGACTGTGAATGAAATGCATGGCTTCCTTTAAGTTTTAAAGACAGCAAAGTACTTGGAGAATGCCCTGCCCTTCATTTCAAGCATTTGAAGTGCCTGGTAAATATGGTTAGGAGCCCTGGCCTCACCATTGATGTTAAAGTTAGAGCAAAGATTTTATTTTCTAGATGTGATTTTTTTTTCAAGAAAGCAAATTTTTCTAACAATATAGGAAGAATATTCAACTATTTTACAGTATTTTTTCTTTGACTTTATCGAATCAACAAAATTTTCCAATTAATTAAAGAAACTCTTCACCTACAATGTTCCTGCTCTGCACAGCTAGATAAGTTCAGTCTTTGTCTAGTCCTCTTGTTCGTTAGCTCTCTGGATGACTTGGGCAAGCCACTCAGCTACACTGTGCTGATGAAGGGGATCATGTGACAATGAAAAGGTGTCAGAGTCAGCCCACCAAAAAACGGCAGTGACTCCCCAGGTGCTAATCCCGGATTTTCATTCTCTTTTTGGTAGAACATATGGACTACATTCCTTCAGAACTTCTAGCACTTACTCATATTTTACAAAAATTTACATTCTTCTTGTTTGTTTTCAACTTTCATTAGAAAGTAGAATGGTTGATTCTGAAGAATAAAGTAAAGTTTCACTTTAACCTGATTTTAGTTATTATTTTTAGGAAGTAGGAGCAGCAGTTTCTGGGAAACTGCCAACTTACAAATATGACATTTGTCCCTAGGAGGCTGTTGGTATCACCTCCATTTTTTACCTGAAAACAGTGATTTCCTGGGTTTAAACCTCAGGTCATCATAGTCTAAATGATTTGAATTTCTGGAGAGTGGAGGAACCCTTCACATCCATTTTCTTCCTTTGTAAATAACCTACACTGAAAAGATCATTAAAGATTTGTTGGTTTATTAGCAGTATTTTCGTCTGAGAGTTTCTGGGAAATTTTAAGTCTGATCCAATTAACTTAACCAGAAAGAAAATACATTCCAATGCTTTTCAATGTTTTCTACAAAATTTTAGCATTAACTGCAAATCCCAACACTTGCAACTATATTGAATTCTGCATATGAAGCAAAGTAAAAAATGAAAAACCTTTGAGTAGTTTAAAAATTCCTTTTATTATTCAGTGCATTTCCTCTTAAAGTATTTAATAAATGTGTAAATCTACTATTGAATTTAAAGTAACAACTAAAAACATTTCTTATTTTGTAATAAGTTCTGTTTTTTGTACATATAAAAATATTTAATTGGTAAGTCAGTCATATTATATAAACAGCGTTATTTTTATGTAATATATGTAAATTTAATTTGTTGAGCACTAAATTTAGATTTCTTTTTATAATATAGTTTAGTCATGTTTTATGCAAAGTCCTCTGAATTTCATCATAAAATTCTCTTGGTTTTTCTTAGAAAAATTAAACAGATGTGTTTTGGACTGTTCTGAGAACCCAAGCCTAGACAAGTAGTCATAAGTATTTTAAGGTTTGTTTGAAAAATGTCTGTGATAATGGTTTGTGAGCAAGAACAACAACAAAAAACTGTCCATCTCAGACATGGTCGACATCTCCTTTAGAATAAGAAGGGTTGGCCTCATTTAGTAGAATTTATTTTCTCTGTCAACAATGCAAAGATTAGCATACACTCTGCAGTGTTCTCTACTACACACACGCACACAGGCCCAAAGACTGCTATCCATTTGGTCATAGACAAAACCACACTGAGTATTGGAATCCCAAGTGTACCCAGAAACATGGATGGGCACATACAAAATTACCCCCGACTCTGGTCCCCACTTTTGTTTAGGCTTTCTAAATATTCTGACTTCAGATTCTCAGAAGGGCAGACACTGCTCATCTGATGTAGCATTTTTTAAAATGATTTTGCAGCATAGTGGCTTAGCTCAGGCAGGGAAGCTCCCAGGCAACATTCTGCTCAATGTTATCTGTCAATCCCATATGAGAAAGCACTTATTACTAAGCAAGTAATTACAAGATGGCTAAATGGCTGGAACAGATGCACCATAGACTGTGTTCATTACCATTCTACACAATGTCTCCTTCCTAAGTTCAACTCCTGAGAAGAATGCAGAAATATTGAACTGAAAATCTCTCTATAAATCATAACGAAAAGTGAAACAATTTTAAGCAATATTTGTGATGACCTCTTATATAAAGAAATTACATTTTAATGGAGGATTCATTGAATATGGGTTGTAATAGGTTGACCAGTCGGTGCTAAGTTCCCACAGACCCCCCCAGACAGCTTCAGTACCAGAACAGGCGTCAGTGCCCCTCTGCTCCTGCTGTCCTTCCTCTCCCTCTTTGCTCTCATTACTCTCTCTGAGTGTTGACACTGAGATAGGACATTTTGAATGAAATACCAGGTCTTTTTACTTTCTAAAATGTCTTCGAATACCAACGTCATGTCTCTCCTGCTGCACTTGGTCTAGAAGTCGCTCCCCTTTCACTCCTGGGCAGTGAAGACGTCCACTGGCTCAGCTCCAATTGGCTGCACTCATGCCCCCGGATCAGGATGGAGCAGGCTGCTGGGAGAACCTTGGAATCTCCTTTCGGTAGTTTTGGAACAGGAGCTGAGGCCATCTGTTTAAAAAATGCTTTGTAATTTGCCCGTTTCTTGCCCAGAGCTGTTTCTTTCCTCTTGTAAGTGTCCATAATGGACCTTTATGCTTTATTTTCCATTTGAACCTCCTCTTGCCTGGCCAGTGTTTCTCTTCCTCTGGCTGAGTGCTGCATAAATCCACAGTTTCAGTGATTCCCTCCCTTTCCTGGTCCTTGAAGTAGCCTCAGACTATTGAGGTTTTCTAAAGGCTTTCACTGCCAAACTAAGAGAAAAAAAAATCAAGGCCAAGCAAAGCTCCATCCTGTGCCACCATGGGAACCAGACCCTTCTATCCTGGCATCCAGTCCCTGCAGTAAGGGGTAAAGTCTTAGGAAGCAATGTGAGGAGCTAGAAAATGAGAGTAAGGATGCTCCAGACTCACTGAATGGGCCAGGACATAGAAGTGTAGCTTTGTTGCTGCTGCTTCCCGCCGCCAGCACCAGGGTTGCATCTGTGTGACAAGTTACCTGTAACAGTGCCAGTTTGGATGGAAGAGAAAGGGAGCGAAGGACAATGAAGGGGCCACTGAAAGGAAAGGAAGGAAGCCCCAGTGTGCAGTAGGGACTATGCCTGAGTGGTTCCTGGTAGCTTTGCTGGCCAAATCTTAAGGTCTGCCGTGGCACACAAACTGACCACTGCTGCACATATAGACGAGGACCCTCATAGTGGTCAACATGTTGATTATACCAAAAGGTGTTGTTTGTGGCACTTTATTACAAATTTTGTTTACTCAGCAGGGTTCAGTTTCTGCTGGTGGGCGGGTGGGGGAGGAGCGGATACTGAAACAAACACACTCATTTTCTTATTCATTTTTCTTTTTCTAGATGCATATATGCTTAGGATCAAGTGCAGAAACTTTAAGGAGATTTTTAGGCCATGGGCCTGAGCTCCAGAAGCCTAAATAGGTTAAGCGCACCATCTCCATCAGCAGGCCAGTTAGAGGCCAGTTGCGGTGAAAAGAGCGGGCAGAGAAAGATACAAAAGGATCTAGTGTTCCCAAGTTCATGTTAGCAAGTCTGACATGATGTTTAGATTCACTAAAGGACAAGGGGTATGCGTAATTAAGCAATCCTTGTCAATGTATGGTCCTATTAAGCTCCATGATTGCTTCTGCTCCGGTCTCTTAAGGTGTTTCCATAAAATACTAATCGTTGTCATTAACTGTGGAGACCCTCTGGTTCCTGCACAATGACTACTTTAGTTCCAGGTGCAGTCTCACCTTCATGGATAATTGTCTATATTCGTGTGTGTGTGTGTGTGTGTGTGTGTGTGTGTGTGTGTGTGTGTGTATGTGTGTGTGTGTGTGTGTGTGTGATGCAAGGAGAAGGTGGGGAGAATCTTGCCTAGAGATCTTGCTCTTCTTGGAATCCAAGGTGACTAGGTTTAGGACAATGACTTACCTGTGTGACTTCAGCCCGGAAGGATGACATATGTTAGGTAGGTAGACTCAAGTAGGAACCTGACCTGACCCAGAATAACGGAGACAGACACCAAATAAAGACTGAGGCGCCAAGTGTTTATCTTTCACTTAGTTCTCTGTGGGGCCGCCCGCCCAACTGAGATCTCAAAACTACAGTGAAAGCAGCTTCTGTGTGCCTTCATGATAGGCTCTTCTACTGGCTTGCATTCTTACAAGCTAGCAGCAAAAGAAACAAATCTCACTAGCTACACTTCTGTAGTAACTTAGACACAGTGCAGTGGTCTGCTGTTTCCCTTATGCCAACACACAGCTATCATTCCTAGAATGACAGACTCCTTGGTATTTGATGCCCATTTGGTGGGGAAGCATGTTTTAAAGGAATGAAAGGGAAATTTTTTACAGGTTTGGATTCCTGACTTTTATATAGCTAGGGAATACAAAAGCAAGATTTTCATAAATGGCACAGTAATAACAGTAGAATTGATTACCGAGAGACCTGCTCATGCACCAGTGAAATTAGTTAGGTCTGCAAAACTAAGAAGCCAGGATTGCTTCCTTCCTTCCTTCCTTCCTTCCTTCCTTCCTTCCTTCCTTCCTTCCTTCCTTCCTTCCTTCCTTCCTTCCTTCCTTCCTTCCTTCCTTCCTCCCTACCTCCCTCCCTCCCTCCCTCCCTCCCTCCCTCTCTGCCTTCCTCCCTTCCTCCCTCCCTTCCTTTTATATCCTGACTGCAGTTTCCCCTCCTTCCTGGTTTCTCCCCTTCTCCTATCCCCCCCTCCCCCAGTCCTCCTTCTTCTATTCAGAAAAGAGCGGGCCTCCCATGGATATTGCCAAAACATGGCATATCAAGTTGTAGTAAGGACTAAGTACTTTGCCTTATATTAAGTCTGGGCAACGCAACTTAGCATGAGGAATAGTGTCCCAAAAGCCAGCACAAAAGAGTCAGAGACAGCCCCTGTTCCCACTGTTAGTAGTCTCTCAAGAAGACCAAGCTACACCACTGTCACATATATGCAGAGGGCCTAGGTCAGTCCCATGCAGGCTCCCTGGTTGTCCAGTCTCTGTGAGTACCTATGACACCAGGTTAGTTGATTTGGTGAGTTTTCTTGTGACTTCCTAAGCCAGGGTTTTTATGTGTTAAGAGATGTGTCCTCCTTTGACAAAATCTACAGGTAAGGCCAGGTGGGTCCCTTTCTACTTTGTATTAAACTGATAATAAACTGCCTTCCCGTGCACTAAGGCATGCTGAAACTCAGCTCCTCCCTGTTACCGCTCAAAACTCTAATAGCATTTGTTTGCACACTCACTGAAGTTGGAAAGATAAAAAAATGTATTTTCTTCTAATTCAGCATCCATCATTTCACATAGGAACAGGCTAGAAAGCCAGGGGAAAATGCCTGGTGACGGATCGAGTACCGTAAGTTAGAGTTGCAGCCACATTGTGAAGTAATGCATGGGCTAGCCTCAGGTCAACAAGTTTCAACTATCATCGTCAGCAAATGGACACCAGAATGTAGTGTAGAATGAAAGGAAGAGAGAGAAGCTTGCGATTTTTTTCTTTTCTGTTTCTTTCATGGTGTGTGTATTTCCATTATTAAATTTGAAAATTGTAGAAACTTAAGGCAAGTCTGATTGAGGCCAACTCTCTTCAGCATGTTTTAAATGAAATTGATATATCCTTTTATATTTCACTCTAATAGCTTAGCTCTTTGGGCAACCCACATATTCTGAGAAAAATTTTCTCAGCATACACAGGTCAGGTTTGGTTGTACATTGGGCCCGACCTGAATTTACACACCAGATGCCCCTCAGTTAAGCACATTCTCTCTCTGAGTAAGAATGGAGAAAACCTGAATGTCAGGGCAGGATCTACAGAGCGACCTTTGGACCTTTTCCTCTCCTAACAGTGAAAGAGAACTGTTGTTTGTGGATGGAGCCAATGACCTTAACCTTACAGCCGCAGCATCCTTTCCTAAGTCACTACTCTGTGCTTTCCTTTTCTTCTTTTTCTTCCAGCAATTCAATAATATCAGAGGGATTGATTCTCCTCAGAATTTAAAGTTTTATTTTAATGATCATATTGAGTAATCATTGAAAAAAATACCTTAAGTAGAAATTAGTTTCCAGAGGCAGATACAAACCAATGTATATCATAAACATAGTTATTTGCATATTTCCAATATAAAGCAGTAAACATATTTAAATATTTGTGTATATGTCATGTCAGAATACCTATTGATAAGTAATCAATTCAGTTTACTTATTTAATAAATTAAAAACCAAAATAATTGAAAAAAATCATACCAAATATTTGAATTTTTAAAAATGTTTCTTTAAAAAATAAACTCTAGCAAACCAAGTATTGCCTAAAAGCATCATGTCCCCACTAATCAGGTGCCTCTTACTATTAGAATGAGTTAATACACCTGTGTATTTCAGTCTCTAGTTATATGATTCAAACAAAATCATAACTCTAAATTTATTGATTAGTTCATCCACTGGAGAAATAGCACTTAAACTTTTAAGTATAAGCAGCACATTTATACTCAATTTTTTCCTCCAATTACTTACATGCATATTGCTTTAGTTTTTAAACTGTTTTTGTTCAAATGATCCCTGAATAATGTAAAGTTAACTAAACAAATATAAAAATATAAGAATGACAATAGAACTTCAGTCAATATAATTAACTACTAAAATGTTATGATAAATATTAAAACCTTGCTTTTCCCTGAGTTCCTATGACTGCGTTCCCTTCCCAGTCTTATCTGCCAAGTCCTATGTCTTAAATAGTCTAGAATTGCTCAGTAAATATTAATCAGTTTAAGCCCTGTACACTTAAATGGGATATATATATATATACATATATATATGCACATATATTTGTTGTGTGTTTATGCATGTATGTATACATAAATATATAAATATCATATAGGTTTATGAAACACAAGGAAGCTTTTGTTAAATGTTAGCCTCAGCTTAGCCACAATAAGCCAGATTTAATGTGCTTCCTTTGCAATGGCCACTTTTTCTAGTCACCATATTTTCAACAGCATCTTAGTAAATTATAGCAAACCATCATTTATAATAAAACTGGACCTTATAATAAATAAACCAAATAAATTATAGATACTAGTTGCACAAATCTATGTTGTATTTATTATTCTAAGGAAGTTATTAGAAACATTCAAAACCAAGGGACAATGGAAATAACATGTTTGGCAGAAGTAAAGTAACTTTTGGTGAAATTTCACAGCTATTACCAGTGGGCTTTCTTTTACAGAGATTCAAATAAATATATAGAAATAGAGTCTTTTATAATTACTAAGAGTAAAAATAAAAAACTTTTAAAAATTGCCTAGAAAGACCTTGCCAGCAACCTGTAGTAACAATACAGCTCACTTTAAATGGAGCATTGAAAGACTTCTTAACAAACGCCCTTTGTTCAGGACCTGACAGTGCTGTGCAATGGGAGGGAACCCGCTCCCCCGTGGCTTTGTTTTTCCCCCTGAATGACAGTGATGGAGCACTTGCATGATGTGTTTGGTGCCTTGCATGAGGAAGACATGCAAAGGCAAGGTCCAGTCTGCATGCTGCTTAATGAATGTTTTTCCTTTTCTCTCCTTCCCTGTCATGTGCTTTCAGAAGACAACAATGTGGAAGGTGGGTGCTTTCTACCTTATTTTCCAACTCCTTTGCTTTTTATTTCCCAGTATTACTAGAGTACATCTTGAATATAGACGGTAAGTTGACTTTTCTGATCATCCGTTGATTTCTAGTTGTGTATCCCTTTGCATATGGAACACAAATGCACCCTCAACCCCACTAGTCTCAGGGATAAAAATGCTTTCAATCTTACTTCCAGTGCCTTATACATTTCAGCAGCCCATATGAGCCTTAGAATAATTAATGCAGTGTTCTGTATGGAAAAATGATACAGTGCTATGTCTTTTATTTAAAAAAAGAAAGTGTTTCTTTGCAGTTTCTGACACAGTGCATGGTCCTGTCTCCATTCTGTTTTTTTTTTTTTCCTTTTTTTGAGCAAAGTAGTTTCTTTTCTGTTGGACATGTTTACCATTCTGTCATTTTATTCTCCTTGGTTTGTTTCAAATTATTCAAATTATAAAAGATCATAGATAAAACACTGAAAATAAGAAAGAAACATAAATTTAGATTGAAATACAAGTCATTGCCAGTGGAAATGAAAGCTCACAGTTCTGCCTTGAGATCATGGGTAAGTATATTTATAACATAAGTATATGTGAAAACTAGGATGACTGATTCAAGTTTTCTTAGATTATCTCAATCATGGAATTTTGAGAAAGTTATTTATTTTTTACCATTGGTTCCTATAAGCATATTTCAACATTTTATTGTTAAAGAATTTGAATGAAGTAGTCATGATGCTACCAACCAAATCTTGAAAAGATAAACACAAAAAATCTTAGGTGCAGCTGAAGAATAGACAGCCAAGTTTCTCATCTTTTTTCACACATCTTTTAAAAAGTGGTCTTGCTGTGTAGCCCAGCCTTTAGACATCCACCTTGCTTTACCTACTGAGTACAAGCACATATATAATATACATAATATATACATTATATACTCACAGCATTAATAGTTGTGGGCAATGAATGTGTCAACATGTATGTGTCAGGAGATGGCTTTTAACATAAACCTACTTTGCTGCAACAGTTTGAAATGCAGTAATTCCATAAAAAAACCCCTACATTTCTACAGATGAAGGATTTCTTGAAAAATTACTCTAGTGGAAGTGAGAATAGTATAGTTGAGGTGACAAAGGGGTCATTTCTCTTTGAAAAGAAGACTTCACTGTAATACAACATTGATTAGTAGCAAGGTCAGCATCAAATTTGTGATCTTTTCATAGTCAGTAATTATTAATGAACTACTCTGATACTCAAGCAAAATAGATAAAAATGTCTAAAGAAACAATATGTCATTTTGCCCAAATGTTGGCTTTGTATATCACTTCTGACTTTTTTTGTCTCATAATTTTAATATTGTGAACATATACTTATGGCCCCTTAATTGAATTTGAAATTTGTAAATTTTTCCTTTGCATTTTTAAACTCTTCTGTAAAATGTTCATTCTTTTTTCTTCTCTTTGAATCTTTAAGGGTCTTTAAAATCAATCTAATTAGTAGAAATGCTTCTCTGTAATCACAGACTTATTTGGTGCAAGGCATTGATAAGATACTCAGAATATAGGTCCCTAGTATGTTATAATAAGGTTATTAAATCATAATTTTAATGTCTCTGTTTACAGTGTGACTTTAAGAATGCAGCCAAGCTCCTTTTAGAGGCAGAAATGAAACAGGGGGAATAGGACTCTTTGGAGGATTTATTAATTTCCTTTTTGATTCAGTGTCAAAACCACCACATGTTTCTAAGACTCTTTTCTAAACTCCATAAAAGTTAGATCTTACCAGAGATAATTTTCTGATGTAGTCTACAAAACAATGCTAGAAATACAAACATGTTATTAGGTAGAAATATATACATTCATATATATGTATATATATACACACATATGAAATTAAATGGAAAAATGAAAAATCTGAACAAATGAACCTCTTTACCATATAATAATTCAATTAATCATATAAAATATTTTTATTCACCTTTTTGATTATTTTTTGAAATCACTTTAGAAATACTATGTTCCAGAAACATCATACTTCACTGTTAAATAATTTCCATATTATGTTGTGATTATTTGACAATTTCTAGTTGTATCTGACTTACCAAGATATCAGAATAAACTTAGAGTTTGAAAAAGCAGATTGGAGCAACTGATGCATGATGTTTCCAAGTTCAAAGTTTCAGATATATCTGAGGCAGCACTAGAAATTGAAAAGACAGATTTTTAAACTTGATACTGCATTTCTCTAATTGTATATCAAATTCTTAAAATATACCCAAAAGTTGTAGCTTTATTTCTGAGTTGAGACTAGGCACCTGTGACTCATGATTTTCAGAAAAAGTAGTGTTTTACGTGGCAAAAGAGCTTGCTGAGATGATCCCGATGGCTGGGCATGGTGGCACTGTGAGAGCCTGAGACATGAGGGCTATGAATGAGGCTGTCCTAGGTTACATATTGAGACTATGCTTCAGCGCCAATCAAAGCAAGAATATTTACAGTTTTCTTTAGAAAGATAGTGATCTTCATGAAAATTTCTTGGTGACATTATGTCTGCAGCGTATAGCTTAAATAAATAAAGGAACATGAACACAAATCAACATTTAATTAAAATAATAAATAATTTTGATTCCCGTGAATAATTAATTGAACCTATTTAAAGCTTACCCATTGTTTCTTAGAAACATGATTGTGTCATAAATCCAAGCTTTTCAACTGCATGTCTAATTATCTTGGTTTTGCACTTGAGCAGATATAATCACTTGCCACATGTGTCAGACCAGGGGACATTTCTGCATTGTCATTTCAGTGTGACTAAGGGCCTGCCCCACCCCCACCCACATTTAATTATCAAACTTCTCATTTTTGAAGAGAGGAAAAAGATCAGACCCAGCCCATGTTAAAGACATTCCTTGGGGTGTTTATAAAATATAATTTCATCAAGGAACCATGGCAAGCCCTATAGGGACATTGTTCCAAATGTTATCAAAGGGCAAGAAGGGCAGATGCACTGTTTAAGGGACCGGTTGAATTTACATCAGGCTCTCATATTTTTGCTTGTTCTAACTAATACTTAGAATGCACAGCACAGCATGTGCTGATGTTTAAATTGCAGTTTTATAACTCTTTGCCCCAAAGCATTCCAACCAAGGGTTGAAAGAATGTTTTCGATTTGCCTCTGTGATACAGACATGTCTCATAGGAAGCAAGATGTCTGTCACTGAACATTTTTGTCACCGTGACAACCCTGCCTTCCCATGCTCCCTTGTTTATTGCTGACTGTGCTCTTGTTTCCCTTCAAGGTCTGGCGCACCTGATGATGGGCGACCAAGGTATGGGCTCTGCTCCTTTTCCACTCTGCTTTCAGTGTGTTCTTGTTCTGTAGCTGCTTTCAAACCATCGCTGCAAAGTATGGGCGGATGCTTGGAAGTGATGTGGCTGCAAATGAAATACATAGCTTTTGTTCACCTTACTTTTCCATGGTTTTATCTGCTTTGATTTGTTGGTTTGATGTTGGTTTGCTTCTGTGACTTGTTTCCCTCCATTCCTTGCACTATAACATCTGCAAACAAATAAGAGTAAGAACTGTGGCTGAAACCTTTGCTTTACTGATCAGTGTATATGGGAAGAGTGTTTACAGTAGAGGAGCACCAAGAGCAGTCAGGAGCTAATGTCTGAAACACCCAGGCTAATCTGCTACATCAAGATTCCATTCTTCATCCATGCATGGCAGTTTGGGAACCTGCAGACAGCTTTGGCTCTTGGCTTCCAGAGTGCTGATTGTTAACATTCCATGCAGTCGATACTTTTCTACCTATGGCCATTGAGATCCTTCTTTTATGTAATCTTTTAACATGAGCATGGGCTTCCAATCCCTTGCATGTACCTGCCTGCAAAAACAGGCAGAATTCTCAGAATGTACGGACTGCCTTTCCATTTGTCTTCAAAACATTGTTTATGCTTTCTTGTCTTGTTTAATTTTCTGAGAGCAGTGCATTTACATATATTCATAATTCTTCTTGTTGTTTTTCTCCTCTTTATTCTCTTTGTCTGGAAATCCTTTCTTCATGGACCCATTTCATCAAATGCATAGGTAAAAGTAAAGGTACTACATTATTTTGTTTCTTAGTATCATCTGTGTGGATTACAGTGTGTCTAAGTTATGCAAATGTATGTAGACCTTTGGCATTGGTGAAAGGTACTGGGAGGTAGGTATGTGTGTTAATGAATATTTATGAACTTAAGGTAAGAAAGAATCCATCAAAATATTTCTGCTTTGCTCTCCCATCTCCATGTATTGCTTTTTAGACTGATTTTTTTATGTCAGTTGCTTACATAATTAGTATATTTTGAAATTAGCTATAGGTTGTGGTGTCAGTTCCCACAGTATCATTTAATGGTAGTTAAATGATGAGTGTAGTAACCATAATTATATCTGCCTCAAATATTCAACTCTCAATGAGCACACCTGCCCTGTCCATTCTGCCTGATGCGAGCATCCACGTAGCACAGCTCCAGGGTTGCAGTGCTCTGGGTTTTTCCCTTAGTGCCTGCTAGAGGCCATAGAAGCACACTGATGTATTGCAGCCCTAAAAGGCATCACTGTGACAGAGACAGAGAGGCAAAGCAAGCTTGCCTTTCCTTTATGCATACTAACTTTAAGAATGTTAATAGCAGCTATATATCCCAGTGTCACTCGGTAAATCAGGCATGAGTACTCTTTGAAAAATGTGGACTTAAAATCAGAAGAAGCATGTTCAATTAGCTATTTGGATCCACCTCCACTGTGTTTAGTATTGTCATTAAAAGGAAATAAGTGACTCATAGCCCTGGCAAATGTTTAGAATGGCCTTTATTTGTTTTCGGTTGTGTAATAGTTAATGTTCCCTTGGTCTCTAATTCTAAGTCATTATTCTTAAATGCAGGAATATGTCTTTTCCTTGAATCCTATGACACTTTCTTATGTGCTAAAAGTTAACATCGTGACTAGGATGAGAGCTCACAACTCTACCCTCTTACGTTTGTATCATCTAGCATGGAACCTTTTCTGCTTCAAAAGCATCTGAACATGAGCCAAACCCTAAGTAAGAAATGACATCGAAGTTTAAAGTTGTAAAATAGAGCTTTAGAAACAAATGTTTGGATTCTGCAAGTCAATAGAACACCTGTCTCATCTTTGCCCGCTGGCCATTTTCAATAGTACAACTTCATTTTGTTTTGAGTCTTAGTTACTGTGCCAATGACAATGTCATCAGCTCTCTCAAAGAGTTTGCGAGTCATTTGGGGGTATTTCCTAAAGCCTTTGCCTCAGGCTGACTTCCCATTGACAGCTAACTCTAGTGAGTGTGTCCCTAATGTTCTACATATTTTTCTGTATGTGGACACAGGGTTAGGATCATGTGTAAGAAATTGTCTTTCACTTTCCTGTTAGTAAAATATGCTTGTATATGTGTATACATATATTTGTATGGATGTATAAACATAGATTTTTGAGTATATACACTCATCTATTATACTCTGAAAAAGTACCTCTTTTAAAAGTATCTCAAAATACTTTTCTAATTATATAACAAAACATATGGAATAGTTCATATTTACATCCAGCAGGTATATATTGGGTGTAATTAATGTTGAAGGTCACTTCAGTTTTACTATGTCAGTCTCAAATATTTCTGTTGGTATGTGTAACATTTTTTTTCCATTTCATCACTTTTTATCAAATTTTGCTTCCCAATATAAAGCTACAGAGGAAAAGATTTGATTTTTCTATTTCATTCTTTTTGAAAGGATCACTGGTATCAGTGTGTATTTGATGTTAAATGGCGGGGGCTGGTATTTTGAACATTAGTGTTGCCATCATATAATTGTTTGTTTTAGATATATAAAGATGAAAAATACACTTTGTCAGTCTTTCACTGTGAATCGATTTACCAAATCTACATCCTAGAGAAGAGAGTACCACTGTGATTATGTCATGGCATCACACTCAGCCTGTCAACATGGTAATGTGAATAAGTTAGTGCACAGGGCAGAGCTTAATAAGACAGCAGCAAAGGTAAGAGTGGCATGAATCTAGGTCAGTGGATTTCTGCCTTGTGTCACTCCTCTAACATACTGTCTAGAAACTTCACTTTGTAGCTTTCTCCATCAGCTTAAACGCTAGTTGTGCATTAAAAAAAGATGCTAAGTCTGACCCGTGAAAAATAACTGGTTCACACTGTAAACTCTTGTTTCTTGAATCCTTACATTACCATGTAATTATGAAGCATCTTCTTCACTTTTCCTCTGGCAGAGTGAATGAAGAGAGCCTTTGAAATGAAATTCTGGAAACATATATTTTTGTGTCTGTATCTGGACGCAAAAGTGAATTCAAGAATGTTGGTCATCATTAACATTTTGATTTCTTTTGTGTGAAATTTTTTTGGTTACATTCCAAGGGCCCAGTTAGGAATGAATGCATTTCATTTAAAGAAAGCAAGTAAAGACACAAGTGAACAGGAGAGACGTTTGGATAAGCCTCTTCATCCTCCTCCTGATTTCTTCCTCCAGAAGGTAGCGCTGGAGTCCCTTTCTGATGGACCTTTCCCAAGCAGTTGTGGACCCTGACCTCTTCCAGCTCGTTTAGGGTTTGAAATCTGCAAAATATTTCACCATCTGGGTATGACAAAAAGTGGTTAAGACAGATGGGTACGTGATCGGGGCTCAGGTTGTATGGCGGGAGATGAATGAAACGAATGCTTTCTCCTCGTGGTCCATCATACTTAGGCTTTTCAGCTGGTTACTCTGTTTCAAACTTTAGTGTCAATTATTTAAATTTGTTTTATGATTTCTAAATGGAAATGTGTCACTTTTAATTAAATACAATTAAGAATAAACTCCATTTTAATGAATTATAGCTTTCTTTTAAAGAGCTCATGCAGTGCCCAGAGCAAGTCTAAGTGCTGCTAGCTGTGTGTGACTCCAAATAGTATTTAGGGTACTGTTTGATATTGATTTTACATTTTTTCACTTGAAAATTGTTAATGGCGTTATTTTTAGGATCACTGATAATGGTAATTTTATTTTTGCTTACAATCTAAATTGAGCAACTTCCCTAGAAATTTAGTATTTTCCTCCTCCTCCTCCTCCTCCTCCTCCTCCTCCTCCTTCTCTCTCTCTCTCTCTCTCTCTCTCTCTCTCTCTCTCTCTCTCTCTCTGCATGTGTGTATCTATATGCATGAGCACACATGTGTGTGCATAAAATGTGTGTCTTTGTCTGTGTAACTGTCCAGATCATTCCAACAACCGTTTATTTTTTAACTTACTTAATTGGATTTTGCTATAACAGTTTTCTGAAAGAATGAATGACTCTTAAATCAAGAAAAATAGCAATAAGTTACATATGCAAATCCAGCCACAAGTGCTGGTCGCTAGCTGAGGATCAAAGGCTAATTATATCAGTCATGTATTGATGCTTTAAAGAAAGGTTTGTATTTTCCTTCCCAGCATGTAATTCTAATTGTGCATTTATATGTTTTGTTCTATTTTATGTCATCATTTCCTAGTAGAGTGGAAGCTCCATGAGGGCAGGCAGTTCATGTTTCTTGTCGACCATTATATTTCTGGGACATTTTTTTCTTACTGTAACTTGTATAACCAGTGTATACAGTGTGCCACCTTGGACTAAAAGGAGAATGGGTCAACATAGACAAGAGAAGGGGTAAAAAGGATGAGAAAAATTTTTAGATATCCAGAAGAAACTAGCAAAAAATTATACAGAATGTGTTTGTTACTCTCTAAACTTCCTTTTTGTCTTTTAACTTTTAACATCCCCAAATTGCTATTTGTCTATCCAGCAATACTCATTCTGACATCATTTCCATTTGCCTTAACACACCCAGCAGTGGATCTCTAAGGAAAACTAAAGTCAAGGTATTATTGTATTTAATTCTCATGGTCTTCACACATAGAAGAAGAATTAGAGCCAACTGACGGTTTCTGGGAAAAGGAAAATTCATTTTCTCCAGGGATGAGTCCCCTGATGGGTTTTCACATTTTTAATGTCAATGTACTGCCATAAGGAAAAATCACGAAATTTTATTTTAAAACTTATTCTATTAATGAGATAGCAGGTATATGACTTCCATGAAATACAGATCTATAGTGTCATATGATGTCTTACTATTTCATCCATTTTTTCTAATTTCCTTAAATTGGAAATATTAAGCTGTTAGAAAAGTCCAAAATGAAGTCTTATATTATGATATAAATATATTTGGTAACTTATATAAATATAAATCCTGCCATGTGTGTGAAATAATTCTTCACTTGAATCTATCAAATGAACATTTATTATTTGATTATTCATGATCCCAGATGTTTACAGAAGGCCCGTGTTTTGTAAGTTAAACTCTGAGATGTGTGTAAACGTATTTTAAAAATGCATTACCTCTTTGGTATTACTGACATTTAGGAGTCAAATCAGAATCAATCCTAAAAAAAATCAAAACATTTTTTCTCAAAATGAATACCTGGATTCTTTAACAATTAATTGATCACAGCACTCAATATTGTGGTATTTTAAAATTGTTATGCCATGTTATTCTGTTAAATTCACTCTCAAATAAATTTTATATTATTAGTATGTAGTATTAGTATTAAACTTCTTTGCTGTTTTTTGTTTTCTTCCATTTCTGTATAAGTTCAGTCAGGCCACTGTAATAAAATGCCATGGATTAGGTTAGTTTCTAAACAAAATTTCATTTGTCACAGAAGGCTAATGCCACGGTGTGAGTGTGTTTGTTGTGTGGTAAGGGCCAGCCTATTAGCTATAGAACACCTTCCTGTATCCCCAAGTGCTGAAAGGTGGCAATGGGATTTCTGCATTCTTGTATTAGAAAAAAATCACATTCTTAGAGGATCCTCTTTGTAACACAGTAACTTCCCTAAATCCTTGCTGCTGCGTACATCAGCAATTCCAAGTGACTTCTGGGGAGATGCTGACATTCAAACCTAATGTTCTCCATGGTTTTTGCTGCTGTCTTTCTGTTCTTCTTTAGCTGCAGAGCAAGTTTGTGCAGTGCTTGGCATCGGTTTACCAGCCTCCTGATGTGTGTATGCTTCTAGAACTGCTAAATGTGTTTCACAGTGCTTTCAGATTTCCAATTCAATTATAAAAAGAATCATACTTGTTTTGTATGCATCCTTAAGTCACATTTTTCTCCTTTAGCTCCCTAAAAATACATTATGTCCATTGCTCAAAAGAGTGTGAACTGTGATATACTCTATTGAAACCTTAGGGATTTTAAATGTGTGTAAGCTAAGATGCAGTTTGTCTTTAGCTGCTGGTCATTGTGACCGGTGTCATTGCAATTCAGATCTTTCTAACATCCACAGAACTGGGAAACAGCAGAACTTTAAACATCCACTCGGTCCAGATGGCCAGCAGGGGAGCTCTCTGACTGCTCAGTGTTGCCTTCACTTTATCTTTAATTTGATGTCCATCTGTTCAGTGTGCAATTAACACTAGTCACTTTAAGAACATGTGTTTGTTTGATATTTCTATGACTTAATTTATATCTCTTTATGTTTACAATTAGTAAAGTCTCAACTGTTTTCTACCTCTGTACTATTGGGTTGGTAAAGAGAAATACCCCATGTCTTCATAAATTCTCTTCATAGCCGTGTATTTAAAATACTAACAAACTAAATAAGAATTTTATTAGATTTATAGAAGATTAACTTCTCTTCATGGAACACAGAAGAAACTTTCCATGCTATGTGTGTAAAAATAAAGTTGTGCAACTAGAAACTTTATGTGTGCCTTAAAAATGCTGCAAACCACATTTAATTTGTTGTTGTTATTGTTTTGTTTTTCCAGACAAGTTTCCTCTGTGTAGTAGCTCTGGTTTCCTAGAACTTTGTAGACCAGGCTGGCCTTGAACTCACAGGAATCTACCTGCCTCTGCCTCCCCAATGCTGGGATTAAAGGCATATGCCACTACCACCTGGCTCACATTTAATTTTTAACATATATATTTAAAAGAATATTTCTTTTATAAAATGATTATATTATTTATTGAATTGAAAATCAGTTTTGTTCATATAGATATTTTTAATTGGCTCTTTTAGGATAGAGGGAAGTACTTTCTAAACAGTACAGCAGGTAGATCAGTAGATCATAAAATAACATTATAAACTATATCTTTATATAAGAAAAACTATATAATTTCTCATACTAATTAATTCATATTCACATCTTTGAATCTCATTGAATCTGTGGACAGAAAACATTAGAAATCAACTTGAAATGTAATAGTATTACTATAGTGTCATAGAGCTTGCTTACTATGAATGGCAAACTGTGAAGACTAAACTGAAATAGTTGATACAAAATAATGAGCTTTATGCACACTTCAAAGATTTTCTTCCAGTTATTTACAAATAATTATGAAATTGCTCTTTGCATCATTTTTGCAAGATAAACTTAGAAGGAACCTGTTGCAAAACATTGTCCAGGATCCATGACATCTCATTTTCAAGTTTTCCATCTAAGGAAGTAAAACCCAACATGGTTACCTGGAAGTAGTATAGTGTGGTGGGTAAGAGTCATGAAGTTCCCAGACCTGAATGCAGGCCCTATATTCATTCTGTCCTGATCTTTAATAAGCTATTTAACCTTTGACTCAGGCCTGTAACACATTACTCAGGAGATTGATATAGGAGGATTACCATGTATTCCTGGTCAGCTATACTATAAATCCTTGTATCAAATCAGTAAACCCACTAACTAAAAAAGAACAAACAATCCACAAAATTTTAAGCTCATGTATCCAAATTTTTAAAATCTGTAATATGAGTTAATAAAATAACCCAGGCCTGAAGGTGATGAGAGGCTGCAAATGAGCATGCTAGAGTTTTTATGGCAATAATAGAAAAAGTTATCTGATCCATTTGAATTAAATGATTTTTGAAAACGAATGATCCACAATCTGCCCAAAGCTTATAAAACACCATACCCTTGTTTTACTATCTTCAGTACGTTATTACTATTTATGATTCTGAGGTTATTTTAGGTCATAACAAACTGGATTTAAGCATCCTAATGTCCTGCACTGCAGAGACCACACATGCTACAGAAGGCTAGAAGCCTGTACCTCTCTGATTCTCAGTGCTTGCTTAATAATGGCTGGCAGATTGGAAAGACAGTTTCTAAAATTCCATTTTAAATTTATTTGTAAATGATTTCTAGTGTCTCATAGGAGGCTGATTTTCAGTGGTCTCCCTCCCTCCCCCTCCCCCTCCCCCTGTCTTTCTCCTTCCCATCCCTTCTTCCCTTTTCCCTTCTTCCTTTCTTCCCTTTCCTTTCTATCTGCTCCAAGACAAGTATTCCTAAGAGCCAAAAATTCAATAAAAGCAGAGGTCTTCTCATAGGCCTAGTGGGATGCAGGGAACTCAAGGGACCTTTGATCTTCCTGTTCCCTGTTTCATCTAGGAGGACTTTGGGAATTTAGTGGGGACTTGAAAGCCTTTCCTATAACAGTGATGATCAAAGATTTACTTTGAAATTCTCTTGCTAATTTGTTTTAAATGTATTGCTCTAAGCCTGCAAGGCTTCCTTGTATATTCTCACGACTGCATAGGTAACAGAAGTGGTTGTGGAAGTATATAGTTTGTAAAAACCTTGCTTCTTTGTGGTCTTTTAAGCACATGTTTTTGGATAATTTATGGCAGGGGGAGAGTCTGAAAAATGAAGTTGATCACTTACTTTGTTTTCAAGTAGCTTAGGCTGTGCTTTCCCACGAAAAAGAAAAAAGATTCCTTATTCTTAGGTTAGCTACCCATACCTCAAGGCATTCAGCTTTGCCAAGCCTAGAGATGAATAGTTATCCATGTTAATCTGGATGATTGATAAGGAGTCCAGATCTGCAGCTATTAAAGTTCAGATATAGAACCAGAACTGATGAACATTTAGTCTGGAACCCTCAGACTAAAAACATGAACAAAGCTACAGAGCTTAAGACCATTATGTAAAATAAATGTTGTACTTTTGTCCTTTTTGGAAAGAAGAAAAGGGAGCTGGAAAAAGAAGAAGGGTAATTGGAGAAGAAGGGAAGGACGAAGCATGAGAAAAAGCAGGAAACGAGGCGGGGGAGGGAGAAGAGAGTTTTTCTTCGATATTTGTCCTGGCTATTGAGTCTGCATTAGTGTGGACAGCACACTGTTATACAGACTGTAACAACCCTGCTGTGCAGAATGGATGCTTTATTCACCTTAAGAGATAGAACCACACCGATACTACTGCTTTCCAGGATAAGGCTCTTCACCTTCAATTTCTACTTACTTATAGAAAAGGACTCTTACACACACCAAACAAAGTCCTTCTTTTCCTATTGGTTTGTTTACATTTGAAGTGTACAGGACAACCATATAGAATTGACACAGCTGAAGGTCTGGGAGCCATCTCTATTTACTTTCAGCCAAGAGATTTAGGATGTTCCTAGAGCTGTAAATCAAGACTGTTTTCTTTTTCATCTTACAATAATTTTGTTATATGACTCAGATATAGTCCATGAAATTATGTCATCAAGGCTATGAATTAGATCATTCAGAAAACCAAAACAACTTCTTGTTACATGCTATTTAAAAGCCATATTTTATTTAATATTTCTTGAGAGAGTTACATGGTCAATTGACCCAGTTTCTCATTTGATTTTTTGTAGTAGGCATTTTGAAGACTGTATACATTTGGAGAAAATTTAATTATCCACTTAAGGAAACCACCAAATTTAGAATGGGCTAGCTTGCTGCTAGAGGGATGGAAATCCCTAAATTGGTCAATTGTGATTCCCCTTGGCAGGGAAGACCTAGAATACAAGCTAGTTGTTGGCTTTTCAAACATTCCTAGTAGCAAATTCTGCCAGAAATCTGCAAGTGTTAGTGAGCAGCTAAGGATGTTGATGCTATGCTGACCTAAAATAATTTTGGTGGCCTGTTATGAATGTCTTTCAAGTGATTGTTCATGAAATAAAAGAATATATACCTGACCCACAGTCAAAGGCACCTGAGTTTCCAGTTGTTTGCCCAGGAGTTGGGTCTACGTTGACCCACCGTATTTTCTGTGCCTGGAGACATTTTCTCCCATGGAATTAATAAATGCAATTTTCAGTTCAATAGAGGGATAGAGAAGCCAGCAAGCGGTCCACAAAGAACTCCCACTCTCTCAAGCTGATTGATGTGAGTACTATTCCTTTTGATTATTGTCCTATCTTTATGTCTAGGAGGAATGTCAATGACCTTTTAGGCTAAGCCCCATTGTCCCTTTTCCTCAACTAATTGAAATATGACATGCTTTAGCCAAAGAAAATAACCTGTCCCGAGGACCAGTCTTTAAGCAAAGCACTCAAATATTTCTCTTCACTGTTAGGACATATGAACAGTTGTTCACACATCACTACAACCATGACACCATCTCCTTTGTTCTGCCTCAGTAGGCCTTAGAAAGACTGTCCAACACACATAAGCACATAGTCAGCTGAGGCATATTTTTAAATACAAAATTTTTCAAGGAATCTAAGAGAGAGTTTTATTCAATAGGTTCATGGCAGTTTGGAATTCTGTACTTAAAACAAAACAAAATACCAGCCTTCCTTCTAAGAAGATGCAAAGCACAAATTAGCCACTACCAAATTCCACTAAGTGGAATTTGCATTCCATCTGCTAGATATTTGAACTTCATGCTGACAAGGTCTTGTTAGTTGTTTTCGGTGCAGTAACATATTTACATTAGGTCACTCCATACTGCTTCTAAGTTGCGTTTTCTCACTGCTGAAAAGAATAACCATTTACTTTAAGAGAACTTCTCCTACTGAGAAAGATGTGGTTAGTCAATTGTGCTTAACTTCTACAATAAAATAGTTGTTAAGAAGTCATTCAACTTTTCAAACCCTTGCTGTAGTGGTCAGTAAATTATTCATGATGTGTGATTCAGACTGTGTTTTAAGAAAACATAATAAATTGAATACATCACAACTTTTGAACTTTTAAAATGATGCCTGCTCATGGATTCCCCACAATACATTGATGATCAGTTTCAACAGTAAAATCTGATAAAGAGATCTGACAGAAATACTGAACCAACATAAACTATGTTGGTCATAAATACAACAGTATACTGACTTTTTCCTCTAGATTACAGTGAAAGAGTCATTAAATAGAAATATGCCATTTGAACAAAGACCATGCTTTAGGAAGTAGACATTTGATCTCAGGATTTTATTAAACCAGGAGAGAGACTAGTCTTAGAGACATTAAAAATATATATGTATATTGAAAAAAATCTCAAAAGGAAGTAGCTAAAAGAAACATGTATATAAGAAAAAGCAGGCTGAGGAATGCCAAAATGACAAGGCCAAGCTCAGCTCCTCTCTGGGCAGGAGGAGAGGATCTTGTAGATATGGTGACAATAAGACATTATGTATTTCTCAAGGCAGAATAGATGTAGAAGAGTAATGATGGCAGCCAGAGAGGGCTACTTCAGGATCTAGAAAGCTCTGTCTAGGGATGGTTGCAAATTTCATGTCATTTGGGGGGACACTGGAAATTATATCCTCATTAAAGATAAATCTCTCAGTAGCCTAGTCCTGCTGCAAAAAAATTAACATGAAATATCTGAAAGTGGCACATAATTCTAACTAATGCATCTGTGCTCAGACAGTGATCTAATGATATAGGACACTGGACAAGTGCATTTTAATGTGAGAGAAACACATTAGGTGACATTGCACAGCCCTTTGGTTAGCCTTAGTGAGGTCTCTGCAGAGGTGGAAGCCATTAACTCAGTCATTGTTGGGTGCATGAATCACAGAGGAAGTGGAACTTGATAAAAAGAATCTAAATGAGCCAGAGGGACAGGGAGAAGGATTGCCTATGTCAGTAACAAACATTTGCCTGTTGAATACACTGTCAGTGCTGGATCAAATTAGTCAGAATGGGCTTTAATATTGGGCCTAATATTTACTTCTGTTATAACATTATCTAACAGAATAGCATTGATTTTCATTTTCTATAAAACAGATCTTTAAAGACATGATTTTTGTTGTTGTTGTTTTGTATTAAGGACAGGTATGATCCATGGAAGATAATAAACCTCAATAAAAATCATGTACTACCCTGCATCTTAGCCAAAATCCAAGAAATAATTGATGCAAAGCCTGTATTCAGTGATCATACAGATTTCAGTGGAGTATGGCTGCAATTAGACCCCAAACTCCATATTATCAGCTATGTGGCTTTAGTCAAGTTACTTGGCCTTTTGAAATCCCATTATCCATGTTTGTAAATTTCAGGCCAAACTACTTGTTTTATTGTAGGTATGAAATAAAAAAAAAGACAAAGTATGTATTTCTGCAGAATGGTGAGTGTTCACCTGAAGAACATATGGAGAATTAGATGTCTATTAGTGATTAAAAGAAAATAAAGTCATTTTTCATGGGAAATCAAAAACGTTTTGAACCACATAAAGGAAAGATAAATGCAAACAGAATCTTATCCTGAGTATGCATACTTTTAAAGCTCAGTGAGTCTTAGATGTTGAGAAATGAAGTGAGATGAAAGGGACTGTAAGAAGTAATCTCTCTCTCTCTCCCTCTCTCTCTCTCTCTCTCTCTCTCTCTCTCTAACACACACACACACACACACACACACACACACACACTTCTTGTGTAGACCAAAGTTTTTGAGATAGGTTTTCATGTAGTCCAGGCTAGCTCTGTACTTTCTCTATGACAGAGAATGAGTTTGAACTTCTGGTCCTTCTGCCTCCACCTCCTAAGTGCTGGGATTACAGGCATATGGCACCATTCTTGTTTTAGTTTGTGGTGAGAACCAAACTCAGTGCTTCCTGTATGGTAGGCTAGACTCCTGACAACAGCTATATCCCCAGAACAGTGAAGATTTTTGTTAAGACTTGTTTTACTGTTAACTAGGTGAGAAAGACACACATAAACAAAATCTTTACAATATACCTGACATAAGCATGTGAATGATGATTAACATATGGTCCTAACATCCTTTTTGAGTCAAAATAACAAAAACAAGATATTTTCCTTTAACAACACCAAAAAAAAAATCATTGATTAAGGTATTAAATAGGTCTAACTAACAAGGAACTACTTTTAATACAGAGAAGACCTTTGTTCTAATTGCTTCACAAGAAAATACTCAGGTTGCTTTTGGCTTGTTTTGCTTTATTGCTTTGCTTCTTTAAAAAAAGAATATAGGCTGAAAAAAATAGTAATCCCCCCCATCTTTGAATTCCTTTCCAGGTTTTATTTTGGAGAGTTAAAAAAAATTTGTGGGAGTTAAAACAGCAAATACAGCTGAGTCAGGGGTTGGAGCAGGGAAGTATGTGAGCTTATGCTTTACACAAAGGTGATTGTGAAATCCAGTGTGATCACAAAAGCATACAAAGCCTTGTGAATGGAAAAGGAATGAGTTGACAAATAATAGCACCATGACTTCGGGCAAAACTGTCCAAGCCTCTGAGGCAAATGACCAGTGAGCCAAGCTTCCTTATTCTGCATCAGTGTTGATCTCAACTTCATTTGGGAGCCCAGAGGCAGAACAGAGTTGACACCTCCGAAAACAATAACTGGAAATAAATATTGTAAGTCTTTAAAAGTTGTTAATAAAATCTACCTGTTTAACTTATCACCAGTTAGCCATGTTGTTACTGTTTACACTAAAATATTTACTGATTTTCTTCAAAGGGCTATATTCTGTATTTCTTCTATTTTGATAGAGTTAACAAGTATGTATAGACTTAAGAAAATGAAATGCCTTCTATAAACATATTTCCTCTCTCACATGCAAACCCCAACCTTTCTTTCTCAGAGTTTATGGTTTCTGTCTCTAAAGCCATCCTTCCCAAAGTTGAAGCCTTGCCAGATCTCTCTGGGCCATTTCTTTCCTTTGTACTGAACATATTACACTCACCAGGCTACTCTTCGAATTCAAAAGTAGTCACTGGCCTTGCTTTCTGAGCAGGGCACAGCAGGATGAAGAAGTGTGAATCTGGAAATGCTGCTGCCATTTATGATGTCCAAGGTGTGTGTGTGTGTGTGTGTGTGTGTGTGTGTGTGTGTGTGTGTATACTTACTTAATTAATATCCTTTTTTTTTTTACATCTGTCAAATTTTTAAAAGAGAGAGGCTTCTCATTCTCTGCCAAGGAGTCTATAATGTGAGCTTTCTGGGAGGCTTAAAATATTTCTGTTCAACTCTAACCTCACTTGTAAAAAACAACTATTTTACCAAATGTTCTATCCAAGATATGGATCAATAATAAATAACAAATAATGCAGGCTGCCTGTCAAAGAGCATTGTAGATAAAGTCATTTTTACAAACATTCTTCTTAACATTTAAGCTAATAACAGAAGATTTTATAAGAGCAACATTCCACCTTAACTGAGCTACTAACATCATGGCTTTCAACTCACTAACCTTGTTGAGACATTACACTTCTCCTCTACTGATACTGCAGCAGATTACCACGACTTTATCAGCATAATTAGGATAAACTTATTGCCTTACTGTTGTGTATGTCAGAAATGTGGTATAGATCTAGCTCACGGAAAAGGACTGGAATTTGGGAATTTGTATTCTTTCTTTTCCAGGTTTGAAGCTCATCTATACTCCTTGTCTTGACCCTGTTTCTCTTTATCAAGGTAGAAACCTAGCATTTCTCTGAACATTTTTTTCATAGTCATATTTTCTTCTGACTTTCTTCTTGTATATCAATGTTTATTTATTTAATTTATTTATTTTTTGGTTTTTTGAGACAGGGTTTCTCTGTGTTACAGCTCTAGCCATCTTGGAACTCACTCTGTAGACCAGGCTGGCCTCAAACTCACAGAGATCCACCTGCCTCTGCCTTCCAAGTGAGTGCTGGGATTAAAGGCGTGTGCCACCACCACCTGGCTCATACATCATTATTTATAAATAATTTGTAATTATTTTGTACTATGAAAATCCATGATATTTTCCGTCTTTACATATTCCTTGTTTAGCAAGCTTAATTACATTTCTAAGTTCAGTTGATTTCTCTATGTAATCTAATATACTCTTATGTTCTAGAGATTAGGATTTGGACATTTTTCGGTGCTATTCATTTGGCCTCCCAAGATAGAGAAGTGTTTGTTCTAAAAACAGAAGCTAGTAATTTGCAAGAAGTAAGTCTAATACAGCTCAAAAACTGATAAAAGTTGGGAGTGTGAAAAGTTTCAAGAAACAAATTTTTACCTGCCTTTTAAAATAAAGATTAAGCCAAACAGTGGTGGTGCGTGACTTTAATCCCAGCACACAGGAGGCAGAAGCAGGTGGATTTCTGTGAGTTTGAGGCCAGCCTGGGCCTCAGAGTGAGTTCCAGGAAAGGCGTCAAAGCTACATAGAGAAAACCTGTCTCAAAAAACCCCAAAAACAAACAAACAAATAAAATAAAAATAAAGATTATGCTGACAAGGCAACAAATTTCAGAAATATGTAGCTGAGAGAAGAAATGAGGCAACTGTGATTTAGTTAAGATAATACCTGGAACTTACCTTTCTTTGTGAGAATCAGAGCTGAGAAAGGAAAATACATCAGAGGTACAAGATAGGTGCTATATTCATTTGTTGTTGGCTATGCAGAGCTGAAGGCAAGATTGGAAGATATAAATGAGCCGGGTGATAGGGTAGCACCTTTAACCCCAGCATTTGGAAGGGAGAGGCAAGCAGATCTCTGAGACAGGCAAGCCAGCCCTGTCTGCAAAGTGAGCTCTAGGACAGCCGGAGCTGTTAGACACAGAAAACTTGCTTTGAAAAACCAAAAGAATCAAACAACAACAACAAAAAGATTTGCAACTTATTGCCTGGTTCCTATCATAGGCCTGTAGTCAGTGATGATATCATTTAAGAGCATGTATAGGCACAGCAATAGGATATGGAGGCAGGGAGACTGGTTGCCATTAGCAACCAAACAATTTTTGAATCCCAATTTTATCATACACAGATAATGATATGTAGTCACTTGATATAAAAATATGTGAGAGGGAATAAAATTGGACAATGTCCCAATATCCAAGTGAGAATATATTCATAATATTTTATAGATAATATATCAGAATATATTTATAATACCTTGGTGCAAGATTTCCTTCTGTACTATTCTCTACCTGTTCCAAATGTGTAAAACATTCAGTGGATTGTATAAATAATGAAGACATACTTGGGAAATTATTTAATGAACGAATTCTCTCAGTCTTTTACTTCAATATGATTAGTGAGTGTTATCTATTTATGAGGTTCTGTTGCGAGTTCTTTATATAAAATAAATATAGTTTATAAATAGGTAAAATGAGCAGTCATAAAGAGCAAGAGAGTTCTTACTTCAAATATGGAAGTTTTTGGAAGTAGTAGTAATTGAGCACAAAGAGATGAGAAGTGAAGGTAGACTGGTGGAGGGAGTCCCCAGAGGAAAGGACAGCTTGATCATAATACTGAAATACTTTGCAGAGCATGACTATGGGAAGGCATGGCCTGGCTACAGCATGGTAGTGGCTAGAAAGGAGGTTTGAAACAGGCAACTGACAACAATGTAATCCATAGCTGTAGATAATTTTTATGGGTATCACCTAGAACTCTCCTTATCCTTACAGGCTTTGCTACCATTAGAGCCCTAAGCAAGTTCATGAATCACACACTTACAACTCTTGGAAGATTTCTGTGTACCTGAATTTAAGGGCTGGAATTTGAAATTTATTTTGGAATCAGTGCATAGCTGTCACTGTGCTCTTTGTGAATATGTGTGAGGGAGCCAGGGCAGTGTCATTACCCAACCCTGCTTAATGTTAGTTGCCATTTGCAGTGTCGAAGAGGGGCAGGGTAGTGAGAGGAAAAAAATGAATGAGTTGTGGAACAAATAAAGTTAAAGATGATTGATGGGGTCTGAACTGAGGTGGTAATATTAGGGAGGATGGTTCAGATGTGAAAATCAGAGTCCAAATGTCCTGGGGCTATTCTTTGGTGACCCATACAGAGCAAGGCCCACAGGAGATGCTCAATCAATAAACTGGTGAGGACTTTGAGAGTTGAACTGGGTATGGCAGTTTAAAGGACAGAAATAAAGGTCACTTTTAGAGCTCCAGTAATGGTGTCTACAATGATCACACTTCTGCAAGAACACGCAGGAGAAGAGCTTCTGTTCTAGAAGGTACTCAGTTGCATAGCAAGCATGGCTTTTGGCATGGAGAGGCAGGATGAGAATTATAGTCCTGAAGAGGAATATGAAAACATTAAACTGTGTTTCAAATAGTGAAATTCAGCAAAGTATGTAGTATTCATGAATATGGTAACCCCTTGCCAAACAAATATCAAATTACTTTGTGCATACCAAATACTTTACAGATGAAGAAACTCAGAAGCGGGGGAAGTGTTTTGCCCAAGGTGAAGCAACAAGTGATTCACTATGTAGTTTAGAATGGAAAGGACACCCCGCCCCCATCCGATGCTACTGCATGGCCTCCTCTCCATTTCAAACCCTGTGCTTCTGCACTCATGACTGCCTGCTCAAGGGAACCATATCTGCCTCCTCTGCACCACACTGAGGGTTTCAAGGGTGCTCTGTCTAAAACTAAGACACAGTACAAAGAGATTGGGACTACTGAGAACACCTAGCTGAAAGCACTAGGTTTATTTTTTTCAATTTTATGGGTTTTAGCTGAGCCATTCTGACTTGTTTCTTTCTTTTCAGTGAAATTGTTATGAAACAAGCTGTATTCTTCCATTCCAAATAACATAGATGACATAAAGCTAATGGATTTTAAGTGGTGCTTTGTGGAGCCTGAGGCTTTGGAGTAGACATGCCAGGACTACTGGGAAGGAAGCCCTGCTATAGTTACATCAAGATCCCATAGCCATTAATCTGTTTTAATATCAGATTTCCTCCCATTTTATATATACAAAGGGGCTCTTATTTCCAGAATATTTGAAAACCCCAGTTAGTGGTTATTAATCTGAGGTCTACAGCCAGCACTTCAGATTTTACCCTTTAAATTTTTGAATTCCATTAAAGCATTCCAGATCTCATTGTTTCAGAGGAATAAATCACACAAGTTCAATTTTACCATAAAAGTACCTTGGGGCCCTTGAGCCTGTGGCGAGCAGCATCTCAGGCCTCTGCCAGCCCAGTTGCTTTTGCCTAAGGGTACACTAGTGAACACCAGGCCTGCCACAGAGCAAAGAGATGCAGCCAGGTTGAGACATTTATTCTGCAAGCAGTACAAATATGTTCATGTATTTCCCCCTCCATTTGCATTATTTTCTATTCGTAATTTGTAAGTCAAGTTCTCATACAAAGTGATGATTCAAAAGGCCCACAGAGTTTATTAGGAAGTGTTTTGATATGATGGTAAGTTAAAAGTCAGTGTCACCATACACATGCACACACCTTATATAGCCTTTCTCTTAAAAACTATGTTTTTCATATACCTAGTGGAAACAGATATTATTAAAAATAGTTTTTGAGCCGGGCAGTGGTGGCGCATGCCTTTAATCCCAGCACTCGGGAGGCAGAGCCAGGTGGATCTCTGTGAGTTCGAGGCCAGCCTGGGCTACCAAGTGAGTCCCAGGAATGGCGCAAAGCTACACAGAGAAACCCGGTCTCGAAAAACAAAAAACAAAACAAAAAAAAAAAAGTTTTTGAGCCACATTAATGTCTTTTTACAATAAACAAGAACAAGTTCAGTATTTCGGTTGAAGAGTCAATCATGTTAGTTAGTGCACTAGGATAAAATGATCAAAATATAGGTTATAATGGTCTGGGTGCCAACCAACCACCCAGTGAGCAGAGAAAGGTGGTTTGTTTTTTTTTTTTTTTTTTTTAAATGGTTTTAATAGTCCTCTAAGCTAATCAGAGTAACTTCTTATAAACACAGTTTAGTTTATATACTTTCTGAGTTTTTTTTTTTTTAAAGAAAACAGCTTTATCTGCCTTATTTATAGTGTTCTTGTATTATGTAAATACTAGGCAGGAAAAGTGTTTAGTATTTCTAAGTGTAGTGATACTGTTGTGATTTTCTTCTTTGCACCTTGACTCTTGATTTGTTTCTCTGACTCTACTCACACTTCCAGTAATTCCAAACAAGGCAAGCTTGTGTAATAAAACATATCATTTCTGTGCAAGTATGTTTTTGTTGTCGTTGTTCCTCTTTTGTTTGTTTGTTTTTAAACAGTGCCTCACTGTGTAGCTCAAGCTGTCCTGGAACTTGCTATGTGTTCTTGACTGGCCTTGAACTCATGTTCCAACATCCCTAGTGACACGATTACAGGCTGGTACCACCATGCCCAGCTCGTTTTCAACTGAAAAGCTCTTTCTTATGATCTCATAGCAATTCTCTGAGAAAATGGATAATGGTGCTTGACTCCAAGGTCACCCAGACAGTAAGGCTCCCAGGTGCCACGTGAGTGAACAGCAAGTTCGGGGCTGCTGGTGCCCATGGGGGCCCAGCTAAGACTGCATGTGAGATTTCTGCCCTCAATGAATGAAGCCACAAGGTATACTATGTCTTATCACTGAAGATACACTTCCTAAAACGCAGTGCTACTCCACAAATTTAACCAGACAACAAAATTAATTGATACTGAATTTTTAGATGACTATTTTCCAAGATGAGTTAACATGATTTCTAGTCTGCAGTTGAAGATCCTTCTTTTTGAGAGTGGAGCTTTGTGTATAGTTCTTGCTCATTAATATTTATGCCACTTTTTGTTGTTCTTGTTCTTTTGTTCCTGAGAAAACTTATTTTTATTCTTATTGTGTTCTTAACTCTAAATGTGATTCAGCATTTTAAAAAAAAATCTTTGTTTTCACTTTAGTGTCTCTCATAAGCAAATGGGTGGATGTTTGGTATCATGAATATTGCTGAGAATAAACTGATTTCATTGTCCTTGCCTATCTTTTAAGGACAATTTCTGGTTCTTCGTAAGTGAATTGATATGTCCAAAAACTCACTGGGTGCTGACAACATCGACATTCTGATAGTCAGGTGACGTAAGGCCCTATGGGGGGTAAAGCATGCACTCTTATTCCTGCCCCCGAAATCTAATGGCTCCAGTTTCCTGTTGGAGAGGCACATGGGTCAGTAGGAGGCTGGTCCACTCCCTAACATCCTCATCTTCTCCCAGGTATGCTGCAATAACAGATACAGTCATTCTGTAAGTACTTATAAATCCAAAGAAAGTGACCCCAGTGAGTACAAACTGATACAGGACTGGTATAATTCATACTCCACAAAGGACATGTAGATAGCTGGCATTCTGTTGAATTTTTATTTGATCTAGTTTGGTCTAAATTGTCCAAATGCTCCTAATTTTATTTTCTATTTGGTTTTCCATGGTATTAAAATCTTGTTGTGCTTTCCTTTGAGATTATAGCATTTATTTGATGTCTCTTAATGAAATGTCACTTACATATTAATTTTGTGTCAGACCACTAATAATTGACACGAAAATAGAATTTACAATTTTCATTCTTTTTTCTTTTTTGATAATAACCCATTAAAACTTAATACAAAATTTGTTGAACCTCTTCCTGTGATTCAAGGAACATCCGACTGAATCATAGTACATACCTGTGAACCGGGCATTCATGAAAGAAAAAAAGCAAATACAGAGTGAGTAAGATGGCCTGCTTCTACTGAATGTACAAGGCTCTGCTGACTCCCCATGGGAGGCCATATCTTGTTGGAGGAGGGAATGGGGTGTGGGTTGGGGGAGGTGAAGGCTGGAGGGGCAGAGGGAGGGAAGAGAAGGGGATCTTTGGTTGGTATGTGAAATGAACAAAAAATTCCTTAATAAAAAAAAGGTGGTAGCGTGGAGAAGGCTCAAGCGGTGTGGAGAGAATAAGATGAAGGAAGGTTTAGACTTCTGGTGTGAGGTCTTTCCTGCAGAATGCTGCAGAAGAGACTCAAGGTAGTTGAGTCTGTGTTCAACCTTACAATTCTTAGAAGTCACTGTTCTTCTCTGGAGATTTCGGTCTTCCCGCATGACCTTTATCATTTCCTTCTTAGCTTATGTCACCCCTCTCAGCTACCTTAACTGATTCATTACTCCAGGGCTCGGATTTTCTGGCTTGCACAGGATGCCCTTGCTCAGAAATGTTCCATGGCTCCCTATTACATATCACAGAAATTCAATTTCACCTTTAGTCTTTACTTCAGAGAAGCAGTCTGCTTCTGCTGCCCTGAATAAGCCAGGCTTGTATCCAGTTCTGTGTTTGTGGTACCTCCTTCTCACCTGAGGTGCCACCATTTTCCAAACGTTTTGTATCCAAGTGTAAGAATTGGATTGATAGTAACAAATGCATTTTATTTTGATGCACATAAAACTAACTTAGACCTGATGACATTAACTGGAGACTAAGTCTAAGTAGAAAGTTAGAATTTTGGGATGAATGTCCTTTAGAGGTGAGTATAGACAATACTTTGGAGAACAGGAATGTAATTCAGTGTGGGATAACAGGAAAGACTTCAATAAAATGATTGGGATCAGCTGTGTGTTTCCAAATCCATCGCTGTTCACCAGTTATACTGCTTCCGGTCAGCTAAGAGTGAACTGAGGTTCACAAAGTTTTAATTTCTTGTTCGTGGCAGTGGAAATATGCTGTGTCTTATATTTGCATTGCCCACTTTCACTTTATTACATAAATGCTATTGTAGATTCATTCATTTTCTTTTTTCTGGTTAGGGTCTTTCTTTCTTTTTTTGCAATAGGGTCTCTCCATGCAGCTCTGGCTGTTTTTGAAATTGCAGGGTAGACCAGGCTGGCCTTGAATGCACAAGGATCTGCCTATGTCTGCTTCCCAAGTGCTGGCATTAAAGGTGTGTGCCATACTCCTGCCTTATAATTAGGTTTTTAATATGTGCAAGGATACCCCTTTTATTGTCTTTTGCTCCTCTAGTCAGCACATGGCTTTTTTAAATTCCCTTGTACATAAAATCATAGTTCTTGCTCTGTATCTCTCAGAACCCTTGGCACACTGCTCCACCAGCGTTAAGAGTCTCCTGCTGATTGCTTTGATGTGGAAGGCTTTAGAAAGCTGACATTTATGTTTCCTAAACTGTAGAGTTAGTGTGTTTCACTTAATTGTGTCAGATATCAAAGGTTCTATAATATCGTTTACATGAAGTAATATCATCGAGAACACTGTAGCATACAGAGTGGCTTGCAATGTTTATGCCACTGTCCCCCTGCCTTGTACGTATTTCCTCTCCTGCATCTGGCAAAATATTAAGAGGAAATGTCAGCATCTCTTGAAACAGACAGTTTATTATCATATTTTAACTTTTTTGAGTTTTGAAAACTGTTTTCTGTTTTTGAGATTCCCTGGGTGCAGCTTCCCTGTCATATAGAGAAGACACAGAAGGTGTGCTGGCCCTCTGGCTCTCACAGCATCTCTGATACCTTTTCCCACTGTGTTCCCTGAGCCTTAGATATAGGCATTGTCCTGTAGATGTATCCGTTGGGTTGGACACCACAGTTGATTATTTTCTGCATTTTAACTCTTCAATGCTACTGTCTTCTAAAAAGAATATTTTTTGATAAGGAGATTCATTTGTGAGTGTAAAGATACATATTTAGAATGCAGTTAGAAATTAAACTGTTTAGGAACATGGCAGGAGTAGATTCTCCTCTATGTCCATGATCCACAGGTGATTGGCTGCATTTATAATAAACAGACACGAACCACACTTTTAAACAGGCCTTACGTCCAATTATAACAGCTAATTGCCGCCAAAACACAAGAGCCTCTGTTGTTCCCTTGGGAATATCTTGCCATGCTCCTAATTTTTGTGGCTAGTAGGTTTCACAGGTGGGTAGAATTGTTGGTTGACTTTTGTCTCTTGGCAGCCTGCATAGCACATCCAGATATTATGAGATCTGTCCTCAGGGAGGAGAATTTTGGATTACTTCCAGCTGGATTCCTCAAGTCCTTTGTCTGAAGTATGTGATATCTTCTGCAATAGGACCTTACCTTCAAGTTCTGGGAGGGAACCAAAGTCAACATTGATAACCTATTTTATTTTGGGATACCCTTCAACTGCCCTGACCTGTTAACAACTCAAAGGGCGGTTTCCCAGGCTAGACAAGAGCACTTTTGTAGATAGTTTATGGCTCTAGGAGAAACATTATTGTCACTCCAAACTCGTGTGTGTGTGTGTGTGTGTGTGTGTGTGTGTGTGTTTATATATATACTTATTATGTATATGCTTTTAAGTAAACAAAAAGCATATATATAATATTTTGTGTTATTTGTCCTCCTTCTGTCTCCCTCTCTATTTCCCCCATTTCCTTATTACCCCGTTCTTAGAACCAATGTTCTACTATCCCTCTTTCTAGAGGCCCTCCCTCCACCATTGCCCCTCTTTTTTGGTTTCTGAAGTTACTCCAGGGTTATTACACCTAAAGATTTGGAGCTAGGTTATCCACATAAGAGAATATACATGAGTTTGTATTTCTGGATGTGGGTTACCTTACTCAGTATAATATGTTTTCATCCCATTCATTTAACTTCCAGTTTTAATGATTTCACTTTTTCCCACAGCTGAATAGAATTCTATTGTGTATATGCTCCACCTTTCATTAGTCCTTCATCAGTTGAAAAATATTTAGTTTGTTTCCTTTCCTAGTGATTGTGAATAAAGTGACAATGAATCTGTGGAGTAGGATGGGTGTCATAGTTATTTAGCATTTGATAAGGAGTGGTATATCTGGGTTACATGGTGAATATTTTAGACTTTTTTTTAGAAATCTCTACACTGTTTTCATAGTGCTGGCAATAGATTGCAATCTCACCAACAGTGAATGAGAGATCTGCACAGATACCAGTCAACAAACTAAAGTAGATGGGATAATCTCACAAGGGCCCTCAATAATAATTAAACAAAAGGTTACAAATTTGAGAGGAAGTTGGGGGTCATGGGAGGAATTTGAAGGGACAGGAATGATGAAAATACACTATTCATGTATGAAATGTCAAAAAAAATAATTAAAAATGTTTTCATCAAATTGTTTACGTAATAGCCCTGGGTAGTTGGCTAGATTTCCAGTACCAAGCATAATTTCCTTCCTGTTGAGTGGGTCTTAAGTCCGATTAGAGAGCTGCTCATTATGGCCAGGGTATATATTGCTACTACTGTACCTTTATAGTTAATCATACTGTGCTAGTTATTTTTATGGTTCATACTCATAATAACTGGTAGGATGGATTGCATCCATCCTTTGGAAATTTGCATGAAGCCTTCAGGTGCCATGAAAGTCCTCAGGGAAGAGGCTTTCAGGTCAGTTCTGCCTCAGGAGTCTCTTGTTTTTATACAACACTGTCAACTGGTGGGAAGGAGATTTTGTTGTAATAATTCTAGGCTGGGAAAGAGGTAGGCTTCATGGCCTTAAAATATGGAATATGAGAGTCTGTAGGCAGAAGTTTCTCCTTTACCTGCCTGTTCCCAAATACCCAGCAGCTGCTTTTAAAAAATTGACTCCAAGCCTTAATATTACTTATTAATGATCGGCTGGTAGCTCAGGCTTATTACTAACTAACTTTTACATTTAAATTAACCCATAATTTTTATCTATGTTTAGCTACATGGCTTGGTACCTTTGCTCAGTGTGACATTCTCATCTTGTTTCCTCCACATCTGGCTGGTGACTGACTCCTTGACTCCACCCTCCTTTCCAGAATTCTCCTAGTCTGGTCACCCCGCCTACACTTCCTGCCTGGCAACTGGCTAATAAGTGTTTTATTAAACCAATTTGAGTGACAAATCTTTACATTGTATAAGCATTGGATAAGCATTATCCCATTGCATTTCCCCTTTTTGTCTAATTAAAAAGGAAAGTTTTAACTTTAATATTGTAAAACAAAAACAGTTATTAAGTAAGAATTACAGTAACAATATCAAATCCATTTGCATTTGATAAAATTAGAAAAAAAATAATCTTGGTGAGTCTAAAGTTTTGTATCTAATTTATCTTTTACTATAACTAAAGAAAACTATAACTATCTAGTCTTCAAATCCATCAAAGACTCCAGAAGGATGTAATGTTACCTAATGACAGGGTCATCAGACTGCCTGGACAGTCACCCAAAGTTCCTCTGCTCCATGTTTTTATTATTAAGACCAATTCACTAGAATTCACTCTACAGGAGTCTGGGAGTTTACTCAATACCATGCAGTGGAAGACCCATCTTTTAAGATGTACACCCCTTTGTTTTATCTCCTTAAGTATTTTTTTGACACCGTCACTCTGCTGAGTTCTCTGATTGTATGTGTGTGTGTGTGTATTTTGGTAGTACTCTGTTGAATAGTCTAACCATGAACACTTCAGAAATTATAGTGGAATCTTGCTCTTTCAGATTATTGATGTGGAAATTGGCCTCCCTGCCTGTGTTCTGTTGGCTTAGAAGCATGTAGAAAAGTGGTATTAACATTAGCACATTGCATCAGAGTGTGCTTCATTTATGTTGGTGTCTGCAGCTTAATCTTCATTACTTGTGTATCTGCTTAGCAGTGCTTTGGCAAATACAACAGAGAGAATGCACCCTCTTCTTCTGAAATCGTGTCTGACTTCAGAAGTCTTAACTCACAGTTTGACAGATGTTTTCTTTGTATCATCTATATTAAGAAATAATTTTTAGTCTGTCTTCAGGAATCTAGAATTTTTTTCTCAAAAAATGGTGCTATATTCACAATCCAGGATGCTTCCTTTCATGTGATATGCAGAATAAAAAGCTTTTATGGAAATTGTTTTTTCTGTTTAAAAAATAGACTAAACTGTACAATATATTAGCTGTTGGCTTATTGTATACACTTAAATATACTTCAAAAATAGTAGTTTATGGGGAATAACATAAGAATGTTTTACATTAAGCAATATGTTCCATTGACAAGTTCAGATTTTTAGATATGGTAATTTGAGTATTATAATAATTCAATACTTTTCTTACAGAAGATTATACCAGAATTTAATAAAGTAAACTATACCCTGTCTTTATTTTCCTACTCCATATGCAACTATTTTACTTTTTATGGCTATACATCATAAGAAATATGTGGTGTTTGGAAACAATGCAGATAGTTTATTATTATTTTTTGTTTGTTATTTTTTTTTTTTTTTTTTGAGACTGGGTTACTCTGTGTAGTTTTGTTACCTGTTCTGGATCTCTCTCTGTAGACCAGCCTGGCCTCAAACTCATAGAGATCTGCTTGGCTCTGACTCCCGAGTGCTTGGATTAAAGGTGTGAGCCACCACCGCCTGGCATGCAGATAGTTTATAAAACAAGAAGTTTGAAACATCTATCCTTCTTAGGGTTGTGAAGTAAGGCACTTCGTCTTTCTCATGCGTTAGTATTAGAGTTCCAGATAGGAGGGGCAGTTGACTGCATTTAAAACAATGAAACGAGTTAAAACCTCTGAATTACACTGAAGGCTGTTAGAAATTCTCTCTGAAATGGTGAGTTCTCAGAGGAAACAAACTGCAGTAGGGAAACAAAAGAAAGCAAGGGTAAAGAAAAAATACTCAGTGAGAATAGAAGAGTTGTAACATAAAGTTGCTAAGACTTTTCATGAATCTGACCAAAAATAATTGCAACTTAATAGGAGGATTTTATTTTCAACTCAGCAAAAATTTTAGGCCTAATGCAAATCAAGCAACTGCTGGACGTTACTGTATGACTTGTCAAGCCCACATTTAAATCTGTAGTTTTCCAGTCAAAACTACAGCAAAGATGTCCTGTCAATTGGTCGTCTTCTCCATGGTTTTCAATCATTGTGATAATTATTTTCATATTATCATCAAATTCCTGGGAGAAAATTTCCTACAGTGAATAGCACAGTATAAATTGTTCAGTTTGAACATTTTGACTGTTGTATATGCTTTTAAATTAACCATGTAGTGTAGTGAAGGTAAGGAATCCTCCTACCAATAGATTTTTGTATCCCTTTGTCTATCATCTGTCCTTTATTCCTCCCTCTACCAGAAAGGTCGCTGTTTGTCACCACAGATTTGTCTTTGTTTTTTATTAATTTAGTTACACTGTGAGTTTCAGCTTTGCCTTGATACAATGAACGATACAACCATAGGTTTGTTCATGCCTGCAGTTTATCCCTTTAAGTATTGTATATCTTGGATTTTATTTATATGTTAATTCAATCCATTTCATGCTGTTGTTAACATCAAGCTTGGCATTTTTAATTCTTTTTATTTTCTTAGTGCTTACAATAGTTCTATACATACCATAAAAGTCAGTTGCTTGATGACCTTGTGAAAACAGGTGCCAGAGAGAAGTTTCAGGATGATTTTTATAGCAGTACTTAAGTGCTGAAGTTTTCTGTGTTAGAAGTAGCAAGGTCAGCCTGGCAGTGATGGTACATACCTTTAATCCCAGTACTTGGGAGGCAGAGGTAGATGTATCTCTGAGTTGAAGCCCAGCCTGGTCTACAAAGCAAATTCCAAGGACAGCCAGGACTACACAGAGGAACCCTATCTCAAAACACCAAAAAAAGTAGCAAGGTCAAAGATTTTTACTGAGCAACTTTGTCCTTTTAACCCATTCTAGGTTCCTTCATACTGCACGTATGCTTAGATTAACTAGAGCCTTACTAGACCTCTAATATAACCTGTTTATTTGAAAGGAAAGGGCAGTCACAACTAGTGAAGAGACTTGCCTACAAGAAAGTAACCAGTCACCACCAGTTGCCTTACAGAAAACAAACAAACAACCCAAATGATATGGAAGTATTTTCCAGTTAGTTAAAGAAAAGATTAACTAGAAAATATCAGCCATTTGAAACATTTTTTATTCAGTTCTCAGATACCCCATAAAATTATTTCTTGTGTTTTTGATTGAATGTGAATTAAGGTCTGCTGTCTTACAGGATCATGAATCACTCTTAAAGGATGCAGGAGGTATAGAAGCTTCCATTGAACTGGGTGGGGGGGGGGAAGTGAAGGAATAATTGTTATTGACGTCTTTGGCTGTTTACTTGTGGTGGTGGGAACTCCATCCAAGTCAAAATGTTTGACTAGTTACTGCCTTTCCACATTCACTTTTGAAAAGCAGTATTAATTACCTTGGATTATAATATTTATGTAAGAGAGGGTAGATGAGGCATTAACCTGGAGGAACAGCAACAGGTAATTTCGTATTTCTGGGAATAGCATATTCTCAGGAGAATGACATGAAACATCTAGTTCCTAGTAGTAAAAATCTTACCATGGTGATGTAATTTACCTCTTAAAATTTCTATTGTTAAATTTTTAGTTAATTTAAAAAGTACATATTTTTCTATTGATAATCCCTTCTAGCATATTCTCTAGTAGAAAAAAATCTTTTTTTTTTGGTTTTTTTCGAGACAGGGCTTCTCTGTGTAGCTTTGCGCCTTTCCTGGAGCTCACTTGGTAGCCCAGGCTGGCCTCGAACTCACAGAGATCCACCTGGCTCTGCCTCCCCGAGTGCTGAGATTAAAGGCGTGCGCCACCACACCCGGCGAAAAAATCTCCTTTTTGATGAACTGTATTTCATTAATATCTAGGCAAGTTATATAACTACATAGGGAACCCAATATTACATTTTCATTATCTTTGTGTTAATCTTTATGGACTGAAATAGTAAATATTTTTCACATGCAACAAGCCTTAGACCCTACAAAATAAATTTAAATACTGAAGGGCTGCTTGTATTATCCCAACTATTTCTATGGCTGCAGAACATGCTAACAAAATATTTCTGTTTGTATGAAAACCATGTATGTAAAATAATGAGTTCCAAGTTCCAATAGTAAGGGAGAAATGTTGAAATGTTTAATGATTCAACTTGAGTTCATTTTGATAAATGAGAGTAATAATTATCTGACCACCATCTTAAAACTTTGACAGTGAGGTCACAATTCTAATATATTGTGTTGAAAAGCACTGAATGTGTGAAGTGCCATACAAACCTTATCATCAGCAGAATTGTATATTTACCAAATTTGCTCAGTATTCGCAATTGATTTCTTGACCTTATATTTATGTTACTGATAAGTACAGTACTTTGCTAACTAATCAAAGGTCAAGTTATCAATCTAATTAAGAAGTGCCCCATAGTGAAGCGTCTTTCTTAATACTTACATGATGTCAGAATACCTTGAATGCTTGTGCTGGTATGATCTGTAATGTGACTACAAGTGTAATATGACATGTATTTAAGTCTGGAACAATCATGAAGTTGATTTACAATGTGATCACAGGCTCAACAGTGCTTCAGTGTTCATGTTTTCTCAGTAGCTTAAGAATTCCATGTTGAGATAGTTTAGAAAAGACAAAGCATGGTGTTATACATCTAACGTTAACGCTAGAGGTAGAGGTAAAAGGATTTGCAGGGCCAGCCTTGGCTATAGAGTGAACCCAAGGCCAGCCGGGGCTGCATGATTCTGTCTTAAAATCCAAAAAGATACTCTGGAAAGATTCAACAATTGCAGTTACTAAGCTAATGCTCTGGGTGAATAAGTTGCTCTGTATCTGGCTAATGATAATTATTGTTCTCTCTTTGATGTGACCAAGTGAATCTTGCACTAATGTGTATTATTTTGAGAATGGGAGAAATATGTACTATGCTGGGATGATTAATGATCTGCAATACTTAAAGAACCTGATGTTACTCATCCTTTGTGGTACTGATTGCTGGACTCCCATTATCTGAGTAATGACCTTTTGGTGTAGGAAAGATCACAACTTCTGTCTAAAATTGTATTTAAGCCTTTGTCATCTGACTACGCCAGCCCAATCAATGCCATGTTCTACACGAGGACCTTTTCACCTGCTGTTCCTTGTGCATGTTTTCTCTCCAGATATTGTCAGAACACCCTCCCCTGCTCCATTTTAATCCCTGTGCAAATGCCACCTTCTCACACAGTCTCTCCCGTGCTCCGAAATAGAAACACTCCTAGTATCACTGCCCCCCACCCCCGTTCTATGACATAACAAATGACATCATTTTCCATAGTTGTATATTTGCTTGCTTGCCCCAACAGTCCAAAGTGCTGTGCACAGCAGGGTTTTTATTCATATTACATACCTTTATTTGCCTCCTCCTCAGCACTTAGAACAGAGCATGACAAAGCATTCATTGGAGCAATGGAATAATAAATGAATAAGAAAAAGAAAGAATATGCTGAAGGTCCTTTCCTTTCCTAAACTTTTCATAAACATGTTTATATTAAAGTAAAACTTTGAGCTGGAGATGTAGCTCAGCTTGAAGAATGGTTGTCCAGCATCCAAGAGGCCTTAGGCTAGGTTCCCAGTCCCACATGAACCAGGCATAGTGAGGCATGCTTGTGGTCCCAGCACTGGGGAAGTAGAGGCAGGAGGATCAGATTTCAAGGTCAAGTTTGTTCTCAACTACACTACAGGTTTGAGGCCAACTTGGGATTCGTTAGACTATAGTGGACATTACCCAAATATAGGCTGAAGATAAAATTTTGCTGTAGAAAGACATACACCATCACAAAGTATACAAGATTTGTCCCCCTAATAATATACTTAGTTTAGTCAGATATCTTAAAAGGTGTTATACATCATTGTCATATGATTTCAGTAAAAAGAAAATTTTATTCAGTTCTTGTTTTGAATAAAAGCGGTCTATATAAATATTCTTATCTCTTCAGCATTGGGGATGTTCCAAGTGGTACAGTTCTAAAGAAGATCAGTGAGAATTTCAAACTTTCATCAGATTGCATAATAAAATAATTATATGAGTTTAAGAACAAACACAAACACTTCCATTCATATTCACTATAAAGAGAGGAAAGACAGATGTGGCCTGTGCAGCTGGTGTTATATCCTGAGCCTCATGGTCAGCCTGGCAGCTGTGGAGCATCCCTTCTGTAAGGCTGAAGGAAGTATTGATTTTACAGCCCACTGGGCTGTTTCTGCTGTGTCTGTAGTGACAGGATTTGAGTTCTTTTCTTTCCTTGTCATCCTATCACTGTTCGCTTGACCAACTCATTTACTACTGACAGACTAAAGTATCAGGGATTCAATAAATCATTATCAATTTCCCTAAATGATCAATACTTACTGACAGAAAAGGTTTTGCCTCAACTGGACTGTAGAATTTCCTTGGTTAGAATTATAAATAAAAGCCCCTAAGGAGCAAAATACTTACCATGTTTCAGTATGTGCCATATTATAATGTTCTAACTAAATAGATTAAAATTTTGCAACATTTGTTTAAGACAGTAGGGCTGGGGATACAGGTCAGTGGTAAGAGCAATCTCTCTGCCTGCCCAAAGCTCTGGATTCTACCCAACACACCACAAGAAGACAAAGAAAAAAATGACTTCAGTACGTGGTTATTCCTTATGTGGAGAAGATTTTGGTACAACAAGATGACTCAGTGGGTAAAGGTGCTTGCTGTCCAACTATGCGAGTCTCGTGCTTAGAGCTCAATCCCTGAGATCCATGTAAAGTTGAAAGGAGAGAGCTGAGTTCCCAGCTTTATCCTCTGCTCTTCATATGCACATCATGGTAGTGCATTCTCCCCCAACCCTGCACACATCACACCCACACATCACACACCCACACATCACACACACACACACACACACACATACACACACACACACACACACACACACACACACACACACACACACACGGGGTGGTGGTGGTAAATAAATACAATTTTAAAAATAATAAAATTAAATCTAATTATTAGAATTTTGTACATAATCCAGTAATATAAAATTAAATACTCTCTTACTGAAGCGGTAATCTCCTTTGAGAATGGTGCCTTGATGAGCTGTGAGGTGATAATTAAGTAAATTTCCCAGTACAAGATTCTGTTCATACTTTTTTCAGTCCTAATAATTCAGGATATGCAAATATTTTTTCCTTTAAAATATTGCATGATGAAGAACCATAAATTCCAATAGAATCATCACATTCATCTCATGGAGACTGACAATACAGTGTATATACTTGATCTGAGCCTTGAAATATTAGTTGATTTTTCTGAAGAACTCAGAATATTTCCAGTGTGACAGTCAAAAAGACAGTCAAAAGACAGTCACCAAAGAGGAGCAGATGTCAGCGCTTGACAGGTGTGGACTCTGTTCCCTTGAGTGTTCCACACTTTGTCCAGCATCACCCATTCACCTGTAGAATTCCTCCTCTCCCCTTTGCTCCCTTCCTTCTGCCCTCCCTCCCTCCCTCTCCTCCTTCCTTTCCTAGCCCTTCCTCGCCCTCCCTCCCCCTCCCTCTCTCCCTCACATGTCACCTCCCCTTTGCTTCTCCTTTCATTTGTGTGTACCATATTTAGCTCCCCCCAGAGAGAAGGCACCTCACTGAAGGAATTACCTCCATCAGATTGGTGTGTAAACATGCCTCTGGAATATTTTCTTGATTGATCACTGATGTAGGAAAGCCCGCCTCACTTTGAGAGGCACCATTCTTAGGCAGGTAGGCCCAATCCATATAAGAAAGGTAGCTGAGCAAGCCAGGTGAAACAAGCTGGTAAGCGTCCTTCCTCCATGGTTTCTGCTTCAAGCTTTTGCCATTAAGTTCCTGCCTCGGAACCTCATGCCCTCAATGACGGGCTATGATTGGGACGTATAGGCTAAGTAGAGCCAGCCTATTCTTTCCCACGCTGCGTTGGTAACAGTGTTTTAGCACAGCCTCAGAAAGGAGCAGTTAGAGCAGTGGGGGGGGGGGGGGAAAGGTAGAGGACAACTTTCCTGAGTTAGTTCTCATTTCCACCTTCTTAAGGGCAGGGTCTCTCTCATTTCTGCGGCTTTGCTAGGATCTGCCAGGGGATTCTCCCATCTCTGCCCCTGGCACCGCTGGAGGAGTGCCAGAAGTACAAATACATATCCATCCAGCTTTCTATGTGAGTTCCAGGATAGAAGTCGTGGTCAGGTGTGTGAGAGCATAGTGCGTTTACCCACGGAGCCATTGCGGTGGTCCTCTTAGAATTTCTGAAGGCTGTGTTTCTGTTGTTACAGTATTTAGGGAGACTATATGCTATTTTGTTTGACACATCAAGGAAAGTTTCAGGCCTGATAACTATCATGAAGGCCTAAGAGGTAAGCACAAGGCAATAAAATGTTCTTTTTCATAATCCCACCACTGTTGTATTTTGTGGTAGTGGATTTGAAATTCACAGCCTGGTAGGTGCTGTGCAAGCATTTCCCCACTGCGTGCACATCCCACCCAATCTTGCCAGGTTTTAAGGAGAGACTCTCATTCTGTGCAGTCACATCTGCTGCCGTCTTGGCCCTGAGGGGTTGAAAAGACAGATGTTCCTCAGGGAACTGATACATTATGTACTGTCCAAGTAAAATAAAAATGTTGCTGGTTCTGCTTAACTGGTCCTTTTGTACTCTGTTTTTCCTTGAAATGCTTTCTGTTTTGTTTCCTGGGAGAGGAAAAAGAAGAACTATTTCACAATTTGGCATGAGAGTCTTCGTACTAACAGCATTAGGATCAGACTGTGAAACTGGGGAAGTTCAGACTGAAGTGGAAGATGTGCTTTCCTGGGAGGTCCCTCAAGTCTCTTGACTCGCCCTCACCCTCATTAGTGACTAACTCACATTTTGCTCACTGAGAGGGTGAATTTAATTAGTGAAAAAGAGTAGCAAAATTACAGTGACTGTTATGAAGAAATGCATTTCAAAATGCAGCTCAAAGATTTAATATCTCTTTAAAAACTTACACCAGTGGAAGCTTGCTGCTCTTTCATAGGATTCAGGTTCAGTTCCCAGCACCTCCATAGGGCAGGTCACAACAAACTGAAACTTCAGCTCCAGGGGATCTAAAGCCATTTTCTGGTTTAAACAGGCACTCCACACACATTCACACATACATACATTTGTGCACAAACATACCCCCCCCACACACACATAATAAAAATAAACTTTTTTTTTTTTTTTAAATCTATCCTCATTTTAGTTCATGGCTATTAAAAGACTAAGGATGAGGCATTAAAATGGTTTAAACCATCCTTTTAGGGTTTTTTTTTTTCAGACTTTTATCCCATTCTGAGAATTGTACAATTGGTTATTCGGTTTTAGTATTACATCAAGGTATCTTTCTGAAGCTTTTGTTTGCTCTTAACAATATTTACAAATCCTGCTGCTCTTCTCACTAGATAATAGTTGGTACACTATCCTATATCTGAAATTGACACTCATGGTAATACAGTTAATTCCTTAGTTTTTGTGGTGTTTGCTAATACAAGCCAACAACAGTGTATTGTATTTCTGTACTTGATCTAGTCGAGGTTAGATATAAACATTGTCTTTTCAACACCAGAACTCTAGTTAGGAACAAAGTCAAATCTGTCAAAACTGGGTTGGACAGATCTCATTGAGATATTGAAAATCAATATTTGGATATAATAAGAACAGTGATCATTCTCATTCTCAGATAATTCGGGAGAATACATAGTCTCTCTTCTGGAAACATCACCACGACGGTGGCAAGCACTTGTCTAATTTTGATTGTTAGTTTCATGCCAGTTTCAGTAAACTGTGAAAATCATTTAAGAGTTACATTAATTATTTTTCTTAATGAAAGGCTCGCAAATATAACAGGCACAAAGATGTTTCTGCTAGAGAAGCACATCATTGGGAATTAATGTGTGGGTTCATATTCCTAATTTATTTCCTTGGGTATTTCATACCTCGTGTTTTCCAAACTTTAGTATGGTTATTATTAGAGACAGAAGGAGTAATATAAGGTGTGTCCTTAGAGGACATTTTCAGCATACCAGGCAGAATGTGAGCAAATGCCTCATGACTGCTCAGTGGACTCACATCCCTGAGATGGACATATTGTCTGCCTCACACAAACACTCCCACCAGCCTCTCCTATGACTATTCATAGAACACACAGACTGCAACAATGTCATTTGTTTCCAAGAAGCAAATAACTCTCCCTAGGTTTTTGAAGTCATATTTGAAATTCTTTCTTTCTTTTTTTTTCTCTCTTGGTCTGTTTTAAATTTCCCATGTCTCAAATTTCATGAGTTATTATCTTATTTATTCCCTGTGCAGTAATTTTGCATGCCATAGTACAGTTTTAAAAATACTGCAAGTATTTACTTAAACAGCAACTACAACATTGTTTTTAAAATTGTTTGGGCTGTAACTTCCTTCAAGAATGTTTCTCAAGCCATTATCATCCTGTTCCTTCTTTCAGAGAAAAAAAAAGGCCATGAGATGACTTGACCACATATAGTCAAGATTTCTGATTTTGACACTTACTTTTCTACCAGATTTTTTTATTTTAGCCTCTTCATTTCTGGGTGCCTAATCATAATTTTTGGTTCAAGTATTTGAACTAGTTTTAATTTGAACTAGTTTTATTTGGTAAACACCTTTGTATATGATTTCCCATTAACTAAACCACCAGTATATATTTGTTATATACTCCTCAGTAGACTACTTAAAAGAAAGCACAAAAATGGATTTACTAGTCTATAAAAAGATTAGATAAAAATATCTGTATTAGTTAAAACTCCAAATGCTAGAGTTTATTTCACACTAAATTATAGTTTTTAGTACTCCTTCTGTGAGTTTAGTGCCCTTAACATATTTATTTTGTTTCATTTTTCCATTCAAAATTCCCTAAGGAAAGATGATTTTCTGCAAGGCATGCTGCAAAAGATAGGCAGGGCGTCTCTGAGCATCCTGGGTTGGCCTTGAACTTTTGAATCTGTTGCCTTAAGCTGCTTATTAACCAGCATTGCAAGGATGCTTTGTCATGTCCAGGTTATGATGCAATTTTAACGTTTGTCACGTTAATTGAATTCGACCCAATGTGTGCATCCAGATATATTATGATTTAAAATATAGAATTCCTGGAGCATCCGAGGTCTTGGATAGATTATTTCCCACCACATTTTAAAGACATCAAAATGGAATAATTCCACCTTTTTTCAAAGGGAGTCCCTTTTGGGAATCGTTAATGATACCTACTCTTGGTTTCTTCCCATCACAACATCTTCTCGGACAACTTTCATCCTCGTGGTTTTATCCAAGTATATCAGAGTGTTGTCTGCTTTTATACTAGGGGCATTTATTTTGGAAGGTCCTCTTAAGCAGTTATTATCGTGATTTGATTAAACTTCCTTATTCAGGTAAATAAGTGTTCATGTTTCAATTATTATTGAAATAAGAATTTCAGCAAAGTTGCCAACACCTGTTTTGTAGTGTATGGATACCATGATTAACTATTGAAACATTCTACCTTAATTTTAAATGTGTGTTCAAAAGCCTAAACTTTTTGACTGGTAAATAATGAGCCATTTGGTCTAGCTAATAATGTCTATATATTAGGATGTCACAGCAGACCAGCAAAGATAGTACATACTGTCACATTCAGGATGATAAATTCTATAAAACTCTGCTGAATAAAAATGAGTCCTTTTGTGCTCCCTGCAAGGTTGCTATAGTTACTGACTGTTGCTTTGTGGGAATTTCACTTTTCTTTGTAATATGAGATACCAAACCTTAAGTCTCATATTATAGCATTCTTAGATCTCTCCTTTGAAAATAACCTCCCTGTAAGAGACTCTCTGTTATTCTTCCAGGCTTTTTCTTTCTTCCACGAGTAAGTTATTTTGGACAAAGCAGAGAACAAAAACATTAAGCATATGCCCCTCTTCAGTAGACACAGGGCAGAATATGGATGCTGCCCCCACTACTGTTTTTCAATTAATAGGAAATAAGATGGTATCATATGTCTGAAAAGGCAATGTGTTCTCAACTGGGAAACTATTTAGCAATTATCATTGTTGCCATGGCTTTCCAGCTGTTAGTGCTGATAAGCGTCAGGACGTGTGCGGTATACCTGGGAACATGGAGTTTTAAACTGTCACAGTTTGAAGTTTCCATGAGTTGTTACTACAGTTTTGCTGAGAGAGACTGTGGTTTGGGAAACATAGGTCAGATTTACTTTCTACAAAGCACAGTGCTATTTTTGAGGCCTGAAGCATGAATATATATTCTCCGGTCTCTAGTGTTTTTATTTTCATGTATGGGGTGATATAGGAAAGGTAATCTCAACATTCAATATATTTGTGGCTCATTTGAAAAACTCTTTAAATATGCATCTTCTCTGAACTCCTATGAAAATGATAGGTAACCTTATGAAAATATCCATTTTTCTAGTATTATTCCATCATTTGGATATTGTATTATTATTGTTCTCTAGGGGAAGAGAAATGTATGTGTACCTATATACATTATATTTTTAAAGGGAAAATGTTAGGTTGGCTTATAGGGTATAATCAGAATAGTCTGTGAACAATTGTCTCTGTTCATGATGCTGGGTACCCCAGTTGTTCCAAAATGGTGTGTGTGGGGCCATCCCACCCCCACTTTTCCCCAGAGTACTCTTGAGTGGGAGCAGCAGGAAATATTAGATGGAAGTAAAGAGGGGAGAGAAACAGATAGAAAATACAGGATAGCCTCGGGAGGGCCTGGATCATAATCCATTGGGCCCTGACTGTTCCTGCCAAAGGGTTTTTAAAGGAATGCAAAGGTGTGGAGCATAAGACCTCTCTCTCCCTAGCACAGCCAGCTGCAGACCATCTCAGACACCTGCACTCAGGCCATGGTCCAGTCATCTTCTTTATGCAGACCTGCTGGGTAAAGCCACGAGGAAACCCAAATGGGCCCCAACAATGGTGGACGATTTCTGGAGAGCCACAAGTCTTCAGTCCATCTTAGAATCCCAGAGAAGCTGGTTCTAATTTCAGCTGAAAATCAGCCCCAACAATAACAAGGTAGATGAACTTGTTAGCAAGAGTGAAGCCCGAGAGAGCCAAAAAGGAAAAGCTTGTTTTCTTCCCTGTCTTTTTATATGAGCTGCTACAAGAAGGTGCTACCCACATTTAGGATGGGTCTTTCCACTTAGTTAACGCAACCAACCCTAGAGACATGCCAACAGGCCAGTCTGGTGTAGGCAATCTCCCACCAAGGCTCTCTTCCCAGGTGATTGTAGACTGTGCCAGTTGATTTAATATTAAGCCTAACCATCTCGGGTGTCTACATCACAAAAATTCCTTTCTAGTGCAACTGTTTCATCATCTAGATTAGATACTCATTAATTCTGATAGCTCTCCAAAACATCTTAAGTAAAAGTATTTTTACTAATAATAACCTAAACAATGGGCTAACAGGTTATGATGTCTGCACATAAAAGAAGTATGGCTGAAAGTTTTCAATAACTAGTGTATATTGAGTAAATATCTGTATTATCTTATTACATGTTATGAAGCAGACTATTTTTAAAAGATGTGTATTTCACAGGCAAGGGACTGAGGTCAAGAGGGGTAGTGTGGCTTGCTCAGAATCAATAATAGTTAGATGTAGAGACTAAAACAATATGATTGAAATGGATAAAGAAAAAAAGCTTGCTATATTACTTAGACAGTGTGTCAGAATAAGTAGAAATGAGTAAGCATACAGATAGCATAGACAGTGTAACAATATAACAAACTGGTTTGTGAATGCAATAAATAAAATGTGAAATAAAGATTGGGACCAGCCAAATGGAGCTCTAAGCTTTTACTACTGCCCCTTCACTGACATGAAACATGAAATTTCTCAACTCAATTCATCAGCTCTCCACAAAGGTCAGAAATGTATAGCAATAGCATCAAATGTCAATTGGGAATCTTATAGGGATTAACATTAAAAAATCAGCACAATACACATTAATAGAATGGATAAAACACTCATATACATTCAAAAGAGGCATGTGGTAAAATTTAACAACCTTTGAAGAAGGAAAAGGAAAAGTTCAGAGAGGGAGGGAGTGGAAATGGAAACGGAAATATTTTCAAAACAGCAAATTTATAGTGTTCAGTGGTAAAATCTAATGCTTTTCATCTAAGATAAGGATTTCAAGACTGCTTGCTTTCTCTGTTGCTATTCAACACTGTGGAAATTCTATCCTAATAAATTAGACATGGAAAATAGAAACAATCCTTTGAAGTGAAAAGAGCAAGCATCTCTTTTCATAGATACTATGGCCATAAAAACATAAAGTTAAGAGCCTACACAGGGACGTTCCCAGAACCAAGCACATCATGAAAACTGCACATTATGATGTCAAAGCACAAAACCCAGTTGTTTCATACCCCTGCAGTGAGCAGTCAGAAAACGAAATAATGAAATGTTCCCATTAGATTAGCATCTGAAAGCATTTCTGCAAAGCAGAGTTAATTTCCTGATTACATAAAGAATGCATGTAAGTTTTATTTGATAATAATATTATTAAAGAAAATATATCCCAGTGAACTTTTTGAATAGACCTGCTAATAGCTAATATGTGAAAAGTTACCAGGTATCATCAGTTATTAGGGAAATGTTAACTCCGAACAACATGGCAAAGAAAAAGTTTAGAGAAGATGATAAGAATTATCTAGAATAAGCAAATCTACTTATTATTCAAGACAGACCTTTATCAGGAGCTGAATGTGTAGGATAGTGGTAGTGAAGAATTGCTTCTTCATTATTACGGTTTCTGTTGGAGGGGATTAAGGTTTTGGAATTAGATTGTGTCCTGTCTGAAGAATGACTGTGACAGCTGAACTTTTAGTTTTTTGTGAGTTTAAGCTTGAAGCAAACGTAAAAGGACAAATAGCAAGTAGCAGAGAGACAGAAGAACATCATCCAATCGGGAGCTTACAACGTCTAACAGAAATAAGAGTCGAAGTCCTGGGGAAACAGCAAACAGAAGCTCCCAGCAGAGCCCTTGGCAGAGAGAGAGCTTTCTCTCCTCCAGAGCTTTAAGCATTTTATACCACAGGATAAACAGTAGCAACTTCCCTTGGAAATGGCTTACCTCCTTGCTGTTCCAGAGGATACAATGTTTTCAGCCCTTTATCACCTGGCTGTGTTTTGTTCAGGCCCAGAGACAAAGAATTTTGAGGATTTAACATTGTCACACTCAAACAGGTTTGAATCCGGAACAAGGAGGGGACCAGTCTCCTGTTCTCAGAGTCCACTCTCAAAAGGGACAAAGAAGACATGAGGATTCATCACTTTCTTTTATAATACAGCTGCTGATATTTTTTTCAGTGTTGTGAATCCAGTCAGTGCCACAGAATTGCATCCTTGAAATGGTTAGAATAGTATATTTTGTTTTGTTATTTGAACACAATAACATTTTTTTAAAGTAAAATAGAGGGCTGAAGAAGTGACTCAGTGGTTGTTCTTCCAAAGGACCCAGTTCAAATCCTAGCACCCACATGGTGACTCACACCCATCTGTAACTCCAGCTCCAGGGGATCGGAGACCATCTTTCAGCCTGCACAGGCGCTGCATGAGTGTCATACACAGACTTTCATTCATGCGTGGAAACACCCATTGACATGAAATAAAACACTTTTAAAATTAAGCTAAAATACATAGAATGCAAAATAGGTTGAAAACAGAATCGCATCTTAAGCAAAGTTTCTTTGATACTTAAAGTATTACTCATCCAAAAGTCAGCATAAAAGTGATGTCATTTAAACATTTCAAATTGTGTGAAAATATATAAGGAAAACGAAAGCTGTTTTTTCTTTCTGGATCCCATTATAGACTTGGTCTCAGAATTCTCTCCTGTTACCTTTCAGGATTACTCACTGAAAATGAAATATTCCCTTAAACACATGCAGTTTTTCTAACCAAATGAGCCTACCCAACACACATTTCTGAGACAGGCCTTTTTTTTTTTTTTTTTTAAATCTTGATCATATCTGAAAGATGACTTTGAATGATTGCTTACAGATACATTGCTTTTAATCATTACAAGAGAGTCCTCTGTGTAGACTATTGTAAGAGGCTCACAATGGAAATCTTACTTTTTCCTGTGTGTGGAAGAATTGTGTGTTTGTGGAAAGTAAGAACACAAACTTATAATGCATCTCAAAACTTTCAGTTCAGTTCAGTTCCTAATTCACTATCTTCCAAATACAGCTCATTCATCCTTAAAAAGAAACAAACTCAGCCGGGCGATGGCCTTTAATCCCAGCACTCGGGTGGCAGAGCCAGGGGGATCTCTGTGAGTTCGAGGCCAGCCTGGTCTATAGCGCAAGATCCAGGACAGGACGAAAACTATACAAAGAAACCCTGTCTCGGAAAAAAAAAAAAAAGAAGATGAAAGAGAGAAAACAGAAACAAACTGGCTGATGAGTGAAGGTCCCTGCCACTTCAGGCCTTTTAGAGAACGACCTTCAAGCTGAAGAAGGTTGTTGAGTTCTGGCTTCGATTTAGCTCCTCAGATAAAGACAATATTTGTTATTTGTTTGTCATTATGCTAATGCAACAAACTGAAATGATCCCTAGAAGCTTTGTTTTTTTTAATAAAAATTTTAAATCATAATTTGTGAAATGTTGAGATAAGCTATTTTAAAAATATTAATGCCTCAAAGCACTCCACTCACCCCAATAACTTACTAAATGCTTCCTAAATTGAGGGAAACTTAAACATTTTTTTTAACTCACAATCAAATATACATTGTGACAGTTCTTTTCCTAAGTAATATTATGTGTTGATCTGTGATCTGTGGGAGGCAGATTTGCTGTATCTTCACATTATGGTGGTACAACTGTAATATGTAGACTTAATGATAACAGTAATGCTGGATATACTAAGAAATTACTGTGTATTCTAAAGGAAAATGGTTACTCCAGAAATATTTTTGACATATCTTTCAAGTAATAATATAGAATTTTAGTAAGCTAAACATTGATAGTAAATCAGATTGTTAATTGGTTCTACAAGGAAATATTTTTAATTTAATTTCATATTTTTCTGATAAGATACAAAGAAAACAAACAGCTTCTAAAAGAATGAATGATTAGTGAACTAGTCATGCATACAGTTACTGGGTGTGCTCCATAGACCACTATTCACATCACCAATAGCTTTGTTTTCATTAACAACTCGGAGAATTATTGAATGTGTGATTTCCCAAGTTTCTTACAGAAAGGAAAGAAAGCCAATTATTTAATAAATAGGTCACCAATCTGTAGTTGTTCAAAACTAAATACTGCCTAATGTTTTATTAGAAGACAGTGTTGAAATTGTTTTGCTTATCAAATGAACTCTTTGAAAAAGAAATGGATTTATTTAAAATAATATTTCTTACATTCATTTAAAGATATAAGTTATGAACCATAAAATTTTAGCATTAAAAATTTTGATTACCAAACATCATTAACTGGTAACATTAGCTAGTGAAGCTTTGATTGATTCATTGAGAAAATAACATGAACCACACAATATGCCTTTTCATCACAGATAGGAATCTAAGTTACTTTTCTTAGTTTTTATTTCCTTTAAATTTTGTTTAAATTTTTGATTTTTGTATCTGTGTTTGTTCAGAAACTAATTGTGATTTTACATAATTATTCTTGATCTTTGCATTTATCTGTTTATTTTATTTATTCTTTATTTTTATTTGTGTTCGTGTGTGCATGAATGTGCAATAATGGGTGCCAAAGAATAAGGAGTAAAGTGGGAAGAAACAGAACAGGAGAAATTAATCAATGTGTGTAAACATACTGATTATAAAGAGAAACAAATTCTGATGTGTTGTGACAGTTAGGTGGCCACAGTTGAAAACAATGTAATGGGCATCTTAAAATAGCCAAAGGAGGAGACTTTTGAGGTCTTACAATGGGAAGTGAATGTTCCATATGTTGACTAATTACTCTGATTCCATCTTTTAGCAATGTGTTTTCTTTATGTTTTGAGAGAAAATTGTACCCCACCAATGTTTATTTTATCATTTATAGTCCACATGGATGTATGTAGTACATTTAATGCTGGTTTTGGTTAGTGCTGCTGCTGAACAATGAGGCCATGCTCTAAACACCATCATTTTCACTGACTGCATGAAGACCCACTGCCATACATTCTTCATTTGTTCAGGTGTCTATTACAGTAACTGTCTCTATCAGCTACAGTGTTTGAAAATGTGTATTTCTATCTAGTATATTTCTATTTTTCTATGAGAGCACCTCATAGTGATCCTAATATCAATTCAATACATTGTTACTGCCTTCTTTTATACTTGATACTTATGTGTAATTTATGAAATATTTACTTGCTATAGTGATAAAATGATCTTGTTCTGATATGTGGAAAATGAACATACATAACACATTTCACATTTAATACTTATTTATATATGGGATCTAGAGAGATGACTTTGTTGTTGAAAGGAAATATGGAGCCTGCAAAAGATCTGAGTTCAGTTCCCACCACCCATGTTGAGTAAGTTAAACTGCCTGGAAACACGGACCCAGAGTATGTAACAGGTTCTAGCCTCCTTAGGCACCAGCTTACATGTGAATATGCCCCCAAAAGAAATACTTAATGTGTATACATAATTAAAAGTTGAAAAATTCAAAACAACAGCAAAAAACTTCTATATGATTAGTCAATGGACTTGCACTTTTGAAAAGATAGACTCCTCCCTCTCTGTACAGTAGTATCAACTACTGTGCATCATCACTCAGCTTTCTCTAGATCTGTGAACCTGTTTCTGGCTTCTCTATTTTGTTCTACTGATTGTTTTGTTAAACCCATGTCAACATTACAATTCTTAATTATTATAGTTATAGCATAAGGATCAGTATTTGCCTTATTCTTTGTAATAAGCCATCTTTGTTTCTAATAATCAGTTTATTAACTTCCTATGGTTTTGTTCTGGATTTTTTATTAGAATTACTTGGACCAGAAGAATTTTTGCCTCTACCTTAAGTTTTTTTCTTTTTAAGATTTTTTTTTAAAAAGATTTGCTTGTTTACTTTGTATTAATGCTTTGCTTGAATGCAGGTATGTGTACCATGTGTGCTTTTTGGATCCTGTGGAACTGGGGTTACAGATGGCTGTGAGCCATTACTGGGTTCTGGGAATTGAACTCTTACAACAACAAGTGATCTTAAACGCTGAATCATCTTTCCAGCCCCTGCCTTGAGCCTTCTAATACATACCCTTCTATATCATTATAATTTTTCAACACGACTACCAGAAATTATTGTGCTTTACTGTGTAGATGTAGAGGTTAAGAGAATTTGTTTGTAAGAGTGAATATTGTGAATTCTTTTTAAATTTCTATTTTTATAACTATTTATTTTTGTATATATATGTATACACACAGAGACACACATGAGCACATGGAGAGGACAAAAAACAGCTTGTGGAAGTAAGTTACCTCCTTCAGTCATGTGAGTCCTGGAGTCAAATTCAGGTCATTAGCCTTAGTGCAAGCCTCTTTATACCCAGAACCATCTCACTAGCCCTTCAATTCTGAGTTTAATTTCTAGCACCTCAAGGACATTGAATTTTCCATCTGATTCTGGTATAGAGTGCTGAAAAGTTTGCTTCTTACGGTTTAATGTTTTAGGAAAACTGCAGAAGACTCCTGCAGCGAAGGAGAGAAGCCAGGACTGAGTCTAATGTTCATGTTTGCTTCACCAGAACCAGGGCGAGGTTTTAAGAGCAAATGTCTGGAAGCCTAGGGCATCTGTGTTCATAAAAGGGCATTACTCAAAGAAAAAGTAAACATTCTCCTATCCTCAAGACAGGATGTAGTTTGGTAATTTTGTAACAGAGAACAAGGGACCTAGCAGGTGGGCTTCTACCTATAGGGCACTACCTTCTATGAGAAATGCATTCAGTGCTGCCAAGTTTCAAGTTCTTGAGAAATGGTTAGTTTCAAAAACAGTCTCAGGGCTTTAAAAATACTGACACAGCAGAGATAAAGGATCTGCAGTTACCAAGCTTCTGAAGTTCACCCCCTAAGGAAGGGAAGATCTGTGGTTAGACCATCTCAACTCTGCAAAGGTGGGGTGAGCGAAGCTGTGTGGTGTAAGAGTCACAAAAAGGCAGGATGTTGAAGGAGTCAAGCTGATGGAATGTTAGCTGACGGGGTCCGTAGGGATCCTGTTGATTTTACTGTGTTGGCCTTAAATTCAATGATAGCCAATCTTGCTAGTAGCTTTAAGGGTTTGTAGGTTGTGTGTCTGGATTGTTGAAAGTGTAAATTTGTTGTAATAATTAACTGCTGCTTTTCCTTGTAGCCCTTATGCTTTTTACAGTATTTTTATCTGTTGTCTTATTTCACTGGTTGGGACCTCCATTACTGTGACAAATGAGAGTGATGATAAAAGGTGTCATTTTCACTTTTGAATCATTGAATGTAATAGCTTGTCACATAAAATTTTCCTTTTAGCAGATTAATTTTACTATTTACTTATTCATTATAATTTTATTCTATTGAAAAGAATAGAAATCTCACTGGCTACTTCTCACCCATATAAAAAATAAGTCTAAAAGATAATTTCCTAGAGTTCATTGATCTTGATATAGATTACATTCTCTTATTGACTATTTTATCATGCATATTGTGCTAATTATTTATGCCACTAGCTATAGACATCAGCTCTAGCAATAAGTGGTTTAACTAGGGGTAATTTATTTATCATTATGATGATTTAGGTACTATTTTAAGATTGTAGTTATTGTGGTTAGCAGGTCCTTCTTTGTCTTAATTCTACCTAACAGACTCAACATCTGTTGGGTGCCCAGTATCTCCTGCTGGACCATATGGACATGTCTGGAAAAGGACGTGGTAGAGAGAGAGAGTCTAACTGAAAGTCTCATACATTTTTGCAGAGATGATCTACAATGCTTTCTGTTAAATTCCAATGGCAAGTTTGATTTGCATTTTCTTTACTGTATAGAAAATTGTAGTCTAGCTCAGTGATAGGAACATAGAAGGCAAGGATTGATGAATATCACCCATTTTACTGCCATCTTCCACCCAACACATTGAGCATCTAGGATTAAAACACACACACACACACACACACACACACACACACACACACACACACACACACACACACACCCCTAATAAAATAAACTAAAAACCAAAAGAAAAAACAACTCTTAAATGTTTACTTAGTTTCAATTTAATTTCTGCTCCATGTGTAGACAAAATAATTTGTCATTCTTTTGCCTGTCCTGGAACTCACTCTGTAGACCAGGCTGGCCTCAAACTCACAGAGATCTGCCTGCCTCTGCCTCTAGAGTGTTGGGATTAAAGGAGTGTGCCACCACTGCTGAGCATTCTTAACCACTAAGCAATCTCTTTAGTCCTAATATGTATCTTTCCCAAGCAGAATTTAAATTGAAGTTATTATTTTTTTTTAGAGAAAAAATAATAGCACCCTAAATTTGTTCACATTTTAATGCTTTGCTTAGGAAAAAAAATGGTAGTGCTAATTAAATCTCTGAAAATTCTTTTGGAACTTGTTATTAAAAAACAAAACAAAACAAAACTGGGGTTTCTTTCATAATTACTGTTTTCTTTTCATAGATTAGATAGATAAGAGTATAGCTTTCTATACTGTCTATGCAAGCAAAATCTGGCAATTTCCCTTCAATTTTCAATGAGACATAGTTTAAGGGTAATGTGCTTAAGACCATATTTTCATTATGGATTTTTTTACATGAACTTTTAAAAATGTGTATAGGTGTTTGCCAGCATCAATGTCTGTGTACCACACATGTGTAGTTCCCAAAGGCCAGAAGAGAGGTCAGATCCTCTGAAAGTGGAGTTCCAAAGAGTTGTAAACAATGATGCCTGTGCTGGGCACTAAACCCTGGTTCTTAGCAAGAACAGCAAGTGTCCTTGAGACAATTCTCAGTTTTTTGTTTTTTGTTTTTTTATAATGCCAATTTCCATTCTGAATTGGTCTGGGGATTTGGAACACCAAGCAACAATGTATTACTATTCTCTTGTAAGAGGTAGGTTAACAAACTCCATAGAGATGGTGCTGGCTCAAAGGAATGTACTGGGGTCAAGTTCAAAGCAAAAGGGTGAAACAGCAACACAAGGAGAAAGTTAATGATGACATTTTGAGGATCTAGAGAAGAGCAGGTGAAGTGTGGGTTCACTGAAAAATAAAAAAGTCCATTTTGCTTGCAAATGTTGTCATGCTCTCTGTGTGTGTGTGTGTGTGTGTGTTAGAGAGATCTTGTTACAAATGATGAATTATACTTCCAAATAATATGAATATAATGTTTATACACAGAATATACTTTGTGTAAGTGATACAGTTTCAAAGAAACGAGCTTTGAAGGCAAAATATACCTTTACATTGGCAATTTCTACTCTAGACTTTATGTACTATTATTATCTTTCAGGGAAATCTAAATTTTACATTATTGGACTATTACTCATCAATATATACAGGTGTTTCTAATGTTTAACTTTACAGGCTGTAGATGTTTGTATATATTTTAACACACAGTAAAGAGAAGGAGTGAGTTGTGAACTATGCTGAAATTATACATAAAAATTTTCAGAGTCTTATTCAGTAAACACAATGTTAATTTCACAGTTAAAATAAAGCTCAAGAAAACCTGAAAAATATTGTATTCGAAGAGAAAATGACATATAAACTAAGTGATATCTAGTATTGAATGTGTAGAGTATGTGCAGGGATAAGTATGCAGATATCTAGTCCAGTGGTGGAGTGCTTGCCTGGGTCCCAAAGCCTTAAGATTGGTTCCATATCACTGATTTTAAAAAGAAAAGACAACTTTGGGTTCACTTTCAATATGTTAACTAATGTCAATATAAAATAAAAATTTACCTGAAATTGTTACAGACTAAAGATTGGTCATAATAAAACAAAGGTTAAATCTATCAGAAAAGTTAATGCATTATGTTTACATTTTTACTTAAATTTAAGCAGTGCTGTTCTTTTACAATTTTATAAACAGCTTTATGGAACGCTTTTAGTATTAACTTTATATATGGAAAACATCTTTTTATATCTCTAAAGTATATCATCTAAAATAATATTTTCAAAGGATAAAACCCTGAGTTTACTTACATTTTTCATTTTAAGGAAAAAATGAAATCATTTTGCATGTCCTCCTATTGCAGAAAGTGATCCACTGTTTATTATTATGGTAATTTTTTAAAAACAAAGTATTATTTTTCTTATGGAAAATAGACTTTTTTCTCACATAATATATCCTAATTATGGTTTCCCATCCCTTTACTCCTCCCAGGTACTTCCTACCTCCTTTCCCCTCCAGATACAATCCCTTTCTGTCTTTCTCTAGAGAAACAAACAGTCTACTAAGGGATAATAATAAAATAAAGTAAAATATAATATAAACATAAAATACAATAAGATAAAACAAAAACTAACACACTGAAATTGGACAAAATCAACAAACAGAAGGAAAAGGGCCTCATGAAGGCACAAGACACAGAGACCTTCTCATTCATACGTTCAGGAATCCCACAAAAACACTGAAGTCATAATATAAGCCAAGAACCTGGTGCAGACCTGTGCAAGCCCTGGGCTTGCTTCTTCAGTCCCCATGAGTTTAAATGAACTCTGATCATAATCATTACAGGACCTTGTTTCCTTGGTGTGGTCCATCTCCTCTGGCTTTTAAACTCATTCTCTTTCCTCTTCCTCAAGATTCCCTCAGCCCTGAGGGGAGGATTTGATGGAGATATCCATTTAGGGCTAAGTGTTCCAAGGTCTCACTCTGCATAATGTCTGGCTATGGATCTCTGTATATGTTCCTGTCTGTTGCAGGAGGAAGCTTCTCTGATGATGGGTGAGCAAAGCACAGATGGATGAGTATAGCAGAATGTCATTTGGCGTCATTTTATTGCCATGGTTTTGTTGTTGTTATTTTGTAGCATTTGATTTTTACTCTAGGTCACTGGGATACCTAGTCTCAGGTTATTGGTTATCCAAGCAGTGTCAGGTATGGGTTCCATCTCATGAGATGGGTCTTAAGTCAAATCAGATATTTGTAGGTTACTCCCACAGGCTTTTTGCCACCGTTGGACTAAGATATCTTGCTGGCAGGACACCATTGTAGATTACAGGGATTGTGGCTGGGTTGGGTTTATGTTTCCCTTTGGTAGCCTACAGAGTAACTTCAAACATCAAAGACACCGGGTGAAGGCTCTATGTAGGTACCACCTCAGCTTCTCCATATTCAATGAGTTATACAGTTGTTGTCTTCAGTAATGGGACCTGGCTGTCAATGTGCAGAAAACAACCTATAGTCTTGGCAATTGCCTGGGGCCTGGGTTGTTTGGGGATTCCCATGGAACCTTTTTGGCCAATAACTGAATTAGATGTATGTATATGTAATTCTAAACGGTTTTATTAAATAAGAAACACAGAGCCAAATGCAGAGTTAAAAGCCCAGAGATCAGAGAGCAGTACCCAAAAGTTGAGACCACCTACTTATCACCCGCTGCCGCTGCCATCCTTCCCCTGAGAAAGAGACCTGCTTCCTGTGTGTCTGTCTTTTTATTGACTTTCTGTTCTGCCTTCTCATTGGTTGTAAACCCAGCCACATGACCTCCTCATCACTGCCTGTCTATACAGACCTCCAGGTCTGTATGGTTGGTATTGAGATTAAAGGCGTGTGTCTCCATGCTGGCTGAATCCATGAACACACAGAGATCTGCCTGTCATGTGATCAGGATTAAGGGCATGTGCTACCATTGCTACATCTGCTAAGTGGCTTGCTATTAGTTCTGACCACCAGGCACTTTTATTTATTAACATACAAATAAAATCACATTTCAGCACAAATAAAATATCACCATATTTCCCCTTTCTATTTTAATAAAAAAGGAAAAAAGTTATAACTAATATAAGAAAAACTATATACAAAGAGTACAATAAGTATATACAATATATACAAGCACTAAATACCTAAACAATGTCTAGTCCATTTGCATTTGACAAACTCAGAGAAAATAATTCCATTATCTATCCTATTTTGATAAGTTCAAAATGTACCTGATTCACTTTCTATCCTAACTTATTAACAGAACTATCTTATAATGTCTTTCAAATTTATACACTTACACCTCTTTTTTTTTTTTTTTTTTTTTTTTGGTGGTTTTTTCGAGACAGGGTTTCTTTGTGTAGCTTTGCGCCTTTTCCGGAACTCACTTGGTAGCCCAGGCTGGCCTCGAACTCACAGAGATCCGCCTGCCTCTGCCTCTGCCTCCCGAGTGCTGGGATTAAAGGCGTGCGCCACCACGCCCGGCACTTTTTTTTTTTTTTTTACTTACACCTCTTTAATGAGTTTCTTTTTTGAAATTCTTAACAAGGAAAACTATAACTATCTAATTTTCAACTATAACTATTTAATCTTCAACCCCCTTAGAGACCCAAGAAGGAAATAATATTACCTAACAAAAATAAAAACAGGAAGTGCACGCAAGTGGCTTCCAAAAAAATGTGAGGTGACAGAAACAGCCAGCTGCCTGGACAGTCACCCGAGGATTCTCCACAGCGTTGGGGCATCATCTTCAGCCTATAGGCTTAGTGTATCTGACAGACTCATTTGTGAAGTAGGATGTACACAAGACCAACAGTTTGACTTCACATTTGGTGAGAGCAGTCCTTGTGCCAGAAACACCTGAATTCCACTACTGTCCTGTCATGATTCAGGATTTTAAATTCTGGAAATTGTTGATGTTTTTGAATTCAGCTGTCCATTCTTCTTGGCTGTGTGTGTGTGTGGGTTCATCTCAGCAGATGTAACCCAATCCCAGTACTGGAAGCTTCATTTGGTGACAAGAAATGGCCATTTGAGGTGCTGTCTCCTCTATTATTTGGTAATTTCAGCAAATTTACCTTTATTATGTATATATCTTAGGAAGCTTCTGCTGTACTAGGTTTCCATACTGCCCTTCAAATGGCCCTTAACTTTAGCTGTCTCTCCTCCTATTCCCTCTCTCAGCCCCTCTTCCTCCATACTTGATCCTCCTGAATGCCCCCATCCATTCATAACTATCTATTGTATTTTCCTTTCCTAAAAAGATCTGTCCCTTCTAGTAGCTTCCTCTATACCTAACCTTGTAGATTGGTTAGCATTGACTTAACAGCTAATACCCACACATAGGTAAACACATAATAAAATTTTCTTTCTGAGTCTGGGATACCTAACTCATGGTGATTTTTTTTTCTAGTTCCATCCACTTACCTGTGAATCTCAAAATTCATTTTTTAATGGCCGAGTAATAATCCATTGTGTAAATGTACTGCATTTTCTTTATCCATTCTTCTGTTGAGGAATATCTAGGTTGTTTCCAATTTCTGTCAATTATGAATGGAGCATCATGGGACAACGCTGAGCAAGTGTCTCTGGTAGAAAAAGTGTCATTTGGGCATATTCCCAAGAGTGGTAAGCTGGATCTTGAGGTAGATCAATTCCTATCTTCCTAATAAACTGCCACACTGATTTCCACAGTGGTTGTATGAGTTTACACTCCCAACAACAATGGCTGAGTGCTCATGTCTTCACCAGCATGAGCTGGCACTTATTTTCTTGATCTTAGCCATTCTTACTGGTGTATGATAAAATCTCAAAGTTGTTTTGATTGGCATTTCCCTAATGGCTAAGGATGTTGAACATTTCTTTGTTTCTTGACCATTTGAATTTCCTTTTTTGAGAATTCTGTTTAGATCTGTACCCTAGTTTTTTCATTGGGTTATTCATTTCCTTGATATCTAGTTTCTTGAGTTCTTTATACATTTTAAATATTAGCCCTTTATTGGATCCGGAATTGGTAACAATCTTTTCCCATTCTGTAGGCTGATGCTTTATCTGAATGTCAGTGTCTTTTGCCATGCAGAAGCTTTTCAGTTTCATGAGATCCCATTTGTTAATTATTGATCTAAGTGCCTGTGCTAACAGTTCAAAAAGTCTTTTCCTGTGCCAATAAGTTCAAGGCGATTCATCACTTTTTCTTCTTTTAGGTTCAGTGTATCTTGGTTTTTGCTGAGGTTTTTGATCCATCTGGAATTATGTTTTTATGCAGGTTGATAACTATGAATCTATTTGGATATTTATACATGAAGGTGTCCAGTTTGACCAGCACCATTTGTTGAAGATGCTATCTTTTTTCCAGTGTCTATTTCTGGCTCCTTTATGAAAAATCAGCTGTCCATGGGTGTATGGATTTTTGTTTGTGTCTTCAATTTGATTCTGTTGATCAATGTGTCTGGTTTTTTTGTGCTGATACCAAGCTGGTTTTATTACTATAGCTCTGTAGAACATCTTGAAATTTGGGATGGTGATGCCTCCTGTAGTTATTAATGCAAAGATATCAATGCAGATACATAAACATTTGGGGTTTGATTTTGATATGGTAGGCAATATAACCTAATTCAAAATTTAGAATTCATAAATTCTCCACAATATTTTAAAGTCAGTTTTCATCAAAACTGTGTTTAGTTTTGAGTGCTATAAGCTTTTCATGGATATTTTATTCAAGGGAAATATATAATTTAGGGTATTGCTGTAGCATTTGGCTCAGATCTTTATATTGAAAACCTTACATTCTAAATTTCAAATATTTTAACTACATAAAATGGAATAATTATTATTTGGCTTATTAATAGATATAAACCACTCTCCACTCAAATCATAATCTAACAGTCAGTTCTACTCCATAGACTCTGATTTATCACATGTGTAGATTTCCCACAATTTAAAGATGTTGGGGTCTAGGGAAGAAAAACCCCTATATTCTTTCTGACAAAAGTATTCCATTTTTATTAATTCCATTCTTATCAGCATTATGAGAACAGAAACTCATGTTCAGTTAATTAGAGCGCCCATGAAAAGTGGGTATCACCAACTCAAATTAAAAGCACCATCTCTTGGAAAAATTACACCTGAATGTAGCTGAAGTTTTCTCTGGTCTTGCTCAGCTCCCACGGCCCCACGGAGCTTGGACCCAAGTAAACACACAAGGGCTTATATTAATTAAAAATGCTTGACCATTAGCTCAGGCAAACTATTGACTACCTCTTACACTTTAACCCATAATTCTTATTTATGTTTAGCCATGTGGCTTGGTACTTTTTCTCAGTTCTGCCTTCACATCTTGCTTCCTCTGTGTTCTGGCTGGCAACTCCTGACTCAGCCTTCCTGTTCCAAGAATTCTCCTCTCTGCTTATCTTGCCTATACTTCCTGCCTCGCTACTGGCCAATCAGTGTTTTTTTTATCAACCAAATCAGAGCAACACACATTTATAGCATACGGAATGACATTCCCATCACCTGAGTGCTTTCACCTTTCCAGAGACAATTTTCTGATCTTTGCCACTTACTTTGGAAAAACAAACTGAAGGGGAATTTGCGTGCCTTGTAGCAAAATGCATTATGTACATTGTGAGTAATACATGAGATTTTTTTCAATCAATATTGACAGTGTATTTTTACTCCTCATATAACCCAGCTCATGTTAACTGCTGCCTGAAGGACACTCAGAGATTCAGAGGCCAGTGCAGAGTGTGGCTACCTCAGTGCATCCTTGAGTGTAGCTCAAGAAGCGTGGTGGGGGTGATATCTTTCCTGTAATGGGTGCACTGATACACAGTTGCCCATGGGTGCAGACACAGCAAAGAAAAACAAGGAAACAGAGAATCCTACTTATACCCTCTTTTCAGAAAGCAGACCACAGGACCAACAGTAAAGTGGGGGGACCCTTAGCAAGCAGGAGTCACCTGACCCCTGCACCACCTTTCATCTCCTCATTTATGCTGTAAAGTACTATTCCTTACACGGTTTGATTTCCCGTATTAAATAAAAGTACTTTCCTTTGTAACAAAGGTCTTTAAAGTATTGTGTGGGTTGTATATAGGAACTTTTAGAGAAAAGTCTGTTTCGAATTTACAATTATATGGTCTAGAGTATTGCCCATCCTTACCTAGTAATTCATTGAAGAAGTAATAGTAATAACTGCAAGAAGACTAACAAACTGTCTTGCTTGCTCATAAACAAAGCTTTGTAAATATTGGTTTCAACAATGATACAAGTTAGAGTTCTCCAGAGAAGCCAAATGTGTGCCTGTGTACCTGTGAGTGTGTGTATGTGTTTTCTGATAGGAAGATAGATTGATGTTTATGAACAGATATAGAGGAAGAGAAAAGCAAAAGAAGAGATACTGATGGATTTTCAGGAATTTTTTTTAGGGAATTTTGGGGTTTGGCAGTTCAAAATCCTCTTGGACAAATCAGCAGGCTAGTGATTCAGTTAGAAGTAGAATATTAAAGACTGAAATTCAGAAACAATTTCTGTGCAGCAGTTGGGAGGCAGAATCCTTTGTTCTCTAAGAACCCTCAGGCTTTCAAAGCTATCCACAAATTGGATGCAGCCTTTCCAAATTATGAAGCATCATCTTCAACTGATTGAAACACCAGTTACATCTTCAACATGTCTTTACAGTGACATCTGAACTAGTGTTTACCAAATGACTGAACACCATAGCCTAGCCAAGATGACACTGTGTTTAACAGCAACAGTGCTCTACTGAAGCAAACAGAAATACTCACCCACTCTTGTAGAAGTCCTGTGTTCTTAGCATTGTTCAAATGTCTCTCAGTGTGGTTATCTTTGGGGAAATCAAAGGCCTCTGTGATGGCTTTCCAAAGGTGATCTAAGGGGAGTTTTGTTTTTAAAGCGTGAGCTTTCCCCAAGGTAGATCTGCTGAAAGATCCTCAGGAACTATCAGCCATACCATTTATTTGATTCCTTGGCTGGCAAGAGGGAATGTGTACCGAAGAATGTGCGACTTCTTCATTAACCTTAATTAAACTCTTCCAGCTATATCATTTTAAAGAGCTGTAGTTTCTCAGATCTCTAAGGTCTCCAAATCAGAGTATTCGCAAAAAGACTGTATACAAAGACTACATAGATTTCTTCTGAGAGAAAAACAGAAAGAGAGAGAAACTGGAGGCTTCTCAGATCCTGTGGTGCTCTAGGGCACAGCGTGGGGGTGGAGAGCCTTGTGTGTGGTAAACTCTGCAAGTGATCAAAGAAACTCCCTGCCAAAACCCAAACCCATAAACTTTCTAAGATTTCTAAAGCTACTTCACAAGGCCTTGTACTCACAGGAGAAATCAAAAGTGATACTCAGCCCCAGGTGAATTTCTTGGCGGGCTAGGAGTGAAGAAAACTTTCAAGTAGATAAAGGTGTGTTCTGTTGGTCCAGAACCTAACAGAGCCAGCATTGGTTTTCTCTATTTTTAATTCTTCTATACAATTAAGTTTGCAACTCTCTTTGTTTTTAGATGGTTACTAAACAATTTTGCTCAGATGTATTTAAAAGCAGTATTTATTCCTTTTACAGCCAGCAGCCCCCTACCTTAGAATAAAATCCAGAAGATTACAGTAGGAAAAGGTTGGAAACAGAACTTATAATTCTTCTGAATCTGTAGAACAGTAGCTAATGGTTGCTTGTAAATTGTGGAAGTAAAACATGTTGATGACAATCAGTTAACCTTTATGACATTCCTATATGAATCCATATATAGAGCTGAATATCAGAAAGATGATTCTTAAACATTTTTGCTTTTTGCACTATCTCACAGAGAATGGCCTTGGTGAGACCCCTCAGTTTGTTGCTAATAGTTGAAAAGTTTCATTTGTGGTTTGAAGTGGCATAGTATTAAAGTGAAGTGCTTCAACAACATGCATGTATTCAAACTTTCATTGCTACCCATTGACGGACCATCATTTCATTCTCACAAAAGATACAGACTAAGCGGGAGCACATTATGTATTAGAAAAGAATAAAAGAAAAGTAGAAATAGAGAATTGGTTCCTAAGTTGTCCAAGACTGACAGCACATAGAGTTCAAAGACAGAAAGCAACACCAGAGTCCTTTGGTTCAGGAAGGGTGTGGAGATTGTAGCCCTTGATCTGGGCTTGAAAGAGCCGTGTATTTGAATAGGGAGAGATAACTATTCAGTCCTTCAGGGAGAATTTCCACTATCTGCTATTTCTTTCCTGGCCATCCTTTCATCCTGCCATTTGATTGGGTTGATATGCAAGGAGCACAGAACATGAAAGCATCTTGATATGTCCATGAGTCTATTTGAATTAGACTTCTTAAGAGAAATCAGTAGAGGAAATAAAAAGGCAAACCATAGGGGTAGGCCGGGGAGGAGGTTCACATGGATCAGGTCATTCAGCATTCTACAAGGACACTTTCTTCTTTCAGGTGCACTCTTGAGGCAGTAAAAATCTCAAAGGTGTGAGATTTTAATTAGAAACAGCATCTTACTAGCCCTGGCTGTGCACATCTTCAGTGCCCACTCAGGAGACAGGCAGATAGATCACTATGAGTTTGAGACCAACCTAGTCTTCATAGTGAGACTCTGTCTTGAAACAAAACAAACACATTTAATCCACAAATAGAAAAATGCTTCTTTAACTAATAAAAGAGGATCGTTAATTTTCAATTCTCTCACACACTACCCTACCACCCATGCATGTTGCCAGTGTCCTTGGGTAAGTGTAATTAAGCCATCATATTAGCACATAAAAACCACGTATGAACATTGCCTCATTACTGCTGCTGAAAATGAAAGGCAGAAATTTAGATTAAATCACAAATTAATGGTATTTTTTTTGCTGTGTATCAGTTATTTATCTTATTAAAATTCTAGATGCACAAGAGAAAAGATGCTTAAACAAGATGGAGAACTCATGAGTAAATATTAGTAATATAGAATGTAGCATATATCTTATAAAACAACAAACATTGTTCCAGCTGCTTAGAACAGTACTTGACATACAGTAGGTACTTCAGAACCACTTTTTGAATCTGATTCCATTTGAGTTGTGAAACTGGGTTTTTAAATATTTGATATGATCCCCATCATAAGACCACAGTGCTTTTTTATGACTTCCTGAATGGAACTGTTCATTATGATAATAGTCCTACAGACTTCTAGAAATGCTCTATAAAACCAAATAAAGTGCCTTGGCTTATTTTCAGTAATTAGAAAAAATCTGTTTTCTGTCTCTTCCCTTCCCAACTTCGTGTGTGCAGAGGGGAAGATACACTCCCATGTTTCAGCATTTGTTTGGGCATGTTGATTAGGGAGCGTGTCTCTCCATGAACAAGCAGGAAGGCCTTGTGAAGGGGTAGTATTACTGTGTTTGTTGTGCTTCTGCAAATTCTCAAAACTTGGCAGACCCACCTTTTAGGACAGAGGATTATATCAAGGATTCTGATAAGAAGAAGGAGGAGGAGGAGAAGGAGGAGGAGGGGGAGGAGGAGGAGGAGGAGGGGGAGGAGGAGGAGGAGGAGATCAACAACAACAACAACAAGCAGAAGCAGAAGCAGAAGCGGCAATGGAGTTAGCAGGGTTCTCTTGGCCTCCTCTGTTGAACTTGAATCTTTCTGGATGCTCAATTGCACTTAGTCTAGTGTCCATTGTGTGATTTGGTAGGGGAAGGGAATCTATTGTCATCTCAACTTTGAACTGCCAGTGACTTGTGCTGTAAATCTGAGATGAGATCAGAATTGATCGAAGCAGAAAAGGTCACTGGATTGTTACTGGATTCTGCCACTCATTACCTTAGCTTGATTGTCTGCCAATGCAGAATCATAATTCTTGAAGCTTTTGTGCCTGGCTGTAAAACTGTTGGTTCTGTTAGTTCTACTTACCTCTACCAAAATCCCATGGGGAGAATGTGATTGGGAAAAGAAATAAAATTGCAATTAAAGAGCTTAGCTTTTAAGGCCTAATGTAATTGGAAGGCATGAGGTAGGAATCTTATCGTGGTTCCCCAGAGCAAAGTAGCAAGCCATGAAAAAGAGAGCAATGCAAAGATGCTGGATTTTAGCATAGGGATTGATTATTCTATAATAGCAACACTAACTGCTATCATTTATTGAGGAACTCTTGCATGTTAAACCTGTCATGTCTTTGTAGGAATTATCTCATTATTAGAAAGATTATATTAATATCTTTGTGTCTGTGTAGGGTTTATAGACTATTTTGTTATTTAAATTTATATTTAAGACATCTTTATATACTTATACATGGTGAAATAATATAACCAACAACTTAGACTTATTCATGTGAGCATTCTTTGCAGAGTTTTACCATATATTTGTAGTCCTGGCATTTTCAATCTATAAATCCACAAATTTTAAAAATTATATGTAGGTATGTGTTTTCCTAGCTCATCCTCTTGCTGAACAGGAATTCTCATGCATTAGAATAGTGTTTAAAATGTAGCAGGTATCCAGGTTTCTTAGTGGACCGTGGAAAACAAATGTAGTAGCAGTTTGCTGTCAGCAGGTCTGGCGGGGTCTTTTCTGAGTGAAATCCAGCCATTCTCCCTGAGTGACTTTAGCACAGCTTCTCAGCGTCTGTATAACAGGATCCTCCTTCTTAGAAGGTCATGTCTATCAAGGGAAATAGAACAGCATAAGAAATACCTTAGGTGTTTATGCCACTACTTGTGGAAGTGAAGATCTGTTGATTTTTATTATAGGATTATATCACATTGTATCATAATTTGTTCCCTAAAAAGTACCTGATAGTGAAATTATTTAAAAGCTGATGGAGAGAAGAAAAAAAAAAATGGAAGAACCATTTCTTTCTATGTGACCAGTGGCCCAGTTTCCTTACCTAGAAAACAGTAATAGGAAAACAGCTAGTTAGTAATGTGGTTGAAAGGATTAAATACAGACATTATCTGAAAGTAATTAAAATTGTGACGTTTGTGTACATTATATCCAGCCTGAGCTACTTCAGGACTTCCTTAGGGGGAATGTGGAATTAATTGTTTCTCATAAGAAATGAGTAAATGGAGGTCAGAACTCAGGATGCCATCTTAACAAAGACAAAAGGATTGTTTATAATCACTTCATAGTCCAGTACAAAACTGGATTTGTTGATGAATTTAGTTTTTTTTTCTACTAATATAAGAAATACTATTTCAGCATGTGTAATAGCCAAAATACTATGTTATGTAACAGAAAACCACATAAGAGGCAAATCATTTGTCTTTGGGTAACTGAATTTAAGGATTTGAAAATAAGTCAAGAATCCAAGGATGTGTATGTCGGAAACCAGACTGGATTCCATAATGAAGAACAATTGTTTCATGCAGTGGGTTCTGAAGCCCCTCCTTTCTTGGAGGTAGCTGCCAGGTCAGCAAAGTTTTTCCCAGAGACTCATAAATCTCCAGTGACTTGTCCTTGGCTATAAATACAGAAAAACACACATGATCTTTTAGAACTAATTAATAATTATCTAACACTTGCAATCTGGGTATTTTGAAAAATTGCTCAATCTTTTGCTGTTTATTAAGCATTTTGTATATAATGCCAACAATATTGTAGAATACAGATACTGCTGAGATATTCTGCAAGTTTTTTAAAGTGAAACTCCCAATAATTCAGGGCATAAACCACTGCTGTTTGGTTCAGAAGTAAGTAACACAGGGCTGCTGTTCTTTCTCAAACTACCAAAAGTACCAGTCACCTAAAAATGAGTTTGACTTCAGCTACCTTGGATGCTCCACTTTGTTAATCCATTCATAGAAATCAGCAGTAGAGCATGTCTTCATCTACCTACAAATCAACCAGCAGTTAGCTCGAAGTAGATGGATTATGTTCTGTAGGAGAGATCTCAGCTCTCAGGTTTTGTGCTACAAAGGAATTGATTATATTTAACAACCACTTACATAGTATCATGAGGGGTCCTCCTGTTTTGAACACTTTGGTGATGGTGACTTATCTGGGAGTGTAAGCATTTTAAGAGTTACATATCACCATGTCTTCATGCAGATGAAGAGACTGAAGTAGGAGTGGATGAATTCACTGAACACTACACTGCTTGGGAATGATGGGGCCCACACTGTAATCTGATTAATCTGATTCAGAATCTGAGACCTTAACTTTTAGACATCAAAGTGAGGGAAATGGGGTGTTTTCAAGGAATATTAATAATAATAGCATTTACTGTCTCATTTCCTGAATGTTTTTTCTTGAGTGTTGGCAAGACAAGTCTCAGTGATTAAGCCAGGGCTGGTATCCTGGTTCCTGTCTTCATTATCCAATGCTATAGAGTAACCAACCATCCTGCTGCTCGCTTTGTACTACCAAGGTGTGTCTATGAGGCAGTTTTTCCCCCTCAGCTGTTTCCTGGAGACTTCCTCACCATCTTTAATCTCAAGCAGTATGTTTCTCCTCCATTAGGCTCATAGGCAAGGCTTTGCATGTATGTGCTTATTTTGTTTGCTTGGCATAATTTGCTCTTCATATTCATGAAATTCTTCTTGAATGGATACAGTTTTAGAGCTTTATATACATTTTTCCTTGACCTTTTAAACCCACATCAGAAAACTTTCTAATCGACACATGTTTTAAACAATAATATTTAAAATAATAAACCACAGTCAATAATAGGCCAGTACAGGGCATGTTCAAAATTTCTTTGGTCTCTATGATGTCAACTATATATTAATTTGTCATATTAAATAATAAATTTGTAAATAGAGTAAGACAATGATCAGAAAACAAGAGATTGCCGGGTGGCGGTGGCACATGCCCTTAATCCCAGCACTCAGTAGGCAAAGCCAGGCGGATCTCTGTGAGTTCAAGGCCAGCCTGGTCTACAGAACGAGATCCAGGAGAGGCACCAAAACTACACAGAGAAACCCTGTCTCAAAAAAACAAAAACAAACAAAAAACAAGAGATTAACTTTGCTTAAAATTAAGCTGAATGTGTGTACCCAAAATAAACTCAATAGATTTGTATTGTTTCAGAATGATTAGAAATTGATAAGTCTAATTAATATTTTAATAAATTAAGATTTATTTTATATATTGTTGATGTTTAATTTTGAAATTACTATACAATTTCAATAAAATCTATGATTAACATGGCATTTTCAGTACAGATGTTTTCAGGATGTGCTCTAAAATCTCACAGTCTCAAAATTAGTATATTATTTGACAAAGTAGATAGATGTTTATTATAGGAACCCATAAATTTCTAAAGATAATGTACAGAAGGCCAAAGACATGGGCCCTATGCATCATAAGCCCAGGGTAAGGTTGGGTGATGAAATATACCAAAGAGAAGCTGCATGTGGCCCTGTATGGTTAGTAAGTTTCTTATTGTTGGTCAGAGAAAATGAAAATCTTCAAAGAATCCAAATAGTATATAGATCATTGGACTGAAAGATAGAAGGGTGGGGCAGAAGATGGATTGTTTTGCCAAAAATAGAATGGTGGGTGATGACCTTTAGAGAGGGAGACAAGGAAAGACCACATTAGAATACATATGCAAAACAACAGTAGCTTATAGATCCAGGGCCCAAATAAGAACCATGTGAGAAGCTATGTGACTGAGTGGCTGCAGAATAAGATCTTACGCCCACCTGAGCTGGACTCCGTGAATAAGCTGTGGTGGAACAGGAGACTGGACCCCGCTCTGCAATCTCAAGGTTTTTAAGTGATCTTTAGCAGATTAAGCATGTGGTTACTTGGATTCAGTGTGAGTGGCAATTTACTTTAAGAAGAAATTAGGGATTTAGGAACTTGGAGGATGATGACTTGAACTCATTTCTTCTAAGTTATTTGTTTGCTAATGTCTTGTGGACTTGATATTTTCCTGGCTATACGATGTTAATGACCTATTGGTTGGTACCTTTCTCATACAAGTTTTGATAATTCAATCACACTGTTCTTATTGGTTACCTATTATATAGCATGTCAAGTAGTTTTAAATTTATTTTTTGAGCTGGAGAGATGGCTCAGTGGTTAGGAGCACCTACTGCTCTTGCAGAGAACCTGGGTTCAACTCAGCACCTACAAGGTGCCTCACAATCTGATGTAATTACATTTCCAAGGGATCTGATGCCCTCTTCTGACAGCTTGGACAGCAGGTACCCATGTGGTACACATACATACATGCAGACAAAATACTCATAAACATAAAAATTGAATATTTTTTAAAGCTGTTTTAAAACTAAAAAGAAAAAGAAAAAAAAAAGGAAGAAAGAAAGGGACTGGAGAGAAACTCAGCAGTTAAGAGCTTTTATGTAGGACCAGGGTTTGCTTCCCAGCACCTACATGATGGCCACAACCATCTGTATCTCCAATCTCAAGGCATCCATTACACTCTTTTGGCCATTGGTATACAATGTAGATACAGGGGAAACACCCATATGTATATGAAATAAAAATTTAGGAAAAATTATTTTGGAAAAGTCAAAAAATGCTCAAGTATCTCATCTTGCAGTCTCCTGGTTTTTAGAGACTAGGTTTCAGAGTACATACTTAGAAATTTTTTATTAATTTAACAAATGATGCAGTTTTAATCCTTCAATGTTAACAATGTTTTTATGAAGCTTTCAAAGTTTAAAAAAAAAAAAAAACGATTCACCAACTAACTGAATCTACAAATCAACTCAACTTGTTGTGTTCCTAAAAAGGGATAATTATTTAGTCAATGGACACAGACATAATACATCTCATTCAACTTTATGTATTTCAATTCTGATGATATTAAATACCTTTTAATTAAATAAGTAATAACTGAAATCAGTTTTCATTAAGACTCATTAACAAAACTCTAAGTTGTCAGGGCATAACTAACTAAACATTGAAAAGTATCAGAGCTTCACAATGGGGTCCTTTAGATTTGATTTAAATTATATTCTCCCCAGAAGACTTAACCCCTCTGGGTGGTATTTAATTTTAACATTTTTCTCATCACTTTCCTCCCTCCAAACTTGCCCTATGCCCTTCCCGGCTCCCTTTTCTCTAAACTTACTTTTAACTAGAAAATTTTCTCCGAAACAGTTTGTTAATTTTTAAAATTACAATAATAGTAGTAATAATTATTTCACTGTAAAATATGCTTATTAATTTCTTATTACTCTATTATGTAAAAATAACTGAAATTTTTAAGCTTGAAAAAATAATTATAATGAATTAGATTTCTTTTTCCCAAAACAGTTTTTGAAACTATTATTCATTTCTTGAGGACTCTTTTTTTTTTTTCTTAGACAGAATTTCCCTTTGTAGCCCTAGCTGACCTGGCCCTTATTAAGTATACAAGGCTGGCCTCAAACTCACAAAGATCCACTTGCCTCTGTCTTCCCATGCTGAGATTAAAGGTGTGTGTGCTACCACACTCTATTATTTGTTTCTTCACTATTGAACTTTGAGAATTCTTTCCTTACCAGAAGGACCACAAGGCAGCAAGAAAATATTTATTTCAAAGGGAAGCACTGTGCAACAGGGTTGTCTCTAAGGGCCTGGGAGAACTGGGATCCAAACATAAAGGTAGTTTTATGTTTTCGAATATTATATTTTGTTTTAATTCTTTGCACTGTGTCATTTGGTTTAACATTTGATTAATTTCAACATTTTTCAAATTATTCTTCATGAATAATTTTGGGTAATGTTTCTTCTACAAACAACTTTAAAACTGCTTCAGTACTTACTAAGGCTTGGAAAGAATTATAAACTATCTGTGGCTCATGGAAAATGCAATGAAATTACCTTGTTAAGAGGAATAATAAAAATACAATTTAATTATAACTCTTCTAACTTAAGATAAACTCTGTGGATGAATTTCTCTTTAAAAAGTATGGTTTTTTCATGAATTTTTAAACTGTTTTCTTTAAATTTAAGGAAATAATATATACTCTTTGAAATTTATTGCTGTCAAAATGATTTCAGATACTTATTCTTTTTAACTGTTTCCATTTTTATGAATTTTACCCATGTATTTTGCTCTTACTGGAGTGTTTAGATTATAAAATGTAGCGAAAGACTTTTTCCAAATACTCTGGAGACATTTGACTGAAAAAAAAAAAATCGGATATCCTGTCTTACTTATACATTACCTTTATGTTCTTATTATCCATTAGATAGTTGTCATTAAGTAATCATATAAAGTCATAGCTCTCCAGTGGACTAGGGTGAAAACCTGTTTTAAACTCATTCTGGTTGATTGGATTTGTAAGCTTAAGAATACTTTCAAGCAAATCTAGCTAAATAGATATGCGCCCTGGAGAGCAAAATGGCTTTTTGTTTTCAATCCATTAAAGGTCCTTTAATTTCTTAACAGTTCTCTGTCTGTCCCCTCTCAGCCATTTCCCTTCAGTGAAGGAACTTTTATACAATGACAGTGAGAGAATAAAAATACCCCATTGATTTCAGTGAACCATCGAAGCAGGTGGTTTAAATAGAGTCCTAAGAACTCCCAAGGATTCTTAGCCAAGAAGTTATGGATGCTGGTTGCTTTACTCAGTCATTGGATGGGGGAGGGAAGAGAACTATTGGACAGAGATATTTCAGTAACAGTGTGTTCTGAATCCCTTAGAAATGGTATACATCAAGCCAGAAATCTCATGAGATCCCAAAGAAAGTTAATACATCCATGAAATGCTGATGGCGGTCTTCTGTAGAATGGTGGCTTAGTAAATTTTAGCATCAAAATGAAGCCTGGAAGCATAGTCTCCCTAAAGAACAGATGGGATAAAGCTTGGGATGTAGGGATGCAGCTCAGGTAGGAGAGTACTTGTATAGCATGCAAAGAAACCCAAGGTTAGAACCCCAGAGTAGCATAAACCAGGCCTAGAGGGACGGGCTTGTCATCCTAGCTCTCTGGAGGTGAAGGTAGGCGTGATCAGAAATTCCAGCCATCCTAGGCTAATGGGCAAGTTGCCAACCAGCCTTTACTACATGAGACTCTGTCAAAAAAGGAAATACAACAACAACAAAAAACACTGCCCAAAACTGTTGGAAACAAATACTGAAGGAGAGCATTGCAGAAATGGATAGTGTTCTCTATAAGATAAGTCATAAGTGATTAAGTCAAGAAAGCAGCCATGTTTAAAGGATAGCCCAGTAGCCCATTTTATTGCTGAATAGACATTGTTGATAGCCAATTGGACTACTGACTATAACAGCCTTGGTTATATAGGAGGCAAAGCCAATGGAATGAATACGTATTAGGAGGAGGATTCATTAGATTGTTTTTCATGCTATACTATGGGTTTTCCAACAATGGCTGTCTCTCATCAATAGTTCAAGGACACTATAGTTAGTTGCTCAGGCTATGAGGCTTTGTGCTTCAGAAGTCCTGATGGCCACTGAAGGATTCCTAGACAGTGTGTGTTCTTCAGTCTGTGTTGGAAATTTGCAGAACCTGCATTCTGATGTCAGTGAGGGAATATAGCAGAAGTCAGAGGGTAGGTGGTTACTAGCCTGAGGGAAGATGAGCAGCCAAAGCAAAAACTTAGTTCTCTCACCTCCTTTCATTTGGTCTACCACTGGAAAGGTGCCGCCCACTGTTATGGTGGAATACCCCACTTCTAGTAATCTGATCAAGAAAATCCATTTCAGGAGAGCCCAGAAGCTTGTCTTTCTGTTTATCCTACATCCAGTCAAGTTGACAATTCACCATAGCAATTCCTCATATCTCTTCCTCCACTTTTGTTAAGTTTAAGTATTCCGCTGTTAATCAGTCTTCTGCCTCACCCAGAACAGAATGCAGTAGCTCTGATCTTGGTAGGCATGCAAATACATAAATATGTAACCCACAGCATTCCATGAGATTAGGCGAAGGTATCTGGCTTCAGTTTTTAACTTAAACCTCTTGTTAATAACAGCCATGGCTAGCACATGAATGTCAGTTATAATTTACAATACTTTACCTTATCAGGGTGTATTGTCCTTGTTTTTTGGGCAAGGGGCACAAACTCAATTACTTAGTTATCTTAAGATAACAATGTTTAATTAATACATGTGGAGAAGAGCTGTCACCAGAAAGTACATAATCCATAACTCTTTATTCAGGTTGATTTCATTTTGAGAGGGGAGAGAAGCCCCAGTGTGCATCATGTTTCACACTAACTAGAGCTGTGATGTAGATATAGCTCATCTGTATCTCAGCAGTTAGGCAATTTTAACATAGTACAATTCATACCTTTTTTCTAGTGATTGACAGCAGCTGAACAAATCTTTGTTTTTGGATACATCTTCTACATAAGTTTGAGTCAGTGGATCTACTCATATAGAAACACAATTAGAAATAACTAGCTAGAGATGCACTAATTTTGTTAAGTGGTTGGAAGTGGCTATTGTAAGAAAATGGTATTTTTCCATAGTGCCTTGAAGTCCAGCTATAAATGAATAGAAAACACAGTACTCTTCCCAATGTCTGCTAAATTAGCTACTCCACGACACCCAACTAAATGTTCAGATTGAAAAATCATTAACAGTCAAGCTTGCCTAATGACCTGCATATGTGACACAGTCACAGGCCTCATAAAGTTTAAGGCAAGCTAAAGTAGATATGAACTCACACAGGGGTCTTTTTAAACAGACAAGCATAAGCAGCAGAGGTAAAGATAGACCCCAGATGACGTGTGATGTTGTCCCCTCCTGATTATCCAGCCAATAAAGGGAAGAAGGAGTTATAGAAACTTGTCTCTGTGCAGTCAGTGTGCTTGTCTTTCTAGGCGGATGCTAGGCTTTGCAAAATTATCAAATGAACTGCCTTGCTTTCTCTATTCCGAGTTTCCAATGCTCTTATTATAAAGCAGGAGTTCTAGGAGAGAACTCACAGGAGTACTAGGAGAGAAAAATTGAAATAGGCTTCAGAGGTCAAATTGCACTTATTTTCTGCTACAAGTTCTGTGAGAATTGAACTTGTAAAAACTTGTAAAAAAGTTACTTTTTTAAAAAATAACTTCATGCCTCTATGTAGTTTATATGGTACCTGTTGCTTAGAATTGTTAAAATCAAATAAGTAAAAATATAATTAGTATCCTACAGAGTAAGCTTCCAATAAACACTAGGTAGCCCTTGGGAATGAGAGTAGGGGTCATGCCAAGTGAGCAGAGGCAAAGTCCATTCAAATAGGTAACTACCCTGAAGGCCCAGAGACCTGATTCCCATCTACACTCTTCTTTTGATTGCTTATGTAACTAGAAGGCTATAGCCCTAGACTATGGGGTGTGTGTATAAAGCTGGAAAGATAAGTGAACTTTGCTCAGTTTAGTAATGAAAAAGGAAGACTTTCTGAGTTTTGAAGGTGTGGCAAGTGTGTGTGGTAACAACATTTGGGGATGCTTCTAATGCTTGCTAAAATTAAAAAACAACAACATTGCTTTCTGCATGGTGTAGTCATTTTTAAAAAGTGGCAGGATATCTCTCAGAATCTGTAGATTTCCTCGGTTAGCAAATAAAGCTGTTGGCACATCTGTCTTAAGGTAGTCTCTTCATTGTATCTATCTATATTTGTCTCCTAGTGCATCATTATATGGTAGCAGTGAGCGTTTTTAGGTTTGAGATGTAAGTTTTGTTGAATATCATCTTTCTTTATTTCAAAGATTATTTTGATGAATCAGAGCTTTTGAATAAATTGCAATGGTAATTGTTACTACTACCTTAATATTGATCTTTTATATTTCATTTGGGAAAAAATCTCTTGCATTTCCTGTGTGTATATTGGGTACCCATTAATAGCCACTCTGCAATTCTAATGGAGAATGCAAAGATAACAGAACATTCTATGAAATTCAAGGAGCTTGAATCAAGCTGGTGTTCACAATTTTGTCTGAATACAGTATTTTTATAAAATTACAATGATCTCATGATCAGAAGTACAACAGATTTTGGGCTAGAGAGATGGCACAGCCGTTAAGGGCTAGGCTCACAACCAAACATGTAAGAAATATACCAGATTTTGTCCACTCTTGTGTACCCAGCACCATTACCTTGATATTGCTTGATATTTAACAATTATTTCCATAATGCATGAATGCTGAATGATTCCAATGAATGGTGGAAGGAGAAAAGTTCCTCCTGCCCCTTCTCCATCTGTGCCACCTTTCCCCAGCGGATGCTGTGGCCTTTTGAGTGGAAATGGAGTAAGCCAAGTGGGCCCCTTTGCACAGTGGAGAAACACTAACCCTGCTGTTTACATGCCATGATGACTTATTGGGGTACCTGCACACCCAACTGCACACCGCAGTTTCAAGTTTGGCATTTCAACCTGTGGTGGATCAGAACTTTTAGATGCTGGTGCTAATGAGACAAAAATCTCCCATCTCAGGCTCACCAGGTCTAACAAGACTTTTATTTTATCTCAGCACTATACTTCAAACGGACTGGATAGATCAGTGGGATTCTATAGTTTTTCTAAGCCTAACTAGGGTTTCTATAATAAATCAGGTCATTATCTAGCCTGATAAGCAGTCCATCCAGTGTTGTTCCCTTTGGTCTCATGATAATGATGTCAGTGTCAGAGAAAGGAAAGAGGGAGTCTGTGCTTTAGCCTCAAAAACATCCTATCGAATTGCTTTCAGACATTTATTTTTATAAATGTGTCAAAACCTTTTTATTAAACTCTGAAAACCTATGGGTACTTGGAGCGTCATCTTTAGAGAGATGTGAGCTAATGCACAGTGAAACTGCAGGATTAAAGAAAAAACCTACATTTGCCCTTTAGTCTGCTAAGAATCTGATCATGGCGATTCAGAAACAGATTGGCTCTAAAACCCAACAGATTTGAAGTGCACCAGACCCACTCAGCTTATCAGAATATATGGAAGGGTTTAAAAGACTTTTATTTGGGGCTACATTCAAGAAGCAGCCCAGATTTAAAACACCAGTGATGGTCTAATTATTTAACTTAGCCACAAAGACATTTTGATAATCATTTTAGAAAAATCATCTGGGGAAAAAACCAATTTTTATTATTCCTTAAATTTAGCTCATTATTATTTTAAAAAGGAGACCATTGAAATTCTTCTACCCTTACTATGTTTTAGGCTATGCTCTAAAACTCATTACCACTTATATTCAATATTAAAGATTGTCTTCTCTTTCATAAACAATAGCACCCTCTCCATCACTCTGTTCATTCTTGCTTCATTTGTTTCTCTAATATTACGAAGATGCTTGCACCACACTGTTACCAGGATCCAGGTGCTGTACCACTCTGAGGCCTTTAGCAGAGCAGATTGAAGAGGATGTCTTATTTCTGACATGCAGAGCCTTTGGTAACTTAGAAAATATGAGTGGTTACTGTGTGATTTGAGACATGTGCCCATTTTTAATCTGTAGATTTCTATCTGTAAAAACATGAATAAACCCCATAACAAAGTATTATTGTTAATGGTTACTGAGGAAAGTGTGTAGAATGCCTCACACCAACACACTTGCATTCAGTTTAGTGGTGCTGGCTTCTTCTTATATATGATTGTGCTCTGTTTTTCTTCCCTCTCTTTTTTTTATTGCTATTTGTGTGTTTTGTTTTTTGGGACATGTTCTTGTTGTGTGAATTGTGTGTGTGTTGGTGGGCAGTGAATGTAGGATCATTGCTGGAAAGTTTAGTTAAGGTTCAGTTAACATGGAGCTTTCTGCCATCATCCATAAGCAATTACTAACCCACATTGCAACCTCACCCAGTCATGTTTCTGTCCAATAAGTTGATTTTAACATCTAGAAATGTTCTCCTCCCCAGAAATTTAATTCCTTGGGATTATGTCAAGAGAATTACATTTCTAAACATGCTTTAAGAAAACTAGACAGCAATATTAAAACTCCTGTAACATTTTACAAATCCCAAGAAATCTTTGAAGTTGAGTGTGCAGAGTCTTAACTTGGATTATACTCTAAATCTGACCCTTTAGTCTCACTGTCTTCTCCAGGTGGTCTGGAGACAGGCCTGTCTTATCATCTTCTGAGAGTCTGGCCCTTCTTTTGGCTCTGAAACAGGAAGGGACTTCAGAGATGAAGAATGAATGAATGAATGAATGAATGAATTGTTTGCCTGTGTTCAAACACAAACTTTTCTGATTTCCTAAGCCTGTCTGTGCCTTTCTGACTTTTCAGAACAACCTGACCACTGTCTACCTGGTTGCATCAGCATCCACCTGCCCATGCCAGTACCTGCATGCCCATCCAGTCTCAGATCTTGACTTTTACCCTTTTATACATGTCGATATTGGTCAGAAATTACTTTTCATTATTTTACCTACCACCACCACCCCCTCCACTTCCTTTTGTTCACATCTCCTCAGATCCTACCTCTGGTCAAAAATTTTAAAAAAGAAAACCTTCTCTTTGTTAAAATTATGTTTAGCCTCTGTTTTCTGGAAGAAGATTAAAAATATTAAGTTGTTATTACTTGAATGTGGTTCTCCACAATAAAGCAAGACAGAGATTGATTTTGTTCCCGTGATGTGGTCATCCTATTTATTACAAGTGCAATTGGTTTTAATAGTTTTATTAACAAAGATTGATCACTGATGATACCGATCAGCTTGGGCATAACTAGCTAATAGCTGCTCATAGATAGAGAGTTGCAATCATGATCTTGTAATTTTTGGTCAAAGAATTCTGGAAAGAACAAACATGAGCATGATTTCTCATACAGGTTCATACCAAGGGGACAAAACATGGTGCATAATGACCAAATTTTTTAAAAGAATAAAGATTTATTCAAGAATATTTGTCTGTAGATTTTCCATAAATTTGTATGCAATAAAACATGAAGTTATTTAGGAAGGTTTTTGGAAAAAACACAGTCTATGTATTAAAAGTTGAAATGCAGTTTTCCAGATCTAGGAGTACCATTTAGCTACAGCCCCAGCCACAAATGTAACTCTAGAAGTAAGTTCTTATTGGCTGACCTTCATTGCTTGAGATGGATGGTTATGTGTGTTTCTTCCACATAAATGCTGACAAGCTTTTGACACCTTTGATGTAGTGCTCACCTAATTTGTTCATCAGCCATTTCAAAAGGCAGATGTCTATAGCTATATGTATATATAGATAAATAACTAATCCATAAATATTTCTGTTTTATCCTCTCTAGTTAATGGTTAAAGAAACTTCTTTTTTGTTTCTTGTATACCTCAATCTGTCCTGTTATTATGTTTGTTGTCTCTCCCTGCTATCCCTAGAACTCTTATGTATTTTATTTTTATTTAGGTTGATGTATGTCTGTGTAAGTGTATGCTGCATGTGTGTGGGTTTCTCCTGAGGCCAGAAGAGGATACCAGATTCTCTGGAGCTGGAATTACAGTCATTTGTGAGGTGCCGGACCTGGGTACTCGGAACTGAATTCCAGTTCTAGAAGATCAGCAAGCACACTTAATCTCTGAGCTTTCTCTACAAACCAAAAGAATTCTTATTTATATTGAGTAAAATTATGCAGTACACTAATTTAAGTTGCAACTTACATGTACCCTGTTTTGTTTCTAGGAAAGACTTGCTTCTCTACCCTGCCCTCAGCATATCTATATCCTCCTACTTGGAGGAGTGTAGAAGTCTTGTGGTTATTGGGAGACATCAGATATGGTGAAAGTATTTTGTGGGCATAAGACAAGCAAGGGCTTTATTGAATGTTAAGACAATTAAGTAACTTAATGACACATGTGAAATAAACTTTCAGAAAGGAGTGAGGAAGAGGGATAGGGAGAAAGAAGGGTTTGGAGAGGAAGAGACACACACACAACAAGGGAGAGAGAGAGACAGATGGACGGATAGATAGATAGGTAGATGATAGATAGATAGATAGATAGATAGATAGATAGATAGATAGATAGATAGATAGATAGGAAGGATACCTTTCTTAACTTCTCTTTGTAAAACAAGGCTTCAGTATAACAAAAGTGTATTCAGTTTGCTTTAAAATTTCAGTGGAGATAAGATTTACAGGCCAGGCTGTTAAGGAATCCATCAAAAGTTTGTCTCTGAGTGGGCTTCGTATCAAGCAGAGTGTCGTCCTTCACTCAGTACTCTCATCTCAGAAAAATTACATCTCTGCTAAAAGCTATTTTCTGGGCTCCCAAGCAAATCACTGTTGCACAAAGACTTTTCCAGGTGGGTTCTAGTCTAAGTAAAATAGGATAGTTTCTTCTAGAAAGCCTTTCATGTATTAATCATATTTACAAACCTGATTCTAATCATCCCTGTTTCTTACTTTATGGAATTTGTGGTTGTCTGACAGCTTGAGCTAATGTTGTATGCACAGTGCATCTGGTTTACAAATAAGTTATATGGTTCTATTGTCTGAGCCAAGAACTGTCTCAAAGCCAATCATAGCTATTAATCTCATACTGTAAAATAAATTACATCTTGTGTTTGACTGAAGAAAGCTGCTTCTCAGCTTAAATGGAAATCTCAAAATTCATATATTTTTTCTAACACAAGAGTCTGAGTTTGATTCAGGCAGCAGCAGCCCATGCTAAAAAGGAGTCTACACAGATGTCCTTGAGACAATCCAGCCCAGCATGGAGACAATGATGCCGCTGCTGCTATTGATGGCCAGTGTTTTTGTTCATCAGAGCCCCATAGAAATTTCCTGAAGTCAGAGTTTTTAAAAATATTAATTTGGTTTTTTCCTGTGTGTGTGTGTGCCTTTTTTGGAGATGGCTTTTGGGGAATATCTAGCACCTAATTCAACCATCCTGGTGAGCTTTTACCCTTAAGCTATGAGGTATTTGGTTTAAAAGTTTTTCTTCATCAATTCTGGAAACAAAACCTATCTTTAGATAAAGCATGCTGAACTTCACCCTGGTAAGTTTAGCTGTAGAATGAAGAATGAACTCACCCATCAAGAAAACTGTGATGCCCAGCCCTGTAGCCAGAGCCCTCCGAAGCATATGTGAGGAGATAGTAGACATGAGATTGTGACATGTTGAGCCCTGGCTGACTGTCAGTCTCATCAATGGGACAGCTAAAGAATGAATATCATGATTACTGAGCCCATGTCTGAAAGCCATTCTGTTGTTAATCTCATCTACTTAGGTTAATTCCATTCTGGAACAATAGTTTCTGAATAGCACAGGAGGGAATTAAGGATGGCTTGGGTTCAGGAAGGAGGAAGATCCCAGATGTGTAGATAATCTCTGCTGACTTCCTAGAGAACATAAGCCTTGGCCTGGACCTTCAAGAAATGTACTCTCAATGGGGAATGGTGAAGTACTCTCCAGGGAAACTGACAGCTCTGTGTGTGTCTTTTTGCTAAAATGCTAGACTGAGCATATTTCTAAATCATAGTCTTTGGGTGGGAGCTCCACCTCAACCCCTGGCACCCTGGTATTCATATACCCAAATAGTCTGGAATGTTCTGGTGGAAGATCTACCTCTACTTCCCTCCCCCATCTCTTTCCCCAAACCTGCCCCTTCAAAGCCTGCCAAACACAGCTCCTCCCCTAGAGAGGCTCAAGACCACTCCTATAGGGTACAGGTGTTTTTCCAGTCTCTCTCATCCCTGTCTCCTCTCTAGGGGGCTGGAGAATCACCCATGAACGCTTTACCCATTAAACTGGGACTTTTTCTAATTCGATCTGATTTGCTGCCTCTGCAGAGGAGCCCATCGGGGGTGCAAAATAACTTATCATACAGATGTTTACTGAGACTTTGGGGTTTTTTTTCTTTAAATTATCCATATTGAAATATTATGAACCACATAGAATTCACCAGTCACATTCATCCACAAAGAAAAAGAGGAACAATAGTCACATTCCAAATCAAGCACATGAACATGGTACAGGCACATCATTCAACAGTGCTCTTTCCTGGCTGTGCAGTGGCAAATTGTACTTGGTCATTGACCACCCCACCAGATGCCTCATTTCAACACAGTCTCTTTTTTTCTTTCTCAGTTTTTCTCAGCCTCATCAGAGTCCTTTCCTCTCATCTCTTAACATTGGTGGTGATGATGCAGGGGCTCACTGGTTATTCTGAATCAAAGTTAGCTAAGCAATCTGTCCACACAGCTTCTAGGTCATTAAAGCAATCTTAGTATCATTTAGTGTACATAAACAACTTAGAAGAAAATAACCCAGGGTCTTTAATGATAACTCAGGACAGGACATGCTTGCAGTGTAAGGATGGAGAACTGAGTTTGGATTCTTAGTACAAGAGTTAAAAGCTCAGCATGGTGATGTGTACCTGTAACCAAAGCACTGGTTGACAGATACCTGGAACTCATTGGCCAGTCAGTTGGCTGAATTAGTGATATCAAAATTTAGTGAGAGTTCATATACCAAAAATTAAGGTAGAGAGTGTCTGAAGACATCTAACGTTAACCATTGGCTTCTACCTACATGCAAATGTTTATGCTGGCCCATATACACACAAACAGCAACAGATACATAAACACACACACACACACACACAGAGAGAGAGAGAGAGAGAGAGAGAGAGAGAGAGAGAGAGAGAGAGAGAGAGAGAGAGAGAGAGCACCATTAGAGAAAGTCAGTGTTAGCATTTATACTCACACAAAAATTGAGCCAATTCTGTCTAAAACTAATTATAGAAGACTGGCTCTGGATAGTGGTGTGAAAGGACATGTGTTTCCTCTGGTGTCTAGAGCACCAGATGTGAAAATTTTTATGAGAATGGGATGGGCAAGTGTGATGCCACTGGGAATATTAATGATTCAAAGCCTCTTTTACATCTAAACTAGTTATGCCTGTAAGAATTCCTACAGGAGAATGTGTCACAGTAATAGGAGATAACAGGTACATAAATCTCTGTTTTTGAAATTCCAGAGAATGGTAATATCTTCAGAGGAAAGTTAAATGAATTAAACCACAAAGTTAACTTACCCTCATGGATATCCTTCAAGTTATAAGAATTGCCTAATATAACATATTTGTAGAAAATTAAGATGAAATACCTCTTTATGTATATATGTTTCATATAAAACCTTGGGGAAAATCAGCTGACTTAGACAATGAGAGTAACCTCAATTTTTTTCACTGATTATATTGTTACTGAGCTTAGCTTTTTTATTAGATTTGCTGTAGTAGAATGCACTGAATGAAATGAAAAGAGAGATGGTACCTGAAATTTGAATGAAAACTGATCTGAAATTGATTTAACAACACGTCACACTTGACATCATAGGATTCCTTTTTTTATTATTATTATTTTTATTTCTTACCTTCAAGTCAGAAGGATGTGCATGGATAACGCAGATGGAGAAAACCATCTTACCCTCTTAAGGCCATAGTCCCCCAAGGCCCTTATGCACAGTTGACTCTAAATGCTTTGTCACCAGATTATTGTACCCAGCATTCACAATTGCTTCTCAGTAATCTACATGTTGCAGGGAGAACTGTAGTTGATTTTCTATCATTCTTCCCTTAGGGTCATAATCTCTTTTCCTAATCTCAGAGGCCTCTAATAGAATGCTGTCTTAGAGACCAAGATGCCCCAAGACGAAAGCATATCGGAGGCAAGTGCTCCTTGCTGATGGCATGCCCATGCTGCCTTTTTGTTATCGACACTGGCAAAAAGCATTGAGCTTTCAATACAAAGTAAATGAAAAGGGAAAATAAATTTGGCTAGGGGTTTTTACATAAACACAAAATGAACAATAACTTTCTGTGTATATACATGTACAGTAGTCCACTGGCAACTCAAATAAATACTCAATCTCCCTTTTTAAATGCACACATTGCATATTAGAAAGATGTAACATTTAAGTGTTTTTATTATTTTATTTTATTTTAATGTGAGTGTTTTGTCTGCATGTGTATCTGTGCAATATGTGTATGACTAGTGCCCTTGGAGGCCAGTAGAAGCATCTGTTCCCGTGGCATTGGAGTTACAGACAGTTGTATCTACTGTATGGGTACTGGGAAATAAATCTGGGTTCTTTAAAGAATCTCCAGTGCTATTAACCACTGAGCCATTGCTCCAACCAGGATGTAACATTTTAGAATAATACTATCTAGGCTCTAACTTGAACTCTTTGTTAAGATTTGATAAAAATTTATATGTCTATATCTTATATTTTCATGTGTATGGTGCAGTTACTAAAATACCCTTTACTGGTTTGTCTTGAAGATTAAATCAAATAATGAATTTCGGGTACACCACTGGGCATGGGGGTGTATTAAATGAATGTCATTCCTTCTGTTTTTTTTAAAACATTGAGTAAAGATACTTTATATATTTATGAAATGGATATTTTCTTCTATTTTATGGGAAAAGTTTCCATTTCATGATCACTGACCTTTACACTTGTTATTTGGCTGCCCACCTTCCCTTTCATTTTCATAGTTAATTGTGGTTAGCTCTTGCTAGGCCTCCCTTCCATTTGACCATCACAAACAGAGGCCTAGGACAAATCATCTTATTGCCCTAGGAGTCAGTTTGGTCTATTGCAAAGACCACAGTTTTTATGACCATGTTTTTGAACCATGGTTGTGGTTAAGAATACCATGTATGTGACTTACCTTCTTTGTGTCTTGATTTTTGTTTTGTTTAGTTTTTTTTTGGAGAAAAAAGGTAGTTTTAAGTCAACGAGAGGGGTACTCAGTGAAGTAATATATAACCATATGAAGTAATAAATTTACTTATATATTTTCTTCTTCCCTAAACTGCCTCTTCTCCATCATTCACTTTTATTACAGATTGCAGAATACTACATTTTCAGTAATCATATAATCTCTTCTCCATGGTGAACAGAGCAGGTGCTTGAACTCAAAATGAGCAGTGAAGAATATGTTTGCAGATTGAAAATACAGTTGCCCTAAACTCAGATCCCTGAGGACTGGGGTTGTGGTTTGAAGGAGAAATGCCTACCATAGACTTGTGTATTTGAACACGTGGTCTCCACTTGGTGGTATTATTTAGGGAAGTTGTAGAATCTTAGAGGTGGGGTGTTGCAGGCTTGAGGGTCTATAGCCTCATCCTACTTCCTGAATGTGGATAGAGATGTCACCAGGATGGACTATATTCTTTAGGAACTTCCAGCAAAAAACTAAACAACTCTCCATGTTGTTTTTATTAGGGCATTTTTATCACACCAGAACAGTCACTACAACAAGGAGCATTCATATCGGTGTTTTAAGTAGCTTCCTGGAATTTGGCCAAATTTGAAGGAACACTCCAGGTTCTTTATCCCTTCTCCTACTTCTATAAATTCCTAACTGCATAGTAGTTGGGAAAATAAATAAAAATATATACTTGTTAGCATTAGACTCCCCAGTCCTTTTTAATTCATGAGCTGTAAAGCAGAATCCCAAGTAAGAGAAACCCGTAGCTGTCACAGGCATTCTAGCAGGCATGTTCAGGTTGTGAGGAAGATAGACTGTCAAGTTAGACCAAGAATGATTTGCATGGTGCTCAGAAAAGCAAAGGGCCTCCTGCTTTATATCACTGCAACATGTCTTATTTTCCTCAAACCATCATAACTCTCCAGGGAGACGGCTCAGGCGTAGCCAGTCTATTGTTTCATACTGCACTTGTTAGGAGCCATGTAAACCCCAGAAAGTTATCAAAGAGCCCTTCAGAATACACTCTCCTGGCCACACTCTGCAGCTGAGCAAATCTGGAGGAATACACTCAGTTCCTCATCCCTTGCTTCCCCTGGAATTCTCACCCTGTACACGGTTCTTCGAATTTTAGTACGTAGATGTGCGTAGCTGCTGGAACACACCTTACATGATGATGCACTGGTGAAGAGAACTTACAGTCTGTACTTTTAGCCAATTGAATTGAAATATAGTTTTTCCTCTTCGTGGTAGGTTTGTTGAGAGTGCAATCAATTATAATTATTTACCTTTTGAAGAACATATGTGATAATGGCAGTGTTAAAATGTGCATGAAGCAGGAGCTTGCATTAGCTACACTATTAAATACTAAACTTCCAGGTCTCCGAGGACTTAAAATATCTATTGCTGTACCTGTTGTAGTGATCACATGGCTACTGCTGCTGTTCTTCCTCCTCCTCCTCTTCTTCCTCCTCCTCCTTCTTTATTTTTTCTCCAAGACAGGGTTTCTCTGAGTAGCCCCAGCTGTCCTGGCACTCACTTTGTAGACCAGTCAGGCCTCCAACTCAGCAATCCTCCACCTACCTCTGCCTCCCAAGGGCTGGGATTAAAGGTATGTGCCACCACCACCCAGCTATATAGTTTCTTAAAAATGGAAGCCATCTTAATATCCTGTTTTGGTCAATGAGAACTTTGTAAGACATTCAGATCCAAAACATTGCTATCATTTAAAGTAGGAAAATTACACTCAATGGGGAAATTTCATTAAAAGCATTATGAGTGGGGGGTGGGGAGATGGGGTGCTGGGGGACAAGGGGGCTGAAGTCTGAATAAACATAGAAAATAGGAGAAGTCTATAGAATGTGTGTTACAAAAATAGTAGTTTGTTTTGGCAAGAAGTTGCTGTATTAATTAAAAGAATATTTCTCATGCTGCTCTATTTAAATCTGACTCTGGCTGGCTTACTTATTAAAGAAAACAACACTGACATATACAGATTAGAAGTTCTGCATACGTTGTGACAGTATCTATGAAGAATGACTGAACAATTTCTCTCACTAGTGATGTGCTTAGTTTTAGGGGGCAGTAAACTTCTGAACTCTCTCCGGCTGCAAAAAAGATCTTTCCTGTGAGTCCTGAGTCCTAAATCATATAAATGCAGAATGTGGTCTCCAGTTATATTTTCCTCTGGTTCTCTTTCACAAAAAACTAAGATATGAGTAATGATGTGTTACTTAATGTGGCATTTGGCGTATAACTTTCCGTATTATCTTCCCCATAAACCATACTTTACTTGGTTCATTTAGAAGGAAAACATAGCATAAGTAAAAGGCATGGCAGGGATGCAGAAATATCAAGTGATCTTGACCTTTTCCACTTCCACAAATAGTGGAGGGAGCCATTTGAGAATATGGATGTCAAAGATTCTCTCTCTCAGCAACTGTAGCATGCTATTATGGTCCTTTCCTGCACATTCCCATTGAAAAATCGTCAGTGATGTCATGCTGTGAAATTGCTTTGTTCTGTAAGAGGTTAAAAATGTGAGTATATGGAATATCTAAATGTTTGCCTTATGTAAGCAGCCAATATGCACAGTTAGCCCTCAGGCAATAATAGTGAGATCTTCATGAAGTACTTATTCTAAAACAACCACCCTTCTCACATGTTCCAGATTACCTTCCAGGGTATAGAACTGAATGTCAGCAGTGGACAGGGTAGTGAATCACATGGCTTTACCAAGAACCTGCCAAGTCAGTCTCTTGAGACTCCTTTTCTAGCTAAACAGTTTTGGAACAAACAGACAATTTCTTGCTAGCATAGCATTTCACAAATCTTTTTAGTGATATATTGTATTCAAATGCTATTCAAAAGTAAAAGTAAATTTGTTTAAAGAACAATATCAAGCACATGACTATATGATACAATAGGATGTCTATATAAATGACAAATTAATATTGGTAGCATAAGGCTTTTTTTCAAACTCTGACAGTGTATGGAAGGAAAATATGACTGGTTGTTTCTTTTAAATAGAAATTGATTTCAAATAATAATTAAGTTATGATGATAATCTACTGTTTTTTGTTTGTGTTTTTGTTTTACTATAAATGCATTGGTAGTAATATAATCTGCTCACTGACATCTGGACAACTAGATAAACATATTTTAATTATAAAAGTTATGTTTTACATTTTATAATGTAATAACCAAAGAAAACAGAATGAAAAGTGTATCCTCATTTCTTCAAAGCTCAGTTGGTCAGATAAAAACAATCATTTCTGCTCCTGTCTGGAGATGTTTCTTTCTTGCCTGTGTTATTTACTGGGGCAGGGGAGTGTTCTTAGTGTTTTAGAGTCTGGGGATCATTTCAGAGGCCTTGCAGCTGTCATACTGTAAGGTGGCATGTGAAGGACTAGTGCCTTCTGCCCAGTCAAACCCTGTTGGGGCCAGTTGTCTCTTCTGGCCAGCATTCCTTTTACTTTCTATCTCTGTATCCCGGAGGTACCAAGAACTTGGCTCATTGTCCCTCCTTCTGGCTATCACCATCTGCCTTTCCACCTGGGTCCCTTGCCTTTCCGACCATCCAGCAAACAGCCTTCTCCTTCAGTCTTCTATGACAAAAAGAAAAAGAAAGGAAAGAAAAATAAAACTCATTTAAATGTTGAAAGTGTTTTCTGCTGTTGTTGCAAATAATAATGAAGCTGCAATTAGGAACATGTTAGTGTCTCTGTAATTGGAAAAATAATTTAGATTGCCATCAGAAAAACAAATTGTGGATTGTGAGAACATAGATGGATGTCACAGAATTCAAAGATCCTCACAGGGACCCGAAGTTGACACAATGCATCAGATGAGGATGGCATAGAGAGTTCTCTCTCACACCTTTTGGGGGTTGGGAGGTGTTTATTTGCATCCAGATGAAGTTTCCTTTCTTGGAAATTGTATTACTTTACATTAAGGTAACAAACCAAGTACAGTTGAAAATATCCTAACCGTCTTTTGGGGCACCTTGAGTCAGGTGTGTTTCCTGATGATACACAAGACAGGGCATGGGTCTCAAGGTAAAAACAGTTGTTAGTGTGTCCATGAAATGGACTCAAGCATGGAATAGTTTGGAGAATTCACTGTAGTGAGACATGAACTTCAGTTACAGAGATGAATAAAAACAACAAAACAATAGAGAATATGATGTATAAACATTTAAGAAAAATATTTACTTTTTACCTAAATATCATTTTTCTTCTTGAGATTCTTGAGCTCCTGTGATCACATTGTCTTGTTTTTTGTTATTTGTTGAGACTGAGTCTAGGGGAGTATCTCAGGCTGGCCTGGAACTTGATGTTCTGTGTCAGCCTCTTGAGTGCTGGCTGGCGTCAGCATCCTATACCACAGCCCTGGCTCTCATCTCGTCGTCTTGATAGCTGAGCTAACTAGCATCCCACCATGCCAGCAGTCCAAGATCTTCTCCATAGAGCCACTTCTAAAAATAACCATCTCCTCCTCTGATCTTGCTAAGACACAGGAGAATGGGTACCCTGTCTCTCCATGGTGGGCAGATGCCTCTTACTCTTTGATGGTATGCATTTCTGCCCTCAAGGACAGTCTTCCTGTTGCCCTTTACTTTCATAAAGTGAATCAATTGGAGAACCATTGCTTGACTTCCTTCTAATTCTAAGCCCCAGGATTTAGACAGATAGTGAGAAAAAGTAACACCACTAAAAGGGAAAAGCGCCCAGGCTTTTCTTTCACATAAAAGCAATAGGCACTTTGGGAGGAAAAGCTGTGGAAAATTCCCAGCAATTATATTCCAAAAACTCTGTTTTAAAGATATATTAGCTGGAGGAGTTGCTCTTTCAAGAAAACAAAATCTGTTGTTTTTTACAGTGTTTGGTCTGTTCCACTTTAGATGCCCTGTGCCAGGGATTTCCGCAACTCAGATGTGTGAAGGAAAAAAAAAGTTGAGTGGTTTGTTCTTTGATATTGATTTTCTAAAAGAATGTGAACTAGTTTACTCACCAGCTAATAAATTGCTTTTTAAGTATAAGAGTGAGGGAGCTTGTCAAATATTCCTTGGATTAAAAGGCCTTCTTTAGTCTAAGAAAGGCAAATAGCCTTTGATTTGGGCAGTCTGACAGAATGATGTTGGCTGCCTACAATGTGGTAAGGGGAGGAATGCTGGGTTCATCCTGGCTGGGAGTAGCTACAATGGGCATACTTCTTATAGTTTTCATCTCCGATCTGTTTTCTGAGACCCGGGGAAGGAAAATCATAGGACCTACAAGGAAGTTAGTGTTTAGGACTGTTTCACAATCACGTGGATCCCTTAAAAGCTTCCTGGAAGGGAAATTCCAGTATGCATCTTGCCTGTTTGACCTTGACCTTCATGGGCATGCACTCAGGAGAGGAATCAGGAAACTCTGAATGGAGGGAAGACTTTCACATCTCTTTTGCCTTGAAGTAAGTGAAAAATGCTATGAGGGCTTCAGCTCTGCCCTCAGGGCAGGTCAGAGTCCAGGCCATCATGTGAGGAACGCCATCTAATCCTAAAAGAAAGGATCTGCTATACAGCTAGCATAGGTTGGAAAGAACGGCATGTGCTAGCAGACCTTGAGAAGTTTTCTCTAGGTTTTTACCGCCATACCCTACTGTAGCTAGAGTTTTCCTGCCTTGCCCACAATCAGGACAAATCTTTGTTACCTGCCAGTCCCATAGCCGCTCAGACCCAACCAAGTAAACACAGAGACTTATATTGCTTACAAACTGTATGGCCGTGGCAGGCTTCTTGCTAACTGTTTTTATAGCTTAAATTGACCATTTCCATAAATCTATACCTTGCCACATGGCTGGTGGCTTACCGGCGTCTTCACATGCTGCTGGTCATGGCGGTGGCTGCAGTGTCTCTCCGCCTCAGCCTTCTGCTTCCCAGAATTCTTCTCTCTCCTTGTCCCACCTACTTCCTGCCTGGCCACTGGCCAGTGTTTTATTTATTGACCAATCAGAGCAACAGATTTGACATACAGACCATCCCACAGCACCCTACTTTTTATGTTCTTTTGCACGGCTATCTAGTGCTCCATCAAAACCATTCTAGGATAGACACTGTCTAACTTGTTTCTCTGCAGCTTTATTTCATTCCCAGGCTCCCACGTCACACAAAGCTTCTGTTAACTTAAATTTGTGTGATTTTCCCCTTGTTAATATAATTTTTGTAACAAGGACTTCTCTACAGAGGAAATTATAAATAAAAACATATTTTTTCTTGAATAATTCTTATTTAAACACTAAAACCTATTTGGAGCATCAGTGACACTATTAACTGAAAATTTTTTTTTAAATCTTTTTAATGTTGGCCTCTTTTGCTTCTTTGAAATGGTTTTCAGGATGTCAGGTCTATCCTTAGCACATTTCTAGAAGTTTATTTGGGACTTTGGTAGGTTGCAGAGGTTCTTAGAGATAATAAAATAAATTAAGATAAATACAATTGTGTGAGCTAAATATATCATGGGATTCATGTTTTCAAAGCAAGTGGAAAAAAGCTCCTCACTTGCAGGAACAGGATTCTTTAACGGGCTGGTAGAATAGATGAATTTGAGTCAGCAATTGATTTGAGGAAAATGCATCCCTTGTCTTTAAGCTTCCTGATTGACAGTTTGAGAATGCCAGCTCTAGACAGACCTGACAGCTTCCATGCTGAGAACTCAGTAAGATGATCTGTTTTATAGATGCTCTGAAAAACAAAACATAACAAAACAACACACACAAAAATAAAACCCAATCTGGTATTTGCATGTGGAGGTCACTTGTGTTTCTGAAGACCTGTAAATCTGTGGTTGAATGGATGGAAATTTTTATTTAAGTTGACCCTGGTATCCTCTGCTCCCATCTTTCAGTGTTACAGCCAGTCACTGACTGGTGGATGCAGAAAAAGAAATTGTAATGTGAAAAACAACAATGAGCAGTCATCTCCGAGCCAGTCAGAGATATTGAAATGTGCTATCAGCAGTTGATTGTAAGTGAACAAATTCATGCACTGTGCTTTTCCCGAGAATCCTTACTTCTATCAGAGCAAGTGTTCACAGTAGCTTTCCTCTTTTTTTATTTTCTCTCCAGAGGCTTTATTTTCCTTGCAGTTATTGTCAGAATGGTTATTTATACCAGGAATGCCCATGGCAGCATGGTGGTAAGCATTTGAGAATTATGTGGAGAAAAATTTTCAAAAGTATATTTCATCTCTTACCCCTTAGTACCGCATTCATGCACTCATGTGACATTTATTGAGCGCCTCTGTGCCCTAGAAGCCACTGTAGGCAATAGCAGTGGAGTAAAGAGGTCCCTAATCTCAGCTGTAAGGGAGGGAGCTAACAAGCTGTGAACTGAGCAGGACGATGTCAGACAGTGAACATCCTGCTGCAGTAGACATTTCCAGGGCAGAGACATTTCAGTGTCCTTAAGAAGGACCCCATGTCTATCTGAACCATTTTTAATTCCAACCTTGTCTATGATGCCTTGGAACAGATGTGGCTGATCTATGGATGAAGAATATTTTAAGTGCCTAGATCATAACAAAAACCTATCGGATAGAGAGTATGGAATAAATAAATGATAGTTGCTCTAATGATGATTTTGTGACTTAGTTTTCTTGGGGATGGTGATAATATCTGAAATGATCCTTGATGCATTCCAAAACAAAGCAGTCTTTCCCATTCTAATCAAATTAAAATTCTTTTAATTCAAGAATTGGTTGAGGATGAATAAAGTGTAAAGGACAGCTGCAGTAAACCTGTTTAGTATGTGTTTCTGCTCTCAGTTCCCCTCTAGACTGCTGGCTCTTGCCTGCTGGTGTCAGTGTGTCACCTTCCTCATGTGATGATTGACAGATGGCTTTTAAGAACCAAGGAGAGACAGAGCAGACTGTAAAACCAAGGGCTGAACAAATTTCCTTCAAGAGGAATCACCATGGCACATTTCTATTAGTGCTAGACAGTCTCTCACTAGTCTGTGCATTCTTTTGTATAAGAAATGGATGATTTTGAATTTCTGCATCCCAGATATTATCAACACAGTCTGTTCACAAGACTAAGCTGAGTTTGTTACTTGTTGCAGAAGGAAGCTCCTGCTAGAGGAGTTAGGGCACCTTGACAGTTGGAAGTTCAGTTTAAGAAAGGTCTGTATTGAGTCGTATTTTCCTCTCATGGGTTTAGTAAGGTCCTTAAAGATGGAGTCTTGAATGAGATTGGGTAAGGGTCATGATGTAACAGTTTAGGGTGGAGAGATACTATGTCATGGGATTTTTAAGGAGAGACTTGAGACTTGAGACTGATGGTTGCTTCAACTTGCTGAAGACTAGATGAGCCTTGGGAGAATTTTCTGCACTCCTCAGTTATTTGATTCAACCTGTATCTCATACACTATCTATACTAGAGAAAACACTATAGTAAACTCCTGGTTTTTCAAACATTAAGCTGGAAGAGAAGTAGGGGAGTGGGTTTCCTCTAGCAAGTATCACTACATGGATTTTCACTCTTATTAGGCAAATGAGATCAATAGCAAGTGGAGCAATCTGTGAGAAGAAAGGCTGCATTTTAGTTTAGGCTAATGGAGGAATTATTTAGAGTTCCTTAGAAGGAAGAAAGTCCTTCCATGCTTAGATTAGAACCACAATGCCTTTTCCTCTGTTATTAATGAGCCAATGGTGCCCTTCTATCAGTTGTTAAAGTAGGGATTCAACACCAGGTGCAAGACATTAATGTGTTAATAAATACTGTGCCTTCCCTTGGATTCAATTTCTACAGGAGTTTTTGTGCTTTAGTGTGTGACCCTTGGGAGCAAAAGCATTTTAAAGATTTTATTTTATTTGTAATTGTGTGTGTGTGTGTGTGTGTGTGTGTGTGTGTGTGTGTCCGTAGAGAAGAACGTATCAGTTCCTCTGGAGCTGGAGTTTCAGGCAGTTGTGTGCTGGCAGCCAAACCTGGGTCCTGGGCAAGAGTAGTGCATTCACTTATTGGGTGTTTCCTCCATTCTCTATTGTATAAATCTGAATGTGACCCCATAAATTTTTGTAGGAATTTGATTAGTAGTATGCTTATGAATACAATCTAAGGAGTCTCCATTATATGACATGTGATGTGTTTTGAGTTATTGTATGTCCTTTAAAGATGAGATAAGAAATTGCATGAAAGATATCTTTCCATCTATTTAACAATTAGAACAGATTTTCTTCCAGTGTCTCGCTGTATTCATAACCTAAATTGGAATGTGCATAGTAACAAAAAGCCGTTTGAAGTGGATAATTAGAGCTGAAACATGTATTGGGTAATGACTTAATGGACAGCTAAATGGTAAGCAGTTCTGTTGGTGAAAGTGACCTGTCAGCTCATAGATGAGATATCCAAAAAGATGTGGCAAACAAATCCAAAATGGTTTCTGTCCATGGAGCTTGCATCTCCCAAGGTAGGGCCAGATTGGAACTAGTTTGTTTAACACTTAATCTTAGCAAAGGCTGGGAAAAAAATAATTGTTTGTTATTGTATAATCAAAATAAAAGTTGTCACATATAATTTTGCTTCTTAGATGATATAATCAGTTTGTTTGAATAAGGCTTAAGGATGTCAACACATGAAGAAATATTTTTTTCTTCCAAAAATTGTAAAGGGTTTACTCACCTAAATGGACTGCATTCTGCTTTCATTAAGTATCAAATATATACATTCTACTAGTAATCAATAGTAATCAATAGGCATGAACAGCAGAGAATGCATGTGAAAATATATAGAAAGACCTTGGGGATAATCAGTAGAAGTTTCTGCCAAAACTCTTTGGGATATAGAAAGTATAAGATATACTTTCCAAAGAGATAATTAAAAGGTTTGATATATTTATTTTGTATCTGCTAGCTAAATGATAAAGTGTCTAGTTTTAACAAATGATGATATTGTCTTGACATAAACCACTCAATCTAAACAACAGATATTAAATTGAAGCAAATGTCCTGTGACAAACTTTGCATTGATACTTTACATAACAGAGACAGGGAATTTAGCTATGACAACATGCGCGCGCGTGCACACACACACACACACACACACACACACACACACACACATGCACACACCCTCAGCGTCACATTTGGACAGTGACCTCTTGTTTGGCTGGATTCAAGAAGAAGATAGGGAAAGCTTAAATAAAACTCACTGAATAGAGTCATAGTCATAGCTGTGTGGCTCTGGTAATTAATTTGATTTCTACAAGTAGCTTGCTAATAAATGAATGTAGGAAACTCTAGTTATGTCTGGAAATTTTAAATTCCTTCGACGATATAGCTGTGTCATATTCATGACACATACTGATGTATGGAGATAAATTGCCTGTCACTTAGTGTGGAAGATACTGCTTAAGTTGTACATTAGATGCATATTAAGTTGTGTGGAAGCCCACATTTAGTCTGTCGGTTTCCTCTAGGTAATGGAGCTCATTCATAATGTCATTTTCTTGGATGTGCTGAAGTAGCTAAATGAGCATAGAAGTTATTTATACATTAGCGCGGTATGTAGGACACCACTGTTTTCCACTTTGCGGAGGGGCAGAGGCGCAGTTGACAGGGCGGAATTGATACAGAGTCTAAGAGGCTGCTTCGGTTCTAATTAGCATTTCTTCCTGAATCTGGAAGGGGGCTGGTGAATTTACACATCTGAGCAGTGGAGTCATCTTCTGACAATTTCTTTATGCAAATTGAATAGGCCAGCCTGACAATCCTGGGATGTTTCTGTTTTCTATCTGAACACAGAGCCCAAAATCTTCTCAAGATTCTGGGGCTAGAGAAATAACTCAGCGGTTAATAGCATTTGCTGTTCTTGCCGACACCTGGGTCAGTTCTTCCCACCTATATGACAGGACAGCTTACTTCTGTTTGTAACTGCAGTTATAGGGGATCTGAAGCCATATTCTGGCCCCTGTGGGCACCTGGCATGCTTGTGGTGAACATACACACATGCAGATAAAACACTCATACATTTAAAAATACAAAGAAATAAAATATATTTTAAAAGCCTTGCTAAGATGTTTTCCCAGGACAGGATATTTCTATATTCTCATTCTGATTAATTTAATTTTCTTCTTCTTTCTTGAGAGATCGAAATTTTTAAAAGAATTTTAGCACATAGTATTGATAACATATTCATAAAGGTTTCTTGCTGTCGGATGTGTTTTCATTGCCCATGTGGCTCCTCCCTATTGCAGAACCACTGACCCACGCACAGGTTATCTAGAGTTACACAAGGCATGGTGCAGAGTAAGCACCCCTTCTGATAAGGGCATAGTAAGGATGTAATTGAAATTGGTCTTCCAGGCAAGCCATGATTTGTTCTTCCTTGAGGCTCTCAGCTTGAGCTACTTTTCATTGTCATAATCTCCCGACACCATCTGGACCTCTATAAAGATGCTGGTCTCAGTGGTAAAGTGGAACACAAGGGGGATACTAAATAAAACTTACATAGTGAGAGAAAGCTGTTATTGTTGATGCTAATCATATCTTTTTGAACTTTTCACCTGAGGATATTAAAAGACTCTTCCAGCATCAATCTTGGTTTCACAGTTTGGGAATTGATTGCAAAATTGCTGTTCAAGGAGTTTAAACAGTTGGACAAAGACCAAATGATGAAATAGGAGATAGAGATACACTTTTTAAAAACTCATTCATGGAGCTAGGTGGTGGTATACACGCCTTTGATCCCAGCATTTGGGAGGCAGAGGCAGGTGGATCTCTAGTTCAAGGCTAGCCTGGTCTATAGAGAGGGTTCCAGGACAGCTAGGGCTACACAGAGAAACCCTGTCTTGAAAACCAAACAAAACAAAACCAAAACAAACAAAAAACAACAACAGCAACAAAAAACCAAACCTCATTCATGTAACAAACATAGTTCCCTTTAATGTAGAAATGTTGACATCAGTAGCTTAACTACATATTATTTTTCAATCTGAGACACCAATTGTGAGTTAAAAGAGGGCCTACTAATAGTTGTCTTATGATGAGTGACTTTTAAACTAGGACCATTCCAGGGAACCTCATAGTGTCATCTTGTGTCTTGACAACAAAATGTTTAAGGTAAGCTTTAAATCTTACGTCACCCCTAAGACACATACCCATAAAGCCATTGCTCAATTGTCAAGTCAAGGAGCAATTCTGTAAGCTTACCTTTGCAGCCCTACTTAAAAATAACAGCAACCCTATGTGTCCCTGCACATCTTCCATTGTGTGATATACTTTATTTACCTTCTTTCTTCTGCCTCTCAATAATAATATGGACGTTTGCATATTTGTCTCACTGCTATAGTCTTAATGTGTAAAATAGTGTCTAGCTCACAGTAACTGCTTATTGAATTATTTTTTTCTCATCCATTATGGAACACTGATTGTGTATCGGGCAAAGTACTAAAAGCTAAACACTGATTTTCCTCTGCTGTCATCTGTCTAACAAATGACTTGAAAGTATACTTACAGGTGATGTAAAAGAAAAACTGAGCCTCTGTATGGTGGATTTATGCTTTTTTTCTGTCACAAATAAACTTTACATATAATTCCTTAAAAAATTGACACCTTTTCATGATATTTTCCCAATTATCTTCTCATAAATTTTAATAGCCATTTTACATGTCAATTCATAGTGCCTGCATAATAAATAGATTATTGATAAAAATCAAGTATCTAATGACAATAAGAAGTTTCAAATTATATCTTGAGTACTGAAAAGAATAGCTCTAAACATTGGAGCAGAGATGCATAGGAAGAATGAAAATAATATATTTAAAATATTTAACAAAGACTCAACAAAATAGCTTAAAGGAATTAACATTTAATAAACTACAAATTTGTGGGTTTTCCACTTGTCATTCTCCCCAAGGACAACAAGCCAAAGCTTGGAAAATCGAGGACCTTGTCTTCTGGCTGAGGTAGCTCTGGGGCCCTGCACAGCAAGACACTTCATCTTTTTCTGCCTTAGCTTTATGGTTTATGAGCTCATGTATTCTCCAAGGTCCTCGTATGAGATTCCTGTATCTGCAATATCAAAAGACCAAAAATGAAATCAGGTAGAGCAATGTTTAATATTTCACAGCCCCAGAGACTGAGCACAGTTCTCAGAAATCAAGGTCTTGGCAGGGGCACCCATTCTCTGATAGCTCTGAGGCTCACTCCTCATCTCCTGTTCTTCTTCTGTGTGTGTGATCCTTGCTGCTCCTTCAGGCACCTCACTGTAGACATCTGACTATCTCTCCACTTTGTCTCCACAGTGACTTCCTTCTGTGCAGTCTGTCTGTCTCTGGGACCGGTCCTATCGAATTATTTGCCCACTGTAATGGCCCCACTTTAAGCTCTCTGTGAAGACTATTCCCACATAAGATAACTTTCTGACTACTGAGATTTAGGATTCTACATAGTCACAATTCTAAGCAATATCAAGTAAAATTAATGACAATTTTTACAAATTGCATATTGATTTGTAATGAGCCCAAGTTAATCCTTTCAAATGTCTTTTTCCTCCCAACCTCCCTGCCCCTAGTCTAAATGCAAAAGCCTGTGATTTCATTATGGGAAAGGGAATCGTTTCCGTGATTCATACAACATTTTTAACATTGTTATTTAATGGTTTGCAGAGTAATGCTTAGACAAACATCGAAAAGAAATATGATTTGAGTACTAAAGATAGATTTCACTATTAGTACTGAAGTAGGCAGTGTAGACTGGACAATAAGATGTCATAAACTTTGAGCAACTCTTCGGGCAGCTATTTACTCTTGTAGCTACCTAAGAATAAGATGGAGTGAAACAAGTTTTTGTTGTGTCACATTCAAGCAGTGGCCGCAGGAGGCCACCAGGGTAGATTATTTAAAGACTGGTAAGCCAGTAGAAGCCAAAACTAATGCCCACAGTGCATCACCACAAATTCACATTTGCATGAGTATATTTATAAGGTGAATGGCTGGGCCAATTTTCTGTGCTATGAAAACTCACTTGTTATTTCTCTTTATAAGAAATTCAATGTCAGTTACATCCAAAACTCCTTAGTCTAATAAATTTTATTCTCTTTTCTAGCTACATGAAAAACTGTTACTTAATTATTCAGAGATTATAAAGTCAATATCTCTTGCAAATACAGTTGTTTTTTGCACAGTTATTTGTAACTTTCAGAAGTTTGTAGTGTGGAGTGTTTCCACATGTCTTTACCAGTTACACTGTAGATAAACTGAAAGACACATTCATGAGAATATGACTTTAACTCAATCTCAGTATTTTGGGATAAAACACTGCATAATAAGACAATTATTTACATACACTCAACAAACTTCTATTGGAAATATAAATTGCGATTTTCTTTGATGAGTATTTATAAATAGAGTATGACTGCTTGGTTACATATTTTTATGAAAAGTTAATTTTTTCATTAAAAAAACTTTTTAAAAGAGGCTATTATTCTTTATAATTAGGAGTAAAACAGATTCATTATGATTTTGTCTTATAGAACATTAATAGCACCTCACTAATTATATTGGATTAAAGTATAATTAGTTTATGTGTAAACCTGAAATATTCAGTTGCATGCCTTGGTAAGAACTATTCATTAATGTTTCCATCAAGCCACCAGCTTTCCTGTGTTTATTTAAATACACCTGTCAGAATCTGAGTTGAACAGAACACTGTGGCATTGAACACTGCATAATAAACATCTCAAAGTTTTTTTTTCTCATCTATCTTGACTATTCAATGTCTCACAAATGTGTATATTGCAAGTGTTTTTATGTTCTTGCTGCTTCAAAATCATCCCCGTTTATAAACATGAGCAGTTAAATTTAAAATGTGTTATATAATCTATATGCTATGTTGGAAAAACTATTACATAACTTTACTCATCATGAGTGTATGTAACTATGTATGGTGTATGCATGTGTGTGTGAATATGTTTGTGGGTACCCTTGCCGCTGTGAGCCTGTGTGGTGGCAAAAGGTAGGGCTAATTGTCTTCTATTGCTCTCCACCACATTTTTTGAGACAGGATCTGTCGCTGAATCTAGTCCTCACTGTTTTTGCTAGATTTGCTGGCAAGCAGAACCCTCACTCCCTAACACTCAGGTCACAGATGCACACTGTGGATTCGGACTCTCCTGTGGGTGCCTGGTATCCAAACTCAGTTCTTACATAGAAAGTGTTTACACACTGACCCAACTCCTTGGCCCTATGCAATATATTTACAATGAGTGTTCTATACTACTTTAATAAAATGCATTATATATGAAAATTTCATTTATAAAATTCAAACTGTATAGAGTCAAACAAATATATTTAAATATTTAAATAATTATGTATATATTATCTGCATAAATATATACCAATACTGTCACACAAATGTTCTTCCATCATTAAAATCACTGAATCCCATCCCAAATAACAAAAATCAAGTATTACTTAACATCTTTTTAGGGCTGGTATTTTCAAACTTCACTATAAGACATGTTGCCTAGCAAAAAGGTAAATACAGTTATGAAGACACAATGATAAGGTATTAGGAATAAATACTGGCCTAGAATATATATTTTCCTCTTGAGAGACTGAGCTGTTTGCTCTCAGGAGTTTAATAAGTGTGGGAGTCTGGATAGGAGGGCAGCTGCCTGAATTCAGAACAAACACAGGAGGCAAAAAATGTTTAGTTTGACTGACATGAGTTGACTTTTCTTTCCCCTTTCTCTGTTTTTCTTTAAAAATACTTTAGAAGACTTTTTCACTTGTTCCTAACACTCTTCCTGGGAATATCAGAGAAAGAAACCATGCCCGTATATTTTCCTGTAGTCCAAAGGTACCAGAGAAGAATAGCCAGGTTGACCCATGTACTTTTCACATGTTTCTTACATAGAACAGACTCAACCACTGTTAACAAATACAGTTCATGCTTGTAGCAGCTCCTGTGTGATTAGGTGCACATGCTCAAAAGTAGAGTGCATAATTCCTGCTTTTATACACATATATTTTGGTTGATGGAAAAAGGAAATCGTTGATCATAAAAATGCATTCTAAAGTTAGTAATAGAATGTGTCAAGTAGCCTTTGGAGCACAGCATAGATTATGAGGTAGGTATAACCCATGATATTTGCTCTTAAGGTGTTTACTGTGCACTTGCAAAGGTACAAAGTGCATTACCATGATCTGCTGAGGGACATGAAATGACAGCATGGGAGGCCAAATAAAGAGAGATTTAATATGGGCTATGATTTTTCAAGTTTTATGAAAGATGTAGAGCTTGCATTGGTATGGAAGAGGATTAATAGCCACCTACTCTAAGAAAGCAGGATGCCATTAATCTTGGTGCCCACAATAAAACAAGGGAGTTTAAAGCAAACTGACCTTGTGCCTGAAAAATATGCATAACTTAAAGAATTATCTCTCTCAGCTGTCAAGTTGAATACTGACCATTGAAAGGAAAGCTATACCATTTAAGTGGTTGTAGTAGTTGGTTTAATAGCAGTGGTTTAATAGTTGTAGTAGCAATAGCTACAAGTAGCAAGAACATTCAAATGTTTTATTATGATTTTATGTTAAAATTCACTGCACTGATTTTGTATATAAAGAAAATAAACTTCAATGATGTCAAATGTCTAAGCTAACAGAGTTTTCAGTATTACATCTGAAAGTAAGTTTCCAATTAATATATGATTGGTCCTAATTGTATTTTAAAGTGGTAGCATTGTGTTCTTCTTGCTTTTCTTTAGAATATTCCATCTGGATTTTCCCATGTATATGGGGAGGAAACAACCAGATAGCATCTCTTTCATTATCTTCAGCTGTTTACTGGAGTGTTTGTTTGTTTTTCTTTATTTGCAATGCTGCACATTGAACTCAGGACCTGATGCGTAACCATTTAAGCACTCTAGTTTTGATCCACATCCACAGTCCTGTTTCTTAAAGCTGCTGTAATTGATTATTGATTCATTGGTTGATTATAAAAAGTTAGCAGTTTATAAGTCCCAGTTGGTTTTTTTTCCGCCTCTGGCAAGTGAGATGTAACAATGGAACATTCCTTTTCACAGGCCCAGTCTTGGTGGGACTGGGAGATGATGTTGAGTATCTCTGAGGTTTATTTAACTTCCTGGTCTCTGCATTACCACTTGCCCAGGACAATTACTTTGAAATATTGTACCAGGGTACTAATTTCGGTTCTTTTTGAATTTGTTTTTGTTTAAATGTACATAAATCCATTTGGTGGATATCACTGTTTTTTGTTTGTTTGTTTGTTTGTTTGTTTGTGGCTAAACACTCCTCAGAAATCAAAAATACAGAAATCTAAAGGACTTTGTAACTTAGACCAGGATTACCAAAAATCATGGAAGAAAAATAAATACAGGGACCACAACCAAGTAAAGAAAGCCAACAATGCACCTATTTTTCCTATTCATTTTCCAAACTAGAACTTGATAATTTTATTTGAGGTTTTTTTTTTTTTTTTGGTTTTTCGAGACAGGGTTTCTCTGTGTAGCTTTGTGCCTCTCCTGGAACTCACTCGGTAGCCCAGGCTGGCCTCGAACTCACAGAGATCCTCCTGGCTCTGCCTCCTGAGTGCTGGGATTAAAGGCGTGCGCCACCACCACCCGGCCTCATTTGAGGTTTTTATGTGCACACTTCAGATAGAATAACGTTTTCATCTAAAGAGGCAGTAAGTACCCCCTTCACCTTTTGACAATTCAGTGCTGAGAGAGCTGGGGATGTGGTTGAACTTGCTTCTCTTATTCATAAAGTCTACAGCATTTATTTTCTTGCCTCAAACAGTGTTGCTGGTGAGAACAAAGCCAGGTTCTAACCTCCTGAGCTGCACCTGATTCTGGTAGACATTGGACACGAGTTCTCTGACATCTACCTCTGTCTTCTTCCAGACAGTATTTACATTTGGACAACATAAACTAATACAATTATGTTGATTTTTTCTAACATTTAGCAGTTTACATATTTAGAGCTTTATTCATTTAGGATTAATGCAATCAATTATGTCAAAGTTTAATTTTGAATGTTTATGCCCATATTTCCTCAGAGAACTTTAATATTCTCAAAGCAAATGTCATCTGCTAGTGTGTCAATTATCATTATTACTGGCAACATTTGCATTTTTAAGTCACTGACTAAGAATAATCTATTAGAATTTACTTTACCTATCAAATAAAATTAAAATCACCATTTAAAACTACTGGTAAAATTCCTTCAAACAAAGGCCAAAATATTTCAATTGTAATTTCTCCCTTTATTATTGAAAAACAATGATGCAGAACTACCTATGAAATTGGAAATAAAGGTCAAACATGCATTTCTGTGGTGGGCTTTTCAGTTCACTTCCCTGAAATCTTAAGGGTAACACTATATTTTCATATATGTCATATTACCTCCTCTTTCACTCTGGAGTTTTTGGAGAAAACACAGTTGGCTACCTTCTTTACATTATTGCCTTTTCTGTAGATTTGTCTTTAAAAATTAACATAGGTTGAAACTGTCTTCTTTTTAGGAAGGTGCTAAGGGTTCTATGAATTCAACAAATAAACAAATGTACTTAATGAACCACAATAAAGAAGAAGAAACTATTCCACCAGCTCCCCCCACCAAAAAACAAAAACCCAAACCAAAACCCCTCCCATTCTGTCTGTAAACATACTCACGGTACCCCCTAACCAGAGGAATCTACTGAACTGTCAACCACACTACAGTTTGGCATTTTGTGATACCATATAGATGGCATCATATGAATGCCATCGTGCTATATGTAATCATTCAAGACATCTATCAGCATTGCCTTTGAGATTTGTAAATCACACATGTATGAGCAATTCATTGCTCAGTATTACTCTGTTGCAGGGACATGCTACAGTTTCCTTACTGTGCACCTTGTAAAGAATATTTGTGTATAGAAGCTTATTTGCATTAATTGAATGCAGTTCTGAATACAGCAGCTTTAAACTCTCGTACATGAAGCTTTTGACATTTTCATTTGGGTAAACATCTAAGAGGGGGACTGCTGGGGCAGAGGGAAAGTGAACAATTAATTTTGCAGAATATTGTCACACTGTTTTCTAGAGTGTCTGTATCATTTGTATCCCTAACAGCAAGATGTTCTATCATCTCGTATCTTTGTCAACACTTGCTATTATCTGTTTTTATTTAATTTTGGCCATTCTGATATTTTATTTAATTATGATTTTGATTTACATTTCCTTGTTGGCTTAAATTTCTCCTCTGTTTATTTCCTTTCCATATAGTCTTGTAGAATGGTTTTCTAAGTTTCATTCATAAATTAAAATTGTAGAATTTCTTTATGTTGAGTTGGGGTGTTCTTTATGTATTCTGCAGCCAAGTCCTTTGTTTGAACATTGGCTTGCAACTGAAAATGATTCCATTTCAATTCCTTTACCTGTTAAATAGTATGTTTTCTTTCTGTGTCATATTTTTACCAAGAACAACATAGCATATGTTGAACATATACTGCCAAGGCCTCATATTTACCTGCATTGATAGATAACATTGCCTATTCATTATCATATTTTTCATTGTCTTCACTATTCAACTAATCCCTATGATGTCCCATTCTGTATCAAGTTCTCATTGACTCCTTAAAACTCACAATTTCATTGTTGCACATTACTCTGATTGACGTTCTTTCACACACATTTATCCACATCTCTCTTGCTGGCAAAACCATCCCACTTCACGTCTCCTTGTCCTCATGTTGAGCTTTCTATTCATTCTGCTACTTTGATTATTTTTCTGGATTTAGTAGACATGTGAGACGAAAATAATATTTTCATTGTGCTATCCCCTACTAAAAAATCTGCCAGCTTGCCACTGCCTAAAAACTGGTGTCCAAACTTAGAAACTTGTTACTGAAGGCCTTCCATTTCACCCTTTTTTTTCTTTCTTTAATCTACCTACGACTCTGTATGAACACTCAGACACACTGATAATGTCCTTTTTCTTTTCTTTTCTTTTCTACACACCACAGCTATGAATAGACACAAAAGAAACAGTTCCTCTTCCGGAAGACACACAATCTAGTTTATGAAGCAAACTGGCTTTTTGTGTGGCAGAAAAGCTAACCAGCCAGTCTATCTATATTCTGGAATCTTTTTCATGTTAGGAGACCAGAAATACAGCTATATTTTCTAGCAATATTCTGTAACATTTATTTTTGTTCTGCACAGAAAGAGAATCAAACATGTTGATATTACACTGAAAAAATATATCTTAAATGTTTATCCCAAATGGCTCTATTAATCATGACAAGGAACAGACCTTTGTAGTTTCCTATTGTGTCTGACATCTTTTGCTCAGCAGCCTTTGCTTGGGATTTATCTATGATGTTGTATGAAGCTCTGGACTGTTCATCCTCACCACAGTCTTGTGTCCATTGTGTACTCGTTGTATCAGTTCCCTTGATTTGGACACATGCGTTGAGGGAGTTTCGGGTTTGTGATATGAGAACCCATGAACATTTTCATGTATGTTATTTTGTGAGCCTTCATAATCTTTTCTTCCACTCTGTGCTAGGATTGAGAAAGCTAAAATATGGCATACATTGTCCAAGAGCTTCTGTGAAGGCTACCAGTCACCAAAGTGGTCGATTTATTTGATATAAGAAAGACTACTTTCTGGAATCTAGTTTGGGAATGGACACATCTTGGTATTAAGTGTAATAAACAGATAAAATTAGAAAGAGACACTAGGGTATGAAGTCCTGACAGAATAGGTAGTGTTGCTTCCCTGCAGTTTCAGGGTGACAAGGGTGCAGGTGGCTTGTGGGGGAATGAGTGTGTTTGAAGACTGAGGCGCAGAGCCTTGCTTCCCGTACAATAGGTAGTGTGTGAAGCAACGCTTCATGAACTTTTTTTCTCTTTTTTTTCATTTAAAAACATGTGCCTAAGGTTTCAAGTGCTTTTAAATTAGCGTAGTCTTGAATGGATGCTAATAAAACTACTGTGTGTGACAATTGATAATAAAGTCCTTGTGTCTTGTCGGCATGTGGATGGTGTTTTTATTATTCAAAGGAGAGCATGGGGCTTTGTTCATTTTAACAAAATACTTCTCCAAGGCTATTTGAACCTGCCTCCCTTTCACTGCTACACCACTGAACTGTCTCAGAAATTCACTACTTTTTCTTGCCTAAATAATTTCCAATAATCCAGACCCATACATATTGGTAGCTGAACACGTTGAAGAGCATAAACAAAAATAATAGACGTTGTGCCAGTGAAGGAGTACAAACCCAGACAAAGGTCTTGTGCCAATTAGGACAATCTACAAACAGCTGCTGTGTTCCCGGTGGTTTCAGCACCGCGGCCAGCGACTTGAAGAAGAAATGAGCTCATTCTTCCCCCAGCAGGCAGTATTCTCTGGGTTCCTGTGTGGCTTCCCCTCTAGCAAGGAGCACAGACTCACATTGTGAGCTTCGCTGTGGGCAGACTGAAAAGATGCACAAGGCACTCTTAATTGGGTTCATTCAGATTCTGGAATTCTGAAAACTAAAAGGGTCTGTGAGGGAAGCTTATATGTTTTGTTACTAAAATTTAAATGTTTTTCATAAATGTAAACTTTAAATTTAGATATAAATGTCAATAATTTATTGGAGGGTGAAATTTTAAAAAGTCTTCCAAAGAGTTTATTCTCATTTATTATGATAGCCTGAGGGTCAACTTTATTGGTATTGTGAGTAGTGCCATTTGTAACATAATATAAAGGCATATTTTCCCAAAGCATTTTATAAACATATATGTTATTTATTTTAATTATTATGAGTTTTAAAAAAAACTGTCTTTAAAGGAAAATTAGCTGCTATAAAACAATAAATTAAAGCCAGATCTTAAATTTTGACATTCATGAAATCAGGCATAAAATGGGAAAAATGTAATAGCCAGTTTTTCCTGTAAGCATGGCTCTATCTTTGTAAGACTCCCTTCATTGCAGGCACTGGCCTCAGCAGCTTCTTTGAGAATGCCTGGCATTCTTAGCTGAATAAACCATTACCAAGGTCACATATGACAAATCCAGTGATCACTCTTCTTTCCTCATTTTATTCATATGTTTTCAAGTCATATAGCTCACACTTTCCCCTTTCCTCACATACTCTTGACTATCCACTGTCCATATCTTTCTTGGCCTTTTGAGCTGACGTCTGTAGTGCAGGTCTGCTAGGCTGTCTGCTTGTATCTTTCACCAAGGTGTCTTTGCTGTGACTTTTATTAGGGTCTATATTCGATGAATCACAGTCATGTATGTGATCCTGATCTCCACAGAGAGCTCTAGCTTATGAATCTAAACACACAGCCGACATTTCCACTAGAATGTTTAAGATGCATCTCAGACTTCTCAAAGTGGTTAACAGAGCTGCTCATCTTCCTTTAGAAGCATCCAATTTCCACATCAGCAATAACTGTTAACTTTTATCCCATGGCTCAAAGTAAATACCCAGGATTCGAGGCTGCAGATATAGTTCTGGAGTTAGGAGCACTTGCTTCTTCAGTGGATCCAGGGTTGGTTTCTAGTATCCACATGGTAGTTGAAAAATCATCCATGATTCTAGTTGTTAGGGATCTAATGTCTTCCTCTAACATCCTTGAGCAACAGATATATGCATGGTACACATATACAGATGTAAACAAACATTCATTCACATAAAATTAAAATAAATAAATCTTAAATTAAAAAAAAAAAACTAGGATTCATCCTGTATTCCTTACTGACTCCACCTGGAAATGTGTATGTGCACATATCACCAGTCATTGAAAGGACAGTTAGGTCTACATTCAAAAAGTATTTCCAATTGTTTTGGAAACAATTAGCTGTTTCAAGATTCACGCCACCACCATCTGTCAGCACTATGCCTACAACAGTGTCCTGATCTCATCTCTCCAGCCAGGCTGTTTACTCCCATCTCCCTATACTTCCTGCTTGTCATGTGCACCAGGTCTTCCTGTCAAGCTTTCTGTTTCCTTTGTATTGTTCCTATTCAGAAGTTTCTTGTGTGCCTTTTTTTCTCTTTATAAAACTGTCTCCAAATGGTATATAACTACCTCAAACCAAATAGCAAGCTGTTCTCTGTGAATGCCACCTTGATATCCTATAATTTATCTCAACCCTACCACTATTTCTCTGGAAATAGTGTCAGATCACATAGATTGAGGGCTTAAAACCAAGAGACTACCCACCCCCCCACCCACACACATACTTCAGATGTCAGTCATAAGCACAGGTTGACATCTGTGCTTCTACTTGCTCATCTATAAATTGAGGCTCCTGTGAGCCCCCTTTGGGTTGGATTAATTTACTAAAGTGTCTCACAAGCCTCAGGAAAATGGTTTGTTTTGTTATGAAGAACACTGCAAAGAATACAAACAGCTAGATGAAGAGCTGGAAAAAGCGTTGACATTCCAAGTACTTTATAGATAAGTCACCCTCCTCCCCTAAGCCCCCTGCATGTCAGTTGCCTTGAAATTCTATGAATATAGTTTTGGGTGACTTTGGTTATTTAGCCATAGATGATTAAGTAACAGGCATGACTGATCAACTTAATCTCCAGCACCTCTGTCCTTAAGGTAAAGATGAAAGTCCTAAACTCTATCACACCAAGTCTTTTGATTGAACAGACACCATCTCAAAGCTACCTAGCAACCAGCCCACCAGAGAGAACTCCATCAGGGACCACCCCATCAGGGACCATCCCACCAGTTACTAGCATACAAGAAACATCATTTCACTCTTTATTCCAGATTTCCAAGGCTCTAGTAGCTTCTATATCAGGAAATGGGAATATATAACAAGTATGTGTGTGTGTGTTTGTGTGTGTGTGTGTGTGTGTGTGTGTGTGTGTGTGTGTGTGTGTGTAGTTACAAAGCACAGCATTGTAGCAGGAATCACGTCCATGTTTCTCACAGTTATGCTTCTAGCATATAAATTATGCCTACCATGAGGCAGTCAATTTTACTAAGTGATTCAGTGAACTATCAGTATATTGGAATTACCCAGAGAACATGCTGGGAAATTATAGAAAGGCATGTCGTACTTTACTGATTTATCCACATTATTCTCTGCAATCATCTGCCATTTGTATGTAGTTGTTTCAAGCACACAGGAGGGTTCTAGTGTGCCTCCTTTAAAAACACCATAGTAAATTGCAAATGTACGAACCCCGTCTTTAGTTTTCAATTAGCCTGATACAAATTTACAAGTATTCCTGTGACTTATCTTACTGAAGAGAGCTTAACCTTACCCAGTAGTGACTTTGGAGGTCCAGGCTCTTGCTATTCAACTCTCAGTCAGTCCCCATTCCTGGGCTAAACTGTCTATTTTTGCCTGGTGAGCCCCAAGAGAAGTGGGTATTTTTCTGTCTGAGCCTCAGGTTTATCCAGAGGCTTCAAGTGGGAACCATTTATTGTCTTATCCAGGTGCTGACCCTTTGACTATGCCTCTGGCCTTAGCATACTTATTTGTTTAGCCCTGAGGCGGGATGTCTATTTTCTTTTGCTGGATCCTGACATGTTCCATTTCCTGGGAGTCCCACCACTCAGACACGTACTAGTGTTTTAAGAGCAGCTACTTTTATGCTGAAGATTATGAAATCATAAAATTTAAGGGGTGGTAAGCATTTTTGGTATTGCTTTTCTCTGCATCTTTATATTCAAAATGTGAGCAAGAATGAGCCAAGGGATAATAGTCATACTTTTAAAGTATTTAAGACATCAAAAATGCTGCATTTAATGATTTTTTTTACATCTACCAGTTTCTACATGTCTCTCTCTTACACACAGATATACACTCACTACAACTGATTTCATATCATTTCATGCTGTAGAGTTTTCCTCTGGTTGCTCAAAAATTAGCTTTTCAATTGTCAATGTAAAGAGTACTTGATAAATGTTATTTTCCTGTCTGTATGTGTGATTGGAATAACTAGGGGATGGGTCTATGCCTTCAGGTTCTGACCTAGAGCAAGACCTACACCGCTAACAATAGAGTATTTCTGTAATGGGGACCACATCTTTTCTAGGCACTGTTTATGTGTAAGGCCTCGTGGAGAGGAAGGCACTAAGCTCTCCACAAGTGCTGGGTGCTGTCATAGAGGGGAGAAGCCAGTTCCTCATATCCCCAAAACCTTTTGATGTAGTGTGTAAAAAATGAAATTCACTTCCTGGATGGAAACTACTCAATTTGATCCCACCCATCATCCCTAATTTGATTTTTTAATGGTGAGTCCCTCATTTTATTGGCTTACTCAAAAATAAAGCAATGACTAGCCAATTATTGAGTGTTTACTAACATGTAGCTAACACATTTCTTCTTGCTTTGGGGACAAGATTAATTAACATATAGACAAAATTCTTCTGATTGCAGCTAAACAGGACATTTTTATTTGTCTTGTAGTCCAGTTTGAGTCAAGAATTATACATTAGACAGTATTGTATCCATCAGAAATATAGATTGTCACATGTTTTCTGCCACTAATAGCAACAAAGAACTGCTAGCATTAGTTATCCACCTTGTGACTTGGAAAGCCTTTACTTTGCTGTGGCTCTATGGAGGTAGATGTTGCTCCTTCTATTGTTCATGCCAGGAAAATATTTCAAACTTTCAACACTCCTGGGTCTGTACTAGTGTTCTAGGGCTGCAGGATTCTACCTCCATTGTGTCACCTGTAAAGGTTAGAGATAGGCTTCTCATCACCTCTAGTTTTCAACAATGTATGATATCTAAAATACACTTAGCAACTCGGAGCTTCATGATAACTGAAGGAGCTACTGATCCACTATTGCAAACATTTCCCATCTGCAGAGAATTTAATATGCACATAGTTAAAACGGGGGAACTCAAAATAGACCCCGGCTCACCAGTGTCTACGTTCCCTTGACATGTGTGCATTGATTATTGATATATTGTGTTATTTTGTCTAGTGATATTGAATGATTGAACACTAGAAATGCAATTGTGTACTCCATTGCTTAAGAAGTATGTGCAATAAACCAATAATCAGCCACACATTCAATCAAACTAATTCATTCCTGTGTGTAAACAGCAACTCTATAAATAAAGTATTTATCTGCAATTTAATTAAAAGCCAGGATTTAAATTCCAGGAAGAGGCCTAAGTTAGATTGGCAGGCAGATACACTAATGCATTATTATTTTTTAAATTATACTAGATAGGTCTCATGGTATATTAAATTTGATATGAAAAAAGAAAGAGTATGAGGACTAAATATCTGAAAGACTATATTATTGAAGCTACCAATTGGTTTATAATGCAGAAATTCATGACCCTGCTTTCTTGTTTCTCTAAACAAACACTGATTAAGAAGGAGTATGCCTTCTGCTTTGTATTACAGCCTCTTGGCTGTCTGCTCATTGAAGCATCTTACAGGCTAACTGGGTCCTGAGGGTGGCTTATCTTCCACAAAGATGGGGATTTCTTAAGAACACATCTTTGTGCATTTCTTGCAGGAATAACTGTGTTCAGTTTCCCTTATTTTTATACAATCACTTAAATTCAGCTAGTATGGAAACTAGCAATGAGTGCTACTTATGAATTTTAACATCCCTTTCCTCTTTGATAAAGATATGAACTACTAATTTGAAACATATACCATATTTATTGATTTTAAGTATTGAGAGTAAAGCACATCATTACAAAATTTTGTCTTTTTATTTAAAAATAAAAGTATAGGTCATTAAAATCTAAACCTTTTTTGCATTTCTTGCATTCCTGCTGACACTCTTATAAGAGATGAAAGATAACACTTCATTCTGTTTTTTCTGTCCATTCAAATGGTGTTAAATCAACGGATCATAAACTACTTGAAAGTAAAACAAGCTCTTTATTCATACCTGACTAGAAGTGAGTTGCACTCTTAAGATATTACCCTATCAAAACATTTGGCTTCTACCCCTAGACATATTTTCTTTGCATTTTTGTTTGTTTGTTTATTTCAGAAAGTGTAAAAAACAAAAAATGCAAGTCTTTCCAGAATGTAATCGTGTTGGAGGCTCTATGACCCATCACCTGGTCCAGCCACTGAAAGCTTGCATGACTTGTCTTGATTTTTCTTCCTTCATGTTAGTTGCTAACTCAACAAGCATCACCTTTCTATGGCATTTGCTTCATACACTGTAGCCTCATTAGGTTTTTTATTCTGTACATGCAATATGAATATTACATTTCTCTAAAGCTTTCCAGTGAAGAGCTCAGTAGGTCCTTTTATGGCCATGTAAACCTTTCTATTCCACCCAGCTGTTTCATCTTCACAAGTGGCTAAATATTCGATGGTATTGGCTTGCATTTCTATAGTGTTTCCTCTGTCCAGCATCCTTTGACTTCTGTCTACATTAATTCATTTAATAATCACTACAGTCTTCTCTTTATACAAATGAGAAGATTTAACCTCATAGACATTAGATCATTTGTTCATTGTCACACACCTACTTGATGGTGGACGGATTTATCCACTTTGGGTAGACTTAAGACTCTACACTCAGGTATAAAGTCAGCTTCTTCCCCATTCTTTATTTTCCTCATTAGTTATGTGTGGAGATTGGCACTGATGTCATCAAAATTTCGGTGAAGCCATAATTACATATGTTGATAGAAATAAGTATAATTTTAGAAATCTCATACTCCCTGAACTAGAAGATAATACTCTGCTGATAATTTCATGCAGACATAATAGTCGTGACATATCTTTAATTTTAATAACTTTGAAAGTTGCTTATTACTGTCTTCTACATAATGCAAAACAGAGTTCTAGACCTGGAGACTTTCAATATCTGTTTTTCTGAGTCTACGGCTGACTGGCTTCTCTGAGAAAAATAGGTACTGTAGTTGACTTTGATCCTTAGCTGTCAGGTCACACCTGGAAATTTGATCCTTAAACCAACCCAAGTTTCTCCTTGTTTGTAGCTCAAGACAGTTTGAGTTTATACGTTTAGTTTATAAGCAAGTATAACATTGAGACATTGCTCAATACTCCAGAATCAATTGGGGAGGGAGATAGTCATAGAAGAAAAAAAATCACTGAAAGAGTAAGTCTGAAATTTTCACCACATACCATTTTGTGCTTTTAGATTTTTTGTGATTTATGAATATATCTTGCGTTCAAAAATTAAATCAGTGAAAAACATGCCTGGGATCTTAGAATAACTCCTTGACAAGGATCAAGACCAAGACTGCCCTTGACCTAGCCAAAAGATCAAGGTGTTCTGAAATACACAACAGTCTTGTGCAGTGAATTAATTGGAATCAGCAAAGCAGTAAGAATGGAGAGACATAGGGCCTCAACAGGAAGCAACTGTGTAAAGAAAAGCACCAGAGAGACTAATGGGGAAGAGAGAAGAGAGCCCCTGCTGGACAGCTCTATACCAGCTCTATACCAGCTGGAACAGGAGGGGAAGCAAGTTTAGTGGAGTCCAGAGGAGCCATCAGTCCACAGCAGCCACAGGCTGTCTCAGCCCTGTTTTGGCTATTCGACACCTTTATGGTTGAATATGAATTTTATGACTTCATTCGATTTCTACATTAATTATCATTGAGATTTTGAGAACAATTTTCTTGGCTCTGTATCTTCCTTTAGGCAGTTTTGGGTATTTTAACTACATTAAGTATACATTCACTGAACAAAGGAATAAATTTTTAGTTATTTGTATCATCAGCTTTCTTTCAAAGCTGTGGTTTTGCATGTATCGGTCTTTTATCTCCTTAGTTAAATGTATTGACAGGTGTGTTAGCGTTTTCAAAGCTATTGTAAATTGAATTGCTTTCACACTTTCCCACCAAGGTGGTCATTGTTGTATGTGTTAACACAACTTACTTTTGTTTCTATTTAATACTGCATAACTTTGCTTAATTTATTAGTTTTAAGCATTTATGTACTTTGTACCTATGTATGAAGTATTTCAGGTTTTCAGCAAGATACTATGTCATCTACAAACACACAGCATTTTGTGTCTCCCTTTCTGAATAACTTTTCTTCCCTACTTACCTAGCTTGAACTTACTGTATGTAGGAGGGTAGGGTGGGCATCCTTTGCCTTTTCTGACTACAGATGAAAGTTTGAATTTTCCTCTTTTGGATATGTTAGTTTGGGGCTTTTCATTCTATATAATTCTATATAATAGCAATTTCCTGCTATTCCTGTTTTTTGTTTGTTTTTGTTTTTGTTTGGGGGAGTTGTTTTGTTTTTTCCAATGTTTCTGCACCACTGACTGAATCTCATTACTGGTCATCTCTCTGTTTAGACTTTCTGTTTTTCAGTGAGTCTCCATAGGTGCTATGAATCCATGAATTAATTCAATTTTATGGACACATTTTTCCATGTACTGGTGTCTGATTGCATACAGCAGACTCTTGTACTCTCTTAACCACCCATGGGATTCTAACCATGGAAACTTTTACTCTTGCATATCCTCTTTGAACAGTTTTCTGGCCTGTGTCCTCTGCTTATTTTTACTCTGATTTTTTTTTTTCTGTTCTTTTATTGGTGAAACTAGATTTCCACAATTCTGGAAATATAGTGAGTGGCTTCCTTGAAATCTCCTTTTATATACTACCTGTTTCTGAGTTCCTTAGTCTTGCAGGGTTAAACCCCAACTTGTGTTTTGAAAGGTAAATACTGCAAAAATAAAGTAACCATAAGACCATAGCAATGCTTATTACTTTCCTCCCAACATCTTAAGGAGAGTGACTAACTATAATGAATCATTAAACTATACAATTGCTGCTTTAAATATGGAAAAACTCACCTTCCACAATTTAGTAACTCAGCAACAGTCCTACTTAGTTAGACTTGCATACATACAGAAGTAATGAACTCAGACCTTAATGACCCATCATATCAGGGCAGAATCCTCCATGGTCCTGGGAGCAGTAAATGCCTTGCTGTGACACAATTTTTCTCATGGATTTCCTCTAAGATACAGAAGTTTTCATCCCATAAATAAAATAACCGGAAAGCATTGAAGGATAATGTTTAGTTAATAAAGAGTGGCACTTTGGTGATCAAGATAAGCAATATCTGCTTTGTAACCATGTAAGATTTATTTTTCACTTAAGTTCTCCTGTTTAGTTCCTGCCAAGAAAACCAAAGCAACACATTTTCTAGATACCTGGTCTAGAATTCCTGGTGCATAGTGTTATTAGGCTAGCATTCCTAGGGTACAGGGTCATTAGCCTAGTATTCATGGTGTATCAGGTCATTAGCCTAGCATTCCTGAGAATAAGGAGTCATTAGCCTATCCTTCCTGGGGATATGGGGTTATTAGCCTAGCATTCATAGGGATATGGGATCATTGGCCTAGCATTCCAGAGGATAAGGGCTTTGGCCTTGCATTCCTGGGAATAGGGGTCATTAGCCTAGAATTCCTAGGGGTAGAATGTCATTGGTGTAGCATTCCTGGGGATAAGGGGGTAATTTGCCTAGTATTTCTGAGGATATGGGATCATTACTTTAGCATTCCTGGGGGTACAGTGTCATTGGCCTAGCATTCCTAGAGATTAGGAGTCATTTCATTAGCCTACCACTCCTGGGGAAAAGTGGTCTTTAACTTAGCATTGCTGAGAGTACAGTGTCATTGGCCTAGCATTTCTGGAGATAAGGGGTCATTAGCTTAGCATTCCTGGGGTATAGGGTCATTGGCCTAAGTTTCCCAATGATATGGGTCATTCTCCAAAGTTTCTAAATAAGTTCTGTGCTTGGGCTGAACCTCAGTGGTTAAGCACTTGCCTAGAATGGGTAAGGTCCTGGGTTCCATTCCCAGTACCACACAAATTCATTCTGTATACCATTTGTTTTCTGATACTTTTACCATGGAGGAAAAGGGTGGTGAAAATGTTTCTATTTTCTCAGCATAATTCTCCTCTTTCTGCTCTGAGAGTTCAGGCATCAAGGGGCTCCTGATCAGTGTAAACAAAATTGTGACATCAGTGAGAATTTCTCCTTAAAGGTTACAAAGCAACATCATCTTCCACATACCTCAGTGTCATAGTAGATGATGACATGGGACCTATCATTTTCCCTAACACAACTTTGACTTACCATTAAAGGAAATTCATTTCTTTTAATATTGGGAGATAATCACAATTCTCTGGTTCTTAGAAATGATGACAATACAGTATCTTGAACTAGTATAATTAAAAGGTAAATACTGATGCTCACATATTAATTATTTTTAAATGTGTATGGACTTTCTTGCTTGCATGTATGTCTGTGCACCATGTACATGACTGGTAAGTGTGTGGGCTAGAAGAGGGTGTTGGCTCTCCTGAGACCGGAGTTACAGCCATTTGTGAGCTGCCATGTAATTGCTGGTAATCAGCCACTGCTCTTAACTACTGAGCCATCACTTCATCCTCCAATATTCATGTGTTTTGGTCATACAAATGACACTACTGTTCATAGTGGATGCTTCTTACAAGGTGAGGTCTACATTAATGTTCTAGATTCAAAGGTCCTGGGGCTTTTTTTTTTTTTTTTTTTTTTTTTTTTTAAGAAAACAGAGAGTAGTTTACGTGTATGCCATTTTCTGTTGGGAGCTATCTCACATTTCTCTGGATAGGCTTATGTATGATTTGATCTAAAAAAAGATGGGCTCTGAGAATCCTTTCAGATATAAAATCCTGTGTAAAATGATTGCCTCTTTTGAAAGAACAGCATGAAATAATGCTTTGCTTTGAAGATGAGGTGAGACCAGAAGAATATGTTTAAATGAGTTTTTACTATCCTTTAAAATCACACACATGCATACATATACACAGTCACACACATACTTTAAGTTTGATATTTTATCCATACTTTAAGGTAGAATTTATTAAGAGATCACAAACTTCTGAAACATCTTTTCTAAAATAGAAATGTCACCATAAACATTATAAATGTTTCACTATTTATAAATGAGGATAAGGGGAACATAGTGAGTCCATAAATTTGTATAGAGATGCAGTAAGGCATAGGTGACTGGATACCTGAAATATGTTTCTCACATGTTATTGCTTGGCTGTTCTATGTAAAGCACAGACTCGTTAAATTTTAAATTACCTAATCCCTATCATGCTGATCAAATAGCAGACTTCAAACAAGCATCATTCTATCAAGAGTCAGAGATGATGGCATGTGGACAGCTCTTTTATAATTACTCATGCATCTGTTGTCACACTGTCTGACGTACTTGTACATTGGGGACCAGCCTAACTTCAGTTGTGTACATAGCACTTAATCACCCAGAATGCACCTGCTTTAAATAATAGAAAGGTTCAAAATGTAACTTAGTCCTCATCAAAGAGCAGAATTTCTGAATAAGAAGGTGCTGAGACTACTGAAAACACAATGACAGGGATTGTCATTAACTGTAAATCAGCAAGTCAGAGAGAAGAGCCCAGTTGATCTTCTGATAATAACATAATGAAGATTCTGCCCTGTAGATGGATGGCATCGTCTGGGGATGTGATTCAAAAACTCTTATATGGAGCTCCAGTTTCTATCAGAGCCAGAAAGTATAACACAGTCTTTTTTTTTCCCCCTGAAAATTTCTCTCCTTGAAGGTACCAAATTAAAGCCAACTATTGTGTTGAGTTTTATTTCCACTGTAATACTAGTTGTGGTTAGACTTGTATCAAGCTTGATACGAGCTAGAATCATATGGGAGTAGGAAACATCAATTGAGAAAATGCTCAATTCAGATAGTCCTATAAGCACGTGTGTGGGACATTTTCTTGATTAAAGTCTACTGTGGGCTGTGTGTTCAAGTGGTCCTAAGTTGTATAAAAAAGGATGCTGAGCCATGGAGCAAACCCGTAAGTAGCATTCCTCCATGATCTCTGTTTGAGTTCTTGCCCTGACTTCACTTCATGGTGGGTTTTAAGCTGAAGATGAAATGAAGCATTTCCTCCCCAGTTTGGTTTTGGTCATGTTTTTGTCACAGCAATAGAAAGCTATCTAGAGTACTAGACAAGTGAGGAGGACACAACATTCAAATAATGCTGTCGTTTCATAAAGCAGCATACTTGAGGAAATAAGAATAACTTGGAATAGTTTTCAAATATTTTAAAGTTATTTTATCTTTTTTCAGCTTCAATTATTTTTGGTCTTGAGATTCTTAATATAATAATTGGAGATTAAGAATGACATATGTCCAAAGTTTAGGCAAAAAAAAATATCTAGTAAGTGTCATCTCAGAATGAAAAGTAGGAGAATGGTAATGAAAATTTTTTATGGCATAGTCATTGCTATATTATAGGCTTCGGGTTGTATAATGTACCTGTAGATGTTATTTTCTATTTCCAGAGCTGTTGTCTTTTTGGCCTTCTCAGACATAGCTTCTTCAACCTTATGTGGATTGATGTAACTAAGTGTGTGGGATATTGTCAATCAAGGAGTAGAGAAGGGCTTAGAGGGCCATATTCCTCCCTTCTGGATATAGGAAGATTCTGGGAGAAAGACAGATATTGTTTTTAGTTACATACATACCAGTGAGCCCACCAGTCTACAGTGGATATTTCCAAACCTGTGGTCACACAGATGACCCTAATTACAAAGATATGAGTGGGGAAAAGGATTTGTAGGGGGCAGTTTAAGGGAATAAATGGGCCTCAGAGTAAATGTGATGGAAATTAGGGGGCGTTCACTTATGAAATTGTCAAAGAGCAAATTAGAAAAAGTTATTTAAAAAAAGAAATGAATTTGAAGGTTGTGGAAAAATTGGCAAAAATGAAATGTTTTTGAGTACATGCCCATTAAACATTAATTAAAAATTAAATGCATAATGAAGCCAAGTCACTTCTGGCAGAACTTTCTTGTGTTCTGTCACGTGACTACACTGCAGCCTTGGCTCACAACAAGAACATAGGCATCCTGCACTAAGCATACTGTCTGACCACAGAATGGCAGTGTATGCTGCGGGAAAGACCAGCTTAGATTTGAGGCAATGTAGAAAAATGCAGTATTCTTACCCTACATAGGACATTTCGGCCTCTTAGGAGCACAAAATCTTAGTCAGAGAAAATAATTTAAATATTTTTCTCCTGTAATTTTCAGCATGGAAGTATCTATTCAGTGAAGCCTTGGATTGTTTTATTAAAAGCTGTCATTTGATCAGCTGATGTGAGTTCCTAAAAATCACTCAATGAATTTTGGTGTGGGGTTAGGACAGAATTCCTTAACAACTTCAGAAATGGCTTTAAACATACTTCTGCTATTTCATACTCCATATTTACATGAAGAAAACTTTTGAGAATTGATAATCATGAAATCAGAATATTGACCAGTTCAGAAAAATTCAGAAGATGTGCTGTGTCCTTTAGTAGTAAATATTCACCAACATTTATTCCCTTATGTAAGAAATCACACTGATCTTATTAGTATTCAAATTTGCTTTCATGTATAAGTTTTCAAACTTGTCTCATGGATGGTAAAATTATATATATGTATACATATATATATATCTTGTTTTTAAATAATTTTATTATTTGTTAGTAGTAAATGTTTGATTTGGGTATATAATGCATACATATGCGTGTGGGATTTTATAAATATTTCTCAGGCCTAAAGCTGTCTTAGGTGGGAAAATTTTAAGGAGCCCTATGCTAGGAGGTACTACCCAAACTTATGCTTGTTTTGATAATATACTAATAGTATAATTTAAAATATGAGAGGTTTGACTTATGAGTTCATGTCACAGTGGGTTCCCAGGGCTTAGTGAATGATGTGAGAAGAGCAGAAAAGTAAGAATGTTTTCGACTTTAGCTCAGAAAACATTTTACAATTATATTGACTAAAACTTGAGATGAAGCCTTTCTTGCATATTATCATCATAGATAAAGTGAATGACTATTGTATTTTGCATGAAGTTACCATGGTTACCTTGCCATGTAACGAGTGACACAAATTCAATTTCCACAATTGTTGCTCTCATTTTTAATCATCTCACTGAGAAGAAGCAGAGTATCATTTTTGAAAAACTCTGCAGTATGATCTTTTATTTTAAATCTTTATAGAGCAGACTTTTTTTAATGACTAAAGATTAGTGTCATCAGAAATAGGGTAAAGAACGCCCTGAGAAACATAACATTTCAATGATGTAAGGCATTTGTGCTCATTCCCATGGTGATATTTTGTGTGGAGGTGGGGAGCTGGGGAGGAAAGGCCAAAATGTGAACATTGAGCCTTTAATTAAAGCAGTTCAGGGACTCTGCATTTTAGATCCATGTCCACACCTATCACGCTTCATGAAAGCATTCATTATTTAAATCTGTTTTCTAGTGTGTGTATGATCTTCTTATGGGGAAACTATTAATCAAATGAGACTGCATGAAAAGACTGTTTACACAGTGATAGCTTAAGCCATGTGAAATTGCTAATAATCAAGCATATTTTATACTGGCAAATATGTACTTTCAAACAGTCCAATATTGTGTTAGATACTATGCAAATTGCTATATTGACGATACATCCTCAAGGAGATACAAGACAAAGTTATAAAGAAAACAAGAAGGATCTAAAGATACAGAATTCTGCAGAGTACTTTACCATTTTCTATCATTTATTTTAATGAACATCTAAAGAGCCACAACTGAAAGATGTAAAATATTTAATTAAAGTGTAACAATGTAATTTAAAAAATACAGATTTAGGCATATTTAAGTATTTAACCCATTTATTATCTATTTTAATGTACTGTACATTATCACAATTTTGAATTATTAATAAAATTACCAATTTCTCATGATATAGCATATCAAGAGTTATATAGCTTTATTCCTTTCTGACATCCAACTTTCATCTTCTTTTCTGTCCTAGCTGAATTTTCTTCAGATATATGAAATACATATTTTTATATAATATGATAATTTAAATATCACAAATCCAAGCAAAACTATATAGTACATATAGTATATATATATATATATCTTATATATTGTTAAATGAAATTATTTGTATGTATATTTACTTATCTCCATATAATGAATTAGAATTGTTTCTCACACACACACACACACACACACACACATGCACACCTACTTCAGTCTTTGTAGTGAGCATATAATTACTATTTATTAGATAGAACATTGATTTATAGAGAACATTTTTAAAGAACATTTTTTAAGACTAAAATCAGAGCTTTCCTAAATTTTTATGTAATGTTCCACTATAATTTTGGGGTGTTGCCCTAACATGTTGGTTCTATACCACCTGACCTTGTGAGGAATTGGTTTGGTCTAACTTGAAAGGTATATATGTAATCATACCAATACTTCCATGTAATTTGGTATTCAATTCATCATCATCTTAGCAGGTACATATAGTAAGTATAAGCCAGTTTGCAGTGATTATATATTTTCCATTGAAAAATCACAAAAATAATACATGGCTAGACATTTTAGATGATTTCATCTAGCAATTTGATTTAAATATCTATTCCATACAGTTGAGTGTTCAAATATAATACAAATATATGATCAAGTTGCTTTAAAACATATTGTAGTTTGATTTCACGTGAACTTTTATGTACACATGCAGACTTAGACTCAACATCTATATAAAGTGAGTGGGGAGTGTAGCCTGGAAGCAGAAAGTTGTACTACTGCATATGGGATTTCTTAATGTGTTCTGAACTTCTCATTTTCTCTTGAGATCTCATAATATGAAACTATCTTTATACATTAAATTGACACTGTTAATAGACTGTTAAAATAATAGCAAGTTATGCTCTTTTAGGATTTGATGAGATGCTATTACTCGAATATGAAGTTTATTAATCAACATGGTTGTCTTTTGCATTTTGCCATCTGAAGGTCTCAATTAGATTAATGCCTTTTATTAGAGTCACATAAAATTTATACAAAGATAGTAAGGTACCACAAGCCTTTTCTGAGGTCAGATAGTAAATCTTCATGTGGCCATTTCTCCTGCTCGTGGAAGATCAATATTGTTCCTGCCATGGGTGGAATATTTGGAGGAACGCTAGAACACTGGCTGTAGCTTTTTCTGCCTTGAAGGACCAACTGCAAATTGTCATCCTTCTTTCCTAAGGTGGCAAAAACAATGTACAATGTGAGGTAAGCAAACTCAAGGACAGAGAGAAACCTCTGTCTTGATTCTTCACAGGGGATGTCCTTTGTTACGTGTGCAGTCAGGTATTACACCAGACAGAAGCAGTTGTTTGCGTGCCTTTTGAGGACAGTGATGATAACATTTAGAAATAACAAAAGAATAACGTGGTGTCGAAATAATTGAGAGAGTTACCAAGAAGATCTGATACACAAAACTTCTTAGAGCCACAAATCTAAAGCCATGGTATTTTTGACCAGGAAACCATCAGTTACTCAATGGGTCTTTGAGAAGAGAACAAATACGTTGTGTTTATGGAATTAAGGCAAACGTATTGCGCTTCAGATGCTGGGGAAATAGCTGACTTAGTGAAGAGCTTGTTGAACATGTGTGTGGACCTGGATTTGATCCTGAGCACCCATGTAAAAAGCTCAAGTGGTGGCCAGGGCTGTGATCCCAGTGCTGGAGAGGCAGAGACAAAAGGATCGCTGGCCCTTGCTGGCCAGTCAATCCAGTTGTGCTGGAGGTTCAGTGAGAGACCCTTTCTCCAAAGCTGAAATGTAAAGAGCATCAGGAAGACATCTCTGGACTCCACATGTGTCCACACATGCTCATCCGCGCACACAAGAACATACATACACACACTTAAAAGAAGGAGCATGCTTTATTTTTTGCAGGCCAAATTTTAAATGTGATCATTATTCATGGAAAACTTTCCTTCCTCTGTCTATTACTCTGAGGTTTTCTGAACCTCTTACCTAGATATGTATTTTCTATGCCTGCTTTCAAGGTTAGAAAGTTTCTATTAAAGTCTTAACTTACTTATTATGCTGATTAATTTCTGTGTTATGTCAAGCAAGGGAAAATTATTTTAAGAGGTATTCAGGAAATTGAATATATGCATATGGAACTCAGCCAAAGATTTCTACTAATAATGCTACTTACTGTGGCTGTTTATATTATAAGGAGTTTCTGAGAGTAAAATGCTTATTAGTGATATGAATGTTTTTGAAGTATCAGGTGCTGACTCTCTAACAGGCACTAGAATTCAGCAATACACATACTTTACTTCACTCTCAAGTTTCAAAACACTGTAAAGTATTACTTTATTTGAGAAATTTCTGTCTTCATCTGTGTTGGTAATACATAAAAATGTGTATGGGACACTTTTAAAGACAATCTGTCAAAAGTTTTCCAAGGAAATAACTGATCTGAATTCTAGATTTCATCAGGGGCTTTCAGAAAAGATATATAACATAAAGAAAAATAGTTAGAGTTAGGTGGATCTCGGTTCTAAGGCCAACAACTGACCTGAGATGACTGCTTTTGAATGTTTTGTAGCTAAATCGAATCATGGAATTATGTGAAGCATGTATCTCCCTCTTAATGAATATGTATTACCAGTATTACCTGAGTGTTCATGGGAGAGGAATATTATGGCAGGTTCAGTGAAGAAATTGAATTGGCTGAGCTGAAAGCTCATTCAAATGAATCGTACGAACATTGTATTTTTATATAGGAAATTGACAAACACACTTTTATGTTTTCACTGTTGAAGGGAAAGACAGTGAATTATTCCCCCTCCGTAGAGTCGTTTAGATTCAGCTCATGGAGGTGATGCCCTCAAATCACTGCTGTCTGACAGCGTTGGGCAGCGGATGTGAAGCACATAAGTGACCTTGATCTGGTGCTTGGAGACACGTGTGTATCACTGTAAACTGTCTTCTCTCCTCTGACCCAAGCATGTTCTGGCTGTTTAGCCATAGGGCAATTTGTTTCTTCTAGATTAAAATGTAATTTCTTATGTTTTCTGGAACCTGAAGGTGCAGAAAAACAAAATCAGATTCCACCTCAGGAATGTTAATAGCCACCCAACAGTACGCCTTTGTCTCTATAATTGCAAAAAGGAAGATGCTAGTCTAAAATGTTAAAATATTTGACAAGTGAGCACTTCATTTTGTGAACAAAATGTGAGTTGTGTTTGAGCCTTTTGCTCTATGAAAACACCTACCGAATGTCTCCCCATTCAGATTACACTGAGTCCATTGTAGATGCTAAAATTACCAGTCAAGTGGACGGAGTAATATAAAGTATTTGGTTATGGCTCTAAGGAAACATAGGTAGACATCACTAAGAAAGAATTTACCTTGGTTATATTTAGTCCTTAGAAGGCTTTCATATTACTTTTACCAAATTTATTTTAAACTGATAGATGGATAAATAAATACATATATTTTTTTATTTTTGTTATGTGTACCATATTATTGTTGATTCATTTATACACTTTATGTTTTAAGTAAAGCTAAACATTTGTATGTACAATTTGTGATAAAATTTCAGTGTCTTTTTCTTTACAAATTCTTAGAACATATGCTTAAGGATTTATATTAACATTAAGACTAGAATTGGCTGGTTTTAATAGGTTGTTAGAATCATCCTTAAATAAGTTCTGGGCCCCTCACTTGAAAGATCTGGTCCTCTTTGGGCTGTGACTCAATCCCCAGGTGCTCTTTATATCATGCTTATAATATTGTGCAGAATCCCTGTGAGGAGACGAGCTTGGCAGAGATACTATCTCTTTTTAAATGTCTGCTAAAAATCACCTTCACCTAAAATGTGCCAACATATCCATAAAGGAATTACATTACCACCTATGGTAATGATGGAAAAAAATCCAATTGTGCTCAGATTGTTTACAGAATTCTTGAGGCCCATCACACTTTTAAGATCTTCACCCAATATGTTGCTGTTCTGTCAATAGAAGGTATGCTGTGTCGTGTCATGCATGCTGTGTCGTGTCATACTTTAGTTCCTTGAGTAAATCTGGATAAGATGATCTTAAATAGTTCAGTCTAATGATCTTGACATACAGAAAATACTGTCATATTTAATAATATGAGAGCATCTGAGACAAGCCAATGCATCTATCCATTTCCAAAGAGTCCCCAAACCCAATGGCTAAATTGCTTAAGGCCTCACTTGCTATAGTTTTTGGTTTGATTGTATTTCATTTAAGCACACAAAAACATTTTTTTAAATTTCTTCTGTGATCCCCTCATTCATTTAAGTCTGCTATACTAATATTATTTAAAATTAGGTATAATGTAATACATATTAATTTTTAATGTAATAATCAATAAAGATTGTCATATAAGCAAAATCTATATTGGATGTGGGCTACCTAATTAGCTCAGATCAGGGAAAGGAATTCAGCATCTTGGAGAGATCCTACACCTCACACCCCTGCAAGCCATCCTTGGGCAGAATTATTTATATTTAACTCTTCTGCTGAACTGGGTGGGGGAGGTTGTGGGCAATTGCCAGGTCTGTCTCACAGGCCACTGCCATACTTTCATACATTTTCAGCATCTGTATCACTTTGAACACTTGCAATTCCTTTTGAGTCTGGGTGTAGAACTCATGGTGTCCATCACTGCTCTCTTCGATAATCAGTTGATCCTCTGGCTAGCCTCCTTCAGCCAAAGCAGGCGAGAACTGGTGTTTGGCTTGTCTCTGGTTATTATGAATAATGTTAAAGATAATTTTTCCAAAGCACAGGTAAGAATACTTGTAGATGAAATTCTCAACGGTCTTATTAAATAAGAAACACAGAGCCAAATGCAGAGTTAAAAGCCCAGAGATCAGAGCAGTAACCACCTTATCTTACCACTCCCTGCTGTCCTTCCCCTGAGAGAAAGACCTTCTTCCTGTGTCCTGTCTTTTTATTGCCTTTCTGTTCTGCCTTCTCATTGGCTCTAAACCCAACCACATGATTTCCTCAACACTGCCTGTCTATATAGACCTTCAGGTCTCTATAGTTGGTATTGGAATTAAAAGTTCAGGTCACCTTGCTTTGGCTGTGTCCTTGACCACAGAGACTCTGCCTTCCATGTGATCGATTAAGGGTGTGTGCTACCACTGCTTGACTCCTGCTTATGGCTCGTTGTGACTTCTGATCTCCAGGCAACTTTATTAACATACAAATAAAATCACATTTCACCACAAATACAATATCACCATAAATGCTTTTCTTATATCTTTGTACCTTCATCCTCATTATACTGTAGAAAGAAAAGAAATGGGTAGGGAAAGATTGAAATGTAGCAAAATACCATCATCTGAGTCTGAGGCTCATCGGATTTAGTAATTAATCCATTGGCCTTTCAGGAACACTTTAGAGCAGTGGCTCTCAATCTGTGGGTCATGGATCACCATTGGAAAACACAGGTATTTACATTATAATTCATAACAGTAGCAAAATTGCAGTTATGAAGTAGCAATAAAAATAATTGTATAGTTGAACGTCACCATATGAGGAACTGTATTAAATGCATTAAAGGGTCACAGTGTTAGGAAGGTTGAGAACCCCTGCTCTAGAGCAACTGTGCTTTATACAGACCTCAAAGTTCATTGGTATGTGTGTTACCCTCACAGTCCACTTATAAATCAAATTAACTACAAGACATACTTTCAGAGTAATCTATCTTCTTTATGAAATACTAAATATGATGTGAAATGAATCAGGTTATAGCACAGTGCCTGCCTTTAAGAAGCAAACAACCATGATAATGTTCATCAATGACTAGATAAACATACAAAACAGAAAGTGAGTGTGGTAGCATGTGCCTATAATTCTAGCAGCATGGAGGCTGAAACAGTAGGTTAACAAGTATGAGGTGAGCCTAGACTACGTAACAAGTTTCAGGATAGCTTTAGCTAAATATTGAAACTTGTCTTTAAAAATGAGACCAATTATCTTTTAAGTTTTCACTTAGTACTTATGAGTATAGGTAGAGCAGAGAATAACTATTATGTTATACTTCAATATTCAAAACAGGTTTAATGAGAGCCATAGGATGGATGAGAAACCATCTGTCTTTAAGTTAGAGGAAATAACGCATAATGCATGGGCACATAACACATTGAAATCCCTCTTAGGCTTTTTATTATTATTATTATTATTATTATTATTATTATTATTATTATTATTATTATTTACTTAGCTTGCTTATTGTGGAACCAGTCCTGAGGGAGTCTGCTGAGAAAAGCATTGTATTAAGTCATAGATCTGTCAATTTTAGGGCTGTGTGTTTTCTTCCCAACCACGTATTTAAACAGAGAAAGGAAAATTCAACTTACGAAAAAGTAAAGCATTTCAATAAACCTCAACTAAAGCAACAAGAGCAGAATTCATATAAAATGCACTTTGTCATTTTATGTTAAGTAATAGGCTTAAAGGATATGTTATAATGAGATTTACTGCCAGAATAATGAAGTGCAAGTTTACATGTCTGAATTATAAAGCAAGGATTTACAAAAAAATGAAAGCTATCATTACTGTGGTTGTAAATCATTGCTTAGCTATAATTTTCCAATGTAAGTCGATGCGTGATTACTATTTTCTTTCCTGAAGATAATAAAGTTGACCATCATTAGGCATTATTTGACGCCCCACCCACACCTAAATAGAGAAAGAAATATAAACACTGTTACAAAGGGATAGTCTTTTATAGTGGTTTCAGGTTATTTATAGCAGGCGGTGTGTGTTTTTAATTACAATGTTTTCAATTGTGTTCCTCATTAAACATATTGTATTTTGTTCATCATTCGAAATATTTACCGAATTGAATTAGAGGCCAGCCTACCAACTCACAATGGTCCTGCCTCAGCCTGCTGAGTACTGGGATTGCAAGCACACACTGCCGTGATTGATGTCAGGTTTTTGTTGTGGTTCTGGTGGTTTATTTTCTTCTTCCTCTTTTCCCCCCCTCTATTCTTGGTGCTAGGTATCAAACCCAGAGCTGAACACACGCTAGACAAAGCACTGTACCACGGAACTGCATTCCCAAGAAGGGAGAGGAGGTCTCATTTTTAAGAGGAGACTGAAGTGGATGTAGCACTTGGTGAATGAGGAATGATCCTGGGAACTGCAGGTGTCTGCCGCTGCAAAGCAGATGGTTTTGATTGAGGGCCAGGGATTGGGAGGAAGTAAATAAGAAGGAAACACAACAGGGAAGACTTGAATATGCTTCACTTTGCCTAAAATATAACCCTGTTCCAATACTTCCTTTACTTTTTGATCAAAGTGGAACATGTTCTCTGAATTCATATTGTCAAAGAAATGGCAGCCTGTACTGGGATCAAAAGTGTGCTTTCGGGAAAGAGGTGTGGTTCTGAAGTAGATGTCGCATGTAGTGCAGCCCATTATATCTCTCATCTGTAAATTCAGGATAATGATATTTCCATAGGTTTAGGGTGGAGATTAAGGAAGACAGTGTTTGCAGAGCACCTGGTATGATCTTTCCACATAATAGACTCTGAATAAATGTTAGTTCCTATGAGAAACTCTTTTTTCCTTGCTAACATCCATGAGCCCTATGTTTAACCTAATACTCGTCCGAGGAATAAAATCTTATTTGTGCTAAAATTAATCCAATTAAAAAGCTGCCCACTCCCTATCTTTTTATAATGAGTCCTCATAGCTAAGAGATTGGTTTCACTTATAAAATTGATTTGCTATTTGAAAAAAAAATTGAAATATATGTCAGTAGGAGAATTACTGGGATATTTACTGTCTCCTCATTTTCCACTGTGGATATTGTGAAGGCTGGTAAATGGATTATACACTCTAAATGTCAACCAAGAAAGAATTTCAAGGAAAGTGCAGGAAAGCCTCTGAGGTTGTTTATAGTGAAATGGAATATATTCATGTGTCAAAGGACCAGCCCCCCAAATCCAAAAGAATAGCAAAAGTATCAAGGCCCTGAGTTATCAAGAGAATCAGAGGCCATTCAAAGTGCAGTTTGTGGTAGGAGAGGGGTGCACAGGTATAACCTCAGTATAGCAAAGTCCTGTCTCTAAGGAACAATGAAAAGGGACATGTTGCCTTTGCAAGTGATGTCCTAAGTGTGGAAAGGTCATGCTTGGCAATGTTAGCTCCACTTGGGTCCTGACTATCAGCTCAGGACTTTATAACTAAAACTCAACAGTCACATTCAAGAAACATACTTTGTTAAGCCAACCTCTGCAGTGGCAAGAGCATGCTTTGGAAAGACTCCCAAAATTAATTTTGTCAGCCAAGGAAGAGCATAGAAAGAGCAAGTGTTTTCTCAGCATAGAAACCATCTTTGTACAATGAGTAAGTATACAAAATATGCATTAAAGTGTACTATGTTCCAAATGATTTAGAGCAAAGGAGACTTATGAGATAATGAGATTTCACATACGTACATCTGGGAAGTGTCTGATAATTGATTATTTATTGCTGGTATACATAATGAAACCATAGGCAGAGATAAAATTGGACAATTCTTTTTTATTCTTGAATGTTTTTTCTTGATCTTTGAAACTAAAACCTGCTAGTTGAACAGTTTGATGCAGAAAGTAAGGTTTTAAATTTTTAAATTTTCTTTCATTCTTCTTCACGATATTAGAGTAGAAAAGATAACATTAAAGTTTTCTGTGAGAAAACTATTTGTCAAATCATCATCATCTGAGAATATCTTCATTGACTATATCTTTTCCTGCACTTGAAATTTTATTAGTAGTTCTTCAATTAAAATTGTATGTAAATGCAATCAAATCACAGGAAATGAGTTTCAGGCAAGTTTCATAAGAGTAAGCAGGAAAACAGGTCTTTTGTCATTGTGAGAATTTTTATACCAGCTATATTGTGAAAAAATGGTACATTAGTTTACTGAGGTTGCTCATTTTGAAAAGGAAAAGCTAGCAACATCTCCACTACAAAAGAAAAAAAATCATTACGTCCCAGTTCTGACTGAAGAGGAATCTGAAATGGAATGCTAACAGTGTCCATGGGGGCATGAGGCTTCTCACAACTGCAGGGCACTGCCTTGTGGCCCTCAAGCCTAAACTTTCCTGACATTAAGTTGCATCATTTCCAATCCTGAATCACCCAGCATTCTTTCTGTGGGTTTTCATATTCATTTCCCTCTCTATGTATACATGTTTTTCGTTGTGTAAAGATGTCAGCTTTTTGTAAGAGTAATGAGTATACTCCACAGTGATCATATTTGAATTTGATTATCTCTATGGAGACCATGATGCAAATAGTGTCACATAATTAATATGGTTTGCAATTTCATTGTATGTATGTATGTATGTATGCAGGGGTAGGTATGAATATTCATATTGATATGTATGTGCACATGCAGAGGCCAGAGGTCAGCTTTGGTATCATTCCTATAGAGCTGTCCATCTTCTTCAGTAAGATGGGGCCTAAGGTTTCCTAATTTGGCTAGCCTAGCTGCCCAGCTAGATCCATGCTGTGTGGACTCTCCTGTTGGTGCTCCTGCCCACAAGGCTGGGCTTATAGTCCCCGACTATAGCCTCTAGCTTGTTTTTATTTACTTATTTACTTATGCACTTTTGTGAGTTCTGGGATGAAACACAAGCCCTTAATCTTGCACAGATAGCCTACCAACCACACCAAGGTCATTTAACATTTCTTCCACAAAGCTCCCTCATTTGTAGAATTATAGCCATCGAGGCAAGTAGAGCAGCATGGTGATCTATTGCTATTTCCTCCAGACTTATTAGGTGTTCTTGGTTGTGGTAGTAATTTAATCTCCTTTGAACCTTGGGTCTTTGAGTGATGAAATATTTCTTGCAGGCACAGGTCTATCACATCATTGTTGGAACCATGTTTGCTGTGCATCTATTGCGAGCCAATTATTTCAACAGATTTTTTTATAAAAAGGGGAAGATACGTGAAATGAATACGCATGTAACTAAGGCCATAGGCTGTTTGCACACACAGATGCTATGTGTGGTTCACTCACTAAGATTCCATGGTTCACTCGCTAAGATTCTAGAGTACAAAGAAGTATCACCAAGGTGCACACAACCCTGGGGGTGAAGCACAGTGGAATAACACTAGTATACAGTGCAGAATGTTCTTGGTTCAGTCCATAACACTGAGTTAAGGAAATAAGATGATAAAAAAGAAGTGAATATTTAAGCCTGCAGTAAGAGAGCATGCTGATCATGTAGAGGACCCAAGGTTGATTCTCACTACATATGTCAGGTGCCTGTAATGCCAGCTCTAAAGGATCCAGCCCCTCTGGCCTTTATAGACATCTGCCCATAACCATGTGCATACAGTCAGTCTCACACACACACACACACACACACACACACACACACACACACACACACTTAATCAAATAGTGCCCTGAAAACATACATAATAATGACTGGAGTTAGTATGGCAGTGTAAACAAGGGTGGGTTTGTGGGGCTTGGCACAGATGTTATTGGGCACCTGTAGTGGGTCAGTTATCAAGCTGATTTGATGAGGTTGGTGAGCAGATTGTTGTCTGATTATATTCTCACTATGAGACTCCAGGGAAAGTTTTCAGCCAAAATATTGACTAAGAACAAAATATCATTTTCTACAAAGAAATCCTAGACTTGCTTTGTTACCCATATTGTATATTGTAATTGATCAAAAGGGGGAATTATGTGTGGATGATACACTGCATATTTGGCATGGTTTCCTTATATTTCTTTAAAAGAATGTATGCTTTGTTTAAATAGACTGAGGTAGATGAGATTTTTTTCTTTCCTTTGCAATTTCATGTGGCTGCTCTAGGAAAGTAAATTATACTGTGATGAAAAAAGTAAGTAATTGCTCCTTGTGCTTAATTGATTTTTTTATAGAAATTACAATGCAGATTTGATTAAAGGAAGACAGCACATTACCTATGGTTGGTTCATGAGACACATAACAGTTTGAAAGTGTGCCACCCAGCACAGAAATTATACCGTCATTTTGCCTGAATGTGTTGAGTGGGAGATATTTAGAATTCTTTATGACTTATAAACACCACAGAATGTTTTCCCCCTCTCTAAAGCAGTCTGATAGGGATACCTATTTCATAGTCATAACATGTCCTGACTGTTAAAGTAGAGAAGCCTTTTGTGCGAGAAGTAACTAATGGTGTATTTTAAATAAGAAAGAGGATGTGAATTTGATGGTGACAGATGATGTACCTTGAAGCAAGGTCAGCGCTGAAGTTTGCTAGTTAGGCCCTGTTTGTATGAGATGTAGCAAAGCACTCTGAATGGGGAGGAAGAAGCCTATTAAAAAAAGAGTTTGATCTTCATTCTTGTTTTACTTGAAGGCTCTGCTTTTTTGACCCTGATATTTTGGGATGGTTTGTTCTTTGCTGTGGTAGGCTGTACTGTGGATTAGCAGCATGCCTGTTTCTCACCCATTATATATCAGACAGCGAAGCCTTCCCATGAGTTGACAACTAACAATGTGTATAGACAAGTGTCAAGTGTACCACGGGGTTCATTATCGCCTCTGAGTGGGGACCTTAGCTTGTATCCTCACAATAAAACTGCTGCAGTTTGTTGACCAAAACAGTTGGAGAATCACGCAGGACATCCTGCTAGATGAATGGTCTTAGATAATTCATTCTGCTGCTACACTCAAGGTCTTTTCTGGGCTCGGCTTTGCATTGTACTCCTTTCTGAAGCCTAAGGAGCTTGTTTTCCTCATATTCAATGGCTCACCACACCCAGTAAAATGCTTTTGGTGTTCATCTGCTTTTGACCTTCCAAGACTTGTGAGAGGCCAGAAAGTCTCGTCAACTGTTTCCTCCTTTATTTCTTAAAAATCAATAAATGAAAGCCTTACATCTAATTGTATTTGAAAGATTTTCTGGTAATTTCTGGTGGGGGTCGGGGGAGAAGGATCAAATCCAGAGGGGATGTTATAAATGTTTTCAGAGTTCATTCAAGCTTTTAGAGTGGTCATTTTTGATTATTGAAATTTCTACTAATGTTGGAGTGTGGCCAAATGGGAAACATAAAAGTCAGCTTTCTCCTTTACTTTCATTGAAGGCAAGATGGGGGTCTTTTTTCAACGATAGCTTTTGTTCCCCTCACTAAGCATGGAGATGACTCAGCAGAGGAATGGCGGGTCTTAGCTCAGTGGACATAATGGATCCTTGGTGGCCACCTAACTGAGGCTTGTTTGTAAGTCTTCAATCTCCTCTGGGGACATGGTGTCTCTGGACACTTCCATACCACTGACAATTATGCACTTATGCTCATATCATTAGCTGTTAGGAACTTTCCTTAAGCATCACTCCTAAGAAATTTGGTTTTGTTACTTTCAACAAAATGTCTTCAGCTCAAATGTATATAAGACTCTGAAGAAACCTTCCTTTTCTTCTGAAAAAAATTTCCATCATCCTGAAAAGGTGAGTCAACATCCTATAATTTAAATGTACTGGAGAAAACTCTCTTAAAGCTGATGCCAGTGTTTAATTCCCCTTCCTCTCTGGAGTGCTTACTGAAGCAACGAGTACTTGGTAGACCCTCAGTGAATTTGGGGTAGTTGCTGGGCAAAGCTAGTACCAGGGGTAGTATGACTCACATCTTAATTCTGTTTGTAGCTTATATTATTATGGACAAATTGCCTACACCCCCCCCCATTTTATTTATTTGTTTGTTTGTTTGTTTGTTTGTTTTGAGTTTTTGAGACAGGGTCTCTCTGTGTAGTTTTGGTACCTGTCTTGGAGCTCGCTCTGTAGACCAGGCTGGCCTCAAACTCACAGAGATCTTTCTGGCTCTGCCTCCCAAATGCTGGGATTAAAGGCATGCACCAATACCACCCCGCCTCCTCCATTTTAGTTTATTTAAAATGAGCATCTACTGTTGAGAAGCTTAAATCAATGATAGCTTCTGTAAAGGAGATGACAGTGTTTTCATCAAATTTAATACTTACTTTACATTATCTTCTTATGTTAAGTCACTTTTCACTAACTGATGAGGCTTGTCATTAAAAGCCTGCCATCAGTATAAATGAAGGCTTTATTCTTACTTTTTAATTAATGTTGGGATTATTTCAGGAAATTTATTTTTATGCAGACCAAAATTTTCTCTGTTCACATATCCAACCATGACCAATGTCTCTCCTTCCCATTTTTAATGTTAGAGAAACAAAGTTTCATCCATGGTATTAACAAACAACTGAAAATAAAACCACAATGGTATCACACTGTAGATGGCATATTTTAACTCCTTTAGTCTGGTAGTCAGTCATCCCTGGATTGGTCTCATGTCTCTGGTTGGGCAGCAGAGAGAGGTTCATATCTAAGTAGACACAAGCTCTGCATCATAGATTGAGAATTTTATAAATAAAATGAGTGATTAAATGAAAATGATACAGTCTTGATTATTTTCCTTATATCACTCACTTAATGATACTGCCATAATAGTGGAAGCTTTTGTTCAAATTATTTACTTTATACTTGTACTCCACCATTCCAAAATTTTATTTTCTCACATATCAATCTAGTTTTACATAAATATCCAGAGAAATCACCTGTCACCTGATGTCACAAAGCTAATTCATTTCCAAGACCCTGATTATTGTTTCTCCAATATAATTTGTTTCAAGTGGAGTCTGGACTAATGTATTTCTTATAAATTTTTTTCTTTCCACTATATGCTTTTCTGTTCTTCTTTATTATTCATAATTGCCAACTCATATCTGAGCTGCAATAACACTCATCCTCTGTAGCACATTGTAAACCTGTGTGGCCCTAACACAGAAATGTATGCTTCTAGAATCTAGAGGTTCCTGTGATTTGGATTGACAGATAGGACATAGGCCTTTCAGTTTCAAACATCCATAGAAGTTACAATTTGGCACAAAAGGCATGGTGTTAAAAGGCATTACCTTTTACCATCCACACAAATGGTATTCACTGATGAAGGTCTTGATATATTCAGATATTCCCTACCTTCCTATGTTCTGGGGAACACACTGGGGATAGAAAATTGAACTGGACAGAAATTGAACTCATTCTTGAGCTATCTGTCAGTTGTATCTCCAGTGGTCTATGCTGTACATTTGGTACACCAAGGACTGAATGGAAGGGAAAAGCTCAAAGTGAGAGAATCTGGGTGAGGTTAGTCCACATGCATCCTTTGAAAGCCCAGTGAGCAGGTGATGATGTGTCTGTAACATCCTATTATGACCAACACTGAGAAACCTACTCATTACTTCCCTGGACTGGAAGCCCACAACTTGCTTATAGGGTTAAGAGCCCTGCTTCTATTCAGAGGTAAATCTAAGATTTTTGTTTGGTTGGTTCTTTTCTTTGTTTGGGGGTTGCTTTCGGGGTTTTGTTTGTTTGTTTTTGAGTAGCAAGTAATTTGGAATCTACTTAGCATTTTGACTGTGTCTGTCCACAAGGGAATTCCAACAGCTTCCAACTACACTGTTAGTAAAATGGTTACATTTACACTGAGTACAACATCAGCATGACCAAGCTTTTGATCTTGTTCCATACACTGTGCATATCATTCTCATTCTGGTCACATTTTCTACTGAAAGTATTAACACCTCAAATTCAATTTCATTTACTGTTTCTCTCTTTTCTATGTTGAGATTTTATTTTATTTTATTATTATTATTATTATTTTTTTTTTTTTTGGTTTTTCGAGACAGGGTTTCTCTGTGTAGCTTTGCGCCTTTCCTGGAACTCACTTGTTAGCCCAGGCTGGCCTCGAACTCACAGAGATCCGCCTGGCTCTGCCTCCCGAGTGCTGGGATTAAAGGCGTGCGCCATCACCGCCCGGCTGAGATTTTATTTTTATAGGGAAACACATACATATACATACATACATACATACATACATACATACATATGTACATACATGAACACACATGCATGTATCCAGAAACTTCAAAATAAATATTAACTATTTTGGTAACAAAAACCAAATGAGTTTCTTTTATTGGATACTATGGTGAACCCTTGAAGTTGTATCTAACATTTTGGTGGTTTTAATTTGTACAGAAGAATGTGAGTCAAAGGCAACTGTGATGCTTGGAATACAAGATCTAGAAAGGAAATGCTCAAGGGAAAGGAGGCCTCAAGTGATATAAGAGATGGTCAGCTCCATAAAATCATGAAAGCTACTTCAATTCTAAATATTTCAGAGTCCCCATGGAATACAATAGAAGTCCCCAGGGAGAGCAAATGAATTTTATAAAAGAAAGGGACTTTTGTGAACTCAGCCTTATAATTAGGATACCAAGGTAGTGGCAGACCCTGCGTTGTGCTTTTGAAGTGAGGTGAATTAAGCTAAATTCAGACATACGTCTCTTTGTGGGAGCTGTCTAGGCTGATGCTGCATGAGAAGCCAAGGGCCAGGTTAACAGAAATAGAAGAGGTCAGTGTGTCAGCCAGGCAACACTGATACTGATAACCAGGGGGGAAAAAGGCTTATTCAGCTTTCTTTATCAAAAGGCAAAAGCACTCTCTTCTCTTTAATGCTGGAATTTGGAATGCGTAGGACCTAAGGGATTCCAAACTAGAAGCAGCAAGTGCTGGATGCTCATAAATGCTCACCATCTTCCCTCTACTGGTAATGTACACATTGGGTTTCTATAATGGTGTATCTCGGGCAAATACCAAATTTCTCCCTCAATTACCCTATGTATCCCTTCTTTTAGAAAACACTGGCTTTTTATTCCTAATTGCATTCCTTGGCTTCAGTTCTGAATGATCTGGTTTACTCAGTCTTCTCTACATAGTCCCTAAAAACCAATGCCTGTTTGTTCAGTCTGTATGCGAGGCCGCCATTCATTTGGCATTGCCGCCCACTGTCCTAGAAAGGCGCTGCTGTTATTTTCAGCTTTATTTCAGCATCGGTATTATTTATTTTAGAGTGTTCTCTCCAACTGTAGCGTGAAGCAATATTTTAATTTCATTGTCAAAGATGAAAGACGTAGGAGTTAGTTACAGTTGTGATTGCCCTGGAGCTGAGATTGAATAGACCCGGAATCTATTTAAACTCACATTGTACTTGAAAGATGAGGCTTCAATGAATCTTTGTTAAGCCATATCATTTCATGGTTGCATTTAATAAAAGGATGCCTCTTTGGATATTGCAGGCATGTTGTATTTGCCTTTTTCTTGTTGTTTGTATGTGAAAGAAACCCATGAAGTGGGTTTTGAGTCCTAGCAGTAAGTAGATACAGTGGTGTCTCTCTGCCTCTATATAGAGCATGTGAAAAATATATATGCAAGTTATGAAAGTGTAATTAAAACCTGCAGGCATTGGGCCAAGTATGAAATTCATTACAATACTCTTATTTAACCCACAGACCTTACAGAAGTTATCCCTTCCCCTTTATCTTCCCAACCATTCCTTCTCCCCTGTGTTCCTGCTTGTACCACTTTTCCCATCTCTCCATCTCCTGGTTATCCGAAGAATCTGGGGCAGCACCCGAAGTGAGAAACTTTATGTAATCACTTAAGACTTTAGATACACTTACATTCTTGCTGATATGACACTGGCTAATTAACTCATCTGATTTCCTCTGCTCTTGTTTATTGGTGTTATAGATTGCAATAATGCTTTATTCGTTTTTGTTTCCCAAGGTTTTGTTGTGGATGTACTACGCTTACCACAGTGTCTTTGAATATGTATCTTATTCTCATAAGTGTCCCTATTTCTAATTTGAGGAGCCCTTCAGGGGTTTCTTGTTCTCTCTAGGCTTCTCTCTTTTGCCTCTTCTCTCTCTCTCTCTCTCTCTCTCTCTCTCTCTCTCTCTCTCTCTCTCTCTCTCTCTCTCTCACACACACACACACACACACACACACTTTCTCAGTAATGGGTGTTTCAGAAGCAAAAGTTTGTGGTGTTGTGTTGTGATGAGGTGCCTTGGAACTGCACACTTTGCCGTTATCTGCTCTTGAAACATATGAAGAACTTTCAGCGGAACTATTATGTGGCACTGTCAAGGGAAAGCTCTCGGAATGCCATGATGTCTATGAGATAAAAGATGTGAGGTACAAAGCGATAACGAATTTACCCATATTTTGAAATACCAAGCATTTTGGGGTCTTGGACTCTTCGGCTGTTCACTATTTACATCTTTCAATGGTGCTTTCGTCTTCCACATGACAGTCAATCCTGATGACATGCCATGAAACGGAGAGATCACCATTTCCAAATGAGAGATTTGGGGTTTCTGGAATCAAAGAGTCTCAGATTAGGTGGCCAGTACCGAAAGTAGCACTCAGTCCCCTTCCTCACAAACATCCTTACTAGGAAACTCATGAATAATTTCTACCACATTGTGGTTCCTGGCCTTGGGGAGGCTTGGTATAAAGTTTTGCCTTTCTTTTTTTTTTTTTTTACTTTAGTAAATATTTTAACCTGATTTCCTCTAGAATAGTGGTAAGGGGAAAATATTCTACTTCAGCATTAGTAGTTTGCTGGAGACACACTGAAGTGAGTGCCAGGGGTACTGCAAGGATAGTTGGAATCTGATCCCAGCAATTAGAGAATGCAGCAGTCTTCTTCATACAGATCTCCACAGAGGGAGAAGCACTGTTTCTCTTGACGACTCTTTCTGGTTTTATGATGACAACTGCCCTGTCTTTGTAATTTCCACAGATGTTTTCCCAGTGGTGAAGTTGATAATGTCTAAGTGACCGAGCTGCCTATAGCTGAAAATGCATCATCTCTGTGCACAGTACTTGCTGCTCTGAGAGGGAAGGGCCACTGTCGCCTTTAATTAAAAGCACCACACTTAGACAAATGAAGACATCTCCAGCCCCAGTGTGATTTTAGCCCTGCATCCTTTCACGGTGCTGCCTTTAGGCAAATTGATCCAGCTAATTTGAGGGAAGGTTGGTTTACCATTTGTAATTCTTACGCAGACAATAATGAGTGTGATTAAAATACAATAGCGTCTCAATGTTAAAATCACAGGTGCAACACACAAACGTACCAGATAGAGGAGACTGCCTCACAAACTTTGTCACTCCATCTCCACGAAAACACACAGCCCATTGCTTCCAGTAGAAACCGGAAACTGTTTTTCAGTGTGGATGTGTGTGGTGATCTACTTGCCAGTTCCTGAATAAGGACTCTCTCAATACTATCATCTCACTTGCCTTCAACTTGATGGGATTCAAATTGAAGTAAAGGAAAGATCATGACTCTTCATATGTTCTGCTTGTGACACTCTGGCCAAAGATCCAGCCCCATGCTGGCAGGTGTTGAATCAAATTACATTGAGCCTTTTTTGTTTCTTTGTTTATGGGTAGGTGTGAGTCGAGTGAGTCGAATGAAGCCATTTATAGACTGGCATTTCAGCTGAGCCAATCTGTTATAAAGGTGAATGAAAACAGGTTTCATGCTGTCATTTAAAAAGATAAGCCCTCTTCATTTAACTACGGCATCTTGCCACACTTCCTGTGTTACAGGGATGGCTCTAATTATGTGTCTAAATAGTTCCTTGGTATCACAGCCTATGATGATGAGATATTCCTCTCTTACATATAAATTCCGGTTTTTCTCGTTCCTTTTCCAAACCTTCTTAGGTTCCTAACACCACCACCACCACCACCACCAAAGACTTCTTGGGGTTGTTGTCTTTCTATTCTTCCCTCCCTGACATCTCTTCTTCCTCAGAGGCCCCTTGTTTGACAGTTCCAGAACTCAGATGACAGGAAAATTAGAACTGATGCCAAAGGATCATGGCCATTCTCCCACACTAGGAAGCAAGGTGCACAGAAACAGGTGTTGAGATACAGCCTCCAGGAATGAGAGATGGAAGCACTCAGAAGACTCTTGGCTGATCTTAGCAGAGCTCATCACTGAAGTCCTCTCCTTTGCATGGAGCTCTCTTCTGTACTGTCCCTCTTGACTCCTGCAAAGCTGCACTCAGGAGCCACCTCCTTGCTCCCCTCCCCCCTCAGAGCAGATGCATATTCTAGATCTTGTTTGACTTGTTAATACAATTTTTTTTTTTTTTTTTAGATTTCATTTTTCTGGTCTGTTTTGTTTCACTTCTGGTTTTTGTTTGTTTGTTTGTTTGGGTTTATTGGTTTTGTTTGTTTGTTTGTTTGCTTGGGACAGGATTTCTCTGTGTAGCTTTGGTGCCTGTCCTGGATCTCCCTCTGTAGACCAGGCTGGCCTTGAACTCCCAGAGATCCACCTGGTTCTGCCTCCCAATTGCTCGGATTAAAGGTGTGTACCACCATTGCCCAGCCTTACTTCTGTTTTGAGACAGGGTCTCTCTACCTAGCCCTGGCTGTCTGGAAACTCACTATGTAGACCAGACTGGCCTGGAACTCACAGGAATCCATCTGTCTCTGTCTGACTAATGCAGGAATTGAAAGCATGTGCCACTGTGCCCAACACCAGATTTCACTTCTTTAGATGAAGGCTCTGCATTTAGTTAGCTGAGACTAGTCAGAATCAGTAGTACAAAAGGGAGGCTTTAACAATAGAAAGTTATTGTCCCATTGGCCTGGAGGATGGTTGTATAGGATCAAGATGCAAGGCCTCTTTTTCCAGCTTGCAGGTGCCTGCTTCTTGCTGTGTCTTCACTTGGCATCACTCCGGAATGCTGTGGAAGGAAAGCTCCAGTTCTCCCCCTGTCCTTAGGACACATCCCTGTGCTTCTAGGAACCATGACATCATTGGACCTCAACTATCACCTGAAAAGCTCTCCCACTAAATGCAGTCACACTTGGGCTAGTACTCTTGCATGTGCATGTGGATTTGATAATGACATATCTCAGCCTGTTACTGCTTCCCATGTCTGTCTATCCCTCTTGTATATTCCAATAGGGAAGCTCTTACAGGCACACAGTTCTCCCATCACTATTCATCTGTACCGTGCCTTGCCATTACCCTCACTTGGATCCAGGACCTCATTGTGCACCCTGGGTACCATTCCATTAGTTCCTTCATTTTCCTTGTACCTGTAATCGTGACATCACTCCATCCTTAACAAGTCTGTCCCAAAGGCAGATATGATTTTTGTCACAATGGACCCTAAACCCTTGAAATGCTTTTACATTATTTACAGGTTAAGTCTTAAGTATCCTAATATTGCCCATGACCTGCCACAATCTCTTCCCCAGGACTTCTGAAGCGAGTCTCCTTTTCTACTACTACACCCACTCTTCAAGTTTCACTTTTAGTAATTCTGAGTTGCTGGGCTTTTCCAGACTCACACTTTCATGCTGCTCTTTCTTCTGTGTGGAGCTCCTCCACATTCCTCTCCCCCAGAAGCACTCCTATGTATCACTTGTTTCCACTGCATCCCCCTTGCTCCCAGGAAACAGCATGCACATTTATGACCTAGTATTTATGATGCTATAGTAAAATTGTAACAAAAAGTGAAGTTCCTCAGGGGCACAGTCCATTTATGATTTACTTTATGTCTCTCGCACCAAGGACAGTGCTGGATAAATGGCTAGAAGCACAGTAGTATATTTGAGAAACATTCGATCAATATCTCCACCTCTGCTTCATTTTTAGTCTTTCCTTCTGTGTCCCTCTCCTTCTCCCCTCCCTCCCCTCTCTCACACATATATACGTACATACACTGGCACTCACACATGCAAGCATACATACAGGCATAATCTCATACATCCCTCTCTCATACATACATACATACATACATAGACATACCCACACTTACCCATGCATGCACACATACAGACATAATGTCATCCACCCCTCTTTCACACATATATACTTATACACACCAGCACTCACTCACACATGCATGTACACATACAGTCATAGTCTCATAATATTATTGCATCTCATTTTACTAGAGCCTTTCCCCTACAGATTCAGGATTTCAGGTTTCAGTAGGAGCTGACTAGGCACTGACTCTTTGGAGCTTTGAACATGTGCTGCTCATGCCTTTAAATAGGGGCCAGGATGCAGGTTTGAGACTAAGGAACAGAACATATTTATTACAGCTTCTCTGCCTGGTTGAATTGGAAACAACTGCATTGATTATAATAGCTGCATTAATCCTGTAATTCCTGTCAACGGATAAACAAAGTGAAGGGATATGAATATGCCTGTGGGGAGCTGGTGTTTCAACATGAGTTATTCCCACTCATGGAGAAGTATCACCATATTTGTTGGTGAAGAACAATAGATTTGTGTGTGTGTGTGTGTGTGTGTGTGTGTGTGTGTGTGTGTGTGTGTAATGATTTATGAAGCAAGTGTGTTGGAAAGAAAATTATTCTGGGTAGCAATTCTCAGCAAACAGTGGCTACAGAGTAAAATTCTTTACAGGTAGAGAATGCTGTCAAAATGTGTCTTGTGCCATCTATTTCCCCCATTAGATTTGTTGCCAACACCTTCAATATATGTGGAGATTCAGAGAAGGAGAGCATTTAGGTTAAAATAAAAAGAATAGCATTATCTATCATTCTGTTTTATTCTCCAACAATATTGCTTTATCTAGGAGCATAGCCAAATAAAGTGTGAAAGATCAAGATTCTAAGACAACCTAAATATGTGCTGAAATTATCAGAAGGCAACCCATGAAGCCAAGAATATAGGCCACCCCCTACAGGTTAGGGGAATCCTGTCCTCTTGAGACCAGAGACTGATCTTTATATGATGAGTGGGCTGACAGAGACTTGTTTCGGTGGCTTGTGACAGAGGCTTTTAGAGTAGTAGCAATTCTTGTCTGGTAGTCAAGATGAGCAGAGGCAGTGTCCACTAATGACATAACAGAAAACTTGAGTTTATAAACCTTAGTGGAAGTCTTGATGCACTCTCTACCACATGCACATTGTTGACCACATCATGTAACGTCTTGTGGACACAGTAATAGTAACAGGACGGGGACACGGTGGAAAAGAAACCACTGTTCCCTCCAGATCTCCTCGTTGCATGTTTTAGAAACATATAAGAGCTTTTAAAAGCGGGGTGAGTTCAGAAGAGTCTCTTTCTTTTCAGATAATTGTGTGGTCACTCTATCTGTTCAGTAGCCACTGCTTTTCACTTTACCTGTTCAACAGCCACTGCTTTCTCGTCTCCTTCCCTTTGGCTCACCACCTCCTTTGATTATGCCCTTTCCCGCTAACATGACTCTCTGGAAATGTATCAGGGCCATGCAAGTGAGGCTTGAGAGAATGGGCTATAATTCAGAAAGAAATAATGATTAAACACTGAAGAGAACCAGCAGGCAGCCTCTAACCCCCCACTAATATTTTAATTCTCTATTCTGAGCTTGAAAGGCTTAATTGGAAGTCAAAGATATGTCATGGAGCATTATATCTATACAACACTTTCCATTTATCTAAATTTTATAGGATTTTAGCACAATATATAAAGGCAAAAGAAATTCTGTATAATACATCCTAATATTTGCTATTTATTTTTCTTTTCTCAATTTTATTTATTGTTTTTCCTTTTTCTTTTTATTTATTCTTCTCTCATACAATATATCCCAACTACAGCCTCTCCTCCCTCCACTTTTCCTAGTTCCTCCACTGCCACCTCCCCTGTTTTCTCCATTTTAGAACTAATCCTTATTATTAAAATGAAACTTGAGCATGTTTCTTTGTAGAGCTGAATTTTGGAAAAGCTTCTTTCATTTACTATTGCCCTTTAAATCCATATCACATGTTGTCATCAATTGTACACATAGAGATAAAAGAATAGAGGAGAACATGTAAACATAGTGGCCTGGTTTAGGTGGCAATAATAAAAATCATAGTTACTAACAGTAACTGGGCATTTTCTGTGCACTGGGTACTGTCCAAAGCAGTATGTTTCCATTAATTCAGTCACACTGCACAGCTCAGTGTGAGGACAGAGCTGGTATCCATCTGCATTCCCATTTTACAACTGAGGGAACTGAAGCCAGGCTACATAGTAACCAGCCACATGGCCAGATTTAAATTGACAGAGATCCATCCTGAGCAAGCACTTTAACTGAAACATCAAAAAATATACAAAAAAATCTTTAAAAAAATAAGATTTCTGTAGATTAATTTAATGTCTAATTGTATCAGAGATGTTTAATATTTAAAGAACCATGTAGAGAATTATTTTACCAAGTAGAAAGTCTCTATACATTCCCCCTTTTAGAAAGCTCAGCTTTCAAAGAAAGCATGACTAAGAGCCACCTCCCAGTTTTCCTGTTTGCTAACACGTTCTTTTTTATGAGATTGAGGTTACATAGCACGAGGAGTCATCTGAGTGTGAATGCCCTTGATTCTTTCTCCTTCCACCTAATAATCTTGCCTTTCCTTTGGGCCCATTTAGTGGCTTTGGAGGCAGGTTCCCCTGAGTCCTTGACATTGTGTCACTCACACAACAGGACACTGACCCCGTCCTCTTTCCCCCAGTGTCTTTTTAAGGGTCTTTGCAGATAAAATGGCTTGGATGTAGATATAGGGTTGTCCTCCATGCGCACATAGTGTCTGATATAGTAAAGATAATGTTTTTACTCTGTAGCAAAAGTCTGCTATGTTACTGGCCAGTGCAAAAATACTTGGTTTCTGTAATCTCTGTGGTTACAAAACACCCTCCATGTTCAGATATAAAATGGTTTTTTGTTTGTTTGTTTGTTTTGCATTTCTCTAAAAGGAATAAGCACAAAAAAATTGCTGAAATTTTGGTGATTGTTTTGGCTACAGGTAATGTGACCTTTAACCTAGGAACTTCAAACCATCAACATTTGCAAAGTAATGGTGGGTGAAATTGTGAATTCTCAAACCTCTGAGAGTACTTGACAATGAGTGTGAACAGAACCCTAAATCCAAGGATGTATTCCAATAGACGGTAAATGGAAGGTTATATGTGGTAAAGGAATCCACAGGGTGCTTGAGAAAGATATGTAGCAACCTAACACAGACTTGTTCCACCTTGAACATCAGTCATATCATCCAGCAAAATGATTAGTAAACACCTTTAAACATATAACTCAAGAAGCCAGAGAGAGAGCCCAGAAGGTGAAGGCGCTTACTGTACAAGCCTGATAGCATGTGTCCAGTCACTGACTCCACACAACTCTTCCCTCTTTCCAGGTATGCCAAGTTGACAACGAAACTAACCAGGACAGGCTCTGTGCGTTGTTGTTCAGTTTAGCAGACATCGTTTTAAATGTAGTTTAATCCTTGTCACTTTTTTTTTTTTTTTTTTTTTTTGGTTTTTCGAGACGGGGTTTCTCTGTTTAGCTTTGTGCCTTTCCTGGAACTCTCTTGGTAGCTCAGGCTGGTCTTGAACTCACAGAGATCCGCCTGCTTCTGCCTCCCGAGTGCTGGGATTAAAGGCGTGCGCCGCCGCCGCCGCCGCCGCCGCCGCCGCCGCCGCCGCCGCCGCCGCCACCACCACCACCACCACCACCACCACCACCACCTCCTCCTCCTCCTCCTGGCCCTTGTCATCTTTTAAATACATTCACTTCAGCAGTTTGAACAAACATGTAAGTAGAGACAGAGAGAGAAACCATACCAGGAAGATCTTCACTGGCTGAATAATGGTGCAATACTATAGGGTACAATGTGATAATCTGATGTATTTGTACAGTGTATAGTGATCTAGTCAGAATAGTTAGCATTTCTACCTCCTTAAATCCTCACTGGTTCATTGTTGTGGGGATTTTCTAGTTCCTTTACTTTAGTTGTTTATAAAATATATAATTAATCACCATGAACTGTAGTCATTCGACTGTGCTTTAGAAAAGCCTTATCCCCTTAAGTGACTGGGTTTGGGTGCCATACTCCAACTTTCCTTTGTTGCCCATCCCCATTGTGTTAACATGGTCATGAAGTAAGTCAGATGTCTCAGTGTTGAACATACGTGTCTTCCACGTCTCTCTCTTCATTTGTATTTCCTCTGCTAAGACCCCAGGAATCCTTCACACTGATCTTGAATATCATCTCCATTTCATTAAACCTTAGGAACATCTCATTGCTTGTATGAATTCCAGCAGTCTTTTGTGTTTATGTCTTTTCTCACCAAGGTCCAGGCCAGAATTAATTACATTCCATGTATTCTGTTATTATAACCCACATTCGTATCCTTAAGCCATGTGCTTCTTGAGGTTATGTGACTGTGTGTGTGTGTGTGTGTGTGTGTGTGTGTGTGTGTGTGTGTGTGTGTGTGACAGAGAGAGAGAGACAGAGAGAGATCTGGGGAAAGAGAGAGATCTGGGGAAAGAGAGAGATCTGGGGAAAGAGCTGGGCAGTTGAATAACATTTAAACTCTACTGCTAAATTATTAGTGGGTTCTGTCCTTTTGAATTAGAGGAAGCACAGTCTTTCATAGCTGACTATTTTCTTTTCTAAGAAGCTGGGCATTGTGAATTCCATCTTCCTCCACTCTTGTCTTTGAATGACAAGAGGCATTGGCACCTGTGATGACTCATGGTCCTTACACTCTCAGTCCCTGTGGAACAGGGATTGTCAGCAACATCTGCTTTGTATGTGGCTAAAAGTGTCTGACTTTAGTGACAATACCTTTTAAGCTCATTAAATATTTCAATAAGGGAAAGAACGACAGTACCCTTAGCATGTTACATGACCAGTAACAGTATACTAAGCCTTCCACAGCATTACCAAAAAGGATGAAAATTTTAACTTCATGCTTACTGAACTGTTTCAAATAAAGTCCTTTGTTATTCATGTTTTTGTGATTGTAGTGCCCCTATAAGGTCTGTAGAGCCAGCATTATCCCCTTTGAACGGAAGGAGACATTAGACTCAGTGTGTTTAATCTGTCTAAGGCCTAATCCTCAGGCCAATGTTTTTTGCTTTTATCATGCCACTCTCTGACCCTTGTGGATTTATACTGGTTAGTACATAGCCTTTAAGATATTTGGATCTGAGTGTTATTTTCCTTTACATTATACTTAACAGGCATACTGAGTATTTGACTGTGTTCTTTTAAAATGTTTTGCTGGTCCTCACATACTGCCAGCCTATACACTTTGAATTCAAATTGAATACTTAGATTCTGTGGCACTTGACTACCAAAACAGTTGCAAAACAATTGCATAAGCTTAGTAGCCAGTGTGGACTGACATGGACTAGCTCCCAGAGCAGTGCTCATGGTTAAATGCTATTAGGATTTTGTGAGTTACAACCTATAAGCTATTTTATCATCTAAATGCCACATGCCAACTGATTGCACCACTGAACATCTATGTAAGCCATTCTGAAAGCCAACTTTCAATCCTGCATAAGGCCCCTTTATTATTTCTGGTACATTCATAGTAAACCAACTGCAAAATTTTTGCTTTGAAGAATTTGATCATAGAAAATTGTATGGTATAAATATTTTCACTAACCCACTGAAATGTTATATCCCATTTTCAACGTAAAGTAAATAGAAATGATAATACAAAAGGTAATTTTTTCCGAGACTGTTTTTGGCAGTTACTTTAAGCAGTACTTTAAGAAAAATCATAAAAATAACTGGATTCCACATTATGCACTGGAAAAGCAAATATTCACCGTCAGAGCATCAGTTCTCATCACTTGAAATTGTTATCTTGGTCTGCAAGTATACAGATGATCTTCTAACTTTGAAATCCAATTTAATCAAAGAAAATTAGCTGCCAGGTGGCTTTCTGAAGCAGCCATACCACAAAATAAACAGTCCCTTTAACCTATTGATTGTGGCATGTAGTTAGGAGCTTTCAGAACTAGCATTGGATTGTATTCCATTTTCTTGAGTGGAATTAGAATCAGTGGGCATCCACCTCAAGGACACCAGGACACACTGACTGTAAAATTTCAGGATTAAAAACTCAAAAAAAAAAAAAAAAACTTCTCGTTTTATAAATGTAGTACAGTGGGGACTTGTGGTTGTGGCTACAGAAAAATTATTCATTTTACTTAGATATTCATAACTCTAAATGAAGTGGTTTTTGGCCTGTGTACTTGATCATATTCATGTGTGAGTGTGTATATAAAACACAGAACACATAGTAAATATAACATGCACATGGCTTTCACAAAGGTATTCTGATCAGTTGTTTGTATGTGTGATGTCTAGTCAAATGGAGAAATCACAACAAACAGCTAAAAGATTGATAGCATATTTAGAGAGTTGTGAATGCCCTAAGATCAAAGGTCAGAGATTATCTCAGTCTCTGAAACATATAGAGGCTTCACTTGGTACGTTGTTGATGTGGTACTGCTTAACTTTTCATACCTGTAATAAAACACATGAAAGAAAAGCTTCAGAGAGGAAAGGTTTATTCAGATGCATATTTTCAAAAGGCTCATCCCATGGTTGGTAAGCATCATGAGGTTGGGTAGATCATATGGAACCAAGAACATGTGGTAAAGAAACTTCTTCACTATATAGCAGTGGCGAGACAGAGAGATAGAGAGGAGAGGAAAGGGTTTCAGGCACTAGATACAACCTTTGAAGGCATGTCTCTACTGACCTACATTTTCTAGTTAAAAGTCACTTTCTAATGGTTCCATTGTCTCCAAAACCAGCACCAGCAATTTCAGGCCAAGTCTTCAACACATGAGTATGTAGGTCTTACCTCACCATACTTAAACATAACAATGTTCTTGACAAATCATGTACCCTTATCAATTCCCATACAAAGATCGTATCATTTAAGTCCACTTAAATCCATCAGAGAATATGTTATTGTAAAAAAAAAAAGTGTAGAACAATTTTTTATGAAGTACGTCATTCTCTAAAACACATTTTTAAGCTTTGATATTTTGCATCCTTTGTTTTTCAAAAAATTTAAAGTATTTTTCTTGGAATTGTTCAAACTCGTGACTAATGATCCAATACAAACCAGAATGTGAGGAGATACATGTTGTTCTTGGTGCTGTCAAAATGACAGTTTCTTGGTAGCACTATTTTAAATGGCCCATTACACATTGGGTCCATAGTTTCATTGGGGGATATTTACTTCGTCTTTGATTATAAGCATATAGAGGTCACAGGCTACAAAGTTTTCTTATTATAGTGCCAAGAACTACACCACACCAGATCAAGCTCCATGTAGATGTGTTTTTAGAGATAATGAATTCTATTCCAGTAGGAAAGAATCACCCTGAGTGAACTGGGGGAGGTCTAGGTGGAAAAAGAAACTTTTAAGCAAGAGGTTGGTTATAAAAGACAAATATTGAGTTAAAATTACAAACATAGAAATTCTGTAGCACACCAATATGTGCCCATCAATTATATTAAGTGAAATAACTGAGATCCACAACAGCAAATGCTGTGTTTTCTCTTGCACGTGGACTCAGCCTTGCTATTGTTAGGTATGTGCATTGATTTGGGCTTAAGTGTGGGTAGAAAGCAAGAAACTAGAAAGGGGCTCCTGAGGTGGGAGGAAGGAAGCTTCATGGAATCTGAAAGTAGAAGGGGGACTGCCGGATGAAGGGTATAAGCAAGGGTAGCGGCAGGAGAGAGGGGAGAAGTTCAGCCCAAACTAAGTATTGTGTGAAAATGCTATAAAAAAATTTTGTTACTTTGAATGCTATTTTAAAAAAAAGTAAACAAAAACAATTAAAAAAGAAATACTGTGCTAGGATTTTGTTTAATGAAAAGCCTTCTTTGGGGGTAACTTGGCAAGTATGTTTACTTGGTATGTCTGTGTGGGATTACATGGACATACAGGAAAACATTCATGCATGCACACATTCATGCAGAGTCCAGAGGTCAATGCCTGGTTTCTTTCTCAATCACTCTCCACTTTATTTTTTTGAGGCAGGGGTTCTCTCTGAACCTGGGGCTCACTGATTTGACTAAACTGGCTAGCTAGCAAGCCTCGGGTGACCTTCTGTTTCTCCTCCCTGGCACTGGCATCACAGGGATGCTCCTGTTCCTTTTCCTGTGGGTTCTGAGGATTAAACTCAGGTCCTTATGCTTGTATGGCAAGCACAGTCCTGACTGAGCTGTTTCCCCAGCCCTGCTTCTTGCTTTTATTGATAGCAACTCCCTCAACAGAACTGGGAGAGTTTTGTTCTAAATAATTATTATCTCTTGTATCTTCAAATGTAAAAGTCAATTAACAGTCACAGTTTTCTGTGCTATCTGCAAAGTTATAAGCGTGGGAACTTGGGAATTCTCAAAGCATGTGTTAGCACAGTGACAACTCTTACCGTTTGCTTACTAACTATAATGCAGGCTTTCTTCTCAAGATCATAATAGAAAACACAGGAGTGAAAAGAAATCTCAGTAGAACCTAAATTCATCAGTCAATTGGGAAAGAAATCTAAAAGAAAAAAGAGATAAATTTATCTCAGGCAAAGAGGTTGTTAGGAGCGCAGAATAAGGACGACAGGATTGCTAAGATTTGGGCTGTCTTCTGGGGCCTCACTCAATGAAGGAAGGATGATTCTACCTGTCACTGTTTGAGAGTCACATTTGCTTCAGCTCAGCTCATTACTTGATGCTCTGCATAGGGATTGAAATGCAGGAAAGAAAACATTCTTATTACTTACAAAATCAGGCTGTCTAGGAGCTACATGAGGCAGTGTTGTAATTCAAGCTCAGTTTCTATTTAATTTGTCCTTAAAGCAAGGCATGCAGAAGAAGAATTAAGGAGGACAGATTCTTGTGCTGATGAATTTATGCTATAATAGTGAAGACCACTTAAGAGAACAAATAACCAATAGAAAATGATTTATCAAATTTTAGTTTGTTCTTGTCTTTAATAATTTAGAAATTTCATTGGTAATTGGAATATGGAGAGGAACATCTGTGTGTACAACATTTTCATCTAACAAGATTTCTCAAATGGTAGGTAAGGCATTATTTATAGATGAGACGCTAGTGGTATATCTAAACTGTCCAGACACATTTTGGAAGAACTAGGGCACAAGACATTAGATCTTTTACTCATTTTAATGCTCTTGCTTTTCAAGCCAGAATTCTTAGAAAGACTGAAAATATGTGATGAAATATATATTAAATATGTAGTGTAGCCAGTTGGTGATATGTACAATAGTTCTAAATTATTTACAATTCCTAATTTTTATATACCACACACTATAATTTAGTAGTGTTTATGTGAATATTATTCTATAAGGCATACTGTCAAGAGAAATCCATGATCAGCTAAATTAAGCCTGAAAAGTGTGCCCCACAAATATAAATGCTGTTTCTGCTCTTTCTGAAATTACTCTCAGGTTACACTCCCTGCACGTTCACCACGTTCAAATGCATTAGGGCACATCAACAGTAGCCCGATTCTCTGATTTGGCCTCTCAGTTGAATTTCTTCAAGTATTTAGTGCTTCATAGCAAACATCATCTGTGATCTTCCTATTGTTGTCTTTTAAAGAGTGCTTCTCTAGTGGTCGGGATAGAGCTTTCTCTTGGCTTTGTTGTTGTTGTTTTATTTTTATTTTTGTTTTCCTCAAAAGCAATTGTATCTCGAAAGGGAACAACCATGATGAGCTCATCAGATTCCTTCAAGGGGAAGACTCTGAGCCTCATGCTACTCCTCTCAGTCCTAGCTCCTTCTGGTATTTAAATGGAGCGTGTTAATCAGATAGTCACAGGGCCAATAGGAGGGTTAGCTTGGCAGTGCTGTGCAGGGCTTGATGTACTAGATAGCCTAGATAATGAGAATGGCCATTGGCGCTCCTCCTGCTTATTCTCGGCTGTGTTCTGCCCTGTCTTTGTGGTGCTTGTGGGTGAATGAAAAGACATTTGTGTTGAGTAAAGTGTGACTCCAGCTGTGTGACCCAGCTCAGGGCCAAGGAAACTCGACCTTGTCCGTTCCTTCTGCCAAAGCACCTCAGTTTAGAACAAATGGCCTGGAAATCTCCCCTTCATTCCTGCTGCCATCCCCAACCCTGTCCCACCTGGATTTTGAGGTCAAAAACCAGGCCAATTTCTGTGGTGAGCTCATCCCCCTGAGCAAAGGTGAAGGGATTTGCACTTAGAGCTGCTGAGAACACAGGATTAGCCTGGGAGCTCACAGGCTTAGCTTGTACACTGCACCAGTGTTTCAGATTCAGCTCTTATTGATTCTCTGTTATGAAACATTCCAGAAAAAAAGGTAGAAATCGGCTATGTGTGGTGCGGGTCATTTATTTCAGTCCTTCTATCTGGCAGCTTTTCTTTCTTTCTTTTTTTTTCCTCCTGCAAAGCAACAGTAATCTAGGTTTGCTTGTGAAAACATTTAACTCTTTATACTGTTTCTCAGTATCTTTGGAAAATAATGATAAATTTCAAGAGTTGTATGTTCAAGGGAAAACCAGAATGTAAAATATGAAGAAAGACCTTTAGACAGAGGTTGATAGGTTGAATAAACTGAAGGTAAAATATGTTTGTACACAGCAGAGGTGAAATTTGATGAGTGGCACTCCCAATATGGAGGTGAGGTCTGCAAGGCTGTGGGGTTCAAATTACTAAAATAGAGGAGCATGAAATATTCTTCTGTTTAAAGGAAATTAAATTGGTGAAGAAGGTGTATTATGGAGCAATCCCGGATGTAATAGTTTCTTTCAGATCCTGATATTATAGCAAGAACAGAGCAAAATCTGAAGGGAAAATTTTGTCTTCATATCATCAAGTAATTTTCTTGTTCTTTATTTGGCAATATGGGGACAAAGCTCTTCCTTTTGTTCCTGTTTCTAGGGCATGGTGTTTAGACAGCTTGTTCTGTGTCACACTGAGTACCTACAGTCTCCTTACCTCGTCCTTCTCCACCTGCTTTCTTACATACAGTATTTTCATTTTGTTGGCATTGGCCTGTTTTAAAATTATTTTATCTGAGATCTAATGAGGAAAATTAGGTCAGAGCAAGGCAGACAATAAACCTGACATAACAACATTCCTACCTGTTGCCTTGATAGGGTTTTTCAAAGCTCAGGAGCTCAAGCAAACAGGAGCATTTTGCACATATGTTCTTCTTTGTCAGCCTTCTGTAGCACTGAACTCCCTGTGTTCCTTCACGAAAACAAATTTGGAAAATCCCAGCTAATGTTTGTCACTGTTCAACTGGTCTTTTCTAACTTAACCTGTTAGATATTATACATGTGTGGATACATATTTGAAAGGCAGCAGCATGTGTAGTGAGCAGAGAAAGCACTGAGTGAATGAAGTCATGACTGAATGTATGCTGTTGACATGGAAATGCCACATCAAGGATCCCATATCTTGAGGCAAAGCCTTCCTTGGGAGACTGAATATGAGTGTTGACAGTGTGTACAGAATACATCCCCTGTCGCTTTCTCTCCCTAGATCTTTAGGGATTGATGTCTGATCCCCTGCAGAGACTGCTCCTAGCTAGGCCAGTTAAATCCCTTCCCTTGGTCAAGCTGTGTACCATGAACCCTGTCTCCTTGTTTAGCTATATGTAACAACCAGACCGTCTTGTTCAGTTGTATGCACTAACTCACCTCTGGGTTCAACTCTATGATAAACAGACTGAGCTTCTGGGTGCTGTAGGTTGTCCATAAGAGAATCCTGTACACAAAACCCCAGCTTTTCTGTGTGTCCCTGTGTCTGCCTGTCTGTCATTTCTTCATTCTCTTGCTGCCCCCAGTCAGGACCAAGTGCCTGTGGCTGAGCATGGACATAAGCATATTTTATTATTCTAATCTTTATTACAGCACAGTGGTAGGTGCATTATCTGATATGTACTTGCTTGTTAGCCACAGCTGATCCCAGATAACATGGGGAGTTCTGAAAACCCTGCAGCATATCCTATTTTTATGTTCTGGTGAACCTGGGACTCTTAGCCCCAATAGCTAGTGTTTGTACTCTGTGCCCATGTGCTGGATATTTTTGAATAAATGGAATCATTTCAAAATTTGAAATTCATTCCTTGTCCTCTATGACTGAGCCTAATACACCAGATAATGGGTATCTGACCTTTAATTATTTATATAGGTCCATCCCACTATGGACAATGCCTCCTTGAGCTCCTGTCCTGGCTTCTCTTAATGATGGGCTCTTTCCTCCTGAAGTTGCTTTTAGTTGTGGTACTTTTCATAGCAACAAAAAGCAAAACAGGACATATGTTGGTACTGAGTGTGTGGTGTTGCTATGATGGAAATGACCATGTTGGTTTTGTGGCGAGGATTGTGGAAGCATTTGGAACTTTGGACTGGAAAGGGCATTGGATGTCCAGAGCTTAATGAGGTGTTGTGGGAACCTAGAAGATAATGCTGAGAGCAATGAAAATGATGGAGATTTAACTTGTGACATTTCAGAGAGACATTTGAAAATCCCTCAAGTGCTCTGGGATCATTTGGTATTTGGGGCTAAAAATTTGTGAAAATGAAACCTTATTTTATTGGCACAAACAATGCCTGTTAGCTGGGGCTGAACTCTGATTAAGAGACCCACATTGACCAAATTTTGGGGGGAAGTATTTCCTCAGGGTTAGCACATGGCCAAGTGGTCCAAGACTACATCTGAAGCTGATAGCTGAACCTGGTAATATGAACTACTGATTTTGGAACCATGAAACCTGTATCACTGAAGAGGTCATGCGCAGAAGCTGGACCTTGGTACTCTAAGAGGCAAGGGGAGCCCATTAGTCTATTAAAGATCCAGTTGCAGTGAAGACCTCAAGATTGAATGGGGTTACAGGAAAGAGATGTGGCTTTGCACAATGTAGCAAGCTCTTACTCCCTGAAGACAAGTCAGGAGGCCACTGGTGAAGGTGTTGTAGCCTCAGTTGCCACAGAGGCCCCAGCATACTGAGATACCAGGATCCTGGTGTCACCACCAAGGACAGCAATGGATGTAGAGTAGAAGTAGCTTAAGTTTACTAGACAAGCTGTGTGTGTTGTGGATAGCATTGCTGGAAAACTGGAGATGCCCAAGTCTACAGGAGTCCAAAAGACTGTCAGTAATCTCAGACACTGAATACGGATGCTATGCTTTGCTTCCTCCCTTCATCCCTTTTGGAAGAGGAAAGTGTGTGTGTGTGTGTGTGTGTGTGTGTGTGTGTGTGTGTGTGTACATTTTTGAATTTTATAGAATCCCACAGTTGAGAGACTGAATTTTTAAAAAAAATGGAGTTTTAAATTGTTGAAATTTTTAAGACTGTGGGACTTCTAAATTGTACTGTTTTATGTTATGAGATTAGTATAGGATCTTGGGAATAAACAAGCAAAGGAAGGTTGTGGTTTAATAGTCGTGTGTTTGTGTGTTAAGTTGACAAGGGGTCAGTTGTGCTGCTTAGTATGGTGTCAGTTGCACAGAAGCTGGGGTCCTCTGGGGAGACAGAACCAGAAATGAGAAAGTGCCCCTATCATATTATCCATAGGCCAGTCTGTGGGGTATTTTCTTGACTAATGATTGATGTGCGAGGGCCCTCCCACTGTGAGCAGTGCCACCTCTGGGCAGGTTGCCCTGGAAAAACTATTTCAAAAAGAAAAAGGTATCTGAGCAAGCTGTAGGGAGCAAGCCAGCAAGCAGTGTTCTCCATGGCCTCTTGTAGCACGAATTATTAGAAGATCTTATTAATAAAAACAAACCTGGAGCCAGGAATTGGGGTGAATGCTGGAAGTTCAGAGAGACAGAACCAGCACAGCTAACCTCGCCTTGCCAGTTCCTCAGCTGATCTCATTTCCTCAAACTGGAAGCCTCTAAGTCCTCACCCGAATGGATCTCAGCTGAACTGCTGCTCAAAAGCCTAACAGACTCTAGTTCCTGGTTTTCACACCTTATATACCTTTCTGCTTCCTGCCATCACTTCCTGGGATTAAAGGCGTGTGTCACCATGCCTGGCTGTTTCCAGTGTGGCTTTGAACTCACAGAGATCTCTGCCTTTGGAAGGCTAAGATTAAAGGCGTATGTGCCAACATTTTCTTGCCTCTATATCTAGTGGCTGTTCTGTTCTCTGACCCCAGATAAGTTTTTTAGGGTGCACAATACATTGGGGAACACAATATCACCCACCACAGCCTCCGATTCTGTTCTTTACTCCAGATTCCTTCCTCAGTTCTTGTCTTGAGTTCCTGCCCTGACTTCTCTGTGATTGCCTGTTATTGGGCCATATAAGCCAAATAACACATTTCATCCTCAAGTTCCTTTTAATCATAACATTTATGACAGCAATAGAAAACAAAATAAGACAGTAGATGTCCATAATATTTATCAAAGCAATGGCTGCCTTAGGCTTATCCTGGTCTCTAAATTCCACAAGCAACCCTTCTCTGTGCTCCTGAAAACCCATTCCATTCTTTGTAATAGGTTCTCCATGAGCAGTACTTACACTTCCTAAAGTTCTACCACAAACTAATTCTTACCAGTAATCTACCTCCATATTTTTCTTACCACCTTCCTTCCCATACTATTCAAACACTCATTTCTATATTCGTGGTTGTTTTTATTCTAACCTGAAAATGACCTTCCTCTACTTTATTAATTAAAATATGGAGATCTGCCCTAAATCCCTCCTTTATTAGACAGTTTCCACTGACAGATCAGTTCCTACTGTCCTGGTTTTTTCTCTTAGCTCATATTTTAATAAAATGATCAGGTGCTATTTCCATCTAGGCAAACAAATTCTAAGTTTCTTGAGGACAAGGATAATTTTAGTCATTAATTGATTCATACTTTCATTGTAAGTTCTTCAGCACTGAGTAGTATTGTGATTTTAGCTTCTGGAAAGTGATTATAAGGATGACATATAGAGTGAATGGCAGGAAGCAGAGGGAGGTGTTCATGATCATCAGAATATTTCCCTTGTCTTTCCCCCATGGAACCTCCCACATCATTCTTCAGGCACTCTTTTTATTACAGTGTGCAGCCTCTTTTCTTCCTGCTTGTCTCTACAGTAATGTAACACTTATTTTGATGACGCCCTATTAAAATGAAGGTTAGATTAGCGTCCTCTGTGTACAGAGACTGAAACAAATACTGACATTTCTTAGACAATTAGGACGTGTTTGCTGAAACTTATGGCTTGCTGGGACTTTTATCTGGCAACTGCATTTGAAAGTACCACAGATGTGCATGGAGTATGTGAAGTAATGAGAAATTGTCCTTACAAAATAAAAATGATTTATTTACAATAATGTCTATAGCAAAATTTTAAGCTAGAAACTTGATTTTTTTTTTCTTTACAAACTTTGGTTCATATTTGCCAAACTAGAATGTTGAGAGTTTACCTATTCCTCAGAATGGATGAATCAACCATGCGTCAATAGAAAAGTCTTAAATATAGAAAGGTTTCTTTTTTTTGAGTCTTTGTACACCAGAATTTATTCTTTATACTACTTAGTGATGCTTGGAATATTCTAATATTTTCTTTTTGAGGTTATAATTACATTATTTCTCCCTCATGAGAAACTCCCTCAGAACCATCCTGTTTACTCATCCTTGCTCTCCCCCTCTCAGCATTCCTAAGTTTTCTGTTATTCTTTATGTGGGATTGAGGACTCATAAGAATTTGTTTCTATGAAAAGAATGGGCATTTTTTAAAAAAATGGATATAAAACTTTAATTCAAAACCACAATGGTTAAATTGCTCTAGAGCTTATACCCCTATATTGTACCAGATTGTAACAAATGTGTCTATCATTTAATCACAAATCATATAAAAGATAAAACCCATGCAATAATGGGAATGAAGCCACTTCTAACCACCCCTCTGTGATGCATTCTAGGCTATTCTAACTCTGAGTGAATCAGTAACAAGAAAATAGTACTGAAGCTCGGATCCACTGCCACAACCAGATAATTGACACAATTCTTGAAGGGGAGAAAAATTCCTCTGTTTATATTTATATTTGCATATAAAACTTCCACTCTATTTATTTGTGTGTATATAAAAACTTATGTGCAAACAAATGTACAGCTATAGAAATATTTTTCATGAAAGTGTGATTAGGTCCTGCTTTCTAAGACTCATCACTATTTTTTTAGTATAAACACACTTAGATGTTTATTAAACTTCGGAAATGTCATTATAGTGTTGTCCTCCTGTCAGGGTACTATGAAACCAACTGGGGTATGTCTACAAGCCGCTGCTCATGGCAGCTCTGACTGGAAGGTGTGCTGTGGGAATCAGAGGAGAGGCAGTTCGGCTGTGGAATGCAAATGCCTTTTATGAGTGTCTTCCGGGCTGCACTGGCTGCTAACCCCATGGCTGGCAGCACAATTCCCAGACATTATTTGCTCAGCATCCGATTTTGATTTTTGATTTTTGAATGCTGTGCAGGGTGCTGAACTAATTTTTCCTTATTTTGTCTAGGCTGTCAGTTTTTGACACTGGATGGTCATGTTAATTTCCCATTTCTTTCCCAAAGCAGATGCTCAAATTTTTTCAGAATTTCATGGCAATAATTTTTGAAGGCTTTAGAAAAGTATAAATTTTCTTTATCATTATAATGAAGCTTGACAAATGGTCCTAAAGGAGCAGGTAAAATTTCCTTGTAGCTGAGGGAGCTGGTTGTAATCAGGCTGTTACCAGGCAACGGGTCCTGTGGTTACTGGTTCCTTAATGTCTCTAAACCTGGAATTTCATTCTGTGAAGGGGTAAGAAACCTTGGGAAAACAAAACAAGAAAAAATGATTGCACTTCTTTCTTTGAAACTGGCCAGTCTGAATCATTTGTACGGGGTTATTCTAGGTGTCCATTAACCCAAATGTATATTTTTATGATCAGGATATCCAGGGAAATCAGGCCTTGCCCCAGGGAATAATGTTAGTGTATTAGAGGGACAGCAGGTTTCTTTGCTGGAGATCAAGGCAATGTCCCTGATTGAGTCACACAACCCATCTGTGATCCTCTGCGCTGGCTCTGGCCTGCTGCTGTTTAACTGCAGGTTTCATGAGCCATCCAGAGTAATTCCAAGAGCTGCATTTGGTGTTTTCTGAAACACAGATACCTGGAAAGCATAGCTGGTAGAGGAATCTCTTCACTATGATTAGCTATTAACTATGCAGAATGGCTGGTTTTATTATGATAGTCATACATGCAGGTAACATACTTTGATTATATGCAGGCTTCTCTCTTCTTTCAGATCTCCTTCCTCTTCCCTAAAGGCCCCAAAGGATGATCTCATAAGCACAACCCAGAAACCATAGCTTTGTACCTTGGCATTGTCAAAATCTCATAAATAGGTATTAAAAGAGCAAACACTTTTTAGGAAAGCATGAGATACAAACATTTTCCATGTGCTTTATTTCAAATGATGTTGCACAGCTGAGATAATATCTTGAAAAATCCACCTTGGCTAACAAGTATAGAACAGAACATTCTATAGAATACATAAAACATTTGTCTTCCCCTTTGTATTGACCAGGGGGGAAAATGAGCCAGATTTGTAAGGAACTGAGTGTACATTTGTAAAAATGCCCTGTTCTCAGGTCTGTGCAGAAATCTTATTTAGTATTAGAAATACAGTTAGTGCTTTTGCAATTTGTCTTTATTGCAACAAATGGAGAGTATGATGAATTATAGGGAGAAATGTACCACCTGATAGATTTAGCCCTTGCATTGTAAATCTGAGTTCTAGGGTTTGTGTCTCTTCCGTGTATGCTAATATCTAGGCATATATATAAAATTAAGCAAATATTAAGTATATATTTGTTTTCTTCATTATCATTAGCACTTTTTTCTTTATATATATATATATATATTTAATTGTATGTTTTAAGGTTATAATATAATTATACCACTTTCCTCTCTTCAGCCCCTCCCATATGTGGCTTCTTGTTCTCTTTCAAATTCATGGTGTCTCTCATTTTTTTTCATTAATTGTTGTTACATACATATGCCATCTCTCTAGTCCTGAGCTTTAATTTTAAAAGAATGCTCAATATTAATGAGTTTTCCCACAATATATGGATATGATGACAGGCAGCAAAGCGAACGACTGGTACAATCTCCTGTCAATTTCACGTAAAATCCATCTGAAAGTTCTTTGTTATCAACACTCAGAACTTACTGGTATCACACTGCTAAATCCTAAAGCTGTGTCTGGCCTCGAAGAAAACTTGTAAGACCCCGTTTTGCTGAACTCTCCCAGATCCACCCATCCATCCATCCATCCATCCATCCATCCATCCATCCATCCTTCCATCCATCCATCCATCCAATCCTTGCTTTACTCAAAGATCCTCCTGATCTCTGGGAAGAGCATTAAGATTAAGATTCCTCAGCTTTCTTATAGAATTGGTATTTTGAAAATTACCAAGCAATATGCATGTTTGCAAGGAATTCAGGGACTTCTCATGCAGGTTGCTGCTCTTAGATCATAATTTCAGCTCAACCCCTGTCTCATCCCATTCATGTAAGTGACACCTCAGCCCATATATCATAGGAAAATGCTTTGCCAAGCATGTCAAAATCTATTCCCCACTTCTACCAATGAGTAGAAATTTTGCTTCCTGGTACTCTCTAACATCTTCAGCTCTGGAAATGTGAAAGCAATATGTCCTTTAAAAGGCTTTCACTCTCAGGACTCCACTTGAAATGAGTGCAGCTATGATTCATCATGGCTGAAAGCTTGGCTGTGTCACCTGTGATCTGATCTGGGCCAGATCCTTCAAAATCCCCTTCCTCTTGTAGAGATAGAGACCTACCAGTCTCTGAAAGATTCCTGATTTCCTTTCACATGTGACCAGCAGCAGGTTATTAATTTAAGACATTGCTAGTGTCCATCAATTCATCTGCTGTGTTGTCTCAGCCCTATCCAGTGAGGAAGCTGTTGAGGATTCTGAGAGAGAGAGAGAGAGAGAGAGAGAGAGAGAGAGAGAGAGAGAGAGAGAAGAGGAGAGGAGAGGAGAGGAGAGGAGAGGAGAGGAGAGGAGAGGAGAGGAGAGGAGAGGAGAGGAGAGGAGAGGAGAGGAGAGGAGAGGAGAGGAGAGGAGAGGAGAGGAGAGGAGAGGAGAGGAGAGGAGAGAGAATCCCTTTATCTGCTCTCTCCAACACTTGCCCTTTGCTCCATGTAGGTAGCTGTAGCTGATGGCTGATGTACTGTGCTGAGCCAGTACCAGGAACATAGGTGGTGAGACCTTTCCTTCTGTATAAACAATTTTTTTTTTGTCTAAAAAATCTTCTGACCTCAATTTTTTTCTCTTGTTCCCCCCATCCCTTTTCTCTCCCTGTTCCTCATTCCAACTTGGAAATTCCTTCCTAAAGTTTTGTTAGTTGTTAAATCCCCCTTTGAAACCAACAAGTAGGGTTATGGGCATGGGAGGACGTAATAAAAGTTAACTGACTAAGAAGAGGAAGAGAAGTTACTCTTGTTTCCCACTGCTGCATTAAGTGTCACATATCATGAAATAGTGAAACTGTTTCCATGGAGAAAATGTATGGGAAAAATAGTAAAATTATTTTTAAATTTTTGTGTTTTGACCGGACAGAGAAATTTTCACATGAGTTGATCTGATAATCTGTTTCCCCCAACAAAGCTTATTCTAGTCAAGTCAAAGCAGAAAAAAATCAGGTGTTCTTGTGTAAATATTAACTAGGGGAGTCACGGACGGCCGAACTCTGATCAGAAAAAAAAAAAATTCCACAAGTTCAATAAACACACAATTCACCTTTTCAGCCATAATTTAAAATACTGCAGTTATTTATTTGTGTGTGAGTTGTTTGTCATTTGTGTGCACAAGAAGTAACTTTATGATTGTGGAGGTCCACGACATGCATGGACAAATTCAGACTGTCAGATTTGGGGACAATGACCTTTACTTGTTGAGCCATCCTGCTGGCCCTTAGTGGTAATTATTATGCATGTGTGTTTTGTGGAAATGAGGCATTTTTTTTCATTTCTTACCAAAGTAATAAATCAGTAAATCAAACTGTTCACCGTCAGTGCGATTTAGTGAGCCTCAGCTGTATGGGTGAGATTTATATTCAGATTCTTGACACTCATCCATTTTCAACTTTAGGTTTTTCTGAAGCAACTTTGGAAGCAATAAATCCTGGTCTGCATGTCTGGGCACATGTGTTTTATAGCTGGATGCCAGAGTTCAAAGCCATCTAACAGCATGGCTTTAGGAATTGTTCACTTCTCCGAGTCTGTAGCTTCAAATATACACTGTGTACAATGGTAAGCACATATCATAAAGCAAGATGCCTTGCATGCAACAATCAAATCAAAATACCTGGGTAAACATTCAATGTATGCTAATTATACTTACCTTCTCTGTAGCTATAGTTGGATTAGTTGCTAAGAGACTGCCCAACCGCCCGAAGGATATTTATGTTTAAAACTCGGCTTTAAGTATTAAGTTCTATTTGCGCACATAAAGGAGGTTTTCAAATGCCACTTGTTAGGCTTGCAATTTTATAGGAGCGCACATCTTCTTTACGTCATGTTTCCCACAGTTGGCACACATTTACTTTATGTCATGTAAATGCACAGGCTGTGACTGCTTAGAATTGTCTCTGCAGAGCCTCTCTGCCTGGCATGTGATGGGCATTCAAGAAATACACACAGAGGAGAAGAGAGGGGTGGGTAGTTGGTGTACTTGCTACTCTGCCAGGGCTTTGCCTGTGACTGTCTTCCTGGCGCACAGGCAAAGATCTTCAGAACAGAGAGCCGGCCAGGGACAGAGAAGACAAGGAGGGGCGACAATGATGTTTCTTCAGCCAGGGAGGACTTAGCCTTCTCTTCAGTTCTAATGCTTCCCTGAGATGTGCTGCAGTGGGAGTGTCATGGTGGGGGGAGTAGGCCACTCCTAAGTTCTAAGAGGAATAAGTCAGGGGAAATCTTGTCATATAAGAGAATAAAAGGCGTGTTCTCTTTACTTCTTGTGGCAGAATTATTCCATGGGAAGACATAGGCAGGAAGATAAATCCCTAGCTTTATACAAGATCTCCTAAGTGACTTCTCAAGATGAAATGTCCCCTCGAAAGGCAGAGTTGTAAGTAGCAAGAGCAGAGCTGTGTGACCTGCGCTGAAAGAAAAAGAGTCTGTTGTTTCTGGGTACCTTCCCTTTTCCCCTTACATATGGGTTGGGGAAAGCCTTGAAATTCGATTCCTAGATTTAAAATGTTTTCAACTAATTAATTTCACTGCATCAAGTATTTACTAAGTGCCTACTATATTAGTAATGTAAAGGAAGAAAAGGAATCACCAATTAAGCTGTGCACCTTGTATACATCATCTCACCCGCACTACAGAGGATGGGCCATCATGGTTACTGCAAAGACGGAAACCAGATAATTATACAAAAAGTACCAGGTACAAATGCTCTGTGCTCTCTCTACTACTAAAAGTTAAAATTTTGAAGTTCAGAAAGTATTTGGGAAAGTCAGGAAATGAATAAACTGCTGGGATTCATTAAGAGTAAAACTGTAGAACTTTTTATTACAGGAACTGGTTGGTTCTCACAGAAACTACAAGTTGATAAGGGATTGCATAGTTAATTTTATATGGAGCTGAAGAAGTTGGCCTTAAAGTCACTTAATTCACAAAACTGATGAATGTGAGTTGCAGGACCCCTGGACATGACCACATGAATTCACAGCTTTTCAGAATGTTTTCTCATTCTTGAGTGTTAAATACATTCAGCATATAAAAGTAAAATAAGAAAATGGTAAATAAGATTTCCCCCCTCACAGCCAGAAACTACACTGTGTTATGTCAGGAAACACATGGCAGGCTATGCAGAGTCCTGGCCATGCAGATTCTAAAGGGAAGAATCTGAGAAAGCCTGCGGAGCTGGAGGGAACCCTCCAGGGGAACCTGAGTCCATCAAAGGGTTTTAAAGAGCAAACGTAGCTGATTGCCTAAAACAAGGTATCACTGGAGTCAAAGACTTGTTGTGTGTAAGCAGGAAGTATCTGGTTTCCTTCACAGCCCTTGAAGAAAGCTGCAGGATGCTGAGTCCTGGGCGTGGTCTAGGAAAGGAATTGGGGAGCAGAGAATGAAAGAGAAGAGATTAGGAAGCAAGGAAAGTCAACCACAGGAGTGGAGACTTTCTTTCTGGGTTGTTTTTAAAAATAAGATCTTATTATGTATGATGACCTTGCCTCAAGCTCAAGAAACACTTGCCTCAGCCTCCCAGGTTTTATGGTTGTAAGTGTGTGCCACTACAGCCAGTTCTGTTGCAGCTTTCTCTATTTTGGTGAGAAGTCTGGACTTAATATTTGGAAGTATGGGAAAATTGACCAACTTACTAAGGGTGTGGCAGTATCAGGAAGATGGAAGATGAATAGGGGATATGGTAAAGAGAAGACAGAATAAGACAGTGGGGGTGGGCACTGAATGAGGAGGTTCCTAAGCTGAGTGGGAATGATGTAAATAGATAAGGTTGGTGACATTGAGCAATCATTCTCAATATTAGGGCAGTCCTATAAGATTCACATCTGAGTTGAGTTTTTGATTCTCTGCAAACCACCCTTTTCCTGTCTTACATGTAATTGAAAATACAATGAGCTCCAGACATATAAAACTTGAATTTAAAAAAAAAACAAACAAAAAACAATTTGATGTAAATGGCATGTATATCTGTGTACCACATGTGTGTGTGGTACCCATGAAGGCCAGAAGAGGGTGTTAAATCCTCTGGAATGGGAGGTACAGATGGTTACGTGAGTCATATGGGTGCTGGGATTCAAACCCGGGTCTCTGGAAGAGCAGCCATTGCTCTTAATTCCTAAGCTATGTCTCTAGCCCTGTGAGATTTACTCTTTTTAAAATGTCAGTGTTCTGATCAGATATGCAGAGATTTTGCAAGACTTTTTAAGATGTGGCCATGTAGGATAAGTGTAGTTGAAATAGATGTGGATTCATAAGAAAGCAGAAATGATGTCCTGAAGGGAAAGAACCTTACAAGCCCTTTGTTGTGCCCATGGAAGGAGCTACTCCCGCTCAGTAGAATAGTACTCATAAAGATGTAGAACCCTGTCTGGAAGAAGAGAGGTTTGTCTGGGACTCTGGCTGGTAGAGTAGAGAGATGTGGGCCAAAAATTGATGAGGGCCTGTAGCTGTGAGTAAGTGATGCTGAGGTCATCTGCTTTGTATGTCGTGAAAGTCCCTTCTCTGACTTTCAGAGCCTGCTTCTCCGGCCTCTTTCCTGCTGATGAAAAGACATGTTGAGACTTGCCTAATAATTCAGTGAAGGGACCGATGCATTTCCCCAGCTCCCCGTAGAATATTGAACACCAACTTGAGGCCTTTGAAGAATAATGAATCATAACAACTGACATGTTTGAGTAGTACAGGATCAGGCTCTGTGCAGTGAGATTTTCAAAAATGACCTATGTGCAGTCACCACTAAATAGAATTTCTTGAAGCGGAAACTGAGTCTATGATCTGCTGGTGCCAGAGCTTTAATTCTCCTAGTGGCTGCTTTCTGAGACTTGGTAAGTGAAGAACATTTGTCTTTGCACATAACAGGAAATGCTAGATATAGCACAGGAGTGATCCCTACCCTAGTGGTCATTCATCAGCCGTTGATTTAGCAAATCAAACACAGAGCTTAGTTAGATTGATGATGCTGAGCACAGGTCAGGAAAGATTCCAGGTTAATTACATAACCCTTGGCCACAGTTCTTCCCACCACTGCTCTCCAGAATGCACTAGTATAACCACACTTGCCTTATCCTGAACTAAAGCAAAAATAGGCCTTAAGGATTTATCCTGAAACCTGTGGGCACTGCTGACAGATTAGATACTGTATAACTTGTGTCTTCAACAGTCAGACAGTGTTGTTTTTTATTATACATTATTTCACTGGATTCTTGCAAATGCCTCAATTGCCTTTTCTGACTTATCCGGAATCTGAAAGGCAGCCAGTAAGTGTCATGCCCCAAATTTTAGGCTGTAGTGTTGCAGAACTAACATTTGTGGGGTCTGAGGGACTGTTCACTAGAAACCATAGACACCTCAGTGAAAAAGACAGTTTCCTAGGTACAACCTTCTCCAGCTTTAAAAGGTTCCAAGACTTGTGTTCCATCAAGAAGACATTTCATTTTTCCACCAGACTTTGTACCCAATGCGAAGTTTGTTTCTAATTTTATTCTGAAATAAACAGAATTTTATTAGTCATTCATTTTTATTTTGAAAAACACAATTTATGTGCAGACACTAATATTTCATTTCTAAAGGTGATTGTTAATGGAAAATATTGATACTATTTATTGTTCAGTTTTCAAAGTCACCAGCACACATCATCACTTTCGTATTCATGCTTATGCCGAGAATCAATGCTTGTTTTTAATTCTTGTTGGAAGATAATCCTTGGTTTAGTAAACAACTCTAATAAGATCTTGTGGACAGTTTGATACTTGTCCCAGAGCCACAATTATTAGATGAGATAAGAAACTGAGTAACCAAGCAGTCTGTGGTTTGCTTTGCCTTCAGTTGGGAAAAGTCCTCTTGGTAGAACACACTCATGCTACGTTGTTGCTGGAGGGCTTCTCTTCAGGTTCCCCAAGCCCCGCAGTCCCACAATTCACTTATAAAATAATCACTCAGATGCTTATATCACTTATAAACTGTATGGCCATGGCAGGCTTCTTGCTAATTGTTCTTTTATCTTAAATTAACCCATTTCTATAAATCTATACCTTGCCACGTGGCTGGTGGCTTACCAGCATCTTCACATGCTGCTTCTCCTGGCGGTGGCTGCAGTGTCTCTCCCCTCAGCCTTCTGCTTCCCAGAATTCTCCTCTCTCCTTGTCCCACCTACTTCCTGCCTGGTCACTGGCCATCAGTGTTTTATTTATATAGAACAATATCCACAGCACTACGTGCTCAGCTTGGAAGCAGGGATCTTTACATTTGCTTGCTTAGAACATGACATTTATCTAAGGGACCTCTGTGAACAAAAGGAAAAGTATCCAGATTACACTGAAATGAGAAGCAAAAGCCAACAGAACCTGTCACTGCCACAGTTCAGTCACTCATTAAAGAAGAAAACCTAAGCCGGGCAGTGGTGACACACGCCTTTAATCCCAGCGCTCAGGAGTCAGAGACAGGTGGATCTCTGTGAGTTCAAAGCCAGCGTGGTCTACAGAGTGACTTCCAGGACAGGCTCTAAAGCTACAGAGAAACCTTGTCTTGGAAAGAGAAGAAGAGGAGGAGAGGGGGGAAAGGGAAGAGGAAGAAGGAGAAGAAAAGCTAGAGTCCAAGGTCCTTTCAAAAGTGAATCATTACAAAACAAAACAACAACAAAATGAATTGTAAGAATGAAAATATAATCAGTGTGTTTCTTGCTCATTAGTGAATAAAACTTTACCAAGTGATAGACACAACTCCACCTTCCATTACTGTCTAAATTCCTTTTTTCATTTAATTAGTCTTGATCTGAGTTGGTACTTCTGGACTCCATAATTGCCACTTTACTATGAAACGACATGCAAATAGGAAAGAGAAGCCAGCCTGCCTGAGTTCAGGAACATGACCCTTCCATTAATGTGTTTTGTCTAAACTTGAGTTTGTGAAATGTTTGCTATTTCTTCTCAGTTTGTCGCTTTAGAGAAACTAGAAATTGTCAGATAAATAAGAAATTCAATCATCTCTTTCCACTGTAGATTTCAGACACTTCTATAGTAAAAAAAAAAAAAAAAAAAAAAAAAAAAAAAAAAAAAAAAAAAATGCAGTGCAGCTTTCCATTCTGGCCAAAGATCACAGAGTCCTTCATGACCATTGCTACTTGTCTTCCTTGTGAATGTATTGGGAGAGCTCCTGGCCTGGCGCTGGGAGCTGTGTGGCTTCTATACCCCCACCCTCCACACCTGCCACATGGGGGAGGTACCTCAAAACTGTCTGAGCACGACCACGTGACTATTACTACCTGGTCACCATTCTAAGGACAAAACTCTTGAGAATTTTTCTGGGTTCAGGCCTTATTGCTCTGAGAAATGCTTAATGTAAGTATGTCACTGAGAACTGTTAGAAGATGATAAGGGTCTGAATGGTGACAGGCACATCTCAGTGCATGATCCTTCTGTCCTGCATCATTTGCTTACACCAGACATTACATAGTCACATTATCAATTGACTTTCTTCCCTTTGACACTTTTCATTTGCTAGACTCTTGCTTCCCCTTCCCCGCAAGCCTCACTACTATGTACCAGGCATGCTACAGGCCACAACCACTTCTTTTTAAATTTTTTTCTCTTAAGACAAAATGAATTATTGGCTCACTCTCTGTACAATAGAAAGATCTTATCTTTCCCTGCATACTAACTCTTAAATTCTGTCTTTCAAGAGAAAAAATTCCAACTTCAGGGTGTTACCAAAAAGACCATCAAATTTAAAGGCAAATGTTCTTTTAGCAACAGTGACATTGCCATTTTTCAAATATGGCCAATTAGGATTAGACTTTCATTGTTAACATAAATCCTTAGAATACATTAATTAAATTTGCACTATTTATTAGTTTGTATGGGAGCATACACAAAGAGTTTTAATGAAGAAGAGTTTAAAAAATAGATATTTCTAGTACTGCTAAATCTTGATTTTATACCCCCATCTTCTTTTCTGTGCCTACAACAAAAGAGAATGTTTGGGATCATGTTGACCTCAGTGCATCCAGATATTCTTTTATTCCTCAGAATTTTTAAGAATCAACTGCTGATTTTCCCATGCCTCAGCATACTTAAGATTTTCTGTTATTGTGCAGGTGCATTGTTCCTGAAGTCTCTGGTCTGAGTATTTCTTCATCTCACACCTGGATGCAACAACAATCAGAAAACAACAAATAAAAACAACTTTGTTCCTTCCTGTGAATGACTAGAACAGCAGGGCATAGCTTTCCAGCTTTTGACAGGACATTGAAATGTCCATGTTCATTTGCTTGGTAAAACCTTAGTTGATTTATTATCATTATATTTGAGTCATATCTCAAAAAAATGCTGTTTAATATGCTGAAATGAATGCAATTTATGCCCTGGCAACCAGCATTTCCTCTGGTTTACTTTGAGCCTCATTTGCACTTCTGTAGGTGTGTGAGAGAGGATATTATGGTTACAACTGCTTGTGTGAGTAAAGCCATCCCTAGTGAGGAGGGCTGACAGGCTCAACAGGATTTGGCTAGCCTCCATTTTCTTTTCTTTAATAATTTGGTTAACTTTATTTTATGTGTATTGGTGTGAGGGTGTTAGATGCCCTAGATCTGGAGTTACAGACAGTTGTGAGCTGCTGTGTGGGTGCTGGGAATTGAACCCATGTGCTCTGGAAGAGTAGTCAGTGCTCTTAACCACTGAGCCATCTCTCCAGCCCTAGCCTCCATTTTCTTACTGCTAAAGAGATAAGCAAAACCAGAGAAGGATCTCATGGGAGGGAAAAACATCGTAGCAGAAACAAGTGTACAGAAAGGCCTGAGAGAGATACATGGTAGCAGCTGTGGTCTCCAGCCTCTTCATAAACATTAGCAAGTGAAACCAAGTGGTCTGTTCCTTCCCATCTCCCCTTCTTCAGTTGCCAGATCTCCTTCTTGATGTTTTTTTGTCCCTTCTTTCCATAGAAGAGCACCTTGATTTCCATTTTACCCCAATCTTACTACACAAAAATATTGCAGACTAGAGTCTAAAATGCCTCCAATCATGGCTGAGCTCACCTTCAGGACTGCCCCTCATGAAAGAAACATCCTAGGAATACAGAGAGAATGACAGTGCCCAAGATTGAAGGATGATAGAATTGGTAATGACAGTGCTGATTATTTCTACTTCTAATGATCATGTCATTTAAATATATATAATTATCTTCTCCTGAAGAAATAAAGTATGTGTGTGTGTGTGTGTGTGTGTGTGTGTACGTTTACACGTGCGCATGCACATGAGGGAATTCACTTTATGCTTAAAAGTTGTTGTGATTTAAACGAGAATGGTCTTCATAGGTCTTCAGCTTGTGGAATTGTTTGGAAAGGATTAGGAGGTGTGGCCTTATTGGAGTAAGTATCACTCAGGATGGGCTTTGAGATTTCAAAAGCCCTGCAGGTGGATTCCCCTCCCCGCCCGCCCCCCACGACCCTCTCCCTCTCTCTGCTGTCTTCAAGTCAGGATGTAGCTCTATGCTTCACCAGTACCATTCCTGCCTGCCTCCACACTCCTTGTCTTCTTGAAACGAACCTTCTGAAGCTGTAAGTGAACCCCCAATTAAATGTTTATTCCATAAGCTGCTCCAATCAGTGTCTGTTCACAGCAAAAAAACTAAGACAAAAGATCAGCATTTTATGAAACTCCATCAGACTAGAAGCCAGGCTAAAGTTAATGACAAGCAAAATAAAAATGACTCTGGCCACTCTTGGCTCCTTGGGACCAGTGACTTCTAACATTTGAAGAGAAGGAAAACTGTTTGATGGGAAAGAATGTGATGCTTCCAGGTGAAGCTTTCTGGTTTTCTGTTTGATTGTAGTAAATGAGATATACAATGTGTCTGTGTGCAAGCATACTGAATTTTGTGTTCATAGCAGTTGGGGTCCAAGAAGAGAACACGGGATTATCAGTCTACTTTAACAAGGAGGAAACTGGCTCAGAAAGAGTTTGTACCTACCCAGGCTCATGCAGCTGAGACCATATCACACTATTCAAGATGACTAGGGTATAACAAAGTCCATACTCATCTAACTATGCCCAGTGTGACACAGAAAGGTCCTGGCTGGAAGCCAGGAGACTAGGCAGTGGGCCGGTGAAGGGATGAGTAGTGGTGTGAATATACAAAGGCACTTCTCACTAATCTGGTTCAAGACTTCTTGGAAGGAGTGGTAGATTTGTAACAATATTAATGAAAACTAACTAGTCTGCAAAAAAACATTCCTTAGACCATCATATAAGATGTGGAACTCTTGCAATCCAGACAGGAACTGGCCGTTTTCAAAGCAATTTCTGAAATGAAACTGATGTTTTAAAAATGTCTTGTGTTCAATAAATATCTGACTTTCAGTAAAAAATAAATTCCAGTTTCTATATAAAAACAACTTGACATTTTTCAGTAATACTTTTTAATGAGGATTGCTCTGAGCTATAATATAATGAAGTTTGTTTAAAAGTAGAGCAGGCTGGTAATGCTTGGCATAACAATGAGGCATATGGCAAAACAGTTGTGATTTACTGGCGGAGACTTTCGATTTTTGGAAACCTAGGGGCTTTCTGCATAGTGGACTCTGTCTTGCTATTCTGTTCTGAACAGGAACTACAGAAAAACAATATGCTTAGATTACACTAGCCTGGTATGTATTTACAACATTTTCCCTTTGCCTTTATAGTTGTAAATATGGGCTTTGCTCATATTGAAAAGAGACGGACAGTTGAAAAGCTCCCTCTGATGATTCATATTCTGTAATTTTCTGTATGACATACAGAAAATTGTGTCATTTTAAAACACAAGGAATTAGTTTAGAGTTAACATTACTAAGTATGAGATGTTGCATTTTGGCTCTCACACATGTACTTTGAGATTTTTAAGTCAGTTATAGGATTTGTATTAGTGCCAGGGACTGGGGCATGCTACAGTACCAAAGCCAATCACAACTGAGGTCAGAATCTCATCAGACCATGCAGACCTCAATGTCAAACCAATAAATGGCATTCCCTGTGCCATTTAAAAGGAGCAAACTCCCTTTGTTTTCATAACTTTAGAGATTACAAATGAATAGTGAATGGATCGCCTACCCACTTTCTTTTTATAGCATATTAATTTAATGTTTTTATCAAAGCCATGCATTTTCCTGCATGTACTATTGTTTCTACTGCTGTTCTATTTAACTAGCACATTCATGCCTGCGGGGATTCCCCATCTTGTCATCATGAATGTATTAAAACATAGAAAATGGAAACAAGGCTAGCTGCTAAATGGCTTTCTCTTGGTTTCATTAATTTATGTTTGTGGCTTGTCACTCACACTTTGCACACAGTTAGAAATATGGAGCTGTGAAATATTCTCCCACTTAGGGATTACCTTGTCAGGCAGCATGATACAATCATTTTATACTTTTTATTCCCCTACATAATCAGTTTTATGAAAATCCTTGAAAACATACATTTTCAACTTTACCCTTCTTTTTTGGCCATTTATTTATTCCTTTACAGATAATCTCCTTTTGTAGGAGCTTCAAGAGAGAGATAAGAACAGATCACCAGAAGTGGCTAAACAGTGTTAACAATCACACCACACCCAGGGATGCCCACCTGGGAGGGGGTGACAGGGCCCGCGGGGCTTCACTGCCAGCTGCAGACTGACAGTCAAGACAGGCACGGGAGTGGTTATTTGTAGACTGCCACAATACTGCCGTTTTCTTTCCTCCTTTTGTGACCATAACGAACAGCAGTTCCGCATCTCCATCTCACTTGTTTTCACTGGGAACCTTCCCAGTTCAACACGTCAGCTTCTATTTGTGATTTCCACAACACCTGTTCCTCCCCTACATATGTGTAAAAGCCCTGGAGGCACACCATTGCAGCCTTTTAAATTTAATCAGATCATATTTGTTCTGTAATCTTAGCCAGCTTGAAACCCTTAATAAAACCTCCCTCCTTTACTCCAGTGCCCCAAGGATGAAGGAAGAAATAATGTATGTATTTCACAAAGTTTGCAGAATACACCTGTAATTTCATTAAGCATATGAGTAAATTAACATGAATTTTGAACAAATGTTGAATGTAGTTTTGTGAATATGGACATTTTCCTCGGATTAAATGTGGTAAAAAAGCCAGATGAGCAACAATACACTTTGCTGTTTCCACGAAGAGCTAGGCGTTCATTGGAACTGAAGGTTTGTGGTTATTGAGTATTAATGTTTAACTTGGGGCAGCTTTAAGCAACAGAGAGCCCTTTGTTTCACATGGTAAACAAGTTGCAGAGAATAGGAAATCACCACCAGTACTTTCTGCTCATCCCAACATTCTGAGCAGTATTCAATACAGGTTTTTGTTTTTGTTTTTGTTTTCAAGACAGGGTTTCTCTGTGTAGTTTTGGTGCCTATCCTGGATCTTGCTCTGTAGACCAGGCTGGCCTTGAATTCACAAAAATCCGCCTGCCTCTACCTCCCAAGTGCTGAGATTAAAGGCGTGCGACACCACCGCCCAGCTTAATACAGGTTTTTCAATGCTTTTGAATTCTGGTATAAAGTAAAATGGAAGCTTGGGGGGAAAACAGCTATTTTTTTTTTCCTTTTCTTCATAGTGTCATGTGCAATAGGCCTTCAGTGAATACACAGAGTGGGGAGAAATCTGCTCTGAACTTTAAATTAATGGAAGTTTTCTGAAGTGGCTTCAGAATACCAAATTTAGGCATCTTTCCATCATAGGGGTGAAGATAGCCGTCATGATTAGCCACACAATGCAGATGGCCTTATGATTCACCTTTGAAAATCAGCAGTTTGAAATCCTGTAGTTAGCACTGGGAGCCCTCCAGTAAGGTTTTATGAACATCAGCTTGGCATTTGGCAGAAATACAATGTCAGTTGTCCAGACATCATTTTTCTCAATGAGCACATGTTTAGATGTTAAATAATCACAGAACCAAATCAATTGCACTTTCCGTTGGCAGAGGTTAGTGCCCTGTGCAGTGAACTTGTATCTTTAGAAGGCTAAACTTTGCTAACCTTGAAGGAACAGAATAAATGTACAAATGGAAATGATAGGCAGGCTGGAGAATTGCCGTTTCTCTAGGACCTAGATGCTCTTTTCCCTTTTCATTTATCAGAAATTTTTCCCTTGGCTGATTTTGTAAAATTATTCAATTGAGTTAAACTTAATGCTAAGGGGCTTGACTGCTGAAGTCTGAGTCAGCACTTACAACAGCCTGTATATGATGTGGCACACACTCTGAGTCTGTGCTCAGAGTAGCTTTTTTAACGTAGGCAGGCTGTGTTTGATTTCAGTTTAGTACCTAGTTTTTACCTCTTGCCAGGCATCATGGTGGGCTACACAGTGGGGAAGACTCACAATGAGTCAGGTGAGTCCTACCTACCTGGAGAAGAGATACCTACAGAAAGTCCTTCTTAAATGAGTGATGTCTCAAGTTCATCTTTCGTTGAGAAAATGATTTGTTTAATTACAGGATAATCTTTCCTTCCTGGCCAAGGGCATTTGGGGCCTTAGTAAGTTGAAGTGAGATGCTTCCATTCCTGAATACTAGAATCACCATTCCAGCTGTGAATCAGGCACACCTTTCTATACTCAACAAACCTGAGAAACACAGACCAAATACTGCCCTAGCCTGAAGAGCTGAGATGCAGGCTTGAGGCTGGAGTTGCCTGTCTGAGGTGTTCCTGCTTCTTTATGCTTGCTGCGAAGCTTTTGTTATCTCACACGCAGGGGACCCTAACTTCCACAAACAGTTGGGTTCTACCATCAGTGCGTGGAAGGTGGCTTCCCTGGTGTCTAGAGCGGCTCGCCTCTGGAGGAAGATAGAATCTAGTTCTAGAGAATTACTTTCTTCTTTAAGCAGTACACAATCTCATACTGTAATGTGTAATGAGCTAAATGTTCTGGGAATAAGCTCTTATTTACTTGAGGCTATGAAAATAATTCACTAAATGTATTTTAACAATATTTTTATGCCGAAGCCCCTATGTCGTTTCTAGATAAATCCTAAAGTTCTGAATGGTTTGGGATTTGTGACCTCCCTCTCAGTGAAGATTTTTATATAGGCCATGTTGTCTGCCTATACCCTCCTCTTAAATTGGGGCGCCCTCATTTATCTTATATTTTCAAAGGTTGCTGTTATAACTAGTTAAAAGTGAAGTATAAATATAACTCAGAGGGTAGATCTGATAACGATTATACACAGGGATTACGTACCCTCAGAATGATTTCATATATTGTCCTAAACTGTAGTCATTGAGTATGACATTTATTATCTTTTGATGATAGATAGGTATAACTTGTTTTAAACTCTCAGAAAATTTACAACTGCTTCTCTAATTAATAACTTTATAGATAATTGGGTTATAGCTAGAACTGCTTGAATGAAGTGTGGCCCTTATTCTATACCGTATTTAAAAATCAACTAACTAAAAATCCATGAAAAACTTAAATGTATGGTGCAAAAACAGCAAACCTTCCAGAAACAAAGGTCAAGTACTTTGGAATGTTGACACGTAAATGGGATTTTTTTTTTTTTTTTTTGAAAACACTCACTAACACAGGCAACAAAAACAAAATTAGAAATAGGAACTTTTGTCAGGTTTGAAAAAAAATCCATACACAACAAAAGAAACAACAGAGTAAAGAGAAAACCTAAACAGCAGGAAAATTTGCAGCCTACTGACAGAGTGTGGGACTGCTCTTAGTATATATGAGAGTCAACCCAACACCAAGCCAAAAACAAGGGCAGATGATGACTAATCATGCTTCAGAATGAGCTGTGTAAATGGCTAAAAGGTGTATGGTAGTGTGTTCAACACTGGTAATAACCAGGAAAGTATATGTTGATCACCTCACCCCAGTTAGAATGGCTGATATGACCAGTAACTGGTAACAAAGATTGGTTAGAATGTGGAGAAATGAGAATCCTTGCACACTGTTGGTATGAATGTAAATTAGTCACTGCCATTTGGAAAACTCTTTTTATGTCCTTAAAAAAAAAAAAGAAAGAAAATTAGCACTGTATGACCTGGCAACCACATTACTGTGCATATGTCCAAAGGAAATGGAATTTATATGTAGACACTTGCATAATTTTTGCATCATATTTCACAAACATCAATATGTGGAATGACCTGAACTTTTATCAGTGGATGAATGGATGGAGAAATGTGAAGCATGTAAATAATGGAATATTAATATAATTAACCATAAAAGGGAGAAATCTTTCTGTTTGCAGTGGATGAACCCAGAAGAGATTATGCTAAGCAAAATAAACCAAGGACAGAAAGACAAGTAGTGTGTAATTTCACTAGTACATGGAATCTGATTTTTTTTTTCTCATAGAATTTGCAAGAAGAGTGAAGATGACCAGGGCTGGAGTTGTTGTAGGTCAGGACATGCAGCTGGGGGGTTGCTGATCAAAGGGTGCAGAGCTTCACTTGGATGGAAGGGGCATGTTTTAAGAGATATAAACAATTATAGTTCATATTATGATTCTACAAATTAATTCTTTCAAATTATAACTTAAGAGTTATGTCTTCACTACCAGTTACTAATCTTGAAGGAACCTGTTCATAAGCACTGCATGAATCAGTCATATACCTCATTTTAGATTCTTTAAAGATGAGCATGTTCTCTGTTCTATTTATGACAGCAGTTTCTCAATGGGTGTTTTATTTATCCCTAGCTTCCTTTTTCCCCTTCCAAATTGGTCCAAGGCTAGGCAACTGCCAAAGGTTATGCACTTGTTCCTGGGAATCATCCAGGATAGTATTGGAATCAGGAAGGGGTGTGGCGTGCCAAGAGAGAACAAGTTGTGAGCCTTTTTCTCCATGAAACAAAGAACAGGATTCATTGACTTTTAATCTGTCAAGTGGAAAATGGCTCCGAAGCTTGTGAGTCTAGAGAAGTGCAGAAGGGTTGGTGAGGCCACATCTTAGACTGGACCCCTTCTGAGGCCACTTCTTGCCTCTTCAGATAATTACAGAAGTAGTTCTCACAAACATAAAATACATGGATTTTGCATATTAAAACCTAGATGCATGTTAGTGCAGATGTTTGGGAACTCAAAGACAAACTTTTTTTTTAAGCACAGACTTATTTTTTATTTTATTTTAATTTTTAAAAATTTTAATATTAAACTAATAAAATTTATGGTTATATATGTATATATCACCATTATATACATTACCATATATATGGCAATATATAATATATTACAATATATTATGTTGTGTGGTATTTTGATCATATTCTGACAATAAAACTTACTTGAAGTCAGAGGACAGAGCTAGCCACTAGCTGACCAAAATTAACCACAGAGGTTTTGGAGGACTGAAAACAGATAGGAGACAGGAAGTAGTAAGGCTGAGCAGAGAGAGGATCTCAGCCTTTTGGATGGAGGAACAGAAGAGATAGGAGACCACTAATGGCTGCTCTAATGCTTCACTTGTAATTCAGGTGCTTACTCTGGTATCTGACTCCCCATTTTCATTGATAAAGAATAATTAGATGAATGCCGCAATATTATATACATTATATATAAAAAATGATGGTTTGGAGATTTTGAAAGATGCATTTCTCTGAGACTGAGTCTCAGAAGGCATCAAGCACCTAGTGTGGATGGCAGATGCCGGCTGATTTTGCCTCTCTTTGAGACTGAGCCATAATGTCTTCTTTATTGCACTTTCCACATTAGGCAGACTTGGCGCTTTCAACTTCTGCAAAACAGAAACCAGACACTTGATGACTATAGTTATCTGAAACAATATATTGCTTAGAGAATTGAAAAGGTGTATATCTGATTTGGGGGTCTCCTGACTCAAGCAGCTAATTATTTTTATTGCCTTACAGGAATTTAGAGTTGGCCTGGCAGTTGGGACTCCGATTTTAATCATTTCCCTGATTAGGCACATTAGTGAGATAGGTGATTCTGGGTGAGGGGCTATCAATTACCACAGATTTTTCAGCCTTCAAACCAAGTGTGCCCTAACCAGGGAAGCCATTGGAGCCCTGAACACTCTGAGGAATTTGGGGATTGTTTGTAATTTACCATAGAATCATTATTATATTGATCATAATGTTCTGTACTTATGGGGATTAATTAATAGGCCTAAATATGAAAGGCTGTATGCTAATGACATTAACAGGAGCCATAATTATGAAACCTAATTCCCAATAATTCTTCAATGGTTATTTAGTAATCAGATTCTTTTGAGGTTAAATGAAAATCAAGTAGACATTTTATTCATAGAGACATCAGCAATGCAGTGATGCATAATCACACTCACTGGTCACCTCATCAGTACTGTGCAGTAGGCCCCAGAAAGCCTCTGATGTGAGCATCAGTAGCTGGTTGGTATCTTCAGAGGGTGATCTGCAGGGTAAAGTACAGCTTCTGCAGGCTGCAGTCTTGGTTGTATTCTTAGTAAATCCATGATCTCTCATCTCCTGCCTTCATCCTGATAGGCTTCTGTTTTTTCATCTAAATGGGGAAGGCTGACTGGCTGATGGGATTTCTTTTGAGGATCAGACAAATGATGCTTGCAAGATCCTTAATGCCATGCATGGTAGTTCACGGCTCCAATGTGGGTGCTGCACAGCCATATCCGATTCATACTGCTCAGCAGCAACTTATCTGGGGTTTAGTGGCTACAGACACTTGGAAATCATGGCTCTTCCCAAATATGCCTTTCAAAAAGGGACAGGGCTTTTACACTACCAGAGATAGTCACCTCTCTGCCACTACATCAACATACCTGTAATAATTAATTTACAAAGAGAAGGAGTTCATTTTGGCTCACAGTTTTAGAAATTCTAGTTTGTGACCAATTAACTCACTTCTTTGGGACCTGATAAGACAGTAAATCAAGGCAAGAACTCTTAAAAGAAAAACAACAACAAAAACAACAACAACAACAAAAAACAACCAACAAACCAAACATCAAAAAGCAAACAAACAAAAAACTTATCACCTCATGGTCAGGAAGCAGGAGGGAGCTGGTACCATATTGTCCCCTTCAAGACAGTCCCTCAGTGACCTACAGCCCTCCCATGAATTGCCTCCTATTAAGATACCCACCATCTCTATGTAGCACCACACTGGGGTGAAGTTCTTGGCCTTTGGGTTCATTCAACACCTAAACTATTGTATAATCAGCATGTACAGAGGAATGTATAGCAATCTGGGGATCTGTTTGGAACCTGATGCCAGATGTGAACCATCTCTGCTGCCTTTCAGCCTTCTCATTTGCCTAAGACTCCCATTTTCATTCTAACTGCCAAGAACACAGCAAGGAGAGTAAAACCAGGAAGGTTTCTCCACAAATACAAGCCTGGGTGCTGGAGAGATATCTTGGTGTGTAAAGAGCTTGATGCACAAGTGTAAGGAACAGAATTCAGGTCCCCAAACCCATGTAAATGCCAGACATATGCTGTGACCTCACTGTTATCCCAGTGCTTGGAAGGCAGAATCAAGCTAGGTAGATAGCTGGACTACTGTAGTTAGAGAAGTCTAGGTTCAAGTGAGCAACCGTGCCTCAGTATATAAAGTGGAGAGTGAGTGGGAAAGGTACCAGATGTCAACCTCTGGCCTCTCGGGTATGTGTGCACCATACCCATATACACTCATAGGCACACACATGTGAGCATACATACCCACATATGCATGCTTCACACATGTACACTTGTAAAAACACATAGACAAACAAGCAATGTGGGTGTGGTGGCATGTCCCTATAAATTCAGCAAGAAGAGGATCAATTCTCTATTGTGAATTTAGTGCCAGCCTCATTACATAGTGAGACTTTGTGTTCAAAAACCAGATAAATATAAAATTAGAAAACAAAAGAACAAAAAAAACCAGAAGTTACTGTTGTGGAGTTCTCGAAGAATAAAGAAAAATAATCAGTTTCTTAAAGATGTAAACTAGAAGCTAGAGAGGTCAGTGGTGAAGCCGGGTTTCTGAGGTGTGGTTGTTTTTCTAACACCGTGCTTCTTAAATGAATCACTGCACGCAAATGTATAGTGAGGGTACAGCATCTGGTGGCCGCCCCTGGCTTGCTTCGTTCGTTACTCATCATCTGTCCTGTGACATGGATCACATGACAGTAGTATTTGGTTAGGTTCATGTCGTACTTGAACGGCCACCTGGAGTGTGCCCGCCTTGTTTCTCAACGGGAAGATGAACAGTCCACCACACAGTGTGTCTGGGCCAGAGAACTGGAATATTTGGAAGTTCCATTTCATATATATATATATATATATATATATATATATATATATATATAATTATATATACACATAATAGGGGAGGGCACCATGGCACCACCTGGAGGTCAGAAGACAACTTAGTGAAGTCACTCTTTTCTTCCTGTTCATCTCAGGAATTGAACTCAGGCCACCAGGCTTGGGCACCAAGCAGTTTACCTGACAAACCCTACGATTCCCATTTCTGATGCTTTTTAAATTATTATTTTTTTTAATTCTACTTCCAACACACTTTCTTCATCTGTCTTCCCTAACAAGATATCGATCAGTTCTTGGAATAGAGTGTCTCATTTCCAGACATTCTGAGTGGAGCAAAGCGGAGTTCTGCCCTTGAAGTGTCTCCTCCTTCAAGCTCTGAAGGAGATGACTCGTCGCCGCCCTCTAGTGGAAAGAAGGATCCGTTGAAAACTTCAAAGCTCATTTTAGGTGGACCGTGTTTTATTTAAAAGTGCCTTTGTAAACTGGTTGCTTCAAACTAAGGCCTCATTGTTACATTGATACTACAGTACGCTTGTGTTCCAGTTCCTCAGACCTTGAAAGCATGGGAGACTCCCAGTGAATCCCTGAGCCGGGTTGTATTGTACAGCAAAGGACTTTACTACCTGCTTATTAAATTTCTCTGGCAAAGTTGGGGGAGCAATACTAATTTGGATGCCATAAAAATATCTTTCATTTCATAAGTGACAATGAGACGACCCTAGCTTCAGGTGACTTTGGGAAATTTCTTTTATCTGAGCAGGGAGTGGGCTGGATCAGCTGCTGAACACTGGGAATAAGAAAAAGGGGTTGTGTATCCTTGATATTAACGTATTCTCACATATGTTCTTCCTCCCCATCCCTCCCTCGCCCCTCTTCCTTCCCCTCCTCCTCTCCTCCCTCTTCCCCCCAGACAACAGCATGCTAAGCACATGCTGTATCACTGAGCTAGTCTCAACTCGTAGATATTCTTAATCTATGTATTTCCCACCACCACCTGTTAACCCTCTGTTGAACTCAAGAAGCAGTGATGGGACAACTCAAAACCTCATGAGAGAGCTGGTGTCCAGGTCAGATGTGGGTTCTGTAGTGCAACAGAGATAGGAGGGGAAGAAAGAATGTGCAAGGGATCGGTGATGCTTAGTAGTGGCACCTGTGGAGGGAAAGTTAAGGAAAAAGACCTGTGTTTTACTGAGCACCTAATGTGGACCACACACTATGCTAGCCCTGACTTGCATCTTCTCACTTTAAACTTAACAGCAGCTATTTCCTGTCAATACTCTGTCAACTCTATATTCTGTATTAGTAATAGAGTTAAGAGGGAGCGAAGCATGTTAGTGTAGCTAGTAGGAGATGGAGCAAAGATACCACGATGTCTGTTGAATTCTGAAGCCGGTTCCACCAGCACACACACTCAGAGGGTCCCCACACACAGTGGTTTGTCACTGAGAGTGCAGAACGTTCTTCCCCCAAGCGACGACCAGGGCAATGGCCTGTATCTCCTCCTGTCTGGTTCCATGCTCTATTATTGTAAAACTGGCAGGAAATCACCTGAGCCTATATTGCTGGTCATTGCCTTGTGTCTTTTGTGTTGTGCCTATGCTTATATACCTAGGAAAGAATACCTTTGCAGTCTCATGGAATTATACTCATATTCTAAAACTATATTTATCTACTCAGAATCTAAAATCCAATATGGACAGTTAATTTAAAAGGCAATATCTCCCAGCTTGAAATTTATTTTACAGATGGCATTTAAATCTTCAGGCCTTTATTTTGTTCCCTATGGAATGAGGAAAACACTTTTATAAAGACCGATATAAATGATTGCAAAATATTATATGCAGTAAATAGGCTTTAATATTTTTCAGCAACTAATAACTGCACCTTTTAAAGATGCTCTTGTGCTACAACTGTTATTGCTTTAAAACCTGGAAACAAAGGCTTCTCCTCATCTAACAGATGAGGATACATTTTTACTGGGGGTAGGTGAACTGCTTTGTGACATCTCCATGGTCCACTCTGCTTGCTGATCCTGCCATTTCCCCCTTTACATTAGAACATTTGAAGGAAAATAGCTATTTTCACAAACAAGTTTTCTTAGTGTTATTATTCTGGATTTTTTATATTAATGTAGGGGAACCTAATTATTGACAGTTACCAATGTCTGTAATGTAGGTCACTGTATGATTCTTCTGACTGTGAGAGACACAGATCAGGGCTGGGAAGAAGGATCAGTCTGTAAAGCACTAACTGCATGATCACCTTCCTTGGGTCTCTGCATCAGTGTAAAAAGCTGGACATGGCAGTGTACTCCTGTGATCATAGCACTGGGAAGTTAGAGACAGGTGGATTTCTGGCCAGACTGGCCAAATTGGTTAGCACCAGGTTAAATGAGATGTCCTGTCTTCAGTTGACCTCAGCCCTCCACATGAACACATACATACCTATCCATATACAAACATACAAAGAGACACAGACGGGCGCACACATGAGACATCCGCATCTACAAACCATGATTCTTACCCACAAGTAAAAATTTTAAAACTGAGTTAGCTCTTCTTTGGCATTAGAAGTGTTTGTAAGAGATATTTTTAAAAAATGAAAATAAAGGAAGTAAAGTGTGAGAGTGAGTGAAATTTTCAAATCTGCAGTTAGGAGGTCTGTGAACTCAAGTCTGTGTTCAGCCTCTGTTTAAGGACAAAATTGGGTGAAAATGCGATACAGCTGATCTCAGGAGCATTTAGCTGCTCCCATTTTCACCCACCTACACTCTTTCTCCACGTAGTAATTCCTGGAAAGTTTCTGTCAAATTCATTGCTGCTAAATAAAATTCAGAACACAGCAGTCATTTTTGACCTGTGTCCAAGGCAGATTAGCATTAAGAGCTGAAAGAAAATCTAGGTTTGTGTTACCTGTAAGGAAATGGAACTCTGTTGGTTTTTTTAAACATCAGTGTTCAAGTCAGGTACACAGGGTTCCAAGGTTTTAAATCTCTTTGTCTTTGTAAAAACTTAACTGATAGTCAGCTCTTTCTCATCTACAAATTGCCCTTGTAGGATTTCTTGGGAAAGTGATATGGGAAATATTTAGCATTAGCTTGGCTGTTTAATTCTCATTAGGCATTGCCCTGCTCCAAACATTCCCAATGCTTCTCGTCCCCCATCTCTTAGCTAACACAAGCTGCTGAACCAAGAAATTATCTCAGTTGAAATATTTTCTGACCAAAAAAATGCTGACCAGCTCCTCAAATTTAGTTTGCCACCCTCCATTAGCAACTTCTTATTAATTCCGTCATCAGAGTATGCACATTTTACAATATCAGTAACTTTAAGTACATAGCTCATTAATTCCTAGAAGAAAACCATGACTCTGATTTAAGTTGTGTTTGTTGATAGTAATGGAGACCTAAACACTATTACGAAGAACAACTCATCTCAGTGCAAAAACAAAGTCTCCTTTCTCCATGGAGATGATCCATGTTTTTCTCTGTGTTATTTAATATTTCATCTCTTTCCATAATGAAAATATCAGTTTTCTTTTGACATCAACGTCCTTCCTTGTGCCTTTTATTTATACTACAATTCTGAAAGATGCTTCAGCAAATTCTACTGACCTTGATCAAGGCTTGCTGGAGTTTTGGCCACCAGCTGTATGGCATACACTGGGCCAGCACATTGATCGTATAAAATTAGATTTTCTCACCTTGTATGTTTGTAAGAAGGTGGAAATAGCTGATCCTGGGGAGTCTGTATGATCATGAGTATCAGACTCCGACACTCTACTACTGACAGCAGCAGCTACCATTTCATTTGTTAGCAGAATTATTGTGCCTGTGTTCTGAGTTAGAACACTAAGAATGTGAATAAAATAATTTTCCTATGTTCATGTAGACATGGGTGTCTATGAATGAAAGCAAAGCAAGCCATTTGAGTGTAAAATCTATGTACTTTATGTCTCATTAACACTTTGAGGTCAGAAATGACTCTCATACACTCAGAAATCTCTCTCTCTCTCTCTCTCTCTCTCTCTCTCTCTCTCTCAAACACACACACACACACACACACACACACACACACACACAAACACTCACACATACATACATACACAAACACATACAAATGCCTGCACACAGCATTCTAGAAGGCAAATTTCTTTCCATGTACAACATTTGGGTAAGTGTTTAAACTGTAACTTATTTTCCTATATTTTGGTCATAAACTGGCAATTAGAATTAGATATGTGGCTACATCTGGTTAAAAGTTATTAATGTTAAGGGACCACATAATTCTTCTCTCATATTTTTGTTTGTCTCTTTGTGAGTATTATATAGCTAGCTAGTATTTGTTGTTAAGTAAACACTACTTTATTAAAGTCAGTATCATGTGAATGAGATTCAGTGGTAATGAGAATATTTCAAAGCACTTAAAGCCCTGGTCTCAGGTGGCCTCAGAGCGTAAGTGCACATAGGAAAGAGGGAGATTTCATTCTTGAAATTCTTCTGTCTGGGAATCAGTGGGTTTGACTTGACTGGGACTGGAGCTCCAGGATAAAAGGATTCAAGTGATACTCATAGACTCTTAACTTTACTGTTTTTTTTTTTTTTCATGAAAAGGGCCCTATGGAAAAATTAGCATGAAGAAAAAACAGAAAGTATGGAAAGAAAAATAGATATGAGGAGAATTCCCAAAACCATTTGAGAAATATAAGACATCTCCTGCCTTATAACAATGCTGTTTCCACACTAAATAAGATTTGTAGTTACCCATCAGGGTTTTTTTGGGGGAATTACCACATAAGTGACTCCATATCGAGCTTAGAAATCACCAATAAAAGAGGATTCATCATTTGGCAGGGCATTGGTTAAGTCCAGATTCTTCTGAGGCTCTGGCACAAATGGTAACCCTATCAATAGGACAGTCAGGACTGTTTTGATCTTGTTTTAATTAATATTGAATTGTATGTGTCAGTTTAATACAGGCAAGGAGACACAGTTACGCCCAGGGTGCAGTAAGTCATATGTTCACAGATTTTGACAGACAGAAGGAGTAATTTTAGTGGTAGGAGTTAATTTGCACTGCCATTAATGCATGGAAAGGTTGATGATTGTATCTAATTGTTTCCTTGGTACTAGCTCAATGAAAAATATGGTTCATGAACCAAGCTGTGGGAAGTTATTGATTACAATGACTTCTCCAAAAATGCATTGCTAAATTTACTTTTCTTCATAATCTGATTTTGATCCTAAATTTACTTTAAATACATATTTTTCCTCCTCCTGCTTCCTTCTAATCCTTTCAGCCCTCCTACATGAAATATTGGAGCAGATATAAAAAGATGGGTGTATTTCTAATTTCCTTTCAGTTGCCCAAGAAAGAAATACTTTTGAAAACTTATTTTTAAAAATTCAACATTATCCATCTATTGACTATTGCTTATAAATAGATTGCATGCATTAGTGCAGACAAATATGTTTATGTTTCATAAAGTTGCATAGTATCTCTTCTGCAAATGTTCTGTTTCTCAGGAGCTGTGACAAGTTAGTCACACTAATTTAGTAAGCATGCCTTTTGCTTGCATGGAGATGGCCTTTGAAAGGGTCTGTTTCCTGAACACTTGCTCTGTGCTCTGCAGTGTCTACACTTTATTACAACCATCGGCGGTGTCAGGGGGATGCTTTAAGACTAAAAGTCTAAGGTGGGTGGTGGTGGCGCTTTTAATCCCCACACTTGGGAGACAGAGACAGGTGGATCTCGATGAGTTCAAAGCCAGCTTGGTCTGCAGAGCAGGTTTCAGGACAGGCTCCAAAGCTTCAGAGAAATTCTATTATCAGGATACCTTACTCTTTACAATGCATCTTATTTTTCCCCTTTAACTGGATATAGTGCCTACATGCTATTTAATTGTGTCCAACTCCATTCTGCCATCCTCGGCATGGTGGCTTTTGCCCTTAGTCCTACCTGGTTCTAATCACAGGTTTGCTACAGTAGTTTAGTATCATATTGCTGTTTCTTAAGATAGATGTGTGTGTGTGTGTGTGTGTGTGTGTGTGTGTGTGTGTGTGTGTGTGTGTGTATACTTCCAATGACAGGGTTTCCCTTAAGTTTGAAAGTTAATACAAATTATTTTCTACCACCCCATCCCAGTGGCCAAATGAAGGCAAGTGAAGAGTGGAACACAAGCTGACATGACCTTCACGTTGAAACGGATTTTCTTTAAACATACATGTTTACGGCCTAAGACATGCTCATCTTACATGTCAAAGGCTTGTCTCTCACCTGGTTGCTAGTTGTTGACCTTTAGAAAGCCTCAAGGGCTAGCTAGTTCATTTTCTGTTTTCTGGATATATCTATTTGCACTAGTCCAGTAGTGAGGGCTATTATCTCCAGACTTTGTATCCATCCGCCTTGACATTCTGGGCGTAAAGCAGATGCTGGATCTGGAGGCGTGCCCTGAAATCTCAGCACTGAAGTAGCACATCTGCTTGAGTTTGAGGTTAGCCTGTGCTACCCAGTGAATTTCAGGCCATCTCTAAAACAAGCAAACTAAATAAACAAATAATGAGCTTGTCATTTGGAGGGTGTTGGTTTATTTTATTTTTTTTCCTGGTGAGAAATATGTTAAGTCATAGGTCCATTGCTCGCAAAGCCCATTTATTTTATATGGGCTGCTGGTGAGACTTGGAGACCCCATATGACCGAGTAGACCTTGTAACCAGCTGTTTCTTCCCACTTTCTATTTAGGACAGTTGAAGCTTCATTATAATTCTGTCTTCACACCCAACAGAACAGAACACAGCCATAAATATGAGGTTTATTGTCTACAAAATGAAAAGCAAAGGGATTGAAATACTGAATGCAACTGGAGTTTCAGCTTTTTCATCTTTTATCTTGAAATGATGGCCTGCCCTGCTCTTTCTGGTTCGCATTTACTCCTGTAAATGTGTTGCCTGTCCAGCCATCCTGTGGAAGAGAGATACTGCCAGGAGGTGTCGTGGCCTTGCATTAACTCTATACTAAAGCATATTATGTAGATACATGGAGACAGTATTATTTTTCACTTGTCTTTCTACAAGTGCTTCTTTCTAAACTAGAAATTTTACCTGAGCATAGGATCAAAATTGAAGGTTTGTGTGGAAATTGCAAAGACTGACATTTGATTCCTCATGATTTTCAGTGGGAGCCTACCTCTTTTATGACAGATTGTTAAGTGCTGTACAGATACCAGAGCTACCATCTTAGTTGTGACCAACAAAAAATTTTCACTACACGTTGATGAAAGTCCCCCGTATGCCAAAATGACCCCCATTTTAAAGTTGGTGGCGTTGTATAGCTTCAGAATAGTCTTGATTGTTAAGAAAAGTGAAAAACTATTAAATGCAAACACTTCAGAACTACACCCACAACATATATTTACAAACATTACAGGCGTGTTAAAATTGAGTTCATAGGAGATGGAACATGTTTTAAAATATATATCAGGGGCCAAGAGTGACTACTCAGTAGGTAAAGGCACCTGCCACGGAGCCTGAGGCCTGAGTTCAATCCCTCTGATTCATTCACATCATGGAAGAAGAGAACTGAATCCTTGTTCTCTGAGGTCTACCCATGCTCCATGGCATGTGTGCCCACACAAACATGTATGCACTTATGCATACAAAACAATATTATTGCTCTGTTGAAACAGGAAGCAGAAAAGTACTTTTTGCTAGTTAAATCCAGTTCCTGATCTTAAAAACATCATTATAACCATTGAATAATCCTGCTGAAAATTGATCAACTTCAACATGCTTTTCAATGGTTGATAATTATCATGTGTTAATCTTCTCTAAGATTAGCAGAGTAGGAAGAGTGTGTCAATTCTCAGTCCACACTAGTATCTTTATCAAACAATTGATTTGACTAAATAAGGTGTTATGGCTGTGTTTACTCTTTTATTATTATGTAAACTTAAACTATCTGAAGAAACAAAATGATACCAGGAAACAGAAATAATAACCATTAACTCCTCATCGCTAGTGGACATCAGTCACTTAATGCTTATTTCTCATCTCAAACCAAGCAATTTTCCAAAAAGATTTAGGCTTTCAGTTTTCTTTCATTTATCATGAGAGAAATAATTAAAAAAAAAAACAACAAAACTTTGGCCTATTTTATATCATGAGCAATAAAGATGATTGTCTTTCCATTTTTATTTGTTGTGATCTGGTTGTTTCTGTCAGTGAATTGATCCAGTTAGATTCTTTTTTGAAATACAAGTTTACTGATCCATTCCCTGGCATCCGTACAAACTGCTGATCCGCCCAACAGCAAAACCAGTTCCTTTCTACACAAATGTTTCCCCCTTGCCTCATTTGAGGCTTGGAAATGTTAAGTGTTTATTTATGGTATAATTAACAGAGGCTTTTCCCTTATTAGATGCTTCATTCAGTGAATGTCAGGATAGTTATATTAACAGTTCTATTCTTAGAGAAGCAGGCCATGTTTTTAGCTAGGTGTAGCAAATCAGCATCGAGCTTTGAAAGTTACCAGCCACGCTGGAGTCTGAGCCGACAGATGAGGCAATCACGTGAGTCTTTCCATAGGAATCCAAAAGCGGAATGCTGTGTGCTAAAAGAAGCTTGCAGAGGCCAGGATTTCTGTTTGAATCTGTTGCTTTTATGCTTCTGTGTTTCCATTTAATTAAACATGTGAATCATAGGAGAGATAGATTTATAAAAGTATGAAAATGAGCATGAAGGGGTTCCAGTGAATAGAGATGATACCCAGCAAAAAAAAAAGACAAACAAAGCAGTGTATTACACTGATGTAGATAATCTTGACATTAGTTTTGGATATCTTTGTAAATAGGTTTAAGAGGAAATTGGAGAAAAAACAGCTTTACACCAAATCTGTGGGGAAATTCTGAGATAGCCTAGGTAACTTTCCTTCCATACAGACATATACAGAGCAACCTGTTTAGTACACATTTGTGTGTAATTTAAGAGAAGTGTAACATTTAAAAAGCAAACACAACCTAAGTATTGATTCTTCACTCAGTTGAGTGTAGACCACAGTGCTTTGGTGATACAGTTTCTTGTGACATTGATGGCTATGGCTCAGCACCTGATCCCTGACTTCAAGCCTGGCCTGATGCTAATTATGATGTTCAGTTACTAGCTGAGAACATTGCATTCAGAACAGTACATTCCTAGAAATTTAGCTTCTCTACTTTAATTAAGTTGAATACTTTATCTTTGCATCCCTTATCATTCTTCTTTATTCTAGGAAAAACATGATTTGTATGTCTGTATGCACCAACATGTAAGAATATGGGAAATGAACTTTATTTTAAGTATTTCAGCTTCATTAAAGGTGGTGGGAGTACCAGAGCTTATGCGTCCAGCCTTAAAGGTGAGCTATAGAAGGTCATATGCATACGTGCGAGGCACTGGCATCACTGGCATGTTTCTCAGGAAATAAGAAGGATGTAAAGGTCATGCCTAACTTTCCTGACCCAGCTGGAGGCAGACATTTCAAATGAAACACAAATTAGCCTCCACTCTGACAGCAACAGCAAGCGCATGGACTAGTTATAAGGTAAGGATCTTGGGCCATCAGCCTAGCAGTGGAGCGGAAACAAGGCACACTAACATTGATAATATAAGCCAAGCAGCCAGCTGGGAAAATTCTTCATGCACAAAAGTAAATGCTTTCTCTGCTCCGCAACTTCCATCTCATATTTCTCCACAGAACACCCCTCACGGGTTGCTTGTCTACACAATCAACTGCTGTGAGAAAACATGACTAATTATATACAGAGTCACCTGGAAATTTTCTTTGAAATGTGGTTCTTGGATTTTACCCCAGAGTCTCACACAGGGCATCAGAGCTGGGCTCTGGGAATTGTACCTTTGATGATGGTCTTCATATCCATTCTGTGTATGCCTCAAGAGCCAGCAGCGACTCTTCTGGATCCATGGCACTTTCTGCCTCCCCAGTCATTTCTCCCCTCATCCTGATTGACCTTTGTGATATAAAACAAGATCAGGACTATTTCCCAAAACATCATAGGTTATATAACCTAAAAGCTCAAGCAACAAACCTATGAATGAATAGTCAGAATACAGTGTATTTTAAGTGTGAGAGCTTCCGGTTTAGTTCTTGTTGTAAATCCATCGATTCTTGGCTAAAGACTCATACCATATTGTAAATCATCCTCAGGTTTCGTTTCCATTTACTGTTTTTATTCCAGTTGATATTCTTTGTTGGATATGGGAAGAAATATGTGTCAAAGTTTAATTTTAGGATACTGTTTTATTTTTACTTTTTGTTTTTTTCTTTTTATTGAAAATAAATTGTTTTCATCATATACAGTGTCCTGATTACAGTTCCCCCTCCCTCTACCACTCCCAGCTCAGATCCACCCACTTTCTGTCTTTTGTTAGAAAACAAATCACCTTCCATGGAATAATAATAAAATAATATAAAATGAAATATAATAAAGTAAAACAAAAACTAACACATCCGAATTGGGTGAAACAATCAAACAGAAGAAAAAGAGCCAAAGAGAAGGCACAGGAAACAGAGACCCACTCCTTTGCACACTCAGGAATTCCATAAAAAACACTCAACTGGAAGCTGTATATGTGTGCAAAGGACCTGTAGCATAAAAAGACACAAGAAAAAATATATAAATAAAAATAAATATATATAAATAATAAGATAAATAAAATTACACAAAGAAAGGAAGCCCCCTGACACAACATCATAAGACAAGGCACCTCCAAAGGTGCCCGTGTGTAACTGGAGTATTCCTGTGGCCACCCGGATCCTGTAGCTGCTCAGGCCCTATTAAACACACAGGGACTTATATTACTTATAAACTGTATGGCAGGCTTCTTGCTATCTGTTCTTATATCTTAAATTAACCCATTTCTATTCATCTTTAATTTGCCATGTGCCTTTGACTTACCAGTATCTTACATCATACTTCTCCTCAGACAGCTGGCAGCGTCTCCTGACTCAGCCTTCCACCTCCCAGAATTCTCCTCTCTCCTTGTCCCGCCTACATTATCCTTCCTTTCTGGCTACTGGCCAATCAGCATTTTATTTATTAATCAATCATAGCAACATATATTCACAGCATACAGGACATCCCACAGCACTCGTGAGTTGGTTTTCTCTTGGCCAACTACTGCTGGGCACGTAGTCCACCCTCAAGAGGAGTTTGTTTCTGAGACTCCCTTGGAGGAAACTGAAGTTTCATTGGCAGGTGGTTCTCAATTGGAGATCACTTCTGGGTTATGGATGTGGGCATGTTTTCACTTTTCCTTTCAGCTCTAGGATTCCATCTGGTGCAGACCTGTACAGACCTCTGTGTGCCTCAGGGCTGCCTCAGTCTCTGAGTTTGTATGTGCACCTATCTTGTTGGTTTACACACCCTGGATTTCTTGGTGTCCTCAATCTTTTCGGGCTCTTACATTCTTTCTGCCACCTCTTCAGTGGGGTTTCCTGAGCCCTAAGGGGAGGGATTTGATAGAGATATCCAGCTTACTTTTTGTTTTTAATTAGCATGTGAAGTAATAGGTTTCATTATGGCAATTTCTTATTTATTAATTTATTCCTTAACCAGAAATCTACTCTACTCTCATATCATATGTGTTATTTTACTGCTTCCATTTTCAAAAACATTCTTTTTCCCCTTGTAGTCCCTTTCAAGATTCATGACTTATATACCTAAATTCACACCCACATGCATACATACACATTAAAACTGGAAGTTAGGGTCTCCATATGAAAGAGAAAATGTAGTATTTGTCTAACTGAGCCAGGGTTATCTCACTTTATGTAATAATTTCAGATGCATCCATTTTTCTGCATATCCTTCCCTACTATAAAACCCATTGTGTGTATATACCCCATTTTCATTATCCTTTTGTCTGCTGACAGACACTGAAGCTGAGTTCATTTCCTTGCTGTTGTGAACAGAGCAGCAATGAACATGGATGCTCAAGCATCTCTGTAGTAAAATGTAAATCCCCTGTGACTAGGACTAAGGAAGAAAGTCATGAATCAGTGGGCCAAAAGCCCTCAAGGATGTTGTGATGAGTCATTTTTCTGAGTTAGAGTCAGGGAAGAAGCTTGAAGTCTCAGAGCGAAAGTCCTTAGAGGAATAAGGAAGACAATTGAAGTCAAACTTGAGGAAGAACTGAAGAAATTGTCATAGAGCAGCACATTACATCACAAGACACAATACAAGCCACCAGAGAAGTACAGGCAGCCTTTGGTTCCTTCTTAGTTCCCTCCCCTGGCCGGTGGGCAGGAAACTAGAGGAGACTGGCAGGGACTATGCTTCTGTGATTGAGGAGAGTGCAGAGCAAGTTTCCTCCAGGCACAGACATGTGGTCTGAGAAATCTCATTAAACTCAGCCTCGAATCCTTCCTATAGCATAATAAATAGTCTCTAGAGACATGGCATTTTACTGTGGCTCAAATGACTTTGGGTGAGTTCTAACAGTGTTGATGCCGTTTCACAATGCCAATCCAGCTGACAGAAGGAATGTCACTTTTCAAAAGATGATACAACCTAAGAATCACCCATAAAAATCACCTTCCTTTTGAGAAACAAGGAACTTGCTGTAAGAGACCATAATGAGGATCATCTTGTAGAGTTACGTTGTAAAATGTGAACCAACTTTTCTCAATGTCATCCTTGAGATACTGACCTGTGTTTCTATTAATAATATGTAAATGTTATGGAAATAGAACATGCTGTGTGCCTCATCTGTCTCAGCGAGTGGTTGCAAGATGACAAAGGTAAAGAAAGAGCTGCTTTGGTCTAGAAGGTCTTTCGAAGGAGGAAATCTTACTCCTCAGCAGCCTTGGATAATGAACCTGGGCATCTCTGTCATGCAGAAGGGGGTGGGTGAACGTGAGGGATCGACTGTTTCACAGAGAAGCAGACATTTTGAGGCTCACTTTCAAAAATCAAAGCTGAAGAGAACTGTGAGTCCACAACAGATAGACAGGCTGATGAATAGAGCTGTCAAGAGAATGCAGAGCAAGGTGTGGATTTGGGGCGGTGTCAGATAGCAACCCTCCACAGCCCTCCAGGGAGGCTGCTCCTTCTGCTGAAGAGGGGTGGGGAGCACTGACAGATGAAAGAAACATCTGAAGACAGGTGGAGCAAATCACAGAGGACAGCTGGGAAGCATCCATTCATTATTTTCCATATCACTGGAAAGTGCTGTCTCATTCTCCTTTAGAAGGCATGCACAATTGCTCCAGTGCAGAGGCAGTCTCACAGGTCTGCAGTTGGCTTCTGGGGTTCAAATCTTAGCTCTTCAGGTTGTTGTTGTTGTTGTTTTATTTTAAGAATTACACAACCTAAATTGTATATTTTAGCTATTCGTCCATGAAATCAGAATGATGATTTTACCCAAACCTTAATGCTGTGTGCATCAGGTGAGACAAATTCTGAAAGAGTGTAGCATAGTGATGAACACAACAAAAGTCCTGAAGAAACATTAAGAGGCTGGCTTAGTTCTCACAGTAAGGATTCAGTTACACAGGCCATCAATGTACTAGAGGATTTAGAAGCAAAGAAGAAGGATCATACTAGTAAAGGTAGGCTTATTAGACATTTAGTAATAGTTAACATAATAATTGCAAAATATTGTTTGAAGGGGTAATAAGTTAAAAGTCACCATATTATCAAGACCATATTCTACCTAGTTGGAAAATGTGTTACAAGATTAGCAGTGAAATAATTTTATTCTGTAGATGCAAGAAAGACAAGGTTTCACACGACTATATTAGATCCTTCTAAAAGTGATGGATAATGAGCACTTCCAGCACAGTGTGTTAAGTAAACTGTTATAAAGCATGCACTCAAATCAGTCTGGGTCAGAGCAAATGAGCGTTTTGTAAACAGACTAGCTCTATAATCCTGAGATTGCTTTTCTCAACCATAGTAGCCTGCATTTTCATAAAATACCATTTCTCTCACTGGGAGACATAGTTGTGTTGTACAAGCATAGGATGCGGTGGGTCAGCAGTGTTGCTCGCAACACTGCCCTGTGCCTAGGGGATGCTTTCCTCTCTCTTTGTAAGAGTAGTCATTGCCTTAACCTTAGATCCTAGGTAACAGCCAACATTTTCGAGAACAATTGTATCTACCAAGGACAGTCAATGGGGGAAGATACTCACTTAGTAGAACAATGTGTTGATATATTAAAGTATATTGTTTTCTAAACATTATGTCAAAGGAATACAGAAAGAAAGTAGCCACAGACTATTGACTTGTACATGTATACACTACAGAAATCGTTAGAGCTTTCTACATGAGCAAGAAGGGGCAATTTAATACTTGGTTGGCCGTTCACATTCGCAAAGGCAGTTTTTAGACAGGACTCTCAGCACTACTCGGCTACTGATGGAGCCAGGTTTGAGCTCTAAGTGTTTGACTCATCGGGATGGGTGGGCATGCTGACAACACCGGCACTCAGTTATTTCATCTGCAGGCACAATTTCCCAGCTTTCCTAGTGTGCAAGAACACTCTGGCATATATGTACATAAGGTAAAGTGAAGAAGTCTCTGCCCCCAACATGACACTCCTCTAAACTGGTAACTGTGCATCACGATAGATGCTGTTGAGCTGTCTTCTTACTGCAATGAATTTAAGGGAGATGTGAATGCTGATTCCAACAGTAGAAGTTTGTGTCGAAGCAGGACAAGTGCTCTTTGCAGAGGGACTAAGAGATCATTTATTCTAAGTCAGATAGGAATGAGCAATGCCGTGGAACACAGATTCAGGTTGCTCGAAACTACATTTGTCAACACAGAATCAGTTGCATGGACCTTCATGGCACCTATAGAGAGAGAGAGGGAGGGAGAGAGAGAGAGAGAGAGAGAGAGAGAGAGAGAGAGAGAGAGAGAGAGAGAGAGAGAGAGAGAGAGAGAGGCACCATGAAGGACACTAGCATACCTTGTTTCTAATTTTTTTTGAGACACATTTTCTCTGTGTAGCTCTGGCTTTCCTAAAACTAGCTTTGTGGACCAAGCTGTTCTTGAACTCACTGACAATGCCAGCCTCTGCCTCCAGAGTGTGGAATTAAAGGAGTGTACCACCACTACCCAGTCTTGTTTCTAAATTTATAACATTCTAACTCCCCAAAGTAACAAAGTTGTGTACAGCCTTTCAGCCTTAGGTAGTCTTTAATATAAGTGTGGCTTTAATTCTTGACTGTTATAACAATTTTTCAATAGATTGAAATTATGGTTGTGATCAAGGTAACTTTTTTATAACTTACAAAATGAAGCATTGGGGATTAACACTGCACTGACAATAATTCAGATTAATAGTTAATGATAATTAATGTGATAGGAATAGTACCTCAATTCAATATTCTCACACTGCCCCTGCCTACCTCTTCCTGTCTACTCTCTAATTTTCCTCTCTTGGATTCATGGATAGCCAGCTTTATTACCTCTGACTATGGGGCTATTATCTTCACTTAAATTATCTTGATAGTAGATTTAATTAAAAATATAAATCTCCTTAGTCTACTGAATTCTTTAGAGCATTTCAGAAATACTTTCATCTAATCAATATTTTTCCTCTTGTATTTGAAAATCACTTTCTAGGTTGAGATTTTATTGTTCTTTCTTTCAATAGTGATAGATTAGATCACTGTGATCAATATCAGTGGAGTGTTCTTAAAGTAAAATTCAATTTTAATTATGTGGGACATTGTGTGTATGAATATATATATAATGATATATAACTATTAGCAAACTATCGGAAGTTCCAAATTTCACAAATAAAATTTTTGTTGAATAACAGCCATGGCTCACATGTTGCTAATATAGCTTGGATACCCTGAAACTGTCTTCAGAATATATATGTTGTTTGAGTATAATCTTTCTCAGACTAAGAACAGGATTAAATGACATGCAAGTTCATGAGAAAACACTTTTGCTTTTAGAAAAATATTTTAATGTAATTTAATAGGATTCATAATTCTTCAAGCATAAGACTTTTTTCATAAAAGTTTTTTAAAAGGATATTTTATAATTCTTAATAGATTTAAAAAAAATACTTGATTTTTGTGAATACCAAGCTTCTAAAGGTTAACTTCTTTTTCTAACCCCGTCCAATCCCATGAGCTCCAAGTAGTGCTTAATCATGCTTAGACTTCTTACCACTCAGTCCTCTATGCAGACTGTTTCAGCCATATTCTAAGGACTTTTATATGGTAGTGATCATGGCTATGATGTAGGATATTGAGGAATTAGGACTCAATTCCATTCACTGAGCTTTCTTTAAATACATACAATGAACCAACCTGTCTCCATCTTGGGTTTGAAAGCCATCTTGTAGTAAAGACAAACTAGTTTCATTCCTACTTATGATTAAATCTCTGTTTCTCCAAGATTGTAACCTTAACTACAAATGGTTCTACACTGCCTGTTCCAAAAAACCACAGCCTTGTCTATGTTTCAAAAAGTTGTTATGACAATCTTGCAACCCTACCTGTGTTCAAAAGCTGATGTGGCTACCTTGTTGTGATCATCTTGTTATGCTGCTCCTGTGAGCCTGCCTATTTGCCTGCCAAATCCCATGTTTGGAAACCCCCTACCCCTGAGCTATCAAAACCCTTATCCTGCCCCTGTTCAATTCTTATCTCTTGAACTCTGACTTAGGGGAAGGCAACCCATGTACACAAATAAAAAGCTTGCTTTAATTAATTGCTTGCTTTAACTAATTTGGCTGTGAGGATTTGAGTTGGTGATCTCTCTCCTCACATGTTAGGATTAACAAAGGATCAAACTGATTTATTTAGAACTGATAGATTTTGCATTGGATAATGCCAGTCAATTTCTTTCATTTAGGGAATGGAAAAGGACTATTATTGAAGATGTGTGTCAATGTGAGAATGTGCTTATTCACAGAGGAAAGAAGCATGATGCCTGATATAATTAATTATTTGAAAGATAATTTTTGTGTGGCTCTGCCATATTATTTTTGCTTTGTTATGCCTTAGCTTTCTCTACCATAAAATGGGAAAATTAATTAACTTATTTTGCATGGTTTCTCTGAAGTTTAGAGACAGTACTAGATGTTGCCCAGTGAAATTAATACTGCACATTAGTAAATAATTAAGATAGGTTAAATATCATTATCATCATCATTGTTATTACAGATAATTTTTACAGAAGCTTAGGTCTGATTCTTATTATTCTGTTGTTGTAGAAACTGAGACCCAGGGAACTTGGTTCTCTCTCTGTCTAATTCAAGGAAGTATTTGAAATTTTGCATAACCTAAATATAAAATGCTTTGGAAAACATGAATCAGAATAGAAATAAAATGTTTTGGGGAATTATTTTAACAAAGAGAACAAATATTATAATGAAGAGGTGTTAGGTAAATATACAAGTAGTGAAGTGAGACTGGCAATTTCATTATATGAGCATCAGTTATGGGCAAGACTCTTCTAACCAGTGAATGAGAAACTGTGCCCCGGGTACCCCATGGCAAAGCTACTATTTGATTCAATAATAAAAATCTCTTTATCTCTGACACTGGTTTATTGAAACCACAAGCCATTAGAAACCAATTCCATCTTGCAATCAGCTCTGTTGTTCTTTAATGAAAATGCTAGATAATCCAAACACAATTAATTCAAAGTTTGCTTTTCCGAATGTCACCTTTAATATTAATAAAGTTTTTCTATATACACAAGATGTTTTCTGAAATTTCTATTTCTTTCTGCTGCCCTGTAGGAAAAGCTGAATGAAGATTAGCTAAAAGTTCTACCTTTCTATGGAGAGTGCTTGTATACTCTTAATGTAGCATGTGATTTGGCTTTATCTCACTGAATAAAATGACCTCAAGTTAGCTGACTTGAGAAGTACATTTTTCTATGTGTATCTCCTACTGATTATGTTTTTAAAAAATGCATTTGGCCCTTGGGCTGAGAAAAATTACCCAGTTAACACCGTGATAATAGTAGTGATTTCCGGAAGAGGCTCTGTGGATCCTTCCCTCTGTAATTTGCTAGCTGTTCTGACAACCCCTCACAATGGCTGTAATCAGTGTGGTGATTTTTCCCATGAACTGTTCCCAGACTGCTTCACTTCACATGGCATGAAGTAGTGTGATACCTTTCTGTGTTTGATGTTGGTTGCATTGAGTTTTTTTTTCTTAATTGTCTGTTTTTTTTCCCTTAATTTGCACTTATAAAGACTATAAACATGAGCCAATACCTTTTTTTTTTTTCAGCAAGAAACACAAAATTGCAGCATTTTGTAACTTCTGTATATGCCAGAGGTCATTAAACAACAAAATGAATTACAGGAGCAATTGTTTTTTAGAGATTGAATACCAAGACCAGGCTCACATTAGAAACTATATTTTTCATTCTCTTTCCATTGTCATTGACTTTACATATCAAATGACTTAGTAGTGACAGTGAATAAAATCTAAATATGTAAATCCCAGTGTCAACCACTAGTTATCCTGACAATCAAAGGGAAGCTCAAGGAGGCAGATGATCTGATTTATCCTGACTGTCACCATCCTAACTACCTAGAGTGGTATCTGCTCTGTATCTGATGCTCAGTAGGGATTTTAAATAAATGAATGAATGTGTGGCTAATACCTGATCATGTACACATATGTTCTCTTTTGGATTGTTAAATAATATTCATTTTGTTTTACTTGCTTCTTGAATCGTCCAGATAATTTGTTTCTTTGCATATTACTTATAACCTCACATTAGGGTTAAAGCTAAGTTAAGCAGTGGAAACCATGGAAACTTCCTTTTACCATATGTGGTCATCCAACCTGTGACCATCATTTTGTACTGAAAGTTTGCTAAACATACTTATTCATTGATATCCATCAAGTAGAGCTTGTTTTCATCATATTAACAGCTAAAACTGATAAACATTATTAAAGTTTTAATCGTAGATTAAAAATCTCCAGGTTTAATAACACCTTGCTGATGTTGTGGGCGTGGCTGTTAGGGAATTTTCTAGAGTGGGTTAGTTCAGGGGAACAGACCCACTCTACATGTAGCTAGTACTGCTCCCTGAGTTGTGGTCCTAGAGTGACTGAAAGGAGAGAGCCAGCCGGATGCTAGTATTCTCTCTCTGCTCACTGGCCAGCTACCTCCCACCGTGACTTCCTCTGCAGGATGAACAGGACTGTCAAACTGTGAGCCAGAAGAAACCAGCTTCCCTTAAATTGTTCTGTCAGATTCTTTGACAAAACAATTGGAAAATCAACCAATAAAATGGCCCAGAGGCTTCTGTTGAGTGTTGGCTGTTCTTCTAGATTAGTTGTTTGGTAATAATCTTAGCTTTCCAAAAGGTAACAAATAACTGTAGTGTCACTCAGGAGGCGTGAATAATATAGCTAGTCATCAAAACACTGTATTTGAATGAGAAGCACAGTGACCATAACAGAGTGTAGAGAGTTCTATAATAACCCTCCAGGACGGGCTAACTAGGATGGGGCCACCTTTCACCAGTGTTTCAAGCTCGCACTTGGTAAATATGGCTAAGTGTTTATACATCTTATCTCAGGTCCTGTTTTTTCAATAGTGTTTTAATTTAATCTTTGAAATGTCCACTCTTCTTTTGAAAACTTCATTGTATTTTGATCATATTCACTCCCCATCACCTCTCTTCAATTCCCCCAGGAATCTCACAGCCAATTTTCATTCTTTTGTTATAACTGTCATTACAAATAACTCCTGAGTTCCATTTGTTCTGAACAAATATGCATAGGTGTTCAATCATCTGCTCTGCTATCATCAACCTACCTGTGGCCAGATTCCCACAGAACAGCAACTCTCCCTCCCTCAGTGGCCATCAGTTGACAATGGCTTCTCTTTTAGGGTGGAACCTCAGGAGCCCCTCTTCATTTAAGCTGCAATTTTACCAGCTTGGTCATCTCAAGCCTTATTTTGCATTTTGTCTCAGTGGCTTTTTTCCTGTTTCTTTGTTGGAGGTTTTCTAATTATAGATCTTGATCTCAGGGGGTTCTTGCATGTTTTTCTCCTCCACAGTTTAAGTATTTATATAGCAAGGCAGTGATAGCAGGACTTTCACACTTGTAGGTAGGAGAGGTATGCTCTCTGGGTTCAGGAAAGAACCATCCTTCTGTCAACTAGAAGACAACACCTCTGAAGTCATCTGTTCGTCTCCAGAAGCTACTGCACTGGCCAATCCCTGTGTAGCTGGGTCCCAGGGGTGAGAAGCCTTTAAAATGACGGGACAAGAGTCAGCCCAAGAGAGACGACACATGGGCTGGGATACAAAAATCTTGGGGAAAAATAATCTAGAATACAGTTAATCAAAATGAGGTATTGGGAGCTCAGCGGGTCCTCTGCAAATAAGTCTTAGACCCACTAGGAATTATATCACTCTCACTTTGGGGAAATTTCACACTGACTTTCTTTGTCATTGTTAAGGTTTCGTTAATACTATTTCTTTGACTCCTCAAAAAACGTATTGAACTTTCTTCTAAGTATATTGCAACAGGCAAATTAGAAAATATACAAAAGTAAAACACAGAAAAGATAACGATTCTAACCTTTATATAACCATTATTTAATATTTGCAGAAATGTTTTATTTTCTTGTATTTCTTAAATGAAATCAGGTCCCTTGAATTTAATTGCTAGCTTTTATACTTTACAGTGTACATAAAAATACTCCAAGGCCGCTAAGGGCTGTGCTGCAATGTGATTGCAGTGGCTGTTTCAGATCCATCACATGCTACACATACCATAACTAAGACTTTCTGCTCATTGGGATTGTTTCTAACTTTTCATTGTCTTCCATTATGATCTCTTGGCACGCTGCCCATTCTGCTAGTATATTCAATTTCAATGCACTGTGTTTGAATGTGGTTACAATTGCTTACTTCCTTAGCTGAGGGGAACTTCAGCTTAAGATTCCATATCTTAAAAATTATTTTGCCACCAGCATTCAAACAGTGCAGGGGACATTATATATGTACTCAGATTATATGTACAAACCTAATAGTTTTAATATACAAATAGGTTCCACAAGATGTGGAATATAGCAAAGATTAAAGACTATGGCTTATGGAATACTAGACATACATGTCTTTACCTTATAGCCACTGTCCTTTCAAAGAGTAATGTAAAGGCCCAGAGACCCCCCCCCCCATGCTCAAAGACCCATACAGTTGTCTCTTTTTAGAGTTTCTTCCTTCATAAGGGAGCATATCCTAAGTCGTAAACTACAAAAATCTTGTGAATAAATGTTGGTGTCTATTATATTAGGTACATTTTTCTTTACCTATTACATTAGGTGCCTATTACATTAGCTACATTTTAAGAGGTTTATTTTATTTTAAATTATGTGTATGTATGTGTGTTTGTGTGTGTCCATGTGCCCGTGTGTGGGTATGTACACATGAGTACAGGCACCTGTGGCAGCCAGAAGAGTGTGTTTTAGTCCCTGGAGCTGGAGCTGGAGTCACATCTGGTTGTGAGCCACCCAAAGTGCATGCTGGGAATGAAATTGTGTCCTATAGAAGAGCTGTGTGTGTCCTTAACCATTTCTCAAGTTTTACATTAGGACTTCAATCTCTGCTCTTTTTCTCATAGCTATATTGTTAGAGTTAAGCTGTTTAACATGCTCTGTATCAGTATTCTCTATCTTCAAAATGTGAATCAAACGTCTGTCCTAAAACCTTATGAGGAAAAAATATATTTCTTAAGTAAAAGTGGCTTATAAAAATGTCACACCTACTATGATGGCCATGGTGGTGCTCACATTTAATTGCAGCACTTGAGAGGCAGAGGCAGACAGATCTCTATGAGCTTGAGGCCAGCCTGACCTAGTTGTTTCAGGACAGGCAGGGCCATTTGGAAGACCCTGTCTCAAAACAAACAAACAAACAAGCAAACGGGCTGGAGAGATGGCTCAGCAGTTAAGAGCACTGACTGTTCTTCCAGAGGACTTGAGTTCAATTCCCAGCAACCACATGACAACTAACAACTGTCTGTAACTCTAAGATCTGACAACCTCACACAGAAATGCATGCAGACAAAACAGCAATGTACATAAAATAAAATGAATAAAACTAAAACAACAACAAAAATGAATGAGGTAGTAAATAATGTACCTGTTTTAATTTTTATATCTCCTTTACATAAATTCTCTTTACACTTAAAAGTCATTTTTTTAAGTACTAAAGACAGAAGACTTTATTTCCTTACAATTAACACTTCAAGTAGTCCTCAAGCATTTGATAAAAAGCAAAAGAAAATACATTGTATTACGTGCAGAAGAATCAAGAGTCTCTGTTTTCTTGTTTCTCCTTCTTTTAATTGCCGTAAATTCAGAAGTTACTATGTACCAAAGGAACCCAAATGCTGTGTGCTTATAAAGAACAAGGCATATATTATTGAAACTCATTCTTGGGAATCCTGTTCCCAGTTATCATTCTTTCCGGAGCCTGTCATAAATTAAAGCTTATTTTACAAAAGAATAGGCATCTGGAAGAACATTGTAGCTTATCCAGCCCACTGAGCTGAAAGTCTGCAATTGGTAGCCCTCGCCAATTGACTGGTTCTTTGGACACTGTAATTAATCTCTGATGGAGAGTTTAAGGCTTATGCTGAGAGGACCAATAAAGGAGCTGAACTGTCCATCCCAGATGAGTCATCTTGTCCCTAAGCCAGGGTCAACATTTTCCATGGTCATGTCTATTTTTACAGAGTTAAATCTTGGGAGAGATCTATGATAAATGTATTAAGGCATAAAAATAGACAAGAAGTGATTGCAGAACCCGTAAAGCTGGGCAAGAGTCTTTGCTCCCAGATTCAAGTGAAATACCAATCCTAAGAAGCTGCAGGAATGAAGGCATTGTACTGCAGGGAGTGACGGGCAGATAGTCATCTTATTGGTTTATTCCGGTTTCAGTGACAGGCCTTGGGGAGAGGAAGCCTGAAGGAAGAGCTAAGGAGCACCTAGTGTTTACTGCTTGTTCTAGCATTGCTCCAAACTTCGATTATTTTCATCAGTAAAAGCCTTAATCGTGGGAACAGAGGGAATCTTTGGTGATGTGTCTAAGTGTCTTTGAACTTGCTGGAGATCCTAGAGAGACTAAGAGTGGTTTATAAATGCACAGTACCAAGTTGTGGTTAACAATGGATTTCTTTTTTAGTTCTCTGAAAAGCTTAGTCTCATGAAAGAACACTACAGCCTTTTTAACGGGATAGGAATAGAAGTACTTAGATCAGCTCATGTTTCTTGTTCTTGTCTTCTCTATGCCAATAATAAACACCACACAACAGAGACAACTGATGGAGATGAAGAGCCCCTTAGGGCGTTTTTACTTTGCTTACAGATACTTAGAAACAGGCAAAATGTTCAAATTGACTGGATGATTGCAACTTAACCTTTTTGAAGTGGCTACATGTGGCTGAGAAAAAAAGAGGGACAACATTGAAAGAGATATGTGCATTTGGAAAGGTAGCTCATGAATAAAAGCTCCAACCAAACAAGTATGGGACCTGTGATGGAATCTCCAGAACCCATGTAAAAGCTGGGCAAGGTAATGCACATCTGTGATCGCAGTGCTGAGACAGGAGAATCCCTGGAAGCTCATGGGGGCAGATAGCCTGATGTACAGAGCACTGAAGAACAAGCAAGGTAGAGGGTGAAGGTGACCCCAAGTTTCTTTCTTTACATGATCTCTCCTTGCATGTATAAACTTCTTTAAGAGCCCACACCCCAACCACACATACACATCCTTTACGGAATAAGATGTAATGGGTTATAAATTCTCAAAAAAAAAATTTTGAAATCAACCTTTGTTGGTCTTTTAAAAACTCAAATACAGGATCTGTCATTTGCAGAACACTGTTATTGCATTGTAAATATGCATGCTATATTCTAACTGGACAGAAATTAGATCTAGAAATTTTATAAAAAATGTTTCAATAGAAGCTGGCAAAATATAATGTGTTCAAGTGGGGAGTACCAACATATTAAACTTCCCTTTGAGTCTTTAACCAAATAACTAGTATTTTATGTAATAGTGTTCCTGAACTGTTGGTGGTGGTTGTTTTATTTGTTTGTTTGTTTGTTATTGATATCAGGTCTCACTTTGTAGCTGTGGCTGGCCTGAAATTCACTAAGTGGCTGACCTGAAATTCAAAGATGCATCTGCCTCTGCTTCCCAGGTGCTAGGATTAAGGTGTGTGCCAACATACCTAGAATTCTTATACTTTTTAAAGAAAGCTATAAAAAAATTCCAGTTACTCGGTGATTTGTTATATATTTTAAAGTAACATATATTGATTTAATACCAATTTGAAAGTTGGAGGGTATTTATATCTACATATGCACTTGTAGAGGCCAGAGATATCAGCTATTCTCTACTTCATGTTATTTATTCATTTATTTATTTAATTACTTTTGGTTTTTGAGACAGGATCTCTCATTGAGCTGAGAGCTCACTTTTTTTCTTTCTTTCTTTCTTTTTTTTTTTTTTTTACTTAACTGACTGGCCAGCAAGCCCTAGGGATCCTTTTGTCTCCCTCCCAGCCCCAGTCCTGGGGTTACAGGCACATGCCACCGCTTCTGGCCTTTAACAAGGCTCTAGGAGTGAGAACTCAGGTGCTCATTCTTGCAAGAATTTTACCTACTGAGCCACATCCCTACGCCTGAAGACCCATTTTAGATTGACCTGCTGACAACTGTGGAGTATGTAAGGGGACAAACGTAGGAATCAGCTTCCAGCAAACGAATGCTCTAGTTTGGGCACATGGTTCAAGGATGCAGAAATAACGCTGCAACACAAAGAACAAAATATGGACTTTGTCTTGTGCACTGCTCTATCCCTGGAGCCAGAAACAAGCCCCGGCACATGGTGGCTGTCAAGTATTTAACCAGAAAAAAAAGTACATGAATGAAGCAGTGACAGGAAAAAGGAAAGCTACAGTTCCAACGAATAATAAAAAAGATATCATAAAATACCACCTGATCGTTAAGTTAATAACAAATAGTTGTTATAGCTTAAAACATGACTATTAAGAAGATTAAAATAAACTATATGAGGTTGTTCATCATGATGTCTGCGACCTAAAAATTTTACCAATTGTTACCATTTGAAATATTGGACATGCTGAGTAAGCTACTTTTTGTATTGTAGATGATGATAGATTCATTGTAGATAGGTATATAGATGATAGATGATAGATAGATAGATAGATAGATAGATAGATAGATAGATAGACAAACAGATGTAGGTAGGTAGGTAGATAGATAGATAGATAGATAGATAGATAGATAGATAGATAGATAGACAGACAGATGATACAGGTTAATTTAATTTACTAGAATGCAAAAAATTCTCTTTATTATAGCTAATGAGCTGATAGGGCTTACCTATTTCATTAAGTAAATATGTTTCCTTTCTTTTTGTTCCATAATTTCTCATTTGAATTATGTAGTCATTCTAGTTTTCCACCATTGCTTAGAAAATGGTATTAGTCTCTTTTTTATATCATTGACTTTTGTTTTAATGTAGTCAATACTATATGGATATTTCTTCCAAATGGGTTGTAAACTTTTGGCATATTCCTTTGTGTACAAAACATGTTTGGTTTTAATCTATGATAGATTTTTTTAAGAGCTGAAGATATGGCTCAGCAGTTAAGAGCATTTGCTATTCTTGTACAGGACCAGAGTTCAGTCCCCAGCACCCAAGCTGAACGGCTCACAATAGCCTGTTACTTCTGCTCCAGGGGATACAGTGCCCTCTTCTGGACTCTATAGACAGCAGCATACACATGTGAATACCCATACAGACATACACATACACATAAATAAAAATTAATCTTTCTCATGAACTTTCTGTTACACACTGCATAGTGTAATGGCATGCCAAGCATCTTCCAGCTAGAGGATAACTTTGGAATGTACTATTTTTACAATCACTTCTTTGTCACACGGAGTAGATATTTATCTTTATTATTGTAACAGTTAACACACTTTCATTTACATCAGTCACCATGCAAACAGACAGATTATAGTTTAGTGGGCACCTCCCTCTAAAATGTTGATCTAAAAAATCTGATACCTCATCTTCGAACTGAAGGACCTTGCTGCCTAATGGCAGAGATAAGATATATACATATCATTTGAAAATGTACTTATGACCAAGGAGGTGAGCATAGTAAATGACAGATAGTTGGTATCACCAAGAAGTCATGAAGATTTTGCACAATGATAGTGTTAGACAAGAGATCAGTAAATATGGAGCCCAGGGATCAGGAAGGGCATCACAGAAGCAGCAGTTGTACCATATCTTGAATGGGGGGCAGAGATAGAAAGAGATGTTTCACATGGAATTTAACAGGAATGGGGAGGACGTGGCATGTGACTAAATCAAAAGACAGGAATGTATAAGCCAGGAGCCAATGAGGCTAATTATGGTGAATGGAACTATACCAGAAAGTCACTATGCACAGACCTGAAACATTTCTGTATGATTAGATGGGAGACATAAACTTCCTAAATTTATTAAATTTCCAAAACCAGATGGCACTTTTATGTAATCTCAATATCCATGTAGCAATAATAACTGTTTCAAAATGGTTTCTATTTGGCAGATCATTTTTATATCCAATATTGTATTGGACATCTGCAGCAATCCTGATAAAGTAAAATGTGAGGTTCCCAGAGTTGAGGCTTATCCAGTATCATGAAACTAGAAGTTGTCTTGTTACAGATGTGAACATGAGTATGACCTGAAGGATGTATTCATCATACAGTCCACCTTAGCTATCAGAAGTTATTTGATTATGATCACATGACAGATACTTATATTTTCTTATAGTGCTAAGACGTGAAATAATGTTTTGAAAGTGCAATCACACTGTGAGTGGAAGAGATTTTTTTATTATATATTCTTTGTTGTCTTTAATACAAAAATAATTTATTTGCAATTCTTCCATGTTTAAAAATACTGCACATATAGATTTTAAGCTAAATTTCTCTGGAAATATTACAGTTATTTTCTGTGTCAGCCTAACATTAAAATTAAATAGGATGTTTAAACCTTTTCCAACTGAGGTATAATATCTCAGTGGTGTGGAGAAACCAGATGTTCCCCGTTGAGTGCGAAGTGCCCTCCACAGGTTCCTGTGCTCTTTCACTTGACTACCAGGGGGTAGTGTGGGTTTGGGAGGCAGCAAAATGGACAGTCTGCAATTCTAGTCTGTTTACAGGCTCCTCATCCCCATTGATATTGGACAGTGAAATTTAACTCACGTCATAATCATAAACATTGCCATGGCCCCAATGTTGGAGAGGCATGAAGCAAGCTGCTGAGCTCTGGAGCCCATAAAGGGTTACCCATGAGGCGATGGCACTGGAAAGAGACAAATTCCCTGTAATATATTACAGGGAGGTCTGAATGATGGTGCCTTCTCTCTTCCCTCTGGCTGGATGTGAAAGGTTTCATTTGGCTTCTTGCAATTTCCAGGAGGATTAAAGCAGAAATTATGTAGCCAAGGGACCCATCCATGATAATAGAAAAGAGTTGGTTAACCTTGACTAAATGTAATATAGTCAATGGAAATGGTAACAGACAGGGTTCTAAAAGACAGATGCCAATCCACAGTACTCTATCAAATCCTCTCCTGTCACATTCTCTCTAATGTTTCACTAAATTGCTCATAATTTTTATTGTAAAAGCTAAATTCCTCTTGTTAGGTATTTTAAATTGTGTTTATATCTTTAATCCTTTTATAGTAAAATGATCATTGTCCAGGATATGAAGGTGTAACAAAAAGTCAGCAACACTTAAATGTGTCTATGGGTTATAGTAACTGTATTGTATTTCTTTTACACTCTTCACAAGAAGGGCACAAACATCAATCACCATATTTGGTTTTGGCTAAATTATAAACACATCGTATTACTAGACCAGAATTAGTTTAAAATTTACCTGTGATGTTATGCATTTGGATAAATACTGTTGTTGATTACTGATAAAGTAATGTCTCTACTTTTATTTGTGAAGTCCTTTTTAACACACACACACACACACACACACACACACACACACATAACCCACACACACACACCAATGTCTCATTACACATGCATACATTGATTACTTTTTCTCTCTGCACTGACTTTAATTCAGGATCAAGGTACCTGAATTAGAACCCCTCACCTGTGTTATCTGTGTCTGTTGGTTAATCTTTGCCAACCTGACTCAATCTTGAGTCACCTGGGAAGAGAGAACATCAACTAAGGAATTGCCTCTATCACATTGGCCTGTATAATTGCTATGGAAGGTCTCAGCCCATTGTGGTTCATGCTACCCCTGGGCAAGTAATCCTGGGTGATATAAGAAAGTGGGGTGAGCAAACCATGAGAAGCGTCAACCTTCTCTGGCCCATACTTCAGTTCCTGCCTCCAGGTTTTTGTCTTGAGGTCCTGCCCTGACTTCCCTGTAATGGACTGTGACCTGAGTCACACTCATTTGCTTTTAGTCAAGGTTTTATCACAGCTACAGAGAAGCAAGCCAAGAGATTCTGTTCGCCTAGTTTTGGGCCCCATTGGATCCACAAAACAGTATTGGTCCAGGTTTCTGGTAAAATTCTATTGCCCTTTGTGCAGACATTTCACGAGAATAAATTTGCTTCCAAATAATTGTAAAGGCTAGGTTAGCCATTGTAACTGTAATAATTTGATTTCAATGTAACAATCAAATATCCAAGCCCCAAAGGCATTAAGCTACATTTTTAAACTTGGAAATAAAATGTGTAAAAGATATGATCTTCACGAAAGGAAATATTTAAATTTGAATAATTGGGGGATAATTTTTCTGTAATTACTCATTTTCCCAGAGAAAAGTAATGTCAAGACATTTCAGCCAGTTACCTTATTAATGTCATCGTTTGCTGGTAGGCTGGACCCCTGGGATGAAAGCTGCAGTCGGGAGGTTATATGGGGATGCAAAGCAAGCAAGCTCACAGGGCAGCAAACAGCTCAGTTAAATCCTGCTTGTGACAGTTAAAGGTTCAAGATAATAATGGCTCTATGTTAAGGAGCAAAGTGGGATCTGTTGTGATGCCATCTATTCTGTGTAACCTATTAGCATTGTTAGAAGTATCAGAGGAGATGCCATATCTGAAAGGTCCATAAAAACCATGGAAGGCTTGTAAGGACATAGAAGGCCTGGCTTAACCTACCTTAAACACGGACCTTTGACTGGCTTAGAGAGTGACACTGGGTGACTCAGGGTCTGGACAGCTACCTGTTGACTCTTATAAAAGAAAACTTGATGAAAGGAGTTAGTTGTTTTCTTTAATAATTTTGATAGCCTAAATCCTCCACCCAATTTTGTCCACTTAAACTATGATTTAAATGGGATTTGAAAAAGAGGACATGCTGGGTGGTGGTCTTGGCGCACACCTTGAATCCCAGCACTCGGGAGGCAGAAGCAGGCGGATCTCTGTGAGTTTGAGGCCAGCCTGGGTTACAGAGCGAGATACAGAACAGCTAGGGCTGTTATACAGAGAAACTTTGTCGAAAGAAAGAAAGAAAGAAAGAAAGAAAGAAAGAAAGAAAGAAGGGAGGGAGGGGGGGAGGGAGGGAGGGAGGGAGGGAGGAAGGAAGGAAGGAAGGAAGGAAGGAAGGAAGGAAGGAAGGAAGGAAGGAAGGAAGGAAGGAAGGGAAAAAGAGAACATAAGTACAAGTTTTTACTATCTGAGCCTTTTCCCATTCCCATTGCAGACTTTTCTGTAATACCATTAATCCATTCATTGGTAAACCTTTCAATACTTTAATCACCTCCTAAAGATCTCGACCTCTCAACACTGTTACATTTATTTCTCAGACATGCATTTGGAAGACATATTCGGATCAGCAATAAATGAGGCTCAGTAGTTTCAGAATCACACAGATACCCAAAGTTGAGATTCTTGAGGCTTAAGCAGCCTCTCTGGAGGGGTCTAGCGTGGTGGTGTGCTTTCAAAAAGAAATCTAGACACTGATTACATGTTCCTGTGTAGAAGCTGGTACTTGCTTCACTGGGTGGCTAACCTAACGCCTCCCATATGTAGAAATTTCTGTTTTATATTAATTTCATTTGTCCTTACTGTCATTTGATGCATCATCTCAACATTCTGCTGGACCATCTCCTCTGTTAAAGAGTCCTCATGGACATGAGCTGCCCATGTTTTACTGCACCTGGCTGTAATTTACCACGTTAGCTATTGTTGCAAGTATAAGGAAAGTTCATATATGATAAATTTTGGGTTTGGATATTTCAAAACAATGTATTTAGAAATTGAAATCCAAATAAAGATATATTACTTCCATCCTAGCAGAGAAACAAATAGAAAAATTCAAGCTAGATGCTTATCACCTTGGCTATATGCTCATCAAATTGCAAAGAATTGACTATACATTTTACTATATGTATGCTAAATGTTAGTCAATTTGTTTTTAAGACTTTTTAATGTTTATTCATAACTTGTTCAAAGATGAGTAGAATACATTTTGGATAAAAAATGTCAATTTGACCTTAATTGAAATGCCTGAATCTTATCCAAAAAAGAAACCATCAAAAGTTCATAGAGTATTAATGACATTTAATGGAGTACTAAAAGTTACTGGTGCCAACAAACATCAAACTCAAGAAACAGGCAAGGCAAGAATAATGTTCACACAGCCCTCTGTGCAGAGTGTTTGTGTCTATAAGTTTGTGAGGGAGATACCTCATGGAATAAGCATGGGAGGAGAAATAGAAATACTCTGCAGTGGTTCAGGGTGAATGTATTATATGAGCAAAAGGAGAGTGTCTAGATTTCTGTTCTTTTACATTTAGCTAAACTAGCAAGGCCTGTTGGCGATTATCAGAGATACTTATGAGAATGAGTTGTTTGTTGAAGAGGTTCTCCCCTGGTATGTAAACGGCAGGTGAATTACCTTCAGTGATAACACAGTTCAGAAGTTTCCTTAGTCATCTCGGCTCTCCACTGTGCTGGATGGTTGATGCCAACTCAATACAAGTTAAAGTCATCTGGGAAGAGGGAACCTAAATAAAGAAAATTCCTCCATACCTCCATAAACAGGACAATGGTGGTGCATGCCTTTAATCCTAACACTCAGGAGGCAGAGGCAGGCAGATCTCTTAGTTCCAGGCCAGCCTGGTCTACAGAGTGAGTTCCAGGAAAACTAGGGCTAAAAAATAAGAAGAAGAATAAGAAAGAAAGAAGGAAGGAGAGAGAGAGAGAGAGAGAAGAAAGAAAGAAAGAAAGAAAGAGAGAGAGAGAGAGAAGAAAGAAAGAAAGAAAGAAAGAAAGAAAGAAAGAAAGAAAGAAAGAAAGAGGAAGAAAGAAGGAAGGAAAGAAAGAAAAGAAAAGAGAAGAGGAAAGAAAATGCCTCCTTCATACTGGGCTGCAGGCAAGCCTTCCTTAATTTTCTTAATTAGTGATTGATTATGGCATTCTCTTAATTAGTGATTGATGGAGAAGGGCCTAGCCCATTGTGGGTGGTACCATCCATGGACTGGTGATCCTGGGTTCTATAAGAAAGCAGGCTGAGCAAACCATGGGGAGCAAGCCAGTCAGCAGCACTCCTCCATGGTCTCTGCATCAGCTCCTGCCTCCAGGATTCCTCCCTGTTTGAGTTCCTGTCCTGACTTCCTTTGATGATGAGCAGTATGATGAAGAGTGATATGGAAGTTTAAGCCAAATAAGCCCTTTCCTCCCCAACTTTTTTCAGTCATGGTGTCTCAACACAGCAATAGAAACCCTAACATGACACCCATCATGTCAAGTTGAAAGCAATCCCCTTCTTCAGCTCACCAGCTCACCTCCATCCATTCTGTATCTAGGAGAGCCTCAGTCTTGTTTAGTATCTGTGCTTACTCTGGGGAATACATTCTACTTAATAATTCCATGTCTTCAAGTATTTTTTTCACTATTGACTAATAAGAGTAAATTTTATATATATCAACTCCAAGTATGTTCCCTATAAAGGGACTGTTTAGAACTGATCCACCAAAGAGCCTCCACTCTAGGGAAGGTTTTGATGGTCATCTGAGAATATCCTATAGGGCAAGAGGTTTCCACTTTAGGACTTTAGCAATATTTAAGTAATTTAATATCAACTAAATACTAACATTTTGAACTTGAGGCAATGCATAGTTCTTTAATGCAGAACAACATTCCTTTGCTCATCGTGCCTCAGAGTCTATCAGGGAGAACTCACACTAAAAGTCCAGACAAAAGATGATGTTGGATTCTTTTAGATTTCTCTCAGTCTCATTGATTTATTTCTTCAGATTACTGCTAGGGAAACCAATCACTATCCGTGTTGTTATTCTGTGTCAATGGCATCTATTCCCAAGTGTGTTATGCTTGGTGTGGAAAATTACACCACCACCCCTTGACCTGACTCCCAGGTCTCCTATTTTGGAAAGCCTTTCCTGATGCTTTGGAATGGAGAAGAGCCTCCAATTGTAATCTCTCATCACATTAATTCCTTCTACTTTATTGTAGTTACCAGGATTATAAACAATTTAGCTAGCTACAATTTTTTCTGTTTTCTGTTATCTGAACTTTTTAAAATTAGTTAATTAATTATTTATAACCACCCACCCACTGTTTCCCATCCTTTCCTCTCCTCCCGGTGCCCCTCCACCTTCCCCCATCCACTCCTGTTCACTTTCTATTCAGAGAAGGGCAGGCCTCTCATGGATATCAACCAAACATGGCATATCAAGCTGAAGGCTGGATGAGGCAACCCAGTGTGGTCAGAAACTGAAAACAACTTAGATGTCCCTCAACTAAAGAATGGTTAAAGTTGTGGTACATTTACACAATGGAACATTACTCAGCTATTAAAAATAATGACATCATGAAATTTGTGGGCAAATGGATGGAACTAGAAACAGTCAGCCTGAGTGAGGCTTTTGGTAGCTATATATTTTATATGCACTTTTTTCACTAGAAGATAATCTCCATAAGAACAAAGACAATATATGGGGAAATTGGCACATCAATGCAATCAAGAATATAACAAGTACTTAAAAAATACTTGTTGAAGTAAAACGTCCATACATCACATGTTACATACCAATAACTGGCTTGTTTCTCCACAAAGACCATATAGTCACCTGCTGTAGAAGCTAGTATCATATGCAGGTATCATGAAGAGGAGCCCACGTCCTCCAGAGGTCACTGCAAATGCTAGTTCATGAAATACCAGGAATACAGGATAAATATCCCTAGAATTTAGCAAAGAATTTGGTGTCTGATAGGTCTCCTTAGACCTTAGCAAAGGCCAGTGTTCAGTTAAGTCCTATTTATAGCTCTAAGGAAACTGCCAAACATGCACTGTGCATGAGGTTCCCTCTGTGGTTTTGGCTCACACTGCTTTAGTACAAGCATTTCTAGATGGCTAGCTTATATGTGTGTGTGTGTGTGTGTGTGTGTGTGTGTGTGTATACATGTTTTTTTTCTGTGTGACCTCCTTCCTCTTGTTCTACATTGTGGAGCTGTCTAGAGATTATGGTCTATGGGAAATGTATCCTTCTTCTTTGTAATAAGTATTCTGCCAACATGAAGGGTCACATCTCAAGGTTGTTAAGCTTCCTCAAAACTGTGAAGCCTTTTACAAAGTAGGTATATCCTCCATCCTGGTGGCAAAGATCTCTCTGTGAAACCTTGAGTCCTTTTCCCATTAACCAGAGACAAACAAAAATTATTATTAAATTTGGCTAATTTAAAAAGACAGCTAAGTGGAAAAGAAGAGGAGATTTCAAGCTATGCCACACAGAACTGGTATAATTCCAAGCCAGGGCTTCAATATATTTGTAATCCTTTAAAAAAATTCAGTTCTCAATCTGCATTGTGCATTAGCCAACACATGTCCTTAACATGTTGGCTAGAGACGGTGCAACTGTAGCTGATTACTGAGATTTAATTCAGGCATTGTTATAACTACACGAAAGGCATTTCAAGATCTAAAATCTAAATGATGAGATACTTTATCTCTCCGCAAGGAATGAAGAAGAAACTATTTCCCAAGGAGATCGGTTATTCTCTTCTGTATGAGTACCCAGAGTTCATTGCCACTGGCTTCTGAATCGATCACATTGTTCTAAATGAATGATGCTGTCAGAGTGGTGAAGAATGGTGAAGAGTTCTGCAGTCAGGTCTAGATATAATGAAAATGCCCTTGCAGCTTCCTGGGCTCCGTCAGGGCAGCAGGATTAAATTTGAGCTCAGGTTTTGAAATGATAAAAAGCCGTTTGACGGCATTTTCAATATGTTTATCAGAAGAAAGCTGAAAGTACAAGATAACTCCTGCAAGAAATGTGGAAGTGGAAATGGGTATCAGGAGCGTTGGAAAAAGCATTTCCTGCAGTTCAACATTACTCCTGTTTCTCCCGCCAAGACCCAGCACTGCACTTTTCTTCCAGAATTATTTTTAACTAGCTTGGAAGTCGTCCAAGTTTGACTCTCCCAAAAGTAATTTTGTAAATGCGAGAGGGGCTAACTGGGTTCTGACTCAAAAGACAGGTGCACCTGGATGTCTTTTGTTCAGCTGTGAAAACCTGCAGGATGGTCACCACTTATCACCCCACAGTGAAACAGCTTGGGTGTGAAATGCAGTTCCTTCCAGAGATGAGGAAAGCCAGTAAGGCAGATCGAAGTTAAACCAGCTAATGCATACATACTTATTTTCCCTTCCTCAGAAAATGTTTGAACAATGATGTAAAAGGTTTATGACCAGAAATATTAGAAACTGCTGAATATATCAAACAGAGAATGTAGATTCCCTACTTTAAACCTTCTTAGACAAACCGTATCCAAGTTCATTTAAATTTAGCAGTAGAAAAATTGACTACTACCTCCTCATAGTTGTTTAAATCTCATAAAGCAGGAAAAATATGAGGGTTGAATATTAAACAGTGAAGAATAGGTAAAACCTGAATGGAAATAATTCAAATGATTCCTTACTTCCCAATGAGCAAGAAATAAATCCCGTATGTTTTTTTTATGCTGGTAACACTTGAATTGATGTCTATTATTGCATGGAGGTTAAAGGTGAAAACATCAACATAGCATTTCCACTTACCATACTATTTTAATGATTTCATACAAAATTTATACATTTGACTAAATAGAATTGAATATAGAAACATGAAAGTGAATTAACTATTCAATAGTGTTTTCAATGGGTCATATGATTCAATTACTAAAAACTTCAATTGTCTATGAAAATTGTTGTCTATCCTGAGCAAAATTTTCAGAGGGTTTGTTTATTTATTTATTTACGAACTAAGGAATCTCTAATTATCTAATTATTATGAAGATTTCTCCAACAATTAGTGAATATCATATGTAAAGCAAAGGGTCACTGTCTTTAACAAAATACTTGCTAACCCAATAGGTAAAAATGTCTTGATATCTCCATGACTATTCCTTTAGTAGATAATATGTAGGTGTATTAGAAGTTAAATACCTCAGAGGTACTGTGGAATTAGTTGACTGTCTTTTTAGGTAGGAGAGGGAGACCTCACATACTGCTTCAATCATGCAAATGGATTTTGAAGATTAATTTCACAAGGAAAAAGTCATCCATTTTCTGTGAGAAAGTGCATAAATGTGCCTTAGATAAGAATGAAGAGACCTAGATAGAATGTGTCTAGTGTGTGGGATGTTGACTGAGGTCTAGTGGTTTAATACTCTACCACTCACTGACTTGATAACTAAGATTTTATCTCTTGCATCAATAATTTTCTTGTCCTTCTTTGATCAGTGGATTCCTTTACCTCTACTGTGTGCTCAATAAACATAAGTGTAATATGCCACAAGAAGCGGTTTTGTACAGGAACTAAGTTTGTCTTTGCCTTTCCATGTTTAACTTGCTTGATAGCCTCGTGACCTACGCAGTTGAATTATTTTCATCCCTATGTATATAAGGTTTGTCCTGAATCATTCAGAACAAAAAGGAAAAGGATAAGTTCAACCTCAGAATGCCAGTTATACTTTCAACCTAACTTTAACATTTCTTTCTAAGTGTGTCCATTCATACAAGAGAGCTAGCAGTTACCAAGCCCATGGCCAGAGATGATTGGCCCAGGCTCACAGTCTGACCTTAGCCCTGTACTGTGGTCCATACTGTGCAGAGAGGAAGCCTGCTAGTACACAGAGGATATTGTCTTTCCTGCATATTCTAACTAGAAGCTTGACTTACCCTTTTTCTCCTTCTGAATGTCATGATTTTATTTCTTGAGTTCATACCATGTACTTTGTTAAATGATTCCATTCATTATCACATTTAATCTTTTCCACAAAGCACTCAAAAGTTTTCCTAGGCTTGATACCCATCTGCTATAATTTAATCTATTGACTGCAGTAGCATTGTATTTATTATTAGCTTAAATGAAACTAACAAAAAAGGAACAATTGTGAGTTTGGTGCTGAATACATAGAGTCCTAGGTAGACAGGGAGCTGGAGTTGCGAGGCCAGTTGGGCCCAGGAGTTCATTTGAGGCCAGGCTACACGATACACTGGAGTTCTAGAATCCATGCAAGTAAAGGACTAATTCAGTATGAAAATAGAGTTATTCCATTGAGTTGAATAGTTTCAGGTTAGTTATTTACCTCTTGGAAACTCAATTTACCTATTAAAAAAATAATTTCTTCACTACGTAACTCCTTGTTTGATTGGTTGTTGTTGTTGTTGTTGTTGTGTGTGTGTGTGTGTGTGTGTGTGTGAAAAAGATGAAAAAAAAGAAGTACTGTAAAGTGAATGTCTAAGAAGTCGTAAAGTGCTATTTGTATAAGAATGGGGACTTGAGTTTAGATCTCAGTACTCATGTAAAAAGCCAGTCATATGGTGACATGGGCCTGTTATCCCAGTGTTAAGGAAGCAGAGATAGAAAAATCTCTGAAGCGTGCTGACCAGTCTTAGAGAGTCAATGAGCTTCAGGTTCAGTAAGGGACCCAATCTCAGGAAACCAGGTGTGGTGGCACACATCTTTAATTCCAGCACTTGGGAGGCAGAAGCAGGCAAATCTTTGTGAGTTCAAGACCAACCTGATCCATACAGTGAGTTCCAGGCCAGTTAGCCAACCTTTGGCTTCCACTAGAGCAGGCACGCACTTATATACATTGCCATACTTACACCTACACTAACAACAAACTTGTACACAGATATTGTAACATGAATCTTAAAGGTCTTATTAAAAAAACAACAATAACCAGGAGCCAGATATTGGGGTGAAAGCTGAAAGATCAGAGAAACAGAACAAGCCACAGCCAACCTTACCTTACCAACTCCTCAGCCTCCAGAGCCAGACTTCCTCTTTACTCACGCCTTATATACCTTTCTGTGCCCTGCCATCTTCCTTCCTTCCTAGGGCTGGGATTAACGGCATGTATGCTTTCCTAATACTTGGTAGAAAAGCACGAGATCTCAAGTGCTAGGATTAAAGGTGTGTACCACTAGGCCTGGCTCTGTTTCCAGTGTGGCCTTGAACTCACAGAGATCCAGATGGATCTCTGCCTCCTGAGTGATAGGATTAAAAGTGTGTTTGCCACCATTGCCTGACCTCTATGTCGAATTTAGTGGCTGGCTCTGTCCTCTGACCCCCAGGTAAGTTTTTAGGGTACACAATATATCACTACATTTACACAATATATCACCACAAGACATACCACATGAAATCCTATAAAATAAAAATTATGTTATTAATTGTTCTTTTTTTATCATACTAGAAAAGGATTAGTATTTTCTTATTCCACTCATTAGCATTTTGCTGCAACTTGTATGACTTTGTAATTGGCCTGACTGGGAACATGGGAAATAAAGAAATAACATACAGACCTACAAAAAAAGTTGGGTTTAGATGGGCCATGCACTCTGATGGAGGTGCAGCAGCAAGCTGGAAGTTCAGTAAAGAGAAGGCGGTTTAGCTAATCTTACAATGGGTCTGTGTAGGGGAGCAATATCAAGCTTCAGTCATTTGGGAGGGGAAGGCTGTGGTTGATACCTTCTGCACATACTGTCAATCTCAGGACCAGGAGAAGGCCTTGCCCTTCCGCTGAGCATGACCCAAGGGAAGCCTTTGCATTCCCATCCCTCCAAAGCACTGTGATCCCTGACCTGGCCATGCTTGTGCTATGGATGCTCATTCATACAGGGATACAGTTACTCCCACCCTTTTCAGCTCATGCTAACCTAGATCTTGAAATGTTCTAATTAGCTATGGATTAAAAGGATGAAAAAAATGAGATGATTGAAATTAAACATAGCACTAACAGATCAATATAAGATAATTACTATAATTTAGGCACATACATATGATAAATGCTATAATTTACACATATAAATTAGTCCAAAATCCTAGACTCAAAATGTTAAAACAAAATCTAGGTTTTATGACTTGATATAATTTTGTGATGTAAGATGTTGACATTTCTCTCAAAGTAAATTTGTTATTTGACAACTCGGTATTTACAGTTGGTGAAGTAACATCTTAGAAAAGTATCTTTCTTTTAAATATTTTTGCAAGCACCCTGTAGATCTATGTAATCTGTTTCATGTTCATTTTTTCTTTCTTTCACTTAAGAAATGTCTTATAACAAACTTTCTGCTGTCTTAAAAATAAGAATTCAAAAGAATCTTGAGAAAGGTGAATTGGTGCATCTTTGAAAACCATGGAATTGATCCGCCACCTTTAAGAGAACTGACTTGCAAATACTTTGAAGGCACTGTGTTTAGATGAGAAGAAATCATTATGTGCTGGTGCATCAGTAGGCTATAAAAATAACTGTGATCACTGACACTCTCCTCATCTCTTATCCAACTGGCACATTTTCTTCCTTTCAGAGTTTTCTTTCCCTTTTCCATATGCCTAAAATAAAGCTAAATGATCACTGAAATCCATGAAAATCACCAGAATGTATATACAAATACGTATATAAAACCCAGTTTGTTTCTTAAATACTTTTTAGCTTGTTCATATTTTTTAACATTTAAATAAATTTTAATTATATACGTTTGCATGTGTGTGGATGTGGTATGTACACATTTGTAGGGGTGCCCAAGGTGTTCAAAAGAAAGTGCTAAATCCACTGAAGCAAGGGTTGTAAGTGCTTGGTGTGAGAATTTAGAACTGAACTCAAGTCCCCTGCAGAAAAATAGTACATGCTCTTACATCACTCAGTTGTCTACAGCTCCCACCCCTTGTTCATGCATTTATTTTGTGCTGCATTGTACCTGATTCTGTGTTAAAATTTAAAATTCCAGACTCTGAATTTGAATCCCAGATACACTACTGTGATGGATAATATTCATTGTCAGTTTTATACTGAGTTTTGAAATCACTCATAAGACACATCTTAGGGTATGTCTTTGAAGGAGTTTCTAGAGAAATGTATAATGGAAGAGGGAAGAACCATCCTGAATGTGGGCAGCAGCATCTTTTGGACTAGGAGTCTCAAGATGAATCAAAAGTGGAAAATTAGAAAACTAGATGAAGTTTTCTGGTTCACCAAGATGTGAGGTGTCCTACCCCCATGCCCCTGCTGTCAGAAATCATTCCATTGCCTTTTCGTCAGGGTGGCAGTAACCTCTCAAACTGTGAGTCAGAATAAATCCTTCCTCTCATAAGCTGCTTTTTATCTCTTATGTCCCCACATTAACAAAAATATAATGAATCAAATCACCTATCAAGTATATGACTGCAGGCAAGTTTATCAATCATTCTGTTTAATTTTTATCATTTAAAAATGGCCCTAAGACACTAAATTGTATAGGATTTATAGGATGAAAGCAATAACTGTGTGATGTACATTAAAATCCTACAACAAAATTCAGCATATAGACTGGGAATATAGTTCAGTTATAGAGTGCTTTCCCATCGTGTGTAAGCACCGAGATTTGACACATAGTACTACAACAGTAAGCCAAGAGCAAGCTAACAAATATCCGAACCTTCTGCCATTAAAGGATCTGAGAACTGGGGGTTTGGTTCCTTGGTGGACAGTGCTTTCCTGTCTTATGCAAGGTAAGGGTTCAAAGCCCAGCACCACAGTATAAATACAATGAAAATGTCATGTAGTTTAAGTTAGTATGTTCCTTTTAAGGTACTCTTTGTGTCTCTCAACAGAGACAGAGCCTACTTGATTCACTAGCAGTCATCAAAACAGATTTGAAATGAGACAGACCAAACAAACTGGGGGGCCTGAAAGGGCCTCAGAGAAGGTGATGTTCATGTGGCCTTTTCTTCCCTGCGTTTCCTTTCTCTCCTGAAAGGGTGCCTTTGAGCTCAGATTGTCTTTCCTTTCATTGCTGTCTGTACAGTTGTAATCTGCTTGGTACAAAAGCCAGGCTAAGTGAGTCCAGGACTGCAGCAATCCAAACCCTCACTCAGTTTGCTAATGGGAATTCAGCTTCTCGACAGCCACGTTTCAGCCCTACTCTTCTCCAGCTAGGCCTGCCTTTCTCTGGTTTCTCTGTAGCCTGCGTGAGGAACAGGATGGCTCTTTTGTTTGTCCTTGTGAAGAATTCCCTGCCTATCATTAACTTGCCATGCTGCAAAATCTACCTTATTTACAATTAAATGAGACAAGTAATCCTATGGCGATAGGGGACTTGGGTAAAACAGCTGGGATGTTGAGGCTGTCACAGCTTTTTGTTTTGTTTGGGGGGCTTTATTTTTCTTCTTTGTGGAGATTTAACTGTTAGCTCTTAGTTATACCTTCTTACTAAGGGAGAATGGAGTTTTTAAAAAGGTATTTTGATAGAGGCATTCAATTAGAGACAATAGAGAATTCTGAAAATACCGTGTGATTGTTTTGAACAATACAAAAGTAATTGTAGCAGGGACAATGAATAAATACTATGTTTTATGTTGTGTGGTTGTGTGCATCAAAAGACTGTCAATTTAAAAAGCTACAATCCTTTATCCCAGTGACTTTATTCACAATTAAAGAATGGCTATAGAATGTAAATACAACAATGTATTATTTCTTAGCTAAGAGAAAAGGAATTTTTAAATTTTAATTGCAAAAGCATGATGCAATACTGTTTCTAATCATTCATTATGAACTATGGATACCAAAGCATTATAAACCTAGTTAGGTTATGCATATATTTATATATGTAGAGTAAAACTTCATGTCTTTCTCTTCCATAGAAGAGATGAGGTACTAGCTTTCTGAAGCTTGTAAAAAAGAACTGGCTATTTATGTCATTCTTTCTGATATGGCTTCTCTTCTGTGTGCAAACACATGCTAAATATAATTGACTTTGTTGAAAGCTATAATATCCTCCAAGATGAGCATCTTTAATATTAGTATTGTTTTCTTCATCGTGCCCTTCATGAAAATGGCTTTACAGAATTCCATATGTATCACTTGGAAAAGGAGTCCACAGGCCATTATGTTCAGGAACCACTGTCTAAAATAGTTCTCACTTCTCAGAGCTTTGTGCATACTGATGGATGTGGTTATTTCCAAGAAGAGGTAACATTTCCAGGCCTTACTTGACCATGCAATGCTTTTCCTCAAAACATCACTAGGTCTTATTTTCTGTGAAAATGTCTTTTTCTAACCACATAAAAGAATCCAGGCAGTGGAAATGTTATTTACAGTCATTGGGGTACAGATAAAAACATCCTTAATAAGCAATTGTTCTGTATCATTTATTTATCAACTTACAAGCAGAAGCTAAGTTGAATAAGAGCTTAGATCAAATAAGAGACCCAATATAGATGAATCTACAGTCTGTACTAATCCTGATTGGGTAGCCACACAACTGTAGTATCAAGCATAAGTAGATAAGCACTGAAAAAAGGAAAGAGAGAGTAGAAAACATGTCTCTTATTGTTAAAGGGCTTACAACTGTAGTTGGCAGCCCAGCACAGAAAACATGTAGATGTTCTAAGATGCACAAATACTGACTGCCTGCATGTGTTAGGTGAAATGCATGGTCTATCAGTTTCTTGTGATATCATGATTAGTGAGACAACTGTAGGCAGGTGAGTGCTAAGAGAATTAACACATAAAGACAAAATAGAATAAAAAATGAGGAAAACAGACTCCTAACTGTGGGACTGTCGCTAGGGAAATATTTTAACGTTGCTGAAATTCAGTACTCCAACCCATGAAGTGGTCCTAAATATTGTTATCTTCTGAGCAAAAGCATATTATGTAAAGTGTTTTACCACAAATGGGAAAAAGCCAATGCTAATGGATTTATTTTTGCTTGTATATGCCTAAAGCAACTGGAAGTTCAAAGTGATGAGGAGGAGGAACAGGAAAATAGAAGCCGCAGAAGGGAAGAGAAACTGGATGAGGAAGAGATGAGACAGAAACTTTTCTGTGTATTGTAATAGTTTTAAAAAGCACAGGTAGAAGCATTATGTACTCAGAGAAAGAAACATGAGAGACGGTGTGATGAATGACTCTGGAAAATCTATCAATAGCAGAAGGGCTTTCTGAGTGCGATTTTAGCTCTTTTTAGTTTCAAAATGAACAGCATCTAGTTGGGAGTAGATTTTGTTTTTCTTTGAAATGGATGATAAGAGGGTTTGGGGGACAATTTAAGAGATTTTTTTTTCTTTTGAAATTTTGATGCTTATTCTTTAGATATTCTAAGGCGTAGCTATAAATCAATATAAAAATTTATCCTCACATTTTTCTCTAAGCAGGCTGAGCAGTCAATAAATATGAGCAACCTTTGTTTCTTAATGTCAAGATCTGTCCTACAAAGGAACAAAATCTGATCCTGTATTGGCGCCGTCAATGATCCGCTGTGGAAGTGTTCTGAGGTCTTTTTAGGTGGTGCTATGACTATAGCGGGAACACAGACATTTGCAGTTTAATAGCGCGGAGGCGATAGCTTGACTATAGAATGTCAAAGGTCCTGTGATCTGGCTCTTTTATTTCCTCTGAAGTTTCTTTGCTTCTTTGTTTTGGCTCCACCACTGACGGCCTATTTTTTTTTTTCCAGGGGAAAGTTACCATTGCCCTGACAAGGATACAGTCGAGTCGATACTAATTTCATATAAATTAAATAGAAGAGCTGGGCTCCATCACCTTGACAACTAAATTACATGGAACTCAGCTGGAGAACAGGGCTGGTTACTCTCCAAGTGGAGCTTATGGTGGGGCAGTCTCATTTGACACCATTATGGGTGTAGATAGCTTACATGTGGGCCTCCCTTTAGCTACCCTTTCAATTTCCCTGACCAAAAAGCTTTAGCACAAAGTTTCATGCCGCCTTACAAACAGGTCTTTAGTGTAGGACAAGGGCTTATTGAGACCAAAGTGTTATTTTTAAAAATTGCGTTATTACCATTTCTATCACCTTTAAACATTCCCACATACCTGCTCTGTGTGCTGTGGCAGACAGCAAGGCTGAGTGAAATGAGTAGTGTGTATCATGTTTAGGGGGTATTTGTTATTTGTGTGACTTATATAAGGTGTTCTGGGATTTAACATAACCTAGTTTCCTGCTGTTGCTGGAATTTTTACCACAAATATCTTTAAACAAATACATTGACTCATTCTCAGAAATCTAAGGATAATATGTTTAGGGCTGGGTTTTTACTTGGTCCAAAGTTGAAGTGGAAGTCAAGTTGTGTTCATTCCTGGACATACTGATGGTGAGTCTGTTGTATAATACATTCGACTTTAGACTAAGTTCAATCTCTTGGGGCTTGTAAACCTGGGGTACAGTTTTCTTGCGGGCTGTCAGCAGCATATCTTGCTTGTAGGCTTCCCTCACACTTTCCTTCTTTTCTCACACCCTTTTCTGTGTCTGTTACCACAGGGAACTCAGCCTGGATCATATGTCACAATTCTCTACTTTTAGATAGAAAAATGAGGGGGCACTCTGATAATCCCACATCAACTCCATATTTTGAGACATGCTACAATGATCACATATAAATATGCCTTTTCAATATAGAGGATATAGGGGCAGGACCCAGATAACAGAATCTCTTTGGTGGTGCTAATGAGGATTATGCCTGCTTTAAAAGATGGATCTTGCTGGGCAGCCTTTAATTCCAGCACTTGGGAAGCAGAAGCTGGCAGAGCTCTGTATTCAAGGCCAGGCTAGTCTACAGAGTGAGTACCAGAACAGCCAGGGCTACACGAAGAAAAAAAGAGAGAGTGGTGATGAGGGAGAGGAGGAATCCCAATAGATGCAAGTTATTTTATTGGAGTATTTAATTTAATTTTGAGGTGAGGAGTTAATTTAGTGCTGCTGTTCTAATTCATTATCATATCATATTCTACATTTTAAGATATACAGTTATTGATGAACTAGGTTCTGCTTCCATTTTGTGTTGCCTGCATGGTAGGGATAGATTGCACCATTATCTCTGTGAGAGATCATTAGTTTCTGCCCTGAAAGTGTTTTATCTACAAATTTAATATTCTACAGGTATCTATCTATAGAGAGAGCTCTTGGTGCTTGAGCAGTGGGTCAGGTTTCATGGGAAAGAGTTTCATAGATGCCCTTAAAAGCATGTTTAGGGTTTGAAAGTTGTGTTTAAATAATAATGAAATCACAGAATGAGGAAAGAGAGTGTTTCCGGGGTGATTTTACCTGAAGAAGAAGATGTTTTCTGGGAAATGAATGGTTTCATTGATAGCATCCTATTCCATTGCTCTTTTGGACTCAGGATCCACTATTCTCTTAAAATTATCGACAATCCCAAATAAGTTTTAATATATATTATAATAATATATATAATTTCAATAATATTCTATATTATATGTGTATTATATAATATATAACTTAACTATATATTATATAATATCAAATAATATACATAATAAATTAAAGGTATATGCACATATATAATATATATGAAAAGATAGATATTTCCTCATGCCGTCTTTTCTGAAACTATTGAGATATTTATTAATATCCTTAAAATACAATAAAAGATAACTGATTCATTACCAGTTAAAATAACAAATTTTATGAGAAGTACCAATTCTTTAGACAACTAATATAATTTTGTGAAGAGAATGGCATTGTTTAAGTTATTGAAAATCGGATTGATGCTTGGCTTAATGTAAGACAATGCCTGACTCAGAGCTGCTCCTTTGGTCAGTTTTTTGGGGTAACATAAGTCATCACCATTGACAACTTTACAGTATATTTATAAGATGATAAAAATGGTTTTGATTTTTGGAGTCCCTGAAAAGTTGTCAGCAACAAAGTGTTGTCTTTGGACAACACTTTAAGAAGCATTTTTATATATCATAAATAAATATCTGTTGATCACCTGGTAAATGCGGACCACTTTTTGGTGGTGAACACTGGACAAAAAGGGGCAGAGAGGAGCCCCACACTCGCAGTACCCTCCATCACAGTACCTCCTCACTCACAGTACCCCCTCCCTCACAGTACTCCCTCACAGAACCCCCTTCCTCACAGTATGCTTCCCTCACAGTACCCCCTCCCTTACAGTACCCTTCCCTCACAGTACTCCTCCCTCACAGTACCCCCTCCCTCACAGTACTCCCTCACAGAACCCCCTTCCTCATAGTACCCTTCCCTCACAGTACCCCCTCCCTCACAGTACTCCCTCCCTCACAGTACCCCTCCCTCATAGTACCCCCCTCACAGTACCCCCCTCACGGTACCCCCTCCCTTATAGTACCCCTCCCTCACAGTACCTCTTCACATGAGAGAAGGCTGATTTTAAAGTAGAACAAATATGATTTCAGGGAGTGATTGTTGCTGGGACCCAAACAAAGCCATGGTAGAGACGGGGCTTTCGTTTAGACACGGGGTGGTAGAACATCTGCTCAAGGCAGTGATTAGGAGCTGCAGATCGTGGAGCTGTCTGAAGCACTGGGGAGATCATTGCACACTGAGGGGCGGTATGGATCAAGGGCCAAGAATTCTGCGGAGTTGGTAAAATAATAGGCTAACATGGAGGCAAGGAAGACACACAAGGAAGAAACAGAGATGGGCAAGACCCATGTCATTAGTGGCTTCTCAGGATGTGGTTAGGATTGTATAGTGTATTCTAAATATCGTTTGAGGATTTTAAAGAAAAGATGGTATATCAAATTCAGTGTCCAGACACCACTCCAGTGTTCAGCAGAGACTGTCTATGAAAGAGCCAGAAGCGGGAAGGACTTGCATTCAGGGTTGTGCTGCATTAGCTCAGATAAGACAGCAGAGGAAATCACGAGCAGTCGTTGGGTTCAGGGTGGAGGTAAAACTCACGTTAATTTTCCCTTCAGCTGTATTGAAATCCGTTTCTTTATCTGACCACTTCTCTAACTTGTCAAATTCACCTTGAATTATGATCCAATCTTTCAACCTCATGGTAGTTTTTACAAGTTTTGTCACACACATCCTTAACGAGTGTCCTCTCCCTCAGACATCATTACAGCATATTCATCATATCATAAGTTATCTCAGTGACCGATACTACTGAAGTTTTTCTAGAACAATTTCTATGGTATACTGAAGAAGAAAATTCATGAGGCTTACTTATACATAAGCTTAAAGCATGACACCCAGACTTACAAAAAAAAAGAACCATGCAAAGTGCTTAAAGATAAAAAAAGAGAGGCGAAGTCGGTATCTTTTGGTGGGCCCTGCAAAGGTATGCACAAAGCAGACACACCACATACAACAGTTAGTGCAAGAGGTTTATTGCGGGGGAGAGGAGCAAAAGGCCATGTTGGGTGGGGGCATGAGAGAGGCAGGCAGGCAGAGAAGAGGGAAGAGAAACAAGGGACAAGACAGGCAAGAGAAGCGAGACAGAAAAGAAGAGGCCAGCGGAGCAAGAGGCCCCCCGGTGAGCTGTGTCCCACAGCTGATGGTGGAAAGGCACCTGGCAAGAGGTGATGACATAATGGCTTTGTCAGCAGAGGCAGGCTCCTGCCGTGGCAGGAAGTAACAAAGCGTCTCAAAGATTTCTCTTTCTACCTTCCAATCTGTGCTCCCCCAAATACAACTTTGGTTCCTGGTTGCTGAGGTATAGAGTATTAGTGTTGTCACATTGCTCCTTATTAATAAAATTAATATAAGGTAAGTGTGCCCATGAGGTGGTTTTGGTCATCAAGATGCTTAGAATGAATAATGGGGTATCTGTAAGACAAAAGCAACATTTGAAGGCATAGACATTGAAATGAAGAATGATACTGATTTCCATGTAAAGTTCAGAGGCATTTAATCTTCTTGTGTAGACAGTAAAGCAGTTGCTCAGGTGGTGTGAATTCATGGTCTAGAAATTACATCTGGTTGCTAAAACATTTCTGCCATGGTTGCTTATGTAGGGGATATTCTAACTACATGTTCCCTCCATTTTAATCAAATAAAGACCTTGCTGTTAAGATCACAGTTCATCAAGTCACTGGTATTGACCAAGTTCTGATGTTGAGCTCTAAGGGATGCTCTCATTCCTGAGACCTGCTTTGGTAGGTCCAAACACAGCTACTGAGAACTAAAAGGAGAACCTTGGAAGCAGATGCAGGGACAGTCTCCTGCATCTGGTACACACCAGTGTCTTGGGGTCTTTGTCTTCTGTCTACCAACCACCACCCTCTTTCTTTCTTTCCTTTTTTCCTTCTTTTTTTTCTTCTTTTTTCTTTCTTTCTTTCTGTTTTTGATTTATTTGTTTATTTATTTGTTTGTTTGTTTTTTTATTTATTGAGACAGGGTTTCTATATGTAGCCTTGATTGCCTTGGAACTAGCTCTGCAGACCAGGCTGGCCTTGAACTCACAGAGATCCGCCTGCCTCTGCCTGCCAAGTGCTGGCATTAAAGGCGTGCAGCACCACTACCTGGCAACTACTACCTTCTTCACCAAATTATGATTTTCTAGTAATGGAGACAGTTGTAAAAGTTCTAAGACCCAGGTTGCTAGTTTGAACTCTCCGTCAACATATTGCTTACTTCTAGACTGCTTTTCCCATACCTAAGGAAACCAAGGAGATTTATAATAGTTCCAGCCACCTAGGTGCAGTGAAGACTTGAGCACATTTCAACTCTCATTATCTGCTCATAGACGGACTCTTTGTATGCTTTTCAAAGGTACACCTAATATATTGTCTTTTAATATCTTCAGAGCCTCACTGGTCAGGATTATCCCATACTCCTTTTGAATACCAGTGAAACTGAGGCTTGGGAGTTTAATACATATAGCCATCAGTTTGCAATGTGTTCTTGGACTATTCACCTTCAGCTCTTCCCTCTGTACTATGTTGGTGACTTTTACTGTTTAAAATATGATTTATCTAACTATTTTATGTACATTTTATTATGTTTATTTTATGTACATCGGTGTGAAGGTGTCAGATCTCCTGCAATTTGAGTTACAGACAGTTGTCAGCAGCCATGTGGATGCTAGGAATTAAGCCCAGGTCCTCTGGAAAGACAGCCAGTCTCCTAACCCCTGAGCCAACTCTCCAGCTCCTATATGTAACCCTTTTTATATCTACAACATATTTAATATATGTTATTATTTCAGCATCTGTTTTCCAATTTGAATAATTCCTTTCTTTAGTCACATCTATCATTAATTATATAATTGAAGCTATTATTGGTAGGAAGGAATTAAGTCAGGTGGCCAGTACACCACTCACCCCGAAGGGGGAATAGATAAGCTAATGTCCTCATCAACTGGACTTCTGAGTAGATAAACATGGCATTTTCTATCAGCAAGGGCCCTGCTCTGTGTCCTTAGCAGAATGTCCCTGGCTCAGGGTTTCTTGAGGTGGAGAGGGCCAGGTGTTTGTGAGCCGGACTGCTTGGGCATGCTGCACAAGCAACAGTTATAAACTGATTCATCTCAAATACAATTATGTCTTTTGAATGAATCTTAAGTAGAAATATAAAGATTCGATCTTTTTTTCCCCCTTGTCCTTGCCAAGCTGAAATGTTATGGCCACAATATGTTAGTAAATAGCCTTAGCCTTCCTACTGCATTGGTGAAATCAAAGCCACCCTTTGAAGCAGTGAAAGTGCCCGATTTAATTTCGGTACTTATAAATCAAAATTAAGCCTAGGAAACTCAGCTCATAAATAGCTTCAGCGAATCCAGCTGTTTTTATTCTAAAGGCACTCTCAGATCAATTTGCATGGGGGCGATGTAGCAATGAGATAAAGGAACTGTCTTTCCGCCCAGTCAGTTTGGAGCAGGCACCAGGATTTAAAGGACTCAGTAGGGAACACAAGAGCAATTAGTTTTTGAAAGACAAGGAATGATTGCATGGCTAATGCAAGGAATAAAATAAATAAATAAATAAATGTTTACTCCTGTAGTGATTGGTTTTGTTCTGTAGAAAACTTGTAGGATTAAATATAAGATTGGAGATAAAATAGTTATTTGATTTTACCTCAGAGTCAACAGAGAAAGAATGCCATCACCCCCTCCCTCTATCAAATTAACAGTTGCAGCCTTTGGTAGAATTGGTGTGATGTTTCTGTCTGAGCTTGGGCTAACTTAATGAGATGATGCATTTTCTGTGCTAGCCGTATGAAGAACAGGGACAAATTGGGCCAGAGTTGTTCGGGAAGCAGCTAGAAAAGATTTTACCTAGACAGAAAGGTGAAGAGAATCCAAGACATTTTGTTATGTATACCAAGCGTTTGCAGTAAGCAGTTTAGCAGGTGCCCTGGGATTGGGTTAGACATCCCTCACTGTGTATGCACACATGGATCAAGGGGGAGACTGGGCTCAGAAAAGGTAAGAAATTTACCTGTGCTAATATGAGGTATCCATGTAGGTCGTTGTGCTAAACCCGGGTTTCCCCTCAAATCCCTGCAACCTTTCTTCTCTAATTTATAGAATTTCATTGTTTTCAAGTAACAGTTCAAATGCTTGTAGTTGCTACCACTCATCTTTGTCTGTTGTACCAAACTTCAGCTGCCTGGTTATAGATATATCTGCATTTAAGAAAAGAAATGTATCGATCATCTCAAGGTGAACCAGATATGAGATCAAATTTACTGTATTTTCCCTTCATAATTTACTCTCTAGTTAGTTATATAGGTGATTTATACACTGTAGCAAAAAAAAAATCAACCTCGTTTTCTATCAATAGATGATTGAATAATGAAAGTCTAGTACATTAAAAAATGGAATACTATTCAGCTCTAAAGAAAAAGAAAACTAACTGTAGAAAAGTTGAAAGACTTAGCACGTATAATATTAAGGGAGGTAACACAATCTCTGAAATTAAAAAAAAGGCCCATATTTTCCCTCACATGCAGATCCTAGCCTATAAGACATACATATGTTTATAAACAAATGTGCTCGTAGGTACAGAATAACACGTGGAAAGGAGAACAAGAAAGGATACAGGCTGGGTGATGAGGAAAAGACTGGATCAGGCAAAGGACAGATGAGCTATTAAAGAGGACATACAGCTAATTGGTTTTCTAGTTTCAGCACCACCGTGGATTTTTTTTTTTTTTTTTTTGGTGGTGGTGATGGTGGATAAGTGCATAAAAATATACTTGCTAGTGGCACAGTGAACTCGAATGTGAAGCTCCACAGCTTCAGAATGGCCGTTCTAACTGTATAGACGTTCAGTGAGATTTATATCCTTTGGGTCTGGCTCATTTCAGCATGTGGCATTTTTTGATTTACAAGTGCCCTACAATAAAGTTTTAACAAAAAAACTCTGATACTGTGCAGCAGAAATACCCTCGTTGGCTTACTCCAAGTGTTTATCTCAGCAGTGCAAGCACGTTGATTTTTGTGTTTGTGGTCATGCCTTTTGTTCTTGGACTTTATTTGCCTCTTGGCATCCAGTGTAGGCAGGAAGGCATACAATGCCGCACTCTGAAGGACACCTGGGGAAAGCCAGGAGGCGGTTAGAGCAGCTGTTAAGGCTTTGGCTCTCACTGCCCCAGGGAGCTATCCCTTGCTGCTGTAGCTGCTCTCCTTCAGAACCGGTCTGGTTGGCTTGGTTGAAATCCAAATTCTGTTTTCAGTTGTTTAAGATCTGCTGCTTTGACGTTTCCTAACACTCTTTTATTGCCCCTCTCAATGTCTTCTCGCAGGCTCACTATATTTCCTTTACATGTTTTTGTGTGATTTGTTTTCGATTTTGATGTGTAAATTTGCACTCTCCTCACACTGAGAACCTGTGCCCTATCTGTGTCTGTCGGCATGTGACAGTCGGCAGTGTGGGTATTGGGACGGAAGTGGTGGCATCCAGTTTCCTCTCTCTGAACCCACTGGTGGCCAGTCACGGGTGACCTAACACTTCCCATTAACAAAAACTTATTTATGGATTTGTCTCTTTACCTAATTGATATTTTTAAATTAAATGTGAAACTCTTAGCTTGTCATAGGTTGGGATGTTTGGCTAGTGTTCACAAAGTGAGCATTTGAGGGGTAGATGAAGGGTGATTGATCAAGTTACTTTTCTTTGTTCTAGCATGGAAATCTGACAAGGACATATTAGAAGGGATGTGAGGGGCTATATACTTACAGGGTAACTCACACTGCTTATAGAAACCCACAGAGACAAGGAGGAAAGGAAAAAGACAGACTTTTCCCTAATTTTAAATTTCAGGTCACTATAGCTGACAAATATAATGAGATTGCAAAAATAGCTTTTTGTTGATAAAATAAATAGGGACAAAATAAAGGTAGATGAATGAATTTGATTCACTATGTTTTATTGGATTGAAATGTGGCTTTCCACACTCTGATTAGAATTTTAAACATGTCTGGGAATTAAAATGAAATAGAAGGTATAAAAAAAATAAGATTCCCCCACAGAGTGGCTTTTCTGACAGACTGGAGTGCTTTGACCTTGAAAAGATAAACCCAGAACAAGCTAAAGGCAGCAGGTGACACAGACAGACACCTGTCATCATATAACTCACATGCTACCACATAGCACCAAGTTACAATAACAAAGAAACAGCCAGAAGATAAAAGAGCAATTCATGTATAAAACAGGTGATCCAATGATGTCATTGATAATAGTATTCAAAGGCATTCTTCCTCCTCTGTGAACAGAGTCTGATGTCATTGATAATAGTATTCAAAGGCATTTTTACTCCTCTGTGAACAGAGTCTGCCTTTCCACCGCAGGAGCATTCAGACTGCAGTCTAAGACAGGCTGTATAAAACTATTGTCTGGCAAATCATAGAGGCTTGATTTTATAATTCATTGTAAATACGACATGTTGACATTGTAGCATTCTGATTTCAGTTGTTCAAAATATTAGCTAGTAGGAAACCTTAGATGGTTGTATAAAATTGTTTAGTCTGTCCTCTCAGAAACAAGTATTTTTGTGCATGTTGTGATGGGCAACACTCTTGAAAAATAACACACCTTTTCCATCAGACTATCTTCAAGACACCCTTGGAGAGAGAACACAGAGACCAAGAGAACTTCTCTTTTCCTACCTCAAAGCTGACTATTGATGAGTAAAGAGACCATGTGAGAAAATGGATAAAAACAATAGATAGCAGCAATAACTACAACAGCAAAACCTAAAAACACATCACAGTACAACATGAAGCAATTGTATTAAACTTAGAGAAGAGAGAAACCAAACGTTCCTGCCCGGGAAATCTGAGTAGCTCCCTGGAGATGTGATTTTTGAGCTCATATGGTACTGAGAATTTGGAGGTAGGCTCTCACTGTCCATGTAGCTGCCATGTTTCAAGTGGCACATTGTCCTTATGTACACAAGATACTGTGTATACTGGACTCGTTCTTATGATGAAACTGTTACACTGACCTCACGTTCAAGCCTGTCATTTGTGCTAGCCATTCAAAGTTTCTAAAAGAAAGTGATAACAATGGCTATCACGATTTCACAATGACAAACAGTCGTTTGTCTGTAATGATAATTGTATTACTTTTTAATGTAGCAGGTCTGTAGATATTATATTGAACCAAATGTTAACTTAAAGGCTTTGAGCGATATCTCAAAGTACTGCCCTGAAATGCACTAAATTTATTACCCTGCATTATGCTTGTGTAGATGTAATCACAGAAAATGCAACTACTAATAGTTCAAGGTTATTTCTAATTATTTGTATGTCTCTAGATTGGAAAAACAGTCCATTGCAATGTCTTCGAAGGAAGCAGATATAATGTAATGTGGTACAGAAAACAGTAACGCAGCATGCAGTCAGGATGCACCAAACACCACTATTAACAGAAGCCCACTGTGGCCTTCGAGCTTTTGGATTGATTATATAATCAGCATTTTACTGTTCTTGAAAATAATATGATCTTTTCTGGCTCTAGAAACTGAACCCAGAGACTTATGTGTGTCCAGCCAGTGTTCTACCACTGAGCTCTATGCTTAGCCCACAGAAAAGCATAGAGGGCCTTGCTGTGTTCCAAGTAAATTGACATTAAGCAAAAGAAGTCCATTCTAACACTAGGGGAGAGCATCCTGACAGGGGAAGAACTGCTGTGTCCTAATTTATCTTCATTCCAATCTGAGGAACCCTTGCTGAAACCACAGAAAACCAGGCTGTGTCTGGGTGATAGGACACACACGGATGGGCAAAAGAAATCTGTTTAGCCTTCGCACTGAGCTGCCTGCCGTTCACTTTATGCCCTTATCACTCACACTCATGGGGGCCTGAAGAGAAAGGCAGAGCACATGTCAGTAAAGTCATTATGACGTAAGACACCACTGGAGGGTCTGGAGGAGGGCTCGCTCTGCTGCCAAGCCTGGAACTCATTCAAATACAAACACATGAATGAGGGAAGCTGTCTAGTCACCAGGTTGTGATGGTGTGTGGTTGTGGGGAGATTATTTAACACTCATTAAATTTGGGCACTCATTATTCTGGCCTCGGAGACATCTTAAGAGTCAGGGAAGGAAATTTAGGCAGGGGGTCCTGATTTAAGCCTTATATGGCAAAGGGGGTGTTAAGCAGACAGATGAATATGAAGATAAAGCACAGCTGAGTTTGTGCTTTCTCTTTCCAGTATTATTTCAACCCCACCTGGCCAATATCCTGGAATACAGTAGAAGGTAGAATTCAGAGAAAGTCAGCATGAAACCGGTTGTACATAACTTGGCTGAATTTTACTTTGACTGAGAACTTCTCTCTCTAAACCAGGAAGCCAGAAATTTTTCGTGTCAAGGTAAAGGTTCTGGTTTCTATATGGTTTACAGACTCCTCAGATGAGAGTCCCTGAATGTCATACTATCTATTGTCTTTCTTTCAGACTACAAAGACTCGTATTTATATCTTGTCGATTGTACCTCCTATAGAGAAATGCATTAAGTGAAGACATATTCTATCCTCTCAAACAGCCATCTCCACCCACAGTGGGGTTGCCTGAGATCTGCAGTTAAGAGGGAAAAAAGCTTTTGCCCATCGGAAGCAACTCTCAGCAACCCTGCCAGAACAGTTACACCCTTTACTTTCTCAGTAACTGTTCTGAGCCTGCCTGACAGATTCAGTCTGTCATTCTTAATGAGCTCAGTTATCTGGTTTCCCAGACCACAACAGATTAGAAACAGTAAAGAGAGAGCTAAGAGGTACAGTGACAGCCAAGTGACAGTGGCAAGCTTGACATTGCAGAAGAGAAAAACGAAGACCGAGCAGGATAGAACACATGGAGTCATAATGCTCACAGAGATGCTCATTGTATCATCAATGGGAAATAATACGACTAGCAGCATCAGGAAGTTAGTAGCTAACATGTTTTATACAGATTTCTCTCTTACATTTAAGCCTTAAATGGGCATAAGCTTTGAGTACATGAAACATTCAGTATCCTTGTCTAGGAAATGCCCAGGTAAATGAGGTGTTACCAATTCCACCTTTAAATATCTAACAGATTTCCCCTACAACGGGGCTGCAAATAATCTCACTAGTCCCAAGCAGTTACCTTGTTATAAGAGTAAATACATCAAAAACAATTCTAATGAAAGACGTTTTCTCTTTCTGTTCAGTGTTAACCAACTGGAAGTTCTGAGTTGAGACATAGGAGGAGTCCAAACACACTTCCTAATTATAGAAGTGTAAAACGTTTGCTTTCTTATTCCAACACAGACTTAAGAACTGAGTGAGGGCCGGGCGTTGGTGGCGCACGCCTTTAATCCCAGCACTCGGGAGGCAGAGCCAGGTGGCTCTCTGTGAGTTCGAGGCCAGCCTGGGCTACCAAGTGAGCTCCAGGAAAGGTGCAAAGCTACACAGAGAAACCCTGTCTCGAAAAACCAAAAAAAAAAAAAAAAGAACTGAGTGAGGGTAGAGTACAGGGTTTCATTTTTACTAAAGGCAACAAGTAGCAGTCATCCCTCTGTAAACATTCCTTCTCAGTTATGCACATAATACGCTAGGTGCCTGACCTAATCAACAAACCCCTGCTTGTTACAATGCCTCTCTAGAGGGTAACAGTTCCACCTGTACCCTTTAATAGTGTGGTCCCATCCCTGGGGAGGGATGAAGATGATGGTTGCAGTAGAACCAAGGCCTTCCTAAGAAATCCGAACTGCAGGATGGATTTTTACTTATAATTTTAATTTGACCCCTTGTGTAATCAGATAGTAGGCGTGGAATCTGGCCAGTGGAGCATATACCATCTTCGGGGAACTGGTGTAGACACAAAAACATTATTTGAATTTGCTCCCTGAACTGGCCTAACTGCTTGGTGTAGGGAGAGAATTGATTCTGGTGTTTCCCATTACTGTTAGATTGCCTGTTTTCTCTGCTCCATAGTCAGTAGTTGTTTCTTTAAAAAACACAAAACTAGAACATTTATTTTCTTAATAAAAATGTATCAAATTTCATTTTGAACCATCTTTGTATGTGTTCACGGGTATGAGCATGGGTGTACAAGTGTCCTGTGTGTGTCTGTGTGTGTACCCTCCCATGTCCACATATATAGTGGTCAGAGGATACAATCTTGAGTGTCAGTCCTCACCCCTCACGTTCTCTGAGGCAGTGTCTTTTGTTGGCCACTGTGTACCCGAGGCTCTTGCAGACTCTCCTGTTTCCACCTCCTGTAACACAAATTTTAAAAGGTCTTACAAATAGAAAAAAACCTGGAGCCAGATATTGGGGTGAAAGCTGAGAGATCAGAACAAGCCAGCCCCAAGTTCTTACCGCTAGGAAATCCTCAGCCCAAGAGAGATTCCTGTATAATCATGCTTTACATTCCTTTCTGTGCCCTGCCATCTCACTTCCTCTCTCCACCCAGCTACATCACTTCCTCTTTCCGACCAGCTCTATCACTCCCTGTCTGTCTGTACAGATCTCCAGACCTCCATGGTTAACTACTGCTGGGATTAAAAGCGAGTGTCACCACACCCGACTTTGTTCCCAGTGTAGCCTTGAACTCACAGAGATCCAGATGAATCTCTCCCTCCCAAATGCTAGTATTAAAGGCATGTGCTACCACTGCCTGACCTCTATATTTAATATAGTGGCTGGCTTTTTTCTCTCATCTCCAGGAAAGCTTTATTTGTTAGAGCAAAAATAAAATAATACCACATTCCCCTTTTTGTCTAAAATTAAAAAAAATTATAACTAATAAAAGAAAAATTACATACAATAAGTACAATAACTATACACAATACATAGGCAATAAATGTATCAACGATGTCCAGTACGTTTGCATTTGACAAATTCAGTGAAAATATTCCATTATCTATCCTATTTTGGTGTGTCAAAAATGTACCTAATTTACTTTCTATCCTAACTTGTATTACCAACTGAAAAATTATCTTTTGATGTCTTTCAAACTTATATACTTTACACATCTTTAGTGCTTTTCTTTTCTGAATTTGTTAACAAAGAAAACTATAATTATAACTATCTAATCTTCAACTCCATCAGAGACCCGAGAAGGAAATAATATTACCTGGTTAAACAGTAAGTGCAAACAAGTGACTTCCAAAAAGTGTGAGGAATGACAAAAACAGCTGGCTGCCTGGACAGTCACCCGAGGTTTCTCTGCAACATTGGGCCATCCATCTTCAGCCTACAGGCTTATCATATCTGACAGACTCATCTGTGAAGCAGGATTTTCTAAAGGGCCTGCCTACCTTGTTTTAGCAAAGATCGGCATGTCCTTTCTTTTGTGTCCTGCTTGTCCATTTTGGACAGCATACTGTTTGCAGTCAATGCAAGGGCACTTTCTTACCCAGTGGCTAACTTATGCCACAATGAAAGTAAACCCATATGGACTTTCTTCAATGCCCATCATCTTCTCTGAAGTAGATTGGTGCCGCCAGGAGCAAACATGTCTCATTGTCATAAAAAACAAAAAACAAAAAAAAAAAAAACTATATTATTAAAACATTTTAAATACCATGCTCTGTAGATCTCTGAAGTGTTTGAAGATGGCCTGTATATCTGAAATATATTTCTGCTTGACCTTGAAAACATACTAACTACTAACTTTTATTTCTTTATATCCTAATTAGTTGATAATAATAACTTTCAAGCACTAGTAAATTGCATTACATTATTAAATGAACTGTATAGGTACAATACCTTGAAAAGAGTAGAAATATATGTGTTTTCTAACAAAATCAATCTCAAATTTATATCAGTATCCATAATTTGTATACAATATGCAAAAATCCAATCCAATGTAAACATTTAAAACTAGTAGTTGCCTTTTAAAAGTAAATTCAATAATCTACTTTTTTATCTTATCACATCTATATCTTCCCCTTTTTTCTTTTCAGAGTAGGTACAATAATCTACCCTTTTAACCTATTATTTCTACATCTCTTTTTTTCAGAGTTGATTCAATAATCTACCTCTTATCTATATCCTCTTTTTCTTTTTTTTCAAGTAAGAACCTTAAATCTAATCTCTTTTTTTCAACCTTTTCCCTGATCATTAACATTAACAACTTGTAACCAACCATCCTAAATAATGACAATTATCCATAACCCATTGAAAGACCAAAAACTACCCACCCCACCTCTTGGGAATATGGGTGTCATGTTCCTAAAATTACTTTCTGCTGTCTGGGTGTGACGGCATCCTTAGGGAATCCTGAAAAAGTAACTTTGGGTTAACCGTCAAGTTCTGAGAGAGTTAGCTATATCATTTGTTGTCCAGTCTCTGCATAATGTGAGAATGCAGGGCTTGTCTCAAGTCCTTGCTTGAGTAGTCTGTGGGGATGGTTCATCTCAGCTAGCCATCTCGAAATTGTCCTGAGGTTTTTGTAGTCCAAAGCCAACCTTTGGGTGGTGCTTGTCAGTTTAGTGGCATTATCATTGTCCTGATGGAATCATTGTTGTGGGACCCCATCATCTTTTTGGGGACTTCAAAGTCACTAATAGGCATGGCCATGGTTCCCTGCAAAAAACTGATAGAGCTTCAAACACAGAGTCATGTACAGGAAGCTGGACCTCCCACCTCTTTGATGCAGGCTTCCACACTTCACTTTATGTGGATTCTGGGGATTTGAACTCAAGTCCTCACACTTTTGAGACAAGATCCTTATTCACTGAGACAGCACTCCATCCTCAGAACTTTTCTTAAAAAGGTTTAATTGCTGCTGAGTTTTGTAGCTGAAACAAAGAAGGCCAAGACCTATAGATGATTGAAACACCTCACCTTTACTCAAAGCTACCTGTTCTAAGTACTTGGTCTCGATCTTTTCTATAATTATTAGAACCCTTGTAATCCCAAAACCCAGACATGTGGGAAGTACAATATTATTTTTAATAAAGTATATATGATCAATAAAATAAATGAGAGCTCTCAGACTCAAATGCCCAGCACTTAACATAAATTGGTAAAGAGGAGTTCTAATGTGATAGGCAAGTTCAGATTCTAATTTATAGAATGCCATTCTAATGAAATTTCCATGAAATATTTTCATGTTTTTTCCACTAATGATATATGGGAGATATAGAGATTTAGCTGTAAACTCACAAATGTATGTTTCTAGTTTGGGCATTGCAAGGCAATGGGGAAATAACCAATGCAGAAGATGGAGTCCTAAATAACGCTAAGTCCAGAAACTAGAAAGAGCCAGTTGCTTCCAGAAGTGTTCTCAGAAACAGGATATATGTTTTTAACTTGGTTGAACTTGAACATGTGCATGAGAACCGAAAACAGGTGAGCTGCCCCAAATAATAACATCTGAAATGTAGATATTAAATCTGATATCATTTTCTAGAAACATTGAGATTATAAGTCTGGTCTTTCTGTAATGGGTTTAAGGTCAGAAATTAGAAACTAGAACAAGTTATCCAATTAATATTTCAAATAAAGCAGTGACAGAATAAAACAAAATTAGGAAAATTAAATATAAGCAAGAATTGAGGAGAGAAAGGACCAGACACTACTCCTAGTATTCTCTCTGTGCTGAGAGTTCTGTGTCTTTTGGGGAGATACTGAGAAAAGGGGCAAAGGAGCAGAAATGAAAAATATCCTGGAGTAAAATCGGGAAGAATTCATGCCTGAATAAAATGGGATAACTCGAAGGATCAGAAGACAATGTTTTCATGCCCTAGCTGTGAAATAATAGATTGTGAGAGAACTAAAGTGTTCTTAATTTGGGTCCTATCAAGTTGAAATGCCAAAAGGAACAACTGTGGAAGCCAGTGACACTGGAGTGTATGAGGCAATCCTCGGTATATTGGTTTCATTCTTTGGGGAAATAAGCTTTATTTTTGGAGAGAAGATCTAAATGCCAAGAGATAGATGGTGGAATTTGCCCATGTTTACAGGACAAAAGAATGGAAAATGATTTCAAGAAGAAAAGCCAAAACTAAAGTTATAAGAAAAGGAAGCAAATGAAAGTGATTATTTTTCTTATTTAAGTTGGATGTCATTTCTATGAAATAAACGTATTTCATCCATCTTTAAGAAGAACCCATTATATAATTTGCTAATTTGTAATGAACTTTAGAAAACTGTATCTCTTGAGGCTGGAGAGATGTCTTGGTGGTAAAAACAACAACAACAAAAACAGCAACAGCAACAACAACAACAAAAATACTTGTTGGTTTTACAGGAGACCAAGTTCCATGGTCAGCACCCATGTTGGGTGGCTCATGACTGTCTTTAACTGTAGCTCCAGGGGATCCAATGCTCTCTTCTGACCTTTGAGGTCAGTGTACATCCACACAGCATGCAGATACACACTCAGGTACATATACGTACACATAGAATAAGTAAATCTTTTAAAATAAAAAATAATGTTTTGAAAATCAATGTAATTTTCCATTTTGCCTATTTCATTAGTTCATGATATCATTCTGATCTAGATTTAAAATTCACATTTAAAGGATGACATGGAGGCTCAGAGGGCTAAAACGCCTGCTGCTAAGCCTGGGGATCTGAGTTCGATCCCTTGGGCCCAAACAGTGAAAGGGGAGAACCGACTCCTTCAAGTTGTCCTCTGACCTCCACGTGTGCCACACACATGTGGAAAGACATGCACATGTGGAAACACATGCACAGATAGACAAACTCATGTGAATGTTATTCCTAACCTCCACTTCATGTCTGGTTCATATTTGTCTAGGAGGAAGAAGGAAAGTTCCCAATATTGTAAATATGTGTAAATAACTTAAAATTTTTATTAATTTGTTGATAGTTTCATACATTTTATGAAATGTAATAGATACATTCTAATTATTTTTACCTTCCCACTGTTGCATATCTCTACCACTCTACACACACACACACACACACACACACACACACACACACACACACAAACACAAACACACACACACATTCCTCATAATCTTTTTCTCATGTTTATGTCTTTTTCATTTCTTTTATGACCAACTGGATTTAATCAGAGTCATCTGTGTGACCATGGGTATGAAGGTATCTACTGGAGCCTGGTAGACTCACCAGTGTGTACACATCTGAAGATACTTACTCTCCCTGCCTTGGAATCCATCATTAGGCATAGCATCAGGGAGCACTGGACATGATGAACCCCTCCCCAGTCCATAACTGCATCTTAGCATGTCTAACTTTGCATAGTCATTGGTGCAGGCAAATGCAGCTGAGGTGGGTAAACTGAATTTTTAAAGAAAGGAAACTTGAAACAAGAAGAGGCTGCTATGGTCTTGCTTTAGTTGTTCAATATAGATATTAATCGGGACCTCTGGGCAAATACCACATCTTTGTGTGTGTCATAATCCACACATTGATTGTGTTTATTGGAAGTAGTTGCTTAGGAGTTGCTGGTCTATGTCAATTTGTGACTTCCCTCAAGGTAGGAAGATATGTCTAGGCAGTTATATAATTGCAGTAAAATAGAAACAGTTCAATAATATGTATTTCCTTGTTCAACTTTGCAAATGTGTTTTATAGAATTCTCCAAAATTATCAAACTTAAGACCTAGTCTAAAAATACAATTATGAATTATTACCCTATCTGGGTGATTTATTTCTCTAATTAGTGTACACTAATGCAGTTTGGTGAGATTTACTGTGATAGCTATAGTAGGTAATATAGCTCAACTAAAAGATAAAGAAAATTGCAGGAAATGAAATATATAGATGGATAGATTGGCTTATATAATAATATCTGATGCCATTAGGAAAGATCATTTCACAAAAGTGAACAATCACAGAAGTAAGGTTTCATTTCATGTAATAAAGCTCCCCCCTTTTGCCTCACAATCAGTAAAGCAATACATCCTTCCCATTTGGTTAATTTGAAACTGCTAATGTAAGTTAACCTCTTTTTGATACCTCAAGGTCATCCTTAGCAACATTAATAACTGCACTGTTCTACAATGCAGTGACTTCTTTGTGGCTGCTGAGGTTTGGAAAGTATTTCTCCCTCCTGCTAGGCAACCATGCTTTCTAAATCTTTCTTCTTCATTAAGAAAGCAATTGCTTATTGTTATCATCACCAGAGTTCTTTCTTAAAGAAGTTACTTCCCTGCTAGAGCAACTTGGCTTCTGAGCTGCTGAAGTCAGTATGCAAAGGAGCAAAAAATTAGAATTCTCTTCCTGATAAAACTAACAGATTCTAAACCAGGCTCTACAGAGTGCGTCCAGGTCCAAAATGAATAAACCCCTGTGACGTTTCACCAAAATTTCTGTATTCAGATACATCCTTTGTTTGCTTCCAGATTTTTATCCATGTCTATGGGAGTAAGGACTGCAGGATAAAGCCTTCCAAATGTGTCTTTTGTTCAAAGACCAGCTCAGTGTGCCTCGTCTAAATAGCACATATCACAGCACAACACACCTAATAGACCCTCAGTCATTGAATAATGAATGAGTGCTTATTACTCATACAGTTATGTTTGCATATAGTCCAAGTATGTGTGGATATATGTAAAACTTCTGTACCAATGTAATATAATGAAAGAAGCTGTATCATGATTTTCTGAGACCACTGACATCATCTTTCTCATAATAGAGGTACTAAGGTCATTGGACATATATGCACAGCCAGTTTTTTAAAATTATTCTAGCATTAGGGATTGATTTTGTTCTCCTAGCTTTTACGGCATGACATTCACTGTTCCCTGGGATCTTACAGGACATTTGGAAATATCAGCTACTGAACACTACAACTCCTGTCAGCTTGTGGGCTATGACGATGCTATCCCCTGCTAATAAGAACAATATTGCATGTCACCATGACTCACTGTTGCTTAAAACTTTAAGCTTTGGAACAGACAAAGCTGTAACATTGTTCAGTGCTCAAGTGCTGTTTTTTTCTTACTTTCCTTATTCTTATGAATCAGGTAAGGCATGGTTCAACTTAATTGGTTTGTTATTGTAGTATGTAATCTAAATAACTCAAGGTGTTAAATATGATTTTGAGACTATTACCAGCACTCGTCTGTAAAGTCTATTTTCAGTTTATTTTTAGAAATCAAGAGACTATGGTATATAAGAGCAAAACCAATGTAAAGATGGCTTGGTGTGTGTGTTAGGTCCTCGTAGAAGGATGCTGCTTGGTCATTTTCTTCAGTTTAGTTCTTCACATTCACAACCTGGGTTCACAGGTAGAAATACTGGATTAGGCAATTTGGGGACACAGGAAGGAAAGTAATCCAGCTGAAAGTTCAAACTTGTAGTCCTAACACTATGCACTAGCCTATGAACTGCCAGGAGTTGTCTTTAATAGCTCATTTCTGACCTTTATTTACTGGCACTTACAGGCGTTGTGTTCTATACATCACTTCATGAGAGCGTCACAGAAACTTTCTAAGAGATGTTCTCAGTCTCTTAACTATAAACAGCTTGAGGCTCAGAGAGAATGTACCATACCTAGAACCACTCAGCTGACAAGTATAAGAGTATAGACTTTGTAATGACTGTTACTTATAAACTTGTGTCTAATGTATTTTTCTTATTGGTATTTACTAAACTATGCATTAATTAACATTTTATTGGAAAGTTTGCAATTTAAAATCTGCTGACACTCTTGTTCCTTGGTATCTAATGAAAATCATTCTTTTTTCTTTCTTCAAGCTACACCTTGTTTTGATTTGGAGGGGGTTGGGAAATCACTTCACTTGTTTATGCTCTGCTGTTGCTTTGAGATAGGGTCTTGATTTATAGTCGAGGTTGGTCTTAAACCTGGGATACTCCTGCTTACGTTGACAAGTGCAAAGATAGTAACACTGCCGTGCTAAGCCCAGCAAAAAGGCAAGTTTGCTAATTCCAAGTCTTTTTGGAGTTGAGATGGTGAGCATGTTCTTTCCTGCCTACCTATTTTCCCTTACACTCCAAGTAGAAAAGGTTGATTAGCTGACTGCCTGGCCTGATTTCAGAAAACACAGCCACTGAGTACTTTTGTTCCTCATAAGGTTGACTTCATAGTGTTTTTCTTAAAAGAAGAGGTAAGGGTCATCCTGTTCCTACTTTGTCTAGTCTTCTGAGCAGTGATTTGTACTGTATAGACACTGGGAATACTGATAAAGAAAACAGAGAGCAAGGCACGTTTAGTACATTCTTCTTATTGTTTCCTTCATGCCTTCAAAGAAGGGTGTAAGATATGAAGGCATAGTGGTCTGAGAACCCAGCTTCTCTGACCTTAGTTAGTGTCTTGGCTGGCTGTTGGCTCTCAAGTCTTTGGCATTGCCATAAGCCGTGATAAAAACAATCAGTCGGGCAGGAGAGATGGCTCAGAGGTTAAGAGCACCGACTGCTCTTCCAGAGGTCCTGAGTTCAATTCCCAGCACCCACATGGTGGCTCACAACCATCTGTGACGAGATCTAGCACCCCTCTTCTGTATACATAATAAATAAATCTTAAAAAAAAAATCAATCAATCAACGAACAATAAAACAAACAAAAGGAAGGGAAGCCATAGCCTCACTTTATGAGAAAATGGAGAATGGGAATTTTGTCCATTATTACTCTAATGTTAGAAAATTTAGTGGGACGAATGGTGTTAATCTGTGTCCTCACTCAGCTCAGTGATCCAGTGGAGACAGATGAAAGAGTTCTGCTACACATTCCACTGGGTCATAAATAAATAACATACCCTTGAATCCTGGAATGTTATACTTTTTTCCATTGCATATTTCAGTTTTTAAAATTTTAAGCCAATTTTACCTAAATTTATCTCCCCTGTTCTTGGGGTAACTTATTTTAGTGTCTGATAATTCCTCCTTTATACTCTTAGTAACATCCTGTAGGTTCATTTAACAAACACTGAATTTTGTGTCTTCTGACACTAAATAAATTTTTTTTCAATTTTAATTTTTTTTTCAAAATTTAAAGCTAAATTATATGAGAAATGAAAACTCAAACCTCCCTAGCATGCTGGAGAGTGGCTCTGGTCTGTCAAGGAAAAAAAATACTTCCACAAATAGTTATTATTTTTACTTAGGTTAACTTATATAGGCATAATACTCATTATAATATGCATTCATTGTCATCTTGTGGCAATAAATATATTATTTTTTCTTAAATTTAATTTTAAATAAGATGTGTTGGAGGTTGCACTAGATTCCTAGGAGAATGCTTAGTGGCATGATAACATATACAGCAGTATATTAGAAAAGTATATAGAGTCAGGATTTGAACACTTTCCAGTCATGTTACTCAGGGGAAATTACTTAAAATTTGTAAGATACATTGCTTCAAAAGAATTTCCTTAAAACAGAATGATCAGACTTTTATTTATCTTTTTTATTATTATGAGCCTCATGTAAGTCAATGCAGAAATTTATTTTATAATGTCTTACTGCTATCAACTCTCAATCATCAATAGTGAGAAATCCTCTCTGACTGATTTTGATATGTAGTTTGTGAACTTCATTATAGTGTTTGGGGTGTTTTAATAGCTCGATGACACAAAGCCACACTAAAATCTTAATTTGAAAAGGTATAAAATATTTGTAGCTTTTTTCTCATGCCTATGAAATTCACTTCCTTTTTTTTTTTTTTCTCTGTGCTTAATGCAGACAGTCATACTGCTTGGTATTTTTTAATGTTGTGTAGCTTGATTGTCTTTATGCTTAATCATGCCCATTCATATAAGTGAAAAACTCAGGTTTACTCTGAAAAGTATTTCCAGGTAGTTGCCTCCCTGGGCACCAAGCTTACTTCATCATCTGCTCTCCCTGCTTCATATCCATCCCATAATCTCCCTCCTCCTTCACAATCTTCTCTTTCATATTCTTTTCTGCAAGTAGAGTATTTCAGAGAAGAAAGTACCAATGGAGCCAGTGTCAAGATTGGCCAATGTTGGGCCTGTGCATCCTGAAGTAGCTGTCTATTCCAGCCCTGCAACATGATATGGCATCTTCGTTTTAAACTTCACATTTACCATACTTCTTAATGCAGGAGTACGGCATGTATTTCATAATGCTCCTTTGAATTATTCTGAGCAAGTTCTCATTTTTGCTTAAAACGGTAAAGTATATCCTGGTTCTGATTTACTTTCTCAGTTATCTCCCTCTGTTCTCACACGTTTACTACTTCCCTTACTTTTCTCACCATGATCAAGACATGATAAGTGAATCTAGTACCAAATCAGAAGCATGGGAAAGGATAGTGTTTGTATCAGCATCAGTCAAAAATAGCTCAATACGGGGACATGAGTGTGCATGATATAAAAAGGAAAGGATCTCTGAATTATAGGAGCTGTATGGACAATAATTCATCAAGAGATACTAAGAACTTCAAAACCCTGATTTTGGTTGTAGTTTGGATGACTAAAGGAAGATTGATAAGTTTTGTTTTCTAGTTGAAATATACAAATTAAAAATATAGTCTCCAGTAAAAACTTACTTTATAAGGCTTATATATTTGCTGTTCCTGCTAGGCTGCATTTTCTTTACAAGGGCACCATTTTAGAGTAATAAGATAGTTTGTAAAGATATGCAATAACAGACCATGGAATGAATCTAAATTCTGCAAAGGAGAGCTCTTTGCATGCAAAATAAAACTTAGATTGTAATGCAGCCTTGTGTATTCATGTTATATTAATATAAACAATGCTTGATCATAATGTGTTGGTGAACTTGCCCAACAAATCTGTTCTAGCAAACAAAACACCAGATGCAAAGCTTAGAATGGTAACTTGTTAAAATTAGACTCCTTTGGTAGAAAAGAAAATGGAATGCTCTGAATAAATGTCATTAGCATTTGGTGTGGATGGAAGCAAATTACTAATAACATTTCAACTTTCTTAGTTGCCATTTTTAAAAAATATATTTTGAGTGTTAAATTAGATGGTAGAATAATAATATAAAATTTTAATATTCATAAGTTTGCATTCTAAAATACATCTTTCTATTAACGACAATTCAAAATTATTCCCCAGTTGTCACTGAAAAGTAGATGTGATTTATAGGAACTTCAGAAGTAACACTCCAACTGCCTGAGGAAGTAGGGATGAGTCTGGGATTGAAAGGCTGAGAGAAACTGTTTGTGTTTTTCAAATGTCTACTATAGGAAAGGTTATCTACAGAAGATTCTGCCATGTGTCTAGGCTCTTTTCCATACAAATGTTCATGGTCTGGATAACAAGATTGAAGAAGAAAGAATTATCTTTTTTTTGCTCAGAGGATGCATTCCCAGAAGTACAGTTTAGTATCTCAGCCAGTTGAGGTGTTAAAAGAAAAATCAATTAATTCAGTGAAAGTTCCCCAAACCAATTGAATTATCTGAATTATTTGTCTGTGTGACTGAATTAGGTCAGTAAATTTAATTAAAATGGTAGATTTTTTAGCACAAAAGAACTCTGTCTGGAAAAATAGATTTAAATGCAGTAGAATTTCTTGGAAAGTGGTAAAGACTGACAACCTGACACATTTACATCTTCATGCTATGCATTCACATCTTCATGCTATACATTTATATCTTCATGATATACATTTATATCTTCATGCATCTTCATGTTACAGCACTAATGAGTCTTCAGTAACCTGCTGTAGACATGAAAAAATTAAATTACAAAACTGAATAGAAATTTAATTGCCTACAGGAGAACAATGAATATGAGAATCCAGACCTGGCCTTCGAGTGTTTTTCCCTGACTAAAACATACTATTTGTAAAGGCACTGGGTTTTTAAGAAGAATGTTTTCAAAGGAAAACACTGAAGAAGATAGATCCTTCTGTTCCCTGAGGTGATCATCATGTGCACCATGTTTACTAAGGAGCAAAGATTACTGGGAAGAGAAGCAAGATGGATCTTCTGCCCTGTTCTCCATAAATAGCCTCATATTCATTTATATCTCGCTGTTATCCAAGCAATTCTTTATTTTACCCAAACTTAGCACCTTATAGTCCTTAATACCTGATACCAAATAATAATACAATGTTTTACACATAAAATTTAAATCAATTAATATTAAATGAATGGATAGTTAAGATTTTTAGTAGGCTCTTATCTCTTCTGCTCCTCACAAGGCCCACATGGTTTATTAAAAGCCTAAACACAGGACCATTCAGAACCAATTATCCGTTCTGTACTTTGAAAGCCTTATTTCATGCTTGTACTCACCATTTGGCTCTTAATTTGTATAACAGCAATAATTATGTGTATCAGGAAAATACTTACTGAATGGTTACTGTGTGCAGGGGATTGCCTTCAGCTTTTGGCAATTATTATTTTCTTTAATCCTCATAAGAACTAATGAAGTCGGTATAAATAGCACTACATTGCACAAATGAGAAAGTTGAGGAGGATTATTTGCTTGTTGGATATGACAGAGTTACTTAAGGAGCAGCAGTTGAGTACCTTCTGCTCGAGGACCTGCTCTCCTGACCAGTAAGCCACAGAGCCTTCTACTCAGAGCCCTGCCTCTCATTGTTTTCCAGGGTTCCTCTTCCTGATTAGATACCCATTGAGCTTAATCTCTTCCTCCCTCTTCTCCTCTTTCTCTTCCTCCTCCACCTTCTCCTCCCCCACTTCCTCTTTGTCTTCCTTCTTCTTGACAGGACTAGCCAAGACACAGCTCAGTAGCATTATTAATTTATTAGTTAACAAGTATTCTCAGCTGATAACCATGTTTAAATTTTTATGTAATGAGAGCTACTAAAATGTCAGTTTCTTAAAGAACAGTATGCTTGTGTTCAAAAGCTCACTTTAGTGGTTTCATTGGTGGCTTAAATTTTTCTCGTGCTGTAGATTAAATGGGGGGCCTAATGCATGCTAGCCATCTGCTAACCCAAGCTGTGTGCCCTGTTCCTTATCAGGTTATAAACAAACCAACCAACCAACAAACAAAAACGGTTTCAGATGAAATATTAAGTACCATGTATTTACACTGCATGCATAGCACAAGGAGACATGTTTTTTTTTTTTTTCTTGCTACAAAAGAACTCTTCTATTTCTTCCTCATTGCATGAGTCACATGCAAATTTTTCTACCCTCTCTGTTCCGCTTATTTACGCCCAGGAGCCAAATCTACTGGATTTCCCCATACAGCATAAATTTAAACTGTTTCTAAGCAGGAGTAGTCTAGCACAACAAATCAAATCATTTGTGAAATCTGTCTGTGTTTCTATTATTGACTAGTAGCCCAAAATGTTTCAGCAGTGCATTAAAACCAAATAGTACTGCCAATCAATTAAGAGAAAACTATTGATTCCCTAAATAATATTTTGTGGTTTGTAGAACGCTCCTTATTTCATTTCATTTTATTTCACAGCAAGTTTTTTTCACCACTTCAAGTTAGGGACATCTAAAATTCATTTCATTATTTTTTCTTCAAAACATGCTTCTTTGGGTCTGGTGAGATGGCTCAGCCAGTACAGGTGCCTGATCTGCTAGCCCATGCCTGATGACCTGAGTCCATCCAGAGGACCCACATGGCAGAAGGAGAGAACTAACACCTACAAGTTGCCCCCTGGCCTCCATGTGTGCACCATAGCACATGTCCCTCCCCCCCAATTAATTTAAACTAGAGTGAAAGGTGCATTTGTTCATTTTCTGTGTTAACTTGTTCCTTACTCATACAAACTATGACCCTGAGGGCTGTCCTCTATTAACCTTCTCATCTCCATGGAGAAGGAATCACGATGTTCTGCTCTTTCTGCTCCCAAACTTTTTCAGCTGCTTCACACCTTACATCTACCATGCTTCACAAGTAGCTGCTCAGTTGATGACCTGGTTCCTATGAGCCTCATCTTCATTTTCCATAATGATTAAAACTCTAATGGGATCAAATGGGAAATTAGAAATTGTTTTGCATGTCCCTTGGCCAAAGAGTAGATGCCAGAAATCAGCTTGGGTCTGGTTTTGACATGTCTGAGTCTTCTGCCAAGCTGTCCTTTCCAGCCCCTTCTTTCCAGCCAGTGCTCCAGCCAGTCAAACTTCTGGGCAGCTCAAAATGACTGCCTGTCTCAGGACACTTCAGCCACTATTGACTGTGTCTTCTGGAGACACTATCCTTCACCTTCCTTCCTGGGGTCTCATTAGATGTTGTTCAAATTGGAGATTTCCCTGTGTGCCACTTTCTCTCCGGTTCTTTGCTCTCAAAGATGATCGTCTATGCCTTTTATGTCATTGTTTGCCTACACTAAAATTAGCTCCTGGTGAATATAAAGCATTTAATCAGTGTCAAATGGACAGATGAGTTGATGGATGGATGAATGTGTCCAGTTTCTTCTTCCTGTGTGTTTCCCTAACTAATCAGCTGTCTTCCAAAAATAATTTTCCTGATTTTTAAGTTTTACCAATGTATTAGAAAATGGTACAAGCCACTCTGAAGAGGCCTAGTCACCCAGGATGACATACCCATCCATGATTCCTACACTGTTCATCAAAAATGATTTTCAAGAAAATCCTGAAGATTACATTTTCATTGTTTTCTAACATACCTGAAAAGCTCATTCTGCTTTTACATTCATTTCCATCTCGACAGAGAAATTGTGCAGTTTAAAATTATACTTACAGGCATTATTTTGATGGCAATGGCTTTTTGTTATTTTCAATCAAATGTGTATGGAATTGTGAAAATAAGAACGCTCATTTTGCTAGTATTGGTGGAAAAACAAATTAGGTTTAAACACTTCTTTTTAGAAATGTTTCAAAATCATCATCATCTCTTATTAATAAATTATAGTTTAAAATATATTTGGATAATTTTCTTGGCCAGAGCAGAAGTATATATTTACACATCTATCCTTAACAAGAAAGTCTAAGGCTGGCTGCTTCCAAAAATACCCTGGATTTTAATTAAAGTCACTCTCTTCATTTTATTAACTTCTTTAAAATTTTAATTCCTCCCTTTGTTCTCAGCTTCATAACATATGCTGATATCCTGTAGTAAAAGAAATATCAAGTTGAATAAATAGTCCATTTTCCAGCTTAGCAAGCCAGAACCAAGTGATGGCTGCTTTACATTAGATTGGATCTAATGTGCTGTTTAGCAAATAGAAAAAGAGTTGAATTATCCACGCATCAGGATGCTCACAGGCTCACCATTTACTTAAATAGTTCATGTTCCACAGGGAATCTTCCATTCAGGGAACCTTGTGAAAAAGTTTTACTGAATATAACCACCTAAAATTGATTTAATTAATTTAAATATAATAAAAATAAACTCAGTTTTTCAGCCATGAAAAGGACATGAGATTTTATCCATAGCAGAGCTGGAGAATTTCAGTCAAATACCGCTTTGTCTTCATCTAGTCTCTAAGATTTTGAAACCCTATTAAGAAAACTATTCATACCCCCCTTTAAAACATTCTAAAAATGAGTGGAAAGCCAACCACCAGGATGGCGGAAGATGTCACACTTTCCGCTCCTCATACTGAGACCCCCAAAGAGATCTGTTCTCTGGGGATTCTACTTCAATTTTTTGCAAAAGTAAGACCATAAAGTAAATGGATCCTCTTGACCACTCCAGCTGTATGACTAAGGCAGATTTATATAGAAAAACAGCAGACACATTTGAATTAAATATTGGTTTTTAGGTTAATTTTAGCAATTAGACACACTTTAAATAACAAACCAAAACAATCCACAAGAAATTGTACGGAAATAACTTTACTGGGTGGTGATTTTTTTTTTTTATTCTAGTTTTAAAGCTTACTTTATGTACCAATGGGCTTCACTGTGCCATTTTCATTCATATGTGTTATTATACTTTGATCTAATTTGCCTCCCTTCTTCATTATTCTCCTTTCTCCTTCCTGGGATGACTTGGAGGCGAGGTTTTCCTTATCATTGAATTACAGTTATGCCAGCTGTGGTGGCTCATTCAAGAGACTGAGGCAGGAGGATCACTGTGAGTTTGGAGCCAGTCCGCCGCTCCAGTGAGACTTCATCTCAAAAACAAAACAAAACAAAACAAAATGGTTATGGATACAGCTGTTAGCTTATTGGATATACTGAAGGCAACCATCATAATTTTTTAATTACTTTTTAAATTTTCCTTTATTTTTGGTCATAATATAATTATGTCATTTCTTCTTTTCCTTTCATACCTCCAAACCCTTCCATGTACCCTCTTGTTACCCCTTTTCAAATTCATGGCCTCTTTTCTCATTACTTGTTATTGGGTGCATATACATATATGTATATAGGTATATATTCCTAAATATAGCCTGCTCAGCCTGTAGAATGTTAACTTGTAGTATGTTTTCAGAGCTGACAGTTTTTATTGCATAACCAATTGGTGTGCTGTTTCCTAGGGAAAACTTTTTCTTCCCTTCTCAGCATTCCTTATTTGCTTGTAGTTCTTGGTGTAAGGTTGAGGCCTCCTGGCCCCTCCCCTATTCACTATAGAACATCTATTGCTGTTGTCCTGTTTCAGCTCAGCAAAGAGACTCTTAAATCTTTACCACATTCTGTTGTTAGTTGGGTTAATCTTTTCCTATCATGAAAAGTGATAGAGAATTCCCATTGACCCTCAAAGCTTTGTTGTTCATGTAATTATCATGAATTGGCTGGAATTTTAAAACTCTTGTTAATTTAACAAAACTCACAAAATATATTGATCATTAAAAGAAACTGCTGAGTAGGAAAATTCCACCCAACCATTAGTTTTTGTTTTTGTATTTAAAATGTAGCTCACATTGAAATACAAAAGCTTTTCCCTACGGCCATCATGCTTTTTCACACAACAAATTACACTCCAGGTTCCCAGTATTGGTAGCATATATTTAGTTACAAGATGTGCATGCAATAAGTAGAAATTGATTTGTGTGACTTGGAGCATAGTGAATATTTAATAAATTGGATGTAATGAATATTTATCATCTGGAGAAAGGAGCGATTTGGAAATAATAAGCTTGAAATATAAAATAAATCAAGACAAATATAAGTTAGCACTATGTTTTTTCACTATATTCAGCAGTTGAAAAATTTGAATTTTAGCTATCAACACAAGGGAAATGATGTATGGTTTCCCATGCAAATAGTCAAAGAGATTAAAAACTAAAAGAATCTATTAAATTTCTTCTACAATGTGCAGAATATAAAGTGCTATCAATCTTCTCCATCATAACTGTGTTTCTATAGCAACTTGGAAAAGCTTGTGCTCTAGAGAAATTCCCCAACATTTGTTTACGTTGTCACACACACAAAAAAATTGGGAATGGAAAAAAAAATACATTTCTAGAGATCAGGTTTCCAAAGTATTATGCATTTACACATTTTGAATTACAGGGGCGGGGCGGGGGCGGGGGAGGCCATCAATGCAACAAGGTTCTGAAATGAATGTTAAATGTATTGGCTAAAACCTAAGAAAACAGATATTTCCATAGTCTTAGCCCTCAAAGATTTTAGTAAATACAAAGTGAAAAAATATTTTTACTTTCAAGAAGATAGCATACACCAACCAAACCTAGTGAGCAAGCTTACCTTCACCCACCATAAGATACAGCAGCAGCCATTTACCCCCAGACATACTGCAAAGGAACTAAAACTGTAGAACTTCCTAAATATCCTTGAGCAAACTATAGATAAATCTAAGTTGAAGGATTGATGAGGACTCTTCCAAAGTATATCTTCTCTATCTCTACCTCAAGGGATCAGGTAGTCATGGCAACTGGCTTCAAGGTGCCATCCTAAGTATGGATGTTATTGTAAAGCAGATATAGTCCACATTAAGTCTCTACTTGGGCCTATATAGTTACACAAAGTATTACTTTCTTTGGATAATAATTATGTAAACTAGAAAAAAAATATGCTTGATAACCCTTTGAAAAATCTAAGTAAGTTTAAAGTTATCAAAGAAAAAAATCTTATTTACATGGTTATGCTGTGTTAAAAACCAAAGTCCTAACTACTGTCTCACTAAAATAATTATGTTGCATATGGTTTTAAACCTATGGGAAAATCCAGTCATTGTGTTTTGAGTGATGAATAATGATCACTGGTGATATGAAAGGTGAACAGCTTCATCCCACAGATAACCTAGGGAACATGCCTGCTGTTTCCCAGCTTGAGACAACCATTAGGCACTGGGCCAGGGGAGGACACATGTACTTACTCTTCTGAAATGTGGCCCAAGTCCTTTAGTAAAAAAAAAATTATGTTTTCCCTGCGTGATCTACTAAAGTAGGACAAGAGATGCTCACAGTTAGATACTGCTTATTATGCAGGTGTTAAGATATTCTTACAGCGTTAATTTCCCTAGAACTAAAACCTGGGAAAATTTTAGTTCATATTGTTTTCTATTGTTTTTGAAGTAGCTTTGAAAACTATGCTAACAGCAGACTTTGGGAAGATTAGTTTTCTTAATTGTAGTTTGATTGATTCTGGCTGGGTTTTGTCTTTTTAGTTTTGTTTTGTTTCATTTTGTTGGATAGACTGAGCAGATTTTTTAAATTTTTATTTAAATTTTTTCTCATGTCATGTATTTTAATCATATTCTTTCTCCTCCTCAACTCTTCCCAGCTTTGTGGTTTTTGTCTTTTTCTCCCTCTTTCTGGAAAACAAACAAAATAAAAACTGACAGCTTGGGCTGGAGAGATGGCTCAGCAGTTAAGAGCACTGGGTGCTCTTCCTGAGGTCCTGAGTTCAATTCCCAGAACCGACATGTGGCTCACAACCATCTATAATGAGATCTGATGCCCACTTCTGGCATACAGGCGTACATGCAGATAGAGCATTGTATACATAATAAATAACTAAATCTTTAAAAAACCAAAATAAAAAACCTGACAACTTAAAAAAAATTCAAGAAAACACAAAATACCAAAACAAAAATCACACAAGAATTCTGTAGTCCATTTTATGTTAGCCAAGTACTCCTGGGCATGGGACCTGCCCTGGAATGTGATTGATACACCTAGGAACACTACATTGATGAAAACTGATTTTTTTTTTTTTCTTTGCAGGTGTCATTGCATTAGCTTCTTGGTTAGTGGTGGGACTTTATATCCATTTCCTCTTCTCAGGGGTGGGATTTTGGCTGGTTTGAACCTGTGCAGGTTTTGTACATGTTCTCACAGTCTCTCTGAGTTGGTATGTTTATCAGTGCTGTTGTGTCTGGAGCATGCTGTTTCCCTGGAGTCATCCACTACCTCTGATTCATGATATTTCTGCCTCCTCTTCCACATAGATCCCTGAGCCTTGAGAGGAAGAATTTGTTAATCGCATCTGAATTAGAGCTGAGTGCTCCAAAGTCTCTCACCCTCCACCCATAGTGATTCTGGCCATTTTTATTTGATTAGTTTGATTTGGCTTTGGGGTTTTGGCATGCTTGTTTGTGTTTTTAAATTACTTCAGTTAAGGCAACATTCTTTTTTTCTAAATGTGGGGGGGCCATCCCACCCCTACTTTTCCCCAAAGTACTCTTGAGCAGGAGCAACAGGAAATATTAGATGGAAATATAGCTAGAGGGAGACAGACAGAAAACACAGGATAGCCTTGGAAGGGCCTAGATCCTAATCCATCGGGCCCAGAATTTTATTCAAAAGGCCTTTGTATAATATGCCAAGGGAGGGGCAAAAGACTCCCACCCCCACCCCCACCCCCGTACTAGATACAGCCAAGTGTAGACCCTTCCAAACACCTGGTACTCAGGCTTGTGGTCCAATCATCCTCTTATGCAATCCTGCTGGGTAAAGCCCCTAGGAAATCTAGGTGGGCTCCAACATCTAAAATCATCATTTATGCCTGATCTGTCAAGTAGGACCACTTCATTAGTGTTCTCTGATTTGAGTTTAGGATGCTACTGTAAGGGGAATTATACTATATGTTACTATAATCAACTGGCACTTAATTGTCACCTCAGATGGTAACCATGTAACTTTGTGTGGCTGTGACTTCCTGTGTTCTAGTTGGGAGATTAAATGTATGCTATATCTCTGTGAGGGTGAGAAAAGATGGCGAGAGTCTCTTACAAAGTTTGAAATGTGGAGCAAATTGACTTTATTATTTTTATTGCAGACACTAATTTATGATGAAAGATATCAGTAGAAATAGTACCTTAAAACATTTGTTCTTAGCCTTAAGTGAAGTAAAGCTCAACTCTTCTACCCTTGCCATAGCTTTCAAATGTGTGTGTGTGTGTGTGTGTGTGTGTGTGTGTGTGTATGTGTCCATATTTAGTACACATCTGAGCTCTCTGAAGTTCCAGGTCCCACATCTGTCACTGGGGTACAGACAGAGTTAGACTGTGTCTTGTCTCGTAAGTCTCACTGCTTACAATTTCTGACATTTCTTGAATCTCTTTTGATGAGACTTGTTTCTAGACCAAGTACCAGACTCAGCTTCTCATGGCCGCCACTCCCAACCATCTCTAGTTTCTGCTTAGAGTCCCTCTCCCTAGTTCCTCTAAGCCCCTGAGTTCTCATGTTTCTCAATCAGCCCCACCCTTGGCAGTATGTTGACAATCAACTATTTCAGCTTGTACTTCTCATATCTGAGGGCTTCCCTGGGTTTGGATCTGACCTTTCCTGTATTTACTTTTCCACTTCATTTACTCCTAATGCAAACCCTTGATGAGGAAATACCCCAAGCCCCTGTCCCCTGCGGATTTAATTGCCCTGCACAAAGCTGCTGAGAGGCATACCGCAAAAGGAGGAGTAAAGTCCCCAGGGCCATGAGGCACCCTCTGCTTTCCAATCTTTTGCACATCATGAAACCCAAAGAAGATGATGATGTTTGAATGATGCACTGGAGTAATGAAGAGGCTGCTTCCTGCTGGTTCTCCTCAGCACTGCCATGGTCAGAGGTGTTATCATCACAGGAAGCCGTCCACTTACCAGAACAATACATGTTACAGCTGCAATTAAACACTCAACGTGACTACAGAGCAGCAAGTGTTCTCAGATTACATAGGCAACCTATTTCCTCACTCCTGTAGCACATGTGGTTTTTTTTATTCAAATAGATAATTTTGATAGATTATATTATTGGTATATAATATGCTATAGCATTGGTAGATTGTAAGCAAACTAAAGATTATCTACATTTTAACTCTTTTTAAAAACATTTTCAGCCATTCACCCAAATGTTGAATGCATTACTAATGAAGGAAGAAGTGCCTGTGATAAAATTTTTAAAAAAATAGAGACTTCATCCCATAAGGATTCCTTTGTAAGATTTAAAAACACCTATTAATTTAATTTAATGTTTGTATGTATTGTGTGTATCACCATGTGTATACACATGTGTGGAAGGTCAGAGGACAATTTGCTGGACTTGGTTTTCTCCTTCTAACATGTGAGTCACAGGGGAGCTGAACTCAGATCCTCTGCCTTATCAGCTGAGCTATCTTTCAAGTCTCTAAGATGGCTATTTTGTTTCTGTCTTATTTCTTCCAAACACACATAATGATGATACATTAAAACAAATTTGGCGAATAGCAACGGAGTCCTAAACTGGAAAAGATTGGAGCAGTAGAGGTAGCCGACATTGTGAACTCACAACATTAAAATACTATTCCAGTGGTTCTTCGCAGTCCCATCATTTCTTTCTTTTTTTTTTTTTTTAAGATTTATTTATTTATTATTATGTATACATTGTTCTGTTTGTATATATGTCTGCATGCCAGAAGAGGGCACCAGATCTCATTACAGATGGTTGTGAGCCACCATGTGGTTGCTGGGAATTGAACTCAGGACTTCTGGAAGATCAGTCAGTGCTCTTAACCTCTGAGCCATCTCTCCAGCCCTGTCCCATCATTTCTAAACGATATCTTATTGCTCAAAGGAAATTCAGTAGAAGCCATTTCGAAGTAAATATTTGGTTCAAAACATTTTGGAAGACTGTTAATTATATCAATTACAATTATTTCTGACAAAACAGCAAGAACTATACAAATTGTGATGATACTACACATTGTGGATGCAATAGAATCAATTTTTAGTTCATTTCCAAAATCTGAGAAATCGGTAAAGAACCTGTAATGGGTAAGATCTACACAGACACAATAGCAGCCAGGAATATTAGGCCAGTGATAACCCCAGACATATATAATGATGAAGCTAAGGAATACAGGTGCTTGTCCAGTGTGCACAAACCCTAGCTTAGAATCTCCAATGGTAGAAAATGAGAAGGAGGAGGAGGAGAAGGAGGAGGAGGAGGAAGAGGAGGAGGAGGAGGAAGAGGAGCAGCAGGAGGAGGAGAAATGTACTGTTTTAAAGAAAGAAGATGTTCAGAAATGGAAAGCACAGATTTTTTAGGGAAGTCAGTATTTGAACTAAGATATAGAGACTGAATGCAGGAGCTAGGGTTGCATGCAGCAACATCCTGACAAACATATTTTATTTAATCCATTTAGATCATTTTCTGTCTTGATTCCTACAAAAGAGCAAAATGGCTTCCAGCCCCTTGACCAAGTCACTGCCTGGGAAAGACCATTTCACAAAGTCTGAAATTTGAAATATTGGAATAAACAAAAAATGATTTTGCTATTCTGTGAACACGTATAACCAATATTATGTCTTCTTAATAATTTGAAACCCTGCATTCACCCAGCGCCATGTGTAACACTTTGCTAAATGTTAATAGAAGATGCCCTCTGTTATCCTACTTCTCTGAAGATAGCAATTATGAAATTGTCCCTGATGAATGGCAAACCATGCTGATAACATGCAATTAAGATGTTCCACCAGAAAAGAGCAGTGCAGCTTACTCGACTGAATTAAATTTCTGAAAAAAAAAGTGAGAAACTTGTCTTAATCATTTGGGGGATATTTTATCTTTCATATTTATTTTTTTTTTTTTGTGTAAAAGCACAAACTCATAAATGTTTGAAGCATCCCAACTGCTTTTGAATAATGGAGGAAAGTAGCATAATAAAGCAAATTGTATTAAAGTAAATCATACAACAAAAAGGTTTTTCTTTAGTTATTTAAAGGCAAAACCAAGTTATTTCTCTCTCGTCTTCCTTTATAAATATTCTGCCCAGGCCACTGATAGGTTGTGCAAACACGTAGCCTCAAGATTTGTTAAATGCTCTTTCTCGTTCTCAAATATATTGTTTTATGCTTTGTAATTTGGAATTAATGTATAAACTCTACCTTACATTCTGGTGGAGTAGTTGTCTATGATGTAACACCAATTATGAGGATTATTATAAGGGATAAAACCTGAACACAATCCAAACATGCATAAGTAGCAGAAAGGACAAATGTACGTGTATCCATACAATGGATACTGTTGAGTAATAAGTAGGAAAGAGTCATTATTGGCACTATTGGCATACGATATGATGGAACACAAAACCATTAATCTGAGTACCAGCAAATAATATTCCAGAAAATAAAAACTAATCCATCCTGACAAAGAGTTAGTCAGTGGTTGTCTGCTGCCAGGAACATGGATCAGGAAGGTAAAGGTTTTACAAGACATGGCAAACATGTAATGGGCATGTTTATTGTCTTCATTGTGCTGATAGTTTCATAAGTTTATGTAGACACCCAAGCTAAGCATATTGATTCTTTTAAATATGTGCACTTTTCTGGACTGTATATTTTAAATACAGAAACTACATTTTAAGACCTGGGGGAGACACAATGTAATATGGACAGAATAACAAATAGGAATCAGGTCTGTACCTTTTCCACAATGTTCATGCCATGCTGCAGGCCAAGATTTTTAAATGAAGTGTTGCAGCAAACATGTAGTTTCAGTTGAGTGAATTCTTGGGTGTTAGAAGCATGCCTTTGTTTGGCCCTCCAAAATCATAGCAAACTGTGCCCCTTTCCTGTGCATGGCCATTATAGACTGTTACTCTAACAAATATTAAGTGAAAAGGTTTATTATGAATTGGTTGGGAAAAAAAGCAAAATATTTCTGTACTTCTGATTTTAAGTGTTGAGCATTTTTCTTCATTAATTCATTTTAGCTTGTCTGAATTGCTTAGTGGAATGCTAGCAGATCAATTATTTCATTTGACTTTATCTGCTCACAGAATTTTTTCTTAAAAAAGATTCATTAATATACCATGGACAGTTGAGATTTATTTGGACAAATAAGTTAATACTTATTGCTAGTCATTAGTTTCAAAGACTCAGAATCAAGGATAAGATGCTAGCTGGGTCTGATGATTCATGACTCAGATTCCCAGCACTTAAGAGACAGAGGCAGCATGATCTCCAGTTGTTCAAAGCCTGCCTGGACTAAGTGCAAGTTCCAGGTAGCTACACAGGGAGTCAAACAAAGGGGCTGGAGAGATGGCTCAGCTGTTAAGAGCACTGGCTGCTTTTCCAGAGGTCCTGAGTTCAATTCCTAGCACCCACATGGTGGCTCACAACTACCTATAATGGGATCTGTCATGCAGTCATCCATGCAAATAGAACACTCATATCCATAAAATATGCAAAAAATTCAAACAAAGAAAAACAGAAAGAGTATACTAAAAAAACAACAGGAGAGCCAATACTCACTGGCCTTCAAAAACTTGTGAACAGAGTATCCTCAGCTGTGAAAGGACATCCTCTTTCTATACCACAGAATATTTTGGAATCTGTTTTATTAGCTAGTAGAAAGTAGTAAATGTACTGAATCCCCTGCATGAAATTAGCATAATAATTGAACAGTGACCTTTTGTAGGTCAGGAAAACTGTTTAATCTCTTATTCATCTATTCATAAGGAGAAAGCAAGTGGCCTATGCAAGCACAAGTAACCTGGATCTATCAAAGCAACCATGTCTGTAAGGAAAACAAAGTTAACCACCCTTTCAGCTAATCACATTTGGATGCTATAAAAGTTAACCTGATTGTTGTCTTCAGAATGCCTATGTGTAGAAGAAGCCAAGTAAAAAAATGTGTCTACTGAAGGGCAAGCATCTCTTTGCCTTTTATTGAGGATTATTGTTAGGCACAAAGGGTGATTGTGTTAGGCTATTTTTAATACAATATAAGACTGAAATATAGTTTCCAGATTCAGTCGCTTGTGGGAATGTTAACTCCGTTTCCTACTATGTCAACCTAAAGCTTTATCTCAGCTTTAGGGTGAATTTCAAAGTATGTGATTTGGATTCCAAACTCATGACACATCTCCTAGTTGAGTCAAGATGACTGACTTCCCTGTGTCTAGGCAATGAAGGACATGTATCAAAGAATCAGGGGGCCTCTGGTTCCACTCTCTAGGGACATTTAGAACAAATATATTAAAATCACCCACAGAAAGTAAAATCTCTAATATCTTTCCACATATCCCCTTCACACATACCTATTCTGGTGGAAGCTCCACCTCAGCCCTGCCCCCCTACTCCCGCCCCGCCAACTTCAAACCCTGCTTTATCTCAGAAGACTGGCCAAATGGTAGCTCCCACTCAGAGATCTGTAAAACCACTACTACAGGGTATTTAAACTGCTCCCCCCAACCCCCGAACTGACACATGCTTTTTCGGTCTCTTCTCCCTGTCTTCTCTCTGGGGGCTAGAAAATCATCTTGGAGCATTGTAATCGTTACACCTGGACTTTTTCTTAATTTGGTTTGATTTGGATTACTCTGTCAGCAGAGAGGCTCAATATTGAGGTGCAGAAACTTTTCAATACCTTATCAACAGAATCACTTAAGATTTAACTAGTAAATATTCCCTCTTAAGGCAAGGTATAAGCAACATATATTTTATGCTAAAGTGTTTGTATTAGTTTTTTTGAAGAGGGGCTCAAGGTCTTTGTTCTGTTATAATCATTTTAGGTTTTTAATAAGAAAGAGGAACCAAAAAGGCAAAGTTGTGAGTCCAAACTAAAAAAAGAATCATAAGCAAAACTATGAGCTGACCTGTTCTGATCAATAAAGGATAGCTAGAGGACTAACTTCCCTGACCCTGTGAATAAGCGGGGTCTCTCTGGCTTTTCCTTCTCTGTGGTGGGTAAGGTTCCCTGAGCATCTTTTCTAGGAGGGGTTCATAAATCTTAATGTGGTTGACCAGAATACTTCCCACATAATGGTCTAGACATAAGGGGTGAGTGAGAGTCACAAGGAGGGTCCAAATGTCCATGTTTTAGGTTACTCAGGAGAGGCACCTAATCTTCAAAAATCTAGATCTTCATCTTCACACCATTGTATTCATCCCATGCCTTGTCTGTTGAAATAGCCTGGACCTGTCTGTTCTACATACATTTCCCTGACCAAAGTTTCAGTTTTTTTCAGAAACCAATTGGTTGTCATTCACTATTCAATACTCTCCAAGCTTCTAAGACATTAACCAAAGGAGTGTTAGACACTTTGGGGGGAAGTGGGGTGTGGAGGGGTAGATAATTATCTATCTTTGTCCAATGCTTCACTGCCTTGATATTTTATTCAGTTCTACCTCAAAACACACCGTGTAGGAGGACACCAAGTGATATGTGAAGATCTCACCCTGAATATAGCAGGACAGGTGTAGCTGTTCAAAATACTGGTAGCAACATAGAATCAACAGATTTTTATTGCAGATGGTATTCTTTTTTATGTTATGCAAGAGGTGGTGAGGACTTTATTTAATCTGTAGCATTTCGGTGCCTGTTGGAAAGAGTTGAAATAGGCTTTGGACAGGCACCCCCAAACTCTTGAAAAATATACATTATATACATTGTTATCTCAATACTGTCAGTGAGTCTGTGGGGAGTCAGTGCCTTAAGGAATAATGCAAATAGCGATTAGGAGGAAACGCAGGGATGAACACACCAAATGATTCTCTCCCCAGTCTCTACCAGGTGAAGAAGTCTCCAGGAAGCTCTTTAAGAATGTAACATCAGCCCTGCCCAGGGAGACAAGGCCACTGTAGTGCCTGCCTGTCATGTGTTCAGTTACTAATTAACACGAGAGTACCTTGTATAGTCTTCACATGGTTACTTAAGAGAAAGTGTGTGCTCTTTGGGTTTCAAATAACATATAAAAGAATTATTTTGGAAGGAAGGGGAAACCCTGGTTTAGAAATCTCAGCATTTTATGGAAGCATATACATGCTGTTCCTCATTTAAATGAAGCATAGAATTTTCTTAATGCAGGAAACAGAAGACCAAACCAGCCTCTGTGGGTATGTGTCCCAGCAGCCAAAGGGTAATTACAAAGGACCTTGAAGGCACAAGGAAGGAAAAGTGGGAGCTATTAGTAATTGTGCTTGGACAATGTGGTAGCACAAGGCACTATTTATGTTTGCTAAATGAAATGAGTGGTTTTTGGAAAAGGAAAAGAATTCACATACTGATTTTTTTTTCTTTTGAGCACTCATGTTCTACTTAGTCTTTATTGAGGAAGATTTGCAGGCTAAAATAGAAACCATAGCCTGTCATGGCAGTTCTAACTATAAGTATACTCTGTAGGCCAGGGCAGGATGCTTCTGGAAGTCTGAGGCCAGCCTGGGCAACTTTGTGAGTACCAGCCTTAGGACTCTCAGAAACTTTTGCTGGATCGCCTTCTCATCAAGGGGTTGGTTTTGTTGATATAAAAGGTAACTGAAGGACTTCTAATCGCGGATATGTGATCATTTGTTGTTGGAACCTTAGACATAACCTGAAGTTCACAGCAAATGCAAACAGCTAGATTTATTAAACTTGCTGCTGCCTAGAGATAACCTCTGGGTGCTCCAACCAGCACCTAGAGGTCTTCCACCTATAACCAAGCCTCTTGCCTGTCCCGCCTACATCAAATACATGTCCCTTACATAGAGCCTGTTCTCTTTCCCACATGGGACCACCAACCCTCTTAGATGACAAATTAGTTGTGCGCTAACTGGAAATGTTTTTGTTTATTTGTTTCTCGCTCTCTCGCGCGCACATGTGCCTTGTGTCTGTGTTTTAAGCCATTTTATTTCAATTGTTATCAATATTTTTCCACAGTATGGTCATGGAGAAGTACTTGATGTTAAGTGACCAGGATCTGTAGACAGACAAACTTTGGTACTTATAAATAAACCTATTAGATCAGATCAATCACCTTGAATAAACATCTTAATATCTGGGCATTTCTATTTTCTTATGGGAGTAGAAATATGTATGCCCAAACATGGGAGCTATAAAGGGCATTTTATTAGCAGAGTTAGAATCTCTTGTGACCTTCCATCTCCCAGGAAGGCACAGAACAGTGGACAGGAGGTGCATCCACTGGTACAATTGCTGAATGCCTGTTTGCCAGGCCTTTTTCTAGGTGCTGGGATGAAGCACTAAGCCAAGCAAAGGAAAAGTCTGGGCCTCCAAAGACAGTTAGAATAATTGCACACTTTGATATAAGGTAAAAGTATACTTCATAGATTCCATTGTCTCCAAAACCTCTAATCATATTAAAATAGAAACTTAATTTAGGCTGAAATCAAATCTAAGTGAAGTGCAAATGATTAGTTATAATTTACTGTGAAATGTTAATCAAGGCGTTGAAAGTCCTGTTGAAGATTTTATGTTGCAGATTCATGATGACAAGGGAAAGTCTGATCCCATATATTAATTAAAGAACAAACAATTGATTTTTCTTTAGAAAACATCAATTAATATATAATTATTATATAATTTGTGCCTCTAAATATACTTGGTATTTATTGGGTTATAATTGGTCTTCAAGTTTGAAGGTTTGCAGTCTTTTTTAAAATTGCGAAGTATTTAGAAACCTATCCCCCAAGGTGACTTTCAAAGAGGGCTAATCCTACGTATCATGCTTTCTGCAAGAGGGTATATCAGTCTCCTACATACTTTCCCCAAAGTGATGTTTTCAAATTTATTGTATACAAATATTTCACTTTTAACATGAAAGACATTTATTATTGTATACATCCAAATAAAAGGGTCCATCAAATGTGCATGTTTTCTATGCTGGAGATACTATCCATATTGAACATAATGAAGCCTTGATAATGGGTAATTATAAGCAGCTATAAAATAGTCTATTACGAACAAAAGTATACATTAGCCACAGAACAATTCCTTATGCATTTAAAATACAATTAGACCTTGATACAATGTGCTGTAAATGCAGTTGGGACCAAATACACTTGGCAGAACCAGCCAGTCATAGTTCAATGCCATTTCTTTATTTGGCATATAAGAGGGGGATGGTATGGAAAACCAAGAAAGAGAAAAGATTCCTTTCCTGATGTGGTGAACAGAGGCAAGCAGGTGCTTCCTACCTCCATTCGCTCTAAAAATGTCCTCAAAGCTGCTTTTTCCTAAAGGTTCTGAGTGTGAAACCCTGGGCCATGTGTATGCCAAGTAAATATGTTATCACTGAGCTACATCCTTATCTCCAAACTGTATTTATTAGGTCATGGTTCATTTAAAAATATGTGTCTTTCTACAATGTAAACTGTATTCTTTTAAATACATCTGTTGGGTTGTATCTGCAAAAGTTTGAGATGGTAGAGTCTGCTCTCTGGAAGCTTGTCTGGCTCTAAAAAGGAGGAGGAGTAAGTCTCAATGATTGATAGTGACAAGCACGGTGGATCTCATCTTTAGTCTCAGCATGCTAGAGGCAGGTACATCTCTGTGAGTTTGAGGACAGCCTGGTCCATATAACATGTTGTGGGCCAGCTGAAGATACATTGTAAGACTATGTCTCAAAATAAACAAAGACAACTTGATAGAATGTAGTCACATAGGGATAAAGAAAGTACCTTTACAATGGAGATCAAAGGGGAAGGGTTGGTACCTCTAGACCTAGAATCCAGAAAAATCCCAGTGGAGGCTGTCAAAGAGGAAGTTACAGGTTAGTAGGAGGTGAGGAGGCTTCAATAGAACACAGAAAGGAGTGGTCATGAACTTGTAAACTCAAACTCCTAAAGTTACGGTGACAAAATGATTGCCACAAAGTGGAACTCACAAGAAAATCAAATTAAATCTTAGTGTGTGGCCAGGTTCCTAGACTTGCCCGTCTCATCACCCTGGATAGGTTAGAGTATTCAACCAAATGGAAAAGTGTGTATGCCTTTTGGGCCCTGGGGCAGATGGACAGCATGAAATTAGGTTTTATTTTAGGATAAAATTTTGTAAAAGAACCATTCAGGCCCCCAAGCACCTACACATTTAATAAAAACAATAGAAAGAAAAGAAAGGCCAAGTGCTGTTGAAAAAAATAAAACATCAATGAAGTAGTTGTCCCATCTCATTTATTCAGAAACTAAGCAAGCACACAGGGAAAAAACACTCTCTAGGGAGGAGAGAGATTCTTGCCTATGTGCTAATCGACTGTCATTGGAGATGAGACTGTGGTTCATTGTAGCTGTATAGAAAGAGAAACCCAATAACATGGTTTACTAGGCTCAATTCTGCCACTTACAGTTGCAGTAAACCCTATAGTCTCCTGCTTTCTCTCTCAACTGATGATAATAATAGCTTGGAGCTACTGAAAGGGTCAATAGATTATCATTGCGAATTAAAGAAAAATGAGAATTTCAGGAAAAGAGTTAAAAAGGTATTTAGTGCTGCTCTGATCTCTGAGAGCAGAAGATGGAGACCTCCCACCCCATAAGCCTCATGGCCTGTAGGAAGCCAGTTTGTGCCAGGTGAAGAGTGAAACTTGAATCAGCACTAGCTTTTCAGGCACTGGGTCAAAACTTCTGGAGTCTGACCTCAGGATTTATTTCTCTTACTTATTAATTTATTTAATTAAGCACAGTAAAACTTTGGAAAAGTTTTCCATGTGACAATTATCACAGCAAAGCTTTAGGCATAGCTACATAGAAACCCCCCAGCACAGCAGCAAAGCACCTGTGACCTTCACAATAAGAATGGGTTCTGTTGGCTGATAAACAGAGCTCTGGGCCTCAGGAGGAAGGATTTGTAATAAGCATAAGGATACATTCTATTGATGTAGGATGCAAAGTTCATGGGACCTCTTTCATAAGGATGGGACCTAAACAATGCCCAGGATTTGGAGGGATTCATGAAGGTTGGCTCCATAGAATAGCAAAAAGATCACCAAGTGGTTAGAAAACACTCACTCTAGACTTCTTGGTGCCAAGGAATTAGTCATCTCCTTCCTTTGAAGAAAATAGTGTTCAGTCCGGTTTCTCCAATGCTTTCCTTAAGTTATGCTTCCCACTGGCAGAGAACAGGACTCCTAGGTCATATGCATCTACCAGTTCAGACTTTGCCTTAGTCAAGAGGAAGCAGATTCACTCACAATTTCTCTAGGAATAGAAAAGAACTCTTACACTTCATGTTCTTAGGAACAGCAATGTTTTAAGAGCTACCTGTGGTGATACAGCGGTAGCTCCAGCCTTGAAGACATCAAATAGATGAGAAACATAACCCCATCCTCTGCCACTCACATCCAATTAGCTGGACATGGACAGCACACACTTAGGCATAAAGAGCGATCTACTATATTTCTAAGTGCATGCTTTCTATGGAAGCTGAAAGTCAGAATGTAGAAGATACAGAAACAAAGACTTGAAGGAAATCGAGAACATGCAATGAAGACATCTTGAGACTATACCAGGCACAGAAACGTCCATGATGCTGGAAACTGCCTAGCTTCCTTATAGGACGCCAGTATCTGGAGTCCCATAGAGGTTTGGGTGGATTGAAGATGATCTCTCAGATATAAGCACTGGTTAAAGTGTACTAGTTTGTTAGCCATGTGAGAAATGTTTTAAGTTACATTTTTAGATTTATTTTGCTATTGTATATGTATGAGTGTTTGCCTACATGTATGTTTGTGTGCCACATTCATGTTTGGTGCTGGCAGATATCAGAAGAGGATGTTGGATTCCCCACAACTTGAGTCACAGATGCGTGTAAGCCGTACATATAGGTGCTGAGAAGCAACCCAGGTCCTCTGTATGAGCAGCCATCTCTTCAGGCACTAGGTGGGGAATTGTGATCTTACCCTAGGAGAGATGTGAGACCACAGAACAATTTGTTTTTATTTGTCTAATGAGGATTTTTTTAGATGTATTATTTATTTTTATGTGTTTGTGTGTATGTGTGTACCTGCATGAGTTTATACACATCATGGGTGCAGGAACCTGTGGAAGCCAGAAGAGGGTACCAGAATCCCTGAAACTGGACTTACAGGAAATTATGAGCAACCATAAAGGGGGGCTAGGAACTGAATCTGGGTCTTCTGCAAGAGTAGCAGGTGCTCTTAACTTCTAAGACATCCCTCCAGCCGCTGCCTGAACATTTTTTTAATGATATGATAAACTGTATCATAGTGAATGAGTAAAGCAAGATAGAAAATATCCATAGACTAGTAGGGGTGTTTTCTAATTGGTTATTGCTAATTTCTCTTGCAATTAACTTTACATTCTAAGACACCCCGGACAATGGATACATTATTTTAAAGCCAGTGATGAACTCAAGAGCAGTATCTCTTAAATGACAATATTGTGTTTCAGCTAGGAGGGGAACAATAATGTCAGTGAGTGGTGTTTTTCTTTGTAAGCTGCCTCTGAGCCTCCGTAGTGCTTGAGCATGGGTGGAATGGTGGGGACATGGGAGCCGTGGTTGCCATTAGCCAGTGAATAATGTGGCGGCAGCAGAGCAAGAAAGACCAGCAGAAGCAGGTTAGGCTCCTAGGTATATTTAACCACACTGTTGAATTCAAAATAAACGTTTTCCTAGATGGCAAATTAATTTCACTTTCCTTCTACACACCAGGAAAGTGTGTTGAGACGGACAACAACAGTGTATCACCCAGCTAGTGAGAGTTTTATAAGCTCCCATTCCTCTAAATATTCCCATCTTCTCCTTGTCTTCATCCTTGTTTTTTTTTCCCTAGTGTCTGGCAGTAGATGGGCTAGTGTAGTTGTTCTTTAAAACACAGAATTAAAAGAGCTACTTATCTTCTACTTCTCATGACAGCACCTACCACTCTAAACGGCTGTTTAATTTCTCTTGGGTGGGTTTTGAGCTGAGGAGTGAAATAACCCAACTATAAAAATGTTCACCTTGCTTCTTATGGGAAAATGGGTTGCCAAATGCTAGATTGGAGGCAATCTCAGAAACTGTAGAAAATGCTTGTGAGCCAGGTCGTACAGGTAGTGGTAGATGTGAGAAAGAATGCTGGGTTTCTGGGTTTGTTCTGGTGGCAGAACTGGCATATTTGTAAAGATGCTGCCCTAAAGATACCTTGCTGGAACCTGTATCAATACTTGCCCAATTCTTGGAATTGATTAATATAGTAAAAAATGATTTCAGTTTACTTTCTTAATATCTACATGTCAGTTTAGCTTTAAAGTATCAGTGACCTAACAGTTCATGTTCTTCTTTAATTTTTTTCTACTATAGGTATCAAAATCACAAAATTAAAATAACATATGGTCATTAATGCTATCAATTCCCTGGAGTCCCAGCTTTAACTGCAGATTCTCTTCTGTCCTTTTTTTCCCACCCTCCTAAAACTAACACACACACCTCACACACCACACATCATACCCCACATACTACATACATCACACGGACACACAGAGACACACACACATCAGACACATCACACAGAGAGACACACGACATAGACACACACATATCACATACCACATACACATACTACCCCCCCCACATGCACATGCACCACAGACACACACTAGACATATACCCCCCCCACACACACACACCACACCCCTACAACCACTCACTCTTCAAAATAGTTTTTTTCCTTCTAAGATGCCAAGATTTTGCTCTTAAGCTGAGTCATACCAGTAAAGGATTCTACCAATTAGCAAATCATTTTTGGTTCAGTTTAAATATTTTACATCCAAACGAGCATAGCAGTCTCCCAGGGCTAAACTAGTCCAGCCTTTATTAATCAGAATTTCTCAGAAACCACTGGAGTAGAAAATCATACACCTTTATCCCCAGCATGGAAACTAAAACAAATCTAGGTTGCAGAGAACAGCGGCCTGGAAACAAGGGGGAAATGAACTGAAGAGCAAGTGAAGGCCTCTCGAGTTCCTGTTCATTTCTGGGGAAAGGCCCCTGTTGTGGTGTGTTGTTGTTTTCCTCAAAAGACAAATGGAAAGTAAAACTGAGGGAATGAAAATGTGTCACTTCTGGCTTAAACAACACATGGCTTTCCAGAAGAAAACTGCAGCGGACCTGCTCAGTCTAATCCATCATTTAATTACATCAGTCAAGTGCTTCTCTCCAGTTAATCACACCATTGCAGAGTGAACAATCCTAGTCCTCCAAACTTTTCTACTCTGCTCAATCCCACGCGTTTTCTCCAGTTGAATATCAATTTCACCTCTCTTGCTCTTTTGTTCCTTGTTTTATTCTCCTATTTCCCAAAGTTTTACTTAGCTGCAAAACATGAAGTGGATAATTTTTGTTTGAGTAGCATTTGAACCTTCATAGAGAGTCATTCTCAAGGAGGACATCTCCACAGGTTCAAGGTGATGTGGTTCCAGGGCTCAGCAGGGGGTAGGAATACAGACTCCTAGCCATGATCAAGAACCTCTCCCCAGTGACATCTGCTTCCAGAGGAAAATCTGTTTTCTCTAATGATGTTTTTGTTGACTTCTTTGTCTCATGTTGCATTTGTTGGGGCATTAAAAAAATGTTTTTTTCTTATGTTTTTTGCTTGTGTATTATGGCTTCCAATTTTGTGTTTTTAATGTATATGTATGTATGTTTCTGTGTGTGATCAGAATATATTTTATAAAGAAAATTTTAATTAAAAAAAGAAAAAGCCATACACTGTAAGGTAATGGGGTTGTATTCTTCTGCATGTATGCTTCCACTGGAGGCATTATATGACAAAAAGAGGAGGTTGTATTTGCTGCTAAAGACGTCTAACATTGTCCTCGAGAAAATAGGAAAGCAGACAAATGCCAGCACTTTACTTAAAATATAGATTCCTGTAATCTGTTGATACTTCAATTGTAATATATGTAAAATGAAGGGGAACTCAAGCCTTTTTTCATTATTTACTCATAAATATAAAATTCAGCTTGTTTGCCTCTCCTACAAATGCAAACATGTTATTGGCTACTTCATGGAGGTATATTTAGAATGAGCCATGGGCAGGATGCATGCTGATATAGAAGCTGATTACATGTGATCAGGAATTAACATTAATGTATATCAAGAAATGAGTTTAGGGCTGGAGAGGTGGGTAAGTCAGTGATGTACCTGCTGTGCAGTCAATAAGGTCTGAGCTTAACCCCTTCAAACCATGTTAGAAGCCAAGAATACTGATATGTGCCTGTAATTTCAACACTGAGGAGAGACAAGGAGAATCCCCGGGGAAATCAACGCTCATCGAGTCTAGATGAACTGAAGATCTCCAGGTTCAGAGAGAGACCCTGTCTCAATAAATAAAATGGAGAAAAACTGAGAAAGACATGTGACATTGAATTCTGGTCTACACATGTATGCACATGCATGCACACACACACACACACACACATGCACGGAGGGGAGGGATAGAGAGAGATGGGTTGGGTTTAAGGAAAAATGGGACATCAAACTTTCAATGAATAGTAAACTGAAAAAGTCCTAAAGAATAGAAATTTCAGACACAAATTAGAAATAGTCAACATTATTAACATAAGGATAATGCAAATTAAGACCACAGTGAGATGAATTTCACAACCACAGGAATCACTGTAATAAGACGGATGGTCCATAACAAGTGTTAGTGAGCCGGGCAGTGGTGGCGCACGCCTTTAATCCCAGCACTCGGGAGGCAGAGCCAGGCGGATCTCTGTGAGTTTGAGGCCAGCCTGGGCTACCAAGTGAGCTCCAGGAAAGGCGCAAAGCTACGCAGAGAAACCCTGTCTCAAAAAAAAAAAAAAAAAAAAAAAAAAAAACAAGTGTTAGTGAAGGGACAGAACTGCTGGAAACCCTCTCTTTGCTGGTGATGTCAAGTTTTATGAAACAGTTTAGTAGTTTCATAAACCGTTGAATATAGACTTATCATATGGCTAGGTAGTTCCCTTCTTAAATCCCCTAGTTAAGAGAATGAAAACACGTCCACAAGAAACTTTTACACAAGTGTTCACAGTACTACAGCAGTATTTGTCATAACAGAAGCAATAGAAATAACTCAAATGTCCACTGACTGGTGAGTACACATGCAAAGTCTAAGTATGTCCACATGAGTGTTGCTGTGTGTTTTAGTCACTGCTCTAGTGCTGTGAAGGGAAACCACAACCAAGGCAACTCTTACAAAAGGAAAACATTTACCTGGACAGTTTCAGAGGTTTAGTTCATTATCATCATGACAGGGAATATGGCAGCATGCAGGTATGCATGGTGCTGAAGAAATACTTGAGAGCTACATCCTGATCTGCAGGTAGAAAGATTGAGCCTAATGTAAACTTTGGAAACCTCAAAGCCTGGCCCCAGTGGTACATTTCCTACAACAAGGTCACACCTCCTAATCCTTCTAATCCTTTCAAACATTTCCACTCTCTGGCAACTAAGCATTCAAATAGATGAGCCTAGGGGGGCATTCTTACTCAATCCCCCATACTGTGGCCCACGTTGCTATAGGCTGCCACATGGATGAGTAAGCATCATCATTATACACCATGCAGTGGAAAACAGTCCAGAAAAGGTGAGTCTCTGCAGACAGAAAGTTAAGTGTTAGTAAAGTTAGCCTCAGCATTGGAACTGGAAATGCATTTAAAGTAGTCATAAGGTTTATTTTTGATGGAAACGACATGTAAAATATCATTGCAGTATTAGGTCTGTTATGCTGTCAATTTGTTCAAATTTATTAAATTGTGTATTTAAAATAACTGGTTTTTGGTGTTTAGACCTACCTTTAAAATGTACAAAAAAAAAAAAAAAAAAAAAAAACCAGACATAAAAGAGAAAATTCACATAGAGAAAGATAGTCAAAAGGGTTTAATATAAGGAGGACTGGAAATGGCTGATGTGTCAGCTGTAGAAGAGATGTTTGAAAAAATTAAATGCAAACATAATAAACCATTGGTGTCACCTCTGACTCTACCAGGGACTCCCCTCGTCTGCATTCCAGTCTGCAATGTCTGCAGGAAACCTTGCCATTAATTTGGATTTGGATACCTGTGCCATGGTCACAAAATAGCTAATTAAAACTCTGCAATAATCTGCTCATTTCAATAGAGTTCTTTATGCATAGAATGTTGGGGCTTTTTTTTTTTTTTTGGTTGCTATTTTTTCCCAGGCAACTCTGGGTGGACTATTGTTGTGCAGTGCTTATTTTAACAGGAGTTAATGAGGACCAGAAAATTGCTCCTTGTTTATTAGAGTTCTGAAGCCCTAGTACAAGCTGGACTAATCGCATCATTGTGAGTGAGGGGGAAAATGAGGGGGTGGGGCTGGGGGAGGGGAAGAATGGAGGGGAAAGCACTTATCAGCAAGTTCATAGTCTGTGTAGAAATTATTTCTTTGATAAAATCTTTAAGATTGAAGGGATCACAAATATTATCTCGTAACTTGGTCAGAGGAATGACATGCACATAAATCACTCATTTTCTAAAAAATTAGAAATAAAGTATGCCTAATAGTGAATCTACATTAACTTACTTATTTTTCCCATAACCAAATTTATTGTCTTTATAATGTTTTTGAGTGACTATTATGGCTAGCTACCATTTCTTACCAATTATTCAATGAACTCATGTCATGTGTTTGCTCTTACGTGCAGGATGTCCACTAAAAACTCTTAGTTCACACTATACCTGGAATCATTGAGAAATGGATTATTAGTTATTATTTCTTGTGATAAATTTTCAGCTGAAACTATTTAGTACCTTAAAATTTTAAGCAAAAACAGTGCTAAAGTAACCTTGTACTTCTTGACTGGAGTCATTGGTATAAAAATCAGCAGTTAATTAAGAACGCAGCGAGAGGTGTTTAAGAGGCCATGTGAGACTGGTTCTGTCTTTTGATTGGTTTCAGTAGCTTGTATTAGCAAGTGTTTCATCACCCGAATCTCAGGGAGATACAAAGACAACCCTAGGTTTCATCGTCTGGTATTTGGAAAGGCTCCTGTTTCTCTGCTCCTTTGGGCATGCACATAATGAGCTCACAGAGCGTTTGTTTTCCTGACCTCCGGAATAAAAAAGCAACCTGACATTAAAGCCTGTGGTAAAGGACTGGGCTGCTGCAGACAGGTTTACTGGGATGTTTGCTGTCACATTTATTGGGTGGAAGCATTTTTATTCAGCATTTAAACTTTAGAGCAGATTCTTATGAGGAACCGGAGGAAGCAATCATAGACCCATCATCCATCAGGAATTATGCTGCAGTCTCTATAGAAACAGAGAGCTCCTGTCACAGGAAGTCAGGAGCCATTTAGACTCCACTTTCTGTGGCTGAAATTATGTTTCCCAAGTATCTAATAGCAGAAACAAGGTGGTCTGGCTTCCCCAAGCATGAGTACAAACGCAGGATGTTTCCTTGTATTGGAACCACTTTATTAAATACCTCACAAGAGTGTGAATAGAAATAGTAACCTCCACACATTTCTTCACTACCATCATTTGTATTCTGTCTACCCACCCAGACATGACACAACTGTGCTGTACTTCAGAGCTTTCAGAACTAAGAACTTGTTTTGAAATTGAGAAACAGGAACATCTAGAGAACAAATAGAAGCATATCTAGTGTCTATTCTATTTTCACCAGAACGTATACCATTTGTGACTGACTATTCATGAGGACTTAGATGTCATCATGGCTTTGTTTTTCTTCATTTTAGCGATAGAGCAAAGCAGTGCTGTTGTGTTTTAACAACCATCAATCAATCCAACTGGTACCTAATCAGGGAGATCTGTATGGTGGGCTAGGAGAGAGGAAGAAGGGGTCCACATAATTTCTTGTCCCAAAGAAGCTGCCTTCCAAGGTAGGGATTTTCAGATATTCATATATAAACTCCAAGTTCATGTAATCCTCCTAGGAATTAAGCAGTGTGATATACATGGAAAGTGTCATTTTACATGTTTGGGGGGGCATTCAGATAACTTACCCAATGTCACAGACCCAGAGGCCAGAAATATAACACCACCCTCAAACTACAATTACAAAGCAAAAGTGATCAGTGAAGTGAAGAAGTGGAAGAACATCATGCTGTAAAGCAAAGTTTAAATCTCCCCTGGAATCCAGGCTTCACATTTCCATAGGCTTCTGAAAATGTTGGAGAGGTGAGAAAGCTATACTCTAACCTGGAACTGTTTCCAAGACAGCATCCTTTGACAACCGTCCCCGAAAACCCGGAAGTGATGCAGCGTGCCCAGTTGTTAGCTTCGAGCTCCTTGATGTGTGTGTATCTCTACCTAAAGCGTATGTGATGCTCCTTACAAGATGATTACTCTTCCCAGATAACACAGACAGGTCATAGCATCCTAGATTTGATAGTTCCAGCAGGTGTGTTAGAATCAAGCTGATAAAGGGCAAGCAGAGAAAACCATCTCCACAGAGATAGTGGTGTGAGGGGGCAGGGTTGACTTTCCATATTGAGTGACAAGAAAAACTCAAAAATCATTGGTTTTAAAGGCTCATCTGAATATACATTTGTATATTGGAAGTGGCCCCTGGGAGGGTGCTATCTGTACCCAAATATAGGTGTGATCTTACTAAAGTGAGGGTCATAGTTCCTGTATGGAAAATGGATTGGTCCATTATGGTCAAGGTGATAGGCAGAGGTGGAAAGTGCATTTACTGAACTCAAAGGTATTTGGAGATTTTTCTGAACTTTGTTGGCCTACAAAATCTGCCTCTTTGGTATAGACAGAATAGTTAAATTGCAGAAAAAGTTTTAAAAATCATGATTTAAGGGCTGGAGAGATGGCTCAGTGGTTAAAGGCACTGACTGCTCTTCCAGAGGACCCAGGTTCAAATCCCAGTACCTACATTGTAGCTCAAACCAGCTGTAACTCCAGTTTCAGGGGACCTGACACCAATGCATGTAAAATAATAATAATAATAGAATAAAAAAAGAAAAAAAATCATGATTTGAAATTTTTTTTTTCTTATATTCCTGGCCAGTTTTAGAATTGATGGCTCAGGTGCTGTCTTCTGAGATGCTGTCCACTGTTGCTGGAGGGTTTCTCTCCAGACTCCACCAAGCCCCGCAGTCCCACAATCCACATATAGAATAATCACTCAGATGCTTATATTATTTATAAACTGTATAGCCATGGCAGGCTTCTTGCTAATTGTTCTTTTATCTTAAATTAACCCATTTCTATAATCTATACCTTGCCACGTGGCTGGTGGCTTACTGGCGTCTTTACATGCTGCTTGTCCTGGCGGTGGCTGCAGTGTCTCTCCTCCTTCTTCCTGTTTCCCCAATTCTCCTCTCTCCTTGTCCCGCCTATACTTCCTGTCTGGTCACTGGCCATCAGTGTTTTATTTATATAGAGCGATATCCACAGCACTTCCCCTTTTTTTCTTTTTTTAAAAAGGAAGGTTTTAACTTAAACATGATAAAATTACATATAACAAAACAATTACCAGGCAAGAATTACAGTTACAATATTAAAGAAGATGTCCTATCTATCTTATATTTGTGAGTTTAAGGTTTTATATCTCACTTATCTTTTATCATAACTGAGGAAATTACAACTATCTAGTCTTTAACCACATCAAAGACCTGAGAAGGAACTTAATGGTACCTGAGAAATGGTAGATGGATGCAAGCAACTTTCGGGAATCTTGCAAGAGTAGACCAAGACAGCTGGCAGCCTGGACAGTCACCTCATGTTTCTCAGCATTGTTGGTGCAATCAAATTGGCTACAGGCCAAGAGTATCTGACAGACCATTTTCAGAAGCAGGAATTCTGAAAGACCATCTTACCCTGTCTTGGCAGAGTACAGTGGTCGCTTTCCTTGTGTCCCGCTTGTCCAGAAAGGACAGCATTGTATTCGTACTGTCAGCCATCAAGGCAAGGGCAGTTCTTTGCCCAGTAGGCCATTTTGTGCCAAAAAGACAAACTTCCAAATGGAAATGTCTTAGAAGCCCAACATTCTCTCGGGATCAATTGGTGCAGCCAGGAGCAATTGTGTCTCATGTCAACAGAATTCTAAGTTATTTAAATGCCATATTCTCTAGGTCTATGAAGTGTTTGAAGATAACCTATCTAACTGAAATATATCTATGTATACCTAAAAGACTTAACTAACATGGCTACAAATATGATTATCATAGATGACTAATTATTAATCTATTTTTATTTATCTATTACAATTTTAAATGAATTAAACATAATACCTCAAACAAGAATAGAAATATATATATATATATATATATAGTATAACAAAATTAACTTCAAGTTTGTATCAATAAACTAAAATTTATACCAATGTAAAACATTTTAAACATAAACTAAAATCTATACCAATGTAAAACATTTTAAACAAGTTGTTCTTTAAAAGTAGTTTCATTAATCTACCCTTTTATCTTATCATCTCTATATCCTCCTGTATATCTATATCATATCCCCCTTTTTTTTAGAAAGAGATCACATTTATAATCAACCTGTTTTAAATAAAAATATTGTTTTTTGTTGGGCACCATTTGTTGCTGGAGGGCTTCTCTCCAGGCTCCACCAAGCCCCGCAGTCCCACAATCCACATATAGAATAGTCACTCAGACGCTTATATTATTTATAAACTGTATGGCCATGGCAGGCTTCTTGCTAATTGTTCTTTTATCTTAAATTAACCCATTTCTATAAATCTATACCTTGCCATGTGGCTGGTGGCTTACTGGCGTCTTTACATGCTGCTTGTCCTGGCGGTGGCTGCAGTGTCTCTCCCCACTTCTTCCTGTTTCCCCAATTTTCCTCTCTCCTTGTCCCGCCTATACTTCCTGTCTAGTCACTGACCATCAGTGTTTTATTTATATAGAGCGATATCCACAGCAGTCCACTTGCTTCCCAATAAGAGGGGTTACAAAGGACAAGCCCATGACATACAGCCTTTATCAATGTGATAAGTGAAATGGAATACGATTTGGGGATGCTTGCAAACACATGCTTTATATACTCCAGGATGAATTTTGTCAGCCTGGGTAAAAATAGAACTCAGAAATAAATCTCTGAAGGGATTTTCCCTGACAAAAGTGTGAGGGAAAATAATGTCTGCTAATGATGTCATCTATAGCCTCTCAGCATTTCCAACTGTTAAACACTGCTAAGAAGCACAGTGTTGTGTGAAAGAGAAGAGGGTCTCTGTGGGAGGTTTTGCATTATGTCATTGTTGGAAACTGTATCTTCGTGGAACACAATGTGATTTGACATCTTTTTGGCTCTGGCTTGGCTTGTAAAAGGGAACTACTTATATAAGAGTCCACATATGTATCAAAACCAGTCTGAATTCATCATTTAATCTTACTAGCTTTTTTTCTGGTTACAAAAACTGTAGAAGGCACAGAAAGATCAAAGAAAATAAGTAGGTATAGCATAGAAATTATAACACTGTGATCTCTTCCTTCCAAAATTATGTTCATATCCCCATATTTATCTGTATGTATATATCTATGTATATAACGTGCATATATACATAACGCATATATAATTATAATGACATGAGATAATTAATAAATCCTGTATTTATTTTGCTTAACTTTATTTTAAAAGTATTTTTCTTTCTTCCTATTATAATATCAACTCATTATTTTAGTGAATACAAAATATTCTATCCTGTGGCTGAGAATACAAAACGGTGATCAAGTTAACTAACATGCACAAAATTCTTGGGTTCAAACCCTAGTTGGAGGTTATTGTATCCTACTGCTGTATCGTTATTCCTTTAAGCATATTTCTACAGTTAAATATTTTAATGGTCTATATTTTGCTCTGAATTTTAAGACCGCTATGGACCTTTTGGTAAATAGGTTTGTATCCAAGATTGTATGGAGTGTCTCTGAGCATCATAGCTAGCACCTACGGCACCACATGCTGACACAGGAAGATTGGGAGTTTCTCCAAAGCCAATCACAAAACCCAAAAAACCACAAAAACAAACAAACAAAAAACCCAAAAAGCAAAAAACAAACCACTAAAGAAGATGTTTTGTGTTTAATCCTGACCTCTGACTACAAGTTTCCACTTTTTTTCCTTTTGGGAAAATCTGTAGAGAGTGACCTAAATGAACATCCCTGACACTGAAAATTTGCTCATAGAAGTGATTTGTTTAGCCAGTAATTATGAAAGTAGACCTATAGATACACTACTGCAAGGCATCAAAACATCTCCAATGAATGCAGTGCCTGACATGTAAGTAGATGTTTTGCGTCATTAAAAAATTTCCTTTAGGGGCTGCTGCTTTGGCTAGTTGATAGAGCGCTTGTCTAATACACAGGAAGCTCTTTGTTGGATGCCTAGCAGTCCACAAAACCACTGAATGTGATGGTCCATGTCTGTATCCCAGCTCTAAGGAGGCAGATGCTAGAGAACCAGAAAGTCTAGGTGACTTAATGGAGCTTGAGGCCAGTTTTAGATACAAAAGCCCCTGACCCAGAAAAACAAAACAAAAATTAAGATCTTCTCACCAAAGACAGTATTAGTACATACATAGTCTTCTTTACTTAACCCCAGTCACCTGATATCTTCCTCTTTTCCTTGCTAAGGGAATCGGATGCTACTTTATATCTGCAGCTCTTGAACATATCTGAATTTAACATGTTTTCAATTCAAAATCAATCAATATTTTTGTGTATCTGTGTTTAACCCGGAAAAGTAGGTTTCTTCCTTATATCAGTCATAGAAATAAGTAACCATATATGAATACTAGAAGACAAGAAAAAGCCTTCGTAATTTTGTTGTTGTTTTATTTTTGTTGTTGTTGTTGTTTTTTGAGACAGGGTTTCTCTGTGTAGCTTTGCGCCTTTCCTGGAACTCACTCTGTAGTCCAGGCTGGCTTTGAACTCACAGAGATCTGCCTGCCTCTGCCTCCCGCAACAGAGATTAAAGGCATGTGCCACTACCGCCCAGCCTGGGAGATGTTTTTTTTAATTAAGAAGTGGAAGCAATTTATCAGAGAGTAAAATTCTGGTTCAACTAGTACCAAAACAAAAGAACAAAAAGAAACTGTTAACAAGAGAATTGGATGGCTTTTGTCCTACTGGTTTTATAGGAGTGAACTCCTTGACCTCTGTGGAAACAATACTGCATCCCCAGGTTTTAAGGAGGAGAGAAATTGAGGATTACTGTGCAGTGGTCTTACTCCTAATCACAACAGCTTGGTAATGGATGGAATGATGTAACAGATGTTCCTCGGCAGTTTGTTTTCAGGTTCTTGGCCTTTTATCCAAAGAACTGAAAATAAGGTCTCCCATGGCTTTGCAAGGGATGCAAGATAACTTGATTTGGAGCGAAGGATAGTGCCAATCAAGACTGACCAAAAGCCTTCTATGTGAGATATATATATATATATATATATATATATATATATATATATATATATATATATATATACATATATATATGAGATATTTAAGGGTCCAAGGCTACAGCAGCCTGTCTCTCTTACGGGGTCTAAGGAAAGCAGGGACTGGTTACCAAGGGGTGCAGATTGGATAGTTCTCTATTTTGATTGATAGATTAGGTCATATACTCTTTTTTTCTGAATTTCCATGTCCTTTCCCATAAAGCTTCTAAACAAATGTTTGTCCATTTGATGTACAATAAGAATAAACATATCTTGCACTTCTATCACTATTTTACTTTCTGTAGAAACATAAATCATGATTTCTTTCTTTTACTTCTCCATAATTTTACACTGAAATCAGTGTCCTCACATTTTGAAAAGTCTCATTGCTCAAAATAATAATACTCACAACAAAAAAACCATAAAGTAGGATTGACACTGAATTCCTGCTGGTCACTAACTCACCACTGCCTCTCAGGTGAGCCTTCCTGATGTCTTTTTATCAGTGATGTCTTCTCTTTTCTTATTGCCTTTTTTATTCAGGCCTGAATCAAACTTTTTCATTTAATTGTCTTCATTCTGTTGTTTTAGCCTGAGCTAAATTCCATTAACTGTTGGATTTTTAATTCTTTGAAAACTCATACATATGTATGCAATGTATCTTAATCATATTCACGCAATCCTGTATTCACTTCCAAATTTGCCCCATCCTTCTAGACACATCTTCCTCCAAACTTCATATTCTCTCTCTCTCTCTCTCTCTCTCTCTCTCTCTCTCTCTCTCTCTCTCTCTCTCTCTCTCTCTCTCACACACACACACACACACACACACACACACACACACACACGAGCTCTTTTGCTCTCTCTTGCTCTCACTCTCTTTCACTTTCTTCCTCTCTTTCACTTCCTCTCCCACTCTCTATTTTTTAAAATCACTGACTGGGTCCAATTAGTGTTGCCTGTATGTACATCGATGTGGAACCATCCCCTGAGGTATAGGGGGCTTACCAGTAAACAAACAATATAAGAGTAGCCCTCTTCCAGCAACCATTGACTACCAATAACCTCTCAGACAGAGATAGAGCCTCTGGAGCCCTACTCTCCTCCATTATGGAGTTTTAACTGCCTTGAGACACTGTGAGTTCATGTGTGTATCAGCCACTCATGTTCAGAGGCAAGCATTTCTCAGCACTCTTCCCTACCCTCCATCTCTTACATCATCATCTTCTACTTCTGTCTGGGGATATTTCCTGCAGCTTGAATTTCTTTGTTTCTTATTTTTTAACTGCAGAACCTCACTCATTTTTTACACCCAACTCTGTTGTTTTTGTTTTGTTTTCTATTTTGTTTTGTTTTTTTTGTTTTTCCATTATCTACCCTGAGATTTCCAAATTTCAGATCTTTTGTCCTTTAGATGTTATGTCAGCTTTAAAGCTCTTATGAAGCATCTCGGGTTTTGACAAGTTAATCTCATCTACTACTCACTTCCTTTGGCCTTTTCCTTTGCCTGTATCTCTTTTGCATCATGAAACCTTGCAAAGCCTTTAGCACCATGCCTCACAAATAGTAAGCCCTTAAGAAGTTTCTTCCACCAGCAAATTCTTTTCTCTGGTCTCCTATAACTTATAATATATTATGTAATCATGCTTAAATACCTTTATATTTTAAGTACAATCTGGTGTGTGTGTGTGTGTGTGTGTGTGTGTGTGTGTGTGTGTGTGTGTGTGTAGACAGATCCTAGCAGCACTTCACTAAAAATCTCTAGGAGGACAAGCATGTACTTAGACAGGGAACAATGGCTTTCAGGAGGCACAATGGACGGTATGAAGGAAAAAGATGAAATACAAGAAATAGTGGCCCTCAGGGATGCTGCCCCGGCAGCACCTGCAGCAGCATCTGAAAGTGCTTTGAAGGCATGGAGAAGCTCCTCGGAATAACTGAATATCCACAGAGCCAAGCTCCATGACCTTGAGCCCAGCAGATCTTTTCTGCTGAATGTGATCTTATTCCAAGAGAAGTCAAATTATTCTTTTCTGTTGCCAAGAAAACCTCAAAGCTTTCATACCACTTTGTCTTAAGCGATGCCTAAAATGTGCTAAGGCAGCCCACAGGACGGAGACCTCAGCTCACTGCTGAATTTCTTGGAAGCATCGAACTTTCCATTTTGTGCAGAGTTCTGATGTTTCCAAGTTGCATGCCAAGTATAAAAAGGACTTTGACCTGAGGTAGGAAGGACTGACGGGCTGCTTCTGTGCCTTTCTTGAATCCGAGCTAGACAAAGGGAGGGTTTGTTTCCCTGAAGAGAACAGCAAGCTTTGCCAGAGCGGAAGGTGTTCAATCTTCATCCACCTGCTCATTCTCTCCTTCCAACCTCCAAAGAGCCTGCTTTTCAATTAGCCAAACAAGTACTGGTAATGAGGAGGACAGAGAGGAAGCTCTTTGTCCCCATACTGAAATACATTGGAAGAAAACAGGAGCAGAATATTTTTAAAAACTGTTGTGGGAAGCCTTTCAGTCAGCATTTGGCTGGGTTAAAATCTTGGTCCAGTTGTTTATGAGGGTATAGCAGGGAGCAAAGAGGAAATCGGTATTGGTACATTAAAGTTTCAGATGTGTCAAGGCGTTAAAGAAGGATGAGCTTGTCAGGGAGAGGCTGCTGATGGATGAGGAATCGGCTCATCTCATAAAGTATTTTGGGACTAGCTTTTGTTTTGTGTCTTTCTTTTATCCCGAGGCTTCCTACCATGACCTTCTCCCCTTGACGTTCAATGTCCCTGTTTTTAATGTTTACAGTGAGGTATTTGCTGCCCATATTCTTTTCATCAGCTTCTGAACAGTTACTAAAGACTCTCTCAAGCAGACATTTAAAGACGGGGAAAATTTGCCCCCTTTGAATGTTTATTTGATATTTTTCTAGAAATAACTGAACTGTGTGTATGTGTGTGTGTGTAGTGTGTGTGTGTGTGTAATGAATTCTAGAGAATGGTTGAATTTAAAAGCAATGGATAGTAATTTAACTTAGCTGGTTGTTTTTTTTTTTTTTTCTGTGTAAAGTTCTGTGCTTTTTCTAATTCTGATAGTGATATGTAGCCCATTATTGCTTGACAGATGATATGACCTTTGGGAGGAGAGGGAGCGATATCAGTAAGCAGTTTTTCGTATTTTCTGAAGGGGCTTTGTATTTGTTCATGCTATTTTACCAAAGGATTGGTCCTTTAAAAGAAACCTTTAACCAACTCAGATTTGTGTAAAGATTGGACTGATAATGTATACCATGTATGGCCTAGAAAGGAGAAAATATAAGCACATTTAAGTGTTCCCACTTAGTCTACAGTTGATCACTAGTTAATCAAGTGATATGCAAGCATGGCAACACTATAAACAAGCAAACCATGTAAAAGCCTAAACCAGCACCAATTTTGTGACTTTTTCATAACTAAATTAATATAGAGAAGCCATATTATCACACACTAGATGTGTAGTACCTGCAACTCTAAACCCTTTGTTCTCTATCATCCCAGCATATTAGAGTCATCCCAGCGGCCTGCCCAGAGGTAATTCATTTGGGAATGAACTCAGTTCTATGCATCACTACTTTTTAAGTCCTTTGGTAGTTTTGTTTTTATTTTAAATTAATAGCCATTTAAATATTAGGTATTTTGTCACATTGCCATAATACATCAGCCAGTCATTCTACCTTATTCCAAAAGATTCCAAAGATCCATGGCATGTGTTTGAATTCATTTTTATTGCAGAAGAAGTCTGAGTAGAAGTAGTCCTGGGTAAACGTGTACTGTTGAAATGGGCACCTGAATTAGCCAGAACCTAGTGCAAGCCATTCACAAGCTTTTCACAAACTTGCAAGCCTTTGACAAGTTTCTCTGGAAATGAGTCTTCTCTGTGCAATGAAAATGTTGAATCTGGGTGATGTGCCATTGGTGGATCATGAAGTCAATTTAGAATCATTTCTATGTTTACCAAAACAGAAAAAGGCAGTATACGTAGGGAGGCCATGTATTGTCTATGGGTCCTAGGCATCTGAGAAGCATGGAGGACAAGCTCCTTCATTAGAGGAGCCATGAATTTTTAGAGTTGTGTCATGTGTTGGTCGGAAAGGTACATAGTGTGAGTGGCAGCGGTGAATGCTCCCTATGTCAAGATTGGATAGAGATTATTTCAAATATTCTTTCACATAGTGCCAAGGCAAACATTCTTAAAGAAATTAACTTGTTTCAATGCGGTATTTGGTTTAATAACAGTAAATGCAGACACAAAAGCACTGGTGCTGGTGAATGTGCAATGTGTCCTGTCCTTGCAGTGTGACATGTGAATGAATGTATTATTGATTAATTGCAACCACTGATGCAAGAATTGATATTATTCAGTCAGGCAGAATGTTCTCTGGCCAGTCACATTGCTTTCAAACATAAATGTAGATATGTGCTCTCTTTTATAATTGTGTTGTTTATAGTCTCCCATTTTTTGAGCATTTTGAGCTCATTATTGGAAAGTGAGGTCTTTGCAGGAAGGGTAAGCATTTGGGATGTACAGAACTCATAAAAAGAAATAAAGAAAACCCAAAACAAGGAAACAAAAATACATTGAATTTAAAGCTGTACCAAAAAAAAAAAAACCATGATAATGGTACATTGAATAATAATGGTGCCTTGAAGTCCAACTGCATATGAACATGAAATACTAGATCCATGCTAATGTCTGTTAGTCTACCAGTTCTTCCATCCAAACTGCAAGTTAGAGTAGAAAACTACTAACCGCCAACCTTGCATAATGACGTGCAGACATGATACAGTACATATCTGATAAGCTTTAAAGAAGCAGCGTGTAAATGCAGAGATAAATAGACCCGAACTGTTGGGAAATAAACAAATGTGAATGGCAGAGGGAAATGTCAATCCTGGATGCCCCATGGGATTGCTGCCTGACGATTCCCCAGCCAGGGAGGAAGAGGTGAAGAGGACCTGTGCTGATTCCTGTCTTTCGGAACCGACCCCCAACATTGCAAGTTTCTAAAATAACCTGGTCACTGCTCTGACTCTTCAGTGTGTGTGTCAGGGTGGGGTTTCTTTGCTACTCACGAAGCCAAACTGGCCACACAATTCACGGTAAAAGAAAACTGTCACAGTTAAATATTAGGAGCTCTACCTCAACATGACGAAACTGGAGCAAGCAGGTCCAGGAAGCAGACAGGCTCCACAGGACAGGTTCTCAGTCATTCTTACCACCTTCTTTCTTCAAGTGCAGCTGGTCCAGAAACCTGGCCTCTGTGCTTACCTATAGACACCTGAGCGTGCTTTCTCAAGTGTGTGGGCCTTCCTCTTCCAGTAGTACCGTTTACAATTCCATAACACCATGAGATTTCTAAAAAGTTTCCCAGTTCCCACAAAAGTAGCGAAATTAGCTGATGTGCCTTATTTCATTGGATCTTGAGATTTAAATTATATTACAGATAAAACTAGAAAGGTGATGGCAATACTGTTTACATCCAAGGAAAGGCTTTCTTTTTTTTTTATTCCCCCATATTAAACATTTCACAAATTGGTGTAATCACATTTGTTCTATCAGCGAATTGACAACTGGAAAGGTATTACTTATTACTTAATATTGAAATGAACTAGAGCTGGATCATGTGACTGATACAATCACAGAGGGTACCAGAAATTATTCTTTGGGGAGCTTGAGTTGACCAGAGTTTATTTCTCTCTTAGATGTGGTGGTTTAATAATACTTTTTTATTCTGGGAGACACCTCAGGAATCTCCATAATAGGTTCCGTGCATTTATACTTAAGCTAGAATTGGGAGAGGATAGAGACATAAGATTACATCCTTGGGAGAACTGAGAAAAAAGTCCCCAGATGACATGGAGAGCCTGGGATGATCATGCTGAATATGACAGCTAGGGCTATGAAGAAGCTGGGACCCTCACGTGTAACTAATGAAGACAGCCATGCCATGTACTTCCGCTAAATCCTCCTTTTTCAAACATCTGAGAATATTTCTGCCAACAACAACAACAAGTTCATAAAAAAAATAGCTGAGCGGTGGTGGCGCATGCCTTTAACCTCAGCACTTGGGAGGCAGAGCCAGGTGGATCTCTGTGAGTTTGAGGCCGGCCTGGTCTACAGAGTGAGTTCCAGGACAGGCTCCAAAGCTACACAGAGAAACCCTGTTTTGAAAAACCAAAAAAAAAAAAGAAAGAAAGAAAGAAAGAAAAGAAACATTCTGCCATCCAAGTGCTCTAGTTTATACTAGTTTTATTATAAACCAACATATTTTTTTATCTTAATAAACTGATAGCAATAAATCAGAAATATAAACCCAGAACCTTGGTAAAAGCTTCTAAGAAGCAGGGGCAGGAATGCTATTACATAAATAACATCTCTACCTATTTCAGCACAGTCTCTCATTGTACTTAATGTACATGTATTGGCTTCTCCAGTAGAGACGAGGAGGATACCAACATTACTTAAGTTCTCTGTCTCTTTTAAGGAATTGCCCTTCTTCTCTTAAATGTGACAGATTCTGATTTAGCACTGTAGATTTCCTCCATTTAGGTATTCATAGTGTTATAGTGTCCCCAGTTCACTTAAGCACAAGTGGAAATTTGGTGGCCAGGACCTATCTGTGTTCATTGAGTCTGCTCACATCTAGAGTACATGGTGTGTGTGTGTGTGTGTGTGTGTGTGTGTGTGTGTGTGTGTGTGTGTGTGTGTGTGAGAGAGAGAGAGAGAGAGAGAGAGAGAGTTAACTTTTCAGCCACAGTAGTATATAACTAAAGATATTCTGAGAAAAAACTCCATGAGCCTTTTAAGTTTGTTTGCTAACCACGATGACTTGCCAGACAGTATCAGGAGATATATACCCTGTAGATTTTGCGAGAAGAGAAGTAGTAAGTTTCCAAACCTACTGATAATTCTATTGTAATATTGACTAAAGATGAAACACATTGAGAATAAGAAATCAGCCATTACTCTCAGTGATTTAAAGCCTGGACTCTGCTGGGATGCATATTAAGTAGATATTTGACACATTTACACACTGATCAGATACAGCCATTGCATTTTTCCCTAGGTTTCTTTTTTATGATGAAAAGATACAAAATAATTGAACTGAATGTTTATTCCTTTGTAAAAATGTGGTAGGGCCATATGATGGCTTCTTCTTACATTGCAGCGTGGTAAGAATCTATTTAGCAATGGAATTTCCACAGTCTACATCAGCATCAGTTGGAGGATCCTCTTACAGTACAGAGTATGGCTGGCCGGCCAGGCATCCTGACACTCTCAATTTCTCAGAATTTTCAAAATATAGTAATGACACAGTCTTCAGGTCACGATATGAATAGCGACGGCTAAGAAGTCGTTTTTTTTTTTTTTTTTTGAAAATTTTCATTTTTTTTTTTGTTAAGAAATTTTCTTTCATTTTACATACCAACCACAGGTGCCCCTCTCCTCCCTCCTATCCCCCCTCAAGCTTTCCCCTCCTATCCACCTCCCATTCCCACCTCCTCCAAGACAAGGACTCCCATAATTAGTCAGCAGAGCCTGGTACATTCAGTTGAGGCAGGTCCAAGCCCCTCCCTCTGAACCAGGGCTGTGTAAGGTGTCCCACCATAAGCACTGAACTCCAAAAAGCCTGCTCATACAGCAGGGATGGCTCTTGACCCCACTGCCAGGGGCCCCTTCAGCAGGTCAAGCTAAACAACTGTCTCACCTATGCAGAAGGCCTAGTCCAATCCCATGGAGGCTCCACAGCTATAGATCCACAGTTTGTGAGTTCCCACTAGTTTGGTTCAGTTGTCTCTGTATGGTTCCCCATCAAGATCTTGATGCCCCTTGCTCATACAATCCCTTTTCTTTCTCTTCAACTGGACTCCTGGAGCTCAGCCTGGTGCTTGGCTGTGGATCTCTGCATCTGCTTCCATCAGTTACTGGATGGAGGCTCTATGATGACAGTTAGGGTATTCACTAATCTGATTACCGGAGTAGGCCAGTTCAGGCTCCTTCTTCACTATTGCTAGTAATCTAAGGTGGGGTCATCCTTGTGGATTCCTGGGAATTTCCCTAGCACCCAGTTTCCCCCTGTTCCCTCGATATCTCCCACTATCATGGTATCTCTTTCCTTGCTCTCCCACTCTGTCCCTGTTCCAGCTTGACCATCCCGTTCCCTTATGTTCTCATCCCCCATCCCATACCCTCCATTGCCCCCATCTGTTTGCTCATGCAGATCTATCAATTTCCCCGAACACTTTCATTTCAACCAGTGTTGTCTCATACTTATACTCAGTGAAGTTCTCCACTCTATGTTTACATTCCATGATGCCTTTATTTGTATCTACATTAAAAAAAAATTATTCTAAAATTTGGAATGGTTCGCTACATGACCAAATATGTGGGTAATTCGGATGATAAAGATTTAGAACTAGAGGCAGTATTGCTCTGATTCCTGGCTGGGGGTATATTCATTGGCTACTCTTTGAAACTTGATTAAATAATCTAGTCTGTGTTATCATGACCAAGTAAGTAATAATGTACTTTCTTGTTTAAAATTATGTCTTCTACATCCACCTCAGAAATGAGGATTGTATACCTCACTTTTCAAATGAATACCTACCTATAAATCTGCTTTAAGAATAATTGTATTTCGAGATTTACCTATTTCTTGAGTAATCATTTATTGAAATTTGGAGAATTCATAAGTTCATGCAGAAAGTCATTTTAAGGACCATACTTATCAAGCTATGTTTATGTTTTAACGTTTATTAATTCCAGGTTAAAATACACAGTGTAGAGGCTGCAGATTCAGCAACTTGGCCTGAGACTGGCGTGGTCACAAACATTGCAGTACTTGGTACTTTGTGAATGTCAGGGTACTTGCCCATTACGTTCCTTGTACTGCTACTGGATTCGTGTGAAATGACTGTCATTCCTCAATACAGAGCGGCATGCGGTGTCCGGTTCCCAGCATCTGCTGCTAGTTAACTATTCAAATCACTTTCCCAGTTGGATTTGAAGAGCATCATACTAGAGCTTTGAAACATTTTTGTTTACTTTGGGTAAAAATGTGCTCAAGTTTAAGCTGCAATCCATTTTTTGGATATGAGTAACAGATTTATATAATGTAATATGACCTGAAGAGGAGTCTGAAGCTGGAATCAACAGCAAGAATTCTATTCTGGTTGTCTCCCCATTGGAAATGCTCCCTTAATTTTGATTTTGGGGTTTTTCACCCTGATAAACGAATGAGAACATTGATCTAAGTAATATGGACTTTTTTTTAACTTGCGTATTTCATTATCTCAAGTATATTTATAAGAATTTGCCTCCTCATTTGTATTATTTCATGGAAATTTGGTTGTTTATTTCCTGGTTAATTGCTGTAGGTTTATCTAAGATAATAAAACCTGATTGAATAGTTTGTAAAGTATCTTATTACTGTACAATAATAGAGGTTAGCCTCAGAACTTATTCATGTTCAATTATATTTAAGAACTATATAATGTTTTAAAATCTTGTACTAAGTAAATCTATGAATGAACTACTCTTTCTTTAAATTAGTTATTTTCCTTATAATAGTGATTTGAACTTAACTTTATAAAGGGTTATAACAAATAAAACGATGTTAATTTTTGTCTGATTACTTGGAAGAGAGGACTTAATTGGACAGGAATTTCAAGAGGCAAAGTTTACTAGTTTCTGTTTTCTCTTTCCTGTCTGAGACAACCAATCTCATCATTTAATTTAATTTTATAAATTTCAAGCAGTTGCCTTTGTTAAGTCAAGGATCCGTTTGCTGTGACAGTCTTGTGGACTTGACTTCTGAAGTAGAGAAAGATATGAAGCAGGCCTCTCACTCAAATCTTCATTTGTGTGCAGTTGTTTATTTTTTATCACATATTAATTTTGGTTTCTGATTCATGCAGAATGCCATCCTAGACTCACACAGTTATAGTAAAACCTTACAGATTTATATGAGTTGGGATTATATATGAAAAGCAAAGGCATCCAGAGCAATGGCATACAATAGATTCTTGACAACGGAGTGGATCTGATAGTTCTCCCCACAAGTGTAGGCAGTGAGGCCTTGCCCTATTTATTTTTACTCTTAAAATGCCCAACGCTTTGCTTAGAGATTTTTTGTTTAGTGAAGTTCAGAAGGCTTGAAATTTGTGTAAATAGGTCAAATTAATGAGATTATACCCCATACTGGAAAAAAGAAAGGACCATTGCTTGAGAAAATGTGAAGCCATCTGACTTCTTTTTAAGTCCTCTGGTAAAGTTGAATCATTGAATCTTTGTATTGAAAGGGATCCATGTGTTGAACCTACCACCCAGTTTAATATATGGCTTATCTTTAAGGCCATTCCAAATGAGAATTTGTTTTATTTATTTATTTTTGTTGCTTTTTTATCAGATGCAATGTTCAACATGTGACTAATCATGAGAAAATCTTCATCACATCAAGATCTAATTCTTATCAGTTAGAATAATGTTATTCTTTTGAAGCATTTGATCCCTGGTATATGAAGATCCTATCACACCCCTCATGTCTTCTTTTAGAGAGTTTAAAACATATTTGGGAATTTAATCTAGAAGCATTTTACCATTTTTGGAGATACCCAGAATTCTGTCTTGTGGGAAGAGTTCTGAGAGCAGGTCTGACTGACCTTGCTGAAGTATGGAACCATTCACCCTCCTTGGTGCTATCAAGAGTGCAGTCTCTTAGTGTCTTATTCACATTGTTAATTCATCTGCTGTGTCTTCCAGGGAATTTACCCTGTTGTTTCAACATGTTACAGCTGAGAAGTTTTAGTTACTGTTACTATCCCAGATGCTTTTGTGTGACTCAGATGAGAACTCAGGTTTATTCTAACAAATTTAACTTTGTTCAAGGCAGACTATCAGGAACATATAGAATTCTACTTCTGTTGAACTTTCAGGAAATTAAAAAACAAAGGATTATTTATTTTCATCTCAATTTTGAATGGATAAAAATAGAATAGAATTCAAATCCAATGATACCCTCCTAGGACTCGCCTTTCAAATTTATAGTAACATGAAGCAAATGAACAAAGCTCTTAGACAAATTCTTCATGTTTATAATCAGCTTATTATTTTTTTAATTTCTGGTACTTTATAATATGTCTATAATTAGTGGTAGTCTATCTTCATCTTGACATCATCAGTTAACACATTAGTATTATATTTGTGGTCACTAAATTCTTTTCTAAATCTTATATGCTTGCTATGAAGAGCAAATTATATTTATGTTATTAATCTATACTGAAAAATATTTTTAAATGTGACTGTTAAAATATTATTGTTGCTATTGTTTTAGTTTTCATTAATAATTTTACCATCAGTATGTAATCTTACATCATTCTTTTAATGAAGAAGAAAATTTTTTATGTTTAATCTTCATTCATTTTTATTTATGTGTCTGATTTTTTTCTATGTACCGTATGTGTGTGGGTACCCTCAGACATAGGAAAGGGATATTTTAATCCCTGAAACTATAATTATTCGTGGTTGTGAGCTGTCTAGTGTGGGTGCTGTGAATCAAACCAGGTCCTTGGGAAGATCAGCAAGTGCTTTTAAATAATGAATCAATTGTCCCCAGCTCCAAGAAGAAAATATTTGATCAGGATAATTTAGTTTGTGCTCAGTCATCTAGATGATTTAAATTAATATTGAAAACAGTGTATATACCAAGAACTGCACCATCATAAACACATAACTGAATTTTTGTACTCTGAGCTTACCAATACCCCAATTAAGAGCAGACTCTCCCCAACTCTAACAAAGGGAGATGTTACTTCAATTTATAGTATCAAAAAATGCTACTTGCTCATGCTTTACACTTTCTTATGCATAGAACCAGAAGCCCATTACACTCTTTCATTTTTGTTGGTTTTGCTTCACATTATTACTTTTAGATTGGTCTATACTATATCATACTGTATATGGATGATCAACCTGAGGTCATAGATTCTCTGTGCTGTTTAATACCTCACCAAGACGTGGAATGGACTCTGGAATGCAATTGCCTCTGAAAGTCTAAGGACTTGAGGCACTTACATGGAATCTGAATAGATGCTTCCCTCATTCTTAAACCATCAACTCTTACTACCAACACATGTTCACAAACACATTGTTGTGTTTTTCATCATCTCAGAATGCTACTCCACACTCCTTTCCACCAATGACATGGTGTTATTAGGCAGTGACTGGGTTTATAGGCAAGAGGCTGGGTTCTAGCCTTCTGCTACTATGCATCTTATGACATGGACAGTCATTCAGATCCTGTAGAGTTCATTGTCTTAAGTAACATACATGGAAGGGTAGAGTCAGAAGAATGCCTCTAAAGCATCTCCAGTTCAGAGATCTATTCAGAGTGATGGTGACTTGTTAGAATTTAGGTAATTTCCTAAAAGTCTAGTTCACCATCTGTGAAATTGTCATGGGATCACAGTGTCAATCAGAATTATTAGAGTTGGTCATTTTTCAACCTCATCAATAGTGGGGAAGAATGAATCTATCAATAGCTTTGTCAAATTTTGGAGTTTTTCTTAACTTTTTAATTGTTGTCAGTTTTTTGGCTATGAAATGGTGTTTGAATATAAGTTGATTTCTCCATATTTGTTTTAATGAAATTATCCATTTATATTATTTATATAGTTATCCAGGAAGCTGTCCATTTACTCTGTTCATTTTCTCCATCATTTGTCTTCTTAGCATTCATTTGTTGGAGAGCTTCTTGGATGCTGTGTTGTAATTCTTTGTGATTGATATGAAATGAAAATACTTTTCTTAGGTTTTTATTTCATTTCTTACACTTTTGTGGTATTGTTGATAAATGGATTTTGTTATTTTGATTTAGATTAATCAACATTTTAGTGCTGTTGTATAGACTTTTATGTCACAGCTTACTGTCATAAGAAAATTTTACAAATATCCCATCTTAATTTTAGCCTTAGATGAGCTAGAATTGATTTGTTTCATTGTGTTTGTGTAGATAACTAGATATCCCAGCACTATTTACTAACTAATGGTCCTGTTGTTCCTCCTTACCTTAAATGCAAAACCTAATATAGATTATTTCCATATGTATTTAGAGCTGTTTTTATATTGTTTATCTTTATCTTTCTGTCTGTCTCAATCCATTCTCTTAGTTGCCATAGATTTCTTGTGTCTACCACTACGTCAAGTTGCCATACACCCTTCTCTGGCATATCTTGGCAATTTTGACTACTTTGGTTTTCCTATAGAACTTGTAACATCAACTTCTTACATCAATCCATTGGGGATTTAGTTAAATTTTTACTGAATCTATAGTCTTCCTTAAATTTGTTGAAACAGTGATTTCTGGCCTATAAGGAACCTTGTGGCCTTTCTAAGTTATATTACTAAGCCAGACACTCGGGTGGATCATTTTTGTCCTTCCAGTTATGAAACCATAATTTGTTAATATGCCATTATTGTCTTAGTTGTAATATTTACAATGTTCACATGCTTTGCTGGTTCAAAGTGCTAGCTGTGGCTTGCAGTGTGGTATTGAATTGAGATGATAATAATCAGAATCCTTGCCTCCCCCCAACCCCACCCCCAGTTTTGATCTTGAAAGTGAGTATTTCCTTTTTCAAAGTCAAATGTGCTGTAGGTTTTATAATATTTGCCACACTTACTCCACTGGGGAGAGAACAAGGTAGACGGGTACCACTTACCAGCATTACCAGGTACCCTCTCTGCCTTTGCCTTATAGACTCAGACCAGTCCTGAAGGATCAGTATCACTAATGGCCTCAGACACTGACAGTTTTAAAAGATGTGTAATTTCCTTCAGTGACATGACAGCTACCAGGTGATCAAAATGAGATCTAAATGCACATTTTGTTGGTGCTCAGTATTGAAACTGTTGTCATATTAAACTCTCCAGAGACTCAGATATCTCCACTAAATCATTCCAACACAGTCATTAGGTCTGCTGTGTTTATTGTGCATCACTAAAACACAGCACTGGATCTACTACATGGGAGGTGCTCAGTTGCCTTTAAATGTACGAAATAAGGCAACGTCTTACTATGAATTGGTTTGTGTTTCCTGTGACTCTCAATTAGAATTTGCTCTGTTTTCCATGCATACTAGACTTCACTATTTGTTTACTAGTGGTCACTGAGGATGCTGACAGAGCTAGTGATATGGTCTACCAATGTTCTAGAAAGTGGGGACATCTGGCTTTGAAGAGATGAAACCTTGAATTGAGCTCTGACTCTATGACATGAACTAAACTAGCAAAGGATAGTAGTCCTGAAAAACCATTGCCTTGGGAGGCTTGCTGGCACATACCTGTAATCCTAGTGCTCAGGAGGCTGAGGCAGGAGGATTGTTAGCTGGAGGCCAGCCTGACCTACATAGTGACTACCTCAAACAAAACAAGACTAGAACAGAGAAGGAGAAAACTCAAACTCATTCTGGTTTCTGAATATTCCAACGTGCTAATAGAGAAGTTGTGTTACCAGTAAAACAGATTTTTTTCTCTTTAGTAGCACTTATCATTCTCTTTATAGATTGTCACAAGCTGATCTCTAACCATAAGGCCTCTTTTGTTGTTGTTGCTTTGTAGTTTTGTTTGTTTGTGATGTTTTTTATTTGTTTGCATGTATTTTGGCACATTACCATCATTGCTTGGGAAATCTTGGGCACATTTGACTTACATCTTGCTTCCATTGCCTTACTTTGCTGCTGGGAGAAGACTGTTCTTCCCAAATGGCCACATTTTTGTTGATCTGTCTGGCATGTGGTGGGACCCACATTGTAACTTCTAAATATACTAAAGACTGAGCTATGGACAGAATGTTGAGACTTCATTTGCATGCTGCCCCTATGATGTTGTTCTGGATCTCTTACCAGTTTCATAGCAGCCAGTCCTACCATCTGCTCGGTGAAACCAGGGAATGAGCTAACCATCCAGCTGACTGCAGCAGACTTTTTATAACTACCCCCTCCATGAGGGAGGGAGTACATACATACTCAATAGGAGATTGGTTTATTCCCAGATCAAATTCCTTCTTTGCCCCTTACTAAAAAAAGTTGCATGGTCTTTCAGTGATGAAAATGCTTGGATCTTCATTGAGAAAGATCTTTGAATATAAATATCTTCCTGAAAACTAATTCCTCAGTTAGATGGTACAAATGTGGCAGACATTGGAGTCCATTGTTATCAGCAGACAGGACTCATCCAATATGCATTCATGGTACCTGATTCATGCCCTAAAGATAACACAGAGCTGCCTTGTCTGATCAGAGCTCTTACAGTGATACTTAAAAATTAATTGAATTTTCAAGAATGTCACTTTTAGCTACTGTAGTTGATGACCCAATACCTGAAGTGGTTTATTAAAAGTATACTGCCACCTACAGCCCCATCTGAGTCTTTGAGGGACATTTGTCCTGAATGTTGGTTAAGCAGAGGTCATCATTAGCTGTTGCATTTATTAAGGTCTGCTGATGTGTCGTGCACTTACTGACTTCGGCCTGTGTGTCTGTTTTCCTCTAGGAAAAGAAGAGTACATTGCCACCTTCAAGGGATCTGAATACTTCTGCTACGACCTGTCACAAAACCCCATTCAAAGCAGCAGTGACGAAATAACCCTGTCCTTTAAAACTCTTCAGAGGAATGGACTCATGCTTCACACAGGGAAATCGGCTGATTATGTCAATCTCGCCTTGAAAAATGGAGCTGTCTCTCTGGTCATTAATTTGGGATCAGGGGCCTTTGAAGCGCTCGTGGAGCCTGTGAATGGAAAGTTTAATGATAATGCCTGGCATGATGTGAAAGTCACCAGGAATCTGCGTCAGGTAACAATGCAGTGGATAAGTCAGTAACTGCCTTTGTTTCTTGCTACAGCTGTGCCTGTGGTACCTACAGCTGTGTGTGTGGTGCCTGAGAATCCCAACCACACGAAACAGGGCCCAGAGGTGCTCACAGATTAGCTTTTTCTTCTGAGATGAATCTTCCTGCCATACTTGAGCAGGGGCATATCTAGAAAGTTCTGGGGGGCCAAAGGCTATTTTAATACAGCGACATGTGATTAGTTTCCAGAGGGCTGCAAGGAGATCCCTGCGACCTGCCCTTCCTGTAATGTGTGTGATTTTGTTGTAGTTTTGATTTTTTTGTTTGTTTAATTTAAAATTATAGTTTTCATAGTGGTCATTTTGAAGCATGCACATTGGGGTCATTAAATCACAGTTCCTTTTTTGTAGTTTAAAAAAGAATGTTTTTTTTTTTTTTTTTTTTTTTTTGTCACTTGAGATTTTTAATCTATCCCTACTCCCTCCTCTTCCCACCCCAAAATGGGAAAATAAAATGTCCCTGAGGGGAAAAGTTAAATCTTGGGTGTAACCTATAGTCTGAAGTTTTTGTTTATGAAGATATTTTTGTTTTAACAAAGATACTTTAACTTAAACTACAAAGGTCACTTCATCCTTTAGGTGCCCACTTCTATTAGAATATATATATAAATATATATATATATACATATATATATATTTGTAAATTCCTACACAAGTCTATATATGAGAAAAATACCCATGATCTACTGAATCTATGGGTCTATATATATACTGTATGTTTTTAATGAGACATATTACAGTATATGCCAAAAGCAGACTAGATTGTTCTTATATTTTTATCATTATGAGTTTTGATTATCTGAAATTTTATATTATAATGTATCATTTCTAAAGTGTTGACAGTGACTAATTTTTTGAATGGTAAATGCTAATCTCAAACTAACATCCTTAACATATTTGTTGTTTCTCTGAACAGTTGCAGAATGACCGATTGTCTCTGGTTTTCCTTTTAAAAACTGCCCTCTCTTTTCTGATCTGTTAACTAACCTTTTCCTTCTCGCTTCTGAAAGGCTTCAGCTATCTGAGCTAGAGAAGCAAAAAAGGAGCTTAGGAGCAGAGATTTAGTGTAATTGAGGCAGACAAGCAAAACTTAACGATTCTGAGAGTCTCCGAGGCCTTTCAGACACCCATGGACACGGGAGGAGGAGCCGCGTGCTTCCCATGCTCTGGGGGAGGGCTACCCATAGTCAGCGTAGCTATAGACCATGGGTTTCCTGTTAGTCTGTCTCTTTGGTTTTCCGTTTTCTTTTTTTTTTTTTCTCTCACATACTCACCAAGAGACCGGAGGCTCATTTGAGACGAGCACAGAAGGAAGGGTGGGTCTTGAGGAGCCCACTTTCTAGATTTGCCTTTGCTCAGGTTACAAAGCCAGTTGAGAATGCGTAGCTCCAAGAAAACAGACATTTCACAGCCAGCGTGCATGTGTGGCAGGCAGATTACAAACAAGTCCATTCTACTCATTGCGTGTGTCAGGATCTTTGCTCTGTTTCATTGCAGTATACTGTGACCCTAAAGTCCATCAATATGACCGAAGGAAGTTTTGGAGTTGAGGAGGAGTCCTTGTGTGCTGTAAAATTGAGTAGCAGGGCAATGCCAACTGATTCCTACTAATTGGCTGGGGCTGGGTGTGGGTGTGTGGGGGGGGACTATGATGGGCTAGGGTGATAATGGCCAGCTGATAGGCTTCAGGCCTTTAAAGGAATCCCTTGTAGATGTTTACAATGGCTCTCAGTTGTCCTCAGGAAGACAAAAGGAACATTGCCATGTGTCTGTTTCTGTCTAGTGGCAAGAGATGAACAAGGGCAGGAAAAGACTGTCTCCTCTGTGGGAGGCCTATTTGTTAGTCTGCTTTTTTCTTGTAAAATTTTTTTGCCCTTTTTCTATGTTACTAACATGCTTAATAACTAACATGTCATTCATGGAATGTTTCATTCTACTAACCGTTACCTGAATCAAAAAATTGTACTAACATGGTAGAGACCATCATATTTTTTAAGTAACGATCGTTATTCTGTTCACAGTTTTTAATTTCCTTTCTCCCCCCTTCTCCACAAAGCACTCAGGCATTGGACACGCTATGGTAAACAAACTACATTGTTCGGTAGATATCATTCTAATTGTTTCTTATTTTGGGTTTGCCGTGTGTTTTCTTTCTTTCTTTTAACTGTAGACATCATTAACAAAAGAGGAACTGCGGTTGGTACTCTTCTGCTTACCTTGACCTCCTTCTTTTCATCTGTTGTTGACTTTCTTATTTTTTACCTGTTCCTGTCAACTTCTGTTTTCGAACTCACCTGTAGGGGCATCGTTAACGTTTCGAACGTTTTTTTGCATCCAGCTGTGGTTAACACGAGATAAGAAAAATGGTGGCTGGCCCGAGTGACCGCAGGCTCAGCCAGTCTCTAACCATTCATGATGCATGGCATGGAAACTTGGTTTGAGAATGTTGGAGATGCCACACCCACTCATCTTTACGTCATCACTAAGCAGTTATCTTTCTCCCTTGGTTCTCCCCGTCTTCTTTCCTTTCCTTTCTGAACGGTCTGTACCTCCCGCATGCGCATCGCCAGTGCTGCTCCCCCGGTTGTTTTGCCGCCTACTTTTCCCTCAGCATGCCTCAGGCACTTGCATGCTCAAGAACTGCTGCTCAGTAGTGCAAACAGTGACGTTGCTGGACATAGCTTGCGCCTTTTCCGTTAACAAGGTGCACGTTGTGATTAGTGAATAACAGACGACTAAACTTTACTAATACGTACACCAGCCAAACTAACCTAGGAGGCATTTTACTAACACCATTTTTGTGTCTGCTAAATAACTTTTGAGTTGCAGCAGGGATGATGCTGACACTAGTTCAATGATCAGTTAACTCTCTAACTAGTTTAGAACTCTCAGGGCTAGCTGAATAGAATCCAAGAATAAACCTCAAACAGACATGAAAATGGGTTCCGCCACAGGGCTAAAACTGAAAACCAAACAAACAGAAAAAAAAAAAAAAGCAAAACCAAACAAAACAAAAAAGCAAAACAAAAACTAAAATAAACAAAACACAAACAGGCATACCCCAGGATTGTAGCATCTAGGTCTGAGTATAGCGTGTCCTTTCCCTGTGCTTTGTTATCTAGGTGACAATATCAGTGGATGGGATTCTTACCACAACGGGCTACACGCAAGAAGACTACACTATGCTGGGCTCCGATGACTTTTTCTATGTTGGAGGCAGTCCCAGCACAGCCGACCTGCCGGGGTCCCCAGTCAGTAACAACTTTATGGGCTGTCTCAAAGAGGTAACTATCAATGGCATGGAACCATCCTTAACTCACCATCTCATCTTTGCAGATCCCGACTGAGAGCTCGTTCAGGAAGATCTGATGTTCCCAGAGGGAATGGCACAACCTTAAACACTTCAGCCTTGTGTTGTTTATGCAGAATGGGGGGTAAAGGCAGCTCACACTCCATGCTGAGGAAACGAGCTCTGCTTCCCACAGTGGGCATTTTCCTGGAGAGCTTAGTATATCTGCTGTAAGAGGACGTCAAACAGAAAGAGATTTGGGTCTAAAGCTGTACTAAGGGCTAAGGGCTAATTGTTTCGAGCTAACTCTCTGGGGTATTGTCCCTACTGTGGTGGCTTTTTGAGAGTTAAAGGGGAAAAAAGAGAGAAAGAAAAAAAAATGCTACAAGAGGAAGGGGAAGACATACACAGTTAAGCTAAAACCGAAAACAAAAATGAGGCTGCACAATGAAACAGTGTTGCTACATTTTAACCATGTCCTGAAGGTGGGAGAGCTGTGTCTTTTGTGACCTGGTAAGTGGACATGATATTTACCTGAGGAAAACCAGAGCTGAGGAGAGCAGTTTCATCCTCCATTCTCAGCTGTCAGTGTCTGCTGTAAATTTTTATAAGATTGAAATTTGTGGGGAAAGACCAGAAGGACCTTGAATTTCAATTTTATATTCCATACGAGCTAGATTTTTTTAAATCTATTCAGTCACCATAAATTTTGTTTTGGAGTGTAAAGTTCTCACCTTGTTGTATGGTGGTAATGAGACAATGTAGACTTTTACAATCTAAATTGGAGTAATTATGAACTTGCTAGTTATTTAGGCACAACAATCACTACTAACAAGCAATGCTGTAGTTTGTTTTGTTCTAAAGAAAATGTAATCCTATAAACTTGATTGTATTATTTTTATTTTATATTTTTCACTCAACAGTGAAAAAGTCACTACTTTGTGCTAAGTCATCATTACATGCCTTCAAATTGCTGCAGCTGTTTCTGTGTATGTGTGTGCGAGAGAGAGAGAGAGAGAGAGAGAGAGAGAGAGAGAGAGAGAGAGAGACAGAGACAGAGAGAGAGAGACAGAGAGAGAGAGAGAGACAGACAGACAGACAGACAGAGACAGAGACAAATAGCCCCCAAGGGGGATTCAGAACCACTATAGTATAACAAGTGCTTGCAGCTTTCAAGGGCAGAATGGATCCATACATTAGGGTGAGAGACATTGCTTCTCAGAGAGTGAATGCTACTCTCTGAAGATAGAAAATATGCCTTAGGGTCTGCCTTAAGCTCCATAGGCAATAACAAACTAACAAAATAGTAATTATCATTATGATAAAAACAGTATTAACATTTTCAAAGTCCTTTGTGTTTAGCACTATCCCGAAGCTATCCAGTGATCCTCACAATGTAGGTAGTGATTCACTATCTTTATTTCTCAAAGAAACTGAGGCTCAGAACAGGTAAGTTACTTGCAGGAAGAACCACAACACTTAGGTATTAAAACCCAAAGCCCGATTTCCTAGTCCTCTGTGCTGGTAATTACCATAGTTCACCATGTCCTAGAAGTATAGGTCACTGACATTGAAGATTGTACAGACAAGCTCTCAATTTCATTAAAAGCAGAATCAAGGTTTAGAAATGTATAATGCAGTATCAGAATGTATGGCCAATGTGCTCATTTGAGTTGAAAACAGGCTGAACTGTGTGTGAGCTCCAGTGGCCAAGGAAGACATGGAAGGCAAACCTGTGGCCTGGATTCACATGATTTGGACAGGCAGGAGATGGATAAAGTAGTTCAGATCCAGGAAAGTCAGCGTCATTGCATACTTTGACTTCACAGTTAGACTCCTAAAATCATTTTCTGGTTGTTCCTAAGTATTCACACCAAGATGTGGTATTCATCTCCACTATGCAATCAGCCCATAGGCCAAGTTTTAGCTATAAAGTATGATACTTGGGTTAAACAGGAAAAGGTCCAGAGTTCAAGAACTTTTAGCAGGAATGTAAACCTAGCTGAAGAGCATCTATGAAAAATGAGGGTGTCTGAGATACTGGGTTCCTCTGAGACCTGTGACATTCTGCCAGTTCTCTAGTGAGCAAGCACATTGTTGTGCCTGTGAAGCTGCAGTGAACTTCCTTCCCCAGAAATAATGGTTTCAAATTAAGTGTGCGTCAGACTAACATCTCTACTGTTTAAATGCACATACACTGATATAGCTCAGCATCCATCTTTGTGTGTTAACAGTTCAATCACAAACAATATGACAGAAAGACAAAATGTAAAAAATAAAGCCACATGGTTTTTCAAGTATCCCTTAGCTAGAAGCCAGTGATTGCAGAAAAGTGGGTTCATTCTCTCTTCCTTTTCTGTAGATTTTACATACAAATACTTCCTAATTGTAGGGGGGGCCCAACCCACCTTTCTGCTTTCTGTAGCCTGGGGAATTTGTTTGGAGTAAGTGCTGTGAGGTTTTGCAGTCTTGTGTGAGATGTTTCATTTGTTTCCTCCCAAAACCAAGGGGTTGGAAAGTTACACACACAATCAGTCCATAAATTAAAAATACTCCATTGGAGGGCTCTTTGATAGTTCACTCATAGCTTCCACCAACATTTAGATCATCTTTTAGAATAGTCTGCTCTTCCTATTTCTGAAAGGAAATAGTGAAAAGACACCATGGAGTTTTGAGCTAAATCACCTTTCTATAGGAAGGCCAGCTTTGTAGAGTTTGTGAATAGAGAGGAATATGCTAATATTCATTCTCTTGTTTGTTTTCCTAAACCCTGGCTTAGAGTTCCTAGCCTATAGCATATTCCATTCCTAATTCCTTAATTACAATTTCACTTATTGGCTTATTATATTTTTATTTTCAATCTAGTACATAATACCCCTTAGGATAGTCACTCCTGTAGGAGAATCTAAGGGCACCTAGTCTGAAGCCACAGAGGACACTTTGGAGTAGGAATAATCCTGACAATCATTCTCTAAGTCTGATTGCTTTGAAAGTAGAGAGACAGATGTAGAGGAGGCGGTGCTGGGGAACAGTGAAGGAGAACACAGGATCGGCACCCAGTGTTCAGACAGATAACCTATCTGACTGGATGATGATGGCCTCATTGTGATCCATGCCAATTATCATAAACCTAGAGATGACCAGCTACATTTACTAGTTTATACCCTCATTCTTTAAAAATTAAAGTGAAAAATAAGTTTCTCAACATATAGAAGCAATTTATAGTTTAATTTTCCTTAGTGATATCTTAATTCTTCTGTGACGTTTATAATGGTAAATGAGACCTAAGAGCACTTTCAGCCCCTGGGCCACAAAAAGAAAGTTCATTTTGCTAAAGTGACCATCACATTTCAAAATAAAATAACAATGTGTAGAGCACTAATCTGTTGAAAATGAGAAGAGATCTTGAACAGCCTACAGAGAAAATAATTTCTTTTGTAACAGTTAAACTTAGTCACAAATAATTCAAAAAGTCATTGGAGGAAATGGCTTTCACAGGCTTTTAAAGTCTTAGAAAAGGCAAAGGGAGGATGTAAATATTGAGTTACCGTTCTACCTTGTAAAACTAGATATAGGCCTTGAGAAATACGCTTTAAAGTCTTATTCTAGCGAAAATACTCCAATTTCTTCTTTGGCAGGAATGCTTGTTTATATTCTTTGCATTTTTTGGAAGCACCGTTTAAAAGCTGAAATATATTTCCTAAGAATGTTTTATAATTTTATACTTATTTTTTCTATTGAAGTGTGTTTGAGTAACAAATAGGTACAAATAGGAGAAAGATTGAGAACCCTGAAAAAAGAAGAGTCTTGGCATCTGAATGAGGTGCTTGGGGTCTATTTGAAGAAGCTTCAACACCCCCCACTTACCACTGAGTACTTGAAAATAATTTTCTTGGAAACAAGTACTGTAGTTTTGTCCTAAAGTACTCATTAGAGGCAGCTTTTCAACTACCAAAGATTGGTGAAAATCTCACCAATACCTGTTTTACTCCAATATTCTGACCATGAGGACTTGGATAGTAAGGGACCCAGCAGTGAGGGCAATGCTTCTCCCATTAATACTGTCTGTCTTTAACTCCTGGATTTTGTACTTCTTAATTACATTGTATCCACAAAACACTCTGAAACACCTGCTTCCCTCCTGCGGAGGGGACATTGTTTAGCATGGCTTGCTGGTTAGGAAAGGAAACTAAGGAAGGGGAAAATGATTGTGTGCACGAATAAACTCCTTAGAACGCTTTATCTGAAGTGTGTTCTCAGACATATGTGCCTGCTGCAGGTTTTCTAATCAGTTGCTGCCGTGGAGACTGTGCCTGTGTGAGGTAATTTAAAATGCTGCCTCTAAGAACGGCTTGGAATGAGCCTGAGGAAAGATTCTTGAGAGGAAAAAAATTGAGTGAAATGCTAGAGGGGATTAAATCCCTACTGAAAATTTCATCAACCTAATTAGGTCAGCTCAGCCTTTAATTACACATAGAGATTTTCCTCGCTAGAAATCTGCAGGAAGCTCGAAGGTGGGTGAGGCTCAGGAAATACCCTGTCTTATAAAAATGAATTTTCACTCACTGTGAAAAAAGAAAATGGCCGATTCCTGGATTCCTGAGTGCTCAGGGTGGGGGAGGGTCCCTTCTGAGGAATGCAGAGACCACACCCTTATTCTCACACTGCACCACTCTGAGCAGCTGCTGAGAAGTGTTTCCTTTATGAAGAGGCCCCTTACTTCTGCCTTCTTTTGGACAACGAAGGATGCTCTAAAATTGTGAAGGCTTATTCCTGTCTGTGATCAACCCAGCTGACCTAAGTCCCTCCTTCTGGTAGATTTCCTGCACTGAGATGGATACCACTATATATATATAGGAACAAAAATCCACTACAGATTTTGCATTTTGAGTTAGTTTTCCTATTCTGAAAGAAGGTCCTTTTTATGACCTGTTGGAGAAATTGCAGTGGCAGGCACTTGGAGGATAAGGGGATGTTTATTGACGTCTGTCAGCCACAGGACATGAGTCTCGGAAGCTCCCACCTTTACAAGCACACTTTTCTGTTCCTGCACTTGTCCGAATGTGGGCTGGGAGTATTGTACATTCCATTTAGACCGGCCTTCACATGTTCTTCATTGACTCTGCAGGGAAGAGTTGCTTTGGACTTCTCTACTTTTTCCTAGAAGTTTCTTACACATATCAGAGATTTCTGTGTACTCTGTTATCATATGATTTATGTTAATATTCTTTTGATTTGGATAATATGTGTTAAATGAACTATTTTAAGATAAGTGTTGCTAATGCATGCAAGATTAATTGCTTAGAGGAAAAGAGAGAGGAAGCTTAACAGAGACTCATGCTTGGCCTGGCTTATATACTGATTGTCATCATAGCTACAGATTCTTTTCCATAGTAAGTGATTCCAGGCTAGATCAGATGCTCACAGGATGTGATTTTGGTGGTTCAGCTGGAAGGAGGGAGTTCATGGATCAGATGCCTTCTTACAATAACCGTCATATAATTCCCAGCTAAATTCCCCCATGCTCCAGTCTATCTGGAGATAATGACAATTCTCTAGTGACATTGGGCTGCTTTCCAAGAACCAAGTCTTGGTTTACTGACCCAGACAGTTTAGCTCACAGGGTAACTAAATTAGCCTGTCCCATTTTTACAGATCTAAAACTAAGTTTCCTCTACCTAATTTTAATCACTTTAATTTAATATTTTTTATTATAGAGTTTAAGCAAATGTTTGTAGAAATATAAAAGAATTTTACAAATTCTTTTGTACCATCTGATTTGCCACAGTTACAGATGAGGAGTAAGGGAGCCAGCAAAGACAGTCATGTAACAAGCGCGTAAATGTCTCTTTCATATACTACCTATAATATCTCGTGAAGGCACACGGGACACATAAAACTATAATTTACTTTCAAAATAATGAAATTGAGTACAATCGTCTGATTTATTATTCTTGACACATCAGCAATTTATAAGAGAAAAAATAAGTTTCTGATATTTTCCGTATGAAATCAAACAGAAAAATACATTTTTTTTTATTATTCTTGTATGCAATGGTACCACTCCGAACATGACAGTAGTTATATACTAATGCTGTCCCTATCAGACTGAGGAAGACATTGTGACAGAAATCAATCACTGAATAGCTGAATAACCCCAAACCCTAGGAATCCAACCACAGGCTCCTTGCCCTTAGCTGCAAGTCTGTGTTCTTTCCATAATACAGTGGGTCTCTTACTTCTTTTCTTTCAGTCCCAGAGTTTTTTATAAAGTTGACATTAGATGAAATAAGTGCCATATGAATCTTTATAGGGAAGAAAGCAAAGGGCTGCCTAGATTTGCAGGCGTTTGGAGAAGGGAGACCTAAGGGTGAGCAACAACAGTAGTACTCTTTCCTACTCTGGAAGCCACATGCCCTTCCTCATCTCAGGGTTTACATGAGCTAATAAAGTTGTATACTTCTCTGTACTGAGTAGCCAAGCATACTAAGGAATGTACAGAAACACATTGGGATGTGCTGTCTAGACTTCCATGAAGCTTAGTGCTACAATGTTGCTTAAGAGTGAGTTAACTTCTGTGCATTGTAGCTTTGGGGGACAGGGGGAAAAACAATTGGGGCAGAAACCAGGCATCCTGCCATAGACCCTCCTCTTTGAGATTGGACTCAGGGAGTCCCATCTGCTCAGGTCCCCAAGGAACTGGAACTCAATCCTTTAGTCCACAAAGCATCTGGTGAGTTCTCGCCTGGAATGCAGCTTTTTGAACACAGCAACTCCCTTCTAGGGAGCCACAGATTTTTATTTCCCATCATTTTCGGCAGATGCCCCATAGCCTGGAACTGTATCAGCAGTTGGCATAATGAATTGTAGTGCTTTCAAATACCAAGCTAGCATAACATGGTCTGGTAGGGGGCTCAGTGACATTTTAATTATAAGGACTTGATACATTTTATAGACTATGACATTTTTCAGCCCAGCAGAAAGCAGGAATGAATAGTAGCTAACACTGACTATTGACCGTTGACTTCCACTCCCACTGAGCAGTGTGTCCCATTTAAATTGGCCCTTTTTGCTAAAAGAGCGGTATTTACATGCGTAGATCCAATTACTTGTTTTTAAATTTGCATTCACACATTTAGTGTGTAGATGACCTGGAACATTTATGGTAGTCAGAGGACAACTTACAGGAGTCAGTTCTGTCCTTCCACTTTATGAGTCTGTTGGCTTGAACTCAAGTCTTAAGCAATAGCAGAAAACACCCTTTACCTGCTGAGCCATGCTGTAGAAACCAGTTCAGTTTCAGTCACTATCTACTATGTGCTGGGGATTTACAACACATTGACAAGGACAACTGTTCAGCCAGGAATCTGTATGCAGAGCCAGTGGAGCGAAGTTAGAAAACAAGCTCCATAACTGAGGCAAGACAAGTCATCCTTGAAATACAGCAGCAGCTGTCATTGAAAATGCCCAGGGAAACCAGCAAAGAGTTCAAAAGAAAGTGATAAAGTGACCTGACTTATTCTCTTTGCCCAACTACATAATCGGGGTGGTGCTGATGAAATATTAAGAAGAAAAATGATGGTGATGGTGGTGGAAGTGGTGGTATTCATGGTGTGGTGTTGTTGTTGGTGTTGTTGTTGGTGTTGTTGTTGTTGTTGTTGGTGGTGGTGGTGGTGGTGGTAGGGGTGGTAGGGGTGATACTGGTGGTGGTGGTGGTGGTGGTGGTTGGTTAGTTCCACCACTAGAATTGGAACCCAATCTTGCAATGAAGTGAGTGGCCATGCAGCATAATGCAAGCAAGAGGACGGCCAAGTTTGTGTGGCAATGAAAGTTTAGAACTTTACCAAGGGTGAGTCACCTTAAGGGAAAAACCTGAATTTCACCTAAAACAAAATGAGTAGTCTACATTGCTTCTTAATTTTTATTATGAGATGATATACCCCAGTCTTGTTTCTCTGGATCAAAGTGTTTATTATGTTTAGAAGAAAATTATTTTTGTGTACGGTAATTGGTGTTGTTTTTTTCCCCCAGGGAAATCATTATTATTGAAACACACTTAAAACAAATTAATTACTTTAAAAATGAAAATAATTCTGTTATTCAGAAGCATGTGATTTTGAATAATAGGAAAATGATATTCTCGTCTGTCTTTGTTTAGTAAATATTCTCTACACAGAGGAATTATAGCTCGGCTGCTCAGCTCAACAGATGCACGTGTTCTGTATTTCTACAGTAGGGTGGGTTTTTTGTGAAGATGTAGAGGTGTAGAGTTATTGGGGGTATGATTAGGGTTAGGGTAATTATGAGTTACAGGAAGGTATGGGGTTACTAGGGATTTATGGTGAGTAGGAGTACACTGTGTTTGGGGACATGGGGTGGCTAGAGGCTTTAAAGGCTTAGAACAATTAAGTTGACTCAATAGATCTGATCCAGGTCATAAAGCCTAAATTATCTTCTTAGTATATTTGTGTTTTCTGTGCCTTGTGTTCTAATTTTGAACTAAATGAGGACAAAAGTAGCCTGTTGTGAAAATGTATTGCATTTGATTAGTGAAGGAGGATATAGATGAAATTCTAAACAGTCTTAGTAAATAAGAAACACAGAGCCAAATACAGAGGTCAATAGCCACAGAGATCAGACTACCTTATCTTACCACCTCACCTCACCGCTGTCGCTTCCCCTGAGAAAGAGAGACCTTCTTCCTGTGTGACTTGTTTTATTGCCTTTCTATTCTGCCTTCTCATTGGCTCTAAACCCAACCACATGACTTCCTCATCTCACTTTGCTCTCTCACTACACTTGGCTGTGTCCTTGACCACACAGAGACTGCACGTGCCATGTGATCGGATTAAGGGCGTGTATTACCACCACCAGACTTCTGCTTAATGGTTTGCTTTTACCTCTGATCTCCAGACAACTTTATTTATTAACATACAAATAAGATCACATTTCAACACAAATAAAATACCACCACAGGAGGATAGCTTTAGAATGAGACAGAGCCGATTTCAAAACCAGTTCCCAAGATTCAATCACAAATCCTAGACAAGAAATTTAAAGCTCTGGACTCCCATCATCATGGATTAATATTCCATGATTATGGAATAATATTGGTGCCTAAAATACTGGATGGGATTATGTCTGAAGCTCCAAGAGTAGCCTCTGGTGGCCAGTAGCATTACAGTGGCATGTCAGCTGCAATGATATTTTAGTGATATGGTGAGCACTGGCTAGAGTTGTGCTGCAGACAGGGTCTGCTCATATGAGTGAAGACAGTCAGACAGGTCCCACACAATGAATGACCCATTCCTCATTTATTATCTTGTCGTTATCATCTTAAGATTCTTAGTAACTTATTTTTGGTGCAGGGAATGCACTTCCAAGCTGCATCGTAGTCCTTGATAGTGTTTTAACACCAGGATTCATGCTTTCATTTTTCTCTGACCCTGAAAAATATGAAGGTTATTTTTATCCCCACTACCAATCAGTTTCTGAGGTTTTGTTCCATCATCCAAGTTAAGGTTTTTCCCATTTAACTGCCCCAAACAGATGATAAGAGTTAGATTAAGTATGAAGTCACATCTTATTTTTAACATTATCGAGGCTACATACCTGGTATTCAAAAGTTAGAAGTATGTTTCTTAAGTCTTTGCACACTGTGGAATTAGGAAAGATAATTGAGAAACCTTAAAGGTTTTGGAGCATATGAATATTTGTTAAACTGAATTGGAAATAGAGAAATAGTCTTTTTTTTGTTTTCTAATTTTCAAGGATGTTGTTATCAGATTTCAATTAAAATTACTTCAGAAGCAATCGTTGTTTTCCTTTTCTATATTACCATCTAGAGCTGAGTCTTGTGAGCCTTAAATGTTTGTTTAGAGGTTAAACTGGTGTTATGTAGAGCATGCTCTTCTTCACAGTCCTCAGGCTAAACAACGTGGTTAAAGTATGAGATCAATCAAACCATCAAATTAATAATAATAACCTTAAGTTGTTGTTTTAAGGCTATTTGGTTTATCATTTCATTTCTCATATAATGTGTGTGTGTGTGTGTGTGTGTGTGTGTGTGTACAATTTCTGATCAAAGACACTCAACTAAGTGCTGTCATGTCCAGTTCAGTCACTCACTAGAAATGAAGCCCATGAACAGCTTGGTGCCCAGGTAGAATCTTGCTTCATACTGTGTAAACTATGGTGCATGATTGCCAGAGCAGCATCTTCTTGGCTTCTTGAAGATGGCAAACTCATACCCCTTTCCCAGGTCCAGAGAAGCAGTTTGCATGTTAGTAAGTCCAGGTGATTTCAAGTACACTAGATCATTTGAGGATCACAGAGCCATAGCACCTCGGCTGCTGGGTAGCATTGGCATCCTTGGTATACCACTATGCATGCTCAGTACTGCCCTTAACTTAGGTGTGGACAGACTTCAATTGCAATGCAGATCTGAATTTTGGAGAGATTCAAATGTACAACTTTGTCACTCAGGGGTGGTCCTGAGAATACAGGCAGAGTCTCAAAATCTCAGCGTTAGATGTCACACTCTCAGTTCCCTCGAAGCCTCTAAAGGCTTGATATGCCTTCAAAGATTGCATCCAGAGTGTTCTTACATGGTTGAACTGAAGGCAGATTAGCCATGAAAAAATACATTGGGAATGTTCCCCAATAATCCACTCTAAGCACAGCTGTGGTTTTAGGACAAATTGTATCTACTCTCCAGGTAATAAGCTTTTGAATTTTGAATCTTAAATACTTGGAATTAAGCTCCTGACAATTAAAATAGAATGCCCATGTGTTTTTAATAACAGTGTAAACCAGATTCTCTTCCTTCGATTCTCAGAGTAATGCTCTCAGAGCACAGTTCTTTTTCTAACCAAATCCTGGAACTTATCTTGTAGGTTTTCTTGGGTTAATCATCTCTTCTGCATGCTAATATTCTAATACTGAATCCCTTATACACTGTTTTTTTTTTTTTTTTTTTTTTTTTTTTTTTTTGTTGTTCTGTTTTTTGTTTCTAGGCCATTGCTTACATAGGATTATTTTACTTTACACAATTTGCTAACTTAAGCAGATTTATATGTAATTCTTTCCATTCTAATGATTTCTTAGTATAAGGCATTATGCCCTAAAGGAAGTAAACTCTTCATTGGCTATAAATTAGACAGTGGGAAATTTGAAGTATGAAGGAATCATTTAGGAAACCTCTGCCTTGAGATTTTATAAAGCGCCCCCTAGAGGCACCTATGAAGTATGGCACCACTTGAAACAACCCTGACCTGATGTCAAAATGCATAAAGGATATATTTGGCTAACACAAACATCTATACTGTTGTTTCTAGAGAAAGGGTAAATACAGTGTTAGTTTTCGTACAAGAACAACTATGTCAGTAGATAAGTGACAACCTACGTAGACAAAGAAAGTATCATAGATAATTCAAAAACAAAGTAAATGGTTTATTAACCCTGCAAGTACCATATAAACTGAAAAATCAAAATCAGCTTCCCTTAATCTAATCTAGTGGTTCTCAAACTTCCTAATGCTGTGACTCTTTAATATAGCTCCTCATGTTGTGGTGACCCCCAACCACAAAACTATTTCCTTGCTACTTCATAACTGTAATTTTGCTGCTATTATGAAGCATAATGTAAATATCTGATATGATACTCCTGTAAAAAGGGTTCTTTGACCTGCAAAGGGGTCAAGACCAACAGGTTGACAACTGCTGACCTGATAGACCCTGAGAGCATGAGGCTCCACGGAAGACTCAGGTTAGGAGTGCTGGCTGCTGATGCAGAGGACATAGCGGCTCCCAGTCAACTGTCACTCCATCTCCAGGGGACACACACCCTCTTCTGGACTTCTTGGGGTCCGAGCACATATGTACTATATATACATCCTTTCAGGTAAACATTCACACACATAAATACAAATAAATAAATCTAAAAATCCTAAGAAGCTCATTTTGGATGTTCTCAAGAACAAGTAAGTTCTAACTGCAAGGGCGGAGGAAGTGGAATCTAAGCAATGGGAAAGAATTTTACAGGCCAGTTTTCCTTTAAGCAATACTTGGGGTCTTTGAGTTGTAAAACCTTTCCCTCCCTCCCTCCCTCCCTCCCTCCCTCCCTTCTTTATTTATCTCTCTCTCTTTCTTTTTACTCTTAAATCTTCTTTCTCTATTTTTTTTTCAGTCTTACAGAAAAGGGAGAATTCAGAGGGAAACAGATAGTTTAGGAAAAGGTACAATGCCCCCCCCCCAGCTGCATAAATATTCTAATGCAGAAAAGGAGATATTCTTTTCCTTTTTGTCATTTTTTAAATTTTATTGTTCTGGGAGAATTAACAGGAGGCCTACTGCCTTAGCATACATGTCATGTCCAATACAGGAATATTTGTTATTGTGGTTGTGTAGAGTAGATCTCTAGGAGTTATTCATTCTTTATAATGAAGATTTACCACTGTTGCATAAGGTAATGTTTTCCCTGTCGCTACACTCCAGAATCCATTATTCTGTTTCTTTTTGTTTGTTTATTTAATGAGGCACAGTATTCTAGACACCTCATGTAAGTGAAATCACACACTGTCTGTCTTTCTTTGATGAGCCTACTTCATTGAGCATAATGAAATACTTGTAACATGATGCAAGATGTACCAACTAAGAGAGGAATTATATACTATTGCTTATATACCACATTCATGTGTGTATATATGTGTATGTTTACAAGTATGTGTGAGTGCATGTCATGTGGGTGCGTGCGTGCGTGCGTGCGTGTGTGTGTGTGTGTGTTGTGACAAAAACAGAGAAACAGAGAGACAGACACAGGGGTAGAGGATGAAAGGAAAGAGGGGGGAAAGACCTGGAAAAAGAAAGGGAGAAAAGAAGATTCTTCTTAAGAATTTACTTCCTTGGAAGAAATAATTATATGCCAGACAGATCTTCTGAGTAGTGGAGAATACTTTAAAGATAAACAAATTTAATTTAAACACTAGAAATTGCTAAGAAAGCTAATAACAGTAATAATCATTAATAACAAAAAGTGGACACAATTTAGCTTTCAGTGACATTTCAAGGATGTAGTAGGGGAAGCATGCCCACTCTGTTTTTTCCTATAACCTGGGGTGTCATTGATTTTGCCAGGTGCTGTGGTCCTCTCTGTGTATGCAGTCAAGAGAATCATGTTTGGTTAGTGCTCAGATCCCATAGCTGCATTTTCTGAGCCACAGTATTGATGGATTTTCCAAATGTGGTTGAAACCCAGTGGATTCCATAAAATACCAGCGTTTTAAAATAAGTCCATAAAAATTTAAAAAACTCTAAAAGAGGAGCATTTGGTCTTGCTCAGGAGAAAACTGAACTGAAAATCTGCTTGGTCTCACTGTTCTGTATTTGTAGATCTACATCTCTAGGGTTTCTAGTCCAGACTACATAACTCTGTCAGCATCCATATTGCTAATCGATTCAGTAGCTCCCTGAATCAGTAAACAGTACAGACCCCCAAGATGTGACAGTTCTACTTGGTAACACCAAGGTTTTTTAAGCCTACAACCCAATGGGGGAAATGACTTTGGAATAAGGAGGAGGCCTGTCTTCTGCAACCATGTACCTTCATGGCATTTATATACATTCCAATCTGTGATACACAAGGCAGTCCGAGTTTACACAGACTCAAGTCAAGTAGCTTTTAAGTCGTGTGTCAACCCTGTACAATCTCATGAAAGTCTACTTAATAGTGGTGTTAATTCATAGGGAAATGGTCTGAAATATGTAAAGTTGTAATGTTAAGCTTAAATTTTAGATTTTCCTCTGTACCCTTATCTCTTGGGCACTTGCCTCAAATGAACATTTTAAAAAAAATATCCAACTTTTTTTTTTCTGAGACAGGGTTTCTCTGTGTAGCTTTGCGCCTTTCCTGGATTTGGTTCTGTAGACAAGGCTGGCCTGGAACTCACAGAGATCCGAAGGCATGCACCACCACTGCCCGGCAAAAATATCCAACTTTTATATTTTCATCTCAGACCCGAGATTATGAATCTAGAGTTTACCTCATAGTCACCTCAGATCTAGTTTGCCTGGCACCACTAATCAGAATTTCTCCTGTAACATCCTGAAACATATGTGCCTATTATTCCCTGTTACTTTGTTTGAAGATAGATTTGCTATGGCTTGGAAATGAAGGGTTCCCCTACAAAAGCTCTTATATTGAAGGTTTGCTCTCTAGTTTCTGGTACTAGTGGGAGATAATGAAAACTTTAGTAAGTGAGATTCTTTGGAGAAAGTGGACCATTGAGGGTGTGCCTTTGGTTGGTATATTTTGTCCCTGGACCCTTCTCCTCCTCTCTGTTTCTGCGATGAAGTAAGCAGCTATTCTCCAACATGTTTCACCCTGTTTTCTAATTGACAAGGCCTTTAGAAACAGTGTGTCCAAATGGCCATGGACTGAATCCCTGAATCTCTTAGCCTATCTGATTACTCATGTATCTGTCACAGTGATGAAAGGTGGACACAAGTTCTGACAGGTAAGTCTCAAAGCCCTTGCTTGGGTGTTTCTGAGGCTATCTGTAGCCAGATAAACTTCTAAAACATAGAGAACCTTTGTACCACACTCACTTAATTTACCTATAACTTATTTGTTAGAGAGAAACTAGTAAAGAAATCTGCATTATTTCCCAAACCTAAAATGTGAATACTAAAAACAGCAATGTGTGTTATCAGCATTTTATAAAATGAACCTTCTGATTTTCCACACAAAGAAAGAAAGGTTCATTGTTAATTTTTAGTGATATCCCTGACAACTCAGAGTTCCTTGATACATTCAATAGGATCTTCAACAAAAAGATACACACCTTGATAGAAGAATCAAAAACATCTCCAAGATTTCTACTCCAAGATTTTTCGTACACAGGTAAACTCAGAATGTGAAATGACATTTCTTTTCTTGGCCAGGTATCTAAATGTCAGAATCCTTTGTGTCATTTTCTCTTCACTTATTCTTGTGAGAACACTAATGACCACCAGACTGAACAAGAATCTCTCATGTTAGCTGGACCTCCCTGTCTGTCATCATCTAAGTAACAAAGGTCATATGGTCTGGAGGAAAGGCTTGCATTACCTATTTGCTTAGAAGTGTTCCTTCAAGGTTGTGGTTTTTTTTTTTTTTTCAGGTGCACACCATTGTGTTTTCTCACATCATTACTGATCATTGGAACACACACACACACACCAAAGTAGATCATGGCCATTTAGAATATTTCTTTTCAGCATTTTATTTTCTAATTGTAATTAAATTATGTAGGATATATTATATCTATCACTGAAAGAATGTAAATATAATAAAGTAGAACTCCAAGCAGTCATATTCTGCATGAGCTAATCATTTTAGGAAAAAAAGCCTTCTCACTTACAGATGTTTTTATTTTCAATTATGTACTTAATTTGAATAGTTACTCTTGCTTTTAGAGGTAGGATGATTGCTTCTAAAATATACTTTGTTCCTGGTCCTCTCCTAAAGTTCTGCCTGGGTAATTAATGACATTAATTCCTCATGAAAGCTATCATTTGTTTTCCCCTATTTAGTTTTTCATCCATCATTTTCCAATATGCATTCAACTTCCTTCAATTAGGATTATAGTTATCGAGATGACTGAAATCCACCCCTCCAAATGACAAAACAATTATTCACCCTCTACACCCTGTTTAAAATGCATTAAATTTCTATCCACAACTGGAATTATAATGCATTTTCTAACTCTTATAGGAAACATCACAACATTTCTGATTATTTCCTTTTCATCGGTTGCAACTGCTTGAACCTCAATTAGCAGTACAAGCTTCTCAATCATGTATTTTCTATTCTAATAAAGAAATTATTACTTGGTTTTTGAGATGTTGACTCATGGTTTTCAGTGAAGCATGGTTCCTTTGAATTACTTTTAATTCTCATTTTTCCTTATCTGAAAATTCTCCTTTCATGCAATGCCCTCCATGTTTTTGAAAACATATTTCCAAGTAGGTTTTCTTTATTACAACCTAATCTTCAAGTCAACAAAAATTTATTAAGGGGCTGGTACTGTAGTTCAGTGGTAGAGAGCTTGCCTATCATGCAAGGGGGGCCTGCACCACAAATACTATTACTCCTACCTCTGAAAATAAATCAGTAAGAATATTTATTAAGTTAAGTGTACTTGCCATTACTGCAGATAGAAACATTCTTCTGAAATAATGTGGCAAGGAGACGGGAGGTCAGATTTGGACAGGTAAACACATCTGTCTGTATTTCAGCACATGATGACTTCTAAAGATTCTCTGTACCCAGAGCCCTGTGGCTTATCAAATTTTATAATATGTGAACTTTTATATGATCTTATTAGTAAGATCCATGTGTAGGAGTGTGAATGATTTCTTATATGGGCTCTAGCCCAATATTGTGTAGAGTTTATTTGTGGAGACAAAGGTTCCATTCTCTGTTTCTCCACTTCTCTATCTGTAAAGCAGAGGTGTGGGGTGCCTGCCTTCTGGCATTTCTGCAAGGGTTCTATGAGGTTGTCAATATGCCTCTAGAGGAAATAGAAGAGTTACAAATTAAAGGCAATAAGTATATAGATGATTGGAGTTGGAGCATTTTATGCTACTTAGAATCTTCACAATTAATATTCAGGAAATAATTTCTTAGTGTTACTTCTTTGAATTTATTATTTAAAAAATATTATTAAAAATGCTCAAAGAAACTAAGGAATTTACTTAAAAGCTATATTCACTTTAAAGTATACTCACTCAAATAAAGATTCAAATGTATCCAGTGTGATTTTCACATCTACTTCCCTTCTGTATGGCATGGTCACAGTGCAGTGACAGCATTGCTTGTGGATGGTTACAAATGAGAATGAGTTTTGTTTCAGATTCATGTACTTATTCCAAAATGTCCCAGAGAGAAGGTATCGATGTTTATAGCAGACGTGTTCCTGGGAAGGCAATGGGAAGCCGGTGGAGACTCATTCACTTCATTTGACGCATTCTTATGTTGTTCAGCATTGAACAGCATTGCTGGTGTACTCTCACTGCTGAGGCTGCACAAAAGCTGCCGGATTTGGCAGTTCTCAAAGTAAGATGGGCTTCAGGGCTGCTAGGTAATAGAGAACAAGGTCTCAAGGGGGGAATGTGGAGCCACTCGTTATGGGACGTTTAATATGGAACTGGACTGGAGAGAAGTGGAAGGAGAATAGAATGAGTGAATATTGTGCCGTCAGAACCAAGAGCAGGTAAAGAAGACATGAAAGAAGTGGGCGGAGGGAAGGCATTTAGTTCAGTGCAGGCCAGTGGCAAACACTTATGAGATTTGATATCCCCAGCTATCCATCACTCAAAGGCTTGAAGTTTCTGCTACAACAAGAGGGTCTGTCTCCTTTAGACAGTCAGAACAGCACCCCATATCAAGCTCAGGGCAAATAAAGATCCTTCCTCACTGACCATCTCCATGTCACACTGCTCATCAAAAAACAAAGTCCTAGAAACTCCACATCCACCCCCATAACAACTAGAAGAACAGCCCAACAAGATTAATCTCCCAGGCAGTCTAGGGAAATCCCTACTGCAATGTTCTGCCAGGTGGGACCCTGAAAGCTGCCAAGGCAAATGGGCAGATGGGGCTCTTTTCCTGGGGAAATTGGCAAAGTTCACCATCTGCTCTGCTAGATAACAAAACTTTATATTTGGAGTTCTGACATGGCTGAACCCTTCCTTCTTGTGATTGTCAGGAAATCATTGTGATCTATGCAGCACCACACTCCAGGCACAATGGAGTCATGGCATGCTAGAGTTCTGCAATTACATAAACGCCCATTCCAATCCTAAATACAGCACTCTAGTAAATCTCATACCTTCTCTGAGTGTGCACTTTCTGTGTGATACGGTTAGCGAAACAAAAGGGGAATTTTGACACTTGGGAATGGCCCAGATCAACAAGGAAGTATAGGTGATGCTTCCAAACAAGTAATCATGTTAATAACACGACATGCATCATAAATAGCACAGAGTGCCGCTAGGAAAGATGAGAACTGTGTGAGAAAAGGCAGGGGACTGAGGAAGTGGGTAGGAGTATTTCTGAAAGAGGTGCTTCTGAGAGCTCAGACCATAAGAGACTAAAGAAAGTCTGGATGGCAGCAAGAAAGACGAGATGAACTTCATTTGTTAAAGAAATGGGTACTGAGAAAGGGAAAGATACAGATTATTGTTGGAAGAACCTGATCATAGTTGTTAAGTTAAAAAAAAAAAAAGAAACAAACAAAGTAAAGACAAAAATCAACCTAATTTAGCTGAAAAGAAAGATACTTTGAAAAGTTAATTTTCACACAGGGAATTGCTAGAAAAGATTTTCAGAGTCATTAGGAAAAAGAAGTTTGAAGAATGCCTATAGTGCTAATGTTGTAGGACTTACTCCTCTGTTACTTGTCTTTGTTTTAGCATTTTGATTCTCACTTCTTGCCACAGCAGGTGGGTGGAGACTACAGGTAACCATCCCGGGAGAAATTAACAAAGTGTTTGACACTACACCTCACTCCCAAATCATCCAGAATGGTTAACTTCTCATGCCTCCCTCTCGGGCAGAATTTTAGATGACAGGCATTCCGAGGCTACCACTCCAGTCTTCCTGGGAGTTGTTATATGACTCTTTTCCATTCTTTTTAGCTCTGTGTGCTAGTGAGCACTAGTTACTCATGGCTCCAACTATGTTATACCTCCAATAATATGGCTGCTCTACCATAGAAAGATTGGGCTGGGCATAGGAACGACTATCATGGGACTGGAGAGATGTCTTATCTCTTAAAAAGACTCACTGCTCTTATAAGGGCCTGGACTCAGTTCCTGGCTCCAGCATGATGGCTCAAAATCATGTGTAATCCCAGTTCTGGGATTCTAATCCCTTCTTCTGGATTCCATGGTCACCAGGCAAGGATGAGGTTCATGAGCATAAATGCAGACAAAATGCCAATGTGCATAATATAAAAACGAAATAAAAGCAATACTTATCATGTGCCATTTATAATACTTCTTTATCTCTTAATCATGATCAAAATATATTGATGTGACTAAACAAATTGAGAAAATGTTTTTACTTTTTTCTTTGAAATAAACAAATAAGTATCATTGCACAGGCAATATGCACAATCTGTGACTCTAGAACCATTAGCCACACGGGTTCAATATTTGGTCAGAATACCATTGCATTTGGATAGCTTATCAAACCTCCTTTGAAGTCTGGTAAACTTAATAGTATCTAGGTGAAAGTTTAACGACACTACAGTTTGATACTGCATATATATATCTGAAAGCTCATGGGCTTTAAGTATATTGTAGTAATCATCCAAAGCAACCAGGTTCACAGATTCATTTCTTGCTCACTTGTCCATATGAAAATCCTCAGGAAAAGATGAATTGACTCCCAACATTGTTTTTTTCTTTCTGTATTCTCGCATAGGGCCTCATTCCAGTCATCCCACTATAACCATCATTTACCTATTACCCCGGGGTTCATACATTCCCCAACAAACAACTCAAAATTAAAAAAAAAAATCAATGACGTTATTCAGACAAAGTGCACAGACAATCTGATGTGGAGAATCTCATTTTGGAATGATTGAGTGGGAGGCATGACAGGGAAGGGGAAGAGGAGGAGAGTACTTATTTGGTCCCTGCCAGGGGCTGTTCAGGACTAGTCATTATCGATCCCTACATTGATTTTGGTCCATTTGGCTAGGATGCCTTCCTAAGTAAACTGCCCCAGGAAACTCTTCTGCTTCCTCTGTTCATGACAGACTTCCCGCTGCCAGTGTTGTGAGGCAAGTTTGTTCTCTGAGCTTGGGGGAAATATATGGCTCAGTGCTTTCTCTAAACTCCTTTCTCACCACGCATGGAGCCGTGTGCGGAGTGCTCACGCCAAGCACCCCTTCCTTTCAACTAGGTTTCCATCTAATTTTTTTCTTTTAATTGAGATCTCTATAAAGATTGTAGTTTTCATAAGTGGATAGATTCTGTTCTGAAGCCTACAGATATATCTCTTCTCCCTGCATCGGTTGGAAAGCATGAAGAGTGCTGGATTTTTCTTTGGTCTTTGCTCCTTAAGTTGAGATGAGAGCATTCTCCGCTCTGAAATGCATCTCTCCTGATTCCATGGCCCAGCACAAGCCAGCAAAGCCTTCTTCCCCTGTTGTTTCACAATTACAATTTCTCCTTGCAAATCAACGTGTGTGCTTGCCTGTTCATGTGTAGGAAAATGGCTTTGACTTCTCACTCTTCCTTCTAGCGTGAGAACAGGTGTGTGTTCGTGGGCCTGTTTGTCTCTCCCTTTGCCCTTTATCGTTTGCTCTTGTCCTTGCCAGAGGAAGAGTTTGCAGCTCTGCTTTTAAACATGGCTTTGATACGGTTGTAGAATTTGAACACATTTCTTACTTGTTTAAGCTATTGTGTCTTTGTCTGTTAATTAAGATCAATATGGTTGACCCTAGTATCTAACCCAGAGAGTTAATGAAGAGGAAGAAATGAGCTGCTGCATGGGGAGTTTGCCCTGTGAGTGGCCTGTACCCAGTGATCAGCAAGCCAGCGAGGATATTCTTATCTCCGGCTTTCATTGTGTGTCCTTGGAGCTTCATTGCCAGGTGCAGGGTTGGAAGGATTTGAAGCTTGCTTAACCAAGGTCAGAATTTGGATCCTGCACAATAACTGTTTGAGATCCACACAAAAGGTTTTAGAAACCTCAGACATGTAGTAATTCTGCAGGAATGGAACTTAATAGCTGAGGGAAGGAAGCCAAGCCTAAATCTCTACGGAAGAGCATCCGACGTGTGTTCAGCATACAGACTGGGGTGTGTTTGCCTGCCGGGTCCTGGCAGCATTTACTGAAGGGTGAGAAAGATGTGTTTTCCCAGAGGACACCTTCCTCCAATAAGCACCCAGGTTCCTTCTGTTCCTTAGACACCTTAAGAAGAGCCAATGAATAAAGCAGTGAGTCACAGTAACAGGAGAAAAATGGACAAAGATCTGACAAAACCTCCAGAAGGGAGTGATGATGTGCATGATAGAAATTAAAAGTAAATAACCTGGATAGGGCTGGGAGATGGCTCAGCTGAGAAAGTGTTTGCCACACACAAGGTCCTGAGTCTCCTTGGCACTCACATGAAAACTAGGCATGGTGGCACACACCAGTGATTGCCCTGTGGGGAAGTGGGGGGAGTGAGCAGAGAAATGCATGTTCCTGGAGTCCCTGGATTGCCAATCTAACAGAATCATGGAACTCCAGGTCTCAGGGAGAGACTCTGCCATGCCCAAGCAATGACACCTGAGGTTGACTTTTGGCCTCTATGTGCATGTATATGCATGTGTGTGTACTTCTAAACACCCGTGTGTACCACCCATATGTATAAATCTACACATAAAAATATCAAAATAAAGAAATGACCCAAGACTTCCTTGAACTGACATTTCTTACATAACTGTTTTTTTTCTCCTTTATCTGTTCTACAAAACTGTTTTACCTTAAAGAGATGCTTTTGGGTGCATATTTGCACACACATGCCCATGTATCACACATATGTATGGCATTTGATAGAGAATATAATTCTTTAACTGTCTGATGTATGAAAAAGATTCTACTTTGGACTTCTATTGGAATAGCCCTTTCTATTGTATGTAAAATACCTACTTCCCCTAACTCATTCATCAAATATTTATTATGTGTTTAGGAGAAATGAAGCACCATGACACAGATCAAATAGTGAACAAGCTTCAGACTTTGACATCAGAGGACCGACTCAATTCTGTTTCTTCTTCCCAGTAGGTTCCTACATGATCTGCTGGGGCCCAATAGGTACTCTGGAGTCCAGTGACACATTGGTCACATTACTATTTTAGTTACTTTTATGTCAGTGTATGTAATCACATGTGTGTGAGGGTGCCTATGAAGGTCAGAACTGAGTATAAGATTCCTTGGAGCTGCAGTTATGGACTTTTGGGAGACACCTGATGTGTGTGCTGGGCACTGTATGCTGGGGTCTGAACTCTGGTCTGAACTCTGGTCCTCCTGGTGGAGTTTCTAAAACAGTGAGCCATCTCTCCAATCTCTGATCATATATTGTGTCAGCAATTGTAACAAAACTGTTCATAAAACAGTGGGGCCTTCAATGAAGGGAATCATCGTTCTGAAATATTTTCTCAATTAAGAAGACAGAGCTAGAAAACTTATTATACTAACAACCTTAGTTCTTTTAGGATGCCCTACAAGAACACCGTAGACTAGTGGTTTAAATAAACAACATAGTCTATAGGCTGAGAAGTCCCAGGTAAAGACCAGGACAGACTTGGTGTCAGAGCAGGGCCCACTTCCTAGTAAATGGTGACATTTCACAGTGGTTCATATGATGTGACGCGTGACAGTGTCTTCTGCTAGCTTGCTTGTTTTTTATAAGGGTATTAGTTCCATTAATGGGGACTCTACTAGACCTAACCATTTCTGGAAGACTCCAGAACATTAGAGATTAGAATATATGCAAATCAGGTTGAGGTAAGCCATGATGCATGTAAGCATTTAGCTCAAGAAGAATGAATTAATTCTAGTTTTCTAGGGTAATAACTTATAACCTTTCATGTCTTCATTGGTTAGGAATAGAAGTGTTTAACTTGTGAGAAATCTCTGTATAATAATAAAATTATCTGGACCATTTCCTAGGTAAAATATCACTGAAGAATGATTCATAAGAAATACTATAAACAGACAGACTGTAAGTGAAGTATCCACATAACTAGTTTCACATGCGTAACAGCATTAACCTTGAAGGAAGGAAGGATTCTTCTTGTCTTACTCTTCAAGGCTATAGTCTTTCATGGCAGAGACGATATGGTGTCAGGAGCTTGAGGCAGCTGCTCACATTGCATCCATAGTCAGGCAGCAGGAATCAGAAAGCTGTGGACAGTGGTACTCAGGTCATATTCTCATTTCTATTTAGTCCAAGCTCATGGAATAGTGCCACCACCTTGATATATAGCCCATACCAACTTCCACCTGCTGTAACTCCATTTAGGTAATCCCTCACAGTCTTGCTCAGAGGTTCTGTTACCATGGTGATTCTAAATCCTATCAAATTGGCAATCAAGCTTAACCACAAAAGATCCTTTTACTACTCTTGGGAAAGGTGTGCTTAATTTCTAGCTAATCTGAAAAGATTCAGAGACTCTAGGAAACAAAACCAACCTAGGAAATCAGCACAGACTACAAAGGAGACATTGTACTTCAAGATTTTCACACCTTTGTAACTGTACAGTTTTGAGCCAAATAGTGAGCATTTAAGGTTGCTATAAATTTTCTGCAATATTGTCCTATTCTATGTCTGCTGTGTGTGCTGCAAACCTTCCATTAAAACATGCAAATTCGGTATGGTACAGATTCTTTGAGTTCTGCCCAAATCCCAAGATCACAGTTATTATTTGAGGTTCATCATTCTGTTTTTACTATTTGAGTTTGATCAATAAGAAGCTAATTCGAACTTTTATATTTTTGGTTGTGAGCCTAGCCCTTAATGGCTGAGCCATCTCTCCAGCTCCCCTACCCCAAATTGTCCGCTTGCAGGGTTTGTGTTCTACTTAAAAAAAAATTGTGAACTACATTCTGAACACTGTTTCTGATTTCAACCTGTCCCAGAGGGTTTTCTAGGGTCAGCAGGACTTATGCATGGTCTAGGTGTCTGATGTGGAGAAAGATCCTCTATTAACCTTAGCTTCCAGTCAGGTTGATGTAGACATTATGGACAGAACTACTGGCCTCAGCGGGTGTGGTGGCTGAGCGCACAGCACATAAGAGGCTGAGACAGAAAGATGAATAGCTAGAGACCAGTGTGTATAACACAGTTGTAAGCTGACAGAGAGAGGTGGGAGATGGAGAGAGAGAGAGAGAGAGAGAGAGAGAGAGAGAGAGAGAGAGAGAGAGAGAGAGAGAGAGAGAGAGAGAACATATGTGCACATGGTAATTGTAATGTAATGCAAACCTACAATCTCAGCACTCTGGAGGCTGAGACAGGAGGATCATCAAGAGTTCAGGCCAGTCTCAACTGCCTTGTGAGTTCTAGGCCAGTGAAGGCTATAGCTATACTATTATAGTCTGTCTCAAAAAAGAAAATCAACCAACAAAGACTCCTCAAATCCACGGATCTCTCTGCACTTCTAAGTTCTGACTTGTTTTCAAGGAGGACTGGACATTAGCTTATATTTTTTGAACAGTTTTTAATTAAGTAAATGAAAGAGAGATAAATGATAAAATTTCTACCTCCCCTCAAGCCAAAAAGCACTGGAGTTGAATGTGGAGCAATTCTATAAATGTGTATTTGTGGGACAGCTAACAAGATTTCTTTGGTATTTCCTTTGTATGAAGAACACTTTTAGTTAGATCCTCTTGATATTTTTACATTTAATAAAGATTAAAACCATATATTTTTCATTATAAAAGGAATTAACATGTATATTCAGTAATGAACACTGCATAGAATGAAGTGATTTGTGAAAATGGGAAGGAATACTTTACCTTTACTAAGCAACTTATACTGTAGGGGATGAAATCAGACACTGGGCAATTAAAAATATTTAGTTTATCTGTGTTCATAATATATCATGAACACATATTTGATAGAACGTTGCCACAGAAGATGATAGAGTGTGCTGTGAGAGGGTACTAGCTATGACTGTTCTTAGGGAGAGCATCCCGTGTAGAAGGAACAGCAGATGCAAATACCTCGAGATCTAACAGATCTGGCCATTCACTCAAAGCAGAGAAGTCTGCTCTACCTAGAGAATGAGGAATGTATCAAATAGACAAGGATGGCAGGCAATCTGAAAGGGACTTTGGCTCTTCTTACCAGCCCATTATTCTTAGCAGTGTCTGATCCTCCAGTCAGTACGTATTCAGAACTTATCACCTCTAAGGGTGCCTAAGTAGATGCTACCAAGTGTAACTCAGTGTCCCCTCCATGACACTTCCCCAGCTTATCATCTGCTGCTTCACTACAAAACCTGGTCATTTCCTTATCCTCTTAATAATGAGCCACCTGAATGAAAGCAATGATTCTCTTCACTCAGCAATTCTGACAACCCACTAGGACCATAGCAGAAAAGAACATCATTCACAGAATAGGTCCAAGGTTTTGGGAGCTTGCTCATTTGGTGGCTTTGATCAATTCATTTTCAGTAGTCCAAATCTGAGAAAAGTGCTGTGCCAGTTACAACTTAATATACTGTCTCTTCATTTTCCCGATTAGAGCTGGGAGATGTTGCACAGTGGAAAGAGTGCTTGCTTAGAACCCTCCACCCCACAAAGCTCACAATTGTATTGGTAGGTTGTTAGTTTTAATTGCATAACAATTCCAAGGCACATCTTCTACCACTTTAACTATCTTGACTGTGAAGGTCAGGAGTGTAGAGTTCTGCGACTTTATCTTATGAGCCTAAAGCATAGAGTCATTAACAAAATTGCCACTCCACCTCCTTCCAGACACATAGGGCAGCCACCGTTCTCTTTTCTTACTCTTTCCTTGATGATTTTGTATCTTATATAATTGGAATTGTGTGATTCTGTCATTTATATCTGGCTTATTTCACTCAGGGACAGATGCTTATTATCTTTACTTTCACACTTAACCAAAGCGAGGGGGCGTCAATTAACTTGCCTAAAGCTACTCAGCGTTAGATTACTTGCATTCACATCTAATGCTGAAATTCATGACTTGATCCCCACACTGTTTTTCAAATCAGAGTGTTTGGAATCTCTTGGAACAGGTTAGGCAATGTAGATTTATGTGGAAGATCTCTGCCTTTCATTTTAGTTTCAGAAAGAACATACCAAACTACAGGGACGGAACTGTTATTGTCAGACACATGAACACCCAGGCTTACTCAATTTCCCCCTGATATATATCAATCTGTTAATTTTCACATGGGGCTAAAATTTGAATCTCTTCTATTTACATAGCACCGTGGTTGCAGTATATAAACCAGTGCTCTGACCTGTAGCAACATAATCCACACCACCTACATATAGTACCTACTATACCCAGATGGCCACTCATTCTCATTTGCCATTGTTAGATTACAGAGAGTCTTTGTTTGCTAAACTTTCTAACACTCATGCTGTTACCTGCACACATCTAATATCAAATCATATTGTATCAGAATGGAAATAGCTCATATTGATCTTCTCTGCTACTAGTTGTCAGTTTATTCATTTGTGCATGTGTGTGTGTGCATGTGTGTGTTTTAACAGAAATGGAGCTAAATTAGTTTAAAATGTCTCAAACCCAAAGTTAAATCTTATATGATCAGTAGAAATCAAATGGAAGAGTGACCACATTTCTAAACAAGTAAAACCAGGTCAGACAGGCTGAGCCCAAGTGTATTTGTGGGATGCAGAAAAGTGCTGGCTCATCAAGACTGACCTAGACATTTAGTAGTATCTGATCAGCCAGACAAGGTGGCCTTTTTCTCTCTTAGTGTATTGAGTTCAAAGGATATCGTTGGCTTGCCTTGAAAATCTAAAAGAGCTTTTAGAGCAATATAGTTTTGAAGTCATCGACTCTGTGGCATATGAGAAATTTATATCCATGCTAACTCATATTTATACCTTCTTATTGTCCTTCACAAACACACTATGGGTAACTTTTGAAGTAAGAATTTTTCAGGACATGTTAGTACAATAATACAGAGAGTAGAATGTTGTTTTCACTGTCTTACTGCAGGAAAAAGTACATTAAAGTCTTGTCAATTCTATGGATTTGATTTGACAGTTCCTGGACTCTTACATATCATTAATTGCTGGGGGTTCTGGTGAGGAAGGCTTCAAAACACAGAACATACCAAGATAAATACAAATGGTTTGTTATAATATTCAGAGTATCACTATCTCAGTTTTTCCAGGTACCGGATGTTCAATCCAGTGAGCCCTGATTGTTTGAGAATGGTGCAGAATTGGGTGTATTTCTGGAGCTTTACAGAACACTCACATCACTAACTTTGGAGAGGAGCACCTGCTAGTTTCCATGAAACTTGGTTGTGTTATCCTAGGTACAGTCCTGGGATAGAAAATGCTCAATAAATCTTGGCTCATTTATTTGGTCTTCCTTCACACATTTGGTGTCATCCAATGCCAAGTGTTTGCCACTAGACACCTCAATAAAGAGTTAGTGTGCCCTACTTCATAATCTTAGCAAGCACATGCTCATTGTGGAAATTCTCATAGAAGAGGCATTGCCGTTCTCCACAAACAGGAAAAACCTTTGGGTTTTGGGCCTCCAAAAGTGTAGTGTTGGAGAATTATCAGTCTTAATGTAAATTCTGGGAAATAAATAGGTCAATCAGGTCAAAAGTGTGTGGAGGAAGCAGCAGTGCCAAATGGACGAATGAATACTTGGGTCAAAGAGGAGTGAGAGGAGAACGAGGAGAAAGAGGATATAATGCAAAGAGATAGATCCTTTAGAGAAAGAACCAAAATATATGGCGGTCAGATTGGATGGTAGTGTTTTGAAAGTGAGTACAGATGATATAGTTGGTAAGGTAAATGGACTCAAGATAATGGCCTTTTTGAGGGTTAATGGAATTTAAACTCATAGAGTTCAAGTTGGAAAACCAGAGTAGTTGGAGATGTTTATCAGGATGTACTGACACAGTATTTTAGAAATAAACACATCCTTAGGCCTCTGAGACATTTCGATTCCTTGTTTTCTTCAGGAAGATGTTAAAGTATGGTTGACGAGGAATAGATTAAGTGCTTGCTCTCAATGCTTTCCTGTCTCTCTGTATTTTCTCCCTTTTCATTACTTTTTTAATTGTATTTTATTCTTTTCCTCTACTATTTCCTTTGTTTTGTCATAGTTTATAATTTTCTTGTAGTAGAAAAACTACTTTTAGGGTCATAATTTTGTCAGCCATGTATAAAAGCAATATTTAAAACCAAGAATTTAGCCTGAGCTAAACTGAAAATGGGTAATAATAATAGTAGTAGTAATAGTAAATGGAAGTGTGCAATCTTTTAAAGTCAAAATAGTGAAAGAAAAGAAAGAGGCAGAATAGAGTAGGGAGAGAACCCCTGCATTTGTGAAACAATTTCCTCGTTAGTCGTTAGTCCATCACATGGTGACAGACACTCACAAAACAGATCAAACTTCGCACCTGTAGAGATCCCACGTAGTCATAACTCTGCATATTTCTCCTTCATAGGTTTCAAATATACCCAAGAAGGCTAAAACCTAATATGTAAAATCCATAGTTTCATTCATTTGATATAGCATAGATTTTTCTCCCCCTGAACTATTTTTAAATAAAGGAACTGGTCTATTTTCAGGTTATGAAACCCTCAATTAGTGCAATTTAGTCAGTTATGTGGCTGTATTCTAAAACTTCTCTTGGAATTCTATCAAGTTGAAGCTTGGTCCTTTTCATTTTTTTCATGAATACAAACTTAGACATGTGTTCTAGATGGTGTTGGAGTATGAATTCAGTCTTAACACAGCCTCTGCAACCATCAGCAGTCCAGAGAGGAATCAAGCAGTGGAAAATGAAACAGTCCCCATTGACCCTGATTGCACCTCATGGAAAGGAAGCTCATCTCTGGGGTGTGCCTGCTGCTGCTCTTCTGTGCCGTGCATGGGCCCAGGTTCCTTTAGTCTTCCTTCATTTGTCATATTTATTCTTGGTGTTTAGCCCTTTGCTTCTGGAGAAATTAGTAAATCAACAGCTCCTGTCATTGTTATTTCTAGAGAAAATAATAGTTGCATAGTTTCTTATACCAGTCAAATAACAACTACAACTAAATATGCATATTTCCAAATTGCACTTAATTAGTTGACACCAAGAGCATTGAATTAATCTAAGTTTTCTTTAAAAAAAAAAAAACCTCACTTATTCATTTATTTATTTGGGTGGACTTTTTTTTGTCTCACTGTGTAACCCTGGCTGGCTTGGATTTCACTATGTGAAGCGGACTGGCTTTGAGTTGCCTATAATGCTGCTGCCTCTGCCTCCTAACTGCTGTGATTGAAGGGATGTGTGGCGCTCCTGCTTATGGCCATTATTAAATGTTCATTTTTCTAAACACTAAAATCAAAATTTCTATGAAGAAACTATAAATATTTGTTGAAATGAAGAGATTTTATAGAAAGAATGAACAATGCACATATAGAGGAAATAAATAATACTAAATAAAAAGTGAATCTAGTGGTCTTCAAATAATTTTATGTCTAGATTTATAATTTTCAGGTCTGTTTTGCTTTCAAAATCTAAACACCTTTTTTCTTTTTTGTAACTATGATGATTGGACAGGATATAATGCTTTGAAATATTTTGAGGGTAATTACACATAACTAGGTTTTCTAAAATCTGAAGAGACATAAAGGAATAAGACCTATTTCAAACTTTACAGGGACAGAAATATAGGAAAAGAAATGTAATAAATATCTTGTAGCAGGAGACAGTGCTGAGACATTTGTCTTAAATGCCCACTGTCATAAAATCTTTTCATGGTGGCTGTAGCCACGCTGCCCTCTGCCCTGTGGAACTCTCAGGCTGCGGTAAACCTTGCCTTTGCATTGTTTTCATGGTTATGAGGTGATCAGGGTTTTTGGTTGTTTTACTAACTAGTGATGTCTTGCTAGTTTCCCATTTGTACTACACTCACACTTCTGGAAAAGCTGACTGAGAATAGTGGCATTGGGCGCTGTGAATGCTGCTCACTGGATTCATTGCATATTGCTCCCTGCTCATACTCCCACACTCCATATTAGATCATGGCCTTTGGTGACTTTCATCTCTTTGAGGGTTTAATACATGGTCACCTATGAAGTGATTACATTCTGAGCATCAGAAAGAAAAAAAAAATTCCAATCCATGTGAACTGCAATAGTGACCATAAGCCAAAGTATTATTAGTAAATGTCCTTGATATTAAAGATTCCATATTATCTTAATATAGCAAATATTCAGTATAGTCTGCTATGTTTCATTTACTATAATATGTAATAAAAGTATGTGAAATTGCATACAGATATAAACAACTATAACCATGCAAATAGATTCAGAAGAAGGAAAATCTAAGAGAAGTAGATTACACTATTGCCAACATCCTGGTTGTAATGTTGTATTGTAATTTTGGAAGATGTTTTTATGTAGAGTATCACTCCAAAGTATTTCATACAGATGCATGGGAATCTATCAAATACTCAAAACAAAATTGAAGAGACTAGGCTTGCTGTGCAAATACCACTTCAAAACCAGCTTCTGAGCACACTCTAATACAACATGTTGTATACCTACACCTTCTGTATGTAGACATCCTGGTGCTGCTCTGCCCTACATTCTGATATTTTCTTGCTACTAAACAGATTATAAAAGGATGGCTTCAGATAGATAGAAAATCTGAACCCTTTTGCTCAATAATTCTAAGACTCAAAAGCATAAGAATGGCCAGAGTATTTGGTTCAATATTGGAATTGGAGATATGTTGGGCAGTGTTTCTCACTCAGTAGTCTCAGTCCACTTGTTCAAGGGTAGGCTGCACTGAACTTTAGAATTAATGGTTGTATAAAATTGGGAAGACAATTCCATTTTTTCACTTCATTTCGTTGTCAATATTCCTGGATTCTAACATACATTTAAATATTCTTTAAGGAATGCTGGTCATATTTCAGATTTCTGTGAATGAATGTGTGTGTGTGTGTGTGTGTGTGTGTGTGTGTGTGTACAGTAAGATGATCAATCACAATGTTATGTTCTATAGATAAGTTTATTAAAACAAATTTTGAAAATTTCTTCCTTCTTCCCAAAATGTGAGCTTCCCAGTCTTCAGTTTAGTTTTTTTGTTGATATTGTACTGTACACACACACACACACACACACACACACACACACACACACACACACATACAATCGAGAGAGACAGACAGACAGAGACAGATAAACAAATAGACATGTATAAACTCTATAAGCATGACCATCCACCCTTCTCAATATATATAAATCAAATACTCTTTCTATGGGTGTACATGTCATGCTTGTAAGAGCAACCTATATATTCTTTATTGGTTTTTTTACACAATTAACCTTGATCATATGCTGAAAAGTACTGAACAATAATATTCTTAAAACATTTAGTTAAAAAACAAACAAACAAACCTGGAATTACCTGTACTGTCTGGCCTTAGAAACTGAAATATGGATGGTGGTGCCACTGGTACCGAAGTCAATCTCAAAGATTTCTTTAGAAGCATACACATTTAGTAATTATCTCTTTAGAACCAATCTTTAGCTAGTATACTTGTAGTTCACAATTGTCTGTTAGAGTAGACAGGAATACTTCTGACTTTACAGGGTTTTTTTTTTTTTTTCCTCTACATGTAGATCTTTTACCCATGCTAGCAAGCAGAGGTGAGGAATTGTATCCCTTATTACACACACTCTTTTCAGAGTTGTCTGTCATCTGCTGTTGGAAATATAGACACTAACCCTACCTATGATTATTTACTGTTTTTCCAACTATGGATATCAGAATATATACTGTTGTAAAATAGCTAACAAAGTCTATGATTGAAACTGAAGTCGACCATATTTTGCTTTCTGTGGTTTTAGCTACCTGTGGTCAACTATAGCCTAAAGTTTTTAGATAGAAAACATTTGGAAGTTCAAAATTACACACAGCTCCAAAAGGCATGATGATGCCATGTTCCCTCCCAGGTAGCTCAGCTGTAGATGATTCCTGGTCTGGTAGTCATGCTCTATGCACTAAGCACACCCTAGCAGGCTTGATGTTTGTCAGGTCAGGTGTCTCTGTGGTGCAGTGATTGGCTTCAGGAAATCTTTATGATATTTGATGATTGCCCTGAAGATCTCACGACATCATTGGACCATGATGGATTAATATAGCATGTTTAAGATAGGATAGACTATATTCACATAACTTTTATTATGGTAAGTAGATATGCTAACTTTATTACAAAATCAGTTATTGTTAATCTTTTATAGTATAGTTCATGATTTAAGCATATATATGTATATACATTTTTAAGCATATATATTTTTCATATATATATATATATGAAAAATAGAGTATACATAAGAGTTGGTACTTTTAAGGCATCTTTGTGAGTCTGGAATCTTCCAAGGACAAGAAAATAATAGTGAATTTATGAACACATACACAGTATAGGCTCTATATTGGAGTATATTTCTTTAGGAAATAAAAGAAATCTGAAAAATCGTATGTGGAAAAAATAATACTTTTCAATCAATATAATCATTTTTAACACCACCATTACTCCTGTGACCAGTAACAATCAAATAATTTTCTGTGTCTTCAGACTGTCATTACTTACCACTACTTGGTGAAATTATTTTTTATGAGCATGCACAGTCACATTTAAAGAAATTTTTGCTATGCTTCTTAAAAAATATTTGCTGATGAAATGAATCTACTCTAAATGGACAGCATGTTGGTATACTGAACAAGTGTTTGCTAAACACACTTCATGCATCAAGAAAGGTGAAGCAGGGACAGAAAGATTACTCAGAGATTAAGAGTATTGGCTGCTTTTCCAGAGGTCCAGAGTTCAATTCCCAGCAACCACGTCCTGGCCCACAACCAACTGTAATGATATCTGGTGCCCTCTCCTGGCTTGCTGGTGTACATGCAGGCAGAATACTGTATACATAATAAATAAATCTTTTTTAAAAAGGTGAAATAGAGAAAGATGGTAGGCAAATTAAATGTGGGCTATGCTCTCATGGGATGCCCATCTGTCAACATAATTTGGGTAATTCAGACATAACATGTATGACAATACAAAAGTTGAACATATCTACAATTTGTGTATTGCTATTTTTCCAGAAGTTACTCCATACTTTGATCTATAACTAGAACAAAGAGAGAGAGAATTCTGGGGTATACATATTACAGCCATGCAATCCCATCGTAAAGAATGTACATTATCAGAACATCGAGCCAAGTACACACACAGTACTTTTGTCTCTGGGAAGCTTCTCCACCTGACTCCCATGTTCTTGTCCAGGGCTCACTGCTAGCCCATAGGCCTACCCCCTCAAAAAGATCCAAGCAACCAGGGCTCTTGCTGAGGGCTTGATTTCAGCACTGATTGCTAGCTAGAAACACATAGACTTCTTTGTTCATGCCACATCATACATAGGTACAACTCAATTTCTGAACATTCATTCCTTTTAAGAAGTGCTCTGCTATTGGACTGCCTTCAAGATGGGAAAAATCATTGAATTTCAAAAATAACATAATGCAATACCAAAATATGTCTCCCAAACCACCAAAAAGGTGATATAGACATCATTTAATGCAAAACATTAAGAATTAAGTATTTAAAACGAGCCTCAGGCAACCATTTCTATCTCACACAGCAGTGTATCATACAAGCTTAAACATTTCAGTGATGTATTGCTCTAATACATTCAAGCAAGTGCACACTGAGAGCATATTAGTGCAATGCATCATTGTGGAGGGCAGCTGTGTGGTATGCACAGCAGCCCATGGCTCAAAAGGCTTATCACTTCAGCTCTCTCGTCAAAGTGTATGGATCCCCTGATTCAAATGGTTGCCTAGCTGTGAAGACAATGGTCTCACAACTTACAGGGTGAGCATGAAGATTGAAATTCTATTGCCTGTCATCAAGTGTTAAGTGAAAGTCTAGAGAACTGTAGTATTATCTATGGATATCCTGGCAGCATGGTGGGATAATTCAATCTGTAGTATTCCTCTTTTGTAATCCATACTTCTCTTCAGATTTGTCAGAGTGATCTTGGGTGAAGCTAATATTTGTATTCCTCTCTTGGGCAGAAATTAGGGGACCTTAGAGAGCCAGAGTGAGGAGATGTTACAGTTTGATACTCCCATTATGCATGTATCTAACCTCTTCAGCTCACAGTTAATTTGATTTTGCCTGCATAGAAAAGGAACCCTGGGAGATGAGTTTTATTAGAGATATGCTGAACCGTTCAGTTTCCAAACTTGCAAACTGGAGGAAATTGAAAACCCTTGAAGACTGAAGCTTCTGGTGCATATCCAAATTTTGCTTCACATCATTTTTCTTGACAAAAGCCAATATCTCAAGCAGTTTGAGGGACATCCTGTGACAATAATTTGCACATCTAAATGAATATGAGATTCCTACAAGTTTATTCTGTTTCTCTTGGTCAGATAACACATAGACGGCTTCTCTTTACTGCCATTTTTATGTACACAGGATTTTTAATTTCATATTTAATTTTTATTTATTGTTAAGTAAGAAAGAACACGAAGATGAGTTATTGTTTCAGGTTAGCAGAAATCTCCTCTCTGTAGATTAAGGCCTTAGACTCAGTATCGTCTTGTGCTAGAAAAATTGTGGGGGTTCTCATGCATGGAGAAACACAAATGAGAAAAGACTCCAACAAGGCTGTGTGTGTGTGTGTGTGTGTGTGTGTGTGTGTGTGTGTGTGTGTGTGTGTGTGTGTCTCACTCTGTATAAGAGTGTGTGTGTACATGTGTGTGTCTTTCTCGATTTCTGAGTCTTACTGGATCTTAGAGTATGTTGTGTGGGTGTGGGTGTGTATGCATAAGAAATCTGAAGAGCTGAAAACTTGCTCCTCCAGTGCTATTCAACTTGTTTTTAAGACAGACTCTCTCCTTAGCCTGCAGCTCACCAGGTAGACTGAGCTGGCTGGCTAGCAAGCCCAGAAACCTGCCTGTGTCACTCTCCAGCACTGAGGTTACAAGCATTTATTATGTTTAGTTGTTTGCTTGTTTGTTTTCATGGGTTCCTGGGATCAAAATCACTTCTCATGCTTTCATGGCTGTCTCTTTAATAACTGAGTTATTTCCATGGCCCTCAGACATGTGTTCTTTATATGGACTATAACACAATTCTTCAAGTTGTATTACAGCAAAAGCCATCAGATTCACAGTGGCATCCCCTGTCATACAATTCCTAATGTCAGTGACCCCTTCATTGAGGATACAGTGCCCTGAACATGTTCTTTCTTACTTGTCCTTTCGTAGTACATCCTGGCTATGTCAGTGAAATTCATCGTGGAAGTCTTATAATGGTGTGTGCCATCTTCCTTTCTGAAGAAATGTTGGAAGAGCCTTTTAGGGAGGCTAATGTTTCTGGTTCATCTTGGCCTCATGAAAAGCTGTCTTTGATGTGTGTAGTTAAGTTGTAGTGCAATTGAGAAATGTACTCATAATTTCAAAAGTATGGAAATGGGACTGCCTTTTTTTTCTTCCTAGTTCATAAAGTATTAGTTGCCCACATGATGAAATATTGATCGGCAATATCTAGTGCAGATCTTGTGCATGAAGTCATGACTGCTGTGAGTTCAAGTGTGCAGCAGGCATGTCATGTTCACAAGACAGCATTCCACAGCACTCATCCCTCCTCTGGTCCTTGCATGCTTTCCACCTCTCCTCCACTGCCCCCCCCCCCAGCCTTGGAGGGAACTCTAGCACACTTTTAACCTATGCACATTTTCCCCCATTTGGGGCATCTACTCAGTGAGAAGCTGCTTCATTCTTGATTGCTTGCTAATAATATGAAGTAAAAATAAAATCGTCTTTAATTCTGAGCCTCTACAATAGCCAAACCATCCCCATGCTAACCAATAATATTGCATGTTATATATATTTAGTTTCTCAGAAACTAATTTAAAGTTTACAACCATTGCACAGACCCGTGGAAGATACATTTTTCTGGCTGAGTTTTTCTTCTGAAACTCAGGTGCACACACATGTGCTGGACATTAGAGTCTGCTCATCATCCTGCATCAATCATGTATCTGTCATTCTAACCAAATATGTATGTTGCCCACTGCCTGCTTAGGGTTGGGTCTCTTCAAATGCCAAAGACTGCATCTGTTTAGTCATTCCATTGGGCTTACTTTGTCCAGCCTCTGACACATTGCAGGGATTGGCTTTGTCTCCTCACCATCTTCAGACAATTTTCCATGTGGTATACTACTGTATTTTAAATTTGCTCCTAAATATATTTTATATTACCCAATTCTATATTATCAAGACAAAGATAGAAATACTTACAATACTCAGGTGGACATAAGTCCGTTGCTATCTTGAATAGATAGGGTACAGGAAAGCTGTTTGGGATAAAACTGCACATTAATTGCAGAGGTATTTATAAGAACATAAAATCTCACTATGTTAAGCCTTCTTCTAGTGTCCCATGAGTTCTGTCTACTGAGACTATGCATAATCCTCAGGATAAAAAAGTCAGCTTTCCCCACACAGACCTGTCAATGTGTCAGTTTGTCAGGACTATTCATTTGTTAGGAATCATTTGCTGTGATTTAATGCAATATAATGGAATGTTTTATTTTTATTAGCTGTGTGACACTGAGGAAATTAGCTAAACTTCCTTAGCTTTATAACTATGTCTGAAAATGGAGATACAGAACTTTCATTGGAGAACAGTTACACTAATTAGTGATGATGGCTAAAATGTTTACTGTTAGTGGAATAACCAGTGGTGGATGTTATTGTTGTCGTTAATGTGGAGACTGATGAGATTATTTACAAAAGACATGGCCTAAACAAGTCTATATTAATAAAAGAACACACTAAGAAGAATATTCTTTAAGTCAGAAAGAAACAGAAAGACATGAAAGGTTCTTGTTTTCAAAAATAAAAGTCTCCCAGCCAGCACGCACTGAGAATGGTTATGTTAGCATAGATTTCACATTATAAATGTACCTCTTTCTTATACTGGCACATATTTCAAGCATCAGGAGGTTGTCTTTCTTGTTGTTGTGGGCATCCACGCGTTAGTGCAGTGGTTCTTAACTGTCCTAATGTTGTGACCCGTTAATACAGTTCCTCATGTTGTGGTGACCCCCAATAATAAAATAATTTTATTATTACCTCATAACTACAATTTTGCTACTGTTATGAATCTTAATGTAAATATCTGATATGAAGTGTGGTAGCATGAATGTAATTGGCCCCCATAAGCTCATAGCAGTGGCATTATTAGGACGTGTGGCTTTGTTGGGGTAGGTGTGGCCTTGTTTGAGGAAGTGTGTCACTGTGGGGGTGAGCTTTGAGGTCTCCCTTGCTCAAGCTTCGCTCAGTGTGACACAATCCATTTCCTATTGCCCTCTGATCAAGATGTAGCCAGCACCATGTCTGCCTGCATGCCACCATGCTCCCCGCCATGATGATAATGATCCGAACCTCTGAAGCATAAGCTGCCACCTCAATTAAAAATTTCCTTTATAAGAGTTGCCGTTGTCATGGTGTCTCTTCACAGCAATAGAAATCCTAAGACATGCAGACTATTTGATATGCGACCCCCAAAGGAGTTGTAACCCACAGGCTGAGGACCACTGCTTTAGGACCCGAGACTCTGAGATTGTGTTAAGGTTCAAACTTCTATACAATTTGTCCAGATCCTTGTCCTCAGGTCTCTGTTTCCCCGTGGATCCACCTAGAAACCCCATGATGTCTATACAGCTGGCTGAAATCTGAGAGTCCCTTAGGATAACCATTCTGCTAGAATCCCTAGGTTCTTATTCTCCAGCCACTTCGGGTTTGGCTCTTATCCAGGCTGGGTGCCAATGGGAGTTGGGGGTCTCCAGTTTTCTCCCTTTATTCCCCCCATCTTCCTTTTAAGGTCTTCTCCCACGTATCTGAATATTTTTCCATGTCACAGGGGCCTTCTGGAGTTACTTGACTGCTTTGCTCTTCTATAATACGCTGTGTGATTTATGGGCTCCCACACTTACACTGAAATTTTAACAGACATTGCTCCTTCTAAATGTTTATATCTCTTCAAAGATTGTGATTTTATAAACAACAGCAAAAAAGTGAATAATTATTGCTTGATCTCATTGTGAACTTTGGAAATATTTATCAAAACTGAGCACAGTTATTTGTTTCTCAAGTGTGTTCACCCAAGAAGGAGGAAAGAAATACACTAGACAAAAGTCCACTGAAAAAATTATCAATTAAGACTATGAAGGGTATGAGCTGTGTTCACTGTCTCTCATGCTGGAGAAGCCACTTCTTTTTAGTGTGCACAGATCTGTAAGACTCAATTCCATTCTTCACATTTCTCCAGTGCTGACCATTTACCTTCTCTGTGCTAGCTGCCTTCTGATGGCATCATCAGCATCAGCACTTCATTTTGTGACAACCCAGTATCTCCTTTAGGGACTTCTTACTGTCCTCTTGATTCTTCAAGACATAGATAGATTCTGAAATCTATTAGCAAAATTCTACTGAAAACTTATTCACACCCCGTCCCCAATGTGGACATTCTGGTTTGAGCTTTAAAACCAGGCCCAATTATCAAAGAGTCCTTGCCAAGTGATTTCCTATAGTTTAATTAAAAAAAGTTACAACCCATTCTTTCCAAAAAAAGATAGGTATTGATGAAGTGTGATTCTAATTAGTTTTAACAATAAAAACCCAGAGACAGATATTGAGGGTGAAAGCTGAAAGATCAGAGAAGCAGAGCAGCAGCCACTACAAACATCTTACCTCTACAAATCCTCAGACTGAATGGGAGTTGGGGGTGGGCGAAATTCTGTCTCCACCTCCCGAGTGCTGGGATTAAGGGATTGCACCACCACTTCCCAGCTCTGTTTCACTTTTAGACTGGTTCAATCTCCTATAGCCCAGGGTGGCCTTTAACTCCTGATCGTCCAGCTTCTTCCTCCCAAGTTCTGGGATTAAAGGTGTGTGCCACCACTGCCTGGCCTCTATGGTTAACTAGTGGCTAGCTCTGCCCTCTAATCTCCAAGCAAGCTTTATTTGTCAGAACACAAACAAAATGTCACACAACGTAGCATAGTTTAGATCTTGAGGCACATGGCTCTCCTGGATCCAAGGTGATCAGACTACAGAAAATATAAAAATAAATCTATAAAAATAATTCTGTCTATGGTCCCTAGAAGCACGCTTGAGTATTTAATGTGATTCAGGGTACTCTGAACATTGTGTACAGTTTTAGCTTTCAAGTTTGTTTTAAAATAGATATGCAATAATAGTGCTACGTAAGGAGAATTGTGCTACATATTACAACAGCTCCTTAGGTTGTCTTGGCACGGTTTGGAGGACTCAAGACTACAGTCAAGTAGCTTTATATGTTTGGTGGGACACATGTCAATTCAACTGCGAATCTCAGAGCTGCTTTCTACAGCTCAGCCATGTAGCGAAGCAAAGACTGACGTGGTGAGCTAAGTGTTAGGACACTTACAGAAGTCATCCAGCTTCTGAAACTCATCTAACATGTTTTGAAAACACCTTCAACACATAAAACACAATAATATGTTCAAATGAGGACAGAAGAGTGTTTTGGTGAATGATTCATATTTATAAGATGTTTTCCTAAATAACATGACCACTCTCAGTTAACTGAGTGTCCTTAACAACATCAACTTAGATATAGTTTACTATGGAAACACCCTCCATTGTATAGAGACTCAAAGCCTTGTATATTTTATTTTACCTCTATATCTTGGCCTTGTATTTTTCTCCTCAATATTCTGCTTTCAGCCCACATTCCAACCCTTCATCCTCTCTACAAAAAGTTTCCCCAAGAGGCAAAGTTGCTTTCACCTTTGAAAAGATGTATTTTTTTTTATGTGTGTTGGTGTGTACATGAGTGTATGTGTGTAGGTGTGTGCCTGTTACTGTAGATGACTGCAGAGGCCAGAGGTATCGCATGTCCCTGGAACTGTAGTTACAGGTGTGTGCCAGCCACCCAGCATGGATGCTGGGAACTGAATTAAAGCCCTCTCTAGAGAGGAGTCTTAATAATTGAACCACCTATTTAGACCCACTTTCTCTTTCATAATACTAGCTAATTACAGGTACCCCTCCAAAAATGGTAGATATTCTACAGTAGAGGCATTGGAAGCTTTTTGTTTAGTATTCTGGTTTTTCTCCTTAATTTAAGTAAACCAAATAATCAAAATGTGAATAAGCTGTGTGACTTGGGAGCATCAGGTCTTGAAAGGACTTATTTACTAGACAATATCTCAAGGGTTTGCTTTGAGTCCTCTGTTCTTTTGTTTACAATCTATCATGATGCTCCAGTTTAAAAACATGATTATAGTGCTATTTAGCATGAAGAGCTAAAGGTTATATTTTGCATCATATTTCACACTGGCTGATAGTGGCAAAAAATTCTACCTATATGCTTACAAAAAGTAATCCACCAGCCATGGACTAGAGGTGATTTTACCAGCCTGGCCCAAACTGAAAGCTGTTAACTTAATTGATTTCTTAGGATCTTGAAGGACAAGTAGACTCTAAATGTTTAGGTCTGGTTTTCATATGGCCTGAACACTGATCAGAGGTTTACTACAGTTCACCTGTGGGTGTGACTGTTGTTCAGAGTCAGGAGGAAAGTGAAGAACAAGTCACTGGGCACAACCTCTCTCACCCTCCCCCCTGGAGTTTTGACGAGTTCCTATAGTTAGTGTCACTCTCTATTCTTGGAGTCATTACTATGGAAAGTTAAGTATTGTAGGGTTGGGAGACTGAGGCACTGAATTCAAGAATAAGGATATCTTACTTAATTTTTGAGAGGCTTTGTTTGCTTCTATGATATGGTTAAGTAAAAGGCCCATATATCTGTATTTCTTGAATTTATAATTGGATTCTACTATTTTTATTTTGTTAGTTTCATTTCCTTACGTATATAAGGAGGAACCCAATTTTATCACAGTGTCTGTGACCACACACAGGCACTATAGACTTAGCATTTGACTCTCAGGAGTCTGAATCAGGGCTCAGTTGCTCATGTGCTTGCATGATAAGCACAAAGATCTGAGTTCGATTTAAAGAAAAAAATTCTGACATGGAGACTCATACTTGTAACCCCAGAGCCAGGGAAACAGACCCTTGAGGTTCAGAGAACCACCCAGAACAGCCTATTTGATGAGCCCCAGGCCAGTGAGACACACTGTCTCAACAAAATAAGTAAATAAAACATAGACAGCACCTGTGGAATGATATCCAAGGTTGACATGAATGTACGTGCAGGTACACAAATGTGCATGTGTACCCAAACCACAACACCACCCCCACATGCAAATACACACAAATATGTGTACTGACAAACAATGTGCTTCTCAGAAAGAGAATTATGTGACAGAGTCTGTTGTATCTCAGCAGGTTGGCATGAGGAACCAATGAAGCAAAATGCATGGGACCATGTCTGACTGAACAGGGTTTGCCATCATTGTCCTTCAGATAAAAGTGGTTTTCTTAATGACTATTAGACCTTAAACAATTAATAGTGCATTGTGGTTCTGAATTTAATGGCACCATGAAACTTCAGTTACTGGCACTTGTTTCAACAAATATATCAGACTGGAATCTTGAATCCTACTAAAATGGTATATTGTAGTTCTGTGCCATGACATGGCAAGCCTACAAAAACAAGAAGAATCTAAAACTAAAGCAGTTTTTTATGTAGCACCAGTATTTTGATAATTGTAGACTTTCTTATTCAGTTTTCAAAATATTGCATTGAAATTGTATCTGTTTTGATTTCTGAATTTTCAATATGCATGGTATTTTTTTTTCATGTAAGTACCTCACTCAGCCTTGACCAATCTCAAGCCTGTCCTGAATCTGTTTGGCCATCACCTATATGTGTAACTTGAATAGGATAATTAATCTTACCAAACAAGACGTTTGAGAAATCATTTATACGATAACTCAAGAAGCCTGGAACACTTGGGGAGGTTCTTGGTGGTTGGGTGTTTTTGCCTTTCTTGACTCACACTAACACTATGCCAGGCACCACACCAGCTAAAGTTTACATTTCATATTCCATTTGCACGCTGTCTGTTTGATGTGAGATTGATGCAGTGAGGGCAAAGCAAACCTGGGTGGCCAACTCCAACAGACTGTCTGCTGACAGTTTGTTCAGTACACAGCCAGCACAGAAGACTGCCAAATGGAGGCAAAGCTAGCCGCTCAGCCACCTGAGCAGTGGCCAGGCTACCCCTCAGTCAGGATTTCTGTGCTGGTAATCCCAGCCCTGTGACGTGAATAAATAAAGAAATTAAATGGCACCAAACAGACAGTACTGATGTGGGCAGAGGGCCACTGACTAGCCAAGAAAGCAGGAGCTGGTCGTAAGCCAAGCTGCATTTGGAGCTGGGGAAATGGACAACAGTCCTGATGAGGAAACTGCCCTTGCAGAGAGAAAGGAGAGAGGAGGGAGAGAGAGGAAAGGAGGGAGGGAGCTGGAAAAACAGCTGGCTGGAGGCAACATATTGAAGAAAGAGGTATGATAGTTACTCTGAGACAGGAGGACCCCAAGGCCATCCCCACATTGGAATGAACACGATGTGCCTAGGAAAGAGGAGTAGGAGGCTGCTATCTTTTAAAAGTCAATAATATGTTCTCATGGTTATTTTCTCAAATTAATATTTGATTTAAAATATACTTTAATCCCTCCTAATTCTAGAATATCACTGAATGAAACAATTATCTTCTAATGGACTTAGATCTTTTTAGAACCAGATGACATGTAGCAGAATATCCCTTTCTAGACCTAGGTAAATGGACCTATTGTAACTTTAGTTAATGGGAAACTACATATATGTATCTGGCCAAAGCATTGGAAACAATGTACCCATCTGTATACTGGGTCTAAGTTGCTCCGTCACTTATATGGCCATTTCCCAATATCTGGTGACTGTTTATTTCATATTACAAATTTAAAAATTATATCTTTTAGTGACTTATATCTCCAAAATAAAAAGACATGGGGAGTTACATGAGAGTCTCTCTCTCTCTCTCTCTCTCTCTCTCTCTCTCTCTCTCTCTCTCTCTCCCCCCCCTCCCCCCCTCCCCCCCTCCCCCCTCCCTCCCTCCCCCTCCCTCCCTCCCTCCCTCTCCCTCCCTCCCTCCCTCTCCCTCCCTCCTTCCCTCCCTCCCTCCCTCCCTCCTTGGCAGCCAGCACTTGCATTCTGCAGGCAACCAGAAAACATACACATCTTTCTCCCATACCTACTTCTCTCCCAAGCTTAAAAAGCCTTTCCTCTATTATCATTTGTGGTCTATTTTAGATAACTGAAGTATCCATTAATTTTTCCTGATGCCAAACTCAGTTTTCTCTGGGTTGTGCACACATTTGATGTTGGTATTTTTTATTTTGGTGAATTTTCCTTGGCAAAGGCTCTGCTCCTGCCTGGGAACTGATTGAGCTTCCGCAGAGCCAATATGTTTCTCGGTTCTCCAGTTTAAATGCTGCCAAGGATTTTCTAACATGTGCCATGAGAAATTCAGCTGTGTATAAAACCCCATTCATTACATAAACAGTGAACTAAGCAACCTCTGGCAAAAGATGCACCCCATCTGACATGGGATGCACTGGAGACCTTCCAAAGGAAGTAATTAAAGATTGCATTAAAACAAAATGCCCTAGTACTTAACAGTCGTAATTGAAAAATAAAAGTTCCCAACCTGCGGTCTTCATACTTTTTAGAGATTTTGGAATGAAAAATGAACAATTTATATATATATATATATTTTCAAGTTTTCAACAGGCCGAGGAGAGCCGGGCCCTTCACTGTAGCCCAAGTTCAACGCAGCATGTATCTCCATTGGGCTGTAGGTCTATCAACTAACTGGTTGAGATTTTAGAGGCTACCTCATTTTGGCCTTAAAATGCTTTAATAAGTTTTAAATGATCAAAGTATTTCTTAAATGTTCTTTGCTTAACTGATGGAATATTACAAAATGCATCCTTCATAAAAAGGAAGGTAAAGAAATAAAGGTAAACAGAATGATGAGATTTGGGGAGTATTCATGTAGACAGTCACATCTGAGGGTAATTAATTACTTACTGGAGACATGCTTGTTTTTTATGAAAGTGGTCACTTATTTATGTAAATAAAGAGAATACTTCTCTTAGACACTTAATATTTTAACAGTTAGGATCCTGAAGATTAATTATTTTTATTTTAAAATTTATTTATGTATATGGGTGTTTTGCCTACATGTGTATATGTCTATTCGCTATGTACATGCCTGATGAGGTCAGAAAAGGGAGTCAGTTCCCCTGGGACTAGAATTACAGATGTTTGTGAGACACCATGTGGGTGTTAGGAATAGAAACTGAGTTCTTCAAAAGAGGAGCCAATGCTCCCAACCATTCAGCTATTTCTTCAGTTCCGGAGTCTTTCTCCTTTAAGAGTAGAATGATGGAAATACTTTACTCTATGTCCAAAGTCAAGCACATAGTACTGCATATCTCAATATGCTTTATTAACATTGCCAAAGAAGGTTTAAAACTCATTCTTGAGAAGGAGGAAAGCTACTTCAGAAGGAATCTGGAAATTGCCCAAAGCAGTGTCACTGGTTAAGTAAACATATGACTTCAGACACATATACACAGAGATCACACACCACACATATACACACAGATAAAGTTAAAAACATACACCTTATATTTCATCATCAGATAATATTAAATCGTAGATTTACACAATCCCCCAGGAGCAAGTCTACTTTGCAAAGTCTTTTTATTGCAGGTGCTACAAACAGCAGTGTTGGCTGTCTTAAATGTCAGCTTCTCCTGTTTGCTTCGTGGTGCCCCAGTGGAGGCTTGGGTGAGCAGTACAGGCAGAATGTTGGGGAATGAAGAGGTAGTCCCACAGTTTTGAAAATCTAGCAACTAGCTGACCAGATCCCATGTGTCCCAGTTGAGGAAGTTTAATAGAGGTTTTCAGATTTTAGTGCTGATAATCATCATGATAGGAAAAGCCAGACGGAACAGTCCCATGGCATGAACTCTCATAAATAAGAGACTATACCAGGTCCTCTGTGGCAATACTTAGATCACACTTTGTTCACTACTTGCTGACTCTCAAATGAACTAGCTTTGTGACCTGGGCAAGTGACCTTGCCTCATGATGAGATGCCAATCAAAGAAAATAAGTACTTCGCCCCGTCTGCAAGCATCTCCAGTGCACTGTCACATACTTCTGGTATTTTCCTGCAGGAAGCTCCCAGGCGGGGCCATGTGATTGCTAGAGTGGAGAGAACATGTTTACAACTGCATTGGCTGTTTTTCTATTTTCCTTGCTCGTCTCCTTTTAGTTGTATGTCCAGCCTCCAACTAGTAAAATGTTTTCTAGCACGAGGCTAGATGCCCCAGTACTTTAAAACACAAAACATACTCTTATAGATTATAACTTCACTAACAGCTGCCACAATAGGGATGTAATTCCAAGCAAGATATGATTCCTTGTGTTGTTCAGAATTCCCTTTCAAGCCTGATGTAGTGTTGCAAGACTGTAATTGCAGTACCCAGGATACAGATGGGGGAGATCTTGAGTTCAAGACCAACTGAAGATATACAATGACACTGTGTCAAATAAACAAAAATTAAAGTAAAAATAAAAAAATTCCTTTAAGGGAAGGGAGAAATGTTGTAATTATATTATATAATATCAAAAATAAAAAAGTCCCTTTAAGTGAATTTTAAATTATAATGAGTATATTTGGGTTGTAAAGATCAAAGACACTTGAATAGTTACAAATGTTTATTAGTTGCAAATACCATTACAAACATTTATCTTGTCCACAGAGAAAGCATGCGCCTCCATGTGCTGTCATGTATGCACATTATAGAATAACATAAATAGCTTAGTAGAAATAGTAAAATATATTGTGAATCTATAATAATTAAGTGATGTGGACCTGTACCAAGAAGAAATAGCTCAGTGAGACAAAAGAGAATGCTCAGTTCTAGAACATTGTGTGTGTATGTATCCTATGTGGTGATTCTTAAAAATCAATGGCAAAAAGAGATATTAAAAAGTCATGTAGGTTCCAATATGTAGCTGTGAATGGGAGAAATCAATTTGTATTTTTCACCTTAAACAGAAGTCATTTAACAGGAATGTTGAGGACAAATGTCTGGAATCTGGCAGCTCTGACAGGCTAGGTTTGGCTGCCCTCTCTGATACGATATTGAAAGAGACTGATGATGGTCAAATAGTTAAAAGAACGAAACTGATTCATCAAGGGTTCTAGAGAGCCCCAAGCTCATCTTCTGGAATTCTGACAGGAGCTTTAAGCTCAAATAGAGGAAGAATTGGGGTAAGGGGCAAGGGCCTTAATTAAAGCAGTTCTTGCTTCGATGTGTGTTGAGTAATCATTTTCTTAGCTCTGTGAGTGGTGGGAAGTCTGCATCACTGTCATGCTTGAAGTATCAGTCTAGTTGTCAGGAGACAATTACTTCTGCTCCAGGGTACAGCTTTACCATCGTGGAGAACTGCCCTCATCTGGAAGGGCCAGGAGGGCTCCTTCCAGGAACCATCTTTGGAGATTCTGCTGCTCCTAGAAACGAATGACTACTATTTGATACAGTGAGTTCTCTGTGCCTTTCAGCCCTGAAGGGAGGTGAGACCGATTAGACCAACACTCTTAGTGATAATTGTGCACATGGACAGAGGTGAGCCGGTGACCCAGCAAGGAGAGAGGTGCCAAGTGAAGGCACAGATACAAGGCTTTTATCCTGTCTGTAGTTACCTTGCGGTCTAAATCGGGAATCAATGCTTTTCAGCAAGGACAACTTCTAAATGCTTATTTCAAACACATTTCAAATCTATTTAAAATAAGACTTTACACACACACACATGCATGTACTTATAATCAAATAACAAATATTTTACTTCAAAATAATATACTTACCAAATATTCATGGGAAGAATTTTATAACATTGAAATGGTAAAATGATGAACATGCTGGGAAAATGATACATTAAAATGTCAAAACCTTACTCTATGCCCAGCAATACACACTGTATCATTTCATAAAAAGAAAAACTTTATAGTAAATGGTAATTTATTTTATAAGGTATGTATATATGTATACATACTAGATACATATGAGACCAGTAAATACTTAAGCACAAACTAATTATATGTTTTATATTTATACTTAAGGCCACTCCCTTGAAAAAGGTATAAAATTTTTTCATAGAAGAAGTTTCATTGAACTCATGTGGGTAAGATTGTGAAACAAATTTTTATTGGTTAATCTAGACAAGACATTTGTTCTCACTGTTTTCAGTTCAAAGAAATACTGGTTCATGGGAAGATGGATTTCTTTAAGAAGTTTTGATTATCTTTCCCTCATTGAGACTGACAGATAATTTTTTTTAATACAGTCACTAGATCTTGCCCCTTTCAACAACAGCTGCTGATTTGGAATAAAAACTTTTACTCCTAATTTATGCAGGCTCCTGAAAGATCTTCATTGCCTATGTTCAAAATAATAGTAAATGCTATATTTCATTGCTTCTCCTTGATTCCTTCAGTGTCTGACTAAATATCATCATTGATGGAACTACTATGCGCCTCTTCCTTCAGGAGTTCCTCTTCCATATGTGAGCATCAGCTTAGCAGGCAGCTAATGCATGTGTGGTGTTGCCTGTATGAGCTACCATTCCCTCTTCTCAAGTTCCTAGTCCTGTGGAAGAGGGCCGAAGAGAAGTACTTCTCATGTGTCGCTGTCAGGGCCTCAAGGAACTATCTATAGGAGACATGGTTCATGGCTTTCTTTGTTTCAACATTTGTAAAACATTGAAGTCTCAGGACAAATTTTTACAGTCCCTTACCTTTTTGAGCCTCCATTTCCTCATCTGAAAATAAGAGGATTGATCAAGTTTACATTTTGCATTAAAAAAAAAAAAACTTCTTCCTCAAACCTGACATTACTGAAATTTGACACAATTTTCTAAAATTCATTTCCTAAAGATATTATGGAATTATTGTTGTGAGAAAAGCAGGCATCACTATTTATTTATTAGTCCTGATTCCTGTTCTACTTGCTGGTCACAGCACTGAAGGCTGCAGTATGAGGAGCGATTATCCTGGGCCATTGCCTACATGGCTTGGTGTATTGTATGTGGAAGGGCAAAGCACTGTTGATTTTATTCTGTTATAGTTTATAAATAAGATACATGAGACTGTCCGATTGAGTCTCAGACAAAATCTCTACATTGCTTTAGCAAAGTATAGTGACTTTTTTTCCCGTCCAGATTCTAAGGAACTTTTGGTATAAATTTAAATGCCCCAAGCTTTTATTGAGAAATGTTACTGTAGCTTATTTTTATGTTTTCTAACCAATTTTGTTATTTTCGGTTTGAGAAAGTGATGTATTTAGTTAAAGATTCTGTCTGCACTTGACCTCTGAATAGGATTAATCTCCTTTCTCCAGAAAGAACCGAATCATTCTCCCCAGTAACCTCAGTTATCTTTGAAATGCCCTCATGTTCCTGTCTCTAATACTCAGTGTCTTGTTGTGGAGTGTTTTTCTTAGCCTTGTATTTGGTTGCTTTGTGTGGGGACTGATGGACTCTTCTGTCCTTCTCACCACTCTTCACTCCTGAGTCAGCTCCACGGACACACAGGTGCCATGGGTGGCACAGTAACTTTACCAACGGGGAAGTCTGTGTCTCACAGTCCCACTGGTCTCAGGGCCTTTAATATCAATGGAATATTCATGTGCCTCTTGAAAAAAGTGTCTCAGAATAAATGATGGTTGGTAGAAGTTAGGGCAACAATGACTGTAATGCTTTAAGAAAAGTGGCATCCACTATCTTTGCTTTATTTAATTGTCTCTCCATGGTGCTAAGAACATAGAAAAACAATGTTAAACCTTCTTTGTTCTTGCTTTCTTCTGTTTTGGTATAAGACACACTCTGCCTGGCCTGAAACTTACTGTGTAGTCAACGCTGGCTTGGATTTTGTAGTCCTCCTGCTTCTGGCTCCTGAGTGCTAGGACTCAGGACCCACCACACTTAGCTTAATTTTCTACTTGTTTCGTCATAAAAGAAGCAAGGTCTTCCTTTCTTTTTCTTTATATTTTGCTCTTTTAGCCACAGTCTATATTCATTTGGACTGTGACAGTGTTATAGATGCAAAAACTCTGCTTGGAGTTCAAAGCATTTGTACTATCAAATAAAAAAAAGACAATCTGAGTATTTTAGCCGGGAATCCTTAGGTGTAAAATTACCAAATATCATTTATCTATATTTGGTTATATTCATGACATTCACTGATCTATGTTATATACTTAGCATTTTCTTGAGACAGGAACTCACTGTGTCTACCAGGCTACCTCAAACTCCTAGAGATCCAACTGCCTCTGCTCCAAAATGCTGATATTAAAGGTATATACCACCATACCTGGCTACTTACATACTTTAGAGAGAGATACCACATACTATGGTTTATATAGATATTTTGAAAATATCAGTAACATCAACTTTGACAAATTTAGCATAAACAAATTTATAACTAGTAGTATGGAAATTTTACATTTGAGTTTACGCAGCATGAACAAACTTTTAATATGTATCATGAGTAGACCTATAAAAGAAACTAAATTATTCTGTCCTCAATGAGCCATATTCAACTGGACTGGGTATATGTATAGGGGAAATGAATACAATTTCATGTTCTTAAGCATTTTGCCTTAGTTTGTGCCTAACAGTGCTTATCTGACTGAATTTAACGTATTTTAAGGCATAATTTTAAAATAAGAAAATAATATTGGATATAGGAGTCTTGATACATTTTATTTTCTTTCTTGAGCTGTTTCTTGGACTGTGCCAACCAAGTACAACTCCTGCTTTTTTGGAACGTCTCTTGCTTGTGGGCTGCCTTCTGGTCGTGTTTCAGACCCATGCACAGCCATGCTGAGAGGAGGCATGGAGAGATCCCAGATAGGACAAGATTAAAAGTCAGACATCCTCATGTCTAACCATTCTCAAGTATGGAAGGAAACACCGGGGTGATTTAAAGGGAGCCATTCATGTCCATTCGATAGGCTCCAACTATCCCCATGCCTGGGCATGTGCATAGGGCTTTCTTTACCACCCTACACACCGTCAGAGTTAATTCTTCAAAGCCGTCATTAGTGCATGTCAATTCAAGAACCTCTTTGAAATCTCTTAACTGACAAATATCCTTATTTTTAAAAGTCCTCTTCTAAGTGGTAAATGTTTTCCTAGTAATTTCACATTCCCTACTCCCTGGGAAGAACTGTATCTTATCAGCTGCCTCTGCAGAAACCTCTAACATAACCCTTGAGGCACCTCTGTATACACTAGGGTGGTGTGAATCTCTCTTTTCTAGTGTTTCAATTTGACTCAAAATAGGGAACAATATCCCAGCACCCAACCCACAACAGAAGGACAGATGAAACATCGTGTCTTGTATTTCTAGTCCTAATCACATACACTAAGAGGGAAACCTGTCCAAGAATTCACACATACGATAGGCTTTTTCTTTTGACCTGTTAACTTCAGAAATTAGGAACATGAGATGCACGAGGCCACAAAGCATAGATATTAGTATGCAAATTAAAATAAGTTTATTTTTGGATTGTCAGTTACACATCCTATAACTGAAGCTGTTTGCCCTGCATTGTGGACCTATTTTTCAGGCTTATTATTAAGATAAGGTATGGTATTCAGTATTATCTACCTCAAATGTCATGTCTACACTTACAAATTGTTTTCTGTTCTTGTATGTTAAGCTTTAAGAGACATTTTCAAAGTGCTTAACATACAAAGGAAAAGGGAAAGACTTAATAAGAGTGTATTAAAATTACAGAGCAGTTTAAATATAAAACACACACAAAGAGAGAGCAAGCAAATCCTGAAAGCTGCTTCCTGTCTGTCCCTTTGTGCTTAGGTGAAAGCCGATGGAACAGGGAGGTGAACGTCAACATTTTGAATTCCTTTAAAAATGTATCACCCGCCAAGCCCTTGATTCTAAAATTAGATCTAAATGAATATTAAGTAGAATCACCAATGGTTAGATTGACAGTGTGTGTGTGTGTGTGTGTGTGTGTGTGTGTGTGTGTTTGTTTAAAAGTGGAACTCAAATTTCTACATGAACAATTACAAAGGAAACCTATGATTAAGCACTATGTTCTTTCAGAAAAGAAAAAATAGCTTGCACATGAATTCTAAGAAGGCTTGGAATACTTTCAGTCACTCGTTAGTCTAATTGAACTAGAGATTATAAGAGAAAGTCTAACTTTGGAAAAAATAGGGTAATTATGGAATGTGGGTCAGATGAAGGAATCATGGTAACCTGAGAGTGATGATCATATCCTCCTCAAACTGCTCTTCTGTTTTTCAAAGGAGTCTTTCAGTGAATACAAAATGGGGAGGAAAAATGAATGGCATGGGTCTGCCAGGAAAGTAAATTTTATTTCTCTAGTTTTCACATGGGCATTATTCACTCTAGAAGTAATTGACACCCTACAGTTCATACCCTTTCCAGTGTATTGGCCAACTGGTTCACAAACTGGAAGTCCACAAATGGCTAAATATTGCCCTGAAAAAATACATTAAAAATATGGTACTTTATTTTTGAGGTTGGTCCACAATACCACATTACATTTTTCAATATTCTATTTGTGTGCCTGAACTTAATTATGATATTTTAGTACAGTCTATAGTCTGAGAACTTGGTTTGATAGGGTGAGGGAGAAACTTGATTCAGCTGTTAGTAAATATTTCTTGACTGCCTGCTCTATGTCAGGCACTGGCTTAGTACTAGGCAGCAGTAAGCAAGGTTGCTACTTACACAAAGATGTAGTTCTAGATCAAGGTGGGAATTCATTTTGCATCTCTGTGGGGGGTAGTTTGTATGGCTAACTCTGAAAAATATATCCAAGGGAAAATTTTCCTTCTTTCTCCTAGTATCTTCCTGAATGCCCTCATTAGTAAGACACATAAAATTATAAGACTGCTACTAAAAAGCTTGCTAACAGTTTTATTAATACCACATCCTCCAACTTTCGAATGGATGATATCCTCTTCATGAGATAGGACAACTATGCATAGCCTAGCTTCTTCATGTCAGAAATACCCATGTCTATGAAGCAGGCTTGAGTGTATAGCTAATATGTTAGTATTGATGATCGGAGGCATCTATATCATGCAAATGAGAAAACAACTCAGTCCTTAATGAATACCCAAATTATCTCCAAATACTAATACATAAACCAGAAGGAATTATGAAATATTAACAGGCTGAATAGCACAAAAGTCATGATGAAAGCTTTGAAAATCATCCATGAAAAGCATTTTCTCTAGTGCTAAAGATCTCCAAAGAAAGACAATCCTAAATCAACTTCCCCGAGGCGTAATAGTTCTTTCTCTTTTTAAGACAGTATTCTTAAGAATTAGTGTAATTCCTCTCTGAGATTGCTTAAATTCATTTTCTCTTCTTTTGTTGTCGGAAGATGCTTGTTAAGCCATTGTACATATTTATTCAAAGAATAAAGGCCATTCTGCTCTTCATAGTAATCCTTCCTGAAGATAAAAGAAAACTGAAGCCACAGGCTCAACATTGAAGAGATGTCACTCATTTGTTTGATGAAAATCAATTATAAAAACCAATTATATGTATGGGTTTCATTTCCTAACTTCTTTTTCTAACTAACAGAAAATTGTAGGAGTAGATTTTCAGATATGATAAAGAACGAGCTATCTAGTTTCACATAGGTTGATATAATTACTATTATCTAAGTCTTATAATGCAGTTGATATTGCTTTGCCTTTATATAGATTTTCTCACTTACATGACTTTTCTTATTTAATCATCCCAACCATCCCATGGTGTGTTGCCTCTATGGGATAGAAATGTGAAAAGGGAGAGAAATGAGGCGTGTAGAGATCACACTCTTTGTAATGCTCACATCTGAATTTGAACTCTAGAAGCTGATTCTGGGCCTTGAACTCTTAATTACTGACAAGGAAAGCTATTCACATTGTATCACATCAAAAAGCTCATCATCTCTCTTGGGTTAATTGTTTATGCCCTTGAAGGAAATGCCTACTGTATTGGTTTGGTTAACAACATTATTTGTGAATAAATGAAATTAGAACCTGGCAATATTGGTTTCCTTGAAATTTTCAGTCCCTTAAATAAATTTATACTTATCTTGATATAAATAACTAATTCACCATTAAGTCAGGATAAGGTATATGCTGTGTAAAAGTGATTATCCACCATATGCACTTGGTAGAGAGAATATATGATCCTTTATCTTTATATCAAAATACATATGTAATAGCAGATGGGTGATATTAAGAGCCTGCCAATGAGTTTACCCAGTGTGTTATTTAATATCCAAAATCCTATGATTATCCCCAGGCAACCAGAACCTTTCCCCTTTAGAAGAAGTGCCTTGGCAAACAAGAGTACAGGACAACATTTATCTGACATTTGCATAAATGAAAAGTAAAGTAAAACACCAGGACCACAGACTGAATAGACTAGTGAAGACTGCTTTACATGTAGTAGTTTTATGGTTCCCAACAGCGCTCAGCTATTAGCCCAGCACAACACAAGCCAGGGCTTTGGTATTTCAGTTTTAGTGGGGATTTGGAGGAATTTTAGCCTATTGACTTCTCACAATTACTTTTGTGAATGGAAGGTATACAATTAATGTATCCGTATCACTATCTATACATACCTCTATGCTTCAGTTTAAAAAAAATTCAAATGGTTTTTGTTAAGTGAGTTGATAGCTGAAATTTATTTATTTGGAAAAAAAATTTATACAACAAAATCAATTCATATTTGGTGGGTTTTTTCATGATCTACTTGAAAATTCCATGAACTGCAGACAAGTTATGTATATTCAAATATGAAATCTAGATTCTCACTGCTCTTCTCTACCCACAGGTTGTATATAAAAATAATGATGTAAGGCTGGAGTTATCTCGACTTGCCAAGCAGGGAGATCCTAAGATGAAGATTCATGGAGTGGTGGCATTTAAGTGTGAAAATGTGGCAACCTTAGACCCAATAACTTTTGAAACCCCAGAATCTTTCATTTCTTTGCCTAAATGGAACGCAAAGAAAACAGGCTCAATATCATTTGATTTCCGTACAACGGAGCCAAACGGCCTCATCTTGTTTAGCCATGGAAAGCCGAGACATCAAAAGGATGCCAAGCACCCACAGATGATTAAGGTTGACTTTTTTGCTATTGAAATGCTGGATGGTCATCTGTACCTCCTCTTAGACATGGGGTCGGGTACTATCAAAATAAAAGCCCTGCAGAAGAAAGTGAATGATGGAGAATGGTATCACGTGGATTTCCAGCGGGATGGACGGTCAGGTAATTGAACTTTTTACTGTGCTATTACAAACTCCCTCCCACCCCCTGCCATTCTGAATAATTACAACCAAGACCTATTAAAGGTTTGCTACATTAAAAATATATTGCCAGTTACTGTTTCTGCTTTACCTCTTGTAAAATATCAGGAGCCTAATTAATCATAATGCTTCAGTATTAAAACCCAAATGACTAAATGCTTTCAGTGTCTTAAGCAAACATTTCTTTTTTTTTTAAAATTAAATTTTATTCATTTATTTTACATCCTGACTGCATTTTCCCCTCCCTCTTCTCCTCTGATTCCCTCCCCGCACCTCCTTTCCATCCCTCCTCCCAATCCATTCCTCCTCTGTTTCTGTTCAGAAAGGGGCAGGCCTCCTATGGGTCTCAACAAAGCATGGCATATCAAGTTCAGCTAGGGCTAAGCTCCTCTCCTTTGTATTAAGACTCAGCAAGGTAACCCAGTATGAGGAATAGGTTCCCAAGAGCCAGCCAGAGCATTAGGGACAGGCCTTGCTCCCATTGCTAGGAGTCTCACAAGTAGACCAAGCTACACAACTGTCATACCTATGTAGAGGGTCTAGATCAGTCCCATACAGGTCCAGACTCTGTGAGCTCCTATGAGCCCAGGTTAGTTGTTTCTATGGGTTCCCTTATGATGATCTTGACCCTCCAGGCTTGTAAAATCCTTCCTTCTCTTCAATAGGATTTCCCTAAGCTCAGCCAGTGTTTGGCTGTGGGTCTCTGCATCTGTGTCCATCAGTTGCTGGAAGAAGGCTCTCTGATGACAGGGTATTCACCAATCTTATGACGGGTTAGGCCAGTTCAGGCTATGTATCCAGTAATGCTGAGTCTTAGCTGAGGTCATTCTTGTGATTCGTGGGAGTTTCCCTTGCATCAGGTTTCTACCCCGAAATGCTCTCCATATTCTTTGCTCTCCCCCTCCATCCACTCCCCAACCTCATCCCTCATGTTCACTTTTCTATCCACCCCCAGTCTACCCCGGAGATCTCTTTTATTTCCCCTTCCCAGGGAAATCTATGCATCCCCATTTGGGCCCTCATTATTACTTGGCCTCTTTGGGGCTGTGGATTGTCGATATCAAGTGCCACATCTTGCAAGAAATTTTATCTTAAATTTGTTGATGACAGAATTTAGAGTTCTTTATAGAATTAACTATGTCTTTATGCCATTGGATGTTTGAAGGTACCTGAAATGCAATTATAAAAAGTGAAGAAGAAAAATGCGTGAAAATTCATCAGGACTGTAGGGAAATATACTGCACAAAACACTTCAGTTAATGTAGTGGCATTCAAAGTTACCTCTCAGCCAGCTATACTTTACGACGTTTGACATTCCGACAGCAGGGGTTACCCCTGGCTTCACTTTCTGCCCTTTATTCCTTTATGGGTGTGGCAGGGTAATTTTCTCAAGAAATAATATTTTCCATGCACTTTAAAAGTTGCTTGACGAGCTTAGAGTTTGGGTACTAAGAACTTTGAAGAAAGGGGAAAAAAAAGCAACTAGGAAGATAACTTTTTATACAAGAAAATGAAGAGTGGAAAGTAAGAACACGGAGAAAGAGCTGGGATGACAGGTACAGAATAAATGGAAATTTATAACCCTGACTTATCTCAGAAAGTCTATTTATGAGTTCCCTGTTTGGGTAAATTTTGTTCTCTGAACGTCATTACCCTAGAAACGTTGGGGATTGGGTTCATCTCTGTTTTTCTTATGTAAGCTATGAAATGTTTACTGATTGGGATGCCGAAAAACATTTACAAACTCTGCCCTGCCCCACACTCTCTGGAAGAGTTAGTACTTAATTCAATCATTAAGAACTTTCAAATAAAAGAATTAAAATGAATGTGAGAACAAGGCATGATCTAGTGCTTCAAAATATTAGATTGTAGATGGTATCAGGACTTCATGTATATCTAGAATGAAATTTTGAAAATGACTTTGAAGAAGAGAGATTTGACTCATATTTTATAACATAATTTTGACTCATTTTATAACAGAATAAGATAAAACAAATCAGATTATCTTGTTATACCTTAGAGGTACAGAAAACTAAAAACAGCAAACTTCAGATCAGTTATATTTTATTTATCTAGAAATGAGATACTAATAATATAAAAATAGTTCATGACAAATATTAAGTTATTAGTTAATGCAAATTAATTATTAGTTGATGTGAGAATACCAAAGCCCCCTAGTACTCATTTCATAACAGATTTAGGTTTGTAGATGCCACTTTTCAGGCTTTCTTCTTCTGAATTATGTGTATATGTATATATACAGATGGGTTTACATACATAGTATATTCAAGCACACAAGTACATACACACGTTATACATACACATAGAAACACGCACCTTAAAGGAGAAAAAAACTTGATGAACTTTTCAGTGAAGTTCATTATAATCTTACCAATTATTGAACAAATACCATAATTTTCAAGGCAGAAGATACCTATTGTTTTGTGCTTAACCTCTCTATTTTATCGTCATACTGAAAGTTTATTAACTCCTGTATTTAAATCTTTATTGAAGAATACCAAAGACAGACAGCATCTACTCTAATTTGCACAGTTCATTTTTGTATTGAATGAATAGGAACATTTTCTAAGTTTTAATTGCAATCTCAAAGAGCAATTAAAGCATTGGGTTTTTGTTGGAATTCACTGGAAAGATAGAAGTTACTATGGTTGTTAGTATTTTGATGGCAAATTACTTTTATGTGATTAAAAGTCAAATAAGTGAGTTGGAACAAACAGTGTGAAAACCAAAGCCAACTTTTGCCCTTCAACAAATTGAAGAAGGTAGCTCACATCATGCAAGCCTCACTCAGGGGAACTTAATGCCATTTTAATAGCTGTAGCTGTTAATATTTTATATATAGTACTTTAATTAAGTTCTATATTTGCCCACTGCATTGATCTAGCATAGACCTGTCTTTTAAATTTTGAATGAATGTATACACAGTTTCATTTTATCCAAAGAATATTCTGAATTTTGCTGTTGAAATGCAAGCATTTGCAGATGAGTTCAATGTAAGAAACATGGAATCTCAGAGTCAAATTTACCCATTTTCATATCAATTATATTCAAAGGTTCTATGAAAATGATTGCCCATATCACAAAGAAAAATAGTGTGGCTATTTCAGCAGGACATTTTGGGCTGCCTTCTTACAGTGATAAAGAAGGGTTCATTGAATTCCCCAGACCACCCGTTAGCTAAATGCCCAAAAGCATTTAAAGTACCTGTTATTTAGGTTGTTAAAATAGAGGGACCCAAACCTCTGAGTTACTCTTTTTTTAAAAAAAATTTTTTTTGAGACAGAGTTTCTCTGTGTAAAGGCGTTGACTGTCCTGGAACTCATTCTGTAGACCTGGCTAGCCTTGAACTCACAGAGATCCAACTGCCTCTGCCTCCCAAGTGCTGAGATTAGAGGTGTGTGCCACCATCACCTGGCTTGAGTTACTCTTTTAGTAACTGATGTCATTGACATAGATACTAAGTAAATCATCATAGAGCTATTTGATGGCAAGGTAACTACTAATTTTCTTGGTCAGAGGTAAAATTAAAATCACAGTAGTGAACATAACTGAAATTTGGATATTTCTAAAACAGTTTATAAGGGAAACTCATCTAAGCGAAAGTATATTTAATTTGTTTCTATATTCAGAGTTCCTAATTTTTTGGGCATGAAATACAGCTGGAAATACAGGCGGATACCTTCAGATCCAATCCACCTCTATTCATATTCTGTGTGTGTGTGTCTCTCTCTCTGTCTCTCTGTCTCTGTCTCTGTCTCTCTGTATGTGTGTCCTCTATCTCTCTTTCTACACACAAACACATAGACAGAGTAGCACATTGTCAAAATACTCCTCAAAAGACATCCTTTTACATTTGAAGAATAATAGCAATTTTCCTTGTAAATGCAACTTCTTTAAATTTATAATCTCATTTAATTGCCTTTTTGAAAGGCATTTATACAATATAGAAAAATAGGCACTGCCCTTTTATGAAGACAGTGCGAACTTCCAAGCCCAGACATGTGAAATAATTCAAACAGAAAGGTCAATCATTGTTAGATAACTTTGCGAGCCTGGGACAGGAACGACAAGCTTTGATAAGAACAGGACTTTGAATTCTGCTTGTTCACAAGATCCGTATATTGTTAAGCAAACATGTAGGTAGAAGAGAGTTAACCAAGGTGGAAGCTATCATCTCCCCAAGTACTGGGCCAGGCAGCAGTGACAAGGATTGTCATCACCCAGGCCACCCTTCTTCCTAGTTGTCTATTCCTGGTGTGAACAGAGGTGTTCACAAAAAGGGGTATGTGAGCCCCTTAGAGGATGAAAAAAAAACTACATTAATTTGAATATTTTATTATGAATAATGGCTTGTGAACACAGTTATAACACATGAGATATTAATATAATTAACTAAAAATGATTTCAATGTGTACAATGTGTAATAGGCAGAGATAGGGGAGGGACATTTACAGCTAGGAGGCAAGTTCACCGCATGACCTAAACAGAGAACTCATCTAATAGTTGTTCAAGCAGAACCATCTAAGTGTGACAAAACCTAATGACTACGGGAAAAACTGTGTTCTGAGTTTTTACCCACCTATGATGTATCTTCTATTCCAAAATGTAGAGGAGAACTACACGCACTAATTCCCCCGTTTTTATACAACTTGATCGCACCAGTTTCTCTAGACAATGGAGCTTCCTTCTGTAGCCTACAGAGTTTATAATCAGTGACATGGGAGGTGAAGTGGCTGAGTTATCTGCATATGGCCATAACAAACCCTAAAATTAGCTGGCAAAGGAGGAGACATGCAAAGTGCCGGCTTGATCAGGTGGATTCGAGTGGACGATTTAGGTTCTGGAATAGCAGTTATCCTCTGTGCATATGTGAGCTGCTAGGATAAGAGCCCTTCATTGTTGAGTTAATAAACATACTGTAAAGGTTCCTATTCTTGCCAACCTTGCAGGACATCATTCTAATACATCTTTCCCAGCCCTCCTCTCTTTCCAGTCGTCCCTGTTCTCTCTCAGCTGGTCCCAATTGTGACACCAAACAGCTGCCCAGGTATTTAGCTGAAGTGTGAGTTGTCCTACAATTAAGATGAGGTTAATTACTGTTTTCTTAGGGCAAGAATATTGTTTAAAATCGTGTTAAACTCTTTGGCTCAGGCAAAGATACCCTCTCAAGATTTTTTTTAATAGCAAACTGCCAGTCATTTTTTTCTTCTCTTTTTGCAAACTATCATTACACATTGAAATCAAAGAGAAAACTCATTATTCTTGTCAAGTTCTGCTTGTGTACAGCAGAGCCCAGCAGATTGTATCAGCGGTTATTCATGGGTAAGCCTACATTTAACAGCTAAGAAGCCATTGAGATTTGAATTGAAGTCATAGAGTTCTAGTTTAAGAACTAGAAATTATAGAGGGAAAGGCACAGTCTCTCTCCAGAGCACATAATTAGGGGTTTGTAGTAATCACTGTTCAGTGTGAGCAGCTCTTGCTAGCTGTCTATTACCAGCATTGATTTATGTGTATACCATTCTTGAATTGCCACGTTTAGATGGTGATACTTGAACAACCATTAGATGAGTTCTCTGTTTAGGTCTTGAGGTGAACTTGCCCCCTAACTGTAAATGTTCCCCCGTGTCTCTGCCTACTAGCTTGTTGCATACGTTGAGATCATTTTTAGTAAATTATGTTAATAACCTGTATCTTATAGTTGTGCTCATAAACCACTACCCATCAGTGGGGAAGACTGAAATACCTTATCAATCACTTACTAATTATTTGACCAAATAGGGTCAACTTGCTATTGAATTTTTATATCAAATTTTATTAAATTGATGTTTATATTTACTTACTAAAATGAAGTCTATTTTCTCTATATTTATAGCTTTTTTTGCATTGTAAGTCTTTGATTATTGTAAATGTGTACATGTTTATATTCTTGCTGGTACACTATAATGTCCAGACCACTTGTTTAATTTGATTTTTATAAGGTCTTTTTATTCAAGAATATCTGAGCAATAAGCATTTATTTTCAGAGAGATATATGACCTGTAATTGGAAGGAAGGCATCACAGCACAGTTCCCTAAAAGCCCAGTCCCTCAGAACTTAATTTATATTCATATGTCTAAACATGGGAGTTCAGGAGCAGACATTGGAGGAAGCCATCTGACTGCTTGTGCCAGGCACTTGAGTGTGTGTTCTCACTGTGAAGATGGAGTTTGCGCATCTTATCTGAGATGAAGGACATTTCCTCATCTAATAAACTTTCCTTACTTGGCTCATTTTAGGTACTATTGTGATGAAATGAGTCGGTGAAGGCAGTGTGTGGCTTGATGTACAGTTGAGTTGCTTGAATATTTTTTCACGATTGCATGCACGCATATAATAAAACATGCTGCGTGTTATGAGTATGCTTGTAAACAAACGGAAAGACCCATTCTTACCAATCTTATTCAAATCTGAATTTACTCAAAATGAGCATGCCGAGTGTCACAAAGCTGTCAACTCCAGTCAAGTAACATTTTGCAGCAACTGAAATGTTGCTTTACTGCAGCTGCTCAGGTTTCCAATCTGCACCCACAGTGAGATATCCTGAGGGTTTGTTGCCATGAGACAGCCCATCTCCTAAGCTGAGAGCAGACTGGCTACTTGAGTTGCTTTTCATTTTGAAAGGCAATGGCAGGTTAGTTTTGTTAGCCAGTGCTTCTCATCTGCCCACTCTGGGGTACCTTCTCCTCTTACTCTCCCCAGCACTGGGTATTAGGCTTTCAAACTTCTGTCCTGAATTTTTTTTTATACACGTGTCTTATACTTAAGTCCCCAGCTCATGGGTAAATCCAAGTAAATTTTAAAAAGAAAATTAAGATGATTATTTTTGAGTTTTCTAACATTTATTTCAGTTCTTTATCTAAATCCTTTATTAGACATTAAAAAGAACATTAAAAGGTACAAAGAATCACAAATAAACATAAAACTGCCTTAACCATCCCTGATCCTCCTACACTAATAACTTTGGTTAGTCTTTTAAGTTTTTGTCACTTATTTGTTCTTATAGTTTTAGAAGAATTATGCATTTTGTGTTTTGCATCATCCTACTGTATTATTAGCAAATTCTGCTTATCTGGTTTTATTATATATTTTCATTGAGTTTGAATTTATTTATTAGAGTTCAAATTTGGCAAATTTATAGTTTTGTGGAATCCAACTCTTGTGTACTGAATTATAGAGAGATAAGATTGACATTTAAAATTATATGATGCAGTAATTCTATGTATTACTCAGAATGGAACTTTAGTGATCATCTTGTCAAACCCTTTAGTTTGTATGAGACCTACAGTGAGGCCTAGGAATCAAACTTTGGCTCCATTTGCTGGCTAGTTACCTGAAGAGCTAGACCTTGGATATTAGTTTGCTTCCGCCAGACAAAAGCATTTCTGCCATGGTGTATTATTTACTAGCCCTTGATTCTAGCAATTTAAAATTTTGTAGTAATTGAAAACTTAAGTCACATTAGCTTATTTAAAATCCCACCTTTACTTCCTGTTTCTATTCACCATATAAACTAATTGTGGAATATAGCCAAGAAAAAATATGAATGGAAGAAAAAGCATGTAGAAAAATATGAATAGCACACCAAATTACAAAGTTTATTTCTGCTTTTATAACAAAGAGCTGCTTTCAAAAGATTGTTTTTCATTTATGCACAAATTATATGAAAAATGAATTTTCCCCTTAAGCTTTGGAACATTCTTATACAAATATTACCTTATTTACTAGCTGACTTTTAATCCTTTTTCCTATGTTATTAAAACGACAAACTTAAATGCTAGTGTTATGAATGTAGTTTGCACATTAAAATAACATAATATGTGCATATCCCAGTATTGTGCCGCAATTGTATTCTTTTAAGAGCTAAGTGCTTTGGATTCTCACATATTGAATCATGAAGCGCTTGTAGAAATAAATTCTCACCCATGGCTACCTTCCACAAAATTTAACTACTGAAATATGATAGTATTTCTGTAAAGCATTGATTTGATCTACTAGAAACTTCAACTTCAATTAGATTGGAAAGGTATCATGGAATGCACACTACTTGGGAACCTTTATTTTTAAATTTCCCTATGCTCATATGTATTCCTGAAATGGCTTACAGTAATTCCAATTCTGTGATTACTCTGTTGCTTAACTTAATATGTCACTTGGTTAATATCCATAGTAAAGTCATTAAGGGACATCACAACAGAAATCCCATATATATCCAGTCTGAGACCTTCACACAAGTGCAAGTTGAAATGCAAGCATCTGTTTGAGCTTTTCCCTCAACAATGGAATGCATTTTTAACTCTTCAAAAAATTTCAAAATATACAAATAATTATTCCCAGCCCAACTTCTATGCTCTCTGTTTCCTTAACATATCCTGCAGAAATTCTCCTAAAATATAAGACCAAATAGACTGACCATGCATAGAAAATACTGATTTTTTTTGGTCATACTTTATTTTGATTGTAGAATATTCAGGGAAAATCCAATATGCATATTTGTCCATCATTTCTTTTTAACTTTGAGCAAGCCAAATTAACATTCTAACTCCATTTTTTATATTTGAATGAAGATAGAATTATTTTCCTTTTTCTTTTTCTTTCATTTTTAATTGTCTGCTAATTCCCTGGGAACTCAAAAATTAACATTCAAAGTAAAATAAGGAATGTGGAAAAACATAATTGACGATACTCTTGCAATCAGTTGTTTTCTGAACTGTGGTTCTAACTTGTTAGTTGTGAAACTCATTTGATGACCCAGCATTTGTTTTAACACATGAATATGATACAGAAAATACCATGGTATCTAGAGGTAATAGAATTCAATATTTTTGTTAATGTTTTGTTTCAGCATGTGTGTGTGTGTGTGTGTGTGTGTGTGTGTGTGTGTGTGTGTGTGTATGCAGGCAGGAACACATGCATGTTCACACATGCAAACACATGTGCACCCATGTAAGAGTGTACTGTCTTACATGAACATTATGATTTTACTTATAAACTTGCTTATAAAGAACTATTTTATGGACAGGGGCTCTTGAGGCCCACCCTTGATGGGGGAGCTGCTGGTAGGTGATGGTTATGGAAGGAGGAAGATGAGAAATGTGGTCAGGGGTAGGTTGCCCATGTCCCAGTGAATGTCCCTAAACACATGTGTGTATGGGCAATACTCACTGAACTCTGGGGATTGTAAATGTGAGACTGAAGTGAAGAGGACATGAAATTGCATAGAGACAGAGAGGGGCCACTAGGAAAGGAGGAAGAATGTGTGGTGGGTGGCCATCATCAAAATGTATAGTGTAAGTATACATTTTCTAAGAATAAAAACATTATTTAAAAAAAATCTATTGTAATAGTGAAGTTGTAAGGAGCATGTTACCTCAGACATGTCAACAAACACATTCATGAGAACATACCAGAACTTTCCTTAACACTTTGTCCAAAGCAGGCCCTAAAACCCCAGAAATAACAACCAAGAGACCAGCTTTTACATTGTCACTGTTAAATCAGGTATCTATGGTTGTCTGAATACTTAGCACAAGCTTTTTCTGTAAGAGTACAGAAGTGGGAAGCCAGAGAGTGGGCTTAGAAGTCGAGAACATTGGATGTGCCAGCATGAAGACATGAGTTTAGACCCTGGCACTAATATAACACCATAAATGTAGTCTCCTGTCCTCCTGTAACCCCAGAAGTGTGGCAGGTCCAAAAGAGAGAGCGAGCGAGCATTGGGCCCTGCTGACTTCCAGCCTAACTGCAGACAGCCAGCTCCACCCTCAGTGACAGACTATGATGCCAAAGAATAGGATGGAGCAAGACAGAGGAGTAAGTACCTTGATGTACTACTCTGGCTTCCACACACGTAAGCAAGCACAGATACCTGTACACATATTTGCATATGCACACATGTACTATAAATAAATACATATGGATGCATTTCTCTCTCTCTCTGTCTCTCTCTGTCTCTCTGTCTCTCTCTGTCTCTCTCTCTTTCTCTCTCTCTCTCTCCCTCTCCCTCTCTCTCTCTTCCTCTCTCTCCTCAGACCCACTGAATTCTCTGGATATAGTATGGAAGAGACAGAGAGAATGGCAGTACTCTAGCCAGAAAATGCCTGTATTGCAGGGATGCCCGAGATTCTCTTTATTTGTGAACCGTCACAGTCTGATTAAAAGCAGTTTAGTTTTGCCAATTGCTGGCTAATCTTCTTGACATGAATTAAGTTCATTCTATAAATAAAATTGGAATTTGAGGAGCAGCCATTAGAAAAATATATCCCCATTCTCATCATAGGGTTTCATTGTTTGTTTTCTAAGTTGTATTTCTCAAATCAGTTCCTCTCAGTTACAAATTTTTACTTCATCAAATCCTATTTTTAGAATACTTCTTGAAGTGGTCACTTCTCTAGCCTGTTACCTTCACATCTGCCCTTTTGTCTTTCCTCAGATATACTTTCTTCAGCTTAGAACGCGCATTAACTGCTCCAGAGGATAGAGCCCATCTATGCTTTCTCTCCTTAGCTATTTTGGACAATGGTGGTTACAAAACAATTCATTTTAAATGAATGTAGTGATCCATTTTATTAGATATGAGTCCCCTCACCTCAATATTATGCATTTCATTTTCCAAAATCGGTTTTATTACATTTTCAAAATGATATTTTATAGCAGTGGTGTGCTTCTAAAGGGAAGTTTTCTTCCAGATATTGTCATAAATGAAAAAAAATATAAATTAGTACTTAGTCTTTTTTCCCTTTTAAACATCCTCCATCAAAATCCCCCACCATTTCCCTTTCTTTACAAGACCCAAAATAGCAATGTCTGTGAGGGTTTCTCCCCTGGGAGTTTTCCACCACTTTCTGTGAAAGTCTAGAAAGACAAATGTCCTCATAATGACTTGGACACCTGGGCAGTCTGACAGAGGCTGCCATGCCCTTCTCCCTCAAAAAGACAAATCCCAGTTTGAAGCTTGGCTCCTGATAGCTCATGCTGCCAGGATTTAAAACACTCCTGGGCACAGAGTAGGCACTAGCAGCCTGGTATTCTTAGCTAAAAGCCTGTTTTTGCTTTGGGAAAACCCTGAGCTTTAGGTTTCCTGGGAGGCAAATATAATATACCATCACACTCACATTCTCTTCCTTAGCTTTGAGTGTCCCAGAGAAGTACACTACTATTTAGATATTTTCTGACTCCCCATCTGTGTCTCTCTCTCTCTCTCTCTCTTTCTGTCCCTCCTTCTCTGTCTCTGTCTGTCTGTCTGCCTCTCTCCACTGCAATTTAAACACAAAATACAAATTTGGGGGTAATATGGTAATGGGTCCTTGTGGGGTCCCGTGAATATCATTTGCATCGTAAGTATAAAAACCTTTCTAGGGATAGATTATTGGTAGGAATTTTTATAATCTGACAGTACATATTTAAGTTTTTATCAGAAATGCACTTCTAGTTACTTTTATGAATTCCACATTTTTCTTTAACTCTCGAATATTTCCATGTGAATGAATAACTATTTGTTTAATACTTGAGTCTTGGAGTCCTATACAATTGTAAATCAATAATTTTTTTTTTTTGGCAGTTTGAAGTGAGGAAAGAGAAAGTATTGATTTTGATAAGGGATTTGGTTTAGACAGAAGCAAATGATTTTTCTTCAATCTCTCACCAACATGTAATGATGAACAGTCCTGTGGTGTTTGTTATAATCCAGAATCTGGTGTGTTTTATGAAACACAGAAAACAGATTTCTATTATGTGTACACATATATAAGGAAGCCCGACCCATAGAAATAACTCAATTGATGTATTGCTACGTCTTAAGTTTTACTTTGACATCGGAAATCTGTCAAATTATTAGATCCAAGCAAAATAACCAAATCAGTTAAAGATAAGGGCAAAAATTTTTCCTTGGCTCACAAATTCATACTAATTTTATTTTGTAGTAAGGCTTCTCTCTGACTCTGTCTCTCTGTCTCTCTGTCTCTCTGTCTCTCTCTCTGTCTCTGTCTCCCTCTCTCTCAAGATTTATGATGTATACACTGTTCTGCCTGTGTGTATGCCTGCATGCCAGAAGAGGGCACCAAGTACCATTACAGATGGTTGTGAGCCACCACGTGGTTGCTGGGAATTGAACTCGGGACCTCTGGAAAAGAGGCTTCTGTTCTTTAACCCTCAGCCATCTCTCCAGCCTAAGGTCTCACTCTTTAGTCCTGGCTGGCCTGAAACTCACTCTGAAGACAAAGTTGGCCTCAAACTCACACAAATCCTCTTGCTTCTGTCTCCTAAGAGCTAAGATTAAAGATGTATCCCACCATGCCCCCCATATACTAACTTTGAAAGCAAGCACACTAATCACATAGAGTTAGACTTCATTGTAAAAAAAAAATATCCACTTTGTTATTGTATGATGTATTTAAATTTGAGCTGTTTAAAGCTGGCACCCACTATTAGTTGTTTATACACTTTGATTTTCATGAAGTCAGATGGGACCACATTAATTGTAATTTGTTTTATTTCTAAATTATGTAATCATGGATGATTTAATGATGCTTAAAGGTACCAGAATGAAATAAAGAGAATAAGAAATGCATATATATCGTATATACATATATGTATATGACAAAAGCTAATTTAAAAAAAAAAAACATAAGAAGCCATGATTTTGAAACATGGCACCAAAGGTATATGAGTGTGTTTTGAGGGATTAAAGAGAAGGGGAAAATGATGTGATTATATTTTAATTTAAAATAATAAAAGAAATGATCAAAATAGAAATGTCTGGCCTTTAGGAGCTCACACTCTACCGTATAAGAGGAAAAAGGAGAGACTCAGACCACACCATATGCACAAACAACTTCATATTCTCTTGTCATTTTAACAGGTACCATTTCTGTCAACACACTGCGCACTCCTTACACGGCTCCTGGTGAGAGTGAGATCCTGGACCTAGATGATGAGCTGTATCTGGGTGGCTTGCCAGAAAATAAGGCTGGCCTTGTCTTCCCCACCGAGGTGTGGACGGCTCTGCTCAACTATGGCTACGTGGGCTGCATCCGGGATCTGTTCATTGATGGCCAGAGCAAAGACATCCGGCAGATGGCGGAAATTCAGAGTACTGCTGGAGTGAAGCCATCCTGCTCGAGGGAGACAGCAAAACCGTGCCTTAGCAATCCTTGCAAAAACAATGGCATGTGCAGGGATGGCTGGAATAGATATGTCTGCGATTGCTCGGGAACGGGATATCTCGGCAGGTCCTGTGAGAGAGGTAGGATTTCAAAATTGTAGCAACTGGTCCTGCTAGTAAACTAGTAATGTTTACTCAATATCCACATAAGCCTGAACTGAAACATAACTACTTCTAGTGAAGTAACCCACAGTCTGAACCCCCAGACCTGACACAGATCTGAGGAGCCTTCCGTGGTTTTCACAGGCCTAGTTGTGGGTACCACAGCTCTTAAAGTGTGCTTGAGATGTCTAATTCATAACTGCTACCTTGTTTGTCTGGTCCTTAGCTGATCACAGATTCACTTACATGTCTAATGTTAAGGCTTAGTTGTGTCTATGCAGTCCTTGCATTGACACTTCCCTTTCCTTGCTAAGAAAAAAAAAATGAAGCTACCTGTTTTTCTGTCTCTCCCCTTGTAAGTAGAGGAACGACTATTGAACACAGAATGAGGGTGATGTCCACAGCTGGTCTGGAGACCAGTATAACAGAGGAAATACCAGGACAAATGGTTGCAAGCATGTCCTTCCATCGACCCAGGGCTTTAGATGAATGGTTTAGTCACTATGCTCATTGTCACTTATTTTCCAGAGTGAAACTAAAAATCAATATGAAAAAATATTGACGAGTTGCTCCATTGTCCTCTCGTGGTGCAAATAGCATTTCTTCTCCCTGAGGTACTCGGCCTAAGCAGTGCCAGGCACTTCCCATAAAGCAATGCATAGTTGGTTCTTTTCCTTTGTCCTAAAATAGTTTACTTAATTTGAACTGAAAATTCAAAAGGAAAAGGTTGGCATTTTTAAAACTCAAAATTAAAATTTGTAGTAGAATTAGACAGGTCAATAGATTTTTTTCACATCATGTAGACACAGCCACCCCCCTTATGGTATTGCCTGATTATTGTAATTCCCGTGAGCTGACAGAGTCTAGCTATTCCTGCAGACTGTGGCTTGAAAGAGTACACCCTTCATACATTTCTTCTTTGCTTTTCCTTCCTAATTAGTTTGTTTAGGTTGCTTTTGGAAAAGTGCCAAAAGAGAGGAACAAATGCCATAGCTTACAAAGTAAACTACATTTAGGTTCAATGTGAGATTAGCAGACCTGTGTGAATTAAAATTTTGTTTTAATTTGAATCACCCAGAAAGATGCCAGTTATCCTGATGCTTCTTGGTTAAAGGGAAGCCGGAGGTCTGTCTTATGCATTATAAAACTTCCAGTTAAATATGCATGGTGTACCACCCTGTGGCAATATTCTGCTACTGCATATGGCAAAATGAAAATAGAAATGATAGAGCTTTCTGAGCCAGAAGGGGAGAAAGGGAATATTTATATACTGCAATAATTAGAGGCAGAGGTGGAAAGTATGTCCCGATTTAAAATGAGAATTTAATGGCAAACGTCATCACTGGGATTTAGTATACAGTTTTAACTTATGCTTAGCTGGAAATTTCTGCAGACCTCTGTCTCTAAGTCAGTTGTTTCTTGGAAATAAAATGATGATGCCGTGTTGTTTGTGTTCTAGATCATGGCAGCGTATTGCAAGAAGTATTTTCTCTTCTGAATTGATATTTCACCCACATGACTGTGCCTCTCCTGAGAGCAAGGGTGGAACATGATGGTTGCCAGGCTCAGTGGCACAGAATGCTGCTTCTGTCCAGTTCTCAGCTGTGCCCTAGTTCCACAGACAGGAGATCATGCCTGACCCTCTCAGTTTCAAATTCCAAAGGAAGTGTTGGACTGTATTGCTTCTTCAGATACACTCATACCACATTAGGTGTTGATCATGAGAGTCAACCAACAATTCTTGAGATAAAAAGACAGTTATAAAGTTTTCATTTTATCATTCAGAATAAATTGATAGAAGCTGTTTCAGTCTATGTACATGACATCATAGAGAATGGTGCTGTGCTTGTCCCATATTATGCAAGCAAAGAACATTACATAAGAAAAACTATCTGTGACTTAAACAGGAAGATATTTTATTCTATGCCCATTGATTTTTAAAGAAAGATTAATACAGAAATGATGGCCTTCATAGACATTAAATGCAGCATTTTCTTTTTGTATCATTTTTAGTGAAAGAGTTTTGAAGGTTAGATCACTTAAAAATTAGTCTTGGAGATAATGTGAAATAAGAGCATTGGTGTAATCAGAGGTCTACTTTATACTTGTTTGTTAAAATTCTAACAGATGGAGGGACAGATGTCAGAGCAATATAATTTGGCTCTCTGTCTGATTTTCATTGTTGATCACAATATGTGACTGCCTTTCAGCAAAGCTGAGCACAGGTGTACACTTTTGACTACAAAGAGGAACAGTGCAGAAAAGCAAATTTATCAAACCTAATGACAAGAGAGAAGGGGAGAGAGAGGACCAAGTGGAAACTGTTGTTCTTCTTCACTGGGAAACAGTGTCTTGAAATTATCCTTCTAAAGGACTTTTTTTTTTATGTTCCAAATGATAAAATATTTTTTTCCAAATGTTAAAGATGCTGCCAAATAGCATAACCTTCAAATGTCAGAATGTTGTCTAACATTTATTTGGCACATTCTAGACTGCAACCTTGTACATTTTCCATTTCTTGCCTAATTAAACATCAACTCTAATTATGAGGAATCATTTATGCTTTCAGTTGTCGTTTATCAACAAGTTATCTTCACATTGAGAATTGTTTGAAATGGCACATGGGGGCACTCGAGTTTTATTACTTTACTATTCCTTCATTTCTGAAGCTTTTTTGGAGAATAGTAAAGGCTAATGAGCTTGATTTTTTTTACCTACTCTAGATGGTACTTCACAATATATTTACAGCTAATTGTTAATTGTTTATTTCAAAAAGATGTGTCCTCAACCTAGTTTTCAGATTAAGCAATTTTAAAGAAAATGAAGTTATTTAAAATATTATTATATAATAGAGTAGTTGTGCATATTAATTAACCAGAAGAAAACTAATAATGGTCTAGTATTTTTATCTATATGGCAGCAAAGTAACAAACAATCTATAATGATTCATTACTTTTATTGAGTTGTATGTTGCTATGCATGATTGACCAAATATTAGAAGGGGGAAAACTATGTATCAAATTTCATATAAAGTTATACCAAAGCACATTTAGATCTCACTATGACTTTACAGTCTTGTTTTAATATAAGATCAAATCATATATTTTAAGATCATATTTTATGTTCTCAGCTGTTAGGCCTGTGACTAACAACAGAGTATATGGATAAATAGAAACCCTTTCTAGTCTAACCTTCAGATTAGACATGAAATTATTATTATTATTTTTTTTGCCGTACATTGCCAAATTTGATTGCCCTGGTATCAGACAGAGTAAATGCTTTATTGCTCTGAGGAATGCTTCTGCAAGCTTTGTATCCACATGCAGAGAAGTTCTTTCATGTGCTTTCGATGTAGATGGCATTGCTAGTTCAAGAAGCATTTATGGTGCATTGTCTCAGCTGTGTCTGACTCAGTGGCTCCCTGGTGTCAGAGTGGTGAGCAACTGGTCTGCTTTTTCAGGGTACTTTCAAAAGGGCAGATAGAGCTGATACCACACAAACAAATGAGAAATTACAGTTTGAAATGACACTTCAATATGGAAGAAACTAAGGAGGGAGCTGTGTTGTCCAGAAGAACATTTCACCCAAATCCAGACTTTCAAAAAGCCCAAACACTAATAGATGTAGGGTGAGCAATTTCCACATACAAGCATTTGCGAGTGCAAATGTTTTAATGATGAAGGGACTTGGAATGGGTGAAATAGATTAACTGCAGAGAATGATGATAAGAGCTGAGGGCAAAGAGGTTCTAACTGCGAAAGAAAAATAGAGACATGATTTAACCTGAAAAATGGTCAAATAGGGAGAGTGTCCCTCTATAAGGGTTCAACTTGGCTGCTGTGTACAGAAAGAAAGGGTAGCCATAGATATACCACAGTGATAACTATTTTAGCTGTCTAGGTAAGATGAAAATAGAGACTGAAATAGTTTACAGAGGTTACAAAACATCAACTGAGATTTAAAAAATGTAATTATAACACAAAGTTCTGTAAACTTGAAAATAGACTGCACACAGCAGGGAGAGTAAGAGAGAAATCCACAGGTTTGGTTTCGGACAGTAATGTAAACATCATTTACTGAGATGGAAGGGATTGAAGGAGCACATTTGGAATGTGTTCATTTGGGGAAGGGCAAATTAATGGTGAGATTATAATTCCATTATAACTGGAGATGTCAAATAGGCAATAGATGAAGAAGTCTTCACTAAAGAGGAGGGAAGAGATCTCACAGGTTGCTGAAGATCCATTAATCCAAGGCTGGGTGGAAAGAGCAGAGTATGAAGGAGAGAGTCCTAGAAACAGAGTGCAATACTTAGAGATTCAGGTTTCATGTTCAAACCTTGAACAAGAACAAATGACAGTTAAAATCACCTGGAAACAATCCTTGACTGTCTTGACTTTCTGAAAGATGAACTTTGAAAGCCATACCAGAAGATATTCTTTTTTTTTTTTTTTTTTTTTTTTTGGTTTTTCGAGACAGGGTTTCTCTGTGTAGCTTTTGCGCCTTTCCTGGAACTCACTTGGTAGCCCAGGCTGGCCTCGAACTCACAGAGATCCGCCTGGCTCTGCCTCCCGAGTGCTGGGATTAAAGGCGTGCGCCACCACCGCCCGGCTCAGATATGTAGCTTTCTTTTTTTTTTTTTTTTTTTTTTTTTTTTTTTTTTTTTTTTTTCGAGACAGGGTTTCTCTGTGCAGCTTTGCGCCTTTCCTGGAGCTCACTTGGTAGCCCAGGCTGGCCTCGAACTCACAGAGATCCGCCTGGCTCTGCCTCCCGAGTGCTGGGATTAAAGGCGTGCGCCACCAACGCCCGGGCAGATATTCTTAATAATAAACACAATTACACCAGTAAAGCTAATGACTATGCTGTGTAAATATCCAAGATAAATGAAAACTTTTGTTTATTTTCATTTCAGGTAGTTTTTTTTTTTTTTTTTTATTAAATGACATTTTGAATTCCCAGAAGCAACATGACTCATACTTGTTTCTCAATGTCCCAGTACCAAATGGCATTTAACAATGAGGGGTGCTGTTTCTTGAAGCAGTCTATCATCAGCAGTATTGCTAATAATTTCTTCACATGTTTAATATAGTGTTTGTGACTTCCATGTAACTTAATTTAGAAACACATGCCCACACAAATCCCTATTCCTACCTCCACCCCTATTTGATGTACATAGTTATAGATGATTTGGTGGTAATTCAATATTATAAGGATACCAAGTTTATGCTTATAGACATTTAAATTATTTCTTATTTGTAAAGGAAAATTAAAATAAGATTATGGTTTGATGTAACTTAAAAACCTTCCTTATTAAGCATAGTAACACAATAGAATCTTCTTTATTACTAGTTGGCATATTGTTGGTTTTTATTTTCTTCTTTGGAATAGTAACTTTGGTAGAGAGGATGACTTCTACATTTCTGTAGTATTTCTATTTTAGAGTAGATAATATAAAAAAAAATATTGAAGTAGCGTCTGTTCATCCCTGGATTTTCCAGACAGCCTTGGCTTTAGGTATCTTCCACTAACACCCCTTGAGCTTGTGGTCCTGAATACTCAATCAGAGGCAGGGCAAAGCTGACTAATGTTACAGAATAGTCAGGGCCCTCACTGCCTCTCCACACATGCATCCTTGCACTGTTTCCAACGAGGTTGAGACTGCAGCTATTCAAAACAGCATTACCTATGCTTTTTACAAGGGAGATGCTTATAAAATATTTACGGCCCCATATGGTCATTGCTGTAGCATATGCTATAGGTAGAGGGGCTTTCTGAGTGTTAGTGTATACTTGACAAATGAAGGAGTCTCTGCTAGGATGTTCCTTGCCATTACAAAACAAGAAACTCGTTGCTGAAACAAATGAGCTGATTTAATCATTGAAAACTTCAGCAGATACCTCTTCACCAAGTGTGCACTACACTAACCAAAACTGAACTTTATCCATTTTTTCCCCTAGAGGCAACAGTTTTGAGCTATGATGGGAGTATGTTCATGAAAATTCAGCTACCAGTGGTGATGCACACCGAGGCCGAGGATGTGTCTTTACGGTTCAGATCCCAGCGTGCATATGGTATTCTGATGGCGACCACTTCTAGAGACTCCGCAGATACCCTTCGACTGGAGCTAGATGCAGGGCGTGTGAAACTCACGGTCAATCTAGGTAACAATATGCCTTCCACCATTAAGCTGACACTTCTCACTTTTTGTTCAGTTTTGCCTGCAAACATTTATCAACTAGCCTGTTTGCTATGAAAAGTTAAAACAATCAATTAATGCTTTGGTGGGCATCACTTTTTTTATGTTCAACATAATTTAGTGTTTTGTGATTCCTACCAATGAAGGTTTGGGGAAGCCCTATCAGTGAGATGATTTTGAAACTTTGAATTATGAGGCTTTAAGCTGTCTCAAAATGGATTTTTTTCTATTATATTTACTGATGTTCTAATGGGTGGTAGATGACACCCTTGAAAAATAAATAAATGAATGAACGAACAAGCTCAACATGTGTTAGATAACATGCACATGAAATCTATCGAATTTATACTTTGACGTCTAGAACAACTGTTGTTCCTGCTTCCTCCTTGGGCTTCTCCTTTGAATAGCCATTTTTGTGGTCCTCCATCTCTTCTGTTTTGGAGTACTGTGTGGGATATTTTGCTGTCATTCAGCAATCCACAACCCTTCAATGCCCAAAGTCTGCGGCCCTCAGCAAACAGCCACGAGAACAGTAAGGACACAGGCTCCTTTACAGAGAGATAATGCTTTCCTGATTAAGTGTACCAATCCAAAGTGTTGCTACAGTAAAACCTCACCAATCTAGATGAATTACGGAGTAAAACCAAAACTAAGAAAAGCATTGAACGGTAGAATTTCAAAAGTTTCGGACTTTATTATTTTTTAGTTAAATTTAGCTAATTTAACCTCAAAAAAATAAGCTGTGAAATGTTGTGAAGGGATGGGCTTAGAAGTTTATTTCAGTGAATTGAGAAGAAAGAACCTAATGAGATCCCAGTTCCCTGCAAGTTCCATCATTAACTTCTACTTAATCCTTGAAGTTAGTTCTCTAGCTGTGCTTGACCTTTCAAAATCTTTATTCACAGGTCGCCTCCCCCCAAATGCCTCCATACCAAGTAAAGATTTAATATTCTGCCCAATAAGTTTCAATATTATCATTAAATCCAAATAAGTGAAAAGGAATGAGGTTTTACTGTATTTCATGACAGTAGTAAATACACACATACACACAAACACACACACACACATACACACATGCGTGCACACACACGCACATATGGCACACACACGCAGGCACACACATGCACATATACATACACGTACACACAAGCATGCACACACACTGGCACGCACACACACATGAATCAGGAAAGGAAGAAAAATTTGAAACCATGTAGATTTATTTTCAGAACGATAATTAGAAGAAAACAACACGTGACATTTATGACAACCCAACCTACATTTTCAAATTGTGATGAGTAGAACAGTAGCTTATAAACTAGAAAAGTAACTCTTGCTAGCTTATTGCAATTAATTACGTTCAATAATACAAGCTAAACTAAGTTAAACAGTATAGTTTAAAAAAAAATGCAGTACTGTTTATTGTTCTGTTAGAGTTCCCTCTAGTGACAATAATAGGTTACTACAAGAAAATGGAATAAATGGCTTAATTGCGCCAAGAGGCTGATTGCTCGAAATGAGAACATTTAGAGGGGTTCTCACCAGCAAAGCATTCTGTAGAAGGAGTTGTGTAGCTGCTGGTCCTTGGCTGTTTGCAACCACTTTTCTGATGCGGTTGACGACACATGACAAACTTAGCTATATGGACACAGAATCTAGGTTTATATTTTCCATGTTCCCCAAAGGCATTAAATAATAAGACAAAAGCCAAAAAAAAAAAAATGCACTTATCTCGCCATAAAATACAATCAAAACATTCCATGCAGTTCTTTAAAAATAACTATTGCGTTATCCACACCAGCTATTCTGTTTCATATCTGCTTTTATGTGAAGCAAGCACACAAAAAGAAAAATCAGAACTGTACTGTTAACTGTGATCCTCAATGTAGCTAAGAGAAGCATAGCCCTGTGTGCTGCACAGGATCGCTGGCTACTCCACAGCCATTGTAATGTCTAAGGATCCATACAGTTATTTCTTTTTGCCTTCAATTAATACAAGGTGTGGAATCCACCAATATCTGGTTGTTAACGTTTTGTGCCCCAGAAAATCAAAAGAGAAATATATATATAATATTGGGATGAGGAAGAATAATTTTAATGTCTTTCTCCATTTGACGACTGCAGTTGTAAAGAATTCTGTCAGCCTTTGTGGGATATTAGATTTTGGAGGTCCAAGATGTCTGAGCCTAGCTGAGCTTGCACTGTACCCCATTGTGACGGAGCACTTTTAACTTTTGCTGAAAATAATCCTATGTTCTTTCACATATGGGGAGGATGTTGCAGCCAGTCTGAGTCAAGCATCTTTGACAGTTAACTACTTGTTACCTCACTTAGATATGTCACCATGTAGCTCTGTTTGAATTGGCCATAGTTTTAAACATTCTCTTGTTTCTAATGGTACGATTTTATAACAATAAATCTGGGTTCTAGAAGTATATAAAGAATAATGATATGGAGTGGCCAAATTTGCATGTGTCTGTCCCCGGAAGGGTGGACTGTAATTTTATTGGATGTCTGCAGCTATTACCTTGAAGGATAAATATTCATTTTTCATCTATTCTTCCCCATCTAGATTGTATCAGGATTAACTGTAATTCCAGTAAGTGCCTATTCAAAATTTTTAACTGTTTTCCTCCATTACAATGTAAGCTAGTCAAGGCAAAGAGAGAGTAAGAGAAATGCACTTATAAAACTCATGATCTCACCGTGCAGCATACCAGTCCATCATCTGGGGTGTAAAAATTCATTTTACATTTAATCCATCCAAAGGTTTCCCACTGTGGTTCCTATTCCTATGTGGGAAAGAGGTGGCAGCTATTTGGAAACAGAAGGTACAGCTGTCTATAGTGGCTATTGGATTATGCATTGGTGTTTGGTCAGAAATTGAAGTACAGTAGTTTCCTTCATTATTAAATAGGGGAAAACACCATGAGCCTTATTTCCTTCTGTTTCTATCCCTTAACTCAAATATATAAAAGAAATGTTTAACTTCTCTTATTTTGAGAATTATTAATCATCCTTCTAAATTCGTACAAAGATTTGCATACGAATTATGTGTTCTTAACCACCCTACATTCTTAGAAAATTTCTGAGTCTGAAGAGTTTATTTTTGATTATTAAGAATTTACATGATGAATTTTTACATCCTGATCATATATTGACAAAAATAACTAAAACCATTCAAATGTGATATGCATGCCAAATGACGAGTCAGAGAGATGCATGGACTGAGTTTTAATTGAATTTTGATGGAGATCTGAAAGGATATAAGGACTGTGGTTTTATTTTGAGTTCCAGCATTAAGTAATAAGTAAATCTATTCCATTTCTTTATGTGAATGTTTAGATTTTTCTTTTCCAGGTTTTGCTGACCACATAATGAAAGCTCATCCAATGACCACAAATTCATTAACTACTTAATAAAATGATTCTAACACACCTCTAATCTCTCAATGTCGTAGTAAGATTCCGGTCTCTGGCCCTGGAAGAAAGCTGCCTGTGAGTTGGTGGGACATCCAAAATATTTGACTGTATCCAAAGGGCAACAACTCATTCTCTGAGAGGAAAAATTGTAAAAGCAAAATAACTTCTCTAATAAATACATATTATTGCATATGCTTGGGTTTGAACACAAGCAACTGATACTTGTCCTCACGTGTGGTAATATTTTTAAGCAAGAAAAAAAGGTGAGTCTGATAAATCACAAAATCAATATTGAATTATAATCTACAGCCAGCTGTGACAAGCACTTAAAAATGATCAAAATAATTCCTAAAAATTTTCTCTCTGAGCTTTAACACAAATGCAATTTCAAGTCTGCATCAGCTCCTCTCCAGCTGTTCTCCTAGATAACTTCCTGAGAAGGAATTTCATAGATTTTATAGGTCTGATTTTATAGATCTGATGCCCCGGTGCCCAGAAGTGCAGACAGAAGCACATTGGCAGCCCACGGAGTACTCTCTCTCTTCAAAGGTAGCTTTGTGCCTTAATACAATGGTAGAGTCTGCTGATTCCTGCTGAGTTGTAGAAAATTCATGTGGGGAAAATTTCTATTTTTACACCTCCCCTTTAGGTATTTCTTTTATTTAATTTGTATTAAGCACAGAATAAAACATTAATTTTTTAAATTATAAAATGAAAATATACACTCTGACAATGGAAAAAGCTAAGTCAAACGCAATTCTTTGTTGTTTAGCTACAATTGCTTAGAACATATACTGAACATAAATAAGTCTTCTTAGACTCAAGTCTGCTTTGTCTGCTATGAGGCTCTAGTAATATGATACTACAGACAGTTTTTTTCCCCATACTTTGCATACTTCATATAATAATAACTTTGAAGACAAAGATTTTCACTGGTTAGTGCTTTTTTCCTTTTTAAAGTAGTGTAAGTTACACTTGCACACTTGAATTAAATGAGTGGATCTCAAGCTTTCAGTGCACACCCCAGACAGGACTGCAAATGCCTTAGCTTGACAGTAGGCCCTGGAAGAAACATTCAGTCAAAGGTAATGTTCCCATTTTCTTTTGCCTTTGTTTTGTTTGGGGAGCCGGAGACAGATGTAGTGAATTTCAAGAAGATGAGTCAAATTTGAGGCTAGTTAGGAATTTATGTTTCAAATAACATTCACCTGTTTTCACCCAAAGCATACTTGTCACTCAAGCAAAAATTAATTGGAAATATTTGTATCTCAGTCTAACTACAAAGAGCAATTAATTGTGTACAACTTTCATGAGCCCTAGCTTGTCTGACACTTTGACAGTCATACACATTTACTATGTCACACTCACGTGGCATCACTGTCTTGAAATATTATATGAAGTACTTAAATTGATATATTTTATCACAGGCACTAGATGGACTATAACAAAAAAGATTTCCATAAATTGAAAAATTATACTCTAAATTGTTCATATTGAGCAGAAGCCATCTGAGATTTATTTCTGCACATTGACTTTGAATTTTAATGTTTTGATCTTTTGAATGGTAAAGAAAAAGTGTCACAGACCAATCTCAGTTTACTGCCATACCTCTGCCAATATCAGCATGAAAATATGTTAGCTCTCTGCAACTTAGAATTAGATTATGGTCGGTTTGATAACCTGTGGGCTGAAAGGTAAACATGAACACTTATGGATCTCCACTGTCCTCTGCTCAGGGTCACAAGGAAGGAAAGGGGAAGGGAGATGATACTTTCTTATTTCCTGCTCTGAGAAAAGCGAATCTTGGGTGTTAGTCACTTCTCTGTTGGAATAAGCACCATGACCAGAAGCAACTGATAGAAAGTAAAGTTTATTGGGCTTGTGACTGCAAAGGACTAAGAGCCCGTCATGATGACATGGAGGCAGGTGACATGGAGGCAGGTGACAGGCAGGTAGGTGATAGGGAGGCAGGAGAGCTGGAATCTGAGAGCTCACATCTTGATGGCACAGTGGAAGGGATCTGAGGCTTTAAACTCTCCAAACCCGAGCAGTGACATCCTTGCTCCACCAAGACTGCATCTGCACATTGTCTCCCCAAATATTGCCACCAAATGGGAACCAATGTTTCAAATACCTGAGACTGGGGAAGGGGCATTTCCAGTTCAAACCATCACACCTTGACTCAATAATTTTGTAATGCAATGGCCAAAACAAACAGAAAACCCCAAACCAACCACCACAGTAGTGCAGATAATTTCTGGGTAAATAAAGTTAATTCAATACAGTTAGTTGGGAAAGGACTGAGAATTCACATCCATTTAACATAAAGATGAAGAATATTTGAATTAATTGAAAAAACTATAGACTACTTGACAGAAATCATCATAAAACTATACTAATATGAACTAAATAATAATAAATATTGTCAAAAAAGTGTTTTTTAGCTGAGCCTAAATAATTGGCTATGAAATAATATTACAAAAATGTATTTGGCAGTCTCTTGGCTGTTCTGTAATATTAAATGACTTATGTTTTTTAAGACTATAAGAAATTACAAATGGAACTTTCTATTCCATGTAGAAATTTCTCAAATGTTCTATTTGTAGGGTCTGTACAAAGTTTTGCTCTTAGTCTGTATTCTTTCCATTGCAAAACCATATAGCTAGAATCTCTTTGAAACTCTTGAGTTACCAAGAGAGGTCTGATATCAAACTGGATACACAGTGATTCCAAACAGTGTGTCTAAACTGATTAGATGATACTTATTTTTTCTGAAAAAAATATTGCCTTTGTAGTGGTGTATTGGTTATTTAATTTTTTTCTATGCATCCTTAGAAGCATTTAGAGCTATAATCTTTGGAGGTTGAAAGATATTGAAAATTTGGAAGCCAGATTTGCATTCATGACCCATGGTTGGGTCCTAATGATCATAGAAGTAACTACTTTCATTTTGTAGTGGATATAGTAATGATTTAATTTTGTTGTTGTTTCTTTTTTTGCTTGTTATTCTCAATAGTTTTTGCTTTTTCATAGTAGTGGCATATTTCAGAATGTTCTTGCCTATAGAAAGATATAAATCCATTACAGCAATAGATTGTGCGTGTTTGTGTGTGTGTGTGTGTGTGTGTGAGTGAGAGAGAGAGAGAGAGAGAGAGAGAGAGAGAGAGAGAGAGAGGAGGGAGGGAGGGAGGGAGGGAGGGAGGGAGGGAGGAGGGAGGGAGGGAGGGAGTGTCAGGGAGAGAAGAGGAGAGAGGGTGTTCAGACCCTTTCAAGTGCTAGAGGTTAATGCTAGGTCTCTTTCTCTGAAGTTTTCCACCATCTTTTGTGAGATGGAGCTCAGCAGTTCGGTAGATGCACTAGTTAATAACTTCCTCCTCCTCCATGTCCCAGAGCACAGCCGGTAAACAGTGACTGTGAGAGGAAGCTCATGTCCTCATGCTTGGCCGGCGAGCACTTGCCTCACTGGACTTCTCCCAGCCCGAGAAATGGATTTCACTAAATCGTGCTCTCTGCTTTGCTTGTTTTCTTTGCCTTTCTGATTGTGTGCTGGCTTCTCTCCCTCCTTCCCTGCTCGTTCCTCCTTCCCACTGCTCTCTCAGTTTCTTTCTGTACCTATAGTGTGGCTTTCTTCTCTTTCCTTTCTTCTTACTTCTGTAAGAGAAGAAAACCTCGTTGGGGCTAGGACAATTACTTCAGTAAGCACAACTTTCAACTGCTTTTGGCTTATCGTACCAAGTGATTCATCTAAGATGCCTAAACAACAAAATTGCAGAAGCTATTAATGTGGACAAAATGTCAAGGGGTAAAGTTCAAAGTCTTTTTACAGCACAAAGCCCCAGTCCTAGAGACAGACGGGAATCTAAAGCCAACTACTTAACCTCACTTTTGACTTGGAAAAAGATAAGCAACATTCTAAGCAGTATTGTTATTGGAAAATGGACTTTGATGGATGCCTAGGGTGGATAATAAGATCTTTGTATTATCATTTTATTACCAGAATGAAAAGATCAACTGGATATTAGCTATCACCAATTTTTCTATGTAGATAAAAATGGAAAGCAATAAAAGAATGCAAAATGTCAACCTGTGGCACTTAAGCCATTTTAGATTGCTGTGATCAAGCTGTCTCTTGGCAATGCCACTTAAAAAGATAGGCATGCATTCTGGGGGATGGTGCAGATTAGACTGGAGCCAGCGTGCAGCTCAGAGCTGCATGGTCCCTACAGAGCAGAAAACTTGAGAAGGCAGCTTTCTGCTTGATCTCCCAACATTGGAGTTTGTTTTGTAGTTTATCAGTAATTATCTCTGAGTGGTCTATGTTGTCTGCCACCTGGGTTAGATGACATTGAAGAAATAACAGATGCAAACGTACATACAAAAAAATTAATTTTGTTATTGTTATTAACTGGATGTACGTACAAAGGAAAGATAAGAAACAGTTTCATAAATCATCGTTTTCAGCAAAACGTTAAGAGTAATGGAATATAAAACATAGAGGAAAATTATAGGTCTCTAACAGAAAACAAGCAGCTAAGATAGACAGGGTTTTGAATATAGCCGCTGGTCTGGATAGCTCTCAAAGCTGGAATGGAACTTGAAGGAAGCCTGTTTGGATCATCTTCACATTTAAACTGGGGAGCAGTAGAAGGAAGAACATAGCTTTTCCTGAGTGTTTTCACAACTGCATAGATTGGCCACGGGAGGTGAGGGACTGCAGACTTGGATCTAACATGACCAGTCTCCCACTGCTTAGATGCCAATAGAGAAATCTACCTTGCTCCAAAATGTCAGAAACAATCATTATTTGTGCAGGTAGAACTCTTTCCAAACCCTGATGAAGGTGGAGTTCCTGATTAGTGCTGAATATGCTCAAGTGGTCTTTTATTATTGAGTATGGCTTTGTAATCATTAGTCTAGGCCAACATTGTCAGGAAAACCTAAGCAGTTTCAGACAAAATTACTCTGACTTTGATATTTCTGTTTTTATTTTTCTCTAAGATGGAAGCTTTCTTTTCTCTAACCAAATGTCACTCAGTGAATGACTGCAGCTTGCCTTCAGGGTAGTTTTCTGTGTTGAAAGGACAAACATCTGGATATACTTGCTTTGAGCTTTTGTTCTTTTTTCAATTTTCTTCTTTCCACTTGTTTTCCTTTCTTTTTTCTGACTTTCTTTCCTCCATACCCCTCTTTCTGGCGTGTGTGTGACATTTTTTGTCATGGATCCAGAAAAATGAGAGAGAAATATGTTTAGCCACTACTTGCTGGTGGAGAGATGCATTTCTTTCCTTTTGTTATTAGGATACACTAAGAATCAGTACAATATGAGTTAATTTTAGTCATGACAGACAGTTTTGGGGATATTAAATGGGGTTCAAGCACTGGAGGATAGTGCAGATCTCTGTTGCTTTAACTGTGAGGGACTGCTGCCATCCCAAGATTCCATCTCAATGGTTTGTGATTATGATCACAAGCTGTCTGCTCTTTTTGCCCCTCTAGTATCTTGGTCATTCCTCTCCTTTTTGCTGATTCCCTTGTTTTTCCTCTGCTGTGGCTTTTCCATGTCTTTGGTGAACTCATGGTGCCCTTTACCTTGTGAGTGTTTCCATTCATGGCTCAGTCTGTGCTGCATGTCTTTATTTTTCACATTGTTGCTCTTTCTCTGTTTACTCTGCATGCTGTGGATCTCAACTCTCCTGGGAGATTTTAGTTACTTCAAAATGTCTCATTGGACTGAGCTTTCAAATCAGTATATCCTTGACCTATTAACAAGAGGTTAGACTTAGTGTGGAATGTCCACTCTTGAACCAATCAGCTGGCTTCAAAACTTGGTACACCATTTTACACTATCTTCAAAGGGGACATCTGGACTGCCAGAGTTCCACAAACGCTAATTCTCTGAGCTGTATGACTAAAGTATTTTCACTGTGGCTATAGAATGGCTCTGGGGATTGCAATCTCTTCACTACATCACTCTCATGTCAGTTGAATGGAAAATGTTACTTCAATAGAAAGGGAGGGTACCAGAATTGATTTATTTTCTTTGCTTCTTTTCAATGAAAACAAAGAGCAAGATGGGTATGAAATATATTGAGAAAATAATTTTCAAAAAATAATAAATGCTAAAATACTCGAATTATTATGATTTTATTGACCACAGTTTTACTCCTTTGTTAATTATTTCCTTGATGTCACTTCTTATCACAATTAACAGATCTTTGACTTAAATACAAATTTTCATTGCTTAGAACTATTGCAGCCAATGGAACTTCAATGTCTGTTGACTGCATATGTATGTATAATAAGCTTGCTTTAGAAATGCACAGTATAGCCAGATGCCCATTTACACATGCCCATAATCTTGCCTTTTCAGAAGTGGAGGCAGGAGGACTAGGGATTCAAAGTTGTTCTAGCTACACAGCAAGTTTAAGGTCTGTCTGGTTAATGTGAGACTTTTGAAAAAAATAGAAAGAAAGGAAGGAAGGAAAGAAAAGAGCAAAAGTAAGAAAGAAGAGCTATATGTAATATAAGAATTACAAACATGTTTTAAATTTACATGAGAATAACGTAAGGAGCTAGTGAAATTTGTTCATGAATCTGGAATCAGGAAATTTCTCATTTACAGCTACAGAATATAAAGAATTCTTAATAATTTTACATGTCATAAAATAAAAGGGGGTAGAATAGTTTATTTATGTGAAAAAAAAAACCCTGAATCCTAACTAACACCTACAAGTAACAAATTTCTACTCTGCATTTCATGCATTATAAAAATTCTCATTAAATGAAAAGAAAATGACTTGATATAATTACTGAAACATTCTTAGAATGTAGACTTATTCATTATATAAATAGTATAGAAATAGACAGACCAGTAGAGAACCTAGACCATGATACAATAACATAAAATTACTTTTTAAAAATTGTTAATAGAGCAGGGCGGTAGTGGCACACGCCTTTAATCCCAGCACTCGGGAGGCAGAGCCATGCGGAACTCTGTGAGTTCAAAGCCAGCCTGGTCTACAGAGCAAGATCCAGGACAGGCACCAAAACTACACAGAGAAACCCTGTTTCAAAAAACAAAAAAAAAAAAAAAGTGTTAATAACCATACATATGAGTTCTGACCCTAACTCCAGAGGTGATGAATTTTGACTTATTTAAATAGATCTTGTATATGTAAACCTAATCACCTTATGTCAGAAACTTTATTAAGTCAACCCAGAAATTTTATATTCCAAAGAGTACTTTGACACTTCTTTAAACAATATAATATACTAAGTAAAACATTCCAGCCAATAGGTGTAAGAAATAATATTACACTGAGGGTATAGAATAGCTGAATGGTAGAACAGGTGCCTAGTAGTAGAACCTTGGCCTCTACCACAGTAATGGAGATATTGGAAGGATGGAGGGAGAGACAGGCACACAGAGACAGAGAGATATAAATGCAGAGATAGAGAGTGAGTGAGGAAGGGAGAAATAGGGAGAGGGAGGTAGGGGTAGAGAGAGGAGAGAGAGAGAGGGGGAGAGAGAGAGAGAGAGAGAGAGAGAGAGAGAGAGAGAGAGAGAGAGAGAGAGAGAGAGAGAGAGAGAACTTTCCCAGAGTTTCTGAAATTCTGTCTTTTTGTTGGTGAGGTGCTAGTGACTCTAATTTCTTGCTTTTACTCATCATGTCCACTTTCTAATTTCATGTGATGAGTTTTCCCTTTACTTTTTAGTCTAAAGGCCGTGAAAACTAGATAAAGTAAATGTCCTACTAAAATAAAATTAAAATCAACTTCATTATTATTTAGCCTGATTTAGCCTACATAGATAATATATCCATGAACATCTGAAATCTACTGGCATATTAAATTGCTCTTTTATTTTGGCTTTCAAAATAACTAGAATAAGTATTGTGTCTTTTAAATTTTATTTTATTTTCAATTATGTGTGTCTGTGTGTAGATTTGTGAGCTTATAAGTGCAGGTGCCCAGACACTCCAGAAGCAGGTGTCAGATGCAATGGAGTTGGTGTTCCAGGATGCTAGGAACCAACAGGTCCTCTCTGAGAGCAGTGCATGCTCCTCACCTACAGAGCCACCTCTCTAGTCCATGAATGTCTTTTAAGAGAATATTTGGTTCCTAACCAGAAATAATAGTCATATTTGGAAGCTTTGTGGAACAGAAAATATTCAAAAGTAGTATATGACTTCAAATGTCACAGAAAATTTTTATAAACATATTAAGTGTTCTCACGACTCAAACTTTGCATAATATATACTTATGTATATATGATATGTGACACCATGTATATCCTATGTGGTTTTTATGCAGATAGATCATGATACACAGATTGTTTAAGTCCAAGTAAAGAAGGGTTTAGCAGTCATTGTGTCATGATTAGAAACATTTTCTGCTCTCTTTCTAATTCTTGGGTGTGAAGGGCAGCTTTTCCATAGCCATTAAGTCCAAGCAGTCATGGAAGACTGGAACAGAAAGAAACAACTTCAAAGAACAGATTTCTGGTCACATTCCTTAATGTGTGCTTTCTCAGCAAATAGGCCTCTGATTGACACTTAAAACAGAGACACGGGTTCCCAGGTGCCAACTGTTCTCCCCCTAAAAGAAAGCAAAGGACAAAGGAAAACTCAAGACAAGAAGGAGCTTGGCTCTGCCTCGAGGTGATATGCCAAGCTTTGTTGACTCCCATGGGAGGCCTGCCCCTTTCTGAATGGAAGAGGAGTGGATGGGAGGCTGGGTAGGTAGAGGTGGGGAAGGGAACAGGAGGAGAGGAAGGAGGGAAAACTGTGGTTGGTATGTAAAATAAATGAAAAAAAATTAGTAAGAATATGATTTTTAAAAAAAGAAAAAGAAAAACAGATGCTTAATCCTATTTTTCACCAGAATGCTTTTTACTTTTGGAAAAAGCATATTCAAGACTATCCCCCAAATGCCAAAGATTTCTTAAATTTTATGAGATCAGCCTTGTCCTTAATAGTAGTCAGCATAAGATATGAGAACTTTGAAGTATGGAAAACAAAGCAAAAATCAAACCACTGTTCTGGAATGACATGGAGTAGATGCTACTCTATATATCCTTATGAAAAGTAAATTCTTTAACTATTCCAATAGTTTTTTTATGCAAGAAAACTTATTTAATCCAATAATCTTTGCACTATGATGGATGATAACCTTGTTTATGAAATTTCAGTTTTTACATTAATTAATATTTATATGCTTAGAAACTATATGCATTTTAATTCCTAAAATTTGAGACAGGTTGACTCTGTATAGGTGTTGTATAAGATGAATGTAAATAAACACTAATGTAGATCAATATAACCTTTTTTTCAAATAAATGAACAACAAATATATTTTAATTTGCATAGAAGCTCATTAACTCTTTAGTACTTAATTTATATCTGCTAGCTACCCTATTATGTGATAAGCAATTCTTGGAAATGAACATATTTTTTAACCTTAAAATAAAATCACAGTCCAAATTTTTACTTTCATTTATAATTGGCTTATCTTATTTTGTGTATTTCTAAGTTGTAAGCTGAGCTAGGATAGATTTGAGGAGAGCTATTTTTGAAACATTCTTTGAGCAATATATTTGTTTAACTTGTGATTATTTTACTGTGTTGTGAATATAACTATGCACTTGAAAGGTAAAATACATCTTTAAACTGTTGGCTTTTCCCATTGAAAAAATATTTACATCAGAGGTATTTATCCTGATCTGTCATAAATGGGTACAATCAATATCACAACTCAGTAGTTCTACATATTTTTGTAGATGGTTTAAACTTTGTTGATCTACTTTCCCACATCAATGGCATTTAGCCAGGAATAGAATGGGAGATAAGGAATCTGTAAACAGTGAAATTTATAATAGAATAAAGGCGCTGTAATGAGGAGACATCCCTTGAGGAATCTGTTTCAATCCCCAAATGTCAGCTCTTCTTGCCAACAAAATGCCTGTTTACCTACTTGTTTCAAAATTAAACATGAAAACTTGAGCTCCTGTAGCACCTAAGCTGACTAGCCTCTTTGCACCTAGAAATTACCAACTACTGGTCTTGGGTCATTTTGTTCTCTTAGGCAGTACATACATACTTATTAAGTTCATTCTCAAAGAAATTGAGAGAAAAGAAAACTGTCCAAATAGTTATCAGCTTGTTGAATCACCCAAGTTCCCTAGCAAAAAGATTTACTACATCCCATGCTTTTGAACATTAAAAAAAGGGACATAGCTAATATCTTATCTTTGTGAATAGAAGCATTTAAGCATTTAAAGTTTATGGAGTAGCTTTCCATTAATCATTTGTCTTAAGTTAATCATTCATCTACCTAAATAAAATTCCCATAAAATCTAAAAAAAAAAAAAAAAAAAAAAAAGCAACAATCTTTTAGCCAGGCATAGTGTCCCACACCTTTAATCCCAGAACTCAGGAGACAGAGATGGGCAGATCTCTGTGAGTTCAAGGCCAGCCTGGTCTACATAGTGAGTTCCAGGACAGACAGAGTGACATAGAGACACTGTCTCAAAATACAAAAACAAAAAAATGTAACCTTTCAACAAATACTTGGCAAATTGTTATTGTTCAAAGCACTGAGCAAGAAGAGATTTAGCATATATTCTCCAAGTTTTCAAATTTATCCAGAAGGAAATAATGACAACATAATATTGGTAATAGTTATTATCATGAGAACTCACCATACAGCAGATGTTGCTTTAAGTGATAAAAATACACTAAGCTCATTTGTAGACGAATGATTTCTCTTATTAGCATATTTTACAGATAAGAGTACTAACTGAGGCACAGGGAATAAAAGTATATTGAACAAGTTCCCACCAGAACAGCTGTTCCAGATCAACATAAATAATGTTTTTAAAAGTACAGAACAAAAGCAGAAAGGATGATTGTAAGTAACAATCTAATCAACACAGAAATACTGAACTTAATGTGATGGGTTTCTCTGGTAGAGGTTCATGAAATGCCTTTCCTCAGTGGTTAGTGTTCAGATTTTGAAGAACAGGCATGCCAAGGTTAATATTTGATTTATGTTATGTACTCAATATACTTTTTAATGGGAAAGGATATTTTTAATATTTGAGTGAAACGCTGTGTGCCTGCCCTTAGGTCTCAAGGCAAATAGCTTTCCTTAAAGTCATTTTGAATCGTCTTCAAGCCTATAACCTTGTTGGAATTAAAGAGAACTTAAGGAGAAATAGAATACGGACTGGAGTTACCTCATTCGGCTGGCCATCCATCTTGTGGTTCCTAGGGTGATTGGTCTGTCACCAAGCCCAATTTGTTACTGGCATTAAACCCCACCAGCAGGACAGACCACAGGCAGTTCTCTGGTTCCCCACAGGTCATGCCATTAAGTGTAGGCAATGTGGCAAAAATGATTTCAACTTATCCTTGTGTGTACATTTCTGAATATAATAAACCTTACAGAAGAATGCTTCAAGACCAATTAAGTACAGACTGAATACTGCTAACTTAGACTGCTTTAACCTGTATAAACCACCCAGGACCCTCAGGTGGAAGGACGCCATGCCGAGGCCAGTGTTCTCCGGGCCCTAATTTCAGATTCTTCATTTGGGGCAGGGCCCCCATGTTTTCAGTTTGTACTAAGCCTGAAAATTATGTAGCCTGTTTGCCCATGGTATTATAGAAAGGAGCAAAGGAAGAGTGGAGGCTTATGATTTACATGTCTAATTTCAATTTGCAATTAAATTTCATGCTGACTCACAGGAGAAGAAAAGAAAGCAAAACTTGACTCTCCCAGCTCACTGAAATCTGAGGAAGGCACTTAATAAAGAATTAATGTCCTTTGATTTTATTATAATTTATAAAAAAAAAGGTCAAATCAGTATTTTTTTTTAATAATTATTTTCAAACTAGAAACTAATAATGAAGTCAAATGGCAGGCTGTGGGTGTCATAATCATAACCCAAGAAACACATCCTCATGCCATTTTCCGATAGGGAATGTGGCTGCCAGGCACTATGACTCAGACTTCAGGCTGCATGCAGCCATCTCTGCCTGTGACAAGGGCTTCTCTGCCTTCCTGTCTTGTCACAGTGACAAGGCTGGTTTCCAGCCTCCCACCACAGGCTAAGTGAGTTGCCAAATAACCCTGTCAACACCTGGGGAATTGATACAGATGGAAACCTATTTTTAGATACATAGACTCATATACACAAGCATAAAACTTAAACATGAAGCCTTCTAAATCTGAGGAAAAGTAAGGTAATTAATGCATTCTAGATTTTGTGTTTTTAAAAGCATTTTAGTTAAGTTTTTTTTTTTTAGTTTGTGATTTTTCTTTATTTTTATGAAAATGATAAAGCCTGGAATAATTCAGTACAGTTAGAATAATTACAATATTTAAGGTCACCTTTGGATCAAAGGCCACAGTAACTAAAACCCAGAGTATCTGACTCTCAAACACTTGACTATTTTTTTTTTGTTTGTTTGTTTTTTGAGACAGGGTTTCTCTGTGTAGCTTTGTGCCTTTCCTGGGACTCACTTGGTAGCCCAGGCTGGCCTCGAACTCACAGAGATCCACCTGCCTCTGCCTCCTGAGTGCTGGGATTAAAGGCGTGCACCACCACCGCCCAGCTACTTGACTATTTTTATTATAATTTTTTTATTACTCAATGCATAGAAAATTATAGGAAAATTTAAATTAATGTGAACTTACAGGCTAAAAACAGAGACCACAAAGCTAGCCATTTCTTTTAATAAAGTTTTATTCAAACACAACATAAACATTTGTTAGCATGTAGTCTATAGACTGCTTTTCGAAGAGCAAAACGGAATAATTACAATAGTGACATATAGCTTTAGTTATTCTTTGGCTAGCAACAAATATTCCATCCCTGACCGAGTAGTATACAAGATCTTTTCTATACAGAACAAAAACACCCCCAGTCAGGGTTGGCCAAAACTGACATCATTGTTAGATACAAAATATATTTTCTAAATGCAAATGAATAGGAAAATGTGTTATGCAACCCAGAATAAATAAGACTAATTACATAACAAGAGACACAATAGGAACCACTTTTGCATTTTCATACTTCTGTGATGTCATGGCGCTGTATCTTCTCTCTAATTCAATTATAGGGTGTTACAGGCAGTTTAATGGTTTTAAAATGTATAACAGTCATGTATGAATGTAGAACCAATCTGTGAGTTTAAGGTGATACATTGCTTTTCAGAGTTTATTTCTGGACTATGGAAATGTTAATATCCACTTACACATTGATGCAATGTTTAGCCCAGATGGCTGTGGTAAAACATAACCTGCTATTAATGAAGTGGAGGCTGTAGATGAATCACTTCTAGAGTACAAACTTTGTTGAGTTCTACCTGCCTATCATCTGTGTAGATTTCTGATGAAGGATTTACAGAAAGAGCATCAGAATGCTCTTGCTTACCAAGTATTCTCATTGTAGAAGCAGATTAAGTACTGAGGTGTCTAGGTGGTGCTACAAAAGAGAAATTGCATTTTGTGCCTAAGAGACTGAGTGCATGGTAGAGCTAGCCCATTTGGGTACTCAGCATCTTTGAAATATATCCCTAGAGGCAGATATAGCTACCCAAAGTGTGTGAAAAGGTATGGCAAAACTCTGCCTTGTGACACACAAGTGTACTTTTCTTAAAAGTCAAAATATAAATGTTTGGATTTGCTTGATACATCTCTATGTACCTTTCAGCTCCAGAGGCAGTTGTAAATTTCATCTGGAGGGCTCTGCTGGCTTCTTTGAAGGTTCCTGGCCTTTATTTTCTTTGTCTTCTGTTGCTTCTCAGTACCCCCACTCCCATGGTCACAAACCATTTTGAGCAGTTCACAAAATATTTGTCCACATGCTTTTCAATGTTAAAATACCTGAAATTTGCACCATGTACATCCTGTCTTACCCTATAAGACAAAGCGCATGCTTGTTGACCAATTTGAGTCCCATATGCTAATGTATTTTAAATTTATTTTCATAATTAAGATGGCCATTTTAGAACCAAATGAGTAAAAGTAGTGAGTGTGTAATTTCAAATTCCAAATTCAAGCTTATTCTACTATGTATGCTGATGTACCTTGAAAGGTGCGAGTCTCTACATTTGAACCAAATGTTGAGAAGGTATATGTAAAAACACATCTCCTTCAACATTACTTGTAAAATGTATACAGCTTCGAGGCTGCCTATGGTTTTCACTGATACTTCTACCCAGAGTAGGAACATCTACTGTGAATGCATGAAGACTAGAGTGGCTACATATTTCTGAGTAAGAAGGAACAGGTAATGATGTGAGACAAAAATTATTCCCTGATTTTGGCCAGTTAGGTGGCTGTCCTAGTTAGAGTTTCTAGTGCTGGGAAGAGACACCATGACCACAGGAACTCTTATAAAGGAAAACATTAAATGGGGTGGCTTACATTTTCAGAGGTTTAGTTCATCATTATCATGGTGTGACATGGTGGCATGCAGGCAGGCATGGTGCTGGAAAAGGAGCTGAAAGTTCTCTATCTTGACCCACAGGCAATAGGAAGTGGTCTTCCTGCAGGTATAGCTTGCACATGGGAGACCTCAAATCCTAACCCTACAGTGACACACTTTCTCAACAAGGCCACGCCTACTTCAGCAAGGCCATAGCTCCTATTAGCACCACTCCCAGTGAGCTTATGAGGGCCAATTACATTCAAACTACCACAGTGACTTTGGTTAAGTAAATCCCACAAATACCAGGGATCTGAGGACTCTTCTCCCACTGCATCTGGTACTGAGGAAAATCAGCTCCCCCTCATTCAGCTGTCTTTAATATGTAAGACTGTATTAATTAACTGTACACTGCTTGAAATCTGTTTTTGTCACTAAGCCATTTTGTTATTCAATCGTTAATTTATATCCACAACTTTAAAATGTGATTTAGAGTGATTCACACACACCCAAAATAATAATAACAATAATGACTTACAAATAAGTGATCAGGGAGAAAAGCAAGTAAGTTTTTTTAAAGAAAGAATTTTAAAAAATCACATTACTGAAGCAGCACATATTCAGCCTTGGCTCCTCAGGATATAGGCTATAAAGTAAGGCAGTAAGTTGCTCGTTACATGAGGCAGGGGAGGATCTAACAGATTTTCAGCATTTGGACTTTTTGATTAGATTATAATTTCAGTACGACACAGGACTAATAATATAGGCAATAGTGGTAGGTTGCAGCACTAATGTAACTTATCTACAGAATAAACAGCCTTCTTCAAACACAGTTTGAAGTTATTAACAACAAAATAGTTTCTGTAAACCAAGTGTGATCTTAAAGGATTATTTGCAAATGACTTGAATGAGCCTTTGATGGAGTAGCTGACAAGAAATGAGCTGCGAGAAAAGAGCTCTCTGTTAGGGCAGCTCATAAACAGGGCTCAGTGGGATTCTGGATTTTTTGCTGAGGCCTCAAGGTACAAGATGGAAGGCAGGCAACTCTTCTTTTGTGCATTTTCTATGTCCACTTTGCAAAATTACATACAGGACAAATAATTACGAGTTTAAAAACAATGATAAAAGCCATTGCCACAGCTCAGCTCCTTGAGTTTCACATATCCCAGCCATCCCTGTAAGAGAACAACCAGGTCAGTCTTCAGCAGTCAGTGGTCCTTCCCAGACCCAATTCTTTGAATAGTGGAGAGTTACCTACCTCTACTGTAACTTTAAAAAACAAACAAATAGCAACAACAAATGTCCCTTAAATATCTCTGCGATTTCACCATATAGACTCCTTTTCTGTGATTTGATGCACCAAAGAACCTGTGCACAACCCTGGGATATGAAATGTAGTACTTCTTGATCGTGAACAAACAATGATTATTTACAGTGAGATTTTGTGAGGGCATTGAGTTGATTAAAATGCAGTTTCACAGTTAGCATTTGAATATAAAAATTAATAAACACAAATTGTCACATCAATATTATTCTGGAGCCATTGGAGTTTAATAATTTTAGCACAAAACAATCTCTTTTGGGAGTTCTGTCTGGCCTCCCCTCTTCTACTCAGGACAAAATGAATATATTTGAGTTAGTAACAGTAAGGAGCCTCTCACACACTAGAGAATGTCATTACAATATTGAAGGCATTCACATAGCCTCCAGGAAGGGGAGTGATGTATAGCTGCCTGCTCCTTCCAGGAATGAAAGAATGTTAAAAATGGCCCCAGGGAAGTTTCTCTTATAAGCTTTTATGGATCACGGACAATGGGAACAGAGAAGAAACATCAAAGTAACAGAGTTAGTACAAAGCAGACTGGGACAACCTAGTTCTCTGCCCCTTTTCACCTTTGAAAAAGGTAAATCATAATATACCAAGTCCTTTCTTCTGAGATTTGAGATTCTAAAAATCTAAGATCACACTGATTTGATAGTAAAAAATTTCATTCTCTCTCTCTCTCTCTCTCTCTCTCTCTCTCTCTCTCTCTCTCTCATACACACACACACACACACACACACACACACACACACACACACACACACACCCTTCATTCCTTTATTTGTCTCCCTTACCTCAAGTTAAGGTTAACTTTAAGCTTCCTAATGGTAAACCTTAGAAGCATCTGAATTCATGGCAAGAACAATCCACTTGAACTAGTGTATGGCTAACTGAATTGGTCCATAGCTTGGAGTAAGTTCTGATAAAAAGAACCAACATGCCGGGTGGTGGTAGCACAAGCTTTTAATCCCAGCACTTGGGAGGCAGAGGAAGGTGGATCTCTGTGAGTTTGAGAACAGCCTGGGCTACAGAGCAAGATCCAGGACAGGCACTAAAACAACATAGAGAAACCCTGTCTTGAAAAAACAAAACAAAAAACAAACAAAAAAAGCAAAACAACAAACAAAAAAACAAAAAACCCAACATGCCAACAAAACTGTACATATTTTTGCTTAGTTTTCATCTTTAAATTGGCACAAACAGCAACTGATGATGTGGTTTTCTTAGAGAAGATCACTTTATAATAGGCAAAACCTTTTGAATATCACTAGCCTGGAAAAGTGGAGCTCTTGATTCTTCCATTAAATAGCTCTGACCATGGAAATGACATCTATTCTCTTTAGTCTTCAATCTCTCTGTTTGTAGATAGTTCCTGTGAGCGTATATCTCCCTTCCTCATAGTTCTGCTTCTAAAAGGCTTTGAAATAACAGCCTGCAAAGGAAAATTCTAATGCTATCTTGCAAATTCCTAGCTGAGGATATTGGGCAACATTTTCTGTAGAAAGAGCCTTTTAATAGAGATGGAAGATCTCAAATCTTTCTTACTTCCATTTCCTATTGCCTTTGGAACTTAGAATTCATTTTATTCTACTAGATCTTATTCCATATATATATGGAATATATATAATGATGTCTCTGGCATGAATACTAGGGCACAGTAAAAATGACAAAATTGCATATAAATCTGTTCTCTAGAGAAAAGAAATAATGTATTATACTTTCTTTAAAAGTTTTGTCTGTCCCATTTAAGCTATTGTAACACTATAGCATGCATAACTTTTTTTCTCATCTTTTTGGAAGTCCAGGATCAAGCTATAGTTTTGGTCTTTGGCCAGGGCCTCTTCCTGGCATACATAAAGCTGCTTTCTCCCAGCATCTTCACATGGCCAAACAAGCTTTCATTCTCTTCCTCTTTTTGTAAGGAAATTCTTTCCACTTTGGGACTTTGTACCTCTCTCAGAATGCCCAGACAACATTTTCTGTACAAAGGATCTTTAATGGAGATGGAAGATCTCAAATTTCATGACTTCCTCTAAACCCAATTATTTCTCAAAGATCTCATATTCTAATATACCATGACATTGGGTGTTAGAAATTCAACATATGAACTTGGGGGTTCACAAATATTTGGCCCCCAAATAGCAGTATTCCTGAAGGAAAGATGTTAGCATAATTGAGGCATGCTTTGATATCCTCAAGGACAAACTTTCAGTGGACTTCAGGCAATTAACAGCTTGAGTGGCCAAAATTTTACCATTAAAAGTTTGCCAAGAGTTGAACAGCTCACCGCCCATAATGTCAACTATGGAACCACCTTCCTTAACAATTTCATGCATTTTAAAATTTCCAGAAAATGCAAAGTTCTAAATGAATGGGAGAGATCAGCTAGTGAGCTCTCCCATTGTGCATAGGGATTGAGAAGACCGGAAGCTAAGTTTTAGCAAATTGCTGCTTACATGAGAGATTTGTCCCTCATTGATGGACTCTCTACATTGTGTCCTTAGTAGCATCAATTTACATTTCCCTGAGAGGCCAGAGTGCCATTCAAAGATTTTCATTCTGATGGGTCTACACACAGGATGTAGAGGTTGTCCTAACAGTATAATCTTTCTGTATGAGAAACTCAAAGCAATCTCAAAGAAAATCTTATCCCCACATCCTTCAGTTGGCAACAGGGGGCAAACAGGAAGTCAGGTTGCTAGGAGAGGGTCTCATTGCCAGCAAGCTCCATAATGTAAGTGGATATAAGCTGGCTTTGAGTAGACCAGATGGAAGAAAACACTCCTCCACCACTTTTTAAGCCATGCGACCCTGGAACCAGTGGTTTTACCTTTGTAAGAATTCAATTCCACATCGACAAGTTGATAATAATGTAGAGATGAAATAAAGCATCTGGTACACAGCATGCACTCACTGGTCTCATCTTTGTAGCAGCAAATCAAGGGCCTGCAAACAGAATTCTTGACTCCCGGCACAGTGCACTTTCCATTACATTTTATGTTAAGTGAGCACCCTCGTTGGGAAATGAGGCTATCAAGTGCATTTTTAAGAGCCTTGTCTTCTAAAATCAATCTGTTCACATTTTTAATAATGCAAGAAAGAAGTTTGAAGTTGGCCCACAGAGAGTTCTGTGAACCAAAGGTTTATTTTTAATTGGATTTTGTGTCTGTTGTTATGGAAATGGTGGTTTCATAGATTAAGCATTATGATTTTACTGCAAGATCAAGCCCAGAGTGGGGGATGAGGATGAGCTCATCCTTGTGCTTCTCTTTCTTGACAAAACACATTTAAAATTAAAAGAACGGGAGGAGAGCCGCTTCAGAAGCATATGTTTCCAAGAAAAAAAATCCCCCCTATAAAAATAGCTTTAAAATGATAAAGTCTTTTCTCAAAGATCAAAACTAAGGATGACCCAGGTTGCCAGTAGGACACAAAGCTGCTGTGACATTATTAAACACTCCTTTCTTCACTATTGAAGCTATAAAGAGCGCCTTTGATCCTGGGTTTTGCTTTCAACATTTGGTTCCACTGCGTGTTTGCAGACACTGAACTCACAGCTTCCTCTAGTTGTTTAGTGATCAATTGCTGATAACTTTTCTCTCCAGAGTAGTTTTTATTCATGGATCAGGATGTGTAATCTAACTCTGTTATAGAAAATCGAGGTGCTTTCTAAATCCTAATGATGGTTGGCACTGTTTAAAGAATTGAGGCAATTCCCTTGAAAAATTTAGCTTATATTTTTGGCTCATTTTAAACTCCAAGGAGTAACTGAGTAAGACCAGACTTACATTAACATGCAGTAGCACCATAAAGAAGAAGTGGGAGGCTGGATGGCTAGTCTGTGGCTGTCCCAGCTAGTGAGCTGGTGAAAATGGGCTACTGGGGATTTCTCCCTTTGGTTCCCTGATAGTTCTCTTTTCTTCTTTCTTCCCCTCTTTGAAAATATTTTCACTCACTTATTTTTTCTCATATGATAACCTGCTGTTAACTGACTTAACTGTGGATTTGGGTGAAGGAAGCCATGAAAGACATTCCAGACCCTCTGCCAGTAGAAAAAGTCAGGAAAGCAAATGATGCTAGGCCCTTCACTGTATTAATGCATCTGCAAGTTAGGATACTTTAACAAAGGAGGAGAATCCATCAATTGAAAGAATGTGTACTTAACATTATATCCTTCTAAATGAATAATATTAAATCCTTTGATTTAAATCATCATATTTAACACTTTTATTAAAATTACAATTAGGTCAACGTTTTCATTTTGTTTTCAAGTTAAAGAGAGACATAGTCCCATATGGTCATATTAGTAATTGTCATTAAACATGTTTCCCAAATAATGTCTATCCCAAATCCATTTAAATTCTTCACATACATCCTTTGGAAATGCCTTTATCAATTGACTATACTATTTTCTTTTGGCCTTTATTTGTTGATGTAAGTTAGCATCACCTTTTCCCATCCTGGCTTTTTATTCTCTTTATATTCTCTATTTTATTCTACTTCTTCCAAGTTACTATTATTTTGATGTATTCAGAAGCATCTCCACCATACATATAGATTTGCAACTTATCGGTTTGTTATTTGGAGGTTTTTTTTTTTTTTTAACTTGGTTTTTAGACCAAACTGTCCATATATTTCAGAAGCTAGGAAGCTGGAAAACCCAGAAACTTGGTGCATCATGGTGATACACAATTTAAGATCTGAAGAGCAGCCATAATAGGGACAGTACCAAGAGATTCTGCCCAGGGTGCTGTCGACTCCTTACCCATTCATCTGAAAATGGGTGCTAATGGCAAAGAGAATTCTCAGAAATTAGATGTCTGCTAACCCCTTCACTATTAAGAAAAGTATCACTTGAAATATCAGAAAATTCTTCTAAAAGGTGTACATGCAAACTTGGGAAGGTTTTCAGTGCAATATTGAATGTGCCTATTTATGACAGCAGGTTAATTCTTTTGTCTTATATCAATGCAAAAGGTTAAAAATTCTTCAATTGTCATATCTGAGTGTTTGTTAACTTGTCATTTTCCTTGCTTGCTATGACTCTATTGGGCTTGAAAACTGGTCCACTCTCTCTCTCTCCTCTCTCTCCTCTTCTCTTCTCTTCTCTTCTCTTCTCTTCTCTTCTCTTCTCTTCTCTTCTCTTCTCTTCTCTTCTCTTCTCTTCTCTTCCCTTCTCTCTCTCTCTCTCTCTCTCTCTCTCTCTCTCTCTCTCTCTCTCTCTCTCTCTCTCTCTCCCTCCCTCCCTCCCTCCCTCTCACTTCTTTCTTCTCTCTCACTCCCCACTCTCCTTTCCACTTTCTTCTCACTTTCTGTAAGGTTCATGTTCTTATCTGATTCTGATTGTCCATAATGACTGTTTGGCATATTCTGCAGGCAAAGGTCCTGAGACCCTTTTTGCCGGCTATAACCTCAATGATAATGAATGGCACACAGTGCGTGTGGTTCGTCGAGGAAAAAGTTTAAAACTGACAGTGGATGATCAACAAGCCATGACAGGTAAAGTCCCCTGCCTCTCTTACCTTTTCTTTCTTTCTTTTTATCCTTCTATCTTCTTTTGAATTTTTTGATAATTTCATACCTAAGTTGCATATTTATATCATTTCCACCCTCTCCCCCTCCAACTTCTCCTCCCCCCCCACCCCCGCACCCCCGTCTTAGGTATGGTTTCTATTGGGTGATAAACACTGTGGACAATAGTGACTTCGAGAGGAGTTTATGACACTTCCACTTGTGTATCACTGTTCATCAGTGAAAGAAGACAGGGCAGGAATTCAAGGCAGGAATCTAAAGCAGACTGAAGCAGAAGCCAGAGAACAGTGCTGATTTTTCGCTGCTCTGACTGGTTTCTGACATGGTTTTCTCACCCTGCTTTCTTGTAGCACCAGGAACCACCTGCCCAGGGTTGGCCCCACCTACAGTAAACTGGGCCCTCCTCTATCAGTTATCAATCAAAAAGATGCACTGCAGGCCTTCCACACACGTCAATCTGACAGGGGCATTTTCTCCATTGAAGCCCAGTCTTCCAAGATGATGCTAGCTTGGGACAAGTGGGTATAAAACTTGCCAGGACTCCACCACCCCTCTCAACAGCATGGCCTCTTTTGTAGCTATTATTGTTACACTTATACACATACGTATGTGCATATCATTGCATTCTGAGCTCTAGTTAGTTAGATGGATTGGTACCCCAATGGTGCATCGTTCACTGCCATTTGACCAGTTTTGCTTTTCTCTAGTGGTCTCTGACTGCTCAAAAGGAACCTTCTTTGTGGCTGGAGGCAACATCTATCTGTGCATGTAAGAATAGGTGTTTAGAAGGCAGCTGGGGATTATACTGGTTTGGGAAAGCAACAGTATGTACGTTCTTCTCTGGGGTACATGACCTCACCAGTCCTGGGTAGGCAGCTAGATTTCCAATTCCAGACATAAATTCCCTCCTATTGAATGGACCTTAAGTCCAATTAGAGGGCTGATGGTTACAAACCCCTGCCCCTCAAGATGTAAGTGCCACTATTGCAACCATGGATATAGGCTGTCATAACTGATTCCTGTTGTGGTCCATAGAGTTGACATCTGGGTAGGATAAGTTTTCTCCTTTGGTACTTCTTATAGCACCTTTACATAGTATAAGAGCCAGTCTTCAGGGAGGAAAACTCCAAGTCAGTTCCAGCTGTTTACTCCAAATTCTGTATCTGAAGTGCATTTAGCAATAGAGTCATACTCAAGTTCTAGGAGTCAAACAAGGCAGTGGAAATAACCTATATTATTTCGGGAGTCTGTTGGACTTACCTGACCAACAACTTGAACTTAACTTTCCAACACTGGCACTAGGGTTTTGTTAGATAGTCTGTGGCTCCTGTTGGTGGGTGGGTCATTGTCATCCAAGTTGCATTAACTTATTTAAACTATTGATATCTGTATATAGATATGCTTCTATATGCCATGTTTCTATGTTTAAGCTTCAGATGCATTGTCTGCTGGTGGCTTTTCAAACCAAAGCCAGTGCATATTTGAAGGTTAAAGTCAGTACATTTGTCATTCAGCTTGTCTACCAACCTTTGCATTTAATAAACAGCCTAATAAGTATTCCTCCAACCTGAGCATATGTGCCATGTCATTTTCCTTGTCCATTAATAATTCAAGGAATTATAATGTATTTTAATTTTGTGGTTTAATAATCATCTTCGCTCTCTTTATTTCTTATGCATTTTGTTGATGAGCAGTAGAAAATTCTGTTTTCAATTCAAAACATGTCCATAAGTATACTGATATGTAGGTGTACTTTGACTTATTCACTTTCTTTAGGTTATCCTACATCATTTAGCTTGTTGATTAAATCCTAACGTTCAGAATGTCCAGGTCTATTCCAGATTTACTGTCATAACCCAAGGAGGTGAGCTGTATAAAGCTCTGCCTTGGACACTTAGGGAAACCAATGGAAGAGAAGTCAGCGTGCCTCATCCTTGAGAACTAACTCACCCCCACTCTATCAGCTCCTTTTTCTTTTGTAAGAAAGCTCTTGGGGTAATTATGTTAGCACAAAGCATAGAATCTTGGTGCACCGGAGAGATGTGTTCCTTTCAAATTAAGTTCCAAAGGGCTTCCCCGGCTGAGCAAAGAGAGACTTCTTTAATGTGATATGACATGTGTAGGGTTATAATTTTTGAAGGAACTGTTCTGTAGATAAAGGGAAGTGAACCACAAGTTCATAGAGCTGTCATTGTCCTAGATCCCATTGGTTCTTTGTGGCAAGTTACATCTTTTTTTCTATGTGTTGGACTTCACAGAAAGAGCCTCAAAAGGAGCCTCATGTAGGAAGGTAATGTAGAGGAGCCCAGCTTGTGTTTCCCTTAATATGTCTGCAGGGGGCGCTAATGCACCTGACACATGGATCACTGTTTAGAAACGTCTTGTGCCTTGGGCTCTTCTCCTCCTGTTTGTGTACTTGTCCAACTACAATATGATGGCTTTTTTTTTTAACTTATTATTTTTTATTTTGTTATATTTTATTGTTATCCTTCAGAAGCCTGTTCTTTTTTAGTGAGAGACAGAAAGGGAGTGGATCCCAATGGGAGGGGAGGTGCAGAGAAACTGGGAGCAATAGAGGGGATGGAAACCATAATCAGGGTGTATTATGTGAGAAATGAATCCATTTTTAATAAAAGAAAAATAAAATAAGGCAATGAATATTAGGAAACAAAACAAACAACAACAAACCACACGGAATGGCATAAATGTAACACAAATGTCATTCACAAGAAGGCTCTGAAACTAAGATCAGGTGGTCAGGAGAGTGAGTGCTGCAGGTCAGCTAGAGTAGGTAAGGGCAGTTCTTGGAAGAGAAAGGAATTATTCTTGAAGATTAGCATTAGTTGCTAAAGCAGTTGGGTGTTATCCAGACGGAGGGACTAAGCAGGGCTTGTTTGTTTATTAACTTCTCTTCTCTCATTTATTACATCCCTATAGCAGTTTCTCCTCCCTCCACTCCTCTCAGTCCTGCCCTCCACCTCTCCTCACCCCCAAATTGACTCCTCCTCCTCTGTTTTCCTAAATAATAATAATAATAATAATAATAATAATAATAAAGCAGACCTCCCAGGGGTATCCACCGAATATGGCCTAACAAGTTACAATAAGACCAGGCACAAACCATCATATCAAGACTAGGTGAGACAATCCAGTAGGAGGAAAAGGGTCCCAAGCACAAGTAAAAGAGTCAGAGACACCCCTGACTCCCATTGTTGGGAGTCTCACAAGAACACCAACTTAGAGAGTCATAAGCTATATGCAGAGGACCTAGCTCAGACCCATATAGGGTCAGTGTATGTCACTTCAGTCTCCTAAGCAGTGCTTAAAGCCATGGCCTTGAGTTTTAGCAGTCAGGGGCAATACATGCAAAAATCACAGCAGAGCATTGCTTTGTCTGAGTGTCTTTCACAAATAGGACACATGCATTCTCCTTTTAAAGATGACATGACTGAGGCTCAAAGAGAAGTAGATTATATTTTATTGAAGTTGTTATGAGTTGAGAAAGAGTGTCCAAGATTGTTTGTCATTTTCTTTTCTTTCTTAGATTGGTTTTGTTCCATTGTTTTCCATTATATGATAATAAATATATGGCTCTATAATAACTACTTAACCATTTACGGCATCACATTATAAGATCATACACACAGAGATGTACACATGCCTATGTACTTACCTATAAAATGGAGCTGTTAGCTGAAGATACAGAGCAGTTTATGACGTTGGAAATGGCTGACATAAACAAGCCTTAAGATTGGAGTTTAGAAGACTTGGCTTCAGAGATACAATGAAAATATTTGAGGTTGGGTGTGGTGGCACACACCTTTAATCCCAGCACTCTAGATAAGGAGGCAGGAGAAGTCTCTGTGAGTTCCAGGCTAGTGCCCTACATAGTTCTAGAACAGCTAGGACCATATAGAGACTGTCTCAAAACAACAACAACAACAAAAACAAACAAAATGCCTAAAATATTTATATTCAGACTGACATTTTACGTGGATGGGGAAGTTATTTCTCATGGTCTCCAGGCGACCAGAAACTACTGCCTTTAGTCTGATTTGAGAAAAATTACTGCTGTGATGATGTAAAAGATGATTCAAGATGGCAGGTACTCACCCCGGAACGACAGTGGATTCAGGCGCGGAATCAAGCTATTATGAATTTTTTTTCACGTAAATTTTATTTTAAGATGATTTTAAGTGAACAAAAAATTCCATACGTGAAAATCATGTCCCAGGCCCCCGTCTGTGGTCACTGCTGTAGCAGTTTTTCCTCATTTGCTTTGACGTTCTCACTTCTTGACTCTTGTCTCACTGTCAGTTTCCCCCCTTAAATAGCTGAGGGAAAGTGATGTTCAGAGTGACCTTTTAATCCCTGGGTTCTTCAACATATATTTTCTAAAAGTAGAATTCTCCCCTTACACAACAAAGTAAAAGTTGTCGATTCCCACACATTTGCAGCGATCCCATCATAATTCTGTCAGCTAACTCAGTCTAGGACTGGGAACTCTATGAAGCTGTCAATGTCCCGTGAGGCTTCCATCCACATGTTTCCATTGTGAAGTTATAGATAAGAATATGGCTTTCATTGTTTCTCTTCATACCTAATGTTGATGCGGCATTTGTTTTATTTTTGATGAATGTGTCTTCACGATTCCTTGTCCACATTCTTGAAGGAAGTAGTACACGTTGACACCACAACCTCCTTGTGGAATCCTGTGTGGAGGCAGGAGTTGGGGTGGGCGGATGTGTTATTCAGTTTCTTCACCATGTAATTACTGTATTTTCTTTCTTGCAATTAATAAATCATCTGTGGAGAGGCATATCAAACAAGGCCTTGTACGTACCTTGTGCTTTATTAAATGTTTTCACATAATTTATCAGTTGATAAAGGTATTTGCCTATTTCAGTCAACTAAAGTAGTTACAGAACCCTGCATTCCGAACATTTGTAGTCAACGGCACGCAGCACTTGCCTCATGTCTCTGCCTTCTAGTTCGTCGATTTTCCTTTTCTCTTTCTCTTTTCTCTTTGACTGATCTGCATTCACAAGTTTCTATATTTTACAGTAATTTCTAATTTCTCATCTTAAATAATTTTATGCTCGAGTCAGGCGGTGGTGGCACATGCCATTAATCCCAGCACTCGGGAGGCAGAGCCAGACAGATCTCTGTGAGTTCGAGGCCAGCTGGGTCTACAGAGCTAGTTCCAGGAAAGTCACAAAGCTACACAGAGAAACCCTGTCTCTAAAAACCAAAAAAAAAAAAAAAAAAAAAAAAAAAAAAAAAAATTATGCTCAATTTATTACAGAATACTATCGAGTTGATCTCTACAATCTTGTAACAGGCCTCTACCCAGTTTTACTGTTTGTTTTAGTTCTTTCCTAACATTTTCTTTCAGAACATGATATTCAGACACCACTTTTATCTGCTTATATCCTTCAGCAGAATTATTTGTTTAATTTATATTTAGTGAGGAATAACTTTTTAAGTTTATCTTTAAATTAAAATATAAATAGTATAATTTCCTCCTTCTCCCTCCAATACCTCTTATGGTTCCCACACCTCCAAAATTTATGCCCTCTTTTTCTTTATTATTGTGATATATATATATATGTATATACATAATGTATGCATATATGGTGATGTTTACATATATATGTGTATGAATGATACATACATACATGGATATCACATGTATATATGTATAAACATAAATGCAATTTACTGAGTTCATTTAGCATTGCTTATATGTATATGTTTTTAGAGTTAACCACTTGGTATTGGATTACCAGTTAGGGGCTTATCCCTGGGGAAGACTAATTCTCTCTAAGCAGTTGTTAATCATCTGTAGCTCTTCACCTAGTGGTGGGACCCCATTGAGAGCTTCAGCATCTACATTGGTATTTCAACTGCTATCATTGTTCAAGTCTTGTCTAGCCAGCCATATTGTTGTGATTTCATGGCTGCAGCTTCCATGTTCTATCTAGAAGACACAACTTCATAGATGACTTCCTGGTTCACCAGGTCTTTTAATCCCCTTACCTGCTTCTGCAATGTTCCCGAGCCTTATGTATAGGGGTTGTATGGTAAGATGTGCTCAGTGTTACTAGCTGTCCTTGCATTATGATCTTCTCAGCAGGTACAGATTGGAAATATCTACAGACACATGTATCTATACACACATATATTCATAAATATAGATGCATGCATACATATTAATTGCATATCCATGCAAACATACACATAGACGTATTTTTAGAAACCATGAATTCACACTGCTATCCCTATGCCTACAGCATTGTCTCCTGATTTTCCTCATTTTGTATGCCCATTCATTTTCCTTTAAGGTGAGAATCCTAGCTACCATTTTATTTGTTCAATCTGATAATGCATCTAAAATACTTTGAGAATTTATCACTGTAGTCAATAAATAATTTGGATTATTTGTATCTTTTCTTCTTCCTTCCAGCCTTTATTCTTTTTTGTCATTATTGTTGTTATTGGAGAACTCAAGAACCCAACACTTGGCCATGATAAGAATTCAGGTTTGATTTACATAGTCTAACAAGATTTCCAAATGCAGCACTGAGTATTGAGGACTGAGGATTAAGCACAAAATGCTGTGGTTTTAAAGACTCTAGTGGCCACTTGAAGCCAACATGAATCAAAAAAGTGATAGGGACTTTTATTAAACAGTATATTCTAAACAGGAAGAATTTTAAAGAATAAAGCACTAGAGACCCTTCACACAAGGCCCTGCATTTTTTAACCTACTAAAGGCATAATAGTTCTGCTCCCTCTTGGTTGACCATGGAAAGTATGTACTCAGGTTGTTCTTGGGAATGTCTGCACCTCATCTTGGCAATGGTGATAGAGATGCAGATAGAGAGACCCAAGAAGGGAGAGTCTCTAGGGCTTAGGTAGAAAGGGGTTGTACAAACTTCAGGGTATCCCTTAATTGAGTGTCAGTAGGTTTCACTTAATTACTTCTTATAAATATTCTGTGATTGTGTGCTATGTGTGTATGTTGCTGTGTGCCCTCACCGAACATGAGTTTGCCGTGTATGCCCTTATTCAAACATGTGAGACAAGCCTCATCATGTTCCTTCTTGACATCATTCCCACATCATGAGTAAATCCTGTGAATTGTATGTATCTATAAAACTGTCCAAATTCTGCTGCCATTATGCTTGTGAAAACCCCCAGAGTTTATTGTAGCCACAGAAGGATAAGTGTTCATGCACCTGTGGATCGCATGCTCGCGCTCTCTCTCTCTCTCTCTCTCTCTCTCTCTCTCTCTCTCTCTCTCTCTCTCTCTCTCTCTCTCTCTCTCTCTCTCTCTCTTCATGTCTTCTGCTTATTTAAAACCCCTCTTAGCCAGCTGATAATCAGTTAGGATGCCTTGTGAATGGCATGGCCCTTAATACCCTTCTAATTTTATATGAACCAACAACTTCACTTGCTCATGGTTTTTAACTCATTCAGTACCTAAAGACTACATTCATCCATCTCCTTTCATGGACTCCACCCCTTGATTCATCTTCTACAGAATTTAATATGACTTTCTTTTTTAAATTCTTCAAATTTCAGCTTAAATTTTATCCTAGTCTGTATTTACCAATACAGCGTCCCAGTCATAAAATTCATAGCATGTCTCAGAGTTTTGTTCTCAGACATTTAATTAGGTGCTCACACATTTTTATATGCCATTCCCCCAATAGACTATGAATTTTCTGAGAACAGGGGGGTATGCATCCCCTCAGCACTTCTTTCACTCCCCCACATAGCACTTGAGATACGTATTGACTGTGCCATGACTTTTAAGTGAATTAGCAAAAGCACAGAAGTCTTAGTGTTTTTAGACCAGGCTGGCCTCTAACTCACAGAGGCCCACCAGCCTTTGCCAGCACCACCGAGCTGACTTGGTGTTCTCTTGTTTCTTCTGTTGTGGTTGCTCTATGCCGAAAACTAACACAACTCAGAGCAAGGTAAAAATGAAAAATTTCATGGAAAAATCAGCACACATACTGAGATTTCTACAGCAGCAAAACATCCAGGAAACATCCTGAGGCTTTTTTTTTTTTTTTTTTTTTCATCTTGAGAATCTGAGAAAGCTGAAGACCCCCACTCTGATTTACTGATTCTAAATCCACTCATTCAATCTTTGGACATTAGGAATTTTTTAAGCATTATAAACATAAAAACTTTTTCTATAAAAGCTATAGAAAATAATTCATTGAAGTTTGTGTTGTTTTCTTCTTATTCAACACTGGTGCATATGCAACCGTGGGTGTATTACTGATGAAGACTGAACACAAATTCTGAGTGGAAATACCTTTAAAGCCAGCATCAGCCAGTGTGTTGTCCGTGGGTGATTGCTGTAGTTGGCCTCCCTTGGAATGAATGTGTCTCTCAATCCTGCCTATCCGACTCCGGGGTCCTTTGAACTTAGACCGTGCATTCTCTTGTAACATGGTTGCCTCGACGCTGTCACTACCTCCTTATAATTTATGATGTCCATAGCATCATTTTCAGAAGGAAACATTTTTTCACTGAACTTTTCCATCTTTCAGAACTAAATGCCCTTTCCTTCTTTGTAGCTTCCAAGTTCTTGGCAATATAAGATATTAATTGCACAAATTAGAAATACATTTTGTTCTGGATAATTTTCTCATTTTTTTTTTGTTTTTGCCAAAGAACTTTTAACAAGAAGCACAAAAAATTTAGAATTTGGGTAAATTAACTTAAGACTCAAAATTTTTAATACTGAAAAATATTAGTAAATGTCAACATCATCAATATTGAAGCCTCAGTGATTTTCATAGTCTTTTCATATTCCCTATCTTATATAGCTTATTAATTCAGTGCTGCTGATGTCTCTAGAGCTTTAAGCTTGCAAATTATTAAAGACTGATTTTTGTTGTTACCAAAGAGTTAGAACTCCCACGGAGCAGTATTGAGGTCATTGAACAAAAACTGAAGAGAGAAAGCAAAATGATTTTATATGAAAAACCAGAATTGCTAAGACAGTAATAGTACTCTACTTCAGTAACATAACCAGAGGCTTCATAGCATGTAGATGGAGAGATAGGCACCATCAGGAAAGTGTGGATTCAATTTTCAATTTGCAGAGCAGAAATCAAATCAAACCAATGACTAAAAAGAAAATGAAAGAAAGATAACTGAAAAGCCATCTTAGAGAAAAGAGGATTCTCAGAGAATAAAAATTAACCAGAGCCGCATTTAAGGAACTTCTTTTGTACTAATGAATTTATAGCCATTAAAGCCAATTGATAACATAAACATTTTGTCTTATATAATCAAATATACTTTTTATGTACAGCAATGTTTTATGATACTACCCAGCATCTTTGCTGTTTTTATTAACCAAATGGAAGCTTCTCAGAGTGTTGACAGGAGCCCACATAGGTAGTTTCAGTATTCATTATACCTAGAAAAATGGTTCAGTGAATTTTCTCAGGGGCTGATTCTGAGATTGGCCCTAATTAATGTTTTCATTAATATCATGGATGATAGCATAGGATGAGCTTAATAAATTTTCCAATTATGCCAAATTGGATAGGGAAACTAGAAAAGAACTTGGTTGGAAGAACTTGATTGCAGTTTAAGTGACCTTTTTGTGTTGCAGCAGAAAATGAGGGATACAATTTAGTTGAGAATAAGAGGCTGGGAATGAGCCAGAAGTGAGGATTAACTCTCATGGATGCTGTGCTTTGCAACTTAGAATTTCAAAGTTACAGGAAGATAGAGTCACTACTCTAAAGGTAATATGGGATTAGTCTGACTGTGAATGGGGTTGACACAGAAATACAGCGAGGCCAGGAGAGGTGGGGCCTGTATGGAATAGTCACTGAATATGGCTACAAGGACACATCCCACTAGGATGTTTGAGATGGTTTCCCGTGGTTGTGTAGACTCACCACACTTGTATTCTCCTCAGAACTGAGAGTGCACTGAATTAATGCATTGCGCTTCAATGATTATGTAAGATGAAGAATGTGGGGAATAGGGTATTGTTGCTGGAGGGCTTCTCTCCAGGTTCCCCAAGCCCCTCAGTCCCACAATCCACTTATAAAATAATCACTCAGACGCTTATATCACTTATAAACTGTATGGCCGTGGCAGGCTTCTTGCTAACTGTTCTTTTATCTTAAATTAACCCATTTCTATAAATCTATATTTTGCCACGTGGCTGGTGGCTTACCAGAGTCTCTACATGCTGCTTCTCCTGGTGGTGGCTGCAGTGTCTCTCCCCCAGCCTTCCGCTTCCCAGAATTCTCCTCTCTCCTTGTCCCACCTACCTCCTGCCTGGTCATTGGCCATCAGTGTTTTATTTATATAGAACAATATCCACAGCAGGGTATAGATCCAGAGATAACCTCTAGAGTAATTGGGATACTCCTGCAAAGGTGAATCTGGGTATTCACTCCTTATGTATAGTACAAAGACTATTGTTACTTTCAAACACGTTGTTGTTGGTGTTGTTGTTGTTGTTGTTGTTTTCGAGACAGGGTTTCTCTGTGTAGCTTTGGGGCCTGTCCTAGAGCTCACTCTGTAGCCCAGGCTGGCCTCAAACTCACAGAGATCCACCTGGCCCTGCCTCCCGAGTACTGGGATTAAAGGCGTGTGCCACCACCGCCTGGCCTTTCAAACACATTTTAACTGTTCATTATTACAAAGACTTTCAATAGCTCTTTCCTATTTGTACAGTATATAGAACAATACATAATAAATTTTTTCTGAAAGAAAAATGTTACATAACTACAAAGGTAAGCTGTGTGGCTGGCTAATGGATGTGCAGATAATTCGCTATCCCTATCCCCTCTTTCCCTCCTTCCCTCCTCTTCCTTTCTATTCCTTCCTTTTTTTTACTTTTTTATGAAATTGAAAACATGTTAATGAGGATTTATTGTTTATATCAAGACAGTTTTTCGATGTAGCTCAGGCTAGACCAGAACTCAGTATGTAGGTCAAGCTGTCCTCTAAATCATAATTCTCTTCCCTTAACCCTGTAAGTCCTGAGATGACAGAACACCACCACACCCAAGCATGAGGAGAATTTTTATTATTCTAAAAATATAGCTAAAAGTTACATGGGAATTAAAACCTGGCCTAGGAAACTGTATTATATATGGTCACCTTACCCTTAAACAATACCTAGATATTCTTACTACAAGCTATACCTAACAAGTAAGTTATCTGCTTTTTATATTTTAAACATATGGTATTACTATGTAAATCTGCAGTGTCTTATGGAAATCTGGAAGTGTCTTTCAGATGCACAATATACCAATGTATTATCTTTTCTTTTAGGCCAAATGGCAGGCGACCACACAAGGCTGGAGTTTCATAACATAGAGACTGGCATCATCACAGAACGACGGTATCTTTCTTCTGTCCCCTCCAACTTCATTGGACACCTGCAAAGCCTGACATTTAATGGGATGGCGTACATAGACTTGTGCAAAAATGGTGATATAGATTACTGTGAGCTCAACGCCAGATTTGGCTTCAGGAACATCATTGCCGATCCCGTCACCTTCAAGACCAAATCGAGCTATGTTGCCTTAGCTACATTGCAAGCCTACACGTCTATGCATCTCTTTTTCCAGTTCAAGACCACATCCCTAGATGGACTAATCCTATATAACAGTGGGGATGGAAATGACTTTATTGTGGTTGAATTAGTTAAAGGGTACGTACATGTTAGTTCAATGAAAAGAGAAAAATAACTTTGCAAAGGTGAACTTTAATACCCAAAAGTCTATATGAAACACATTGTGCTGACTTAATATGGTAGTAGGCAGGAGGGGGAAGACAAATGACTCATTTGTTCAAAACCTTTACTAGGCATCTTCCGTGAGTATAACACAATGCAGTTACTTGTATGTACAAAGTATACATGTAAGTACAGATGAGCAGTTCATGGTAGGTCTCCTATGACTCTTATACTCCAAATGTGTATTTCCTGAGTTTTGACAATGCAGTTGCAGAGAAGTTTTAAGGCCACTCAGTGCTAAGTTAAATAGCTAATTCAGCTTATCGGATTAGTTATTTAATGAAACTCTAATTAATTCAAGCTTAGTTCTGTGATGAATAGTTTCGAAAGAATGTATTAATGAAGCATTTTGATAATGTGATGACAAGTGGACACATTTTCATCAATGTGGACATTTATTCCTCTCCTCGGTGAATATTATACATTCACTATAGACTAGATAATACACCAGGCAACACACATAACATGCATAAAAACATGTATATTTCCCTTGTGTACATCTTAGATTCCTCCCAACCTTGAACTACATATACATACCAACATATAGCATGACTGAGTCCAGGGGAATATGAAAGTTCAACAGAAAACCATGATGAGCAGTTTCCTGGGATGATCATGCGCACATTGTCAGGGGTCTTGGTAGAACAGAAAGCAGGAAATGTGTATTAGAACTCTGTGTTGACACATGAGACCACGTCTCCCATAGGAAGAATTGCTGTCTGTGTGATTGACCAAATGAGAGGGTGATAGAAACGGGGAATTCATAACAAAAGGTGGCATTTTCTCCCTTTAGTTTCACATCCAGGCAACTCCATCTCAAGATTCTGGAAGGATGACTGCACCTGAAAGCGTCCATTTATAATGTCTTGTTTACCATCATGGCTCATTCAGAAAGCAATGACTCTCTTTCATTTTCTTTCTAGGTACTTACATTATGTGTTTGACTTGGGAAATGGTGCTAACCTCATCAAAGGGAGCTCAAATAAACCACTCAACGACAATCAGTGGCACAATGTGATGATTTCAAGGGACACCAGCAATCTCCACACTGTAAAAATTGACACGAAAATCACAACGCAAATCACTGCAGGAGCCAGAAACTTAGACCTCAAGAGTAAGTACTGGCTAAGTCACAGTGTACAGCATCCATACACGAGTGAAAAAAAACCCTTTGCTCCAGGTACAGGCTCAGGCCTTCTGCAAAGGCTGACAAGAATTTCATTTTTTTTGCACATGATTAATAATACAACACACATGTCTCTTTTCTCCCTTTAATGTGTCACGAACATATGTATTTTTAATAACAGTTCAAAAATGCAACACCTAAGAATGCATGCATGATTAAAATTTAAAGAATGGGGGAAATGTGCTCATAATCTTGATATTGTCAGGAAAGGCAGGCTCCTGGAAGTCTTCAGTCCCAGTAGTTTTCTACCAATGTGGGGTTAATGGAACCAGATGTATATTGAGCTTCTCTTTAGTTTTTCCCCCTTTAGTTTCCTAGATGCTTTCAGACTCTTCTATCACCAGCTATGAACCTGGCTTATCCTTTGTAATCAGTAGTGAGTTTTACTTTCTTCACCACCTCCCTGACATACACAGGCACACATGTTCACACATATACATACACACATGCTCTATCTATCTATCTATCTATCTATCTATCTATCTATCTATCTATCATCTCTTTCTCTCTCACGCATGCACACATGGAATGCTGCTTTAATGAGCTGTTGAGACTTAATTTTTCAAATGCTTAGAAGACATGCTAAAAATGGGAGAAAATAATATTAGATCCTTTTTGAATGGGTCTTTGTGATTCACTGAGAACCATAGCCACATATCCCATCATAATGATCAGGACAAGAAGCATTGGAGAAGGTTCCATTAGCCTTTTACTCTGAGTATTGAAGAGCTGAGGCTTGAATGTCTCAACCTGGGATAGGACAGCTCCTGGAGGAGCAGAGAGTAAACCCAGAGCTCAGCACACCCCACTTTCTTTCCCCCTGCTCTGTCCTGATGCATGGCAAAGCCCCTCAGATATCATTCAGGCATATTTTGCTTTAAAAGGCTTCTCATGTATAATGATGGGATCTCTTCCTTGGATTCAGGAAATAACTACATTGGAGAGTTACAGGACCAGAAAGGGGACAATCCAATAGCAGTTCTTCTAGAGAAAAAAAAATGCAGCTTCTAAACAAAATGAAAGAAGAAAATGCTTCATTTTGTGTTATTGTAGAACATATTTACAATACTGGTTCCTCATTGTCACTCATAAAACATGGGACAGTGGTTGTCTCCCTTCTTAACTTCAAAGGTCTCTCATTTGCTTCAAATCTAATAGCTTAGCTGAAACCTGACAGGAAATTCAAAGAAATGCAGCTTACCAGGTTCTGCTGCTCCTTTGTCCTCTCCGTGACAAAAGTGACCCGAGCATCTGGTTTCTATGCAGAGGGTGCCCTCGGTGTGCATGGTGGACTCGGGTGGTCTTTTTCAAGGGAAGAGGGGGATTGTGAAGGACACTGGCCAGGCCGGCCACAGCTGAATAACACAATGCCTTTTTTATGTCAGAGAGATCACAGGGCACATATATGCCTGTTACCAGAGACCTCAGAGGCCATGTCTGAAATTCAGATGACTAGAAGCCCATGTTTCACCACTGCTGGAAGCATTCAATACTCACAGCCCTAGGTGGTGAGCGAGGAAATCCTGTTGGCTGTGTGATTCAGATGTTTGGGACACCAGATATTTGCTTCTCATCCATTAAATGGATGCGAGCATACTCGGAAGTTGTAGTGGGGTTCTTTCTGATGGGGTGCGTGTCATAAAGGTGGCTTTGCAAACCTTAGAAACATTTTCTTGAAACACGTACTGCTTTTTAATACTGATTTTAAGAAAAGCACTTCCCATAATAATAAAAAAAATACTAAAACCACGAATTACATGGAGAGTGGACAAATTCAGACGTTAAGTCTGGTACTCTTGACTAAATACATGGTGTTTGGGCTTGGATTGGTTTGATCTGGCTTTTGGTTTTCTGAGACAGGGTTTCTCTGTGTAACAGCCCTAGCTGTCCTGGAACTCCCTTTGTTGTCATGTTTTAAAACGCCAAAACTTGCCTGGTAGTGGTGGCACACGTCTTTAATCCCAGCACTTGGGAGGCAGGGGCAGGCAGATCTCTGTGAGTTTGAGGCCAGCCTGGTCTACAGGACAGCCAAGGCTACACAGAGAAACTCTATCTCAAAACAAAAACAAGAACAACAAAAACTCAGTTTAAGTTAGAGGTTAATCTCCGAGATGAATAATTAGTTTTGTGTGTGTGTGTGTGTGTGTGTGTGTGTGTGTGTGTGTGTACAGGTGTGTGTAGTGTATGGGTGCTGGTGTGTGTGTGTGTGTGTGTGAGAGAGAGTGTGTGAGTGTGTGTGTACAGGTGTGTGTAGTGTATGCGTGCTGGTGTGGACCCTGGAGGAGGATCTTGGATGTCTTGCCCTACCATTTTCCTTTGAGCCAGAGTCTCTCACTGAGTCTGGAGCCCCCCCCCCCCATACTCCTGTTTTGCCCCTGCCTTTCTCCGTGTTGGGTAGCAGGCACATGCATGGGTGGGAAGGCTGTTTGTGTGGATTCTGGGTACTGCACATCTCATGCATGTATATGAAGCACTCTTACTTACCGATTCATCTCTCAGGCTGTCCAAATGAGATTCTTTACCAATACATTTTGTGAAGCCGCTGGGCCTCCAGAGCGCTTAGATCAGGTCACAAAATGTGAACTAGTCCCTAAAACTAGGCTGAAGTTCCCACTTGTGAGTGGATGTGTGACTTTTAATTGGAATGATAACCCCAAGGATCTTAATGGAGAAGATGACAGTGTCCTTCCATGAAAAGTTACCCTCCCCAAGACACTCACATGCAGGACGTAGCCGAGAGGGGAGCTGTGGCGCCACATGTGGGCACTGGAACTGGGGTGAGCCAGAAGACTTGTCTATGAAGCCATCCATGTTAAGGGATACTGGAAGCACAAGTGGAAATCACCAGGCGCTGTTTCTCCTTCCCTCCTGGGTACCCGTGAGGACTTAGGGTGGGTTCTGCATGTGAGCCTGCAGGACTCCACACTCCGAACTGACCATGCATGCCAGTCATGTAGAATGGAGCCTCTGGAGCATGCAAGAAAAATCCCCTTATCTAAGTCAGTGGTTTTATTTGGGGTTTGTTTTCGCTGAGACTCACCTTTGAGAATTAAATTTACTCTGATTTATCCAAATCCTTTTCAAATCTTTACTTATCTAAACGAGACCAGTCTGCTTTAGCTACACCACACGCCCTTGGTAGTTGGTCAAGTGCAGAATTCCATATCCTTCTCAGTCTAGCTCACTGGGGATGCCCCGGGAAACAGCCGGTGTCCAGTTAGAGGTCCTCACTACTTGCTGTGCATTAGCATCCTGAAACAAGGCACCGTTTATGTTAAACTAAAGGTTTAACTAACCCTGTAAGGGTTTTTGTGTGTGTGTGTGTGTAGGTCCGTCCTCATCTGAAGTCACTTGGCTGAATCAGATTGTTGGCACTTTCACTTACGTGGCTCTACCCGAAAGGCACACCAGAGGGCAGCATAGTGCCATGCACTGTGTTCCATGATGCTGGGGCGGGGGATTAACTCACTCCATTCGTGCTGGGAAACAGAACCGCTTTGTTTCCAGAATCTAAAATGCCATATTTAGCCTTCACAGCAGTGCACGCTTTTGTCCGTGACTGTGTTTCATCTTGTAGATGTAGGGATGTGAAACCCAGGCCTCTCTCGTCCCCACCTCGACTCAGGTGGAAATAGTCACAAACGAGCCTCAATCTAAGGCTCCTTCCCGAAGAGAACTCCGTGCTGATGACCTTGTTCAAATAATCTTTCCTGACACTGCCCAAGTCTCGCGGGTGTATGCCTCTCCCTGCTGATACAGCTTTGTTTTCATCTTTATTCCCAGCTGCTGGTGTCTATTCCCTTCGGCTATTATTTGCAAGCTGCAACCCGCATTGAAAGGCTCCGCCTTCACTGGCTCTCAACAGATTCCGTAATGTCTCTGTTCATTTTGGAACTTTAGAGTCCCAGCCTCTTTAGTGAGATAATGTAATCCCTCCTTATGCGTCTCTTGTCCTAATTTGCCAATTGGTTTGTAAAAGTATATGGGAAAGAGCTGATTTTTGTTGAGTCCCTGTTAAATACTCAGTAGATTTAAATGAGGTTATTGTATGTAATCTTTATGAGTGTCCGGGAATTTGAATTGAGGTCAGTCTTGCTTATTCATTTATCTAGTTCAAGAATAAAAATAGAAAAGACGACTAGTTTTGGGTCTCCATCTTTCATAGATGCCCTTCTTTAAATACTAAATTAATCTGTCAGCAAATTGAGGCACGTTTGAATTTGATTGCGGCCGACCATGCTACTGGGTGTGTAGCAGAGAGTGCCCTCCTGTGGCCACATAGCAGAATAACATCACTAACTCACAAGCCGCCATCTAGGTCAGGCAGGTGGTGAGCTCTTTGTCCCTTCCTCCTCCTTTATCTCCTTTCACAAATCCCAAATTATTTCCCTCTTGAGGGTGTCCCGTTCCTCCTCATCTCTTCTAAGCATTTTTCATATCCTCATTCAAATTTCAGCCTGAAGGTAGCTAGCTGCCTGCTATTGTTTCCCAAGCCCCCAACCAGAAACAGCCAGGAATTTCCATTGCAACAGGTTCCATCTCTAAGGAAGGATGTGCGTACATCCGAAGTTTGCCCCTTTCTGTTATAACTCAATTGGCCTGTTACTCAGTGGCCCCCATTCTCTGGGCCTGAATATAAGGCATATCAACCTGTTTTCTACCTTTCCACGTTGCACTTTGCAAAGCATTTACTGGGGGATGTTAATTCCAAAGTGTTGATCATGTTTAAACATGCCTGAGCTTTGTTGTTCAGCACAGGTGGCCTCTGGTAGACCGTTTGTCTTGCCCAGATTAATTTGCTCAAATTGGAACTGTTCAGAGAAGAATTTGACTTTGAACCTAGCCTTAGAGCCAGATGTGACATCCGACAGCGGAAGAGATGTCCAGCGGTCCTCTTGGCGTCTTGTTTATAATGTTGTGAGATTTACTAAACTTTTCTTAGTTTAAGGGAGGTTATTTTAAGAATCCATTGGAAAGTTAGAGACAAGAAACCTTTTCAGTGGCTAACAATGAGTCAGTCCCCTCAGAGGGTAAGAAGTTTGTTCTAATTGCCGCAGTAGTATCTCCAGGAGACCTGGGTGTCCCTGGCACCTGCTCCCTCCTCCCTAGTTCCTAAGGCATTATCCCACCAACCCATCCCATAATATCATCATGCCTTTGAGACCCTCCTTCTACCCCTCCTGCTGGCACTGCCCCACGGATAGCATCTCATTACTGGTGGCGGTGGTTCCTCTTTAGTACTCCCTCCTTATCATACTCCCCAGTGAGCTCACCTGTCGCCACGGGTGCCAGACCGTAGCAGCTGTTTTCCCAGTGGCAGTGGCTGGACGCACTTCTTTACAAATTGTCAATAAATACAATTAGATCTTCATGGCATGCAGTATGAACCTCCTGAGGAAGACAGACGCTGTGTTCCTAAGAGTCTCAGAAGGAAGCAGGGCATTTTGCTGGTGGAGGAAGGCTTTGGACATCATACAGAAGCTGGGGAGTTGAGAATCAAAGTGTTTAGCAGGACAGTGCAGTTAGCAGTACACTTTAGAAGGATCATTCAGGGGCTGGAGAGATGGCTCGGCGGTTAAGAGCACTGGCTGCTCTTTCAGAGGTCCCAGGTTCAATTCCCAGCAACCATGTGGTGGCTCACAACCATCTGTAATGGGATCTGATTCCCTCTTCTGGTATGGCTGAAAATTAGGCACTCATATACATAAAATAAAATAAACAAATAAGTAATTTTTTTTTTAATTTTTTTTTTTTTTTTTTTTTTTTTTTGGTTTTTGGTTTTTGAAGACAGGGTTCCTCTGTGTAGCTTTGTGCCTTTACTGAAACTCACTTGGTAGCCCAGGCTGGCCTCAAACTCATAGAGATCCACCTGCTTCTGCCTCCTGAGTGCTGGGATTAAAGGCGTGCGCCGCCGCTGCCGCTGCTGCCGCCGCCACCACCACCACCCAGCACAAATAAGTATTTTTTTAAAAAAAAGAATGATCATTCAGTTTCAGTGCCAATGACAGGTGAAGCCCGATGGGGAAAGGGGCCACTTTGGAGGCAATCACCACAGCACAGAACAGAAACAATAAGCCTGTGTGTCTGTCAGGGTAATACTTGACATCTTTGCTATTCCTTTTCCCACGCAAGTGTTACAGCATGGTTACTTGAAAGACAATTAGAGATGAAACCATTGTTTCTTTTTGATGATTCCGTTCAACTCCCAGGCTTTGCAGAAATCTACCTAAATCTGTTATCTTGACTATAAAACCTCTGACAGTTTGTTTTAATCCACTCTGACTTCCCCCACCTTTAGGAAGAGATCCTTGCCTTAACATGAACAGTTCCCTTTGGCCTCCTGTCTAACATTCACTATGAATGTTTTTCTTCTGGCCGTGGTTAAGTTTCAGGCCAGATTCCACGATTGCAGCTTAAATGTCTGCATCCTGTTCTGACAACCCTGTATTGTTGAAATCCATCATCCTTTGCACTCACTTTGGAATCTTTGCAGCATTAGGCAGAGTTATCCTGCATTAGCCTATTCAATGTCTTCCAACTCAGAGACTTCCCTTCCCATCATTGGGAACACAGGAACTTGAGTATCACTAAGATCTCACCTGTTCCTAGACAGATGTGTTCCAGAGAACTGATGTACTCAGCCATTTGTCAAGTTAAAATGTTCTCCAGATCCAGCCTTCTACTTTCTGACTCTTCACTGTGAAACAACCAAGGTTTTATTTATTTTATGTGTGTATGCTTACACACATTGATGTATGTGTGCTACATGCATACCTCCTACATAGAGAAGACAGAGGAGGAAGTAAGGTCCCGGTGTCAGGGAGGTCATTGGATCCCAGGAAGTGGAGTTACTAATGGTTGTCAACCACTGTGTGCATAGAAACCTAACCCAGGTCAACAAGTATTCTTAACCCCTGAACCATCTCTCCTGTCCCCCTAATTCAGGATTCTCACATGGGCCAGGGAAACCAACTTTTATTGTTCCTATCAGCCTCAGTTGACTGCTACTGACAGCCTGGAACATCAAATTGAAAAGAAATCTGAAACATTTGTGGATTTACTAACAGAGTATGGGAGTGGTAAAGTCAGGTGCAAGATGGAGATGAGTCTTAGGTAGCTACGTATTGCATTTGAGTTTCTGGCATAGTTCTAAGGCCTTGACCCTTACCAGTTCTAGATGAACCATATCTAGGCGCTGATTTCTACTCACAGAAAAGATTCTGAGCTCTGATACCCACAAGCCCTGGCTAACATGCTTGGAACAATTGCAGACCTGCTCATGGTAATCCTACAGCAAAGAAGCAGCTCTCCTGAGACCTCCCCCAGCACAGTCCCTCCCCGAAAGTGGAACCCGGGGTTCTCATGCCTTTCAGAACAAAGTCTGGGTTTACCATGCCCCAAAAGAGACAGCAGGACAGTTGAAACTTGTGGTGGCAGATATCTAATGGACTGGACTGGCCAATCACTGCAGGGTCTTGGAGCTGAGTTCTGAAGAGCGAGGTTTACACAAGTTATCAGCCTCAGCTAGAGGTCAGCCTTCAGTTCTCTCTACTCCAGATGATGCCAACTGCGGATTGAGTCACCTTCTTAGATCTTGGGTGTTCACTGGCAAGAGCTTCTATGTCATTGGGAAAGCGAGTGTGATAACAGGTCCTCATTCAGGAGTAGTATTCATGGCACGTTGACCTTTCTCCTTTTATGGAAACAAAGGTCTTTGTGATTAAGCAGCATAAACTGACTCATTATCTTAAGAAAACAAAAGAAAGAAATGGTAAAGAGAAGGAAAAGAGAGAGGTGGGAGCAGGGCCGTGGAGGGTAGAGACCAACTCTTGGAACAAGCAGTGTCTGCTTCTCTGCATGTCCATGAGGACTACACTAGACTCCCCTCCTCTCCCTCCTCCATATTGTCTTTTCCTACTTTCAGAACTTTAGGAAGTAAGCATGAAGCCCGAGCTCCTTGCTGTCTTCCAGTCAAATAGACACTCAAGACTCACCTAGGGTTAGGATCCTAGACCTAAATTCTTGAAAAACAGATTTAACTAGAGCATATTTCCTCTCTGGGACCAGGAACAGGAATGAGAGTTAATATCACAGTGTACAATTATGCATCTACTGAATTTGTTTGAAGGTGTATTTGAGTTGGCTAGGCAGGGCAAAAGAAAAAGCATCAAAGGGTCCCCAAAAGTGATCTTTAACTTTCTGTATAGGAATTGAGGGGCAGGATTTGCCCATCTCTTGAGGCTAGTATGAGGACAAGGTACAAATTCATGAAGGTGTTGAGAATATGGAAATCAAGTGGCACTAAAATATTTGTATGACAAAGAAAAGTAAGTAGAGTAAGTAGAACTGCCTTGAGTGAGTAGAACTACCTTGAGTGAGTAGAACTACATTGAGTATGTTGCCCTGGATCAGTGATTACAAAGTTAGAAACTCACAAGAAACCCTGATGGAAAGAGGGACCTAGACTGTTGCCCTCAATGGAATTGTGAGGATTCAAACCAAACTCCTGTAGATCGGTTCAACAACAGACAGGCCCCAGATGGCACCTGGGTAACACTACACTTGTTCACTATACGTTTCCCAAAGAAGAGGGACTTTTAAGGAGTTCTCTCACTTAGGTAGGGTTCAGCCGTAAAGCAGGTCCATCTTTTATTAGGATGCAGAAGATTCTAGAGTCTATTCACTACTTCAGAAAACTCAAGTCTTTAATATAGTAACAGGCTGGAAAGTTGGGGGAGACTTGGTTGGAAGTACTCCTGCAAAAGTGCTCCAAAGCCATTTTTGCACGTCTATGGCTAAGCAGGCCACATGACTGTAGATGAAGTTCTAAACAGTCTTATTAAATAAGAAACAGAGAGCCAAATACAGAGTTAAAAGCCCAAGAGATCAAAGCACTAGCGAAGAGCCAAGACCACCTTATTTTACCACCTGGCTGCAGTCGCTTCCCCAGAAAGAGAGAGACCTTCCTGTGTGACTTGTCTTTTTATTGCCTTTCTGTTCTGCCTTCTCATTGACTCTAAACCCAACCACATGACTTCCTCATCACTGCCTGTCTATACAGACCTCCAGGCCTCTATGGTTGGTACTAGGATTTAAGGTTCAGGTCACCATGCTTGGCTGTGTTTTTGACCACACAGAGACTCTGCCTACCATGTGATGGATTAAGGGCATGGACTACCACCACCTGAATTCTGTTCCTAGCTTGTTAATGACCTCTGATCTCCAGGCAAACTTTATTTATTAACATACAAATAAAATCACATTTCAGCTCAATTAATATATCACCACACATGACTTTCAGCATCTACCATCTTCCTTTTACTAAGTGTGAGCTTAGTGATTTACATGTGTTTTTAAATGTGCTTACATGTGTTGATTATCATGAAAACTTGCTGAAGATGTATTACTTAGGTTCATGTTGGAGGCGAACAAAGTAAGGCTTAGAGAAGTTAAGTATTATACTAAGACAATGAAGATAGTGATATTAAATACCAATGAGTATGACTCTCTGAAAGCTCATTAGATTCCATGTACTAATAAATATTTACAAGTGATATCTTACTTATTTCTTACCAAAGTACATAAAGTAATCCAATGTATTCTTTGATAATTTATGGCGCTTGTAAGGCTCCCTGAACTATAGCAAGTACTTGTTATTTGTTGACCAACTTCCATTATTGTTTTTACCCAGGCCAACCCATATGGACTTGTTAGTTTCTTAGTTGCTAAGATACCAGCAATTAATAATTCTAGCTCATCTGTAGGAGGTTTCTTCTCCATCTCCAACCCTCATTCCCAAGTTACTTCTCCCATTCATCCAACACACACACTCCTTTGATGTCCTTTGATGTTCAGAAACTGCAGATGCTATAAGTGTCTGTACTAATGTGCTGTTCTATTACACCACAGACCATTGCATTTATAAATACAGCAGGTGTGGTTTCATCTGTTTTTGAAAAGCTTGATGGCCCATGACACAGTCATTTGATTTTTGCTGAGACATAAATGTGAATCATGGACAACAGTAGGATGATATACAAAGTTGTCTTCAGGAAGCAAACTCCCTGCTTAGATCTGCTTAATAGATAATTATAAATAAAAAAACTACTACTAATAAATTACAGACATCACTGTAATTCTAGTCATTGCTGTCATTTATTGAAGGCTTGAGTGTCAAGATTTAACTAAAGATTTAAGTTCAGGGTTTATATGTAAAATATTGCATCAACTAGGCAAGATGATCTAATATAATCAAGCCACAATGCTACTTTTTTACCTCAAGCCATCTCTTCAAATTGTGCAGTTTGGAGGTATTTGCACCATGCATAGGCCCAGAGAATATATTTGGGTTCTCTTATAAAACCATCTTTAATGTAAACCTTTAAGTAGTATTGGCTGGGGAGAGATCTCAGCAGTTAAGAGCATGGGCTGCTTTTGTAGAAGACTCAAATGTGCTTCCCGGAACCCCTATGGGGTCCATCCCTCATAACTGCTTGTAATTTCAGCTATGTGAGTGATGAGCAGGTGCCCATACACAGGCACACAACATGTTCTAAAAACTTTTTAAACTAAGTAAAAGTTATTTATCAAATCTCAGAAATGAAATTTTGATTGTGACCACAAGGGCAGGAGAAAAGGCAGCATATTCAAACATCTGCCATTTCGTGCTCTTGTTTCATTGTAATTGATGACTGAGGACAAATCTGACTTCAGACTCTAGGCCCAACAGATGCGTCATCCTCATTCTTTAGTGATCCTTTCCTGTCTTCATCTAAGATGTCTCTGCCTGAGTTCCGACTGTAACCGCTATGATATCTGTGTTCACTCATGTGGACTCAACATTGCTCTGTCTCTAGATAGGCCAGCTGGCTTCTTTTATGCCCTCCTGTCTCTGAATATTTCCATGCACCATTTTCACTCATCACTCCTAGAAATGTATTCATTTCTGATGCTCACATTTCTGTTTAGCTGCCACAGGTTACTTAATGTTTTCTCAGTATAATCCTTGCCAGTTCTGCCCCTCCACACTGCAATGAACACAAAGCAGTATTTATGGCCAGGGAACCAGGGGGGCTGTCTGCCTGTACTGGGAGAGCAGTACATACTCACTATATCACAGAGACCACTTCACATCATAGTCTTTAGAATTTATTGTTTTGTTTCATCTGTAGGGGTGTTTTACCTACAGGTGTGTATGTCTAGGCAGCACATGCATGCCTGTATCTTCAGAGGCCAAAAGACTGCATCAGATGCCCTGGGACCGCAGGTACTGACGGTTGTGAACCACTGTATCAGTGCTGGGAATGAAATGTCAATCCTCTGCGAGAGCATCCAGTGCTCTTAACCAGCTCGTAACCAGTGCCGAGCTCTCTCCAGCTCCTGCAAACACAGTTTATAAGTCAGAGTTAGTGATCCATGCATGAAATCAGTGCTCTGGAAGATAATATGTTCTAGGGCAATGTTCTCTACACATTCAGTGAAAAGTGATTATTTTAATTGTCAGGAGTACCATGTGATAAATTGAAACATTGTCTTTCAACATAAAAACCTTCAAACATGCACATCACGACATCCTTAGATACTGATGAAAATTTCACTTCTGGTCATTAAGCAGGAAATGAATATTTTGACTTCTACTTTTCACATCCTTCCCCACCCTTCTGTCTTACATAGGATGCATGTATTGAGTCTCTTACCTTAGCTTCTGAAATCCTCAGATTTGTACTACAGCAAAATTTTGACTTGTTCTGTATCCATTCCATGTGTTCCTTAGTAGGCTAGCATTTGCAGATACTTAAATGCAGGGCCAGCAAACATAAAGCCTGTGGCTGGATGATTAGGAGTTGGCTTGTCAATCAGTCATTTGCTGGTTTACCAGGCCATTTTCTTGCTCTTCAGCTGTTATAGCCTTCCACTTCCCTTAGCCTTCAGAGTAAATTTTTTCTCTCCAAGGATTTTAGGATGAATCCTTTACCATACATATTTGTGTATTGAACAAATAAAGCACTTGGAAAGATACTCTAGCACACAGCATGATCTGATGATATACTGAAAACATCCTATCTTTCACCATGGAAGAAATTCCTTTTTAGTTAAAAAATACAAAAATAATCTAATGCTTAAGGAAAAAAATAGATATTTTATTTAACTCTGTAAATCTCATACTTTAGAAGCCCTTTGGCAATGCTTGTAAAACCATGTGTACTACTTTCCCATGGTTCTTTACTGCTGTGTAATTTCAAACTATAGTCTCTTTTTTGATTGTATTAAGTAGGCCATCATTATAGAGCATAGAAGTTCTCATTAGCTTAAAACAGCAGGAGTTCCACCCACCCACCCAAAATAAATTTTTATTGATTTTGAGATGAAAAAATTAATTTATTTAAAGTAAAATATTGTTTTAAAGACAAAGTATTATATAGAACAACAAAAATTTCAGGGGAACAACAGATTTGTATAGATTCTGTAACTGACCTCGTTTGTATAAGTCTTCATTCATTACCAGAAGTCATTTTCAATGCTACTTTTCTTCTTCTATCATTCGGAGTATTTTTAGTAAAAATAGTAAAGAAAGAAGTAGCCTTGGAGTCAGGGGACCCAGGTGTGAGCGAGCCTCATTCTTCTGATGTTGGAAGTACTGTGCTGACCCAATGAATCCCCCTTTCTGATGATGATTGTTCACTTGTGAGGTCTAGATAATAATAACATATGGGTGCTCTGAGGAGCTTGGAGAAGTCAAAGTCCCTCCCACACTAAGTGAAAATCCATACACAGATCCTAACAATCTATGTGGCCTTCACAAACCCATCTGCAGTTCAAGTGGGTATCACACACAAGAGGAAAAGGAAAACATGGTAGACAGAAGTGTCCACTCTGGAGGGTATTGATCACAGGTATGGAGGCTTGCTGCCATTTGGTTGGGGACAAAAGGAAAACAGGGGAAACAATTTCTACCTGGCCTTCTCCTAAAAAGCCAAATGTCAAATTTAAATTGTAAAACCATAGAATGAAGTTAGCTTGACGTGGATTTATTTGCCTGAACTCATACCCCATCTGCCAGCGTTACTGGCGTAGAGTAGATTTAAAAGAAGATGGATTACTTCAGGCACCTCCATAGCCGTTTCCTTTTATTATTCTCCATTTAGCATGCCCACCAGGTTTTCCACAGTCTGTTGGCCAAACACATAAACAAAATCTGTCTTCATGTTATACGGCTCTGAATCCTCCTTAAAAACAAAAATTCTTCTATAGGCAATTTTTTCCCCTCAAAATTTCAGCTGGAAAGCAAATGTCAGATTGGAAACCATTTTCTGAGTCTTTCCACAAAATAGGGAAAATATTGACTCTCAAGGACTGGGTTTAGGAATGCAATGTGTTGGGGTCTGGGGTCTGAACTCAAACCTTGGTGTATTGCCCACCCTTTGCATGGAGGTATTAGTATTAAGGCATGGCAGGGATAGCTTCTGACTTTTCCTCTGTGAGTAGCAGTTGAGAAGCAGCCTTTGCATCCAAACATCAAATACTAGTATCATAAGGATGTCTGCCACTTCTCAGGAGTCTGATACCAAGAAGTTACAGTTATGGCAGAAAATTGACCGGTTTTTCTTCTGAGATTTCCGAGCTTGCAAATGCATCTCTCTCTGCGTCCTGAGAATCTGTTAGCTTGGTGGGGCCCCACTAACACCACGGTGACTTTTCTCAATCGGCTATGACTTTCCAAATTTTCCTGTACTCCTGTAATGAGCCTTTGGCTTTTGGCATGCACACTGTGTAAGCCGGGGTGGATTAACTGAAATCATCGTGGTTTCACAAGACTGGACTTTCAGCGTGTTTCCCCTGTTTTCTAGCCTTCTTGTCCTGAACCACAGGACCCTTAGCAGCTTCTATCGCATGTGTTCGTGATGACTTTTGCTCGAAGGTAGCTCACTAGGTAGAGACAAATAAAACAGTGCTTACACAAGTGCTTTTAAACCTGAGTGTGTTTCACTGATGCCAGTTATTGTGATAATGATAAAGTCTGACCTTTCTTCCCCATTTTTTCTAGTGCTGGAGATTGAGTCCAGCGTCTGGTGAATACTAGGCAAGCTCTCTATTGCCGTGTTGTGACCCAGCCTCCTTTGGCCCAACCCCAAACCCTACCTTTGATCATAGCAGTGCCTCAAGAAGCAAGGAGGCCTTCTTCACCCAGACACAGTACTCGTGTTCAAATTCAGTGGCCTCTGCTTTTAGGAAATTTATAGATGCTGCTGCTGTTTTTTTTGTCTGTTCTTTAGCTGAAGCACTAGGCTGTTGTATATGGGAGGAAAGTGTCAGGTCAGAGCACCTGAAACCAGCAAAGTAGCCAAGGAAAGGGATTTTCGTTAGAGAAGGTCTCTGTTCCTAGTCATCATTGGGTGGCGGCTCAGAAACAAGCCAGAGTGAGGGAAGACACATGAAAACAAACGTGAAGTGCAGATGGGAGTTATTGAACCTACTGGGGCAGAGACGGGGGTCTGCAACCACCACTAGCTCGGCTGTATTCTACGTGCAAGTAAATGTATCCTTCACTCAATGATGACAGCAGGACCACAGGATAGATGGGTCGGTAAAGAGTGAAAAGTGTGCATAATGTAATCTGTGATATGGAGGCTGCATGAGGGAGGCTATGCTTGTATGTGACATAGCACGGGGCATAACTGGACATCCAGACAGCTTAGGTAGAGGGTCAGGATAGGATCAGACTGTTCCCACAACGGTTCCACACCTACTGTATTTTCAGAAGAAGATGAAGATATGGATCCTCATTATCACTCACTGATACCTCAAACTGCTTCAGTATTAACTCATCTCTGTACCTCTCACTGCACGTAAATGCAGTGTGTTAACTAAAGCCACTCACGGATTACTCTAACAAATTACTCTATCAAAGGGAACACAGTGTCACTGCACTACATTCTCCTGATGGGCTTTCCAGCTTAATCCCTGTGTTCAGTAACGAGAGCAATGGAAGAGACATCCTCTTGATTACCTTTACTCCAGGATTCTCAGAGGAAGGGAAGCAGACACATATGAGTGTGCTATCAATACAACATCCACTATGCTTTCTTGTTTGGACAATTCTTTATTGAATCTGAATTATTCATTATGCAAGCATTAAATGAGTCAACAGATAATCACTGAGCCCTACTAAGTGAATGTGAGATTTTAAAAGATAGCCATGGCTATCTCTTGAATGTTTATAATTTAAATAGAAAAAAAGAGACCCACCTGCAAAGCACTGAGAAAAACAATTTTCAGGAAAAAAAAAAAAAAGTAAAAGATGCAAGATTGTGTCAGGATTTAATAAATAATCATACTTATTTAAGACTGAAACATAGATGAATATGTTATCAAGGTGGAATTTGAGTTGAGCACTTAACATTGAACAGAGTTTTATAATGAAGCATTGGCAGAAGCAAGGCATTCATGAGGAAAGTATGTGGACTGTGGACCCCGAAGGGATGGCAGGAAAACACAAGATAAGAGAAAAGAAGGGAACTGGAGATGACTGAAGGTCGAGATATTGGGAGAAGATGATGCAATCTCAGTCATCTGTCCAGGGAAAGTTGTTGGGAATAACGTGTAAAGTTTAGCAAATGATTTCATGTGAGAATCCTTCAAGTTTAGACTGCAGAGGGAGGGAGATATTGAGTAGATGAGGACACAGTGGGATGCCAGCAGGATGGCTCAAAAGGTAAGGGTGCTTGCCAGGCAAGCATGGTGACCGGAATGTGATCCTCAGAACCTATCTTATGGTGGAAGTAAAAAGTGTAAGGTAAACCCAGAAAAAAGTCAACAGAACTAGAAATGAGAGCGAAAATGGAGTGACCAGTGTCAGAAATAGTTGGCAAAGTTAAGTCAGCAGTCTGAAGGCATAAGGTACAAAATGGAGCTAAGAAACCATTTGGAAATTTTTGTCAGGGTGGAAGGGTGACTAGCCATTTAATTCTTATAAAGAAGTCTTCAAGATCTGCTTTTCAAGTCAGGGTGGTGATGACCGTTTGGAACCCCTAAATCCAAGATAAGTTTAGATATAAGATTTTGCAGGAATTTCTTATAGACTCAGATCTAGAATACTGTAGGATTAGAACTTTCCTGTATCAAAGCAGACCAAGATATCTGAAGTTGAGGGCATCTATTCAACTAGACTGGTACCCATGTGGCTTCTCTTTGGCAAAGCATTTCTAAAGTTAGTTTCAGTGTTTTTCACAGGATCTGTTAAAGACACAGATGTTACATCTCAGAACAAAATATCCACTTGAATTGTTCCTTTGGTTGAAATATTAAATATCTGTCATACTTTGCTGATTCTGGGTATATGAGGCTTATTGTACCTACCATACAGATGTTTCTTCCCAAAAGCTCAGATTTATTTGAGAAGAGGCCACTGCCTAGGCCTTTTCTTTTAATAATTTAATATACTTTATTTAAAACAGTGATAGGAACGATCAAATTGGTATTCTGTTCCCTGAAAAAAAAGTTAATACATGAGTGTTTATTTTTCAAAGATAATAGGTGATTTTCTTCCAACACACCTTTCAGACAAATACATTCAGATATGATTTCTCTCCCCAAAAACATTTTCCTTGGCATATCTAGAAGAGATCTGACCTGCAGGCATTCCTTTGTGGTGGAACAAGAAAAGATTAAAGTTAAAGATAAGGACACAGGTTTAAGAACAGAGGTTGATTTTCCCTGGGGAGAGGAAGGGCACCTTGCTTGCAGATCAGGCTCAGAAAGCAGTGTGAGCAGACGCAGTGGTTTTTAACAATGAATCACAAGAGATAATGGAAAAGTTAGAGTTCCCTGCATCTGGAATTAGATTTTTCTTCAATGCATCCATAGGAGAACGAGAGAGCGTACATGAATCCAATTCTCCCCCAAATGACAATTTGCAAGTCTGTATTTTCCTAGTCATAGCTATTCACATCTATGAAACATGTGACTTTTTATGTATGCTCCTTTTAGTTAAAATAAAAGTGAGACGTTTAAGAGGCAGAAGAAAGTACATATGAATAAACAGGAAAGCTGAGTCAAGGCACTAATTATACCTTGACACTTACATTCTGCTGCTGTGAGGCTGAGCTGGGACACTTTGCTCTAATTGCCTTCTGCTCCCTGTTCTCAAAGAGAAAGAAAACCACTTCTACAACTTCATTTGTCTTGGGTTGGAGATCCCTGAACGATTCCTGCTTTGACTGCTGCTCTCTGAGCCTTGTTCACATCCCTGGACCCTTTAGAATACACTTGTGCTCAAAAGCTGCATTGTAAGGTCAGGTACAAGTCTGTCTCTCCTCACATTCGCATACCAGTGCTTCTAGCCTGTCTTGCCTCTCCATTCTCCTACCTCTTGTTTTTAATTTTTTACCAGCCAGTAGTCAGAAGATCCATCATGTTCTATTCTTTTTCACTCATACATCTTCCTTTGACCTTCGTTATCTTACATTACTGATATCATTTAATAAACAGTTGAAATTTTTTCCAGTCATACCTTCATACCTGACCTTTTGTTTTCTGACACAATCACCACATTCACTTTGTCTCCATAGTGCATCTGTACGGCACCCAAGGCCTTGCATCTACATTTACGTCCTTGCAAAGTAATGTTCCCTATTCCTTCTGATCTCAGCTCCTCCATCAGGGCCCACGTTACAAAGTTCACAAAAATCTTTTTATTTCTCTCCTTGTCTAAGGAGTATTCAGCCTGAACCTACAAATTGATTCTTGGCCTTTATAGAATGTTTTTTGTTTGTTTGTTTGTTTAGTTTTTATCTCTTAATATGTCTACATTAGAAGATATTTGCCAAGCAAAATTTCTGATTATTTTATTAGATTCTGTGCTATTTCATTTCAAACTGAGTAGGTGAAAGGACCCTCTGCTTATCTCTGGTAGAATCATATAAGACACATTTCAAGCTAACTGATGTCTGTGAACTAGATTAAATTAAGTAAATGCCAGGGAATAGTTGTAAATCTGAAACTTGTCATTCCAAAGGAACTGATTTGACTTCTTCTGAATTCCCAGTTCAATCAGCATAGAACGAGGCACATGCCATGTACCTTATCTGAATCAATCCAGCCCTATAGTGCCAATCAGGTGCAGAGTACATGATGTATATTAAATACACTGAAATGTTCTCTGTCACCCCCAAGGTAGCATCATTAATTCCATTCCATTTGACTCACTGTCAAGGAAGTAATGCAATTTGAGGAGCTTACACTGTGGGTATCAGTGAGGAACAGGGTCAGAGCATCTAGTCAGATACAACCACAAAGCTTGCCCATGATTCCTTATACATGCCTATGCAGATGCTGGGGAATGCTCACTCATCTCTATCTTCCAAGGGTGTTGTTGAGAGCTGCTTAGGTGTTTCTATGCTTATGGTTCTTGATATTATAGTATTGATGATAGGATATATAATATATATAGTACATTATATATATATATATATATATAATAGGATGTGTATAATGTACAGTAATGATAAGATAGTATTTAGATTTCTTTAAGAAACTTACCCCACCTCCTATTTTTGAGTCTGGCTACATGAGACATGTTTGCCACAATATTTGCTGTAAGTATCCCAACTCTAGCTTTTCCTGTATATGGCCCACTTAAAGGACAGGAGTGAACACATCCAGAATCCTGATGGGGTGGTGGGGTGGGATGGGGGAAAGGCAACTGGTGAGATTCAGCTATATAGGAAACTCGGCTTTTAATGGACGTCCATCCAGGCCATGTTCACATGGGTCATTAGAAAGCATATCCTCCTTCATATGCACAGGACTTCTACCTGCAAGGACCCATTAGTGCTAATGGGTCATTTCCCTTCCATCTCTCCAAGGATCAAAAGGATATGCTGCATCTTTGATGAGGTGGTAATGGTACACAGGGCTGAGCCCACTTAAGCGTTTCCTTTGTTCTCTTCAGATGGAAACCCACTGGGGATCTTAAGACCACTCTCTAATATATGAAAAGTTTATAAAGACAGTGGAGGGCGGGGGGGGGGGGCGGATAAGTGCAGCTTCAGTAATGAAAGTGAAAATAAGCCCCAGGTTTATACATACAGACCCATTCACCTTGGAATGTTTGAGGTTCATATGAGATCCTGCATTGCTTCATATGATATTTCCTGTTTTTTCAGGACACTTCTCTTCCACATGCAGTCAAAAGACATCAGACAAATAAGCTTACTAATTAGGAAACAGGACTTGTGGTAGGAAGCAGAAAGGGGAAGAAAGTGTGCCCTCTTTAGAATTACCTCTCTACCATGCCTTACCATTTTTTTTTCCTTTCTTGACTTTTTATTTCCCTATGTGACCTCCACCTATTGGGTGTCAAGTAATATTTACTCGTTGTCCACAATGCACAGGTAATACAATAGATTTTAAAACAAACACTGAACAACCTCCAGGAAGTTGGAATCTGAAAGAAGCATGGAAATCAAATGTCCACCATGACTTGTATAATTTTCAGTCTTAAATTCTATATCTATACCATTTAAAGGCAGTGCTAAGAATTCTTTTTTTTTGGGGGGGGGAATTCAAGACAGGTTTTCTCTGTATAGTTTTGGTGCCTATCCTGGATCTCTCTCTGTAGACCAGGCTGGCCTCGAACTCACAGAGATCCTCCTGCCTCTGCCTCCCGAGTGTTGGGATTAAAGATGTGTGCCACCACCGCCACCCTGCTAATGCTAAGAATTCTTTATTCAGTCTCACACTATTATCTAATACTGTGTATTTAGTCCTAAGAAAGAATTAAAGCACCCCAAAGAATTTTAGTTCAGGATATCAGTGTAGGGAGCATGTCTTTGATTGATATTAGACACATTGAAGTATAAATCTCAGCTCATATTCTCTAGTGTTCAAGAAAGCAACTTTTCCCAGTTTTTTCTAATCTACCTTGATTTCTTATTTTGAGCTATAATTCTTTGAGTTCATGAAAATGAAAACTTGAGAAATTCTGGCTCCCTTCTCTCCCTCAAGTCATTTCTGAATTACAGGGCTGACCATCAGAAACCCACCTTGTACCAGTCTTCTGGGAAGTAGAGAGATAAAGTAGAAGCCTGAGAGTCACTCTCAAATATTCCATGGTCCCCATGCAGACACCTACTGAACTTTTGTCTAGGCATTACACTCTTGTGACGGGATCTACCCAGGTCAGACTTGGTCTACTATTTCTGGGTCATCTGGAAATTATTCTATTGCTCTCACAACACAGTAGAGAATGGAAAGTTCCACGAATCAGGAAAAAAACTCCCAGAAAGCTAATTCTATCATGAAAGTGTTCATCCACCGGATCTTGCTGCTGCCTCTGGGTTCTCCTGAGGAAACACCCCCAATCCCCATTTCTCTCCTAAGTCTACCTGCAGTGTTGATACCCAGCAGGGGTCAGCTCTGAAATTAGAAAGCTGTGTCCTCTTTTTGACAGTCACTAGTAGCTACACTCACACAGTTAGGTTTCTATAGCTCCTGTTTGTCCAGTTGCTGTATGAAAAAGTTTTACTTCCCTTATGTGAATCCCTATATATCCATCATATTCCTAGAAGAATCTAGGTTTTGAAAACTCAAATGCAGAAAGCTAATTTTATATCTTTGATTTATGACTCATATCTTTTCTGAGGCAACTAAAACACAGTGACTTTAAATGTAAAGGAATAGAAAGACAAAGGAGAGAATGGAAATATGGAGGAAAATAATCAAATAATATTACAAAAATAGTATCCTATGATGAGCACTATGCTATCCTTAAATACCAAGGGTGATGATTTATTCAGTGTTATTTAGAAGATGGGGGAGAAATACATTTAATACCTTCTGCACTAATTAGAAGACACCAGTGGCACACTGTTGTAATAAAAACAGTTTTATTTGGTAGTGTAAGGGGCAAAATTTCTCAGTTCTTGAGGCTGCATGATATTGATAAAGCTACATACTTTCTTTCTCAAATTTTTCATCGACACAATGCAGGAGTGTCAGACTGGGGGCTTTGTTTTACTCTGCTTACGATCTAGTAAGTTAGCTTATGGCTGTTTGACGAACACTGCTAGAGGACACGAACTCTCAGGCTTGAAGACCAAGGACTCCGTTACTCACACTTCAGCAATTCCTGTGTACAGCAGTTCTTGCTCTCTGGTCTCACAAAGACAAGGGAGCAGCCCAGATGAGCATTAGGAATGTACAGATCTTTTTTATACTGGTAAAACTATACTGAGAGCCATGAAGTTAGAATGATTAAGGTAAGAGATTTTATGGAGAAGCAGTGGACATGGGTACCAGAAGAACTTACAATCCGGAACAACAGATTACCGAATTCTGAGGTCCCCCTCCTTATGCCATGTATTTAATTTTTTAATTATATCTACTAAATGCTATCCAGTCACTGTGAATTGTCTGCAGACAGAATAACATGGGGATTCTAAAAGTGTTGGTAAAGTCAGAGAAACCTAAACCTCGGAGCCTGTAGATAGCAAAGCTAAGCAAAATGTTCCTTTTGAAACTGGAGGAGAATCAGGAAAACAAATTAATAACTTCTTTGAAAATCCCAAAGTAGCACAGACTTAAAAGTGGTGGTGTTTTTTAACTTAGCAGAGAAACGTGTGAAGAATTACATAAGCCAGACTATAAAAGGATTGAGTCAGTGAAGAAGATACTCAAGCGAAGAGGGTCAGGCAGAAAACTCCACCTGGTCAAAACACAGAGAGCAATGATTGTGGGATGCCTACCCCAAAACGATACATCTGTAGCTCAAGTCTCACCTCTAAAACCCAGGTAGCATGAAGAGGGGATAAGAGCCAGAGAACCAGGGAAGCTGCTGTGACATTGTGTCTCCTAAAAATGACTGGGAAGCTTATCGCATGATACCTCTATGACATGGCTGCCTAAATAAGACCTGAAGAGCTACAGCACCAATAGACATGCTTATATGTGGAAGGCAGAAATCTCCCGGGACCCCACCCCAGGAAGCTAAAGCATGCCAAGTGTTGGGATTCTGCCGTGCTTCAGCTGCATGATTGTACATGTGCAGTTCAGGAGCTAGACAAGTGGTCTTGTGTCTTACATCATCAGTGTGCACTGGTGATTATGAATGCCCTGGGTGGTCACGCGATCTGCGCATGTGTAGTGTAGCTCCATAAGCTCACCTGCACCTTAAAGAGCCGTGACTCAGACCCTACCCTCTCTCTCTGTTCTATTCTCATCATTCTCTCTCTCTTTGCACCTGCTCCTTCCCCAGACCTGGTTCTCTTGTCTCCCCCCTCACCTCCTAATAAAGCTCTGATACTGATACTGGGTTTTGTCATGGCCATGACCTTTCCGTGAGGTAACCAGCACCGCTTACCATTTTTAAACCAAGAGCAGGAGAAATGGTCTGCCCCAAGGATGAGTATTTACTGTTCAGCCCTGAAATCATATATGTAACAACTAAAACTGAGTGAATGAGCAAGTTGTCTTTATATATTTAGGGGTGCGTGTGCGTGTGCGTGTGCGTGTGCGTGTGCGTGTGTGTGTGTGTGTGTGTATGAGCACACAACAGTAACAACTAAAGAAAAAGAGGCCATGATGTCCAGAGGAAGCAGGGGGATACATAAAAGAGGTTGGAGAGAGGAATTGGTAAGGGGAAAAATTATGTAATTACATTTTAACTTTAAAAAATAAGAAAGCAAAAAGCAAGCAAACAAAAAGATAGTGTAGACTGTGACTTTAATCAGTAGAGTCCCACAGCTTCTGGTTCACTAAAAGACTCAGAGCCCTGAGATGAGGTTTACTTGACAAGAATGCCTCCTCCCCTTTTGTCTGTTACATACTTCCACTCTGGCAGGGGTTCCCTACATGTCACGTCTTTTGTTTCTCAAAGTTAACACAAGAAGATGTTTTATTGTTCTCATTTGAGAAAAAGGGCTTGCTAGTAATTTGAGAAACTGCCCTAGAATACAGAGTTACTAAGTAATTAGGTTGGATTTCTATAAGTGTATGCTTATTCTCTCCGTTATGCTCTTTTCATTTAGTGGGCCTTAGTGAATCCTTAGAGTGCTTTTGATAGTAACATCTAGAAAAATCTCAGGTGCTAATATATTACTCAAATGTCACATTATTTTGTGCTTTAAGAACACAGCAGGTCATACAATAACTTCACCGATTTAATATAAAAGAAACATCATCTCTTTTATCTTCTCATCATACTGTGTTCAATATTGATTCTGATCCTTTTGTGACAGTTCCATTGATCTTTCCATAGGTGACTTGTACATTGGAGGAGTGGCCAAAGAAACGTACAAATCCTTGCCAAAACTCGTCCACGCCAAGGAAGGCTTTCAAGGCTGCCTGGCTTCTGTGGACTTAAATGGCCGGCTTCCAGATCTCATCTCGGATGCTCTTTTCTGCAACGGGCAAATTGAGAGAGGATGTGAAGGTACCACATCTCTGTTATTACATAACACAATTCTGATACAACCAACATATAAATTCAATTAGGAAAAAAAACTCACTAGCCAGCAAATAGTCTGCTAACTGGTAGCATTTTCACTTAGCACTTAGAAATTCTTATTCATGTTTTAAATATTTTATTCCATGAATCTTAAATTTTCTGAATTATTCACAAGAATGTGCTAAGGCCCAACACGTAATAGGAGCTATAACTATGGACCTTGTCATTTTCTTCTTAGCGGACTACAGTTAGGCTAACTGGCATGTTAATGAGTTCTGTAATGTTTGCATTATAGCATCAGTTAGCCACTTAAAATAGAAAAAAATTTATAATATATTTAACCCATTTCAAACGTTGCATTCATTTGGATAAAAAATGAGAGAAGGGCTCAGATACTCATTCTCAAACCACGATTTGATCTGTGTGTATCTGGTAGCAAGCAATATATTCTCTGTTTTGTCAAAAATAATTTTTTTTATTTTATCCAGGGCTAATGTACAATGCTTTGGAAATGTACTCAGTTCTCTTCCATTCTTTCATGCATTCTGTCAGATCAAGAGCTACAGAAATATTTTTTGACTGCTGCTTTCATTTGGGGTCATTTCTTACTTCAACACCTCAGAGTTTTTGAGCCAATTCTACCTACATAAATGTAATTCAGTCACATTATCATGAACCGTGGGGCTCTGGGTGTGTTACTGCTACAGTTTCTCCTTAAGGTTCAACACAGTTTGGTCTATTTTGAAAATTTAGATTCATAAGAAATTTTATATGAGAGAAAAGGAAGATGCAGGCATGATTCCTCTGCTTTAGGAGATTATGAATCACTTCTTCTCAGCCAGAATAAAGTCATTATATTTAGCAATTACCTAAATCTGCACTACTTTTAATTTTGAAATCACATTTTTTCCATTTCCAAAACATCCATTTCTTTGAAAAGCTAACTTAAATTCAAACTATTGAAATAATAAAAGAGATTAAGAATACTAATGGAAGACTTTTTTGAATTCACTTTAATGTTATCACCATATTTAATTATTGACTTATTTATTTTAAATTTTGACATAACACTTGTTATGTGGTTTCTCATACTCCATATTTAGTAAACACAATTATTAAGCAAATATGTTTCCTGTAATAGATGAAATAAAAATATGAGATATAATTGTGTTCCTTAGAAATGGTCTAACAAGTGAAACTATGTCATTTATTTATATTTTAAGGGAAAGGTACGACAGTTTTAGATACCACTTTTGAAAAGTAAGCCTTGTTACAGGTTGGATGGCAAGGACTTTCTAAAAGAGACTTTGGCAGCTCGGTAACCACCAGACAGGAAGAAGAAATGCGTACACAGGGCCCCCTCCCCACACATCCTGTTAGTGAAGGGTGGACGGAAGCTCATGGGAGCAAGATTGCAAACCAAATGTTTGCAGCAGTAACACTTGCTCTTGTTTTCCAACCTAGTCTAACAGGCAATTTGTCGAGGATACTTAATTATAGGTTTCTCTTCATTGGCCTTAAATGAGCTTCTGAATATTTGCATTCACTGTGGTAGCTTATGGAATAACTCTGCCCATGCATATGAGAAGTTTTAAATACTTCAGCCTTAACAATTGCCATCCCTTCTCATGGCTTTCTCTACTCTGGGACTGTCACCACATCGCAGTTTTTCTGACATCATTCCCCCAATGATTTCATTTCTACTTTTAATTTGACCATTTCTATCCTGACTTATTATAATGATTAGCTCAGATAAACTTGTCACGGGTGTAATTGATGAGATTCTCATGACTTTAGGGCTAGCAATTAAATTATACATACCCAATGTATTATCTCTTCAAAGACAGTTGTCTCATGGAATTTAACTCCATCTCAGATTCGAATCACTTAACTTCTGTGTTAATAGAAATGGTGTGTCTTTGACATCTCCAAATAATAGCTTGTCAAGGTTTTCCATCATTCTTACCTAACAAGACTGGCCAAACTTCAAGTTCCTGGCCCATAAAAGGTTCTTGATCTTCCCACAGTAATCACTTGTTACATTTAATATCTAGCTTATTTCAATGGACAACAGTTGATTCGTATATAAACACTTCTCAGCTTGAGAAGAAATCTATCTTCAGTCCTGTATTTAGACTGGTATTTTTCAAGCATCAGCCTATATTGAGCTGACTTGAAGAATTATTAAAACCCAAATAAACAGACATTAACATCAGGACTTGTGATTCAAAAGGTCTGGCATAGGTCCTTAGAATTTTACCAAATTCCCAAGTAATGCCTATTCTGCATGCCCCACATGTTGAAAATTTCCTCATTAGATGTTATTTATCTGCATACAACAGGAAATTGAGACTGATAATCAGCCATGAGAGTATGCTCATTAAATTCCAGATGACTTCTCAACAAAATCAGTGACATTTTGATACTCCTTCTGTAGACCTGTGCACTCTGTCCTGAATTGCTTTGTGAATGGCTGCAGTGAGTTGCGGTCTGATTATAATGGCTGTCACTGATTAAGCAATAGTGGTTGTGAGTTTGTATATACCATCTTATTTAATCCTCAAAACACTATAAACACTCATGACTGCCCTTTTCCCAGATAAGTAAACTGAGCCTCAGATAAGTCAAACAACATTTGTAAGATTAGGGAAGTGGAAGACAGAGGTTTCAAATGACAGTTTCCTTCGCTTGGAAGGACAGGCTTCTAAACCAACAGTCCTCTCTTGTCCCTTAGGTCTACAGAAATTGTGCTTTGACTTCTAATTTTTCTTCCCCTTTCAGTCATATCCTTTAAAAAAAATTCACTTAGCACAAATGTCGTTTGGCTTGTTCCCAATTTCAGTCAGTGACAATTAACGTAATAAGAAATATTATATAACTAGAGGGAAAATAAATCAAGACTTTGACTTACGCAGATCTCTATCAGTGCTTAAGCATTGTTCTAGAAGGTGAGTACTTCCAAAACTGTGGCTTCCCAGGCGTAAGGATGCAGTCACAGTTATGCCTGAAAAATAAAAAGACTGTGGCGACAATGAGAACTTAGAAAAATAAACATGTTTTAGTGCTCTCAAAGACAGCTGGCAGCTCTCTACAGTTTAGTCAGATTCATTTCTAAGATTACAGTGTTAGTACATTTAGAGTTTAGCATCGTTGAGTAATTGCATGACATTTGTGTCGGAGCGGGGGCACTGATGATCCTCAGTTCTTGATACTACTTTTTCTGCTGTTGGGCTGGTCAGGAAGTAGATGACTATTTGATAAAATACCTTCTCCATAACACAGGACTCCCCTATACCTGATTCTCATCTGTGGAAGTAAAGTCAATGAAGATTGTTTCAAGACTGTTTTTAGTCTCTGACACTATGGGCCATCAGTTGGTAGACCACTGAATATGTTTGGAACTCAACAAATACTGAACAAATTAGTAATTCATACTGAAGTTGAAAAAAATTACATCTATTCAGTTCTCCTGGTGGATTATTATTATTTCTAGTATTACTTATAATGCTATTAGTGTCTTAATTATTATTTGATGTTGCTAATTATTATTATATAATTGGGATTTAACTATAGATCCTGCATTTGTATAAATGCATGTAAGTTAGGCTTCCTTTAGTAATTTCCTGTGAACAATGCCTTTACTGAGAAAGTTATCACATAGTATGTTTGTACAGTACATGTTAAACTTTATTTTATAAGACCTTGGCTTCTAATTTAAAAAAATATTTATTCACTGAAACAATGGTCTCAATGGCCATCACTAGCATTGAATAACTTTAGAGTCTATTTTCACATTATTTAGAAAACATAATTATTACTGCCAGAAATGATCCCAAAGTTATTGTCTATAGATTTTCAATGGATCGTGTGCATTGTGTTCCCTTTTATCATTTTGTAAATTCTTTTTCCTGGAGTTTTCTGTAAATATTATTCACATGGAAGTTTATTAGAACTAAGGACAGTTATAAAGGTATAGGCAACACCAAGAACATCCAGCTTTTTAAGAGTGAGAATGAGTATGACATCCTGGGATCTTATAAAAGAGTGTTCTCTGAGGAGAATTATAGTACAGGTTGTTTCTACCATCTTTATGACTTTCTTCACCTTCTTCAAATGGTTCAGCAAAGCAGAGCTAAGGGCAGATAATACATTACTGTCTTAAGTCATAGTTGTAAATGAAAGTTTTCCTAAACTGAGAAGGAGAAGCGCACCAAGAGGTATTTTCTCCATCGGGACCATAATCTACAATGTGCGCCATAGTCCACACATGAAACATCACACTGCATGTTCCAATAAGCAAGTCATTTAAGGAATCCATCTACATCTGTACAGCAGAGGAGGAATCACAAGAGCCTTTTAAGTTTTCCCTCCTTGTGTCATTGGCTAGACTAAGCATTATATGTATATACACACATATAGTGTAAACATAAAATTTATACTGCTTTCTCATTTTTTGGCTTCTCTTAAGGTTTATGGCTGTTGGTATTAATTTGTTTGCTACACATAGCATTTTTTCCCTTTACAGCAGCATGCTTTTTTGAATCTGAACATTCTGTTTGACCCATTTCCATATTGCTTACTAACATTTAATATATTTTGCTTTTTTTTATTTTGCTGACAAAGTTGCATTGATGAAAGCTGACTTGCAAGGTAGATAGCTCTGTGTGTATAAAACAAGACTGAAACCCCATCCTACACAGTGGAAACCTAAAGTAACTTTTTTTTTTTTTTTACATTTTTCAGTAACTGTTATTTGGATTCAGATTTAATTTTCCCCCTTTGGATGTTGTTTTGGATGTTGTTTTAGACGTTGTACAAGAAACCTCATTTTGTAGAGTAGTTTGCATAGGGCTTTCAGTCTTGACTATGTTTGTACAGTCCCTGCCTTTAGTGCTCCGATCACACTTTTCTGTTCTTTGTTATTTGGTGTTGTAGTTATAATTCTTTAGAAACAGAATAGTGTTCCCTTTACTTGTGTGTTCAACAGGGGCATGCCATTACATTGTTTTCATTTTATGTTAACTGCATGATATTGTCAAAGCATGTGAACTGATACTTGCCAACATACCTATCCAGAACACCAAATAATCATGACCTTAGCCATAGTGTATGCGTGGAAGTGGCTGGATCTCACAGGGCACTTTTCCATAAGTCTGCTTGATTATTTTGCCAATCTTTATCCCAGTTTCATGATCTTATAATACCCATTTGTCATGGCATCTCAATTCATTGTTATGAAGTTAAGGAGATCGATTCATTCTCTAATGTCCAAACGGTGACAGACAATCATTAATGATAGAATAAGATTACCTGCTACCACCATGACCATCTTAGAAGCTACCAACTTCCTTTTATTATTTGTTGGCTTAGGTACAATTATGATGTATTTGTCTTGTACTTGAAGCTTAAGAAGGCCTTCAGGTTAAACTTCTCAGTTACTAGTTCAGGTGTGTGAACTTTCAAAACTAGCTTGGACATGTAATTTAAGGTGTTGGCAACTACTTTATGTGATCTAGCTCATGTAAAGAACATTCTGAGTTTTTAAAAAGAACCCAAGTTTCTTTTGGCATGTTTTGCAGGGCCCAGCACAACCTGCCAAGAAGACTCATGTTCAAATCAAGGAGTGTGCTTGCAGCAGTGGGATGGTTTCAGCTGTGACTGTAGTATGACTTCCTTCAGTGGGCCGCTCTGCAACGATCGTAAGTACCTGTCCAATTGTACAGAGATACTTGTCACCGTTTCCAGCTACTGCTTGCTGCACAAGGTCTAGAATTCTAAGTTCTTATATCATCGGCAATGGGATTGTCAGAGATGTGGCCCTCAGTTTTTTTCTATAAAAGAATAAAAGCCCATTTTGAAATAACATTTTTTTTTCAGGGCAGTGAATACCTTAGTGCTTTAATGGTGCTAGTTGATTTTCAACTATTGTAATTTTCTCTTGTTGGTTATTTATAGCCACCTTATTGGAAAGAACATTGTTAATTTCTTATATGTTGAATTCTTCCCAAATTTTTGAATCCTTGTATTGCTTTGTACTATGTAGTTTGAAAGTTTGTCAGGTGATATCTTGAGGACGTTGGTTTCTGTGTGTGGTTAGAAGTTTCATTTCTCTATTTTTCTACCTCTCCTTGAGTAAGTCCAGTCTTCCCAGTTCACTTTAAAAACACTATATTTAATCAGTTTTTCAAGACTTCTTTCTTGTCTTTTATACACTTGAATTCTCCCCTTGAATCTCACAATGTGAGCATGATAGGATAGATAGCCCTCACATTCTATCATGGTCCTCTCCCAGAGTTGGTATCAGAGCAGTGACAATTTGAGGCAGAACTTGTTGGCCAACAGAAAAAGTCTTGTTTCTGAACTTTCAGAAAGGTCTTGCTTCATAGGACTTCATCAAAATTACAAAAACCCATCTTCTAATATATATACAGGGTGTTCACAATGAAGCCTCATGTTTGACAAGTAGACTACATGCTTTGTGTTGTATTTAAATACTACAGCATGGATGTCAGAGTTCTAGGAGAATGGGGAAAAGGATGTGATAGTTGAAGATCTGGGCTGTACAAAGAGGCTAAATTTGATTTTTAATTTAAGGAGAGCTTAGAGTATTAGGTTTGGGTTTTTTTTTTCATTCTTTAATCTCTGTCAGCAGATATGTGAATCACTGTATCAAAAGTCAGATCAAACTAAAATAAGTCATGGGACTGAATGGTTGGAAACTACAAATATAGTACAGTTCACCAGCTGCCTTTGGTTTCTGCCCAGAATATTGATTATAGGAAGCACAGGCCCAAAATAAGAAAGAGTATTGGAAATTAATGGTAGCCAAGGGAAGGGGTTGTCACATATCTTTAGTGTATAACCTTGAACAAGTTACCTATGCTCCAAAAAATGACATCCTCCCATGCTTGTGTAGATAGCCCTGTTTACACATGAAAGTAGGAAGGACACTCGCTGAAAAGAATAGGGTTTCAGTAGGAGAAGAAGAGTGGTCTAAGACAGGACAATGGGTGTGAGAGAAATTAATGTAAGAAAGACAACAGTGTTTAAAAAGAATCACACACCTGTGTGTATATTGTCAGCATGAATTGGACTAATATGGTTAATAGTAATAAGACATGAGCTGAGAGAAAGATGGGTTGGAGGTCCTGGAGGCAGGTGGTCAGAAGTAGTGAGGGGTGGATATGAGCAAAATATATTGAAATTTTCAAATAATAGAAGAAAAATTATTTTTAAAGGTGCTGCCACCATGAATGCAGAAACATGTAATCCCTGCTTTTATAGGATCATCTTCTCTAGTATATAGTAGCTTGAAGCAGTAAAATACATTCAAATCGTCATCACTTTACATATACCTTATATCCCCACATCAAATTACTCTTAATAAAACAGTCCCTTGTGAGTTATATAAATATCCTCATATAAAGAGTCAGTGCACTCTTACATGTACAAAAAGCAAAGACAAAGATTTTTAAAGACCTCTCACAAATGCTTGATTACCAACATGTGCTTCTCTGTAGATCAACAACTGCTTGCATTTGCTCCTGTTCAAAAATGACATAAACCTCTTTTCAAGGACAACCAGAAGACTGAGAATTTGTTATGATTTCGTTATTGCAGATTTTTAGTACTGAATTCAAGCTTGGCAGATGCATGGCTACGTGTGGTAGTCGAGAGGGTGTTTTGGTATGAAAATATTTTTCATTTTGCTCGAGAACATTCTCTGCCAAACTCTGCTAAGCCATTCCCCATCTTTTACAAGACAGTTGTCATTTGGTTTTGTCAGACCGTGTGTCCCATACACCAGTTAAATATGAAGAATGCAATTTTCTGTGTGTGTTTGTTAGGCTTTTCCTAAGGAACATCAAAATCTGACCTTACATATCAGGCTGTCCTCAAATCAGTTTTTGCAGAAAACTATTTAAATGATGCTCTTGGGTAACAGTTGTACGGATGGCAATGATAAGGCTAGTTGTTATTTTCTTGTAAATGGGTAAATGTCATTCAATAAATATGTCTCCTGATATGCCTCTTGCACAAATCAGTGCTAAATTATGTTTGAGAGCTCTCAGCATGCATGAATTTTGATTAAATCATTACCTCATACTAGGTTTAATGGAAATGAGAAGTGTCCTCATGGCTTGAACATTAGTGTTTTCCTATGATGAGAATTTGTAGATAAAGATTACTATTTAAAGATGCATCTTATTTTAAGACAGTTATAATTTATATAAAACAATAGTAAGTATTACTTTAAAAGCTTTCAGGTTAAAGATGAGAATTGAAACATTTTGATACATATTCTCCACATATATCTTGTCTCCTCATCTTACTGTTGTTTTGTTTTTGTTTTTGTTTTTCTGTAACAAGCACAAATAGTAGTAATCTTGGATTTTGGTAAACAAACACACTTTCCTTTATTGAGGTTGACTTTAAAATTAAAAACAAACAAGCAAACAAGAAGCCTATGGCCTCTGAGGGCATCCCTTCATGCTATTTCATCCCTATCTCAGTTACTAACCCATGAATTCTGTGATTGTAACTCCCAAATCATAACAAAAACCCCCAAGAAAATGGAAAGAGACAGAAGCATTTCAAGATATAAAAAAGAGCAGAGTGCACGGAAAGAAGAGCCCCTCCCCCAGCAGAACTTCTAAGTGTCATACATCGATACGGTTTATAGAGTGGGTTTGAGTAACTAGACATTCTTATTTATATTAGCCTGGAGATATAATTACCAGTGGGATGACGGGAATGCTTTATAAATTGCAAGTAAAATCTTGAATAAATCATACTAATTAATTGAATTGAAAGGAATCTTTCAAAAACACGGGCATCTTTGTAATGCCAGAGGCTATTTTTAAAAATATGTGTTTTGTTTTTTTATAAGCCCCTTCATCCTTGGAGAATTGCCATCCTGGAGATGTACTCATTAACAAAACAATTGTAGGCTGTGGCTGGGTATGGTGTCATGCATCCCACTCTTGTTCTTTACAGGATCAAATTCCAGGTCCTTGAACCATCGTTTTTTTCTGGCTTATTATACAATGTTTTCAGTGTTGCTCATTTCCCATCCCTCCCTCTTCCGATCCATTCTGTTCCTCTCCTACTTTCATTCTTCCCAATTTAAATGTCACCAACATCTCCTGGTAGATTCTTCCAGCCGGAAGCAGTTTCTTCACCCTCTGAATTCCTATAGGATTCTGTACTGTTTTATTGGCCATTACTCTCTACCATATAGTTTATGTTTGCCTTATCTCTCTAAAAGGGTATATGTTATTCTCCCAGGAACAATATTATTTTGTATTTTAAATTTTTCTGTATTTTGGATCATATATCCGAGGTTTTTACAGCATGTTGTAGATAACAGGTAATAATAGGAGCTTACTAAGGCAATGGTAAGTGAATATATGAAGTTTGCAAAAAGATTTCTAGTGTGTGTACAGTGGCCAACACTACTCTAGATTTATTAGTCTGGAGTTAATTCGACTCCTTGTTCTGTCTGTAGCCTTCATATACACACTTAGCTATTGCAGAACACTCTCCATACGGTGTGTTACTGCCAATTTACTTACTCACGGCATCCTCCACATTATGTTTTCCTACTTCCTCATCATTTCAAAAGTGAATTTTTCACCTGCTGGGTGTTCTCATCCCACCTGAAATGCATCCCTCTCACTTGGTCTTCCTGAACAAATGTGGTTTCATGTTTGATCTCTGTTTAAACTGTTTCATGCCATGGAAATGTATCTGTTGTCCTGGACTGGGTATTACCATTTCTTTGTCTGAAGTTTGAGGGAACTGGTGTGTTGCATTACCTCACACAATTTTAGGTAGCAGATAGCTGTTAACTTTCCCTTTAACTATTTACCAAGTGTTCAGTATGTTCTAAGTCTGTTAGGAGTTTTCTTTCATTTTAGAACATCTGTATACCGCCTATTTACATGTTCATGTGTGCTCACCATCATGACACCAGTGTGCATGTTTCTGCTTTCACTCTGTGGTACAGATTAGAATGTAACCATATTAGCTAATTTAATGTCAGGTTGAAGAAGATGAATATGGCTATGATCACACGGAAAATAGCAAACATAATAACATTGTCACATTACATTAGTATGGAAGTGTAGTGTGCCAGATTACAGTTCAGCTTCAAGCATGTCTTTTCCCATAAGGGAGTAATACATCACAGCGCTGTTTGGTGTTATGGCTGTAGGAGGGTGTGGGCTTGGACATTAAAAGACTATTTTCAAAATTCTAAACTTTGCCGAGGGAAAAACCTTTTGGAGAGGAATTCAGTGTATGCTTTGTGTTTGAATTACAAATATTCGCTGAAACAAGGCTGAAACCATTATTTGACTGGGTCTTTTGACTGTGACATTTAGAAATACCATAAGCTTTGTTTCTTATTTCTTTTGGTTGTTTGAAAAGAGAATCCAATATCTAATGTCTAAGCCTCTAGATCTGAATTAATGGAAGTGAATCCTAACATATACAGAAATAACTTAGACCTAAGCAATATGCCTCTCCCACTTAGGATGCTAATGTTAGTTAGCTGTGAGAAGATTTGCTGTTATTTAGGGCTGAGTAATATTTCACAATTAGCTCTATCTACAGTCAGATACTCATTGTGAGTGTGGGGAGTCTCATTAATCTCTACTCATCCCATGTTTCTAAGCGTTGCTCTTAAGCTATTTAAAGCAAGTCAAAAGCAATATATATTGCTAACACCTTTGATACCCTAGATAACTATGGGGAAATAGGGTCAGTCTTGTCTCAAGTTAAACTATAAAAGATTATAATACTGTTCAGACCAAGTCAAAAAATGCTGTATCTATATAAGAAAAAATAAGCACACCAAAAAATCCCAAAAGGATAGGTTAAAATATTGCTGCATGAATAACTGGGTTTAACTCCTTGAACTATACAGCCGCTCTGTGTTCTATAAATTTGAGCAGCCTTTTACTTATACACATATGTATCAGTGTGCCCACAGACGCCCCATTTGAGATGTTTTCTTCACCTATGTGCTTTTCTATTATTATTCTCTGAATTTTCTGACTTGATTGATTATGTTGACTGTTAACATTCACACCATTCATTGCAGACTTTATGTAAGTATAGGGTGGCCTTGCATGTTTAATGCTATCAAATCCCACCAGAGTCGCCAACCAAGGCTGCTCTGAGGTGATTTGCCAGTTACCTTGTTAATTGTCCTTAGGAGGTAACCATGGCTCTAGTTTCAGAGGTACCATTTCTACCTTTTCTTTCTATGTGAGGGCAGTTCGCTCAGTCATCTTATTATGCCTAGACACATAGTTAAGTTAGGATACAATGTTGCAATAGTCTTCTTGCTATGGTTTAAAATTTTAGGCTTTTGGTTTATCTTTACTTTTAAAACGCATTTTATTTTCCTGATAATTGCACACTGAATGCCCTTTGAGCAAATGATCAACAATGATGTGTTTTCAGAATCTTGTATCCTACTAAATGAGTGTAACTAATAAATAACTTAATATTCATCTGTTAACTGAGAAATTCTGTGATGAGAATACCTTGTTTAAATACTTATCCTGGTTTATGTAATCAAATCATTAATAGTTTAAAGGAGTATGCCATTAAACATAACTAGCTTAGGTTTAGGAAGTCTTGTTTTAAAGGGATGTTCCATGTGTTTGCAGATCTGGTTGAAGCAGAGGTGAGTTATATCCTATGTTGTCATAGATATGCCTTGCTCTTGCATAAGAACCACAAAAATCTATGTAGCTCCTATCAATATCTTTTCATGTTATAACCTAATTAATATGGATTACAATATCTGCTACTTATGCTTTATGAACCTTTTCATTAATTTAAAATAAGAATGTATAGGAGTGGATGATAGTTCAGATAACTTCTCCAGTATGAACTAGCCAGTCTAGTCAAAGTCTATCTTCAACCCACCCTCTGCTTTGCATCGCTGTTTCTTCCAGAGAGGTATCCAGCCAGTGTCAACATTTTACAAATCTTACACCATCCAGATTTCCAAGGAAGTTAATATCAAGAGGAATTAACACTATGAATATTCCAAGGCTCCTCTCGCTTCTTGTTCTTAGATTTTAATTCTCAGCTTTAGGCTACATGAAATGCGCTCACATCCTCAACTCTTCCATTGCCACTTCTAAACATGGTTAGCAACTCCGAGTGAGCTGTCAAAGGCACGCTGTCATTCACTTGCAGCTCTATCATAAAAAGGTACTGATTATGAAAGAGAGACGGGAATTTTCTGTGACTTTTCTGTGACAGGCCTTCAGAAACAATAACTGAACATTTGATGAAGAAATCAGGCAAAATATTGGCAAAATTTCTTTTGTTTAAACCAAATTTTTCGGTGTATGTGATAGGAAACGGACAGCTAATGTTCAGTATTATGCTAATCAATAAATGTGTACTAAGTCATTGACTATTTTAATTGCATCTCAGCATTTTCTTTATTTGACTGAAGCAGAAAAATGTTTAAAAAAAAAGTTAGAGTCCGAAGTTTACAGTGTAATCTTTGAAGGTCGTTAAAAGACATACAAGAAAAGCATAAGGAATACATGGAGCCCACAGCATGAACATTTACTACAAGATTAATTGTGAAGACCACAGCCCTTCGTGTTTGTAGGAAAGAGGACAAAGGCTCTCAAAGAATGTGCCCAGTCCAGGAAAAGGTCACAATAAAAATAATGTTGTGCTTGCATTAAGGAATAATTCACATCTTAAGAGGGGAAAATACAGCTGTGGAGAAAATATGCCTGTCAGCAGTCCCTTTTCCATCCCCAAACAAAGCATTTGGTGTGTTTAATGAGATTTACTGTAGCAATTAAAATGTAGACTCCTTTAATAGAGAAGAATTACAATCTTCTCACTGGCTCTGTGCTGTGCTGCATTTTTACCTCAGTGGTAGCATTTGGCCGCAACATAAAATACATTCGAAAATGATGTGTTATCTCTAGGTTTTATGGAATGTATGATTTTAATGACTCTAATGATATAAATTAACATAGCTCAAAAAATTACTTACAAAGTATGAGACTTAATCTTCCCAGAACTTGGTAAGACAGGAAGGTACAAAGACATTTCCTTACTTGAAATGGTTTTAAATGGAACACGTTTCATAAAGGATCAACCAATATAGAAAGTTTTTTTTTTTTTAAATGGGTCGTGAACAAGGAGGGCTGCGTTTGAAAGAGACAGTGGAAACTGTGTTTGAGTAGGTGTGAAGGCTTCTTATAAATATATAACATATGACCCTGTAAAGAGAAAAACAGATGGAATATGCGGCAGAAAGTGAAGAATACATTTTTCTTGGGTTCTTCACTTGAGCGGTTTGCTGTGTGTTTGGGTATTTGGAAGTTTTCCTGTTGGAACCTTTGGATGACAGTGGTTCAGAACACTGTTGGTACTGTAACGTCTACTGGGCAAAGCAGGTTGCTTAATTTGTGACACTACTGCAGGTCACAATGGCTTAAGTCCCTAACATATCTTTTTGCCAATTCTTGACGGTCATGTGAATGCCTAACCTGGTGGTCTTTGGACTGAGGATTCAAGTTTATGGGGCATTGAAGTAGAACTGGAGCAAAATGCTGCTGCTGAAGCTGTGGGGTTAATTTTGATGCCATCCATCATGGATCTGCTCTCCCAGGCCCTATTCTGGGGAAGCACTCAATTTCACTAAATTAAAAACAGAAAAGTGTTAGAGAAATACCATCTCCTCTCAGCCGCAAGAGACACCACAGGAGTAATTAAACTGGATTTGGGGTGTCAGGCACATCCATTTTATTGACAGTGACAATAATTCTGTAAATCAAAACCTTAGAAGCATCATCGGTGTTGTCAAAGTACTAAAGTTAAAACGGAAGGTTCCTGAAACTAATCTCAGAATTCACCCTGATCCATGGGATGCAGCATGAAAGGCAGCCACAAGAGCTGTGGCTGTAGACTCTGAAATTTGCCACCTATGAGCAAAACTGTAGTGGTCATAACACCCATGGCTGAATCCCTGCGAGCTCTGGCGATGTAAAGTCCAGCAGAGTGGTTCTTCAGTACCAGATCTCACTCTTGGATTAAGGTTACCATGAAAACTCTCTCCTCTATATTTCTTCAAGTAAAGTTCGTTGATGTACCTTTTCCCAGCTACCTTTCATCCCTCCTTCCTTCACAATTTAATGCAACAAGTTCTCTTCTGCATATGGCATGCTTTGCTCCTTATAACTCTGGGACAGGATATGTATACATGCGTTAGTGTAATCCCTAAAAGATTGCTGTACCTTCATCTCTGCCAAGTTGTTTCTTCCTCTGGATTGGCTTCTTCTACTTCTACTCTGCCTCAGAACCTGCAGCCTGTGCAGGTGATTGTCTCAGCTAAAGTTCAGCTACAATACTTCTTACTGTGTGATTTATTTTGCTTTGGCGACAGACACTTACTGCCTATGGTCTATGTGTGTGCCTTAATTTTTCATTTTTCATTCCATTCCTCCATTTTTGGTATTATTTATTACAGTGTTTAGTAAATATTAGATACTTGCTAATAAAAAATGATTTGTGTCTCAGCCAGGTAGTGGTGGCACACACCTTTAATCCCAGCACTCGGGAGGCAGAGCCAGGCAGATCTCTGTGAGTTCGAGGCCAGCCTGGACTACCAAGTGAGTTCCAGGAAAGGCGCAAAGCTACACAGAGAAACCATGTCTCAAAAAAAAAAAAAAAAGAAAAGATTTGTGTCTCAAAGCCTCCCTCAATTGATTCTATGTGGTGTGTGTGTGTGTGTGTGTGTGTGTGTGTGTGTGCGCGCGCGCGTGCATGATGTGTGTGTGTTTTCATCTAGGCCCATTTCATTCCTAAAGCTTATTTAAGAATGTATGTACATCTGTCAGGGGTAATTTATTATGTTTTTATCACATTATTATTAAATTTAGTTTTTATTACCTTTATTCTTTACTCTAGTAAGATTAGATTTTTGTGTAATTAGAAAGAAAGTACTTTGAGCACAGGTGTGTGTGTGTGTGTGTATGAGCATACATTCATAGAGGTGACAGATGATTAGATGACCATAAGCTTCACTTTCTTCGGTTTCTCTGGAGTCCTGCTTTTTATAGTATCATGTTAGATTTGACAAACGCTAGGACGTTCTGTCATTTCAAGAAAGCCACATTTGTTCACTTTACTTTTTCCACATTAATTAGATGATACCTGCAGGAATCATCTCATCATTATGGAATGCTGCACTGTCTATTTAATCTTTATTGTCTGAGATTTGGGACTTCGCAGTGATGGAATATTTTTCTGGAAATAACATAATATCTCTGGAGAAAATGGGCTTTCTCTTATGATAGTATATCATTTGTGTGTCCTGTTCTAGGCCACCAGTGTCCTTGAAGGCTTCACCAAGTGTGTTCCCTCTGTAACACCCACCAGAGAAAAATATGCACAATTGGTGTTGTATACATAAATTTAAAGAAAATCTGGCTATTTTTCCTCTCAACATTAACTATCCTGGAAGTAGTATTTTTATAAACACTTATGTCAAGATCGAAAGGCTCACTCCGTCCAGCTGCTTGGCTGTTGTAGAAAAGTATTTGGAAAAATCATCTTAACAGGAAAGCTGCCCTCTGTCTTTCTCCCTACATACCCAAAAATCTGCTTGCCAAAACCGTAATGATGGCATCAGAAATAGGACATATTCAAATGTTAGATGGACTGAGAACGCTCAAAATTATTAGAAATAAATTGCAAGAAATGGAACTTGTTTACCTGAGTTAAAGGAGGGGAACTAATGAAGAGTTTAGATTCCATGAGGAGTTCCCAAACTGTGGTTCTGAGGTTGGCAATGTCAATGGAACCCATAACTGGCTACGAGTGCATGTTGTCAGGTCTTACTGCAGTCATCCTGACCCTGACACTGGGGATGATGCCAGCATCTGTGCAGTACAAGACTCCAGATCATCTGGCACACCCTCCACGTGAAGGCAGGCACACTAGATCGCTAAAGCCATTAACTGTGTGCTTCCATATAACAACAAACTTCACTTGGTAAAAGAGTTCTCTAAGGATTTTTATAAGCAAAACTTTTTTGTGGAGCTTTACATACAATTTTGTTCATTTTATACATGAAACTTTGAAACAAAGATATGTAAACTTTTAGTTTTCTGCTTCCTCTAATTGGAGGACATTCTTGAGAATGTTTGAAAAGTTCACACTCACACTAGCCATGCTGTGAAAAAGAAATCTATCTCAAGGCAGTTTTCACTGCCGTGTAAGGAGAATGACCCAGTCCAAATATATACCCCTTGATTCTTGTCTTTTTGGTTCTTTGGAATAATGTTCCACATTAATTGGATAGGGTGGGGAAGCAAATTGTAATCTCAAAGAAACATGGGTCAACTAAAATACTTTCAAACCTGCTGTTAATAGAAGATATATTCAACTATCCTTATTTGCTCCCTAAACCATTGCCCGTCTTCATGTAACCTCACCACCTACTAAATGAATGTGACCCCAGTTGAGTGGCATGCTGCCTTCTTGTTAGCAAATATTTAGTACCATATTATCTACTCTTTATGTTTCAGAATAATATGTGGTCTATATGTTGAGATTATTTACCTGAGCCGCCAGTATGAGATGTTGAGACCATCCTGTAGCTTTGCTGGCCTCGGTTTCTTTATTTTGAAAGGGAGGATGTAGTTTGTCTCATCTTTAAGGTCTACCGAGCTCTAGGGTTTGGGATTGGCATCATTGCTTTCCTTCTGTGCTTTCTGTTTCCACAGCTTTCATGTTTATTTTTACCATGTTGGAGGCCTTTCTAGGTTCAGTTTACAGCTAAGTCACGCCACACTAATCTGGAACCATAGTTGTTTTAATTTCGGCACAGTGGCTGCACCTTCTCGCAGCCAGCAATTGAAACTCTGTGCAGTTATCGGCCTGCTTTTCTTCCTGGAGAGAATTCTGCTCAGCAGGCACCGGCCCTGTCGCTGCCACTAAAGGTAGCTTTAACTACATCTTTATTGTAATAATTATGAATAAGACTCGAGATTCAAAGGCTGGGATGAAAACCCCCAAGCTCAGAGAGGCTGAGTAGCAACTAGTTAACCCTCTCTCCTTGCTAGTGTCCATGGAAATCAGGCAAAGCTGCACCACTCCAAACCCCACATTACTACTTCCTGTGTCTCTCTATCTCTCCTGGATGCCTTGTGATGCTCTATGATAACCTTCTGTCAACTAGTTACTAATGCATCCTCCTTACCCAAGGTTAATTTTATTTAACTAATGCAAATGCAAACTCAGGATCTACAGTGTGATGGAATATCTCTGCCCTGTCCTTTATAAAAGTTGAAAGTAGAAAAGGAAACCTGACTCATGGGACATTGTCCTCTGTTCAGAGAAGACATTTAAATGAATCTTGAGACACAGAGGAAAGGGTTGCATTACTAGTTTCTTTCCTGTTGTAAACCTATTTATTTATAACTTCTTTCAGATAAGAATTTGCATCAAATTTGTTTTAAATTGAAAATTTCTGCCAGTGTAAGGGGTTGGTCTGTGTACTTGTTTAGCTAAATAAAAAGTGTAATTACAGCCGGGCGGTGGTGGCGCACACCTTTAATCCCAGCACTCAGGAGGCAGAGGCAGGTGAATCTTTGTGAGTTCAAGGCCAGCCTGGTCTACAGAGCGAGATCCAGGAAAGGCTCCAAAGCTACACAAAGAAACCCTGTCTTGAAAAAAACAAAAAAACAAACAACAAAAAAAAAAGTATAATTACTATCAGCACTTATATAACATTTTGATGATTAAAACAAGTAATGTAACTAAGGAGATATAGTTATTCATCTGACTAGGAATAGTATTGCTAACTGAATCCCTACTATGTGCTAGGTTATTACACTGATTTTTTTCTTATTTCTACATTAACAACCACAGAGGCATCTGAGAAAACTTATATCTAAGGTAAAGAAGAGTGACCCTATTCTCATGTTCCCCAGTTAGAACTCCATACATTATATCATGAAATGGTCTGTTGTATGTATAGTCACGAGACTATTAGATTTAGATTTCTTCAATATGAAGAAAATTTGCAGAATATGAAGAAATGACTCAGAGCAAGACTGGTGCTATGTTTTGTTGTAAGTAGCTCAAGCACAGCTATGCATCCTGGGCCTATCTTTGTAAATAGAAATATTGGCACTTAATGAAACTTTACAAAGCCCATAGCCTCTCCAAACTGTTGCACAGCTTTAATAAATGAGCAGAAGTTTTAAATGTCGCCCAATGGAGGAGAATATGAAGCATTCTCCATGCATTCACTCTCCATTTAAAATAGCAAAGATTAGGATGACATGTTAAAGAAAAAAAATCATAAAATCATTAGCATGTAAATTTTTCCTAGCCTTTGGGTTTCACCTTTTCCCTGGTTTCAAGGCTATTTTCTAGTATGTATTTTTGGTGCTTAGTATGGAAAAGATCATCTTTGCCAATGAGGCTGGTTTATCTAGTTACCTGCTCAGCCTGAGCATTCTACACTCCTGAACACAAATTAATGCGCTAAGAAGTACTATGGTTTAGTATGGTGAATTCTGTCCTTCTAGGTGATACTCTGTAGATGTATCCAACAGTCTTATTAAATAAGAAACAGAAACAATGTAAAAGAGAAAGCTGAGAGGTCAGAGCTCAGAGCTAAAATCTCTCCCTTCCTCCTGCTGTCCCAGCTTCCCGAAAGAGAGCTATTTCCTGTGTATAAATCGTTTCCAAGTCATTCTGCCTTCTCATTGGTTGTAAACCCAAACACATGACTGCCTCGTCACTGTATGAATGTACAGCCCCCTAGGTCTTAAAGGCATATGTCTCCAATGCTGGCTGTATCCCTGAACACACAGAGATCTATGGGATTAAAGGCGTGTGCCACCACCGCCACACTCTGTCTATGGCTCTAATAGCTCTGACCCCCGGGCAACTTTATTTATTAACATACAATCAAAATCACCTTTCAGTACAATTAGAATACCACCACAATACTCAGTTTGGGTGTGACTTCAATAGCTCTTCCCCTGGCCTAAGACAGTGTTGGAGGCAAATGAAGAACATCACGGAAGCAACATTCTGTCTTTTAAGACTTACTCATGAGAATGTAGACAAGCCTGGTAGGGCTTGTCTATACCTGAGAACATTCTGGCATGCTAAATTATCCAAAACTGAAATCATTATTAATTGAGCAGTTACTATATCTAAAACAAAGTGAGAAATGCTAAAAGAAAAACGGCTATGTGCAAAATGAGCTTTCATTTTATTTAGGAAAATGTTCCCCAGCCTGAGGCCAGAAGGACTTTCTTAGTTCTTGCCTCATGTCCTCTTACAAATGCTCACAGCCTTGGCTGGTGCTTAGAATTGGACTTACTAAGCGTTCCTGGGATGAGTTAAATATATTATTCATAACATAACTATTAACAATTGCTTTTGTGTGGGAGAAACAATCACTGTGTGTGTGATCAGAAGAGGAAAGACACAATTGTGGGAGAGAGAGGTGGAAGCAATTGGAGTAATGTGGCTGTAATTGGATAGAAAGAAGCAGAGAGAACATTCCCCACAAGGGACTGAGCAAAGGTGACTCTATAAAGTAGTTACACATCTAAGCACATCATTTGAGCGCCATCCATAGCATGAAGGGCTCTGATAGACTCTGTGTATGCAGAAGTAAACACAACATAGGGAAACTTTGGGGACCATAGAAAGAGAGCAGACCGTGGAAGCAAATCCTGATTTGCATTTTGACTATTACATGTGGCCATTGGCCATATGAACATATGGCCATTGACTATGTGGCCATATCCATTAGCCAGTCTGAGACTCAGCTTCTGTATCAGTGAAATGGGAATGTGATTACAGGTCTCTTGGGGTTATTTTACAGATTCAGATGGATGCACATCAAGAACCTAGTTTGCCCTCAAAGTTGCAACATTTTAGTGTTTTCATCTATGGGAATGTTGCCCTCACCTTTGCTTTTGAAAACATGGACTAGGAAAAATGGCCTGTCTATGTTAGATAATTATGAGACAATTTAAAAATTGCTGTAATGTCTTGCATTTCTAACTGGGCTTGGAGGACCAGCTGCAGCAGCAGCAGCAGCAGCACCTGCAACCTCCTTAGAGATGCAAACTCACAGACATTCCTTCCCCTCCCCTGCCCTGTATACCTCCTGATTGTGGGCAGACATTGAACAAGATCCCAGATGGTTCATGTGCATATTAAGCTGTAGGAAACACTGCTCTAACAGAAGCATGTAAATGGAGGAAACAATGACTAAGTGGTCTTGAGGAACCCAGGTGAGACTTCTCATAGAAGTTGATGCTTAGTGGAATTCAGAGAAAAATTACTACATTCTTGAGGATTACCTTGTTTGGTACTCTGGAATTCTTAATTCAAAACATTCCTTACAGATTCACCTTCTTGACTTCATCCTTTCATAATGCTGATTATTAATAGTCTCCAGTGGTTTAGCAAGTTAAGGGTACACCAAAGCCCTAGTTACAGGCAAGTCATCCCTTCTTCTGTGCATTGAACTACCTCTAAAATCTGAAACTGTGGATCTGACCATAGAAATGTCAACTCAGCAGCCTCTCACCAGCAACACCGAATGTGGGCATTTCATTAGATAATCTACTTTAAGCAGGAAGGCCTTGGCAGGCCTTGCTTCTTTCTAGGCCAGGAATAAAGGTAAAAGCCAGTTATTTAGAGCTTAGAAAAAAAAAATACCCAGCTTTCGTAGGCTGTCCCTGGAGGCCCCTTTGGTTTAACACTCATTTTCTTTTTAATGTTAGAATTGCTCTTATTTTATTTGGACCCACGGGGTTCTGTTCATAGAGTCCGCAGGTGGCTCCATTCCTGTAATTATGATCTTGATTGTCGGCTGCCCAGGCACAAAAGGAAACCATGCTAATCCACTCTGGTGCTCTTTCGTGAATTGGTGCATATGCTTCTTGATGGATCGCTGCTCATAACTCTCACAGTAGCAATAAAACTATTAGGGTAGTAAAATATATACATTTTAATTTTCTTTAAAAATGCCATAAAATTCAATTAACTCCTCTTTTCAAAACAGCAGTTCACTCTGGGAAGCTAAGGGTTTCCTCATCAGAAATTACACATTTCTTACACTTTCCGTAGTGATTTCCATTAATGCCTTCATCATTACACCCACTCAGCATCTTGCAGCCTTATCTTTTCCCATCCTTTTGTTTGCTTATCTTTCTACAAGTTTTCTTCCCTTTTCTCCTGGCAGCAGTTGGAGAGGAACCCCTTAGACAATGGGGTGTCTCTCCTCTTTTGTTTCCTTAATTGAAAGAGAAAGGGGAGATGAGTAGTCTGGACAAACCACACAAGCTTAGGGGTTATAATTACCTAGGGTAGAGGGAACTGTCCTTTAGTGTTATATCTACAGCTAATAAGGGAGGAGCACAGAGGTTTTATTTGTGAGGCTACATGAGAGGCTGACTAACCCCTGCTTCACTAATCTGTAAAAGTGAACACTCCTCCCGTATTTTTAGATTGTTCACCTTCTCCTCAAAAGTAGTTTAATAGCACAGAGTTGAAAAGGGTCTCCTGGTGCTCGGGTTTTATTACTTTCGCTGACTGAAGTGCAGTGCATTTCCCAGCATAATTATACCCCAGTTGTCACGATAAATGAACACAGTATATTTTATGATACACTTTACTTGCTTATTATCATGTTTGTTCACTCATCTCTCAGACTTAATAACCCATGGGGAGCTTCTGCTATCGTTGGCGAATGGAAATTAGTGAAGTTTTCCCTTTCATTTGTGGCTTGATTTTTATTTCAATTGTAAACAGCTATAAGCCAGGATCGACACTGGATTTAGGCCATTGTTAAAGTGTCTGTAGCTACATAATGCTTTCCTGCTCACGAGTTTGTGTTTTCAAATCTCACTACTTATTTTCCATCATCCCTAAAGGTGAATATTATCTAAATGCATCAAAAATACACAATAACATAGGGCCACACAGAGCCCACTTTAGACATGCAGATGTTTGTTTGATTTCGGGTCAGTCTCTCCCAGGGATAGATTGCTTTTTAAATTTGACACAGAAAGAGAAAAAAAATAGTCAGAATTCCTAAATAAATTGGTTAAAACTCAAAATATAATACCAGACCTAATAACATGGATGTTTGAGGTATTATCCAACCTGCTGGGAGAATAGTTGTGAGATCTAAAATACATTATAAGGACAAAGAGATAATTATTTTAACAAGTGAATAAGGTAATTGCTATTCATGAGTTGTGAATTATACTGTTTTTGTAAATAATTTAGATATTACCCCTCAAATTATAAAAGTCACTGTGAGACTTAAAATACTCAAGTTCTAATTATTGGAAGATTTAGCATATTTCTATCTGATCATAAAACAATGCATACTTTTAAAAACGGCTAAAAATGCACAATATAACTCTTGTTTTATAATTAAACTTCTTCACACAAAGTTCCCAGTTCAAATCCCAAGAATAAACCTTACTCAAGGTCCACTACATTGCTAAATTTCTAGTAAGTATTCATGTGGAAAGAACAGAGAAATGGGAAGGGGAGGCTGTGCTTCGAGAGGCCCTGAGTTCAGTTCCTGGCAACCACTTGGTGGCTCACAACCATCTGTATGAGATCAGATTCCTTCTTCTGGTGTGCATGAAGACAGAACACTCATATACATAAAATACATGAATAAATAAATCATAAAAAAGATGACATCTACCCAGTTCAGCAAGGACAGAAGAGAAACAAACAAGAAACCATGGTCTTTCCTTCCCACCACTTACAGTCCCCCTGAGGAATATTTCACAGATGGAGATGATACAAGTACTCCCACGACCGTACACACTGGGGTTATATTTTGGAGTTGAATACAGTCTCCTTATACAGTAGTTCTCTTCGACCTTAATGTTGCATTTCTTATATGCTCTAGGAGTTAAATGAGGGAATATTGTTTTCTGTCTATACTAGTTAAGTATGTACCCACAAAGATACACAGACTTCCAACAGTTGAAAAACTTGACTTTTTCCCACCTGTCTCATTTGCAACTAGTTCCCGATTTGGAGAGAAATATGTGGAATTGATCTTATTGTGGGCTGTGTTCCCTGTTCCCATTGCTGTTTTTGGTCTCTGAGATGTTGAGGATAAACTCTGTCACAGAGAAAGTCCTGGTGGTATTTGTGTGCAAAGTGATGAGATTCCAAAGGGAAGTGGCTTATGTTGAGGTGGCAGGGGCCGATTGTGGGGGCAGTGATCCCTCATGACATTGGTTTCTTGGTAAATTAACAATGCAGGAGATTTTAGGCCAATGCAAGTGAGACACCCATCTGGCCACACAATTTAAAGGCATATGAAATCTCATAATCAAGATACATCATAGTTTAGTGCACTATGTCACCTAACCAAAATAATACCAAAAACTAAAGAAAATATCATTACTCACTTTTTCTCCTTCTCTAGGTTCTACTTTAGCTGAATACACTTCTGTTACTGATCCTGTTTATTTGTAAATTTTCTATTGTGTCTGTTATACACAACTATATTTTATCTTACCTTATATTCTCATCTGTGAGGCTGTAACTCAAAAGACAAATAATGTTTACTAAACAACAGAGATATGGTACAATAATTTAGTGAGGGAAGTAAGCTTCCAACAGGCATGTCTAAACAACAATTAATTGTATTCTCTTGCATTTCAAAAAATTATGGTCAGACAATTTGCCTCAATCTCTTTGATCTTATTATGATCTTATTACTTTTATGTTTATTTATTCTGTGTGTGTGTGTGTGTCTGTGTGTATATGTGTGTGTGTGAGAGAGAGAGAGAGAAAGAGAGAGAGAGAGAGAGAGAGAGAGAGAGAGAGAGAGAGAGAGAGAGAGAGACTGCAAGTGAATACCCAGGGTTAAAATTAAATAGTTTCAAACTACCTTCTTAGCTTGTTAAGACAAAGCATTTTTTCAATCAGAGAAGAAAAAAATATTAATTGCACATCTTTAATTGTGTTATTGGATACAAATGTATACAGCATACACAAAGTCACACAAGCAGTGAGGAGGAGGTGGTAGAAAGCTCTTGATGAACATGTTCTGGGAAATGATGTTCTCTCCTCAGATGCAATCCATCCATAGTAACAAATTTCAAATTAACTTTTATGTTTAATGCTGCATCTTATGCCATAGGCACACTTTTGTAATTAAGCAGTCAAGTATAAAATGATTTTTAAATTCCTAAATGACACACGATAAGACAAGGAAAACCTCTCCACAGATAACCAATACAGATCTGATAAGGCACATGTGAAAAGTCTGAATTTTCCACGCGTAGTCCATGAGCAGAAAGAAGGAGACTCCCAACTCGTCCAACTGCAATGTAGCTCATGATCTGAACATGTTCCTTAAGTTCTGGAACACAACAGAGAGTGGCTGATGACTGCTGATCTCTATTGCTGTTCTTTGCAGAATAAGATGACATTCATTGACAGTCATGTAGTCAAAGTCTACCGAAGCCATCCTGCCCCATACTCCTGCCACCTCCACCTTATTCATGTACTGCCCTTTTACCCTTTCCACTGTCCCATTGTGTCCATCTCCTCAGGCACTGAGACTCAGTGTTTTGGTTACTCATGTTTCTCCCCTTGAACATTTAGCACTCATTATTGTGATATGCTAATCTTAAAAAGAAACAAACCATTTATCTTGATCCTACTTAGGCACCAAGTCTTAGCTCCTTCACATCCATGGATGAAATATAAACTGATACCAGTCATTCACTCACATTCACCATTCAACCCAATCCAAGATGGCTCCCTCAGAGGCACTTAGCCAAACTGCTCTAGGAGGACTACTAACCTTCACATTTTCAAACCTGTTACATACTTTTCATTTATTAACTTAATCTTTTGCCGTAGTTTGATGACTCCTTCTAGAAGCAGAGTTCACCTATGATGTTTCACACACATCTGGTGTCCTCCTGCCTCTGTGACCTAGCTCCCGGTATTTTTACCTCTGCCACTCTGTCTTCAGATGTTGAAATTTCTCAGGACTCCATCAGATTACTCTTTATTTAATATCCCTTATCTATATAATCTCATATATTTGCATGTCCTTCAATGGGTTATTTTTGCCCAAGATATTCCTGTGAACAAGCCAGACTTTTAGATTTTTACATGCAAAACTGCATTCCCCAAAGTTACTTCAATCCTAGTGTGTCCTAAACACAGTATTTGTTATGTCTCTACCCATGCTTCACCTTCTTTTTCATGTGTCTCATTTTAGCAAATGATGCCTTACTTTATCTGGTTATATAAGCTTTCTGACTTGAAATTCAACAATAGTTACATACTGGATAACAAGTTTCAGTAGAGCAATGTGAAGTGTAGAATAGGATTTATCCTTTATTGTAGGTCTCATAATGTTTATGGTATATAGTTACTAAAAGGTACAGTGGTGATGGGAAAAACATAAGACTCTGCATCAGTTTCACTGGATGTAAAATATTCAGTAGATACTATCATAATCCATATATGTGATAAAATCAGGACCCACATAGATCTAGTAATTTGCCCATAATCATAAAGTTATTTAGTAACAGAGCTATGATTTGAACCAAGTACATCTGTTACTTGGCTCCTGATACACAAAAGTTATTACTTACTATGTTTTCCTATCTTAAAATTTTTGATAGTACAGTGGTGGATGAATGGGGGGAGGTGGATATAGACAAATAGATGATCCATCAATCGTTAAGTCACTGCCTTGAAGGTTGAACAGAGAAAGTGAACTAGAAGAAATTACCAGTGAATGCTGATCTAACTCTTATACAATTCAACAATACTTGGGAAGAGTTGGTCTTCCACTTCATGCCATAACTCTATGTTCTTTACAACATGTCGTTGAGTAGTTTATGTAGCTACCACATTGATTTGAAACTACCAAATCTGGCACTGATGGCTGATCATTGTTTTGCCTAAGTTGTCAGAAATTCACAGTAATATTTTCACTATAGTTGTTGTCTATGACCAAAATAATATGAAGATGTTCTATGTCTCTATGACATCTTCCCTATTTCTTTCTCTTACAAATACTTATAATAATTGACTTTTAAAACAAAACAAAACAAAAAGCCCAGAACAAGTTGTACAGACAATTTGTTTCCATGGAGTGGGAGTTTTGGACAAACTGCACAAGCCCCATTCTTTTCCTATTAGATCTTGGGAAGCACAAACTGTTTTTTTTTTTTCTTTTTCTGTCTTTCCCACCTACTGCTGGAAAGCACAAATGCCATTTATTCCAATTAAAGTGATATTGGTGAGTTTTTATAATAACATAAATTAAGTCCTTTAGATATTTCATGTGATTAGTGACTTGCAGAGGCGTCTTGTTTTTAAAGACCAAAGAAATATGCCTGCCTCTCTACATACCTAAATCCTCCTTCTTAAATAAATTAGAAAAAGAGAGGAGAAAAAGTAGAAGAGAGGTAAAGAACATTCATGTTTCATTTACCATAGGAAAAAAATATAGTTTATAAATTGAGAAGCATTGAAAGAGGAGGCAAAATTTTACCAAATCTGCCTACTTTGTTGGAGTACTCTAGATGGATTACAATATTTAAATTTCCAAGATATTCTGTGATCTTTTATTATCTTACATTGAAAAACTGAGTTCAAACATTTTGTTAAACAAAAAGTAAGAAATCCTGAATGACTTAAAGATGCAAAAATTCTGTGACTTCTCTTTGTTAGAATTGCCTAGACCTATGTGAATGTATGTGTAATAAAAAAAAAAGTATGTCTAGTAAATCAGAAAAAATGTCTCTGATAAATTTTTAAAGTAACTGTAATAACATTAAGTCTTTATAGATCCTTTTCCTGAATGCAACAATGGATGGACTTTAAGTTTATTTCATAACCAAATATTATAATTAACTTGACCACTACAAAATCATTGTATATTTTATACATAAAGACTATCGAAGATTGAAACTTGTAAGAGTGTGTTTTCCTAAATAAATTCAACTATGAACCCTGGGGGAAAAAATCCCTTGAAAAGGTAATAGATCATTTTTTGATCATCTCAAACTGTGCTGTGGGGATGAGAGACAAGAGGGCAGTGGAGGGAGGGGAGAGGGACCCTGTGGCCCTGTCGAAGTGCCTCCTTTGCTGTGGGATGGTCTGTATGTCAAATTACTCTGATTGGTCAATAAATAAAACAATAATTGGCCAGTGGCTAGGCAGGAAGTATAGGCGGGACTAACAGAGAGGAGAAAAGAAAGAACAGGAAGGCGGAGTGAGTCACTGCCAGCCGCCGCTGCCATGACAAACAGCATGTGACGATGCCAATAAGCCACGAGCCATGTGGCAAGGTATAGATTTATAGAAATGGATTAATTTAAGCTATAAGAACAGTTAGCAAGAAGCCTGTCATGGCCATACAGTTTGTAAGCAATATAAGTCTCTGTGTTTACTTGGTTGGGTCTGAGTGGCTGTGGGACTGGCGGGTGACAGAGATTTGTCCTGACTGTGGGCAAGGCAGGAAAACTCTAGCGACACTCCTCAAGCAGACCTTTGGTGTCTTCCTTATATGGTTATCTGGCATCCACCAGATACTCCACAGCCTCATTTGTTGTGCTATTTTATTTTTTAAACATAACCCACACCTATCAAACTATGTTAATATTTATGATTTTTTAAAAAATCTATCTATATTCCATAAGATTAGGAATACAATCAGTTTTGGTTTAGTTTTCTATGTTCTTTTAAAAATTGAATAAATGAAAACTGTAATCAGTATTTGTTTTAGAAAACTAGAACCTTTGGTTTGGGAGCATTGAATGGTTGTGGGAAACTTTTATCCATCACCAATTTTAAACAAGGCAGCTGTAAGCATTTCTTTGTCATCAAGATCCTGTCTCCCTCTTCTGTTTTCTCCTCCTTTGTGCTAAGTCTGTATTCACTTGCTCATTATAGACCAAACCGATCTCAACCTTGATTCCATTGCTTTTACTAAAGTCCCAGCCTGCAATGCCTTGCTGTCTTGCTCCTAACAAAGCAAATCCTTGCAATTATTTAGGATGAGTTGACTTCATCACATACTCTCACTTCCCCTTATCTGTCTGGTTATAAATGATTCAGGGTGGCCTTTGGAATCTTTGGCATAGGTTCAAGTCCAAGCTCTGCTAAATTACTTGCTGTAAAACTAAAGTGCTTAATTTTAGCTAATTGGAAGTATATGGTAATCCTTTAAATCTATGATATTATAAGTCTGAGAAAGGCTTAGCTAGCACATAATGACTTTTTGATGATAATTATTTACATATATAGTAAATTATTATAAATATACAATAAAGAAATTACAATGTATAATAATAAATATAATTTAGAAGAATCAAGTTTTTCCAGCTACTTCATACATTCAGGTATCTCTTCTTTCTCAGCTTCTACACCCCTCTCAACATTCTGTTTAACATATTCTTTATTGTGTGGCATATGCTCAGTTTCCTTGACTTTAACTTTCTATATATAGGTCTTGGAATTGTCTGAAGCGGTGGCTGTGTACTGGTGTTTCAGAGCATCAGGCACTTCAGGTTAGCCACTGCATACTAAACATGATGACCCTTTACAGGCACCGAGAATGGTTCCGAGACAAAACATGCCATATGTTCTGATAGCCTAGCTGGCACTGTACCCCATTGCAACATTAGATATTAAAATTTTAGTGAGAGGAAAGAATCATGAATCCTACAGACGTAATAGTGGCTTTTAAAAGCAAACCATAGGAACCCATCACAGCACCCAAGGCCCTAAGAGATTGTCTTACATACAGGCCTAGCCCTCCAATGGTAATCTGCTGTAAGGAGCTGAGGCAACATTCTGTAGTGAGGATGCTAATAACATGTCTGTGGCCAAGTGGCAAATGAAAGTGATGGTGGAATGCATTGTGGCCTTAAAAGAAGCCACCAGGCTATCTGTTTCAGAAAATCTTTTCCAGATTGTCTTTTTATGGCATGTAATGCCGCTACAAGGCTGATAATAGGATGTCTGTTCCCCCTTTGATAGCTATTTTAGAGGACTGTGCAGCCTTTAGGAAGTGAGCATGGCTGCCAGAAAGAGGTCTGGCTGCTGAAAGTGGCCGACAGGCTCTAGTTCTTGTTCACAGTTTGCCTTCTGCTCCACAATTATTTAAACAGCAACCACTCCCTGCTCCTATGTTGATGGAGTTGTTCTATACAGTTGCCTACCTTCCTAGATGGACGGCCATCACTTGAAACTGTGAGCCTTAAGTTGTTTGGTCACAAAGTGTTTGACCAGATAGTACGTCACATTGATCTGCAAGGAGTGAATACAGTCCTGGATACTCTTCTCCTTTCTTCTGTATGTGTTAGGTTTAGATCGTATGTACCATATAAATTAAACCTGTTCCAGTGATTAACAAAGTACTTAGTAACCCTTTTATACCTCATTAGATCTTGGGAACAATTCTTTTTAAGATGCTTGAAGATATTTTCTTTGACCTCAGCAAAGCAAAGCCCCGCCAAACTTCACCCCTAATGTGAGAAGAAATACACATGCCAGATGGTGCTGCTTCTTTCCAAGTTGACACAATGGAGCAGCATCTGTGCTCAAGGGGTAACCTGCCATTTTCTATCAGCACCTTCAAAGCAGCACAGACAATGTCCACTCTTCTGATTCCAGTGGATCAGGAAGGTTTTCCAGGGACAGGGTGGCAGATGCATTGCTTGATGTGTTTCGTGTGAGTGAATTTTGCGAAAGAAATCCCACCTCTAGTTTTCCTGTTGGGGGCTGGATATCAAACAGGGAGGTAGGCAAAGGCAGAGGCCAAATCCCAGGGCTCTTCTGCACACAGATTCCTAGCTCAGCCTCAGGGATCTTCGGACTCTAATGAAAGTCAGTGGGGACAAATCTCTCAGGTAGTAAGAAACTCAAGCCCCGGGTGGAAGGGCTGGAATTTTCTTTTTTTGGTGCTTCTAGCTGTACTTTTAGAAGATGCCACAGCCAGTTTGGTGTAATGTGATAATTGAGGTTACAGGATCCTCTTGCTTGGATGCACATCTGATCTCCAGGAAGATTGCTCTTCTGTCTAATTGGAAGTGATTTTTATCTTGATGATCGCTAAGAAATGAAACCCTCAAGTGCATTTTAATGCGTTTTGGCAGCTGCTGTTACAAAGGCTGCAAAATATTTCAAAATTGTATCCAGGGCTTCTTGGTGTCCAAAGGTTTATTTACACACACCACACACACACACACACACACACACACACACACACACACACACACACGCACCATTAAGTAGTTAAGAACTTATTAGGAGAATTTCAAGACCAAAATGATGTCTTACCTTAATTTTTCTTTTACTCATTTTCTCAACTCTTCTCCAAAACACGATGTAAAGAGGCTCAGTGAACACGGAATTCCCCGGAAGCACCACACCATGTTTGCTGATGCTGAAATTAACTTTCGCCAGAGTGGAATGTTTTCTTTGTGTGTTATATTGATTGGCTTTGAGAGTTTCGTGCTTGACTACAATGTATTTTCATGATGACCGTAGCTCTCTTGCTTCTCCATCTTCCAGTGTCCCCTCCCAAAATGTCCTTAAACGATAAAAGGTAAGACATTAAATGAGACTTTCTTTAGAAGGATCTTTCTCTGAGAGGTGGTACCAGAGACTTTCCTGACTGTGCAGAGAGAATTTGTGAGTTATTGGTGGATGGTGTGGCAGAGAAAAGGGGGGGGGGGCAAATACAAAGATGGATCAGAGGGGCTGCTTGGCAGAACCAGTGGATCTCAGTGGTAGAACATGTGCTTCACACACACGAGTCTTAGGCTTTCCCCCCAGTGCTATGAAAAAGAGAATAAGTAAAATGATTGCTTAGGACATTTTGAGTAGATTGTATCCAAAGGATGCTAGTTTCTGGGTCTAACTTACCTCATTCAGAATGATTATTTCCAGCATTGTCAATTTACCTGTGAATTTCATAATTCCACTTTTCTTTTTAGCTGAATACTATTCCATTGTTTATATGAACCATGAAATCTATATAACTGATTATCTGTCAGTTGATGGATATCCATATCGTTTTCTTTTCCTGGCTATTATAAATAGAGCAGCAGCACACATGAATGAGCAGATATCTATAGTAGGGTATAGAATCATTGGGTATATTCTTGGTGATGGTATAGCTGGATCATATGGTAGGTCTATTTCTAGCTTGTGCACAACCTTAATACTGATTTCTGTAGGGGCTGCACCAGTTTGTCCCCCCCAACAATGGATAACTGTTCCCCTCTCCCCAATCATATTGGTATTTATTGCCATTTGTTTTCTTGATGATAACTATGCTGGCTGAGATTATATGAAATACCAAAGCTTTAATTTTCATTTCCCTTATGGCTAAGGCTGTTGAAGACATTTTGAAATATTTCTCACCCACTTATATTTCTTCCTCTAGAATTCTGTTTAGTTCCATGCCCTGATTTTTATTTGAGTTGTGTGTGCATGTCTAGTCTTTTAGTTTTTTTTTTGTTTGTTTGTTTTTTTGTTTTTGTATACTATGCACAGTTAACTCTCCATCAGCTATATAGCTGGTAAAAATTTTTCTCATTATATAGCCAGCCTCTTCGCTTGACTGATGGTGGTTGGTTGTTCCTATAATGTTTTTGGTACTCTTGCACCAGTGGACACATCTTACTAAGCCAGCAGTTATTGTAGCTTGCCAGGTTCATTTATAGGTAATCCTATTGATTACTTTTCTCCCTTAGTAGCCAACATAGAGCCTTCAAGTACTATGAAAGTTGGCCAGTATGAATGAATATTCTACAAGTCCTATGATAGAAGTGTCTTTATCTAGTTTTGGAGAGTAACAAATAAAAATGGCAATAGTTTATCATGTTTTTTTTTGGGGGGGTAGGGTTGAGGGGTGGTCAATGAGATGCCAATAAACAACTCAAAAATGGATAGCCTACATCTGGTCCAAGGTTTTTTCATTTGGTTGCCTCTGTTTTCAGGAAGAGGCATTGTCTCCCATTGTGTGTGTGTGTGTGTGTGAAGATTTTATGAACCTTCTACAGTAGTGGATCCATATGACATTTTCAGTGGTCTTTAGTGTTAGGTATCCTATACTCCTTTATCTACCCTGACCTCCTATCCTCTATGCCATTTAATTCTTTCTGCCCCACCATTCCACTTTCCAATTCATGCCACCTGCATTCTATGCTTTTTCTCTTACGCCTTCCCTATGGCCCTTTATTAGTTTCTTGCCTTTTAAGGGTACTCCAAGGTAAACATACACACCTAAAGATTCAAAGCTTCACTCTATGAAACAGAACATGTAATGTTTGCCTTTCTGGAGTGTGGATGGAATGGGGAGCTCATGAAGTCCCACCCCTCTCTGAGGCTGTTTTCTTCAGGGATATGTACCCTGAGAGAGGTACTTATGTTGAAGTAGACACTCCAGGCATGTACATGCCTACACATAATCGGGAATATACTTGCAGTTGACTCCATCGGTGATATAAAGGGCAGCATATGCAGCTGAGAGGGAACAGTGGTAACAGAAGTAGGGAAGGAGTTGAGGGGGAGGAGTGGAGATGGACTTGATCAACTCTCATAGTGTATATGAATACAGTTCTTAACAGAAAACAGTGAGAGAAAGAGGGAGAGGAAGAAAGAAAGAGAAATGGATGCTAGAAAAATGAATGCAGTTTTGGCAGATATAGTGTGTGTGTGTGTTTTTATTTTTATTTATTTTTTTTACTGTTTCTGCATGTTGTAAGCAAAGACGTGCTTAACTGAAATAGGCTTTCCTATAACAAATATTTTGTGAAAACAAAATAAGCATTTACATTCATACAATAACTTGGAAGTTGGTACCCATGCATGGCTGTCCTAGAAGGATTTGGAGAATGAAAGCCACAGCTAGCACCATACTGTTGAGAAGCATTCACCATAGGTCCCCTATATGCAGTGAGTGATTTGCCTATGAGAATCTAGGATTTGACTACTGTCGAAGGTAATTATGATTGTTATTAAGAGACAAATTGCTTTGGGAGATGGAAGAATCTCATGTAAGCCTTCCTCATCCTAGTTTTGAGATGCTCTTGGGAATCTCCAGACGTTCTTGGGAATTACAAATCTACTCCAGCAAAATCAATTTTTCTCTGTCCTACTTTTTAAAATATATAGTACATAGCGAGCACTATTTAAAGAAACAGAACATGAACATGAAGTTGCATGAGTAGGGGGAGGGTATATAAGAGAATTTTGGGAAAGGGAAAGAATAAGATCAAAATATAGAAAGGAAATTTTCTAAAAAAAAAAAAAAGAAAGAAAGAAAAAGAAAAGGAAGAAAGAAAAAGAAACAAATTCCTTTTAGTCAAAATACGATGAGGGTGGCTTCACAAGGAGACAGAACATACTATGTCTGGTGGGCACACATCTTTTTGTTTAAAAATTGTCACTTTCAAATAAGGGAGTATCTTTTCTGAAATTCATCAGAACGTAATAAAAATAAAATGGAACTTTGTTTGAAAATATGCCTTAGAACTAAAATTATCTATATCAACGTATGACTCCTAAGGTGGAAAGTTCTGTTAATACTTATATATTTAATAATAGAATTGGAAAATAATTGACTAAACTATGAAAAATAAGTTCTAGTTAAACTTATTTCCCCATTTTTTAAATCTTTAATTAGTCATTAAATGTTTCTGAAGTGGCGTTCTTTTCCGTAAAAGTAAACATGCTTGATTACATGATTGTGAAATTCCAAAGTACTTCCAAAATTCTGTATCCAGCGAGCAAATCCAGTTTGAGTCTTTGACATATTGAAAACTGATGTATTTCAAAGTGTCTTTCATTCTCTACTGTCCTTCTTGACTTACGTAATATTTTCCAGTCCATGAGAGTGGGAGTTATAGATGACTTGCTTAGTGATGGTATAAAACATTAGTGGTGAGGGGTAGATGTGAACCCCCTCCCACTAATTCCAACTCAGGCAGCATGCAGCACCCTCTCCTACACTTAGAGACTTTGAATATGCTACCTTGAAGTGCTCAGTATTTCAGACTATTTCCCTTTGTACATACAACCCTGTGAGTATTTTAATATGTGATTTCATTTTGAAAAATAGGTGCTTGCATCTCTAAAATATAATTTGGTACACCAGGATTTTCATTGAGTTTTGACAGCAGATAATTTAATCTTGGTAAATACAATACTGTATCCTGACACAGATATAAATATGTGGGCAAGCTGGGTTGGCAAATTTCACAGCAATTTTAATGTGTTTCCATTTCTGGAAATGAAAGTCTGAATTACAGAAATGAAAAAAAAATACAGTCTTGAGAGAATGGATATGGGAGTGTTCTAAAGTGTGCACCTCAGGACAGGCAGAATTGCTGCTGGTAACAATTCTATTCTAAGGTTTCAAGACTTCTATTGGGAACAAAGAAATTTAAAAGAAAAAGATGCTTTAGTTGGGTGTAAGGATTAACTAACATCCCCAAAAGATGCCTTTCCTACACCACGTTCTTTCTCTCAAGACAAGTCTGGCATCCAGCTCATAGGAAAATGTCATTTCTGATTCAGAAAGCATCAGTCTACTCAGAGGTGGATCACTGCTGCCCAATAAGGAAACTTTATTCGGCCTAAGGAGATGCTCAGAGAGGTGGCAGACCCTTTACTCACTTTTCCATTTTATGAAGAGTTGTGTAAAGAAGAAATGCAGCTGTACTGAAAGCAGGAGGTGTGGCCGTGCTTAGCATGAAAGTCAAATCCAAGTGGAACACAAATGCCTCCAGGGGAGTGAAGGAGCAGCCTGTTCAGTCGCTGCCTCAATTAGCAGGAATTTTGTGGCCAAGAGAAAAAAGCAAATATTCTGCCATCTGCTTTTATTTCTGAAGCTGCCTCTGTAGCAGACAACTGACCTCGGCAACCTGCGCACCATTTGCACAGAGAAAGTTCTCCTTGCCTTTCTCTTCTCATTATACCTCCCTCTTCCCTTCTTCCTTCCCCTTTCTGCCTGACCACCTGGGAGATGAACTGTTTCATCACAGTTTCCATGTGTACAGCCCGACAGAAAGAAAACAGGGTGGAGTCTACCCCCTTTCCTGCTAGCTCCCTATCTTTATCCTTAATTCAACATTCATGTGTTTATTGGATAAGCAAATCCTAGGCAGCTGTAATATATCTGATGATAAAAAATATCTAGAAGAAAAGTTCTTCCCACGGAAGAGCTTCCAAAGACATAATCAAATGAAATGTTAAGCAGTGTGCAAAGCAATAAAACAGGGCACAGTTAAGTTCAGAACATGCCTGCAAAATAAGTGTATTATCCTATCTACATTTAAAAGCATACTCTAGCATTTACATTTCAACAAATATTTGACCAATGAATCAGTTAGAAACCTGCAAATAATGGAAAATACAGCTAAAGCCAGCTCAAATAGGAACTGGTTTGTTTCATTTTTAATAAAAGCTTATAACTAAGACTATAGTTGAGCTGATGAACTTGGAGCTAAAATAAGTCACAAGGTGTGAAGGGTTTTCCCACCTTGCTAATGATAGTTTGTGTATGGTAACTGTTTCCTTTCCCATTGTTTCTAGATGGCTGAATTTATTTCATGCAAATAAAGGTGGGTTTCCCAGTCCACCTTTCTGTTCCACCCATTCCATTCCATTCGAAAAGTTTCTCCAAGTCTCCTTCCTTTTTCAATAAGCTTCTTATTTTAAATGATTTATTTTTGTTTATTCCTGTCTCAATATGTATATTTGATGATTGTTAATATATATATATTGAGACAGGGATAGCTAGTAGCTCTGGCTTGGTTACTCAGTGTGTAATACATACCAGCATCAAACTTGGGGCAGTTTTCCTACCTTAGTGTCCCAAGGTCTGGGATTATAGGTATGTGACACCAAGCCTGGCTTTGTCTAGTTGATATCTGCTGTGAGTAGGCACTGCAGATGACATGGTAAGGAGTAATGCGAGCGTGACCCCTCTAACTTTCCTTTTAAGAGGTCATGTCCACAGGCAGGAAGCACCGCCTTCTTGGAGCTGCATAGCCAAAGGTCACGAGTGGAGCAGATATACAGAGGAGAAAGGCTTTGCGGTACACATCCCATGTGTGGATCAAAATGGAGCCTCAGCCCTTTAGAAGAGATGAGAGAATATCACTTTGGGGCAGACAACTAACAAAACCCATTTCAAACAACATCTATTTGTAACCAGATTTAAATTAAGGAGGAAATTCTACATGGAAGGAAAAGAAACAATGAGCAGCCCAGGCTAGCTTTGTTCTTTGTCGAGTTTACCATATTATAAATATAGTGGAAAACAAAGTAAAAGAAGTGTTGAAGTTTCTATTTATATAGTGAGATCCCATAGACGGCTTCTGCCCTACAGGAGTTGCAAGATAAGAACTTAATGAACATTTTTCTAGATCCTTGCAGAGTAACGAATAAATGAGTGAGATGGATTAGACAGGCCTTCTTTGAAAAGATTAGTGATAATCTGGGGAAATGGAAAGTAGGTTAATAAAAGAGAAAGCATGTCTAATTCAGATAGGAAGTAGGTATTTCCTGAATTAAACCTGAGAGTGAATAGGAAAGCAGAAAAGCATTACTGAGGAGGGCGTGTCACAATTGGGATAGGGCATGAGTGTGGGTGTGGGCACATTTATTGATTCCCTGAAATGCACTAGAAAGCATATTCCATAAATTACTCACTAATGTCAGGTAATACTTAAGCTCAGCATCAGGTTTTACATCTGTAGAGTAGCCTTCCAGCTTTAGTTAGTGGTAAGGCTTCCATGCAATGATACCTATGGAGTCCTGATATATTGTCAGATATATCAGGAGACATAGCTGGAAGTTTCTTGGTCCAGCCTGGCCCCATGGTCCTGCAGCCGCTTATAAAATAATCACACAGAGGCTTATATTAATTACAAACTCTATGGCTTATGGCTTCAGCTTCTTGCTAGCTAGCTCTTTCATCATAAATTAACCCATTCCTATTAATCTAGATGTTGTCACATGGCTGTGGCTTTACTGATCTGCTGGCATCTTGTTGCTCCTTTGATGACAGCTAGCAGATCGCTCAACTCCGCCCTTCTTCTTCCTGTATCTCTACTTAGATTTCCTGCCTGGCTGTAAGCTTTCTTGACATAGGCCAAAACAACTTTATTGATTATCCAATGGAAGCCACACATATTCACAGCATACACAAAGACATCCCACAGTAATGAGACTCATAATTGTTAATTCCTACCTCAGTGCATAAGAGATCGGAAACAGTTATGACTGAGGTAGAAGGCTTTTGAAGAAAATAAAGCCAATGAATATAATCTTCAGAGGTCAACAAACTTTTGTTTCAGGTATATAACAACTATTTCCACCTTGGTAGTCTCTGCTGCAGGTACTCAAACCCCAACAGTACAGGTATGAGTAATATTTAAGTGAGTAAATGTGGTTGTACTCCAATAGTACATTATAAACAATTAAATTTAAATCAAGCGATAGTCTCACATGCCATGAAATATTTATTTTTTTGTTTGTTTATTGTGTTAGTTTTTTACTTTGGGGTGCTGGGAATCAAATCTAGACTACTACCATGCAAGGAAAATTATCTAACACTGAGCTATATCCTAGCCTCTTTTTGTTCCTAATAGGAATTATTTTATGTGCTAAATATGCATCATATAAGCACTGTCAACAGACTAGATTTGGCCCATGTGATATATTGATTTATTAATAGTCTTATATAATACCTAATTATAGTAAATGGAATGACAGAGAATATCATGTAAGAATGAATGACTAAGAGGTACAAAATGAGCCAGAGTAGAATAAAAAAGTAGATGGAATCAGGACATTGTCAGATCACTGGGAGGTGATTTAAGTAAAATGAGAATGTCAAGGAAAATAAAGGGACAAATAATGACAAATATGATAATCTAAAATAGGGTCGATAGACTGAACCTCCAAAAATCGTTTGTTAAGCAGAGGAATTGGTGTGCAGACAAAGACTGTGGATGCTACAAAAGGAAGGAGATAATCAGTGAAAAGACCAGTGAGGCCGAGGGGACAGATGTGGTGTCCCAGGCATAGCGATGAGCTTTAGAAAATGTGGCCATTTTCGTTGACTATGCAGGGAAATGGATAGGGGCTAGTGACGTGTATCACAGAATTCCAAGCATATGGCCTCGGGCTCCTTTGTAAATGAAGCATTCTCATCACATGGTGTTCATGTGCCTTCTGAACATGAAGAAGAATGAACAGGAGTCAAAGGCTTGATTGTGGAGACAATTTCCGTAACATCCCAGTGTCCATTGCCCAAATTTTGAATGAGAAGAATCCAATGAAATACAAATGACCTGATAGTGCTAGGAGGAATTAGATAGCCTGTCCTGAGGTAGTTCATATAGTCTCAAAGATTTTGAGATTTTTCTCAGCAGTATTTAGAAACCAAAGCCAGAAATAGAGGGTGTAAGACTTGGGAATGAACGCATGTGATTACAAAGAATAAAAAAGGATATCCAGTGTTTTATTTGGGGCACGGCATAAGGGTGTCAGTTAAATTCTGTAATTAAAAATATAAACTTTGCCAAAACATCATTATATGGGGCTCTTTAAATTTAAATTAACAGTATTTAAAAGCAGCCACCTAGTCACCCACTTTAGTGGGTAGCTGTTCGGTCTATGACCCTGAAGCACTGCCCCTAGAGAGGTGGCAAGTTACTACTCCACCTGCCTATGACCTTGAAGTACATACCCCAAACCCTTAAGACCTGAGGCACATAGGCATTGGCCCTCTCTTCTCTCCATTGTGGGACTTGGATGTGAGACTGATCTAGGTGGCCAGAACAGCATTCCAGAACCTGTATCAATTCTATTCTGTACAGTGAGTTTTTTCCCTTAATAAATCCTTTGCCCTTTAAACAGACTCTGAATTTCTCACACTATCCCATCCATGTTGTAAGTGATCTGTAGCCCCATGTGGCTATGGTCACTATTGGGTTCTCCTGCTCAGATTTAAATTTTTCCATCATAGCGAATTCTCTGGAACAGTATTGGTATATACTGCACAGAATGACTTCCCATCTTTATCCATCTAGTCAGAATCATTAAGATTAAAGTGAAACTACCCACAGATGTTCAACATCTGTGTATAGGTTCCTACCTTGAGATGATTTATGAAAACATGGTTTGAAAGGTGTACATGCCTCACCCTAAATTAAGCTCTCCATCATTCCTGAGAGGCAAAATGACAAAAATAGAGCTCAGTTGATTGACAGTTAAGGCTTTAAAATCCAGGGCTCTGAAGAGAACAATGGGAGCAACTGTATTCATTCCGATTCTTTTTTCTCCCACTCTCCAATTTCAGTTTAATGGCTGAGTCACAGAGGGCAAATGTGTGTGACTGAGTGCGTTCTGTTGTGTGTGAACATAAAGGGCACATGTTGAAATGCAGAACATTAATATGTAAATCAGAGCAATTTTTCATAATGGATATATAACCGAAGTGCTTAGGAGATGGCAAATGCAGCAGGTATTTTGATCGGGTTTAATTCCACACGCCTTCATCAGCCTATTGTTCTTCTTTGTTCCATTATGCTCTGAAGGCCCAGGGACGGAGACAACACTGGACGTGAGAGACTTGTGGGTGCTCCTTAGGAGGGAAAGTGCTCCGTTGTCTCAGTTACTTACTCATTAAGTAGTGCTCATACAAATGATTTTAAATTCCTTCAATTAGACTTAAAAATATTATTTCTTGAAAGATTTTTAGGAACGTGGTATGTCATTTGTCCCTGACATCTTCGTCTTGGATCTATCTTTATTTGCTTCAAAACCATGTTCTTCAAGATCATTGTCTTTGGTCCTGAATAAGAATAATTTCAGTGTTTTGGAGAAGCATTAGTTACTGACAGCACTGCAGATAACAGATTACTGAAGAATTGTGGGAAACTCTCCTAATTATTTTGAATTCTAGTAATATGGGATAGGAGAGCTTTAACATTATTTCTTAATAGGGCATGTGGCACAAATGTTTTTTCCATGGGGAAAAATGGCACAATAAAGTCAAAGAATGTAGACATGAGTTCTCTTTAGTGCGGCCATCCTTCCTTGTATGTGGTTGCACACTCTAAGGAAAATCAAATACTCTATTCCCAAAAAATAAATACATAAATAAGCTGGGTGGTATTGGGGAAGCATCTGTTGGAACTTTCCCCTCCTCCAACCAGCCGTTTTAATAGCAGCACCCTTTACACGGGATGCTTGTGAGGCTCTGGGCTGGGGAAATGAGCTAGATCAAGGTTTTCATTATGAGTATTTGTTTTCCTGAAGACTCAGAGTTAAAACATATCATACACCCAAATCCAGATTAAACTGGGCAAAAGTAGTTTTCTTCCTCACTTCAAAGTGAGAATCATCGTTCTGCTAGCCACTTGCTAAAACTCAAATTCAAAGCCATATAGGAAATTTCCCTTGAGAAAGCCCCAATTGAACACCTTGTAGCCAATGCTATCTTACAGATAGAACCATTTTAATTTAATAACAAGAATTTTTAAATAAAACTAAAATTTAAATGTGCTCTGTCTAGAAGCATGTATTTTATCTAATTGCTGGTTACAACTCTTCCTGGCTTCTCTGTGTTGGTGACCTTCTAAAGGATTTGAGATTGGAGACATGACTTGGTGGTTAAGAGTAAATACTGATCTAGCAAAGGACCTGAGTTTGGGTCTCAGCAGCTACACCAGGTGGTTCACAACCACCTATAACTTCAACTCCAAGGGATCCAATACCTTCTTCTGGACTCTGTAAACAGCTACATACACATGTACCTGCCCTCGCACAGCCATATATGCATACACATAATTCAAAATAAATAAAAACTAGTAAAAATTGCACAGGGCAGAGCTCTTGCAGTAAAAGAAAGCATTAAAAGTTTTTCTATAAAAAAAGAGATGTTTGAAATGGCGAACTAGCCTTAGATAGTCCCGATTCTTCACCCCCCCCCATAAAAAGACATCTATTTGCAAACCTTATGTATTAAATTTCTTTTAATTTTTTTTTTTTTGTGTATGTATGGGGAGGCATGTATTCCTGTGGAAGTCAGAGGACAAACTTCCTGTGTTCTGCTCTCTCCTTCCACCGTGACAATCCAGCTCAGTAGGATGCATGACTTTCTCCTCCAAATTTAAACTAATTACATATTGATAATATGGAGCAAACAGACATTGCACCATTTTTGCACAGCTTAGATGTTTAGAGGCTAATGCTTCTTTTGCATATTTTCTGTAACTTTTTGAGAGTCTTGGCTCATTATGGAAGCCTTCTTACTGTTATTTTAAAAATTGATTTTAGTAGTGTCAGTGCTTTTATTTTACTAGACAAGACAGCCTATATTCTGAATCTGCCCTCTTAACTTAGGAAATATCACTGTAAAGTCTATCTCCCTCTTAGTAAAGGAAAGAGAAATCAAGACTCTATTTGTCAGTGAGTATACTGTTATCTTAAGATGAAAAGACCAAAATATTTATTTTACCCTCTCACATGTACATTAACTATAAAATTCTAATTCTAAATCTTTAAATCTTGAAAGACAGTAAGTAAATTTAAGGAAGTATGCACACTCTCACCCAGGAGATGGTCTCCATTTCAAATGTATCATATACCATTAAAAAGTTAAAAAAAGAAAAAAAGCATTTTGAGGTTTTGTTTTGTTAGCTATATTACTTTCTTCAGCATGGGTCACGGGCTGGATTTTCAGTAGATACTTTCAAGGATGAACGCAACAAAAATAACTGCTTCCCTCAGGGAAATGAGAGAGATTTTATAAGACTGACCTCTAAAGAATTGGTACATGAAATGTAGAAAGTGTCCCAGTAGAACTCAGTTATGCTTCAGAGATTTGTCTCAATTCTCAAGTAGATGTCATTGTATACTTGGAGGTATGAATGTGAAAAACAAGATACAACACACTTAGTTGCTAGAGAGTTCAAAATACATGTACTTTTAAACATCCATTTGTGTAGTGTACCAAAAATTAGAAGATTTTTATTTTTGTTCTATCAAGTGAAATTAAAATAATACCTTTTTTGTTGTGAGTAGACAATTATTTTCATTTGTAAATGTTGTCTATTCTGTTTACCTTATTGGAAGAATTAAATCACTTGCCTACACAAACTTTTGTAGTTGTCACAATGAAAATGTATGATTGGCAGCATTCACGAGGCTGTAAACTTTGTACCGGAAACTTTCTCCCAGAGTTGGTATCTAGAATGGAAAGTGAAATTTGGAATTTTCACATAATCATTTAGACAGAACACCAGAGAAAGAAAAGATCAATTTACGAAAAGCACCCAGCTCATATCTTTCCAATGACATCATTCCATTTTAAGCACTACAAAATCTGTAGGTACAGTTCCCTAGTGAAAAAGATTTTTGTATTCCTGTAACAAATATCTCCAGCAGATGCAAACTGGGGGTGGGCAGTGATAAAAATAAATGTCTGCAATCCATCCTCATTCTGTATTTTCTTCTTTTTGAAGAATCCCAGGGGACTGATGTTCAAGGGCCTCTAAGAAAGAATGGAGTTCTTAGAGAGGTGAGCAGGGATGACAGGCCACCATGGCATCCCTGTCGGGAATAACGGACCACAGCGAGCTCTTTGTGTCAGAGGCATCACTCTTTGGAAGTCTGCAGATCAAACTCACCAAAAGAAAGAGTAGTTGAACAGATCACAGGAAGCCAACCAGAGCAGAACAAAGCCTAAAACAGGATGTTTAGAGTCCATCCCTACACATTTAAAATTAATTTACAAAGAGCAAGCTATATGTAACTGTCAGCTCAATTCTGACTCTAGGTTTTCCTAACAAAGTTTTTCCTAAATCTCCTTTCCTTACCTTTTTCTCTAGTCAACCTTAAAACAGAAACTAAGAGGGCCATTTACACAAGAAACTTGTAGGTTGTAAGGGAGGAGCTGGATAGTAACTGTGAGACAGGAAGCTCCGTGAATGGAATGGATATTAATAATTTAAACAAGTCAAAAGGTGAAACTGTTCAGCTACCCAGACATGTGGCTAGATGAAAGTTCCCACTCCCAGGCAAGACATTGATCAAAATGTAGCAAAAAGAGTTTCCCCCAGTACACAGTCTCAGCCTCCCACTTGTTATGAGCAAGAACAAGCATATAATAGAAGCCATCATGGCTGTGGCTGCATCTTAGAAACATGACAGAATATTTTAAAGGTAATTATTGCTTTCACAAAAGAGCTCAGGAAGCAGTTGCATGTTCATCACCCAGTTTGGCATTTTAAATTTTTTAAGAAAATTGCATGATACAGTCTTAAGTGTTAGTTTAAATTTCAACCTATTTCCCAGGGAAGCGCTCCTTATTACTGGTGCTGAGTCTCGCTCTCTGAATAGTTGGGTAACTTTAAATCAATATACAAGTGTGGTAGGTAATGAACTACTAAAAGATAGAATGAAGAGTTTTCTCCAACATTATATTTTCAAACAATACATTATGCAGTAGAAAAGAACAGATCTACAGTGATATTAAACTCTAAATAAACATCTTACACAAAAGTGGGGACTAGAATCAGAACAAAGAATCAGGCGCCTCTGATGCAAGCCAATAAGCCATATTGCTAGCGTATTATAAACACAAGTCATCAGATCTAGACATCATATTCTCAAATCCTTTAAAATGTGAGTGTAGTACAGGGCACACATAGAATGACTGGAGAAGTCATTCGCATAGTTAAATCAAGTAGTATTTCCTAGTTTTATATCTGAGTGTTACATGTGAAAGCTTTTATTTGTATCACAGGTCATCAGAACTAGCTAAGATAATGATGCCTTGCTATTTGTGATCAAAGATCCACTGTAAGACAACCCTAATCACCCCTTGTCATTTATCCTCTCTCCAACCCTGTGTCCTCTGCCAGATGAGTAAGAGTGAGAGTCCTTTCAGTCTTCAGTAGTACCAGAGGTCCTAGGGTTGGACAGCAAGACCTCCTGACTGACCTAAATGTAAACCATCCTCCACAACTTCTGTTCTTTTTAGTGCAAGGTAAAGAATTGTTTTTCTCTTGCTTACAACTTTCCACATGTAGCTTGGGCACCTACCTAAGAGCCTAGATCTTATCAGGCCCCATATGACTGGCAAGCCCAGGCCGTAGCTACTGCATGCTAGTCTTGCCTTTCTCAAAGGGAATTTCTGTTCTGCAAGGGGAAAGCTGGCTTGAACCACAGGGCCTCTGCACCTGCTGTTTTCTGTCCCAGACACAGGTGACCACTTGGCTCCTCTCATCTTCAGACCTCCACTTAAATGTCACCTCTCCAGAGTACTTTTCCAACTCTCCCATTATCCCTTTCGAATTACTCTATTTTTTTTCCAAAGTAAAATTGAATACAGGGCTAGGTGATGCATTCCTCTGTGTTATTCAGTTTCAACCACCACCTTCAACAAAGGAATTTAAGCCCTCTAAAGGCAGAGGCTCTGTTTTCTCATACTATGTGCTTAATAAAGACTTTTATTTAGTTACTAATGAGAAAAAATTATGTATCAGAACAATGGAGATGGACTATGGTTCCTCTTCACTTCTCTTTTCTTCTCTTCTCTTCTCTTCTCTTCTCTTATCTCCTTAAATTGTTGCTGTTCTTCTTACTTTGCAACAGATAGAGATGACAAAGAGACGTGGATACTGAAGACATGGAGACAGCCTTGGAGAGTAATATAGAAGGATAAAATTAGCACTCATTCTAAAGAGAAATTTGGGGAAGATGAGGCAGTTATGAATTCACTGTGGCATTGAAATTGGGATTTGGTGGGAGAAAATGCAATCAACTCAAGTATTTGGAAATTTACAATAAATTTTTCCAGCTGGAGGGTAGGCTTGCTTTGAGTGATGGTAACGAGAAGCAAGCAAGCAAACAAACAGAAACAGATTCAAAAGACTGGAAGTCACACAGAATTCCAGGTAGGAGAAGGGACTAACAGAGAAAAAAAAATGTAGAAGCATCCTAAAGAGTAAACATGGGGATAATGGACTGCAAACATCAATTTCCCTTAATTTCCATGAGATTAGAATTTGAAGATTTGAGTTCTGCTGTTTTACTAGATAATAACTGCTTTTCTCTATGAAAATATGTAAGGTTAAAATGATATTGAAGAAAGGCCAATGGTATATGTCCATGCTAAAGCAGACTTTCATGTATAACCAACATTGATCAGGAAGTCTGGTGAAACCTGGGTCTGTATTTCTGGCCAGAGCTCTTTCCGTGTGATGGCCCGCTTTGTTCCTTCAGTGTGCTGGGCCACCTCTCAGTTTTCCCTGTGTTGACTCATTTTATTTGTGGTTCTGATTTCACTGTGAATAAACCAAGAACTCTGAGTAGTTTATTGCAAATCAAATTTCACCAGCACTTAGAAAAGGAATGGATCTGGATCGCTTAGCAACTTCTTGTGAAAAAATTTGTGTGCTTTCAACACAAAATGGAGACTAAAGCAACTTAAAGTCAATAAAGGCCAATAAAGCTCTCTCAATCAGTCCTATGTGGAGGTTCCGCTGAGAAACTGTTCATTATGAGGTTTTTGGCTTGAGATTCCATGTCCAAAATTCCAGGAATTTGCTTCCATATTACTAAGATATTTCTAGTAATGGTGGTTCTGCAACAATTCAGTTTTGTTTATTTTCATTGTTTCTCTTTCTGTGGGGAAATAATCAGCTCCATTGTAGCACATTTTCCCTATTAAACTGTTTGATCTCTGTTTTAACTGGAGGCTATTGTTAGACTCTATATGGACACATCAGTGTTTGGGAGGAAATTATTGGTTATCACTTTGCATCGTACAGAACTAGAGTCTCCAACATCCCAGATTTACACATTGGAATTTGCACAACTTTATTAAAAACTAGGCCTCACTAAATAATGTATCATTCCATAAATTATACATGTAAAATATAACTTGACAACTTAAACACAATATTCTCCCATATCCTCTATCTAAAGTCAAACATACTAGCCCAAATGAGCTCCTTAGAGGAAGTGGGTCAGAGATTATTTAGTGTGTGAGGGTGGATATTGAGCTTATATTGGAGAAGTTGAGAGGATTCATCTATCTAGTACCTCTAAAGGTACTAGATTTTTAAATCCTAAATTTTTAAATCAATGGTTACACATCAGTAAGTTGACCACACCCAAAAATATGTTTTCCTTGAACTGCTTGTTTTATTAAGGGAAAAATTATGAAAGTAGAAAAAAGCAACAGTGCTTATTTCTTTGTGATGAATTATGCATCATGCATGGATGACTAGTTTGTCACTTTTTAACTTGCAATATTCATTTGTTTAGCTGCAAAATTCATTGACTCCTTCTGTTTAGGAGTCCAAATATGCTACGGCAATGGGTGATGTCATCCTGCAGGTCACCAACATAGTTCAGTCGTTTTGAAGATAAATTGAAACTTGCTAATTGTATTCATCTCATGGAAATTCAAGATTAAAAAGAGACAGCCTATGTAAATCAGATGCATGCAGCCCAACTGAATTATATTGTTTCATGTCTGTGCTTTCCAAATAATAGACAAGGAAACTCTACAGAATGAGCCTTTTGAAAATTCTGACAAGCATGATTTATGGTGTTTCTAAGATGTATTCTTTGCTTAATAGTCGAAAGAAAAGGCTCCACTTTCCCACTGATCTAATATCGCATGAATTTATATTGTAATGTAGCACCACTTAGAAAGGAGAGGGGGAGGGGGAGAAAGGGTATAAATTATACCCTTACAAAAATGTACAACAGGTTTGAAATTGAAAATTGCTGTTTTAGCGTGCAAAGTGGAAAACCACAATTAATTGCTTTTCTTAACAACAGAGCCAATGTTGAACTTTGTAGAAATGCAGCACATTATGACCTTCATGTAAAAGCCCTTTGACATGAGCCCTCAGAAGTACAGATGTACACATTAAGGCAAATTCATGTCTCACCTCCCATCTGGAGACCAGACATCACTTCCTAAATGCTGTGAGAATAGGCATAGAATGATGTGTAAAATGTTCCATCTAAATCAATTATTTTCCTATTGATGATAATTGCTAATATTACCCTTATTATGTATTTGCTTTGTATGGCACTAATGATTCTTTTAACACAATGGAGATCAAGGTCACAGGGTTGAGCATGTTCTGCTAAACCCTTTATCTATCAGTGCAAAGAGTAAATCTTGGGAAATGAGAAGTGTGTGGGTTCCATAGAATTTGATCCTTAACAAACCATTGAATGAAATGCTTCAGTCAAGTGAGCACAAAAATATGAAACCATCTGTCATGGAAATAGGTAGTATCTACAATTGTTTTCCAAACTGACCAATTTCAGAAAAAGACAAATATCCTAACAGCTATATGTGTGGGAGGAGAATTCTGTGTTGATGTTACAGTTAAAGTCTGCCATCACTACTCCAATCCCTTTGTTCTCTGTTCTGCTCTCTCTAGTGAAGATTCTCATTACCCAGGCAAGTCTGGCCTGGTCACACATTCTGTGTCACCAGTCAGGGGTGTGAAGTGAGATGTGAGGGGAGCCATGGCAGTGTTAGGGCTAGCAAGTAAAGTCAAGGTCTTTGAAAGAAATGTCAACTTAACCATGACTTTCTCTGAGTGCAGCTCGTGAGTGCCTTTAAAAAAATGTTTTCGTGTTCACTCTTGAAGATTTTGTTACTCTTATGCATTACGAAGAATAAATTTAAGTTTTTCCTAAGTGAGTAAGCATCCTAGATAATAAAATATGTGAATTTAATCTATGTTTGCAAGTGTTTCCTAGACCTCATTATAAAAGTTAACAAATGGTGTAAAACTCTGCTGATGTCTCTTAAACACTGGATGCATGTACTCATTTGAAAACAGGGTTACCTGTAGAAAGGGGCATCTTTCTGAACTTGATAGTGACAATTATAAAATACAAGGATCTATGACTGAGTCAATCAGGATACACTGAAAAACACTAATCAGAAGATGAGCTAATTACCAATTAATTGTAATTTTATTGCCCACCAAAAGAAAATATCTTGGAAATTGGATAATTGATAAACGTGTAACACCCATTGTGACTTACAATACAAACGCTGTAGCAGAGCAACTGGGTGTGATGGGCAGCATCAGAACATATAGAACACATGTTGACCGGTGAATCTGGACAAAATTCATTCTTGATGAAACTTGATGAAAAAGAATTTTATATAGTGTGGCCCAAATCAAACTGTCTTCCCATCAGCTTCCCTCAGTTACTGGCTTTGCCTTTAAGTAAATCCAGAGTTCAGTAGTAGGAAACAAACTTCTTTTTGTGGCACAGCTTATGCCCCGTCTCAAGTTGTTATCATGGTGACCTCTCAAGCCAATTTATGAATCTCTTGTAATTGTTCTAAAAAGACTATCAGCTCATCTCACTTGACTGTCCCAAAGTTCCCAGCACCCTGTGGCAGTTCTCGGTAAAAATGGTCCTGCTTCACTTGACCCACAACTCTTTGCCTACCTTCTTACTTTCCCAGTCCCAGCCTTGTCTACCTTGTCCTCTTTGTTTACTGTACACTTGTCTTTCTACTCCTAGTCTTCCTTCATCTCCTTGAACATACTCTTTCAAGGCTTCCCATGTGTTTCCTCCATGTGTTTCTTCTTTATTTTTTTAACCTTATTCATTTTTTTAGATATTGCTGCCTCAGGAATGCCCTGCCTTCTCCTTCTCTACCAAGCTACTTCCAGCATCTTTCCTTTGCCTTCCAAAGGAATTTTATATTTACTCTGAATCCCAAGAGCTAGGAATTTATTTCCCTTTGAACCAACAACAATGCAAATTTCTGCTAAGTAGCATGTCTATATTTAGGGTAAAGATTAAGGAGAATAGTGCACAACACCAACAGAATTTCAGGGGTTCTTCACACTTGCAAATCATAGAGCCTTGCTTATCTAGCGCCAGGTCTCACTGTGAGGCTCAGGCTGGTTTTGCACGGACTCTGGTCCAGATTGTGATCGTTAATTTTAGTTGTCAAGTTCATTAGATTAACGAGTCCATATCGAGTTAATGTGGCATGCCTCTGTTGTGGTGTGACATGTTTTCTGAAGACACATCTAAGCTGCGAGCCCTGGACTGAACAGAAAGAGAAGAAAGAAATCCCGCGAGCTAAATGCTGCCAGTCCCCTCCCTCCACTTCTCAGTCTACCAAGATGTGAAGCAGCGGCCTCACACTCCTCCATGCCTCCCCTGCCAAGACAGACTGTGTGCTCCAGCCAGGACCTGGGTAACGCCTTTCTTTAAGTAGCTCACATTAATGAGGAAAATGAATGGTACACAGATGTAGTTTTCAATTTTATTAGTAAAATGGAATTTAAAAGGAAAAAAGAGACAGAAAGAAGTAAAAAGTTATTCCCCAGCCCCTTTGAGTCTCCACTCAACAAACTACAGCGGGATATTCACCCATGTCCACATGCAGTTCAACTTTGCTTTGTAAACTGTATTTTGATTCAACACTGTCCTTTCTTTAAAACCTGCTTTTGGAGGTTATGGTGGGTGGCAGGCAGAGCAGAGAGAATTTGCCTAAAATGGAAAAATGGCTGAGCCCTTTTGTTAATCAGGGCTAGAGGAAAAAAAATGAAATTTAGTCCTAATTTGTTTTCTCATTGAAGGTAGGTTCAGTGACGGGTCTCTCTGAATTTCAGACATAATAGTGAAAAGGCAGCTCTGTGTTAAGATGTAAAATAACCTTTGAAGGCATCATAGCTCCCATTTTATTACACCAATGTGAAATGTTCATTTCTGAGAAGGGTATTCATGTATCTTAATTAATAGCAAACAATTACAGCGTTTGCATCCTTCCTTCAAAGGAAAAGGGGGTTAATTAAGCATGAATTAACTTTGTGTTGAGTGAAGTCGGGAGGTGGCCTGGAAAAGAACGCAGCGATCTCAGAAGCTGTTGTTGCAAGCTTGACGCAGCTCAAGCTTGACCTGGCCTCACCAGTGCCTTTCTGCCTTCTTGTCACCTGCTTTTCCCAGACCTTCTCTCCACTCCTTCATATGCTGCGTCCCCGCCCATGCGTCCTGTTCCATTCCATCGCAGCGAGACCCTCCCTGACCCGTGCTATTTTATTTACCCTCACTTCCGCTATCTCCTCTCCTCTTCTCCCTTCTGTTTTACCTTTTTGTTTCTAGTCAGGGTCTCATGTAGCCCAGCCCGGCCACAAGTAGGCTTTGACCTCGAGCTAGTCTTGAACTTCTGATCTTCTGGCCTCTACCTGCAAATGCTGAGATTGTAAGCCCATAACACCACTTCCAGCTTTCTTTCGTGTTTTGGGTTAGCTTCCCCCAGCAGTACACTGTACCGTCTACCTTGTCTCTCCATTTTCTGTGCCCCACTAGTATGTGTGATCTGTCGTAAGGCTCTGTGGATGCTTTGCTCACTTAGATTTCCAGTGTCTAGGGCATAGTCACCACGTAGTGGATATGTTCAGCTTCTACAGGAATAAATACATGTATTTTTCATGTCACTGCTCTACATGTTCATACATACAAACCCACATATGCACATACATTGGCAGGGTACAGTTTCCCACAACAATTGGACTTAAGAAAAACCAACCCATTTTAACATAAAAATTCCTAATAAATTTCTCAATGGAAGTGGCTTGAAATATGCCCATTCTAGTCTCATTATTAAATTTATTTAGTTATTATTACTAAATAAAATCCTTGTACATTTTACTTTTCTTATTGTTGTTGCACATAAAAAGTGAGAATAGAAAATCTAAAGGTCAGCTTTAGAGAAATTAACAAATGCCTATAAATTTTTACCTACTTGTAAGACTACTAGATATACCACATCTTTTTTTTTTTTTTTTTTCCTTCAGGCTGGCCTCGAACTCGTGATCCTCCTGCCTCTGCCTCCTTCAGCAAATCCTACCAGCGTGCGCCACCACAACCAGCAATGTACCACATCTTTAGAGACTGCCTTGACATCCTTTTGAGTATCTACCATTGCCCAATATAGCTAGGAGTGAAGGGAGGCAAAAGTTAGGACTGTATGCTGCACGTAACCTCTGGAGAGACTTGTATCTTTTTATATGCTGACTTTTTGTTAGCATGTCAGGAAGCTTTAAATGGTAGCTGAGACCCGCAGTGTGTCTAATGCTGCACACGCCTCCAGTGGTCCCGACAGCCTGTCATGCTATGGCTCCGCAGAATGAGCTATGCCATCTTCCATACTCTGGCAGAGCAGTCTCAGGACCCCTGCAACTCGACTAGACATGTTGAAACAGACGATATCTTTATCACAGCTTCTCATCACTGCATTGGGAAGCAGTGTATGCCCCTTCCCATCCATAGGCATTCTCTATCATGAAAGGTGGAATTGTGATTATGTTCTATGTGAGCCATGAAGGCATAACTCACACTATAATTCTGGATTTAAACTTAAATATTCATAAAAGCGAGTTCTGTAAAGGGAAAATAGATGAAACTTTGGGTTAAAATATAACTTCAGCAATAACTTAATTTACTTAATGTGAGCCCTGCTGTTATTCTGAAGTTAAGAAGTTATATACAACCAGTTGGGAATAATTGTCTTTGTTTCTCAATTTTAAGAAACACTCAAATTACTGTTCCTACCTCGCTTCTGGGAAGTCATCACCATCTGTTATTTCAAAGTTTTGTGCCTCTGTCCTTTGCTTTTTTGTAACGAACTGTGTAATGTGCTTCCAACACAGTTACAAGGCTATAAGGTAGTGGTGGGAGCCATAGCAAGTATCTATCAAAAGACCTTTCATAAAATGTTTACTGTAAATAGTTTCCAGGGTACATTCATACATATGTATTGTGTGTGCACATATGAAATTTACCTATCTCCAACATAGGCTGTCTTTATGATTGCTAAAGCTTATTTTTACACCTCAGTTATAAACATTCACATTGTGAAATCAACATATTTAAAAATGGTATTTCTGGAAACTCAAATTTCATTTTTAAAAATTGCATAATTATAAAGTGTATTTGTTTTTAAATTGCAGGAGTATGCATTAGCTAGTTCTTCTCTGTGGCTTTGCATAAGAACTGAGAAAGAGAAACGTGCTTTCTTTGCAGGACAGGCTGAGTCCCATAACATTGAAAATTAAAGAACGCTCCCCCCGCCAAATAGAATTCATATTTCAGGGACAGAGTCTAAAGCAAGGGCTCTGGAATTTATAGACGGAAAAAGAAACAATAACTAATATAAAAATGAGACGTCGGCCGCTCCTTGGTTCCATATCTAAGAGATGACGGCCCTGCACTCATGTTTGTGCCAAGCCCGACACCTGCTTCTCTGGTGTGCATCCCTTAGATGTGCACAAGTGTGTGTGCTGTTTATTTTTATTTCTGAGATTGTAATCTAATTATATAATTTTCACTTCCCTTCTTCCCTCCAAAGCCTCCTATATATCCCTCCCTGATCTCTTTCAAAGTCATTGTCTCTTTTTTCACTATTATTGCATATGGATACATCTACATTCTTAAATATATCCTGTTCAATCCGTATAATGTTACTTGCATGCACATACTCAGGACTGACAGAATTGAGCTGTGGGAGATAATGTCATTCTGAATATCACTTTAAAAACTCTAAATACTTGTTTGAATTCACAGGTTCTATAAAAGGAAATATAAATGGTCGCCTTTAGTTCACATAGAACTTAATGCAGCTCAGGCAGTGAAGTCAATATTGTAAATAATTTATCTAAGGTGAGAATTTGCCTCCTTGTCCTTTGATTCAGAGACAAAGAGCAGAATAGTTATGCAAGCCAAGTGCTTTCTGGTCTCTCTTCAAAGTGGGCGGGGCTGGCCTCCGCAGCTTCACAGGCTTCACATTGATAGCCTCCCCTGTGCTCACTCCATCAATCCGGAACAGTTTTTTGTCATTATTTCCTTTAATCTTCTTTCTGAAGTATTTACAAATAAGTAAAGGAGTTTCCTCAAAGGGCAGCATTTAAATCTCCTCCTTCCTCCATTTGATTTTGTTCCTTTTTCTCATCTCTCTAGTCCTTCATTCCCTCATTTTGCTGAATACAAACTCCACAAGGGGTTGGCCTCTGTGGGAGCAGAACAGCTAAGTGAGTAGTTTCCCCTCCTGGGGTGTCATTTGGAAGAGATGGTACACACTGGAGTCATATACACGTGCAGTTGGCATCCTGCATGCTCCTGATTGACAAGTAGAGAAAACAGTAGCTCATGAGAGGTGACAGTAGGATATGACAAATACGTAATCATATTTGAGGGAATAAACAATTGGAATTCATTAGATAGGGGCATGTTACAGGTCGGAGAGCAATGGAAAGTTCAGGAAGAAGTGAACTCCAGCAGACCTCGAGGGTCCACCAGTTGTTGCTAGGAGAACAGCACCTCTGATTCTCCTTTATTCTATGCTCAGTGCCTGGAAGAAGGCTAACAAATGGCTACTTGAATCAGAAAATGCATAGATGAGGGTCTATGCCCTTTGTAGATGAGTAGAGAAGGTGAAGGGGTACAGAGGAGAGGGAGTAATCACTGACAGGAAGAATGGAGGAGAGCACACGGATGTGCTGGGAGTGATAGGATCAGGGAAAGCGTGTCAGAGTCAAGTCATTGAGGGATGCTACATGCAAATAAGACAGAGAACTTTGGGACTCTAGCTTGTGGCCAAAGGATGTTTATTAATTGGACAGTGATAGCTGAAAATCTATTCAAATATCTGTCTACTTTTCACGAGGACCCTACTGTGTTTGTTCACTCACATACAGTTCCATCCAGCAGCAAACATGATTATTTCTTTATGCACACACACACACACACACACACACACACACACACACCTTCTTTCTTATGTTTAGTATGGCTTACATCAAAAAGATTTTGTATTCCAAAGCCTAAGCTCTGTAAAACCTTTAGCATGATTGGAGTTATGGTCTGTTCCGAAGATTTAAAGTGGTTCAGGCAAGCCTCTCCCAGTGGAAAAGAGAATGCCTAGGCCCGTCTCTTTATTATTGTTGCTTGGGGATGCTGCAAATGGATGCTTCCTCTTAGCCTCTGGCACTGCATAAAAACACAGCTAAAGTAACATGCTTCGTTTGCATGACAGGCTAAGTTCCACAGCCATTGGGGGCTGAGGGAGATTTCCTTGTTGGCATAGGAATGCCACCTGAGTAAAGGAATGTTTGTTCAGAAAATGCATAATAGCTTCAGAGCTGCAAGGTGGGGTACATAGGGTCTGGTGAGTTGATTCTCTCCTGAGGGCCATGAGCTTCATGAGCTAATAAGTCTTTTCCATCTGTGAGATCAGAAGACAGATTTTACAGCATTTGGTGGGGAAGCGCTAATCACTTGGGGACCACATGGAGATTATATAGAAGAAAACTGGCGGGCAAGGGCTGGATTTTGGCTGTGTCATGTACCAGGAGTAAGTTCATCCATAAACAACCCTCCCCTCCTGCAAAAAAGACAAACCAGAATATCCCTTAAAAAATCTGCCGTGTGTCAAAGGTTTCTATCCTTAGTGTTCACATTAGCATTTACAACTCAATCTATTCATTCATTGCCTGGTGCTCTAAAAATGCAAACTAATTCTGACTAGTTAAATAGACAGGTGATGGGTAGGAGGAAGGAGAGAGAGAGGGAGGGAGGGAGAGAGACAGACAAGGATGCAGAGAAACAGACAGAGAGACAGAGACAAACACACAGAATGAGATTGAAATTTAGCTTCAAATTTGTAATGATTTCTATAACTAGTTCGAGGCAAACAGAACTCCCCACCTTACTTCAACTTTAGCCATTTTAAAGGTAAATGAGCAATTGGAAATGTGATATAGAATATCAGTCATTCTCTCTCTCTCTCTCTCTCTCTCTCTCTCTCTCTCTCTCTCTCTCTCTCTCTTTCTCTCTCTCTCTCTCTCATACACACACACACACACACACACACACACACACACACAAACACACTCAATCTATGTCAGTAAAAATAAGTAAACAAGTAGAAGCAGCAGGGATTGTTTACAGCCAGACTATCTAGCCAAGTCCTGGCTCCCCCATAGCAAGGTAGCCTTAAGAAAACAGTGGGGTCTGTAACCAAACCCTTCTGATAAAATGCAAATAGAAGCAATTATTACAATCATGGTGAGGACTAAATAGAATAACTTATCCTGCATGCATAGTAAGTGTGTGATAAATATCATTAGCACAATTTTGTATTGGGCATAACCTAAAAGAGATTTTTAATATCAGTCAGGAATACTCCATTTTGAAACATATTATAGAATCTACAGTATTCTGGAGTACAATTTGTGTATAATTAGTGGCCTTTGGAAATATTTGCCCCATGTCTATCATCGCTTTAGTGAGAATTTGACCATTGCTAGATGTAATAAAACATTCTAGCTTATTCATTCTTATCATTCCCAGACATGGTATATAAATATTACATGCCAAAAGCACTGGCTGAATGAATAAGTGAAGGACAAAAGTATTTACTCGTGGCACAGTCTTTATTTAGCATATAACTTATTAGGAAAGACAGAGAGAAAAGGAAAGAGAAAATGATGTGAGTGAGAAGGTGACAGGCACAGTCCACAGGCTGACCATCCCAGCTGTGACCGCCAAGGGAAAGAGGGTGTCAGGGAGGCAGGAGACAGTACACTGAGCCAGAATCCTGTGTGTCTGCAGTGGTGGGCACTTTTTACACCAGAGGAGAGACTATATCATCTCCCATTGGGAAGTCTTTGTACATCTCTAAACAATAAAGGAGCAGATTGAAGACAGGAGTGTTCAAAGGAGTACTCTCTGTAAAATTGAAAAATTATAACTTGAGGCAGGGAGAGAAAACTGATATGTGGCATTGAAATTGTTTTTATTACACTAATTTATTTGGTGGGGTGTTGGGGGTAGGTGTGGGTGCACTGTACATGCCACAGCACCAGCATGAGAGTCCAAGGACAGATTGTGGGAGTTGACTTCCTTACATGTGGATCCCAGGGACTGAAAACTCATCAGCCTTGCTTACCTACCCAGCCATCTTACTGGCCCACATAGCCTGTAAAACTCTAGTTTGTCCATTTGTTTTTAGAGATGTGGGAGATGAAGATGCAGAAACAAGCTGGGGATGTAGCTCAATCGGAAGAGTAATTACCTAGCATGCCCAAACCCCAACATTTGAACCTCAACACCACATGAACAAAGCATAGTGATGCATGCCTGTAGTCTCAGCACTCATTGGGTGGAGGCAGGAGGATCAGAAATTCAAAGTTATCCTCAGCTTCATGGCACTTCTAGGCCAATCTACATTTGATGAGACCTTGTAGCTGGAAGGTTTCTCTGCTCCTACCTGTCCCCCACCCCTGCAGTCCCACGGCGACTTATAAAATAATCACTCAGAGGCACAATATTATTTACAGACTGTATGGTCTATGGCAGACTTCTTGCTAGCTAGCTCTTTCATCTTAAATTAACCCATTTCTATTAATCTATGTTTTTGCCACATGGCCATGGCGTTACTTGTCTGCTGGCATCTTGCTTCTCCTTGGGCGACTAGGCATATCTCCAGACTCCTCCTTTTATCTTTCCTGTCTCTCTCTCTCTCCTTGGATTTCCTGGCTGCCTTTAAGCTGCCTTGCCATAGGCCAAAGCAACTTATTTATTAACCAATGGGAACAACATCTGTCCACAGCGTACAGAAAGACATCCCCCAGCAAGACCTTATCGCAAAAAAAGAATTCCTTTTACATGGTGAATCTGTAAAACTCAGTTGGAGGCACTGACGCATAAACTGTTAGTGGGGTTTAGGTTTAGAGCCCAGTGCTTGGGCTTCTGCCTACCACAATACACCATTTCTTCTCAAGAATGATACCAGAGCGGGGTGGTGGTGGCGCACGCCTTTAATCCCAGCACTCGGGAGGCAGAGGCAGGCGGATCTCTGTGAGTTCGAGGCCAGCCTGGACTACCAAGTGAGTCCCAGGAAAGGCGCAAAGCTACACAGAGAAACCCTGTCTCGAAAAACAAAAAAAAAAAAAAAAAAAAAAGAATGATACCAGAGGTATAGGAAACACAATCAGTTACTGGGTATCACCCAAGGAAAGATATGTAAACACTCTATTTGAAATGAAAGTTAATTATGTAAGCAGACATGCTAGTACCTGGCATAGCATTAATTTCTTATCAAAATCCTGCTTTTCCATTTACGCCATCCCCTACATCTGGTTACTCAGAGATGAGGGATCTTCCTGACTGCAGCGTCAAACAGCAGTCTATGCACAGATGTGAAGATGGAGCTTCTCACAGAAAAACCGTGTTCCTTAAAGATGGGTGGGATGAGGATGCTGCTGCCAAATGCTTGAGCTATAAAGAAATAATTATCTAACTCTGTGCGACAGTCCCTTTTTGTTTTCACTAAAGGTTCAGCCAGACTGTAAAAGCTCGAAGGGGTTAACTTCCCCTCTCTGTCGCTTCCTTTATCAATGTGTCTCTCCTGAACACTTTGTCTTCTTTTATGATGGTTTTCTCATCATTTCTCCCCCCAATAAATGTGAAAACTATTATTTAAAGACTTTTTTCTTCTCCCAGAGGCTGCAAGATTGTACAGAAAGTAGAGCACACCGAGAAAACACTTGAAATGAAATGAAAATTTGGGGTAGAGAAGGTACTGGCAGGGGAGAATTAAAATAGAAAACTGTAGGCTGGACACTTGCCTAGGATGCTGGAGACTCTAGTACTGGGTTCATTTTCCAGTACCACCGGAAACACAGAGAGAGAGAGACAGAGACAGAGAGACAGACACACACACACACACACACACAGAGAGAGAGAGAGAGAGAGAGAGAGAGAGAGAGAGAGAGAGAGAGAGAGAGAGAGAGAATTCAACAGTTCAACAGCCTGGACTTAAATCTTGATTCCATCTTGCCACTGGCGTAATCTTGAGCAATTGATTTACCTGTCTGCGTGTTTCTTCATGTCTAATTTAGTGATAATTCCATTACTTTACATGAAAGCTTTTGTGGATTAAATGAGGGGTATGTGCAAAGCACACAAAGAAGGCTAGTGACTGGAAAGCGGTTATTAAGAGCTAACTAAGACATTTGAATGTTCCTTATCAAGATCCATAGGGCCAGACTGTTTTGAATTTTGAATTGCTTTTATCATTTGAAATACTTGCATACATGTGATGATATACCATGCGGAATAGGACCTCACATTGAACATAGAATTCATTTATGGTTTACATATGCCTTAAATGTATAACCCAAAAGTAATTTTACTCAATATTTTTAAGACATCTGTCATATAAGTTTACATGTGGAATTTGTTTCTGTGACATCCTACCCAGCAAAACTTTCAAAATTTATAGGATTACAGTTTTTCAGATTTCAGACTGGGATACTCCATCTGATAGTTGCTGTTTGGGTATGGTTATCTACACAAGACAACAACATCCCTGTCCGTATGGAACCCAGGAAGGTAAACCCTGAGTTTGAACCCTAGATTCAGATGTCTGGTTGAGCTGAATTAATTTGCCTGGTTCTCACTTAGTTTGTTTCCCATTATTTCATCAGGTAGAAGAAAAAGAGACAGAGATTTGCTCCTATTACTGATTTTTGTTTCCGATCTGAGTTCTGACCAAGTGGATCACTTTTACACAGTAGCAATATGCTGATTTTTTTCATTGTTTTCTATCTTTTGATTAATCCCAGTTTCTCTCAAAGTTCCCATTGATTTAAAGTATCGGTATTTTATTTCTACTTCCCACAGCCTTGGTTCCCGTGGCAGAGCCTTTGAACTGAGGAGGTGCCGTTGTTTGTCATAGAAGGTTGTTTCTTCTTTTGTCTTAAATTCTCATCTCAGTTTTCATTGCTGTATGGTAGACATATTTTTTTGAGCCTAGGTTTTCATTGAAAACCTGCAGAACAATGTTCTTTTCATCAAAGATAACTATCCTTGAGTGTACAACTAGAAATTCTCCCCCAAGGTCTTGCTTTAAATGTAAGCTAAGAGAAGCTTAGTATATTCTGTAGTTAAAAATGGGAAATAATTAGAAATTGTGTCGACTTTGAATGTTTATGGAGCATTCACAGAGGGAAAACATGCCTTCTCTCTCTCTCTCTCTCTCTCTCTCTCTCTCTCTCTCTCTCTCTCTCTCTCTCTGTCTCTCTCTCGAAATATAAATATATATGTATTTCTGAATAGCTCCCTCCTGGAGAAAATGTTGTGTTTATGGTCCCGTGCATTAGGCAAGTTTATATCTTTATTCTTATATTTGACGTGCAAAAAAAAATGTTTATATGAAGAACTTAGGACTGATGCTCTCTGGAAGCTGACCTGGGCCATGGTCAAGTAGAATGAACAGAATAGAAACCCTAATACTCTAGTCTAGCTCCTTCTCCATCACTAAAATCACCCCCACCAATAGCCCCCGAAGTCCGAATTCCTGCACGTGTCAGAAGACTTCTGCTGCTCCTCAGCATCCCAGCTCAGTGAATAGAAACATTGTGCTTTAATGTTTTAAAAGAATGCAAAAAAAATTACATAAATTCTTACATCTGTACTTCTGAGTGATTTTACCAGTTCTATAAGGAAGTAAGCTAATGGATATGGCTGGAGTAGCTGTAGGCTACCTTTCAGGGTGGCCAGATGCTAAAGAAGATTGGAAGGGCTTAACAGATACCCAGGAAAGGACCTGGCACCTAAAATGTCACTCATACCATCCTAAAAACTCTTTACATCTTAACCACACAAAGTTCCACTAATGAAATTTTCATGTAGGTGTGAAATCTTGATTCCATCTTGCCACTGGCTTAATGAATGAAGCTAGTTCCTCTCTTGAAAACACAGCTGGTCCTCATGACAAGGTCAAAGAAGAGTGTTAAGTGCCCACACAACCTGGTGTTCACTCGTTTAATTAGGTGGTGTTAGCCAGAGCTAATAGTAGAGAATCACTAATTATTTGAGAAATGCTGAGCAGCTAGAAAGACACTGTCTTTGGTAGAGCATTGACATGCCAGTGTCTTAATCTATTAGACAAGGCCCTCTGTGGAACACAAAACACAACAAAGCATAAGTGGAGGAAGAAAACAGAACAGGTGGGGGGTGGGAACTGGGAGCAGGATGGTGGTGTGGCTGGAAAAGGATAAAAGATTCTTTTTTTCTCTCTGCCAGCCCTCATGGAACTCAAAAATTATCTCCAGAGTTGTGGCGTATTTGCTGTTTTTATTACAGTCCAGTTCTAATAGCCTAGAGCAGCATCTTATGCTAGGAGGCACTGACAAAAGATTGGAGATTTTATTATAGATGCATGTGGGTGTGTGAGTGTGTGTGTGCACATATACAAACTTGAGTATATACCCACATGTGCACACACTCTCACATTTTAAGATGACTCATGTAGCCTCAGACTCTTTGTGTATCTGAAGAAGACCTTGACTTCCTGATTGTCCTGCCTCTACCTCCCAAGTGCAAGGATTACAGGCACACACCATCATTCCAAGTTAGATTATATTTTTATGGAATTTGCAGCTATATTATATTTTTCAAAAATCTATTGGACTTCACATTGTAAATTTGTTTTAATATAGATACTAAATACAAGCCTAAAATATAGAAGTGGTAATATAAATACAGAGAAGTGTCTTAAAAATTGGTGTTAAAAGTTATAAAATATTTGAAGTAGTATAATACAGTACATTTAGAAAAATTATTTTATTATTGTATTTTTAAGGCTGGATCATGACAATTATTGTTTGCCACAGGCTTCTTCCCCAACCTCACCATTTCTTTGTTTTCCATTTTAAAATGTAATTTTAAGAAGATTTATTTATTTAAATTTTCACGGGTGCCGGCCTGGGTTTGTGCACCATGTGCATGCATTGCTTATAGAGGCCAGAAGAGGGGGCCAGTTCTCCTGCAGTTGGGATTTCCTACAGCTGTGAGCCACCATGTAGGCGCTGAGAATCAAATACTGGTCCTGAAGACCAGCCAGTGTTCTTAATCACTGGTCTGTCTTCTGTGCCCCAACCTCACCTTCCAAGTACTATAGCTGTAAATGCCTTGCTGAAATAAAGCCCACTAGAGAAACGTCTTCCATATATGCTTATGAAGTGTTGACGGGTGTTTTGGCAGACACTCTGTAAACCATACGGTTAAGAATGGTGTTTCTTATACCTGAACGTATATGGTAATTACATGAAAAAAATAATTGACATGGACTAATGTGAAGATAAGGAGCCTAAGTCGGAGAAGGAAAGTCACTTTACTAAGGTAAAAACCTCAAGGATGCAGCTGCTGCTAGGATAAAGACCAACAAAAGGCTGGAAACTGGAGGGTTAAGGACTATGGAGTAACCAAGAGTACCTACCTCTGTCTTCTGGCTCTTCTCCACTCAGTAGAGGTCAATTTGAGAATGTGTGCTAGCTGCCCTTGTCTGAAGTTTGACTTTCCTGGGGAATTAGTTAGCTGTGGTCAACTACGCTGTAAAATATTAAATAGAAATCTATAGAAGTAAATAATTCATGAATTTCATATTCCAGCCCACCCGAGTTCCATTCTGAAATCTCACACAATCCTGTGCCTGGATGTGCTGTTTCTTGTCCTATGTGGGGACACTTTCTCCACTCCCCTCCTGTCAATCATTTAGTGTTGTTTTATTATTAGCTTGGAGATTGAGGAGTCAATGTCTGTATTCAAGTAACCATCGCTCGTTAATGTCCCAAAGGTGCAAGTGTAGTGGTTGGGGTAAAGAAGGGGTCAAGGAGTGCAGCCGTGGAGGTCCGATTGCCTCTGGTGCAATGGGGTACTGATGTGGAACATAAGGAAGAGGCATCGTCTGGAAGGTGCACGCAACATGGGAAATGTTAGGCATTCAGTGAGGAGCTCACAGATGAGCCCATCTCGGAGAAGATGGAGACATTGCACTCAATTCTTTGTTTTATGAAGAGTCTGAAAATACAGTTTTCAAGGATAGCCACTGAATTCTTTGAAAGCAAGGATGATAGGAATTTGAAATGCTAAGGCTCAGCATTTCTAGCTGAAGTGTCCATGAGAGAGAACCTTCTGAGGACATCCCGGAAGTTAAAGTGTAAATGGGAGTGCCTTCCCTTTCTCTCCTTACAGTCACGTCCATTGTGCAAAGATCACTTAACGAACATGTAATCACTTTCTCCTCCCTGCCTCACCCACCTGGCAGTGGCCCTCTGCAGCAAGTCCCTCAGTTATAATTTCTAATTGGAAGCTACCAGAGAGGGGCTCGGGCTTAAAGACCTTTGCACAAGATCACAGGACAATGAGGAGGAGTCAGAGCTAAGCCTGGTTCTTGTAATTAAGTCAGAGTTCCGTCCACATAGAGCAGTCCTTCCCATGCTCCCCCGACTGACAGTTATATTCAAGAAAATTTACAGAGAGGTCAAACAACCTGCGGAGAGTCATTTTCCTAGGACTTTTCTTCAGTAAGCGATGGCCCCCTTTGTGTTGTCTGTCCAGAACACGCCACTTCCAAGATGTGCCAGCAGGGGGCAGTAGGACCCTTGAAATTCAGCTTTGCCTGCAACCTATAAATTCAAAGGGATGTTAGCTACCTCTAATCATTTTTTTAAATGCCACATTTTTACTAAGTCCTTACTCATATTTATTAGATTGATGGCTGATATTCATCATTGGAAATATACATTATCACTGGCATTATTATTTAAGCAAAGGTTTTTAATTCCTTTAATATGAAGAAAAGAAGCCGTGGAGGTTTGGAGGCAGACATGGCTGATAAAGCAAATGCATTTCTCACCTAAAGAAAAAATCCCGTGTATCTATCTTTCTTTTTAATTAATGAGTGTATTAAATTAATGAAAAACATCAAAGACATGAAGGCAGTGTGGCTTCGATCCCTTGGTACCTAGGGCACATGACTGTCTTTTCTCCTTCACAGACTCTTTTCACTTTCCTAACAGATTAAAAAAAAAAAAGACCTGGCTGCTTCTTGGTTGTTTCCACACATTCATTCGAGAGTAATGGACTGCTGCTCTTCTGGGCAGTTGCAAATTGAACTGCTCTCCTTACCAAACCTTCACTCACTCGGCTTGCTTTCTGCGCCCTTCCCCCAATCTTAGGTCAATAGGGGAAGAGAAGTCACCTTCCGGGACTGAGATAATGGAGATAAGTCATGTAGAACAGCCAAGGCTAGCCTCCTTCTCATTTGCATGACATAACAAGATGTTGGGTGCTCAGGAAGCACCATCAGGACATTCACCCCATTTATATTCTAAGTTGCTTTTAAATGAGATGTTTTTGTTTGTAAGGAAATAAAAAACCAGCCCCAGGCTTCAGTTGCATTTTGTTTCTCCAGGATAATTTCAGTATGAAAGGAGTGCCTGGCCTCCTAGGCCATTGTTGTCATCCATCACCGAGGCAACCAACTGAAGACTTGTCACATAGGGCCCCGCTGCCTGGTAGCTAGTCCTATGTCTAGGAGGTGTATGGAAGAAATCTTAGAGATTCTTATGTTTATTTGTGTTTGCCTGAGGTCTCCTGACAGGTTCCATGCAGAGGTCTGAGCCTCATCTCCGGACTCTACTGTCATTATTGACCTTTGCTGGCAGTATCTTCTCACACCAATCTAAGTATTGCATGTACAGGAAGAACAATTCAATCTGAAAAATGGGTGTGGATCAATAACCCAGCATTGAGGAGACTGAGGCAGGGGGACTGCAAGCTGGAGGCCAGCCTGGACTGCATAGCAAGACGCGTCTCAGAAAGCTCGCAAATAAATGCATGAAGAACTTTGAAACAGACCTATTAGTAAGCCTTTCCATCAAAAAATGTAGAAGTAAAAACACTATTTACTTTTTTTTTTTTCCTTTTTGAACCGAAACTCATTACTATAATCCTCTTCCCAAAATCGGTGGGAAAAAGAGCTTGACAGATGTGGGAGACGGGTTAGTGAGTCAGAGCACTTGCTGCAGACTCATGAGGGCCTGAGTATGGCTCTCTAAAACCCGCATCAAAAATACCATGCAGGCAAAGATGGGAAGATTGAAGGGCTAGTTGGGTTGCTAGTCAGCCATTCCAGCAAAACAAAACTAAAAACAAAATAAAACCCCACAAACATAGAAAAAAACCATGAGTTCCAGGTTCGGTGAGAGATCATGTCCCCAGGGAATAAGGTGGGAGGTGATAGAGCAGGACACCAGTGTCCTAGTGTCTTCCTGTGGCCTACACACACACACACACACACACACACACACACACACACACACACACATACATATACACACACATACACACATACACACACACATACACACATACATATATACACACATATACACACACATACATATACACACACATACACACACACACACACACACACACACACACACCAGCCCTCAGGCACATGCACACCTCCACCCCCAGCACACACGCATACACACATCAAAACTTTTAAAAGAAACCTGAAGGTTTAGCAAGTACTTGGAGTAGTTATGGGAAAATTTGAGGTTCCATTTTGGGTTCTCGGGCTCCTTAATAAAAGAATTTAAAATGGACTTAGAAAGACACTTAAGGCCTGTTTTATGGAAAGGAAAACAGCAGTGTGAGTGAAAAAACTATCTGAAGCTGCTGGGGAGGGAGGTGGAAAGAGGAAGAAGGTCAGGCCTTCTCGAGTTCGGAGCCTAGAAAGACATCGTGTTCGGCAATGGAGGTCAGCAAGCAGCTGGATAATAGAAAGAGAATTGTAGAACTTCCGAGAGAGACCAGGTAATCAGAGAAGAGACGTTTAAGTCTTTGGCCAGTATCCAAACAAGGGGCTACAGGAAATGGAAAGGAAAGCCATGCTTAGTGGCTGCCCACACTTCTGCATTTAGAAGGCACCAGGCTCTTGGGTCCCAGGCCTACGGATTGCATGAGAGACATGTGTCAGTCATAGAAAGAGAGAGACGGTTTATTAGCAAAGGGAAAACACCCCTGAAAAAGGAGTGACTGTGGAGCTGAGAGAGAAAGCCTGGAAAGCCTTGGACCACAGCTGCAGAGCACTTGTTGGACATTTGCATAGCACCTGTGTCTCCCAAGTTCACGGAGTGCAGGCTGCCTTCTGTTAGTACGTGAGGGAACGGGGCTTCTGGCTTTTCTCTGAGAAGTGGCTTCTTTTGTGTTCATCTGCATGTCTCATTCGGTCTATACTTCCTGTAGGGACAGTATCATGTATGAGGACAACAAAGTTCGAACGACTTCTAAAAACCATGAGAGAATATTTCAATTTGAGATATTACATTGGTTCGTTTACTATTTTGAGAGTCGGGCAAAGACCATCTTAGTTCAGCCTTAGAGAAAGGGATCCTCAGTGGAAACCCCAGGACTCACTACCCCAGAGTTCTCCTCTGAGGTTGTTCCATTGCTGCATCCCCAAACAAAGCTGCCTGGCAGATCACCCACCTGGCTGTGTTACACGTGTCCACAGTCTTAGGAATCAATTGCAGGTACATTGTGTCTTTGTTAAGGTTTCTATTGCTGTGAAGAGACACCATGACCACAGCAACTTTTATAAAAGGAAACATTTAACTGGGGCTGGCTTACAGTTCAGAGCTTTAGTCCATTATCATCATGGTGAGAAGCATGGCAGCATGCGGGTAGACATGGTGCTGGAGAGTTCTACGTCTGGATCCTCAGGCAGCAGGAAGTGACAGTGACACACTGGCCAGGCCTGAGCTTCTGAGACCTCAAAGCCCACCCCCTACTGACACACCTCCTCCAACAAAGCCACACCTCCTCCAACAAGGCCACACCTCCTAATGGTGCCACTTGCTATGAGCCTGTAGGGCCATTTTCATTCAAACCACCACAGAATGCCTGATGCCTGCACATTTTTTTTTAAAATATATTCACACCCTGTTTTCTTACCAAATGTTATATGCTTCCTATTTCATGAGACATGACCTTTTTGTTTGCCTGAAGGATGTTTTTTTTCAAGTCTCAACATTCAAAGTTTGGGCATTTACTGTCTTAATGAGTTTATATAGATTTAGATGGGAACCATATTTGTCTTTGCTGACATGGTTAATATATTCCATTAGTTCAGGAGAAACTTCAGATGTCTTCACCTAGAAACTCTCCGGTCTGGTGACCTTGTGGCTTTGCTGATGAAGACTTTATATCTTTGTCTAGTCTCTGGCCTTTGTTATTTATTCAGGCTTTACCAGCTCACTTTCTGAGCATTTATTGCAGCCTGAGATCAGTGTACTACTAAATATGTCTCCAGCATAGCATGCTTATGTAGTAATTGGAATTCAGAAGGCCCCTCCCCAAGTGACAGCACGATTTTGCCTATGGTATTTCAGATAACTTGAATAATGTGGAGGAGGCTAAGTGAATACTCAACTCTATAAGTGACAATAGTATGAGAAAGCCACCTGATCATGGACCAATGTGTCTAAGGGTAAAACACATCCTTCTCAGTGGCCACAGCCCTACAAATGGAATTGCCCTTTAGGAATGATGTATTTGCATTAATGTATATACATTAATGACTTAAAAGTCCTAGATTCAGTATACCCTGATAAAGGATTTGTGTTTCAAAAAATGTACATATGTTTATTATGGATGTCATGTGACCATGTCATGTGTTATTTACACAGGTGTTTCCCATAAGCCACTACCCCCAATTTCCTACCTTACCTGTTTGTTTTATTTCTCTCCTATTTTATTTAAGTAGATTCTAATGCTTGTAATATTGCATTCAAATACTCTGCTCTCTTTAATTACCTGACTTTACCAAAAGTGCTTTCCCCAAAAGAAATAATAAGAATCTAAGACAACGAGCCAGTGAACTTCAGCTCAGGGAGAAATGTCTGGAATTTCATGTTGTTTGAATCTATAAAAAGGATGACCTTAGTGGATTCTTGAAATAATGCAGATTTGCTAAATGGTTCTACATGTGCCAAGGGTTATTGAAGGAAACTCAGCCAATAAATCAATCCCAATTTACAACAACAACAAAAAGCCAAGAGTCTCTGGATCTGAGAAATGTTTGAAACTTTTGATACACAGGCACCAAGTCTTGCTTGTGTGTAAAGAAACTTAAACTGATAACTCTAATCCAGCATTCTTCCGTTTCTATGTTTAATAATCCGTAATGTCCTTACACTATTTTGTTGGACTATAAAATCTTACCTTGAGTGTGTGATGATCGACCTCTAAGAACACTGAAAGGTTTTTTGTTTTTGTTTGTTTGTTGTCCTTCTTTAATTTTATTGTATTTGTTGGGCAATTAACTGATTACAATTAGGATGGGATTTTCTGAACATTTTTTATGCATAAATATTTCTGTTACTCTAAAGGAATAAGAAGTTGGGCCAATAAATAGCATCAATTATATAAATCTTAAAAGATAATAAATTTCCCTTCTACAAGTTTAAACACAACCATTTCCTTTAGGCTTACCTGTTTTGTTTTATTTTGTTTTAATTGAGGATAGGCAGAGGGCAGATATGGAGAAAGCACTCTATAGAAAAATACCTTGTCAGAAAGCATTGAAAAATCTCAATTCTACATGTGCTCATACCCTGATCAGGAAATGTCCACTGTGGGACAGATGTGGCAGTACACACCTGTGACCCAGCCCTTGGTAGAGGATAAGCTACTTTGGAAAGAAATGTCTGCTGACCCTTAAATGCTTTAGTGCTCTAATCTGTAACAGGATAGTAGAGACTCTGCTTAAGAACCACTGTCAGTGTTAAGTCAGTGTATGCAAAACTTCCCTGTTCAGAGCCATGTTCGAAGTAGACACAACAAACGCTGCTTGCCTCGGTTGCTCCTTTGCTTGTGTGTCCTCATGATGAGAAGAGAGCCCCACAAGATTGGTCCCTTTAGTGAAGACAGATAAGCGAGCATTGGATTTCTAGCTTAAAGCTTCCAGGAAGGACAGGGCAGAGGAGCAGTGTGAACGATAGCTACTCTAAAGCTTTCTCCTGTCTCTCCTTTTCTCCTTTGTCTCTTGTTGTCTGGATGGTTAACTTCCATGGTTTCTGCCAGAGGCATAGAATAAGGCAGAAGAGAGTCAACAAAATTCTGATTTGGAAAGATAGAACCCTCAGCACAGAGCAGGATGTTAGAGCAGAGATTCCTGCATTGCCAGGAAAGGGCTGAGATGGAGCCTGCTGTTCCTGAAAAGTAAAAGTGCTTGTTATCTTCCTTTCTAGCCTCTCTCTCTCTCTCTCTCTCTCTCTCTCTCTCTCTCTCTCTCTCTCTCTCTCTCTCTGTGTGTGTGTGTGTGTGTGTGTGTGTTCACACTTATTCTTACCCTCCTACCTTAAGAAAATTAAAACACTCTTCTTTTATTTCTTTTATTTTGTGAGTAAATATGAAGAACAATTAAAGATAGGCCTCCCCTGTCTTACCCAGTAAGATACTATAGAGTTCCTGAGTTCCAAAGCCTGACGTTTGACAGGCTCAGCCACTGTAGCCAGTTCAAGGCCACTTCACTAGAGTGCATCTACCCTTCTCTGTGTGTGCTAACCTCGCTTTGCCTGTTCTCTGAGTGTATCTCTTTTGCACACTACTTGAGGATGCCTAAAAGAATGCAACCATAAATATCTTAATATTAAGCAGAATTTGTCATGCCCATCAAAAAGAAACAACAAATACAAACACTCATAACAACCATATAACACATAAAGATGCAAGCTGTGCAATACAATGTGTGTATATTACTTTGTGACAGGCGTACAGGTGAGTTCATGTTTGTCTGCTGTTCTGCGCAGACATGAAGTTTATCCTTCATATAATTATGCAACAAAGACTTCCAAGCGAAATATGTAAGGTCACAAAAGTTATCAGCTTAAGTGGGCCATAATGAAGTTGACACACGCAGAGTGTCAGGCAAGACTCTTTCAGGCAAGAGGAACCGTAGTTTGAAGCTGCTTTCACTGCTCTCAGCACCCGAGAGGCTTTCGGGAAAGCACCATCGCCAGCAGTGGCATGTGAGACATCCTGTGCGTCACAGGCAGCGTGTCCTGTGTGGCTCTCCAGGTGATTCGGAGCAGCCAGCTTTCTCCTTAGCATATTGAATCACAGTTCTCAGTGATATCTAGGAAGTGCTAGTTTCAGTGGATGAAAAACAAATTTTAGCAATTGGATACCTATTTAATGGTCTCCTCTAAGGGCATGTTAGACATTCGGGAATGGGTTTCTGCACTGATCTTCCCTGAGGCTGGAGCAGAGACTTACACACTGGAAGCAGTGCTGGCTAATGCACTGGCTCGGGAAGCATTGGTATAAATTCCTAGTTGCTGGAGGGCCAGGGGTTAAATTCCACCCTGACCCTCTAACAGCTGTCCATCACAGAGCAAGCCACCTCACTCACTCTCAGGTTTCCTGTCTCTAAAACAGGGCCAGTGTTACCCACTGAGTTGTCCACAGGGAATTTAATTAGTATATTTCCTATCTGCCTTTTATAAATTAAAGTTCCATATAAACATTAATTTTATTATCTGTTATTGTTATCTTCTGTAGATCTCAACACAGTTCCCTAAGGTGATAGTTGTATATTCAGTTGAAGTCTGTGAAGTTATACTTAATTTTAAGACACAAAACATATAACACACTTGTTTTGAGTTTTCCCAGAGATAATATATGTATTGGGGGCTATTCTCATATAAGGGTAAATATTGCCAAATATTTACAGGAAAAAAACCTTTTCTACATTCTTGCCTACTTTTAAAAAGAGTATGTCACATCATATTTAAGAAGTTGGTTTTGTTTTATTAGTTAAATAGCATATTTAGCTCTTCTTCATCTAATGTTAAGAATTAGAAAACATGATAATGTCCCACTCTCAAGTTATTCAAGTATTTACTCATTCAACAGTAACCTATTTTGTGCCAACTTAAATATTTGCCAGATTGTATGGATATGTAAGTAAAATAAAGCCAGAGACTAACCTATGTATGTCCTGGTGGTCCCAACGTATGGTCTAGTCATGTCATAGCTATCTTAGTTTGTACAGACATACTTTATGATGTTTGTGCAAAGAGGACATTGTTAACAATGCATTGCTCAGAGTATATCTCCATCATCAAACATCAGATGTACAATCCCTTTTGCCAAAGAACATGAATTCTGTTAGACAAACCCAATAGTATGTATGATATGATCATAATATAATATTTATGAAGAAAATATAGCTTGGAAGTGGGACACACAAATCCTAGAAAGTAAGGGGAGGCAACAAAGAATCACTGTGCAAGTTTACTGGCAAAGAAGGCGTTAGACCAGGAACTGAGAGAAATCAAGAAAATAAAAAGTGGAAGTCAGGAAACAGAACCCAAGAGGGGATTCACAGGCGTTAGATCAGGAACTGAGAGAAATCAAGAAAGTAAAAAGTGGAAGTCAGGAAACAGAACCCAAGAGGGGATTCACAGGATGGTGGTGTCTCTCAACGGCCTGATTAAGGATGGAAAACTGAAATCTTTTCTCACTTGTTTTGAAGAGTTGGGGAGTAGGTGGGCTGTGTTTTGTTTTGTTTTGTTTTGTGTTTACTATTAGGCATGTCTCAGATATATGAAGTCTAAAATATGGTTTCATGTCTAGTAGGCATCCAAATGGAGATGTTACTTGGACAGGAAAATGATATGGACTTCCAGGGGTATCCTAATCTGATGGAGGCCAACCTGTCATACCATATAGTTTGATGGTTGGAGCACCATGTGATATTACTTGAAAAAGAGTTTAGCTGGAGGAGAAACTGAGTATTCCTTTGTTTGGAGGTCACAAAAACTATATAATCTAGCAAAGGAGTCTGAGAATTAATGACCACTGAGCTTAGAGAAATAGAAATGATGTGACAACCTGAAAGCTTTGGAAATAAAGTGTCCCCAACCCAAGTATAACCTATTGTGTCAAGCTTTATTTATAGAGGGAGAAAAACTGTGTTCACTTAAGGAACCTGGGAAATGTCAGCAAATGGCTGTTGTCTTGAAAAGCTACCTGTTGCTTTGGAAGTTCCTTGGGTTTATTTGCTGCCTTTGATTTGTTGAGCACTCTTCTTGCCCCATTTTCTTCTTCTCTTGGGAAATGTCAGCCGCATATGAACAGATTCCCATATATCAATAAAGCCATGAAGAAATGGGAGATAAAGCCTGTTTTGTAGGGTCTTTCTTTTTCTTCTTCTTCTTCTTCTTCTTCTTCTTCTTCTTCTTCTTCTTCTTCTTCTTCTTCTTCTTCTTCTTCTTCTTCTTCTTCATCTCCTCCTCCTCCTTCTTCTTTTTTTAGAACAGTTGTATTTGATTTCACTCTAGGTTCCTGGGCTACCTAGTCTTAGGATCTTGATCACCAAAGCAGTGTCTGGTATGGGTTCCAGCTCATGGAGTGGTCTTGAGCTCTCACATGCTCTGTGCCACCGTTGCACTAGCGTATCTTGCTTTCAGGACACCATTGTTTGTGGTTGAGTTCGTGTTTACATTTCTCTTTTGAGAGCATCCCAAGTACCTTCTTGGACCAAAGACACTAGAAAGCCGGGGTGAAGACTCTATGTAGGCACCAGCTTGACTTCTCCAAGTTCAATGTGTTGTGTTGATGTTGTCTTCAGCAATGGAGCCTTGCTGTCAGTTTGGGGAGTTTAACCTATAGTCTTGGCAACAGCCTAAATTGTTTGGAGATTCACATGGGATCCTTTTTGCCCTGAGCTCAATTCGAAATAAAACCATCCCAATACTGGAAGCTTCATACAGTGACAAGAGATGCCTAGTTAGAGCTCTGTCTCACCTATTATTTGGCAAGTCCAAGCAGACTGCCTTTGCATATTTATATATTTTAGGAAACTTCTGTTTTAAGTTTCCACACTACTCCTCAAGTGGCTCTTAAGTTTAGCTGTCTGTCCCATATTCCCTCCCTCATCCCTGTCTTCTCTTCCCCTTCCCAACTGATCCTCCTGCTCTAGCCCTCCATTCATCCATATCACTATATTCTATTTCCTTTCCTTATAAGATCTATCTGTCCTCCTTAGTTCCTTACTCTGCATGTAACTTCTGTGTATCTGTGGCTTGTGGCTGGTTGTCATTTACTTAACATCCACATTTCCATCCAATCCCTCCCCTCGGAGCTCAGGGAACCCCACAGAAGAGGAAGGAGAAAGTCTACAGCCAGAGGGAACAGAGGCTGCCAAGAGAACAAGCCCCTTTAAATCAACATGGCGACGGTTCGTATGAACTCACAGAGACTGAGGCAACACGTACAAGGCTGCATGGGTCTGTACCACGCCCTCTGTATATGTGATGGCTTCTAGTTTAGTGTTTTTATGGGAATCCTGAGTGTGCAAATGGGTGGGTCTCTGAGCCTTGTGTCTTCCCTTGGACTCTTTTTCTTCTGTTTGTTTTGATGTGCTAGGTTTTGTTTTGTCTTATTATTTTTTTATTTATTACAAAAAAAACATGAAAGCCTGTTTTCCAGATCTGTCTACTCTTACTAAAGAACACCTCCATGTAAACATACAGAAAACTTCAAGAAACAAAAATACTAGGGAAATGGCTTGGGATTTAACTCAGTCTGTAGAGTACTTACCTAGTATACAGGAAGCCCTGAGTTTGATCCTCAGGAACACATAAAACTGAGCATGGCATATAGGCCTGTAATCTTGGTGCTTGAGAGGTTGGAGACAGGAAGAATAACAATTCAAGGTCATCTTTGACCCCAAGTTTGAGAACAGCATGGGATACATAAGACCTTGTCCCAAGAGCTGGGGAAATGGCCCACTGGGTAAGAGCAATTGTGGGGTTCAGTGCCCAGTACCATGTTGGGTAGCTCACACTACCTGTGACTATATTTCCAGGGTAGCTCATACCCTCTTCTGTCCTCCAGGCACTAGTACACATATATACATACACATAAGCAGACCCTCGCACGTGCATATAATAAGAATAAAGAAATCATTTAAAAAGAAGATGAAGTAAAAGAAAAAAAATGAAGCTGCTAGTTGCTATAATATGAGCAAACTCTGATACACTGTGTATTTCACATTGTCATCAAAGCCAAAAAGGGAAAAAAAGATAAAACTTTGAAATGGCTTAATTGTACCCATCTCTCGTTTCCCATAAATTCCCAACATGTTCTTGATAGCTGAGATATGTTTACTCCCTTAAATTAACAAACTCTTGCTGTTTCCTTTCTGGAAGCAGCACAGTGTCTTCTATTCTTTCTCCCAGGCTCACACTCCAGGAAGCAGATAAATGACCTTCAAGGCCAGGCATCTTTATATAAGTGTTGCCTTGTCCAGAGAGGTCTCTCAGCTCTGAAAGCCAATGGTATTAACACTTGAAAAGAAAACACTCAAGTTTTAGAGACAAAAGAAATAACATTTTCCAAGTGGGAAAATCATCCAGGCTGCATTTACTTTGGGGCAGAGAGAACCTTCAAGTTAATGGTGGTGATCCCGTCCAAAGGTGATAGCGCTTGTTGATGGAAAGAACTTGGGATTTAGTTTTTACCTGTGTTTTATTTATCAGAATTCTCCTAGTCTCTTCTATCCCATATATGTTGTCATGCGGTCAAACTTTGTCTTCAATTATTTTATGTGAATGGCTGTTTGGCCTACACTTGTATCTGTGTACCAAGTTTGTGCCTGCTGCCCAGGGAAGCTAGAATGCAGCACATGCCCTGGGACTGGAACACAGATGGTTGTTAGAGGTCATATAGGTGTTGGCATATAAACGCAGGTCCTCTGCAGGAGCCGCAAGTGCTCTTAGCCTCCGAGCTGTCTCTCCAGCCCCAGTTGGTTCAGATTTAAAGACCTGGAGATTTTTAAGTAGAATCCCTTGAATTTAAATGCTGTTCATCCTGACTCTCACTGCACCCTTTTGTCTGACTGCCCCGTTTGCAGGCTGATGTAGTTCAGGGCTCTCTGCCTGGAATTGGTCCTTGCTATTTCCTGGTTGTTTTCACCAACTTATTAGTGCATAGAATATATATGTATCAGGCATCAAACATTAGCGATATAAATACAACTCCTACTCCTCTGAGGATATATCTTCCAGATATACCAACTAGTTTATAATATGTAATATTTAGATAACTTTTAAAAATTGGTTTTGCCATTCATTCTTATGCCAAGCACAGTGGTGCACACCTAAAACCCAACTCTAGTGAGGCTGAGACAGGAGGAGCCCAGGTTCCCACACAATCGGAGCTATGTACTGAGACTGTCTCAAAAGGGTGGTAAGGACAATGAGGTGGCTCAGTGGGGAAAGGCTTTTGCCACCAGGCCTAACAACTTGAGTGTGATCTCTGAAACCCACATGGTGGAAGAGAACTGACTCCTGAAAGCTGTCTTCTGACCTTACCGCCACCAAATAAATGAATAAAGATGTAAAAACAAACAAACAAACAAACAAAAAAATTGGTTTTGCTTTGCCTATTGTAACCTGTCTCACTTTCCCATTAATTAGAAGCATTACCTTTCCATCATCTGGTGGTTTTCTAGAGAAAAAACAAAGAACAGATATCTAAGTACAGTGAGATGCAGCCTATGAAAATGGTTTGTTAGTAGTCTGAACTCAGTCAAGCCTCTGTTTGGACCATGTGGTGAGGACCATGAGGGTAACTGTGGGGATTAGAGAGACTGGAAAACAAACACATCAACAGTTTACCTGCAAAGGCTTGTGGTTTGGATTCTCACTTATGTATTTGGAAACTATAGTGTAATTACATAGGCTTTGTTCTTAGGTTTTATCACTAGCTATTCTGTAACCCTTATGATTAAGTCGTGTGAGAATTGCAGGTTTGCCTCTATTCATGACAAACAGATAATAACTCAGGAAAGAGACACCTCAATGATTATCATACATGGCAACTTTGATAAATTGATAAGTAAGCTTCATAATTTGCCTCATTAGGTAGCAGCAAAAATTAATCTACAGAGATGTTTACAAGTGAAGTCAATTGCTCATAAGATTATTTTATCATCAGAAAAAAAATATGTTATTAAATGAGATGGTCCCTATGCATATTTTTTGAGTGGTACAGAAATGACTTCCAAACAGAAAAAAAAAAAAAAACATCATCAAGGAAAAGTATTTTCTATTGTTTTGTGTTCCTCTGTAAGCTATGTGTGGCTGCCTGATCATTTTAATTCTCATTCTTCTCTGTAAATTAGAAGCTTAGTAACCAAAAGAAAGTCTCAGATTGGAGATTAAGACACATTGATCCATTTGCTAAAAGCCAGCCTGCCTTATTAGTACATTGGAACTGAAATAAACCGCAACTGGAGTCTTTGCCAGAACCCTCCATTCTAATCAAGACCAACATTGCCCCGATGTTCCTAAATCTTTAATACCATGTCTCAGATTTAAAAAATAAATAACATAACCTGCAGAGTACATTCAAACAGGGGTACAGCTATTGTATTAAAAAACATAACATTTGAATCAAAAGTATTCGTTGCCCAAGTAAAGCAAATTGTTTTTAAAGCAATGTAATTAGGACTAGTTACAGCCAAGTTCCTAATCGAATAGTGCTCTCTAGCCTCGACCTCGCAGTCCATTTCCCACACCATCAGCATATTCAGTCAGCAACACAAGGACCCACTTTTGTATTCAAGTACTTAGTATCATTTGCTTTTATCCTCTTGTTAACTCTTTTGCCTCTTTTCTCTTGGATAACTTGATCTCCTTAAGACAGCTAAATCAACTTCCCTGAGTATTTACCTGTCCTCTTTACCTCCAACAATTTGATTCTGATTTCCCAGCAGTGTGGACTGTAACAGGAGGCCAGAACTCACTAGAGTTGTTCTGATGTGAAAGTCTCCGTTTTGTGGAGACCAGTCTGGAGTGCACTGGGATAGATAGCTTGTGCTCTAAGTTGTGGGTTCCTGTGCAGAAAGAGCTGAAAATCTATTAATGTGTGAGATATACAGCATGTAACAAACCAGTTTCTAAATTCCTCTAGGTGTGATCCCTTTTAATAAACCAACCTATGATGTCTGTGGATTTCTAGTTACAACATGAAAAGTACATTTCTTTTCCCTGTCTTGAACATTTACAAAAAAGTACATACACTTAAAAGGTAATTTGATATTCCAAATAGTTCAACAATACCATTTCAGGACAAAATAAGGTCAAGAAGAAAGCTATTTGGGTGACTCAATATAGACAATTTTGAAGATAAGTTTGACATAACAATCTTAAGTTTTTGCTTGTCAATTTAACCTTTTCAAGAAAAAAATGGATATCATAGCATCAGAAAGCATAAGACGTGCAATGCACAGTGTTGAATTGAAATTTGAATTTCGGTGTGAGGTTGTGCCTTGGAGTAGAGGCTCCTCAACATCTACTTTTTACAGTATTTATAGAGCACCTACTCCATTCCTGTTACTGCCCTGTATGATGGATCCATTAACAAAGGGGACTGAAAGGTCACTTGCTTAATGAAATCAAGGCAGGCATTGACAACAGATTGACAATTGATTTCTGAATTGTGCAAAGCAGAGAAAGCCCCCCTGGGGGGGAAAAAAACTCTGAGAAGGTGCTACTGAGTTCAATATTTCAGCAGCTAGTTGGGAATAACTAATGGGAAAATGGGGGATCCATGTTACAGATCCATGTATTGAGATATGTTCAAGAGATTTACTCAGCAGGCCATAACACATTTCTATTTTATTGATATCTTCACCTACCTTCATTGATTAGGATTATAAATGATTAGTACTCTAGTGAGTTCTGTCTCTTGCACTCCTAATGATGAGTGTAAGGACTGCTGTCTTAGCAGTCTAAAGTGACAGACTAAATGCTGTCATTCACCACATTTCAAGATTACAGTTATTGAAAAGCAGGAACACTGGGTGCATGTGTGTTTGTGCAAATTCCCTGGCCTGTCTGCTTGTGCATGACTGGGTTATCATGTCACTTCATTCACAGCTTCTGTCATCCCCCTGCATGGCTTCATGACACCAAATGAGAGACTTGGGGCAGGCCTCCCTTGTCAATTTGGTCAGCAGTGATGCTGATAGACATTCTCCTAAAGCCACCAAGATGTGTTTTCAGTTGATGAATGTGCTGACCACATAAATAACCAGTCTATAAACATCTCAAAGGTAGCAACCAGTTTTGGGAGTTTTTTTCTTTTCTGTTGTAATCATCAGATCTTTCATAGGAATTGTATTGGGGGGAAATATCCAATAAAAGGTTGTCACATAAATGGAAGAATAAAACAGTGTCTGGAAGGTGTCTTTGAAACATGATAAGGAAAAAATGCCCAACCATTGTTAGACTATCAGGATCATTTTAACAAATATCCTACATTACAATATAATATGATGGAGTCAGGGACATAAAATTATAATTCTACATCAACTCTTTCCTTAGAGAATCCACTCTGTCAGAAGCCAGACTTCAGAGTTGTTGCCAACTCCCTGATGGGAAGCATTTCTGCAAGACATTTTCAGTAACAGGATGCAAGAAAGACAAACCTCAGTTTGTATATAGTGTAATAAAAATGAATTACAACATTACTTAATGTGCTGAGTAGCTGTGAAAGAGCCAACACATGTGCACCGGGTTCTGTTGCTGACAGAAGTAAGGCAGATCCTCCATGAAACAAGAATCTCTATGTCATGATCAAAGAGATCAAAAGCAGAGTCATGTTTGGCAGCAACTATAAACAATTACAAATACACATCCATTTTACTTAATATGCGGATAGAGATACATTGATGTTCATTTTATATAATTGAAATGACAATTCTGGTATGGTTTTCTTACTATAAATTTTTCTTTAACCTCATTGTGTTATGAGTGATCTGATTTAAAAGAATGTCTTAGTATTGTCTTGCCATAACATGACAATGAGTACTGGGTAATTAATAAGAGTAGCTAATAAAGAGGGTAACTAATAAAGAGACCAGTGTCTCACATTTTTGGAGATTGCCAAGTCCATAGATTGTTGGGTCCCAGGGAGATCTTTTTCCTGGGATATCTACGAAATAGAGTGTGGGGGTAACTGTAAGCATCAGGCAAACTCATCTTTTTATTATGAATATACAGTCATCAAAGGACACGCACAAAGATGTCAGCACTGTGCCCTTCTGACCTAGTCTACTGTTAACAGGGTTGCAGGGAGGCTAGAGCAAACCATCATAGGAAGTCTCATTCAAACCAAATCAAACCAAACCAAAGCAATTTGTGTTTTTACTTCGTTTAGATGGTTTCTCTCTAAAATGTCTTAGGTAGCGTTAGCCTTTTGTGGAAGCAGAAAAAGTCTGAAAGCAGATGAAGCATGTATACTCTTGGATTAATTTCCACAAGATCAACTGAGAAATTTAATGGGATTAATTATCTAAACATCTGGTCCTGCTTGTTTTTAGGACTCATGTTGCATTTCCTAGGGCCCTAATGGTTTTGATATTTGGTGGCCACAGTGAGTGTTTCATAAAACGTTATGAAGAAATGGCATTCGTTTCTTAATTCAGAAGTTCCTAGAAGTTTACAATGGTGCTCATTGTCTCAAAAGTGATCAAGTGTTTAAGAAGGTCTTAAAATTTAACAGAACCATTTTCTAATGTCATTAAGAAAAAAAAAAAAAATCACAGCCTCTCCAAAGAGAGGCTTCATAAGACCATATACTTTAACTGTCCATTATTTCATGCTGTTCTCATCATTTTTGCCTTTAGAAAACTAACTGACTAGAACTCAACTTGGCATTCATTTCTCCTGCCTTGGCAGAAGTTCTTTATGTAGGTTTGAGTTAACAGAAATGTAAATGTTAAAAATCATATACATATTAAAGGACAGCTTGTACTTAATCTTCTTAAAGAGACATATGAACCTGACCACTATTATATCTATTTACCTTCCTTCTCAGTGTTTGGGCCCTGAACCCACCAGGAACAATGTCCCACGAAGAAGGGAAAACAGTCAATTGTTAACAGTTAATTAGAAATGGATTTTACTCTTTCAGACAAGATTGTTTTCATTATCAAGTTACTTTCCCTCAAAACCCACTGAAGTATTACAAAAGAGCTTTAAAAAATATGTGAGAAATGCTAAGCAGACAGTATTAGCTCTGACTAGGGGACTATTTCTCCATCCTTGCTCTGTTTTTTTCATGTGTAAAATATCTTGTTTCATTAACAATTGAGTAATCTGTCGATTTGTGGGTAATAGAAGTGTTACATGAAAAATGTAAGGGACCACAGGATGAACCCAGACCTCTGACTGGAGTGACAACTTGAAGTGGATGTAATTGTTCCTTTTAAAAAGAACTTTAGGGATTGTCTAATAAATCACTAGGCCTCATTTTTGCTAACTATAAGTGAAAGATGATAGCTATAATATAATGTTATGAGGGGCATAGAAATAAGTGTGTATTTAAAGCATGCAGCTCCTTGCCCAGTCCCTGGTGGCATAGCATTGAATGGGAATAGACGAAAAACCTGGAGTTCACCTGAAGCCGAGTACCTGGCCCATAGCTACATCTTGAATCCAGGATTCAACCTAGTACACTGATTTCACCAACTCACCGAAAAAGGGATTCTGACTCAGTAAGAAGCAATTGTTATTCCTATTTCTGTTGTGAGTTACAGTCATAATAGCTGAAGTTTCAAAAAAGCATAGAAACCATTCTTATCAACCTTACCTTCTGCTGTCATCTCTCAATTTCAAATGCTCTGACGGTTAGATTTGTTTATGCTAATCTTATTAATGCAGAATCTTACTATGAGTAGTGCTCATATATCCTCGGTGCACTAAAAAGGAGAACATCCCAACTGCCTCTGCTATAAGGGTCATTAGCTCAAATAACTGCTTACTAAACTAAGCTTTCTGGGTTGCTAAAGCTCATGATTGACTTTTGTTGAGATAACCATGAATAAAAATATCTGAATTCCTTTTTCAACTATGTTACTATTAAATAAAATTTTCAACATTTTGTGTTTATAGATTTGATCATTTAAAGCTTAAGTTCAAAAATTTTACTCTTTCTCTTTAAAATATTATTTTTGCTAACAACGACCAGTTTGAAATAGTTAGAATCTTTAATTTTTTGGGAACATTAATTTTAATAAGGACTTTGAAAAATAGTGTTTTTGTTATCAAAACACTATACCATGACTCAATATTAATTGTAAAGTACAGAAATAATGCACGTAGAGTGTTTACCCATAGATGCATTTGTGTGTACTCATTTTTGCAGAAGTCCACACTGATCTACATTTGTTTCTCATAGTTTCAGTTGTCTAGTCAGCCATGGCTCAGGGGTATTAAATGTAAATTTCAGGATACACAATTTGTGAATTTCCATGGTGGAAACTTGTTCTGTCTTGCTCCACTCCCTTTGCCCAGCTTAGTCATACTGTATGTGATGGAAGGCCCTTGGTCTCTTAGCAACCATCTTATGTGTCAGAACTGTTGTTAAAGAATATCACTTTTGAATATATATGTAAATATATTCATTTACAGATATTTAATAATATTATTTTTGTTAGGGAATTTTTAAAATTGAATTATATTCAGGTTATCTTTTTTATCTTGAGTCCATGTTTATAAATTTAAGTATCAGGTCTTCGTTATTTTTATCAAAGCCATTGATAAAGTAATGAAACCATCTGGGAAATGCATGATAATGTTTGTTGGTATTCTAAGCCAGGCAGCAAGGTGGTGGAGGTGTGGGGAGTGATATCCCTATGCAGTGTGAAGAAAAAGCTGGGGAACTTTCCTAAAAGGGGCTTCAGCTGTGGCAGAAATCAAAATGGTGGCAATGTGCAGCTCAGGAAAGAAGTCACGAGATGGCATGCTGCCACCCCTAGCTGACCCACGAACAGTGCTGGTTTGAGGTGGAGGCCATCTGTGTCAGTATTCCCCAGAGCATATGTATGAGTTCTGTTAACTGGATATAGACTGTGCTAAGGCTCCTGGGATTTGCCACTTTCAAATACTATCTGGCAGTACCAAATTAAGGAAGTCGTTAGAGTGAGTGAACTACGTTGTGGTCTCCAGAATATTTGATTATTAGAGTCTGACATGAGAAGATTTAATAATGACGGAGAGAAGCAAACTGTTAATTCTGTGAACAGGAACGGCTCCTGGGATCTAAACTGTCCAATGGAATACCACTGTTGCTTACTCAAGTGTTGATAAACAGGCTGCATTTCAGATGGCATGGTCTAGGAAAGGGATGACCTCATAGCTAGGAAGTTAAGAAGAGAGGAAGAAACCGAGATCTTCAAAGTCTCTGAAAATGTAAGCCCACACTGACCTCCCCTCTACTAAGTTTCACCTTCCAAAGTTTCTGCCATCTCTCAGGAGATCAACCTTAAGATCAAGCCTTTCATACATGGATCTGTACAGACCACTGGATATTGAACACCCAAATTATAGCCCATATTAAAGTATTAAAGGGAGTGATCATTGAAATTGGCCTCTTCGAACAGATGGAGCTTAAGGAATTTTATTTCTTGTAGAAGTTAGAAGGTAGCTTGAAACACATTGATCAGAAGGCTCTTCCAAGTTTAAGGGACATTGATGCAGAAGTTGCTGGGAGCTGAGTGGGTGAAGGAGCAGCTGGGATGGACCTGGGTGAACCAAAGGGAACAAGCCATGTGTGTGGGTGGAGAGAGAGTTGCCAGACAAAGTGACAGATAGCTCCAAAAGGAATATTGGTGTTTTGAATGGAATTGGGAAAGAGAATGATAGTGTAGAACTCATGAAATTGAAGAAAATGTTTACATGATAGGTGGCCCTATTGAGTGTCCAGATCTGAGGTGGAGTTGGAGATTTTCTGTGATAATTTGAGGATCCACAGACCAGAAAAATTCCATAGGAAACAGGTCTCTGAGCAATATATTATGGAGAAGATGTATTCTTTTAAGCCAACCTGATTTTACTCCATGTTAATAAGTAGGAAAACACTGACTAGTTAAATTCCTTCCCACGCTTTGCCTTACTTAGAGAAATCCATATTCTGAGGCTAAAGGCTGAAATAGCCAAGAGGTCATGGAACACTGACCTACCACGTTGTGTGTAGTAATTCGGGAGAGTTAACTTATTCCTCCTTTCCTTTCTCATAGTCAACATCTGACAAAGGCCATCCTTCCAGGTAGGTCAAGATGAGAAGAGGCTCAGGCCGGATGCACTTTTGGAGCAAAGTGCTCAGAAGGATGGGAGATTAGCTGCCAGCTCTCCACCAGTCTTTCTGGCAGTGAGATCCCCAGTGGTGGGGAAGGGTGTCAGGGGTATAAGTGATCAGTTGTGATTACTCCCCTGGAAACTGCTAGACCTGAAAGAATCCAATGAGCTCACTTTATTCCAGACTTCATTTTGCAGGTAAAGCAAGGGCCACAGCAAAACATTTGTCCAATGTATAGGATGAATTATTTTCAGCAAATATCAGAAGTGATTTCTCCTATTCTTTTGTCTTGTTTTGTTTTGAGACAGGGTTTCTTTGTGTATCCCTTGCCCCCGGCTGCTCTGGTACTTGCTCTGTAGCCCAAGCTGGCCTCAGACTCAGAGATGTGGCTGCCTCTTTTGAGACTGAAGGCATGAGCTACTATTGCCTGGCTATGTCTTCTGTTCTTAGCCCAGTTTTCATTTGTCAGTTTACTCCTTCTGAGAAAATGATCACTGGGGAGCTGTGGCCAGTGTATAGAAATCTTGCATGAAGAAGACCTAATTTGGGGTTCAAAGTTTTAAGCAAATATCTATTCATATTCAACAGCCTAACTGACGTTGACAAAAATAAAATTAAAAGGAAAATAAAAACTACCCACCTACTAAGCTGGTCATGACTAAGAAATATATCCCCAAAGAGACAACTGTTAGGAAAATCCAGGAAACACAAATTAGTGCAGGATCCTGAAGAAGGAGAAAAGAAGTGATGAGAAAAGTAGTATAGAAAAAGAAGGCTTGTGAAGCAAAAGGAAGGAAGGCTTCTAAGGAAGTCTTGTCTTTGGAGCATTACAGGTAAAATCCCTGACTTCTCATCAGAGAAAAGATAGAAACATCTGACTTCCCCAGTGCGCCTGCGCTCCAACCCTCTGTCATTTCCCGTCATAGGTCATAGAGCAGCAGAAGGGGTCCTGCCCATGGGATGCTGCAGCTGCCAGTGCACATGGATGATACCTTCCATGTTGGCATTCACGATAAATCACTCCCAACGGAGGAACCATGTCATTCCCGGAGGTGAAGGTTGATAGGATATTTCAGATCTGGCACTCCACGTGTAGTTACTAAACATCAGAAAATAAATAAATGATGATGCCCAGGACAATGTTTTCTCCTTGTTTCCTGATGCTTTTTTTAAAATGTATATATATACATATATGTGTATTTGAGTGTGAGGATGCACAAGCATTTGGAGGCCAGAGGACACCAGAGTCTTCCTCCTCTTTGTCTCTCAGCCTTATTTCCTTAAAACAAGCAAGGTCTTTCACTGAACTGGAAGCTCACCATGTGTTCACTCCATGCTTATTCTGGGCCTTGAACCAGCTCATTTTTAGATTCTACTAGTGACCCAATCCTGGTGGTCAAGAGACTAACAACTTTTTTGTCTGGCCTGTGTAGTCCTTTTCTGGGATACATAGGATCTTGCAACTCAAGTAATTCTTCTCTTTCTTTCTTTCTTTCTTTCTTTCTTTCTTTCTTTCTTTCTTTCTTTCTTTCTTTCTTTCTTTCTTTCCTTCCTTCCTTCCTTCCTTCCTTCCTTCCTTCCTTCCTTCCTTCCTTCCTTCCTTCCTTCCTTCCTTTATTTTCTTTCTTTCTCTGTTTTTGGGGGGAGGTTTGAGACCAGATTTCACTGTGTAGCCCTAACTATTCTGGAACTCACTCTATAGACTAGGCTGGCCTTGAACTCAGAAATCTGTCTGCCTCTCCCTCCTGAGTGCTGGATTAAAGGCTTGTGCCACCATCTGGCTCAAGCCATTTCTTTTGGACAAATCTGTGCCTCTCATTCTTAAAATGTCTAAACCTGGCTAGGTGTGATGACACACGTCTTTAATTCTGGCACTCAGGAAGCCGGGGCTGGTGAGTCTCTGTGACTTTGAGACTAGCCTGATCTACATAGGAACTTCCAGGCCTGAAATCCTATTAAAAAATAAGGTTAAATCTACACCAGGGACAGCTCCTTGATTAGGTGACTTATATTGGGGCATATTTGCTGTTAATGAATAAAGCCAACATGGCTGGTTCTACTGGTAGGTTAATTTTGGCTTCCTTACCTTATGCTAAAAGCAGTATCTCCTGGTGATCATAGTTCTGGTGGATGCCACTCTGCACATTCTAACTCCTTGTAACCTAAAGCCCCAGTCTCCTTTAGATTTCTTGCTAGGTCCCAGTTTCTAGTTGTGAGTTTCTTTGCAGAACAGGCAAGAATGACAAGTTCCAAGCTCAGTAAATGATTAAATTCTTTCCCCTGGGTACTGTGTGGTAATTCATCCTTTGAGTGTTTTCTCCTCCCACTCCAGAAACCCACTCCTTCATGCACACCACAGGATTAAACTAGCCAGAATACTGGCACAATGATAGAATACTATATCACTTATAAATTACTAACAGTAGTGCCATGTTTCCTTCCTCATAAACTCGTGGCATTTTGTCTTGGTCTGTAGATTATTTTAATATGTATATTGTCTTTTCAAAATGAACATTTTCATTCAACCCTGGTAAAACATGTATTATGTTTCAGTAGCATGCTAGCTAGTAAGAATACAAGCTAAGACTTATCCGTAAAAGCAGAATATCTACCGGGTCAAATAAGATATAAATAATTCATGACAATATGTAATATTATTGCATCGAAGTAGGAAGTACAAGGTCTGATGGTGGCCAGCATAAGGGAAGGAGTGAGTCTGGCTATAGTCTTTAGAACCCTATTGTAATGAGTTATGTATATTGAGCTTACAAGAAATCTATGTATCAGTAATGTTATTATGGCATAAGTAGAAATTCAGAGAAGAGAGAGGTAGAAAATAGCCCTTCTTAGAATTGGGATACACAGTGAGCTTTGTGATGGTAACAATACTCATCTGTAATGGGTGGCTTTTATTATTAATACTAACAATCATTTATGATAGTGATAAATTGCTCACATTTATTGAGTACACATTATGTATTGGGCACAGTGTGATCTACTACCTTGCTCAAGGCACATTATTCAAACCTCACAATCTCTAGGGACTGGTACTTTATGGATGAGAAAACAGTATCAGTCTGATAATAAATGACTGGATCCAAATTATAACCATCTTTGTCTTCCAAATTCCTTCCCTTAAACACCGTGGTATTATTAGCAATATAAATCTAACGATTTGAGCCACTAATGTCAAACCTTTTCCAAAACAATTGTTTATTTGTAGCTCTTGTCCCCAAACTGTAGTACCATTCTGCCAGGTGAGATAGTCATGAAAAGTTTCCTAATATCATCTGGGGTTAAGATAGTCTCTTAGAAGAAGAAAGAAAATAAATATGCATATAACCCTTTCCTACCAATGTAAAGGCCTAGAAGCTTGAGGAAAATGTTGACTACTATGCAGAGTTCTGTAGGATCTGTTTTACAATATGAAAATTAAAATCATAAAACCAGTGTTCAATTAAAGAGAGTAGTTAAGTTCTTAATGAAAACCATTTTTCAATGTCTTATATTTTTAGAATCATTTAATCAGTCAAGCTTTACACTTCATTTTATGTATATGTTTTGTGGGCTATAGAGATAGCTCAATAGTTAAGAGTAACTCTTGCTACTCTTAGGGAAGACTTGGATTCAGTTCCCAGCACCAACCTTGGATAATAATGACCTGTACCTCCAGCTCCTGAGAATCTGATGCCTGTTTTTGGCCTCTGTGGATACTCCTGCATATTTTTGGTACACATAAACTCACACAGGAAAACACACATAAACGTGAATAAAATAATAAAGATTAAAAATAATATTTTTTCATAATGATTTGATACTAGCCTTTTGCATTTTTTATTTAAGGACATTATAAATCTGTAATTAGGATTGTTATAATGAAACTTGTTATTATTCCCTGGGAATATAATCTTATTCTCAAAGGGTTAGGTTATAAACAAACATTAGTGTCACTAAACACAGCATAGTAGAGTTGGGTATTTTAAATGAGTTAAAAATGATTTAGGGACTTATAACAAAGGATTTATTTTTAAAAGATTTAAACAAATCATTTCCTGTTATTGTTTAGGTACTCTGTTTGGGAAAATTTCCCTTAGATTTCTAGACACCTTTTATTTTTTTCTAAATTGCACATTAATATTAGATTGCTTTGCTATGTATTGCCTTAATCAGAAAAGCATATGAACTAAAGTCAGCTGTGGGACTGCAGAGCATCTCAAAGATGCCATAAAGGGGACATAAACAAGACATTAGACCTCTTATTCCCTCTCCCTCTCTCTCTTTTATTGCCTAGCTCAGTGGTCTGTTTTATAGCCGCGGTGCTCTGCCTAGCAGTCAATACTCTACCTGCAAGCTAGACCGACTCTCTGGGAGATGGAAAATCTTTGGCTGTTGGCTGGTGCACAATAGATTTGTCTGTTTCAGACTTGAAATCCCTCCCTAGTCTCTCTCCAGCTCATTTCCTATCCACTATCTAGACAGTCTGTGCAAGCTTACCGAGGCAAGCATGTGGTCAAGGATAGCCAGAGAATGCTAAGTGCTCAGGAATTTGACATGGGTACCCCATGTTTGAAGCAAAGGGTCAGTCAGTGTGAATGTCATCCTGACAGTCCATTCTCTGGCCTCTCTGTGTCACCAGTCTCTGAATTACGCTGTTGCCTTCCTTTTTTTCTACAGTTTTTGGGTTCTGTCTTCTTCCTATTTGTCCCCAACTTTAAACATGGTACAGCCAACACAGCCACTTCCTCATTTAACCAATGTTTATTGTATGTCTTCTACATGACAGCTGTTCTGCTAAGCGCTGGGTCTGCACCGATGAGCAAGACAAGCTTACTGATATCTCTGATAATATTTACAGTCAACAAATGATTCCACAACTTACTTTAAAATTGTGTAAGTGAGGGAAAATCCTGGAAGGGTGTGAAAATAAGGTTACCTTACCTGAATAAAATTGAGTTGAGTTATGGGTCATGTAGTACTTGCATTGGTCAGATACCACTTGGGTTCCTTTCATAAATTTCAAGTTGATAATTACTTGTCAGAATACTTTAATTTATTTATGAAATTAGGAGTAAGTCACATATACTTACTGTTATATTTACCTGAATGATATCAATGAATACTAGCAGTTACTTACAGAAAATTCTCATGAAGTTATTATACATATATACAATTATACATGCACAAGTGTGTATATGTGTGTGCCTGTGAAAGTCACTAGAAAAGAAAAAAGAAAAAGAAAGACAGACAGAAAGGAAGGAAGGGAGGGAGGGAGGGAGGAAGAGAGAGAGAGAAAGAAAGAAAGAGAGAGAGAGAGAGAGAGAGAGAGAGAGAGAGAGAGAGAGAGAGAGGGAGGGAGGGAGGGAGGGAGGGAGGGAGGAAGGAAGGAAGGAAGGAAGGAAGGAAGGAAGGAAGGAAGGAAGGAAGGAAGGAAGGAAGGAAGGAAGGAAGGTAAATAAGTTTACTAAATTGGACCTCTGTTGTTTTAGTTAGTAGGCCTACCAGGAAATGCATTTAGATGGCCAATGAAGCTTACCATGAGCCAAACAACATGCTGAATGATTCCCTTCTTTGTATCTAGGTTGCCTAGCCTTAGTTTTGTTCACTCAGGACAAGATGCATCATTCTGAACGGATGCCTATAATCAGAGGGATGATGGATTCTATCTATGCCTGAACTAGAACAATTAGAATTGTCCTGATTGCTATTGACTTTCCTGTTTCCTGTGGACAGAGAGTACCTAACCAAGCTGCAGTATCTATGCTTCCCACTTCCCACTGTCTTTGTTGGGAAACTTCACAGATATTCACATTCAAACACTTTATTCTTCACAAATTTGCCTTTCAAAAGTGCGTGACTTTCATTTCAGTTCCTGAGTGTATAGAGGCAGCAAAGAATATAACACAGACTTGCAAGATTGGGATGGGACTAAGACCTCACTTGAAGGTCTTCCATTAATTCATTCTGTCACTTTAGAAAAGTAGGGTTTACATGACAATACTTTGGTGATATTCCTGTCCCAACATTACATTTAAATATGAGCATTGCCAATTTTTTTAAAAGTCATATGGCTTTTTGAGAATCTCACAAATGACCAGTACATCATTCTCAAACTTGTAACTATCAAAAAAATTGGAACAATAATTTGTTCATATTCTGTCATTGTTGTTGTTAGCTCAAAAATCTTTATTTGAAACCCGGTATTTGGCCCTCCCTATCCTAAAGGAAAAAAATTATACTTGGCATGGTCAGTCCCCATCCAATTACTGTTGTTTTTAGATGTCTCCCTCACGAATGTATATATTATTTTTATCATTCCCAAGTAGTTTGATTTTTATAAATGGATTTTTCCATTTATACTTTCCCAAAGAACAACAAAAGAGAGAATACCATATATTTTAAAGAATTGTGACTTTCAATCATTTATTTTATTTTATTTCATCTGTTCGTGTGAGTGCTCCCATGTCTGTATGCGCCCCTCAGGTGTGCCTAGTGCCCACAGAGGCCAGAGGAGAGTGCTGGATCCCTAGAAATAGGTGTTGGGTCTTCTGTGTGGAGACTGGGAACCATACCTAGACACTCTGGGGGAGTGACAAGTGTTTTTATGCACTGAGCCATCTCTGGAGGCACCATCCCTGCTTTTGTTAAAAAGAGTCTTCTGTCCCAGACTAACATTGAACTATGTGGTTGAGGAGGCTCACCTTGAACTTCTGATCCTCTCTTCCTCTCACCTCCTCCTAGATGCTGAGATTAAGGGCGGGGGATTACACCACAACTGCTTGTGTTGTACCAGGGTTTCATCCTAGTGCTTCTTGAATGGGAAACAAGCTGTGTCCTCATCCTAAAATAGCACACTCCCTCTCAATATCAAGTTGTTGTGGAAACCCCAGCATCAAGCCCCAATGACTTCTCTTTAATATTATTTGAATACATACATCTGCAGCACCTTGGTGGCTTAGTGTACTACCTGGCTAAAAGTTCATGTTTCTTCTTTTCTTTCTCTTTCCTGTGATAGCTTGCTATGCTTCAAGTTTTGGTAGGACCACTTAGAATCAGAACACAAATGAAAACAAGTAATTCCTGGCCATCCGAACTAGTTAAAAAAAAAAAAACAAAACTTTTTCCAATGAACATTATTTCCCTCTTTTCATGCTTACATGGTAGGAAGTGTTCCTGAACTGTTTTAGTTCTTTATATTGTTTTTAATTCTAAAGAGTTCAAGTTCACAGGCAAGTGAGAAAGGCTAGAAACAGAAGAGCTGGCCTGCCCCAGGGAAGAGCACAACAAATGACTGCCCAGTGCCAAATGATCATACATATAGGTAGCATTATATGGACTAAACACGTTATATTTAGGAATATATATATGTATGTATGTATATATGTGTGTGTATATATATATATACACACACACACATATATATGCATGCAATAACAATCGGTAAAAAAAAGGGGGTATGAATTTGAAGGAAAGTTGGGAGGGGTGAAGGGAGAGTTTGGAAGGAAGAAAAGTAAAGGAGAAATGCTGTAATTAAGTTATACCCTCAAAACCAAAAAGAAATGGGAGAAAAGATACAGCATTCAAGCCAGCAGAGATAGGAAGCAGGGCTCCACTTATGTTAAAAATACAAAGTTCAAATTTAAATTTATATTTTATTTTCCTCAAATATTAATAAATGGTGATCTTTTCCACTATATTCTTTACATACCCCTTCAACATTATTGTTATATTCATCTAAATATTTTACTAATACAAATTGCATAGTATAATTTTTCTAATATAGCACTGTCAGAAAATTTACTTTCATTTTTGTTTCTTATTTCTCTAACCATAGATAGTTCCTAAAGTGACTTTGCTTAGTTTAGCTTTGGAATATCCTCCTTTTAATCATGTGGTACCTCTTCTAGGAATTTGAAAACAGGCATGTTGAAGTCAACATCCTCTGAGTGTGGCCTGGCCAGGTGTGGTGAGGAGCAGGATTCTGATTCACTTAGCAAATATTTAATTCACTTCTTTGAAATTAACTGTATTTCAAAGAAATATTGATCCATTTGTTTATGATGGCTATGAGGAGATCACATTTGCTTTCGACTCAAAGCCAGAAAAGGTTTCTCTTAAAAACTGTATTACAAACATTACCCTTGTACTGTTTGATCAACCATTTGTCTTGTTTCCCAGAGTGCCATTCCTGAGTTTTTGCTCTGTGACTTTACACTGTGATTTTAAAGATTGCTAACTATCGTGCTGTTATTTAGCCACCTTAGTACTTCCTCCCCCTTGCGCTCTCCAGTCTCCAATATGCTTTGTGCATTGTTAGACTCTCAGTTGACTGAAATTCCACTAATCAAGTTCACTTTCACATATGAAGAGGGTTTTAAAAGCTATTTTTAAAATGTATTAATATTCTCTCCATATTTTAGAATAAATTGATATGTTATCTAAGCTAAAGACATAATATATAGTTTAGATAAGAGGAGATTTGTATTTCAGGAGCTACAGTGGTCTGGCAAGAGGGCCTGAATTCTGTCCCAGCAACCACATCTGGTGACTCATTTCTGCCTGTAACTCCAGCACCAAGGGATCTGACACCCTCTTCTAGCCTTGGAGGATACCCTCATTCAAATACACTTACTCTCTCCACAGTTATATAACTTAAAAAAATAAATAAATCTTTGGAAACAGATTTTTAATTAAAAGCCCGATATCCAAATCTGTATCTGAGACACACAATCTGAAACCTTTCCAAGTTACACTTAGCATTCTAAGAATCAGGTGCTTTATCTACAGAATGATGGCACTAATACCTGGTTCTTAAAATAAAATTCAATTATAAAAGCAAATGAAAACATGTTAGAAAATATTTTGGATGCTATTTGGCTCAAAGTAAAGACTTTGTTGGATAAATGGCTGTTTTTGTTTTTATTATTAACACTATAAGCAAATCTCAGTACTAACAACTGTTCTTAGCTGTGTCAGTTGCTTTGGAGGTAGTATGAAATTATCCTCTTATTAACAGGGACGTTAAACTGGAGGATATTAAAATATGTTCAGAACGACATCCACTATATCTGGAGTGCAAGTGTATATATGGCAGGGCATTTATAGTTACTCCCACTGAGATATAAACAAGTCTCTGTATCCTCAGAATTGCACTTATTTTTAGGGCACTGGTGTCAACAGCCACTTCTTCAAAGAAATTATTTCTTTTGATCCGTTTAGTAACTTGATCCCAGCTGCATAAAAATAGACTTGCAGCATTTCATTTTTCCACAGACTGCTGATGGCTGCCTTCCATAACCTAAGGAATCTGTCAAAAGGGAAGCTCCTTAAAGTCAAAAGCTTCCATAGAAACTTGTTGCATTTGCTGACATCCAGACTCTAGTCATTTGCAATTCATAAGCTATGGATATAAAGATACAACTTAAATATTGGACATGTATGTATGTATGTATGTATGTAATTCTCAATTCTATACTGCATATTGGCTATTATAATTTTCCTCACCAAACAGATACTATGTGATCAGTAGTTACCTAGTTATAGAATGATTTTCCCATTGTCTCCTTGGTCATGAGGCCAAGAGCTGAAGTGAGCCATTTGCCCAGGAATATTGTTTCCATGAGTGATGTTCTTGGCAGTGGCATCTTTAATGAACTGTTATCATTGTCGCAAATGTCCTGACCACAAGGAAAAGCCTTTCCAGCTCTTCCACTTCCATCTGTGGGTTCCAAGGTACAGCAGTTCTGTGTGAGACTTAAGTGCTCTATTGTTGTTACTTGATTTCAGTCACAGAACATATTATCACATACAAATCTAAAGAGAACAGGTTGGTAAGAAAATCCAAATGAATATATCACACAGGTCTGACAATTGACAGTCCAATACTCCAATAAGGTTTTTATTTATAACCCTATACTTTCCTATATCTACTCTCTAACTGAATTATTTTGAAGCAAAACTAATACATTTTTTCTTCATCTACCTTCAAGAATTTAAAAAATCGATGTTGAGAATACGAGGACCTAAGAAACAAACACTGGTCATAATAATTTGGTGTGATATTCTTTAATATTTTCTCTTGCCAAGGATTCCCAAAAAACAATACAGAGTGTATAACGTTTTTAAATCAAGGGATCTCTAGAAAAATGTGACCAAAACATCCAATGTGCTCTTGAAGACTAAGGCTTCCTCATAGATGTGAGTTTTCATTATTCTCATTCTTTGGCCTTATGGTCCAATAAGTTAAGGTATTCCATTCTTTATCATTTCATGTATGGGGGAGGAAGTGACTGAGTTTTCATATATATAAAACCAGTTAATGTTTCTATTTTGGAAAATGCAATTTTTTTCACTTTCTCTTCATTTATTATTCAGTCTGGAAATAGGACCAGATGATAGAGTTGAACCTGAAGGGCCAGCTTTACCTCCTATGCTCTTCCAGTGAAAACCTCCAGAAAAGTCCTTAACCTCTGATCTTGTCAGTAAGATGTCCAAATGATTCTCCCCACCCTGAACCTTCACAAAGAAAAAAAAAAACCACCATGAAAATACAGAGTCAGTCATGGCCATGTCAGAGTACAGGTACAAAGTGGTCAGGTTTTCATTGTGTGTATTTTAGAGAATAAGAACAAAACAATATGTGTCCCTTCCATTTCTAACCATGTTTAGTTCAGAAAAGTGACCAAATATTGGGGGAATATTGACTTTAATGACCAGAGAGGCATAGGCTTATCAGAATATACTAGCAGACTTCCAATATTTGAAATATACCCTAGTGGGCAAAAGACACTTTGTTGTTTTTGGCTCCAGAGGGCAGCAGTTCTATCAATGTGAGAAAAGATGGGAAAGAAAGTACATGGCACTGTAACTACTCTCTAAGGATTGGTGTTCTGAATCATGATAACGTAAGATATGGCGAACTACCTGTTATCTGCAGATGCCAGTTATCTGTGATCAGGGGCTGCTCATCAGAATTACTACTCAAGGAAACTTTATGGTTGTGTGACTATCAATATTTTAGAATAACTTATGGACACAAAATATTTTATAAATTAGAATTATAGCCATATTTATTTCAACCATGTCGAGGAATATTTCATTAGTCTGAGATAGATGTACAGTCAATTTTGACAAGATTATGAAGGTCCATGATTCTTCCTAAGCTTTCATAGATCACAGAATAAGAAATTTGGTGTATAATTTAATTAATTTTGCAAATTTGGGTAAATTACTTAACTTTGTTGTCTACATGGCACTCAATCCAAAGAGATCTTTTAGCTTTTCAATATATATATATATATATATATATATATATATATATATATTTAATATTCATACTTAATATGGAAATATTTGGTTAGAACTAATTTTGGGGACATGAAGCGATACTATAGTTATTTTGAGTCAGAATGCCTGTCTATCCATTTTTTATTATTGAAAACTTTTTTTCATACAATATACTCTGATAAGGGTTCCCCTCCCCAAATTCCTCCCAGATCCTCTCCAACTCCCCTGCCACCCAAATCCACTAAAATCTCTCTTTCATTAGAAAACAAACAGGCATATTAAAAATAATAATAATAATAAAATAATATGAAATAAAATTAAACTGGGACAGGACAAAACAAACAGAAGAAAAGCAGCCAAACAAAAAGCACAAGGAATACAAATGATGCAGATACACACAGAAATTCCATAAAGACACAAAACCAGTAATCAATATATTCACAAAAGACCTTTAATGTAAAGTAGAGAAAACTAAGTTCTAATAAAGCATTATGAGACAAAGAACCTCTCAAAATGCCATTGAGTTTGTTCTGTAAGGTCTCATGTCCAGTAGGAGATGGCCAACATAATAAGACAGCTATATTTATTCTGTAACACCAGGACTTAGAAAGCTGAGACAGGAAGATCATAGGCTTCAACTAACAGTAAAATACTATCTTAAAAATATAAATACCCACAAAGAAAACCCCAAAAAACCAAAATGAAATCCTTGAGCACAGATATTTGGACATTAGTAACATAGAAATTGAAATAAGAGTTCTTTACAAAATTTGAAAAATTGAAGCCTAAAGAATAGGGAACACAGCCAGGCGGTGGTGGTACATGCCTTTAATCCCAGCACTTGGGAGGCAGAGGCAGGCGGATCTCTGTGAGTTTGAGGCCAGCCTGGTCTACAGAGTAAGTTCCAGGAAAGGCGCAAAGCTACACAGAGAAACCCTGTCTCGAAAAACCAAAAAAAAAAAAAAATAAAAAAAAATAAAAAGAACACAGAATCATTTCTTGTTTTGTACACATGCAACCTTTTCTAAATTGTTCATTTCCATCTTTGATTTTTGGCTATTTGTAATAATAAAACAAAAGCCCAGAAGGTTTGTGGGGGAGTTAGACGTGAGTGAAAGATGAGGAACACCCTTTGTAATAAAAGAAAATGTAAAGGCACTGGTGCCTGGACAAATCCATTTTATAGCTCATTAACCCCGATCTTAATTGACGAAAGTCATTGCCAAGTTTATATATATGCAAACATACATGTGCATGTGGAAATGGAACTGATTTCCCTGAATTCTGTTTGAGGAAGAAAAATAGGATGGACATTTCTTTAGTTTCAGAAGACAAATTTCTTGTTAGTCGCTTGTGGTTTGTCTGCAGTTCGCGTAAGGCTGTCTTTAGTCATCTTAAATAGATTTCGGAGAATGATCTGGTGCTAGCAAGAGCAGAGTAGCACTGATAGAAACTTCATTAGACCTTTTGAATCCCTGCCTATCAAGACAAAGGAGATTTCTGCATAATCCCCCCTCTATGCCTCCCCTCCCCCAATCATAAACTCACTCTCCTATGCCATTTCTCCTCCGCCACCTGCATCTTTCTCCTCCGCAGCATAAACAAGTATTTATGGGTAATTTTAGGAAGAGCCTGGTGCTTTAGGAAAAACACTAAATGGAGGTATGCATTGCTGCCCGGGTAGGATGGCACCCCTTTTAAGTATTTACTATCCAGTGGCAGAGAGGAGACACCTTAAGCAAATCAACACCTCTTTGTTTCGCATAAATGCATACAGACATGCTAAAAAGCATTATCCTTAAAGCTGCAGCAGGCATTCACGAACAGCTGCTCCGTGCCAAGCCATATACCCACCAAGTTCAGGAAACATACATTATCCAATGTCCAGTCTCTTGTAAGAATGCAGATTCCCAAGCACATCTCCTCCAGCCACTCCAGGAATCCCCTGGGTCTTACACTAAGACCCAGGCTTGCTAAGAGAGTCTTGTGAGTGGCTGGCACACCGTGCCATTCCCAAAAGCAGTATCTTTTCATGACCTAGAGACTGGAGCCTACACAAAGCATGTGCCCTCATGTGGTTGTAACATAGTCTGAGAGACGGTATCTGTATGTCCAAAGATGGAACACATAGCAGAAGGTAGTGAAAGTCATCTCAAAACAATGACCTAACTAAATAAGAAGAGTGGTGGAGTGGATGAGGAAGTCTTAATGATAGATGTGGTATTTAAGTGAGCTTTTAATAAATAAGTAGTTTTGTTGTTGTGTTTTGTTTTATTTATGGGGAGCCATGTTTAACTTTGGCTATTGACTGTGGCCACTGTTCATTTGGTATCGTAGCTTTGGCTTTTATCTGTACAAATATTCTTAGTTCACACAGCAACTTCTTCCTAGCTGTAATGTTCGGACTCTCCTCCATGCTAATTCCTGACCCTAGATTATGGATAACCAATGCCTGTTAAGGAAGCATAGGAGATTACATAAATATGTAGGAGCAGGGTACTGATGTCAGGTAACCACTCCTCTGGAGCCAGAGGCCAGGGATAGATTCAGTGTGTGTGTGTGTGTGTGTGTGTGTGTGTGTGTGTGTGTGTGTGTGTGTCAGAGAGAGAGAGAGAGAGAGAGAGAGAGAGAGAGAGAGAGAGCATACCAGTTGGATTTTGTGTTTGACATCACAGGGAATGTTATGTGATGAGGTTTTATTCATAAATAAAAAAGTGACATCAGAAAATGGCTACTTTCCTATCCTGAAACTTTTCAGGGTAGCTGGGATCCATTCCACCATCCTGTAGAAAACAGTCACACCGTAGCAACGGAAATGCGTTGGGTCCGCTTATTTGGAATTACAGGATTGTGTCTTATCTTACAAGAACAATCCATGTGATTTGTCATATGAGGTTATAATCCAAGTCTGATTTGAGTGCTAGAACTCATTATCCTTATGGGTGGCTGGACTGCACATACGCAGAAGCCAAAAACATGGTCAGTACTGAGCGACTGCAGTAGGGCAGAGTGAAAAACCCACAGGACACCACAGCATCCACTGGACACAATGAGTCCACGTCATTCCTGACTTATGGATTCATGTGTTCTCACCGGTCAGTCTCACAGTTGCTGTGGTTGTTTTCCCAGTCATCTCTTCGTGCGATCAGTACAGTCTTTCCTCTAATGGCAGTGGTTCTCCACCTTCCCGATACTGCAACCCTTTAATACAGCTTCTCATTGTGGTGACCCCCAACCATAAAATAACTTTCATTGCTACTTCATAACTCTAATTTTGCTACTGCTCTGAATCATAATGTAAATATCTGATATGCAGGATATCTGATATGTGACCCCACAAAGGGATCACGACCCATGGGTTGTGGTTTCCTCTTTTCCCATGTGTTTTCTTATTTGTAGTTAGGATTCCAAACTTCTGGCTACTCATTTCGTTTTGGGATATTAACGCTGTCTTTTTCTTTCTTAGATATCTTTTAATACTCCACCCCACATGTTCCTTGAAGAATATGGAATGTATTTCCCTAGGTGTAAAGACACATGAATAAAAATAAGCAAGGAATGTGTATGATTATAACCATCAGTCTGTCTTTCTTATTAATAGTTACCTAGCTCCTAAGAAGATTTTTAAAGGATGAATTTTAGGCTATTCAGGTTACATCTAGGCATATCATAGGGTGGTCTTTTGAACTCCTTCATCTCTGCTCATATGTAAATCTACTTTCAGTTTTCTCGGTTGACTATTAAAATTGTCTTTATACCTTATCAACTCTGTCATGTTTTTCTCCAAAGAAATATATAGATTCAAATCCAGATAGGAGAATAAGTCAGAATTTTCCTTGTGGGATGTCGCTTTGTTCAAAATCCCTGCTCCTTCCCTTTGGAACCTTCACAGGTATTGAGTACCAAGATCTGTTACCTTGTTAATCCATTTTCACTAAATGACCCTTCTCTATAGTTACAAGGTAAATAAAGAATAAGCCTGCTTTTATGTAGGAACCCTTGAAGTATTTGCAGACGCCTGCAATGTTTCTTTAGTCTCCATTACTCCAGACTGAATGTGTCTCTTAAGACCATCTGTTCCCCAGCCTGTTTGTTACTGTATCTTTTATGATGAGATGCTGAGAATCTCAAGACACATTTCATGTACCTATTAGGTTAAGGATTTGGGGAAATTATTCTTCCCTCCATGAGATGAAAATTAGAATCCAATGCATACAAATACTTTTTAAACCATTGCGTCAAACTGTTGTCTGTTATTACATTTGTGTTCAGTGAAAATCCTGGGGATATGTTTCACACTAACAATGTTGATATTAGGTCTCCCTCATCCTGTGCTAGCTATTTATTTTCCCAAACCTTCATGCAGGATTTTACAAATATGCTTGTTAATTTTTTTTCCTGCTCTGAGTTCATGATGAATCTAACAAGTACTTGATATAAACAATGTCCTGTGAGATTAAATGTGTTTTATTAGCTTCACAGTCATTCAAGCCATCTTAGCTTCTATGTGGGACCTCTAGATCCTTCCCTGGTACATTTCATTTGAATAGACAACATACACACAGAAAGAAGAAAAAGTATAGTTTTACATGTTTGTCTGGGGCTTTGAGGACCACAGGAAGCAGTGGCAAAAACATTCTTAGGGAAAACAATATAACTATTGATCTTATGCCACAATGGTTTTCTTGCTGCCCAAGTCAAGACGTTGTTGCTTGTATGCATTTAATCATGTTGTGATGCCCAAATAGTAGAGCAGTTGAGACACTTCTTGTAGACAGGCAATTGTGTGTGTGTGTGTGTGTATAAACACACATATTAACATATATATTAACTTTGCTATATAATAGTTAACACATACACACATACACACACACACACACACATACACACACACACACACACACACACACATCAAAGTTAATAGTAACCTTACAGGATAACAGAATATTAAATGCAAAGGATTTTTAGATCAACATTGTTAAAAAAAATTCACCAACAGCATTAACTAAATAGGTGATAAATACTTGGTCATTAAGTATGTCTGTGATACACACTTGGCTTCTTTGCAACTCCCTGCGCAGACAGTAGATTGGCTGGGACAGAAATGTTCCTTTAGCATTAGGTAGCTGAATCTGCAGTTCAAATCCTCAAGTCAAGGAATGTACACAAACTTTTCATAGACATCAAGAGAACATTGGGATTAGCCCAGTTCAAGATGAGAGTTAAGCCCAGACATTTGTTTCTTCAGCAAGATTCAAATCCCCAATCATTTCTTTCTAATAAGCCTGAGGCCTCTTACAAATCCTGTTTTGGAGTATGTGTTCCTTACATACTTGTTAGATAAGTAAAGAATTTGAAGTATTTATTAATAAATCCATGAATGAATGCTTGGTGCTTTACCGTTGTGATGTATTTGGATCGCAGTCTGACACTCCCCCGACTGCCAATAAAGTTTACGTTAAATCACAGGGCCAAGTTAGCTACTAGCTGACCAGAATTAGCCATAGAGATTTTGGAAGATTCAGGGCATTTAGAGAGACACAGGAAGTAGTAGCGAGGGACTTAGAAAAATTGGCAGCCCTTTTGGTTTGCAGAAGGAGAAAGAGAGGACGACACTGGTCCTTTCCCCAACCCTTCTCCAGGAAATGAGGTTTTGACTCCGACATCTGACTCCTGAGGACAATAACAGGACAATATGAGTAATCACTTCACTCTACAGTTCTCGTATTTGGGTGTAACACCTGGAAAGGTATTTATTAATGATAACCCTGTCTCAGTCCCCCCACATCCTCTAGTTAAGAGGGCATAATGAGTATGGCTTCAGCAAGTTCTAACTCTGTGTGGGAGTGGTATGTGGTATAGTCCTATGTTTAGGGTTACATGCCCATGAGTTTATGAGTCCGTAGATCCATGTGTTTGCCTGTAAAGTTTAGAAGATGTCCTATATTTTCTTCGTGGTCTCTGTTTTATTGCCTTGAGACAGTAAACCAGAAAATGGCCATCTGGGCTAGGTTGACTGGCCAGGGAGTTTACCTGATCTGTCTGCCTCTTTGCCACAATGCTGGGGTTACAAGAACTTATAACCATGCCCCAATTTTTGCCAGAGTCCTGGGATTTGAACTCACATCTTCATAATTGAAGAATAAGTGTCCATATTTGTTATACCCAGATTATGGGGACCCCCAAATGACCACCACAGAGACTTAATCCTGTATGTAAAAGCAAAGAGCCTTTTTTTTCAAGCTTAGAGCTTGGACTGTCTGTCCAATGCAGTGGTGAGAGCAGAGAGCCCAGAGCCCAGACAGGGTGTTTTTTTTTTTGTTGTTTTTTTTTTTTTTGTTTTTTTTTATCATAGCAGAGGTTGGGATGAGGGGTTTCCCAAGGTTCAGGTGAGGGGATTTCCAGGGTTCAGGACACTGATTGGCTTACATCTGTCTAGGGGTATAGGGAATTTCCTCTTAGATGCAGGCCCCACTGGGTGGGGCCAGCTTATGGCTTTTCTTGGGTCCAGGTGTCGCCTGCTAGAAGCTGTGTCTGGGCCTCTAAGCCTGTCATGGCAGCTGTGTGTGGTCAAGCTGTTCTGGGGGCCCCCACACAGTACCCACTGAGCAATATCCCCAGCCCACAAGTTCTAACTTTTATCTCCAGTGAACGGAATGTTCGTATTCTTTTTTTTTGGGGGGGGGGGGGGGCATTAAGAAAAACACAAGCTCTTCCCTTTGGGTCCAGTCCATAATGTTCTTTACCCAAAGGCATTTTCCTCTCTTCAAGAGCCCTAGCTAGCTTTATTTTCCAATTACTGTCCTTAATGGTCTCTGAGTAAAGGCAACTATCTTGCCTTTCCTAAAATGCTTGTGGCTCTTGAGGAACCAAGAGTATATCATAGGGTATCTGTTTTCTTGAAGAAAAAAATGCCTCTGTTGGGGTGCTTCATACATAGTTGGGCTGACTGACCCATGTGAGTAACCACCTTTCTAAGAAATGGATTATGTTCATTACATGTGTCTTTAGCTTCTTGTTAGGGTCCAAGAGAAGCCCCCAAGAAGAGCCATCAGTCACATATGCAATCAGTAAGAGCATTTATTATTTCCAGCATGTTGGGGTGGCAAATAGCAACCCCGAAGGGAGGTTGCAAGCTCCTTTCCTTTTAGGTGGAGTTAGGGGAATTCCAGGGAGGAGGGATGAATCTGGTGCTGAGTGGTGGAGGAAAGATTAGTCTGGGGGCTCATTGGTGGGAGGCTCTAGTGGTTAGGGACCTTCCAGCTGCTGGATAGGGAAAGCTATCTTCAGCTAGCAGAAGGCTGTGGGACACCTGCTGATTGGTTGCCCCTTAGTTGTGGTCTTTCGGAGAACTGCTTGCTCAGCTCCAACCAGTTCCAGTTAACCAAAATGAAGCCCTGGTCCCTGGCAGGAATATTAGAAACCTGTGATGGCTCTGGTCTGGCTCCCCAGTCCTCTCACTTCTAACATCCACTATACTGACTGACATGTGACTAAAGAGGCCACACACTTCTAAAATTTATTAAGAAGTCCAAATAGGTGACCCAGGGCTATAACAAAGCATGTCAGAAGACATCAAACGTTTAGGCTCTCCTGCTTACTTGTTCCTTACCCTTTAGTGTGTGGTTTTTGAGGACATGATTTCAAGATGGGTGTTGTGCATTTTGGTAAGAATTACAAGGTTTTAGGGAAAAATAAGCTGAAAAACTACATCCTAGTCCCATTTACAGCGGCTCAACATGAAGTAGGTCATAAAGGCAACATAGTTGTAAGGAAGGTTGGGTAGGTGAACATTTTTAGAGGAGTGCATTGCTACACTGTGCACCCAGGTGATCCTCTTTGCCAAGTAGAAGGATGTTGGATACAAAATCAGAACTACTGGGTCACATCAGCTTTACCTGACTGAGAGCTCCCTCTAGGAAAGCACAGAACAGCAAGGTTGCTCCAGAAATTGACTGTGGGTTAGCACTTTTTTTTTAAGTGATTGTGTTTTGAGGCAGATCCTACCTAGTAAATCATCAGGGCTCATTCACAATCCTACCATATTTACACTTATGAAAAAAAAAATCTCAGTAATCTCAACACACTTTCCATTCTCTGATGTGTCATTAAACCAACTCTTGATTTGTTGTTGCTGTTGCTTTATCTCCTGCCCCAGAAACCCATTGGACACAAACTCACCTGTTACTATTACTTGAGGTTGGACTGAAGGAGTTTCACTGGACAAAAGTAACATCATCTTCACGAATTCCACTTTTCTCCGCCATCCTGAATGTCTTCAATATCTTAGACAGTTTTGATTGTTTTAAGTTCATTTTATTGCAATGGATGGATTTCATTCTGCTTTATTGGTGGTCCATACTCTCTTAATTTGGCTACTGTGGACTTATCCCCTTTAGTTTTTAAGAACAATTTTCTGGCTTATGCAATAGTTTCCCTCCCACCCACCCCCCTCCAGATTTAGAAAATAACACTCTGGTTGTATGTAAAGCAGGGAATGTTTGCTATGTGAATATAATTGTTGTCTGGTCCTTAATATCTCTATAGGATATTTAGTATAAAACTGACTAACAGTGTCAGTATTTTGACAAGTGGAAACAGACAATCAAAGTGCCAGTGAGAGCTCTATCCACTAATCAGTCATTGGATGCACAGATATGAGCCAATAGTGTCAAAGGCAGGACTGTAGACAGATAAAACAGGGAAACTAAGGTACACGATTCACTAAATTATAAGGTTTGTCACAACACTCAGATTTAGCTCTGCAGACTTTTTGTTCTTAAGTACATGACATGAGAGAGTTCACCACTGAAAATGTACAAGTTCCTTAGGCATGACTAACATAAGCAATAAAGTTACAAAATGGAGTGTGAAAATCAACTCTTGATTTTCTTTCCCCATATTTCGTACACGTGGCTATTCTTTGGCTTCATTATTTAAGAGATGCTCACCTCCTCCATGGATAGAAATGCACTTAAAAATGCTTATGATTTTCACATGGTGCTGTTGAGCAATATTTTCCGCTCAAATATGAATTTATTGCTGACCAAGGGCAGTAGTTAATATTATTTTAACTCAGAGGTAAACAAACATTTTCAGAAATTTACATAGTTTTCAAATGTCTAAAGTTAGCATATGTGTGCAGCTTCAAAATAAAAATCGCCTGTATTTTTCCTAAAGAAAATGAAGAAAAAAGCCTTGCGGATTATTACAAATTTGTTCCTATTGAGTTAATTATCCTTAGCTTGTCTAGCAATGCTAACGTTTCATCTGCCCTGTATAAAGGCTTCTGAAAAGGCTTACAACATAACGAAGGCTACTTATTCGTTTTGGGTTTTTTTTTTTTTCCCCTTCCATTGATTGGTTGAGAAATATCTGTTTGTGGGTCTTTTGAAGTTTCCCTAGAGAATATTTATGTAAATTGAAAAAAATCAGTATTACTTGTAAAAAAAAATAGCTAAAACTTTGAGTTAAACAGGACAAAAGAGAGTAGTGTCTAATCCCTCAAGTAGGAAATTGCTTTTCTTCATGATCCATTGCTTTTAGACTGACTGATCTTGGCTGCTCCTGCTGCAGAAGAAAGGACCCACCTTTACATGTCTCTGATTGTGTTTCCTTTTTCTTGCAAAGTGTGGCGGTGAATAATAGTTGAATAGGTAAATTTAAATTATAATAGTAGAATGCATGCCTGATAGGATCTTCCAGTCTCGTGGAAAACTGCGATTATAAAGAAGCAGGGGAGAATTTGCAGGGAAAACTGAAATGAGAAATTAAGACCTTGGCAGAGTCAAGCCATGGGGATGTGGCTTAATTGTAGCTCTTCCTTGTGCTATGATAAATATTAGCTAGGAAGGGCCATGCTCCAAAATTTAGGATTTTCTGAAAGGGGCAGATTTTTCTATGAAATGTTTTGAATTTTGTCTTTGACAAATTTTAAATCAAAGTATTGTTAGTATGAAAGGGTGTTGATTACATTTGTTTATATTGATCTTTCATTGACCATTAAACTATTTGATTCAACCTCTATTTAAACTAATATTTGCTCTGCTAGGTAGTAGCATTACTTTTAACATAAAACACTGAGAATTGAATTAAAACACATTCTCAATTAGTTGTCTCTAAATTTTATTAATAAATGCAATTTTACACTCTACAGAAAACTTACATTTTTCCACCCTTTAAAAATGAGCACCACAGGCTGGGTGTTGTAGAGGAAGGCTGTAAGTAATTGTAGCACTGGAGCGGTAAAGGCAGAAGGGTCAGGAGTTCAAGTCCACCCTCACTGACATAGAGATCAAGGTCACCAGCCTGTGATGTCTGAGAAACTCAGAGCACCATCCCCAACAAAACAGCAAATCCCATTTTAACCGTTGAAGAGAAACAGAAAAGGACATTTATTTCATCTAGTCAGAATTTTAAAGAACTCATATCAATGTTTATTGTATCTCTGTGATAAGGTGTCTAAAATAATTGAGGTTAAACTATTTTATTGCACATTCTATGAGGTAATCATCAGCATTCAGGGAACCTAGGTATTGCTTTGTTTTAATATGTACCTTCTGTTAAATATTGAAGACCACAACATATGTCTAATGAAAGCTTCATTAGGAAGACATTAGCAAATTAATTCCACTTGCTGTGTGGCTTATTTTATTTAGAACACAATAAGGTAAGTTCATTACTTTGGTAGCATTATGTTTTCTACTGTACCTCGGTGCAGCCAGGAACAATGCCACAGGGGTCTCTGGAATCCACTAACACCTGTCAAGATAAACACGTGGTCCTCCAGGGGAATCATTGCAGCAACAGATCGGAGCAAATGTGAGGGAAAGCAATTCTTTCACAAGAGGAAAAGGAAGACAGTTACAAAAAAATAGATTAATAGCTTTTCAGAATGCTTCAGAGGTCATATATGTGTTATAAAAGAAACAAAGTATCCTCCATCCTTTAGGAATTAATGTATTGGGACATGTACCTTCACCCATGCTGAAATGGATATTCTTGGAGACTTAGACCACACTGTTTGAGTTGTGCCATTTCCCAGCTCCTGCAGCTCTTCTCTCATTGTCCCATAGTAAATACATTTCATTTGAAATTTAGTTTTCGATGGTGTATTATTTCAATGGTTATAGTGATGGTGCAACAGCATTTTAATGTAAAATCATGCAGCCAAAGATTTAGAAATTAGCTAGAAACCTTTTCTCAAAATTCTACCTGCCAACAGGCAGCTTAGCCTGGTTGTATTTTTTTTTTCATGACTTAAGAGAAAGAATGACGTCCACTATGACATGAGTAGGAAAATATGACAATGAATTCCATTTTTCTTTATAATCAACTAACTTGGCATTCCAATTAAAATTCGGACTCAGTTTCTTATAGATTCTAAGCAATAGAAAGTGTTAACTGAAGAGTTCCTGGGTAAATTGAGGAGGGTGTTCCCTCCCTTTATTTGTTTGGGTCCTTTGAAACCCCTAAACATGGAGATAGAGCTAACTTTGTAACTTCATATACTCACTCAGCAGAGCTGTAATTTAAGCATGCCATTACTTGTCTTGAATATTTGAGGAGTTATTTTTGACATTCCAATAATCAAGAATGGAAATAATGGGCAGCATCTCCAAATTTTTCCAAAATAGAAATAAGTTTAAAATTTGATTGAATGACTTGAATATTAAAAGGGAAGAAGGAAAAGGGGTTGCTTCTTTTTTTTTCCTGTGAGGGAATAGGGTGGGTAATGGCAAAACAAATCAACAAACAAATATCCCCGCATCTTTTAGAGAAGAATTCCTAGAGGTGGAGCACAAAGTTTCTGCAGGGAGAACAGCAAAAGCTAAGCTTGCTAAGACCAGGGAGGCTGCATGGAGGCTGACTTTGAGGCTTATACTCCATGCTATGGAGATTTAACTTTGCCTGCAGGAAGGAGATCTTTGTAGTGGATTGGCCATGCCTGCTGAGCAATAGTACTAACATTGAAATATCGCTGTGACAAATTTGTAATCTAATATATACCTAATCTAATAACTACTGAATTGGATAGGGACCAGATTATAGATCCCATGTAAAGTTCCTGAAGATCCAATCCAAATTTCATGATTGAATTCCTTTCACTGCATTCAAATGGTGATGTAGGTTTCAGAATATAGATTTGCAAAGATAGAGAAAGCAGGCTGGTGCTTAGATGTTCAGGAAATTAAACACATGGTATGGACTTGATTTCTGGTTTCTGGTTTAAATGTCTGTGTTTGCTAGAGAATCATCAAATTGTGTGTTAGTTTCCCATCACCCCACCTTGGCTTATAATTGTCCTTCTAAACCGGATTCCATTCTGAACAAGCTCATGTTGCTTTCTCTGCAGAGGTGTATGAACATGATAGACTGTGCTCTGTAGTGTGAGCAGACAGGTGCCGACTTGCCAGTCTACATCATTGGTCTTCCCCGTAGCTGATGCTGGCTAGATAGGAAGCTTGGCATGCCAGCCCTGGGAGAGATGTCCTTCCTGCTTCCGTTGTGGTGGTTGACTAATCGGAACAGTAGCACTTTTAGGTTTTATTTAAAAACAAGTATTACTTGATTGATTTTCTTCCTATAAAGGAAGAAAAAATATCCCAAGATAATCACCACCAATAACAACATAGGTATGTACATTTATGTGACAGGTGATACCCTGTTTGAAATGTATCATATTCCTTAGTCTGCCCGGGGACCTGGCCATAAATAGAAATGGGAAATTGTATTTAAAAAGCCTACCTAAAGCCATATTGCTAGTAAGTTAGTAGGAGCCACTAGCACAGTGACCAAAGAAAAACTCATATACAAAGAGCAGCAGGGAAACAGATGGTTTTCCAACCCGAATAAAGAGAATATACATTTGTATGTCATGAGATGAAGATGACGACAGATTGAAAGTCTTCAGAGATGCTTTATAGGAGAGGAACAGGACCAACGCCGTCGTATATGTGGACTCTAGTACACAGACCTCTCTGTAGGTTTTGAGGCAGTTAAAGGGAGCTTAGATCATTACCAAGAAGCTTAATGAAAAAGGCACTCTGTGTATTCACAAATAAAGCATAGGTCAAGGGCAGCATTCAGACAGAGGAGCAGTCCAAAGTCTTGTTCGCCTACACCGGAAGCTCCAGCATCACCTAGGAACTTGTAGGTAATGTCTAGTATCAGGCTCCTCCAGAGATTAAGGAGGCCCCAAACAAAGGAACATGTGACCTGATGCCCACAAAATAACAGATCTTATAGTGTTTTCCCTTCACATGTCATTTGAACATGACAAATTTAGAGAAGCCAAACCAATGAATTGTTTGGGAAGTGAACTTGACCCAGTAAAGAGTTTAAAACATTGTTAAATTAAAAAAACCTCATCACAGCTCCTTGGGTTTATGTTTCCAGTATCTGACTAAAATACATATATGTGAGTAAATTTCTTAGGCTGTTTTAAAACATGTTCCAATTATATTAAATATAGTTCTATAATCTTTCTGCAGATGAAGAAGCAGGGATAGATGACACCTAATGTCACACTAATGACAGAGATGAGATTCAAACTCACACTCTGGCTCTGCAGCTTCCTATTTCCCAACTAATGAACATACCCCCCTCGGGAGAACGTGGGGCTCTGGGACAGTTTGTCAAGAATGTGAGTTTTATGAAAAACTAGACAAACAGTAAATTCTGACAGTGATTGAAAGGTGACTTGAGTGGTTGGTACCCAAGCAGATACCTGCAATATTTAAAGATAGTTACCATGGTGCTTAGGCACCGACTTTATTTAGGCCATCATAAATTACATTCCTACTAAATAGGACAAAGGAAACATATAGATCACAAAATATTCCAGTCCTAAATATAAGTAACCTTGACTTCAATGAAGTCAGCGGAACATCCAGACTTTAATTTAGTTGGAGTGGATTACGTGTCATGTTGGCTCATGTTGGATTCACACCACTCTCCCTGATTTATATTACCGAGTAGGCGCTAAGTAATAGATAGATTGACTGTATTTACCAATCTGTGTCTATGATTGGATGGTGGCTGTTTGAGGGGCGAAAATGAACCTTCTAAAACCAAACACAAAGTTACTGTTCTCCACAATTTTACCACCCCCCCCCTCAAAAAATAATGAAAGAATTACAGTAGATTCCATTCCACAGATGCCTTTAAACTATCCCATGTGTGTTTCTTTCTTTCTCTCGGTGTCCTTATTCTTTTATTCTGATCATCTCTCAGAATACCCTTCAGGTCGTAATATTCCATAGAGAGGTAACAGGCTCAGGAGTTTGTGTTTATAGTTCTTAAATACCACATTCTGTGAGTGCCTCCCTCTCTTCTCCTTCAGTTCTGAGAAGTACAGGTAGATAGAAATGTGGGGTCTGCTTGTCTCTATGATGACATCAGTGGAAATGCAAACTGCAACACTGACATTCTCCTCATTTTAATTTTTAAAAGATTAGTGCTGCCTGTGGGTTTTAATATACTTCCCCTCTGCTACTTTTAATGTCTACTTTCCTATTTTAAAAGCTTAATACTGAGCCATAAGGATTTCCAATTAAGCTTAAGAAAACCATGAAAAGGTAGAAATGTCTGCCTGGCAACCATTCTATTCTTTAAGACAGAAAGAGTGACTTTGGGAAATAAAGCAATAATTTGAAATGGCCAGTTCTTTCCCATTTTTCTCCAAATTCTTCCTTCTACTCACTCACTCCTCCTATTTCCTTTCCCTCCCTCCTCTCTCCTGAAATACCATATCATCTGTTAGTTAACACTACTGTCCACCTTAGGCAACTCATGTTGTTGTTCATTGTAAATCATCACCTGTATTGGCTTGGGATGTTTTAACACACATAGCTATTTGGTTCCTTTGGGTAGTATTCAGGAGTATCCATTGTTAGGGGCAAGTGAGCCTTTACTGTTCTTCAAGAGATCCCAAGATAGGTCATAGTGAATGCAAGATTCAGACGAGTTTCTGGTATAGAAACAGGTGTTATTAATAAGTAGGCATGAAATTATATAGCTCCTTCTGGAAACTTGAAGAGGTTCTAGCCCTTTGTTTGTTTGTTTTTAATAAGCAAGCCTAACGATTATTTGCCAAAAATGTTTTCCTTCAAGCACATATAATAGTGTTTAGTGATACTATTTGCCCAGCTTATCATCTCTCAGAATTAGGTGGCTATCAACTGTTAGAGATCAATATGAATATCTCCACATCATTTTTTTTTTTTTTTTTGAGACAGGATTTCTCTGTGTAGCTTTGCGCCTTTCCTGGAACTCACTCTGTAGCCCAGGCTGGCCTTGAACTCACAGAGATCCGCCTGCCTCTGCCTCCGGAGTGCTGGGATTAAAGGCATGCGCTACCGCACTGCTAATTCTTCACATAATTTTGTAATGGTTAAGTGAGTTAACACAATCAAACCTCAGAATCATGCCAACTACAGACAAGCTATTGGTTCTTTTGACATCATTACACATGTTAAATGTTGAGCTGCATTTAGAATTCACATCTTTTATTCCAATAGAAGTAAGGTGTATGTATATACAAGAGATTGTTGGATACCCCACATATGGACTATATTAATAATAGGAACAAAGAAAACCAGTTCCTACCTCCCATTACACCAACTCTCAATACTTAACTTTATACATATTAATCCATTTTAAACAGATAAAATATTCAAACTAATGAGCAAAACTCCACCATGATCAGAGATGGTGATGGCCCAGGACTTCCAGCAACTATCTCTGGCTTCTAAGGCTATGGCTGTGATAAGAGAGCATCAACTGTGGATGAAGAATCAGCATATTGGTCTAGGCCCCACTGTTTCAGAGGCGGAAGGATGACTTGAGAACAGCGTGAGTAGTACAGGGAGTCTGTATCTCAGAAAGAAAGAAGAGAACCCCAGATCAAGTCACTGCCTCTCACAGAGTACATAGTAACACTGAGGTACACTTCATATCACCCTACCCATGCTGGGGGGAAAAATCAGGTAGCCAAAGCCCCATGTTTCCTCTGACAAATTTGTGAGCCATCTAAAAACAATTTGTCAGACATGCCTCAGTTTCCCCTTACAGAGCATAATCTCAAACTGCTGGCCTAATCATCTGAAGGGGCACAGATTAAACAAAAAGAACAAGCTTTAATTACCTCATCCAAAAGAGGTGTGTGTTTGTCTATAAGACTTTTACTCACCATCTGGATAGAGAGCTGTTCCTTGTCTCACAAAATTACCACCATTTATAACAAACAGGGCTGCAGCAGCAGCACAGTGTCCACCCCAGCACCTCCTAAGTATTGCAAAGGTGCCCTGGACATCTGCCTGAAAGACAATAGCTACAATTTTCTCTGTCAAGACAGCCATAAATACTCCTTCCTAAGCTCTTGAGACCCCTGTAAAACTCAGATTTCTAGCCTATCCTTTCCCTAACCCTGCCTTTATCTCCCAAGGCCTCCGGCAACATAAGGCAGGAGGGAGATTTTTCTTCACTGACTACTCTTCAGCAAACTCATTGGAATCTCCTGCGTTGATTCTCTTCATATGTGCTCTAACCTATCCAGGACACTCTCTAAAAGCGCTACCCCATCCTTTCCTAGCAATCAACAGGGTAACAAACACAGCCAATCTTGTTTATCCACACAGAAAGATTCTTCAGCCCATTTCACTGGAGTGTGTCACCCCAAATTAATATCTGAACCTTCGAAAAAACATTAGTGCACATGCAAAGAATAGTGAAAATTTCAGTCCCCAGCAGGGGTTCAAAGCTCAGGTTGAACAAGGTGAGGCTCTACTTCCCTGATTCTGCTCAAGAATCAAAGGAAAATGTTCTGACTGCAGTTTGCTTAGTGTCAAAATTTTTAGACCTCTGCTGAGGTTTTGTTTTGGTTTGATTGATTTGATTTTCTTTCTTTCTTTCTTTCTTTCTTTCTTTCTTTCTTTCTTTCTTTCTTTCTTTCTTCCTTTCTTTCTTTCTTTCTTTTTTTCTTTCTTTCTTTCTTCCTTCCTTCCTTCCTTCCTTTCTTTCCTTCCTTTCTTCCTTCCTTCTCTCTCTCTCTTTCTTTTTTTCTTTCTTCCTTCCTTCCTTCCTTCCCTCCCTTTCTTTCTTTTTCTTTTCTTTTTTTTTGAGACACTGCATCTGTGTAGCTCAGACTATGCTCAAACAACATGACTCTCCTGCTTCTGATTTGCCTCTCAAGTGCTTTGCTTACACTTGATGCTTTTCTTAAGTGATTTTAATATTTGAAAATAGTTCCCAATCCTAATACTGACATGCATACAGGTTTGAATGTCCTTGACAGATAAAAATGTATGTGTTACATAAGCTTCATTCAGGTCAAGAGTTCAATGTTAGTTAATGAGCAATGTATATTAAGTAATGTCTTTAAATAGAAAAGAAGAGTATTTGTTAACTAGTGATTCAAAAGGATGTTACTAGGGTTCAGAAGAACCTAACCTGGCATTTCTCTCTAGAAAGCATGATTCACTATTTGCTGCTGCAGTGTTCATGGTGACCATAACCGTGGTCATGATTATGGACCATAACGATAGGAAATAATGAGAACTTGGTGTATTGGAGGAGATTACCATATGTTTCACATATGCTGGGCACTAGAGGGAGTACAAAGGAAGACTTAGCTCCTGTCCCTTTCAGGGATCTAGTTGGAAAGGAAAGGACAAATTACACCATCTATGGGGTACTGGAGAAAATACACTATATTTCTTATGGCTAGAAAGGGTGTGAGGTACTGGGCACATTAGTCAGCCCACTCACGCAGCTTATACCTGCACTGGAGAAGATGCATCCTGACTCACATGAACGGAGAATTTGACACTTTAAAAAAGCACTCTAACATTAAATGGCACACTGTGTCTTTTCTGCCTCCCGGTATTGTTTAGAAGAAAAGACTGTGACTATTTTATGAATGAAGTCGTGGTGCTTCGGTGAGAGGCCAAGAAATCAATGTGATATAACCAGTGAATGGCGTTGCCCAGACACCACCACAGGTTTTTGGTTACCTAACCCAGTGTTCTCTCCTCTTTCCATGAAGACACTGAAATGTCAAATTCTGAATCTGGGCCTGTGATCAGCACTCCCCAAGTGTGTACGCTTGTTCATGGGAGTGGTGATCAGCGGCGGTCAGAGGACAATGTTTGGGTGTCTGCCCTCTTCCCAGCTTGTTTGAGACAAGAGCTCTCTGTCACTGGGTAAGCTAGTTTAGCTGCCATCCTTGTTTCTGGAGTTTCTCCTGTTACCACCCCCATCTCTACAGGGGCACACTGGGACCACAGATGACTGGACTGCTGCATGTGTCGTATATATGGGTTCTGGTGGTCCCAACCCAGTTGTCAAGCTTTAGCAACAAATGCCTCTACCCACAGATCCATCTCCTCCACCCCTGTCTTAAAAACATACCCTGGGAATGATTTTGTTCATTCTCTTGGATCTGTACTTTATGTAATAAAAATAAAGATGATTGATGCTTGCATATGAATTAAAGTATATACTTAAACAAACCACAACTAAAGAGGTAATTGCCCCAGAGGACAAGGGTAGAAGGAGCACAGGGTAGGAGATGCAGGGTAGAATCAGCACACAGTAGGAGATGCTGGCTTGTTCTGTTGGTATTTGAGCCCCTATGGGAAGTTGAGAGACAATGTATTTACACAGAGTAATAAACTATCGAAGAAGCTTTGAGGGAGGAAGGGTGATGATGGACTGCCACTTGTTTGATTCAGGACCCCTGGGCATTGTTTATGTATTGACTCTCATGGTTTAGTCTTCGTCTGTTTGCAAGAGCTTGCATACAATATACAAATTCAAACGGCCACATGGATGAGCAGCTGATTTAACCAAATCCTCTCAGAATGACTTTCCAAGGTATGTGAGCTCAGACCAGTGCTTGTGAAGACAGGGCAGGCGAATCTGGAATTCAAGCTCAGCCAACACTATATGATATCCTGTCTAAGAGAGTAATAATTGATAATAATTTAATAAAAACACAGGGGCTCATATTTGTTGCTGCATATTATACCCAAAGTGAAGACCCATAGAGGTTGTGTGTTCAGATTTGTCTTTCAATAGAATAACAGCAAGACTGTCAAGCCAAGGGGCACATTGTTGCCCTTAACTTCTGTTGGAAAACTTGGTGGTATTTTGATAATAACCCCCATTCTTAAGGGGGTCCTCCCTGCCTGGTCACATGAACTGGTAGGTAGATTTCTAGTCTGAGAGGTAGACTTTTTTGTTTTTCTGGTTTCCTTCTGGGAACACAAAGCTTTCAGGAAAGATGCCCAGTTTCCCATAAATGTCTCCCCCCCCCCCCAGAGAACACTAGGTCTTGGAATTTTTGGTCCTGATGCTATTTTCCTTATGAAATCAGACGAGAACCTGGCATTAGAAGAGGAGAGGTCACAGCTGGGCTGCTAGATATCTCAGCGTTATTTGTACACCCCAGTTTATTGACAGAAAGACAGTTAATTCACACTGCTTCCCCATCTCGGTGTCTTCCTCTTCTCATATTCAGTGCTTCCCGCTTCCACCTCTTCCCCAGCTTCTCATCCTGTTGTCTTCCTGGACTTTCAGTCCCCCTGACTTCCACTGGCTCCTATGAGGCACGATATTGTAGTGAGTAGGAGGGCTCTTTGTTATAAATAATGCATGCAGTGAGCAGATCATCGGAACTGATGCCGAGTGGATGGTGTCAAACCCTTTTTAGCAGTTTGGATTTGAACACCTGGTAGAACAAGTTTGGTCCAATGAAAAGAGCCGGGTTCCTTCCCCTTTAGGAGCGCTGAAGACACTGGTTACTTGTACGCAGAGGGGTAGGGGATGGTGCCTTTTGCCCGGGTGATTCAGACGGAGGATCACCTGGTTGAGGGAGAGCGTTGCTTTTTAGGTGTTTCCCGCATCGCCGTCCACGTGTCCCTGTGATGTGTGGAGAATGCCAGGGAGAGGCAAAGCGGGCGATTTTTGCGGGAAGCTGGACCAGCCTCCCTCGTTACATAGGCTCGTCCTCTGCATTGCATCCGAGCTTCGGTGATTTGCTGTTTGGAGACTGCAGATTTGCATAGAGCCCCTAGCTTCACCAGCGTGTGTGGTTTTCGGTTCTTTTATTTATTTATTTTTTCTTTTCAATTTCTTTCTTTAAAATTTTTTTTTTCTCGTCTTCCGCCCCTTCACCTGCTCCTGCTTTTCCTCCGCTGGCTTTCCCCAGTTCGATCCCCGCTGTCTTCACAAGGGTGCCCTCTTCCCTCTGAACCTTTCGCCGGGCGTAAGTGTCAGGAGGCGGCGGACTCGGAGATTGCCTCTGGAGCAGGCGATGCGCGCCGCTGCTCTGCGCGCTGCCCGGGGGAGGCTGGCGCGAGCCGGAGAGCCGGCCGGGGCTGAATGGAGGGAAGGGGTGCCTCGCGTCCATGGGGTCTGCTTCTTTCCTGAAAGGAGGCTGGACCGGCGAAGTGGCCTCCCCATTCCCCACGCACAATGCTAAATGGATTTACCTAGTGGATTCCCGGTGGATGGCTGTCATGTAGAAGTGAGGACCCTCCGGGAGGAGCTTTAAACAATTTCCCGGCTCCCCACCCCCCTGGCATACACTCTCGCCCGAAACTCTTGGGGAGTATCTCTGGAGAACCTGGAGCCGTGCAAACCTGGGAGCAGCCACCCTCTCTGCGCTTGCTGTTCTCCGGGGCTGCCTTTCCGGACAAGTCCCCAGCCAGCTGCATTCGCCTCGGCTATGTTTCGGATTGTTTTGGGTGCAGGGCACAGCAGACTCCAGGACCCCGAGAAGACTGTCCGAAGGAGGGAGAGGATGGGTGCCCTGGCGCGGTGAGGCGGCCGGCCCCACAGCCCGCGGCGAGCCGCCGGATCCCCGGCTTCCTCTCCTTTTCTTGCGCCCCAAACTTTGCCTCCCGCGGCGGCTGCCCCTTGGCGGGCGCCCCGCCATGTACCAGAGGATGCTCCGGTGCGGCGTCGAGCTGGGATCGCCCGGGGGCGGCAGTGGCGGCGGCGCAGGGGGGCGCCTCGCCCTGCTCTGGATAGTCCCGCTCACCCTCAGCGGCCTCCTAGGAGTGGCCTGGGGGGCGTCCAGTTTGGGAGCGCACCACATCCACCATTTCCATGGCAGCAGCAAGCATCATTCAGTGCCTATTGCAATCTACAGGTCACCAGCATCCTTGCGAGGCGGACACGGTGGGTCTGCGATGCCAAGTTCTTGCGGGTTATCCCCTGGTTCCCCCCCCCCCCCTTCAACCATGCACTCGCTGGCGACTCGGCCCTTAAGGCTCTAAGAAATCGGAGCCGGAGAAAAGGGAGGTGTATTTAGGTGTGCTTGTTGGGAGCCACTTATCTCTTTGAAGACAATAGAAGGGGATGGGTGAAGGAATCGCGGGTGTTTGTGGTGAGGGGTGGGAGGGGCGTGCCTTGCCGAGGTGCTGGGAAATGTGGGCATCTAATAAAGGACCAGCCTGGGCAGGGCGCCTGGCCCCGCTGGAAGGGGGCGTCACTCGCCAGAAGGTCAGTCAGTGGCCAGATGGGGCGCCGCGCTCCACAGAGGGACCTGAGCAGAGAGAGGAGGGCTCTGCAGAACCTTTTGTCTGTGCGGTGCTGCCCCACCTCCAGCCCATCTTCCCTGACCAGAGCAGGGAGCATTCGAATCTGTGCATCCCTCCAAAGCACAGTGTCAGGAAAGAGGTCCCGGGACTAGGGACCCACTCAACAGGAGGCCGGTCTTCTTGCCCTACTTGAGTCTTACTTGGAGAAGGGAGCAGTATAAGGAAGTATTTTCTCTGATCCTGGCCCATCCCCACTGGACAGAGTTCCTCCTGGGAACCTGCTTCACACACACAGGGGTTTCAGTTTCTTGGTGATTTGGCTGAATTATTCTCTAGATGAAACGGGAGCGATCTTAGACTGTACGACCCTTGTCTCCCTGAGGATCTTGTCTGCAGGCAGTCTAGCTTTCTCCTCTGTTCAGTTCTTTCTATTGAGGGTTTCCATGGAGTTCAGGCTGGCTGCGCTAAGCCAGGAGCTCTGCCTGGAGGAAGAGAAATTAGAACAGAAGGGACCTATGTTCCAAAATCCAGTTTGTTAGGAAAGAGCTGAGTGTAGAGAAATGCCTTGGTTAGCAGGTGATTTCTCCAGAGGAACCAAGAGGGTGAGCCAGGTCCCTCTCATCTTTAGATGAAAGCTATATCAGGTTCCCTGAATTGCCAAAAATAACAAAATCAGTCAGGTTTTTCTTTTTTCCCTTTTCAGTGCATCAGAGTCTTTCCTCATCACCAGTCTTTGTCTTTTCTGAGGGTAAAACCCACTCATTTACCCAGGAGGCTGGAAGTAGTGATCAGTGTCTTGGCTGCTCTTCTGCATCTCTTTTGTAGAGTCCACTCACCTTTAAGACTCTGCTCAGCCCGGGGGTCCTTTGACCCCTCCCACACATTTCCCCTCCCAGAGGCAGCTGTTAGTAGTATGGGTTTGCCCCTTCCCCAGGGATAGACTTCCTTCCTGGGAACCACTGTGCTTAGGTATGAAAAGCTATAGCGTGATCTAATGAACAGAGGCCAGGTCACCCTGGCAACCCCTCCCTGGGAGTGGAATAGTGACACACTTCACTTTGGGTCCAAAGGATTGATTGTTTACCTCACTTCCCCGGTTCTCCCAGGAATTCCTTTAGAGACACCTAGTAAAACGTGCACCAGGGCTTCCTGTAAGTATCAGAGGGCAGATGCCGGGGAAACAGTAATGAGTTTCAGGTGTTCTTTCCACTGGCTTCCCTTACCTCAGTGCAGCCCTCAACCACTGCCCTGGCTTTATGCAGAACCATGCTAGTCCCGTGGGAGGAAGGCGAGCCAGGGCACAGGAGGGCCAGACAGAGCGTGGGTGGGTGGGAGCGGTGCACCAGATGGGGGTATGCGAGGGTGTGGGGTGCCTAATTGTAGCAGTGGGGCGCTATGAGCTAATAATCTCATATGCATCTTAAGTTCCCAGTGAGTCTACCTCTGCAGAGTGACTGGGTGAGGAGGCCTCTGAATGGGAACAGTGCCTGAGCAGGTAACAGAGGACAGCAAGGGTCCCTGGGGCAGCAGGACACTCCTTTCCATTGCAGCCTCTACCCCAGGCAGAGGCCTCTGCTGGTTGTCGCTAAAATTTATTTCCCTCCAGAATACAGTAATTGTCTGTATGTGAATGAAAAAAAAAAATCGCTCATCTATCACTGAAAAGAAGAAAGCATGATAGAGTGGTGAAGATAGTGTGTGGTATTGTTCTTTGGGGTCAGAGAACTTTCTCTCCTTCAGAGGTGCCATTTACATGATCACATTTGTTTGTAAATCTCCCCCCACCCCACCCCACCCCCATCCCCTCATACTCACCAATCAAAATGTAAGCGCCTAAATAAAATCCAGGTGTGAAGTTTTCACACTCCACCCCTCCCTTCTCTAGAAAAGGGAGAATTAATTCTATAGAGAACAAATTAAGAACATTAGGATGAAAAATCAGCCTCCGAGGATGGTAGACCCATAAACTAGGGTGAGGAAGTGCAGAGGGGCCTGAAGCAGGCAGGTAGGGTGGTAGATTGAAAGAAACCTAATAAGAAAGAGGTGATGTTGAATTTGTTGGGTCAATAAGCCCACTGAATATTTAGCTAATTATTAGGACAAAGGACTCCTAAGGAAAGAATTGCTGAGCCTAATGGATGGGAGTGAGAGCCAAGCACACAGGTAAATGACAGTGTGATAAATTCCCACCAGAAAATCAAGACAGGCAAAAAACGAGGCTGAGTTCCAAATCTGTGACTCTTGCAAGTGTGCATGTGTGGACAAACAAATGAATGGGCCTGTTTGAGTGTATTAGAATGTCTGAGAATCATAAGACCTTTTATTTCATAATATGGAGTGCATATATGTGCTTAAATGTATAAAAGGGGGAAAAGCTTGTGTAGCATATTTTAAGGAATAAGATTTAGTCTCTTATGTTTTGGAAACTGCTGGGCTGAGGATCCAGGTTCATTCTTCTTCATTTTCTCATCATGCTATGCTTCATTTGCACTATTATGAGGTGTCACTTACAAGGTTTGCAGGGTGCAGAGAGAGCTCATGGCTACCCCACACGTCTTTGTGCAAGCTGACCCAGTTGCAGAGACTGTGGTGAGGATTTTCTTAAGTGCATATATATGAGAAGCAGATTTGGAGACCATTTCAGCACCCCCTCCTCATTTTACATGAATTTAAAAACATAAACGGTGAAACAAGTTCTATAGAAAATTATTCTTTTTTCTAGTTAACTCAGTGGAGAGCTGTGTAACTGTAAATGATAAGAAGCAAGCCTGCTTATAATTAAAGCCAACTGGAGTCCAGAATAGACCCGTGAGCTCAGCCAGTACTGCTTTTGTGCTGTGCCATATGTGCGGAGCATAGAATGATGTCAGTGCTCTGCTCAGGTTCCCATCTCAGCTCCCAGCCTTCCTAAGCACCCATGCTCTGCATACTTTAGAAAATTAGCCTAGAGCCTCTCAATGTTTGCAGCAGATACAGAAAGGAGAAAGCCATCGCAGATCTTAGCAGCCAGTGTCAGTTCTTCTCCTCCTGAAATATGAGCTCTGGGAATTCTAATGCTGTGATGAGGTTATACTACTAAAGGGCAAGAGGGTTTCCTCAAGGGGAAATGTTAACGAATTTTAAAGCATGGTTTGTATTTGAAGGAACTCAATGATATTATATAAGGCCAATATTTATAACAGGAATTTATAACATATTCTTTCAAAGCACTTTCAAGGTACATGGCAAAGTTCTAAGAGGAGTGGTGGGTTTTGAAGGGAGCTTGAATATCATTTTCCTTGTGCGGCTACTGGGGCATATCCTAGACGGGCCAAACAATGGAGCCAGATCTTTGATCAGAGTCAAAGAGAAATTAGAATCAAAGCTTTGTGGCCCCACAGCCCAGGGCAATTCCATGATCTCAGAGGTGTTTATACTAGTGCAGAAAGGGTCCTCATTTTGGCTTAATGGCCGGTCTCTTGGAGTAGAATTTATTCTGAGTAATGCAGCCCCAAGTTTTGTGTGCAGGATATATCAACAGTGCACGTGCTGCACATAAGACACCCTCAGCTGGTGTCCCACCGGTGTCCTCATCAGCTCCGCTGAGGAACTTTCTGTTGCATGCCTGTTGATAGCAACTTTCTGACTTATTTTGGATCATAACCAAGAGGATTGATTAGCAAAATCCTTCACAGTATATCCTACCTGAATGAAAACATTGACTGTTCTGGTCATTAATTACTATAGGCGACTAGAGACTTTTTGACTCTGAATATTTAGAAGAAGCCTTGCTGCTCCCCACTTCTACTGTTGACTTCTTAAACAAAATGGACATCATTAAAGAGTCCCGAACAAGATAGCCTGCAAATATTTGTGCAACAGTTTTTCAATCAGTCATGATCTAAATAATCCTGGCAGCCTAGAGAAATTTTGTGTTTGTCCCCAAATTGTAATATAGGTATGCTTTATATTGTTTATCCACTTGCTCAGTAAATATATCATAAATGCCTCCAGTGGAAAATATCCACATTTGTTTGTGTACCAGGTACCATGGAGGTCTAGAGTGAAATGGGGATTATGGGAGGAGGGGCCAGCTAGGAGGAGCCAATGCTCTTCTAGTCCAGTCACTGTGTTTATACCTTAGCTCTAAGAGTGCATGCTACTAGAAAATGTCAGTCTTTAGACAAATAAACACAATTCCTCTTCGAAAACAGAAAAAAAAATCTCCAAACACAATGATGAAAAATAAAACCCTACAAAGTGTATTCATATGTAGCCGTCATCTGGGCTGCATCATAAAATGGTCTGATAATGATATAAAACAACTGAGTTTTATCACACGTATCTTTTACTGCCTTACATATTAATGATCTAGAAAGATTTCCTTACACAATCACCTTATTTCAAATTAATGCATGTATTTCTTGTAGCAGAAACACAATTTTGTTTTTCAAATAGACATTGGACTAGTTTCATAAATGCATTTAAGATGGAACGTCCATTGATTTAAACTTACACTAATATGTAAATAATTGAGGCAGCTTGGCCTAGTGGTGATTCTCAGAAATATACCCGTGTGAAAATTTGGCATTGCCACTTGTTGGAGTTGTGTAAATGTGTAAAGCTATCTCTCTTCTCTAAGAATGTTTTATAAACCCATAAAATGGAAGTGCAATATATTACAACACTAGAAACAACAAATGAGATCATTGGAGGTACACAAACTATAGTAGTTACCTAATATTTAGCAATTAAGATACTGTAAGCATAGCTGTGTCTATGGGCAATTGACCGAGTTCTAGTCCTGAGCCTGCCAGTTACTAACTGAGTGACTCATTGAATTGATTACGTCTTTGAATGTCAATCTCTTTCGGCTCTGAGGTTTGATGAGAACATCCTTCTCATTTATCACTGTGACAATAGAGATCTAAGTAATTTGAGCCAACCTTACCCACAGGATCACAGCAAATCAGTAGGAAAATGGGAAGTAGAATTCATGTCTTCCAGTGCATCTTCTTTCTTGTTTAAATATTCTTCCTTGAAGCCCCTGGGCGGTCATGGCTGAGATGGATCTCATTTATTTATACTTTCATCTGGTAACTTGATCATCAAAAATTTAAGTGTAGGTGTTAATTGAGATTAAGCTTATTCCTCAGGATAGAATAGATCCAGTTCTTCTGCAGAAAACCATCTAGCCATTCTTCTTCTATTGTCACCTATCCTGATAGTGAACCATCAGAGCCTCAAATATGCTCTTCCTTGTATTTCTCTTTTATAAAAAGCCCGAATTTTAATATGTTACCAATCTCAATAACATTCAGCATGTTTGTATATTGTTTAGTCAATGAAAAGATTAAGACCCCCTTGTCGAAGAGCTCAATAATGGTTCCATTCTCAGAGTCCATTGATGTAAGAATCTCTTTACTTCCTGCTCTGATTGTCTTTTCTTGAGCTTTACTGATTCTAGGCATGCTTGCCCTACTTTTTTCATTGCTGTGATGAAATACCCTGACAACTTAAGGGGCAGGGCTCACAGTTTGAGGATGAAGTTTTTCACAGCAGGGATTCCTGGCCACAGGAATCTTGACCAGCTGAAGCAGTTACATCCACACTTGGGAACTAGAGAACACCAAATGCTAGTGCTCAGCCCCGTTTCCTTCTTCTTAGGCAGATCAGGACCCAAGCCTGGAGAATGGTGTTGCTCACTATTAGAATGTGTCTTCCCATCTTGGTGAACCTATTGAAGTATTCCCTCACAGTCGTGAAATAGGCTAGCCTGATCTAAAGAACCCCTCCCAAGTATACCTTGAGACTTCATGCCTGTCAGAAGTTGACAATAAACATTATCACGGTGTGCTGTAAATGAATATTGAATTCAAGTTTCTTAAATAATCTGATTGCCCTTAATGTTGGCTCAGGTGGTGACTCACCTAGGTGCCTAGAAGTCCTGCCATACGGCTCAGGCTCAGGCCCCACTTGGCTGCTGCTCTCCCCTGGGCTAAGACCTCAAGGAAAGTCTTTTAGAAATAGGCGCTTTCCCTCTCTGCTTGATCTTTATCTTGACCCATTCTTATCTACACAAGTTGTAAAATATCTCTTCCTCCATAGAGAAACTTTTAATAGCCTTTTGAAATATTCCAAAATGCTGGATTTTTCATTGTTAATCATAAACACTTCATCCTTCAAGTTTTGACAGAATGAAGCGAAAACAGCTATCTTTGCAAGTACATATCCCTGTGGCACCTTCACAGAAAGTATCTTATTTCATCATCTGTGCAGCCTTGGCAGGGTGTATGATCATTATTTGCTGACAAAGAAACACATTCAGAGAGATGGTGATTTTGCCAGGGCCATTTAATTAATAAGCAGATATTTTTCTTTTGCTTTTTCCATGACAGTATGAGGAGAAAGAGCTTTGAAAACTGCTCTGCATTTGACTGTTGAAGATGTGAATTATGTCCAGTTGTTGACACTGTCCAATTCAATTATCAAAATGCTGTTTAACAGCCAAAGAAGTATTGCTAACTCATACCATTCCTAACAATTTTCATATATGTGTGTGTGTATAATTTCCACATATATGTATATATAATTTTCATATATATAATTTTTTTTATTGGTACATTAAAAAGTATATATTTGTGGGGTGCTATATGATGTTTCAATACATTGCATGTATAATACAGAACAAGAGTTTTTTCTATTCATTTATCATTTTTTAAAGTTTTCACCTTTAAAGAATTTCAACTGTAAATAAATTTATATCTACATTTCAGGAATTCTAGCTAATCATACATTGTTAGCCAAAAAGTCAGTAGTAAAGTGGTAATGGGCTGATATAGAACAACATTTCAAATTTACCTTAAAGTAATGTCCTCAGAATAACTGAATAACAGTTTCAGTGAAAAGATTTATGATTAAATGACAATGAGTGATGAGTCTCAGAGTGTCTTTCAATCATCAAATGTAATACAGATACAGAGCCTCCATTGTATTGATTACTGGACATAATGGCAGTGAGATTTGTGAATGGGAACCAAGGCAGTGTAGAAAGGCATTTGTTAATATTCCAAGGTATGTGTTTATGGACACATACATATTTTACAAAGCTCCTACAAATCTTATAGAAACTCCTTTGGTTTATGGGACCTCCAGTTTAAATGCCTTGTATGATCTGATTTTTAATATTTCATTTTTTAAAAAATAAGATTATAGATTTTATATGTACTATAAATACTTGGTAATTGATTTTTAAAAATATGTAACTTTCATTAATAAGAAAAAGTATCTGACAATTTCTGAGAATTAACAAAAGCCTCAAGCAAATAGTAAGACAATGGTTTGTAATGTGTGTAAAATACAAGGCAGCAGTATTTAGTAATTTAGACATTATTTGTGCAAGGCTGTTTTGATTATTTTCGTGTATTGGACTAACATTGCTGCATGTCATTATTTATGTGGTTTAGCCTGTCTTGACTCTTAGTTACCATCTGGTCATCAGCCTCCATTTTTCTAGACAAGTGCAGAATTCAGAGCAGCTAAACAGAAGAGGTAGGTTAAATTCTTCCTTAGACAGACAACTTGGAATTCTGAAATATCTAATTTTACATTAGGATTGGATTATCTACCGTGTGAATGATTGCAAAGTTTAGTCACATCACTGTGAGTGACTGTGATGTAATCTAAAAAATGCATTCAGGACAAGTGTGACAGCCACGATACTCTCACACTGGTCCATTAGCACTTTTATCTGAGCCTGCTGCTGCACATTTTAAAAAACTGTGGTTTTCCTGATGGATTCTACTTTGAAATTTTACAAGATATGTCTCTGCTGCTATGAAGGAGGCTTTTGTTCATGTCTGTGTATTTATGCTACCTTTTGTATAGTTATATTTTTCAGTGATCCAATGTGTTACAATTTGCTGTAGAGAAATATTTCTCAGCACTACCAATCTAGACAGGTCCGAGGAATTTTGTCTAGAACATGTATATGGAAACTGAATTTTCTATTTGGTTTGCAGGGCATTGTTTTATAGTCTACTTCCTTTATGTTTCATATCAATTTCTGAAAATCTTGTCATATCTGAACATTTATGCCTGCATAGTCATTGAAACGTCATCATTTTTGGGGGGTTATGTTTCCAAAGTTGAGAGGGAGAGTCATTTTTTTTAATACTCTAATCTACATTTCCTTGAAGTCCACAGTTAACACTTTCAATATTGTAATATGCTGTATCAGTCATTTTTTATGTCTACTGACCAAGTAATAACATATGCTGGAATAAGATGAATAATAAATTAACCTCTGTCAGCAAAGTGGCTAATTGGTCATACTGGTAAACATGAAAACAGCATATTTGGTTTTCCCACATTGGTGGTCCCCTTTTCTTTGGGACTTGTCCTAAATGAAGTCTACAGCCTTGCTGCACCCTATGGACAGTTATACTGTAACCAAAAGCAGAACTCTCCTGATGGGCTTCTGATGGACAGTTTTAAAAAGACTTGGGTTTTAATATATACACGTGGGATGCCATTCAGACATCTTTGTGGTGGATGAAATGTAGAACAACAAGCCATTTGTATTGACAGTAATGAAACTTTTGCCCAAGTAATCTTACCTTTAAATGTACAACTTTTTTCTTTTTAATAAAGTACATTAAATTTTAATTCTCTTTACAGAAGAAATTAATTAACTCTTGCTTTTTAGTAAAGAAGTAACTTTAATACAATAGTGAATTTACCTTCTGAATTCTTCCCAGTATAAAGACTATAAACTAGCGCTATGCAAAATGGTAGAAAATAGTCAATTGTATTCATATACTTACTGAGTAATTTCTTGGTGCTAATTATATGCCGGGTACTGTTCTAACTTGTAACAAAACATCAAGGCATTTGTTCTCTCCACTCTCGGAGTTATATACTATTAATATCTCACTCCAAAATGAGGATATATTGGTTCAATGAAGTACTAAATAGTCCAGTTAACTGGGGTGATACGACCTGACTTTATAGACAAGCAAGCACACTAGAAAGCTCATGCCCCTTAACACCTATGATTTCTCTTAACTAACTGAACAGTTTCTGTTTTCCCTCATCTGTTCAGTGCCAGTGACCCATAATAGGCCAGATGAGGAGGCTGTCTAGATTTCAAACTTACTCTAATTTACCAGTCATTTCTCTGCAAGCATTTTCCTTACCTTCCAGATCTTCTTGGATCTTGCAGTTCTTAACTACACAGAGCATCCAAAAGCTTCCCTGTGCCTCCTTCTTCAACATTGTGTTGATTTTCACTTATTTATGAATCTCCATATCTGCCACCACATCAAGAGGAAAGGAGTGATTGATTTAAGATATTTATTAATGTTTATTAAACTACTTTCATTCTATTTGGCAAATACATCCCCTACCCAACTGATAATCTGGTGTGATAATAGACTAATTTGCAAGTACAACTATGACTTAAAATTAAAAGGCAGCAGTTGGTATGAGTCTGATCATGTGATTACATTCTTGAGAACAGAGGAGACCTTCTGTGTGTCTAAGTGAAATGCGTATTTCTCAAAGCAGGTTATAGAGAAATGACTGACAATTAATAAACTATCTTAATTTTAATTGCTTTTTTAATTAAGAAGACTTGAAGATTTTAAAAATAAAATTTCATTCCTTATATTACCTGGCATTATACAGCCACATAAAGAAATCAAGCATTTCTCACAGCTCAGTTCTGTGTAGTTTGGATACTACATTATGAGTTGGGGCAATATTCAGAAAGTATGGTTCAAACTTTGATGCATATGTTTCTTAATTTCATTTTTCTTAAAAATCCTTTTGCTTATTCAATTTAACTCTAGAATTTTTGTTTCCTTTTATTCATTGATATTGCTACTTTCTCCAAGAGTTTGAGAATTCCCATACAGATCTCGGCTATCCACCAAGGAGCAGACCTTAGGCTAGCCTCAAATTTTCAGAACTTCCATTTCTAGAACAAAATAAAGCTCATCATATCTACACCCCAAGAGCATTGTGAACGTGGGACACTTCATGTGAGCATCTGGCATAGGGCCTGATAAATTATCTGGCTTCTCAAAGTGGTAGACAGGCCTCCCTTTGGCAGGGCAGAACAGACTGAGGTTAGCTATAAAACCATCCATCTTCTGAAGGGTCTTAAAGTCAGGCTACAACCTCATCATTCTCATTTGCTAGTTGCTTAAAGCTGAAGCTAAAACTGAAATCCATCCCTGGCATCTGACTCATCCAAAGAGCATGACACAGTGGTTAACAGTTGTTTAAAACAAACAACTTGCATGCCCCTGTTCCCGTGGGAACTACCATGAGGAATCCTGTGGTATCCCTGAATTATCAAGGTTGGTGTTGGTGCTGTATAATGTTGATGGGCATTTTTCAAACTTTTGGAGCATTCTTTTAGAATTGAGATTAAGTATCTTTATTTATTATAATAGGGGCGGAGAAGGCAGAACAGAGAGAGAGAGAGAGAGAGAGAGAGAGAGAGAGAGAGCGCACAAGAGAAATTTAGTCAAAAGATTCCATCTTTCTTTACCCAGTCTCTGAAAACATCCTTAAGCACAAAGCTACCTTTTCCTGGATGCACTAAGGATGAAAGAGATTTCAAGAAGGGAATAGTACTTCCTGGCCTGGAGTGGTGTGTTTGAGGTCACTTCTTTTGAATGGAGTAATTTTGATGTTTATGCCAAAGTCAGCTATGCAGTATAGTATTCTTACCCAATTCAAGCACTTAGCATACTAAATTAAATGAGAATTCCCAGTAACTGTTATCTATCATCTCTCTCTCTCTCTCTCTCTCTCTCTCTCTCTCTCTCTCTCTCTCTCTCTCTCTCCCTACCTACCTATCATCTCTCTCTGTTTCTCTCTCTAATCTATATATCTACGTATTTATTTTAATGTATGTATTGCTGTTTGTCTGCATGTTTGTGCATGCAGTACACCCAGAGACCAGAAGAGAGTGCTGGATCCCTTGGAACTGGAGTTATAGACGGTTGTGCCTAACCATGTGGGTGCTAGGGATTAAAATTGGGTCCTCTGAAAGAGCTCTTAACCCCAGAGTCATTTCCCCATGCCCTCTCATTTACTCATCTATTTTTGAGATGCACCTTGTTGATTTCTTAAAATAAGCGAACAGCTTCTAATAGGCACTTAAGATCGATGCTTTAATTGTCTCTACTTATTGGAAAAGAGGGGCTGTTTGATGAACCGTTGTAATAGGCAAAAGTTTATGCCCATTCAGATTGCATTTATTTCAGCTGAGTGACCAAGAGAATGTTGCACATATTGAGAAACAGTCACTCTCTGGTGTGACTCATCAGTTCCACTTCCTAAAGTTTAAAGAAAACTTTTGATGGTATCGGCAGCCCACAGTTTTAAGATCTGGGTAACTCTGTCAAATAACGTCTGGGGTTGACACATGAGGCAAGAACTCATCTCACATGCACATATGCTCTATGGTCATACTTCTCATCCTTCCTAGTGCTTTGACCTTTTAATATAGTCTCTCATGTTGTGATGATCCCAACCATAAAATTATTTCATTGCTACTTCATAACTGTAATTTTGCTACTCTTATGAATCACCATGTAAATATCTGGTATACAGAATATCTGATGTATGGCCCCCCCAAAGCAATCACGACCCACAGGTTGAGAACCACTGCAGTCTATTCCCTGTTCCGATTTTTTTTTTTTTTTATTTTCGGTGTGTTATCTTATTTATATGTAGGATTCCAAATTTCTGGCTACTCATTTTGTTTTGGAATATTAATGTTGTTTTAGTTTTCTTAGATATCTTTTAATATTCCACCCTACCTGTTCCTTGAAGAACATAGAATTTATTTGCCTACCTTGGTTGGGGTCGCAACCCACAGGTTGAGAACCGCTGCTCAATGGTGTTTGGCAAATCTGGTGCTCTTCAGATGGTGTGCATGTCATGTGGAGAACAGGGTACCCCAAAGAGTAGCCCTGGGAATCCGATTCATGGCACTGGAACTATTTAGAAATCAGAGAAATAGTTTCCAGCCAGGGAGTGGGAAGAGTCTATCACAGGGAGGGATGCCCTCAGAGAGGCTTTGAATAACTTAGGTGTTAGGTGTGGAGGGAAGCGTCTTTATCCCAGCAAATAGCATCCCCTCTGCCTTATCGAATCTTACAATTTGTTTTTGAGGTCCCCACCCCTCCAGTGCTAGGAATAAAACCCAGTGTCTTACACAGGCAAGCAGATGCCTGCCTTTAAGTAACATCATCAGCCTTACTTCTGTGCTTCTTCAAAACAAAATTATATAGTGATTACAAACTCAATTTCTCTTAGAAATCCAGTTCAGGCTCTGTGATCACTGATGACCAATCAGCACTGTGATCGAAGATGTGTGTGTGTGTGTGTGTGTGTGTGTGTGTGTGTGTATTTCTGTCTGTGTATGTGAGTCTGTGTGTTTGTTTCTATCTGTGTATATGAGTGTGTGTTGCTGTTTTGTGTGTGCATGTGTGTATGTCTGTGTTGCATGTGTTGCTGTTTCTGTGCATGCGTGTGCGTGTGCGTGTTTGTGTGTGTGTGTGTGTGTGTGTGTGTGTGTGTTGTCTTGCGTAGACTTGGGACTCATTCTGTTCTGCAGATGCCTTTTGAAACCCTCCCTAGGAAAAGGCCTGCAAAGGAGAGAGACAAATGGTGACAGCATGTGTACAGACAGCTGACGTTTCTTATGTAATTTCATTCATTCAGCCTCCTCATTCACAATAAGTAGATATTTAGGTTATTACCAAAATGTGGGTGTTTACACACACTGTGCTGGCAAATCACTGTACCAGTGAGTGCCAAGAAAGAAGAAACCAATCAGTCAGCAAGTGCTTATCAAGTACCTGGTGCTTGGGCTAAGACATTGTCATACTGGGCTGAAGAACCTAGAAGAGGCTAGGAAAATCTATTCTGTGTCTCAGGATTTCAAGCTGAACCTGCATGCCTCTAGTTCTTTCAAGCACCCTAGGGAGGCCTTGCTGCTGCCCCAAGCAGGACCACAGCAGGAGCAAAAGCATACCTTTGTTGTTGTTGTTTTTATTTCCTGACAACTCCCCTGCTATTCCAGTGACCCTGGAAGGATGCCCCAAGCCAGTGGGTACACACCCTCCTTAGTGACACATTAGTAATTGGGAACATGTTCAGTTACATTTCCATTTTTGTGTTTGTGAGTCACCTAGGGTTTACAAAGTGTTTTCTTATTTTAACTCATTTAATACACATAAGAATCCTGTAAATTAGGCATGACGGCTTTCTACCTCATTTTTTCATAGGAGGAAAGAGTGTGGCTTGGTCACTTACTTAATGTGCATTGTCTGCGTCAAGTTTATAAACATCAGAGATGGGTCTTCCACTCATCATGCAGATTCCCTGTGTCCAAATGGGTGTCTTCCACCCATAAAGGTGAAACATGTTGTGTGTGTGCAAGGATCAAGAGTTGAAGGGGTTGAATAATTCTGTAGGTGTGTGGGAAACCCTGAAGTCCCCTGGACCCAGAACTGCTGGACCAGAATAAAAGTTAAAATGGAGTGGTGTTTTTGCCCCATTGAATTAAAAGTAGACACTGTTTGGAAGAGATGGTCATGAACACTGATTGACGTTGCATGAATTTTGTCTGTGTGATAGTTAAAACTTCTAGTTGTTTATTAGGATTTGAAAAAGAATGATTTCTTTTAAAAAATGATTCCAATTTGAAGCAGGAACTCACTGGCTTTTTATCATTGTTGAAATAACTTAAAAAACAATGAATACCACCTGGGAAAACATTCAGGCCTGATACATCTTTATTTAACTAACTTGTAATGTTTTTTAGATGAACAATGACAAGGAGCTATATATAATTAAAATGCCCAATTACTTGTAGGGAATTATTAAAGAGCACTTTGAAAATTGAGATATTCTGTCAAAAACTTAATAATTAAAGCATTCTATTCTTCATGGGAATGACAGAGAAATTTATAAAGATACTCTCACTGAGAAAATGCCTTTTGCTTATTCCAGTACGAAGGATGTTGCCTAGTTTGCAAGATCATCCCCATTTCCCTAGAGGCAGTCTCTCTAGCTAAATAAGCGTGGGTGGGTACCTCTCCAGAAGTCATCCATGAACTTGGAGATCAGACTGAAACATGTTCATAGTCATAAATGAATACTCTTTATGTTTTCAAAGTAGCATTCTAATTTCCTAAAATTAAATTCCCTGAGGATGGTAAGTGTGGTTTGTGTTATCTGTCAGTGCCCCTCAACAAGCTCTCACTGTACTCACATGTTCGCAGAAAATTCCTGGAAGCCTTCCTCTATTTGTGTAGACACAATAACATGTTTGTCCTGTTAGTTGGAACATATTGGAAGATATGATTCCTAAACTATATAAATAGCCAGTAACATATATTTATCCTAGTATATGTGATTGTACATTTAGAGATTCACTTCTTAGTGTCTCGATATGCTTGATTTTGAAGGTATGGTGTGACAGCTAAAGGCTGGAAGACCTCTCTAAAACAATAGTGGTATTGATCCTCAGTGCACCAAGTTATATAAGAAATAAGTGAGAAAGTATCTGTAAAATGCTATACAGTTGTATTGGGGGAAATAAAAGCATTATAATAATGCAGTAAGTTAATCATATAAATTACTTTCTGGCATAAGCTAATGATTGTTAGATTTTAAACTCCATCAAAATCACACAGGGGACATATCAGAACTATAATATGACTGTTTTGTACCCCAAGAGACAGTCCTCAGAAAATTTGCTAAATAATTTCCATTTTAAATTAATCCTTTCACTTTGGAAAGTCTAATGTAGACGGTTCTTTCACAACTCTCTGAAAAAGGATTTCTACCATTGTGTATTAGTAACTACAATGCATAGCTTCACACAACTCCATCTAAGCCTCCAACAGATTATCTCATGAATAAATGTTAGTTAGCACAGACCGATTTATAACTCGGATAATGCTGGAAGAATCTTGCCAGGAAGTATCTCAAACTTGATACTTTCACATTAGTAATGAGTTACTGTGAGTGGGATATTAACTAGGGTTCTTTTTTGTTTTGTTTTGTTTTGTTTTAGTTTTTTGTTTTTTGAGGCGGGGTTTCACTGTGTAGCCCTAACTGTATTGGAACTCACTCTGTAGACCAGGCTGGCCTTGAACTCACAGAGATCTGCCCTAAACTAGGGTTCTAATGAGTTGATAAATGTATTACTCTTTCCTAGGAAGAGCTTGGTACATAAAATGTTAGCTGCCTGTATATTCCCTTTAGAGAGTCATAGTCATTACTGATTGTATTCAGTGTCCTTAGCTAACACTTGTCTTTCCTGTAGAGGTAGACTTTGAGGGATATATGTATGAGCTGACAGAATTAGATATTCCAGTCTGTAGTCTCCTTTGGTCCTCCTGTTTAATCATCCTTTGGTCTATTTTCAATATCCTTAGAAAGAATTATTTTAGTCCATTATGCAATGTAAGGTGGTGGTGTTATTTTAAGTAAAAAAATTTTAATGTTTAACACTTTTTCCTTTGACCAAGAAAGCTTTGGGGCAGGTGTTATACCACCAGCATGCATTTCATCATATCCTATTTATAACATTTTAGATTTTGTCATGTCATTTCCCAAGATTTCTCCACTTTAATGTTTGTGATTTCGAAATGTTAAGTATTATATGAATATCCTCTACCTTGGTCTTATACTTAAGTTAGACATCTCCTTTTTAAAAATGACAGTGTAATTGGGTAGTAATTCTGCATTCGTTTTGAACTTACTAGAATGACAGAAACCCTTCTGGGATGAGACCCTTGGAATACCAAGAGGAATTTTAGCATGCTGCCAACGTACTCCTAATGTTACAAATGAAGACTCTGAGACCAGATTAGGTACTGTGATCCGAAGTTTCTCCCACAGACCTGTCCTGCCCTTCTCTCAACACTGTTCATGAGGTACCCAAAAGCAGGGCAGTCTAATCGTAGCCAAGTCCTCCTGTGTGAAGACTTTTAACTCAACTAACTCCCATAGCATTAAACAAGCCCCAGGAAACTAACAAGTTTCATGTTTACAGTAAGAGTTTCTCTTATTTTTGACCTATTTTATGCATTGAAATTTCCTTGGACTGAGAGCATTTGTGGCTCCCATGCACACCATTAAACTGACAGTTTAAATTCTTTCCTTGCTTAATTTATAACACTATGGAGATTTTTTTAAAGTAGGGAGGTAATAGCATCAGAGCTCAGAAAGAGGAGGAAAAGGTATTATGAAGAAGTATCTTCCATGTGAGAGTCTTTGGGGAGGTGAAGCAAACCCAGAAGGATGCTACCTTGTTCTATGAGTCCACGGCTGGTAATGAATGGAAATGGAACTGTTGATTTCTCTCCCGTCAAATTCCTGGAACATTTGGAGCTCTTAGGAGTTTTCAGTGACATTTGTTATTACTCATCGTCACTATCACTGTGGAAGAGTTGGATACGTTTGAGGAAAAGATGATTGCACCATTCATAATAGCCAAAGGAAACCACTGCAAACATTTTGGCATGTGCCTTTTTGTAGTTTGTCTTTACATAATTAAACATTTTGAAAAGAAGATAGTACTGAGTAAACTATTTTTGAAAACGTTTGTTTTTAAGTAAAAATATGTGGCCGCTGGCCCAGCTGGTATAGGCCTGGAAATCTCAGCTACTTGGGAACTTGATACAGGAGGATTGTAATGAATTCAGGGCCTGGCTGGACTCCAGAGTGGGTTTAAGGCCAGCACTGGCTGTTAGTGATATCCTGTTTCAAAAAGAAAACCTAAATATAAAAGAAGGGCTAAGGATGTAGCTCAGAGCTATGGTGCTTGCCTAGTATGTATCAGGCCATACATTCGATCTTAGCAATATATATATATATGTGTGTGTGTGTGTGTGTGTGTGTGCGTGTATAAAATAAATTATAAATTATATATAAAATGCTACATTACATTTATTAATATATAGTATTTGCAAATTATACATAAAGTATTATATTAACTATACACACACACACACATATATATATATACATATATATATATGTATATCAAACCCTTTTTTGTATTAATTGCCTGTTGGGGACTACATTTTATACTATTCTACCTGGACCATACTTACCTTATTAGTTATTTTGATGTTGGACATTTCAACTGTTGCCATTTAAAAGTTTATACGTATTGCTAGTACACATGATGGTTCAGTATAAATGTATGTTATGCACATATTGGATATTATGAGTTAGAAGGCTTAGATTTTTTTCTTCTGATTCTCACTGATGACCCGAGACCTCCTTCCTGGTGCATTTCTTTCCATTGTCTGTTAGACCATTTAGTAAGCAGGTCCTCCCTGGCGACAGTTGACAGTGTCAGTCTGGATCATTTGTGAGTAAAGATAACCTCATTGTTTTATCTTGTTACATACACTCTTTGACCTTTCCTGTGCTTGAACATCTTCTCAACTCACCAATTACACTTTAGCAGATTGCATATACATTGCCATTTCCAATCAGTCTACTGAGGGCAGGTGGTGGATCTTTTTGCTCACATTAATTTATAAGAATTTATTTGTTAATATGTTTACATTTATTATATTTAATATCAATGTGGCCAGCATTCTTTTTTTAGTTAAAATAACTACATATTTAATTTTATTTATGTTAATAATAGTAGTAAGAATTTAATATTTTCTGGTAGTTAAACCTACTGCTATTCCTTTTTGTTTTTAATTCCATTTCCATTCATATCACCAACCTGTTTCCCTTGGAAAAAGATCTTCAAGCTGTGGCATTTTATATATTTTCAGTCAGGAGAGACATTTTACTAGCATTTTCTAAGATAAATTTTGATAGAAATGAGGAGACAGGGCAAGCAGTTCCAGGTCAGTACTAAAGTGCGGGAAGCTCTCAGGAGCATAGTAAGGTTCTAGAGAGTTGGAATGGAACAAAGCAAAGAAAACTAGTCCAGAAAGTGTGGTAGCTTGAGGGAGTCAGAGATAGGGGCTCTCAAGCTCATGGCCTCTGCCCCTGGCCCTCATGCTGAACTGTTATGCTCTCCCATTCACGACCTCTTCAGAGACCTCAGATACATGCTACTTCACTTCAGGCAGAGATCCTAAGTAGAAAATTAGAACATTCATGCAAGTGATCTACAGAAAACTACTATCTAGTATGTATGACAAAGGATGTTTTTCTTTTGTTATTGACTTATTTTTAATTAAACAAGGCTTGATTTAAATATGGTCCAATGTACAAATGTTGACAATGTAAGTCAGTGGCAGAACCAGCCTATTTATAACTGCATATGATAACATCCAGGTCAAACAGGAGATTTCTGTCCTCAGAAGTGAGTCTCAGGTTATGTCTGAACAGATATTCTGACATCTATTATAATTAATTTTGTTTGTCTTGAACTTGACATAAATGGAATAACAAGTATGTCCTCTTTTGGGTTTACTTCCTTTGAATGGACCTAGTACTTCTGAAATGTATCTATGTTGCTGTATGTATATATTATCCCTTTTTTGTTTTTGTTTTTTGAATTTTTCTGAGCAGTTGTTGAGGTTTGTTTATTCCTGTGTGGATGAACATTTGGATAGTCTCCAGTTTTGGGCTACAATGATAACGAGCCTTCTTAAAAATACTTTGCAGATGTATTGCTTTCTAGTGAGTGTACAAAAGAAGTGGAAAGTCTAGGGCAGCCTCAGATACTAGCTCTGCTAGACTCTGTCCCGAGCTGAACTGGAGTCATTGCATGGTTTTACACTCTCTCCGACAGTCCATGACAATCCCGGTTGTTTCTCACCCTTGTTAAATGTTACTATTATGATATAAACAAATCCTACCATGAGGTTCTCCAAATCATATTGTAGGTATTCTGGCCAAGCTCCCTGAGGTTGGATCAGGATAAACATTTACTAACTAAAATTCCTATGCAAATCAAGTCTAAGAATAAGAGAATATGTCCCTCAAAACTTATGGTTAGTTCTACATAATTAAGGAAAATAATCAACTAAAATGAATGAACACAAAAACGACCAGTTTTGTGGCTAAAAAAAAATATGATGTTCATCTTCAAATATGGTTTGGTATTGGAAGGTAGAGTTACAAGTAAAAACCCACGGGATGGCCAGTCAGTAGCCCTTTTATGATCTGGTCCATTTTGTTGATCCCATCTTCTCTCCCATTGTGTGCTGAAGCTTATAGCAGCCACCTGCAATGTTACTTCCTGGTTAGGTAATATCTTAAAAAGTTAAACTATTAGGAAAAAGTTCTGTTTAGTTTTATATGTGCCATCTTCAGATATTGCAATTACAACGTAATAATGTCAATGAACATCTGAGTAAGAAAATTACATTTTTAAATTGAGAAAAATTTTCATTTGAAATAATTACTACCAAAATGTTTTATAATTTTCGTTGAAATTGCTAACATGAATTCAATTTATCTTTCAACACACATAGATACATTAATCCACATGTTAAACATTAATATTGGCTGTAACTAGAAATAAAAAATATTTTTAGGTATAAAGAGTGAACCCTCCGAACAGAAATATTAAAGCAGAATAACATGGCTTCTTTTCTTTATTTTGATGACAAATGATAAACTCTGTGAGCTCAAGAAGAGGCAGATGTCTACTCTGCACTTCTTTGGAAAAATATCCTCAAACAACGGATCAGACTTTGAAACTCTCTCAGCCAAATAAATTTCTCCCAGACTTTTGTTTAATTTTCTTTTGAAATGCTAATCATTCTTATTTATTAACGTCTACAGATTATACAGTTGTCAAGAAGGAAAATAACATGCTGACATCTTAGCTTTTAGTATGTTCACAAACATTATCAGATTGATTTCAAAAGGAAGCATGTCAGAAGTATAAAATATCAAGGGGAGAGTGCATTTTCTAATATTAATTCCTATGTGGTGTCCTCACAGAATTGAAGTGCCTCCTCATAAAATGGTCCTGAAATTATGAACAATCAGGCCCTTTCTAATTCCGAATTCCAGGTCATCATTGAGTAAGAGTGTCAGTAATAGTTGCTAATGAGATGTGCTTTGTGGCCCTGACAATGAGCTTCCACTTGGGCAAACCTGGAGTTGAATTTCAGCTTTGCCTGGTGCTATGGCATTAGACGGGCTCTCTCAGATATAAAATAAAAAGGTGTACCAACTCACCTTTGTATGGTACTTGAACAGATATGTAGTAAAGTGCTTCTTATTTATGTAGTAGCACATTCTAATCTCATTGCCCCTCAGTGGGGCCCAGAAGACTCCATACGGTATCTTCTCTGGAGGACTCAGTGGAGGATGTTGCAAAGGTCTTTGCTACCCGTCTGCATCTTCCATCACTGCTTAGGACCTGCTGTGGAAATCCTGCAGATCAGGTGGCTTTCTGTGTGACCTGCCTGACTGCTCCCAGCAGCAGACTGGAGCCGGCCTAGCCCTCCTTTCAGCAGAATGGAGCCGGCCTAGCCCTCCTTTCAAATGAGTCATCCTTCCTTGGCACCCACTGCACTGAGCTACTGTTGTTCGCTCCTAATTCTGCTGGCTCCATCTTCTCCCTCTTCCCCTCTGTCTACCTTCTCCTTTTTAGCAATTTCGTCAGCCATTTACATGTACATTTCTCTAGTTCCAACTGTTCTGTGGATATTTAAACCGGTGCTGTGCTTTTTCCACCTGAAACTCTGGGCAGCACTTCACAGTCTAAGAATAAACTGCAGACACCTTCCACACAACCAAAAACTTCCTTACAGGGTCAGACCTAAAAGCTAATGTAATTCCAAAACCACCAGTTAAGACAAGGATACTGAATGGTACAGAGATGACCAAGGCACCTCCGGAGCCTTCTGGTGTGAGGGGGAATGGTAGACAGTTAAGCAGCTGAGACAGACAGGCCTTGTAGAAATACTTGGCTATATTGCTAGAGGCTGTTCCACCCAGGGCTTTGGTAGGAGGCCTGCAGGTGATAAAGCTGAAGATTTTTTAATTCCAAGTAAATTAACTCAATCTTTATGACTAGCCTATCTCTTAACTTGAATTACCATTCTTTTTTTCTTTAATGAAGGCTTAAAACCTTTTAAAGCTTAATTTCTTTGACCTCACTTCCAGTATTGCAGTTTCTATTTTATCTTCTAGATATTCCCTTCACGTTGTCATTGCCTGACTTACACTCCTGTGCTCTTTGTTTAGACATTTCCATAGGTGGTTTTTTTTTTTGTTGTTGTTGTTGTTTGGTTTTTTAAGACAGGGTTTCTCTGTGTAGCTTTGGCGCCTTTCCTGGAACTCGCTCTGTAGCCCAGGCTGGCCTCAAACTCACAGAGATCCACCTGTCTCTGCCTCATGACATTCCAGGATCAAAGACATGCACCATCACCTCCTGACCACTTCGATAGTTTTCTCATCTTCCTGCCTCTAACAATCTACTCACACTTCTATGCTGCTTAAAGTTTCATCTTGACGATTGATTTCTTCCTCTTCTTGTCAAAGTTAGTTGAGAGTTCAAAATCTTAAATCTTACATCTAAAGCCTTTTTTCTTGCCCCTCAATCTTTTTTTCTTGTGTGTGTGTGTGTGTGTGTGTGTGTGTGTGTGTGTGTGTGTGTATGTGTGCGTGTATGTGCTATGACACACATGATAACACACAAGGTCAGTTGAGGACATTTTATGGGAGTGAGTTCTCTCTGTTCACCATGTGGGTATCAGGATTGAACTCATGCTCAGAAGCCTGGTGCCAAGTGCCTTCACCCATTGAACAATTGCACAGGCTCTTGCCTCCAACCTTTTTCATAGTTTTTCAACTCTTTCCATTATGCCCTATTTACTATTTACTTTTATATCCTCAAAAAATTATGTTGAGTTTCTACAACATCTTTTCTGATTCAGAAGTTACTACCATGCATGTAATTGCATGCTAACTGCATGTGGAATTATTTTTTGTTAGAATGCTTTCTTCAACTTGGTATTTCATATGATTTTCATCTCACTTGTTTGCTTATATATTACATTTAATAAATGTATGCTTAATGAACAAATATACATAGACATATTTTTGAAATAGATTTAAAGAAAGTTAGACCGAATAAAGATTTTTAAACACTTCATTTTTTCTTTCAACTATGATATTCTCCAAATAATCATTGAAAGTCAGAATATTGACTATTGACTTTGTAGTGGTTTAAATAAAATATAAGGGTATGAAAAGTTTCTATGGGTGCTGTATTTTAGTTCCTGATGGCGATGTTGCTTTGTGTTCTCAGCATCTATTTGATCTTACTTTATACATTGAAAAGCCTTCTTCATATTCTTTCACTAAGAAATATTTATTGAATACTCTGTATAAGATAGACATTACAGTTCTTCCCCGGTGGCTTTAGCCTGTGAGATCCAGCTTTAGAAACTGAAGCTTTATAGAAAGGATATCAAGGCCTGCAGCGTTATTTGGCAACCTGTCATAATTAGACTTCTTGTGTCCCACCCACCCAGACTAAGTTATTAACCAGGAACTATTGGCATGAGTCTCTGCCATTTGCAGTTTAGCAGGCCTCTCTGAGACTTCTGGATGCTAAGGTTTGAATACAATGATTACAACATGTTACTCAGGTAGCATTCTAGAAAACTGAGTGGGGTACAGTGACCCCACAAGGATTTGTTAATTAAGTAGAAGAGGGGTGGTGATTTAAGTTTTATGAGGGATTTGACCTATGGACTGAATCTTTGAAGAACATTGTTTAATTTTTTTTTTAATGCTGGTATTCTTCTAAATTCTAATATAACCTGTCATGTAACTACATCTCTTTAGCTTTTCTAAATCAGACTTAATAATGAAAATAATAGTAAAATTATTTTATAGCTGAGAGATATCATCATCTTGAGGGATTCCTTGATATACTAGGGAGAAGACTGTTATGGAGTGCCCTTTGGGTAAAATGCCACTACGAAGACGCAGGCTGTCCTTAGAGCTAGTAGGATCTTTTCAAGTTTAGCTCCATGATTTTCATCTATGAAATTGTGGTTTGGATGATTTAATTTTTAAGCATTACTATTTCTATGAAGTGGGATGAGTAACTAGAAATATAATTCACGAGAAAATAAAATAACTGTGATTTATGAGTAAAGTTTTGGCAAAGACAAGGAAGGGATATGCTTCAACTGCATTTCCTGCCTCTACTCATTCTTGTCACTTGTCAAGTCTGGTGATAGATTAAGGAGCTTTTCATAATTAGAGAGAAGCATAATTCTATAAGAGTTATTACCTGAAAAATCTCTTGTCTCAGAAATCATTATTGGCAATCTTTCATTTGAAGTATGCATACATAGTAAAGATGGAATCTTCTAGTTACCGATTATAATAATGGACCTTACAGATGTTTCTTAAGATCTGCGTTCTCCAGTCCACCCCCCTTGCCTCTATTCCACTCCAGAACAACAGGTTTGCAGGGTGTTTGGGGTGTTTTTGTGTTCAGTCTCTTTTAGTGATTGCTTTGAGACTGTTGCAGTGACTGTAACAGAACTTAGGTGTTTCAAAGTTAGTGACTTAGTTGTCTTGGTAATAACTTTCTGGCTGACCCTTCTATCCAGGTAAGCCACTGTGATTATGGCAACCACGTGAACAGTGGTGCACAGTACCTAGATTAAACAAATTTGCTTGGAAAAGCATGTGACTTAGATCTGGTTGTTATTTATTCTCTCTGTCTCTGTCTCTGTCTCTGTCTCTGTCTCTCTCCCTTCCTCCCTCCCTCTCCCTCTCTTTCCATTGCAATGTGTTTTACTTAATGTACAATTTAATCTATTAGCAGGTACACTCCAATGGTTTCTAATATACTGCAGCTATCACCACAAGATTTGGACATTTCTGTTGGCTACCACTGCCCCCTCAAACCTTCTACACTCATCAGTAGTCCTTCCAGTCACTCTTCTGGTCCCCTAGCTTAAGAATCCACTATGTTTCAGAACTGGTGGTACACACCTTTCATCCCAGTCCTTGAGAGGCAGAAGCAGGAGGATCTTTGAGTTCGAGGCCAACCTGGTCTACACAGTGAGTTCCAGGACTGCCGGGACTACAAAGAATCCATATCTATATCTATATCTATATCTACATATCTATATCTACCTATCTATCTATCTATCTATCTATCTATCTATCTATCTATCTATCATCTATCTGTCTGTCTGTCTGTCTATCTATCTGTCTGTCTAGAATTGTATTTTAGTTCCCTGACCACTGGCCAGTTATTGTGCAAAGTTTACCTTCGGTCTTAACCAGACAATTCTCATTTATAGAATGAGGCTAACACATATTGCAGTATTTTTAAATTAAATGAGGTAATGTTTTCAAATCACTTAATGTAGCATCTGGCACATATGCTCACAGATATTAGTTAGCTACTTTTAGTTGTTTTATTGTTTATTTTCATTCTTAGAATGGAATACAATGTTATATTAATTACCATTATTATTATAAATGAAATAAAGGTGATATTGGAGTTCGTGAAAATTAGGTGAATTACTGATGACCTCTATGATTTACTACAGTTTAAAGTAAAAACACAAAATATTAAGCTCTTTCCATTACCGAATCCTTTTAAAAATGAGACAATATTCAGTCCTTCACCCAAACTGCTACTAGCTAAAAAAAAAAAATCTTTATTTTGTAACTTTGCAATATTGTCTGAATTTTGTTTCAAAACTGTAAAAGAGTATTCTTTATATCCTCTCCATTTTAAAGATATGTATTGTATTAGTGTTCCATCCAGTGGGAAAAGTAACTCTTTTATGTACCCTAAGTATGGAAAAAGTACTCATTTTACTCCTGTCCTACCAAAGCATATTTTATTCAAGAACAAAAGTTCTATTCCTTTGCTGATTTCTTAGATTTAAGGAAACAGAGAGGAAATCAAGTGTTAACTCAGTGGGAGAGTCACACTGGGTAGTTTCTATGGCTCTTTGGTATAGAGCCATCATTCTAACGACACACTCTCTTTCATATTCTGTTTTGCTGTGTACCATCTATCTCTGAATTGTTCATGGCTAGGGGCCAAGGGATGCCTTTGTTCCAGTGTGATCGCCTAATGTGAGTGTTTACATGGTTGCTGGCTTTGGGACTTTGGCTTTACAGGGTGATGATTTTCTCTTTGCTTTCTCAGCTTTTCCAGTTGTTAATAAGCAGTCCTGAATGCCTGCATCCTTTCAGGATAGCAAGGACTTAATTTGCCACCACAGATTTTTCTATACAACTTCAGGGCTTCAGTAATTTGGCGTAACGGAAGGTGTGTGCTGCCAACAAATTATCAGAGGAGAGGGTGGCCGCTCAAATCCCACAGCATTTGATGAACATTCCATTAGTTTGGTGAATAAGACAGCCAGAAGTCTGGGTGTTTGTCTCCCTTCTTTTCATACCCTCATCAGAGCAGGCACCAGAATGTGTCCCCTCTGTTCCTGTCGGTCAACACCCTTGCTTCACTTCACATGCTTGAGCTTAATCTGCTGCCCCAAATACCCACGTCCTCCCTCTCTGCCTGTTACGGCTTCTGTCTGTTTCTCCAATGCTTAAATCCTGGGGTGGTTCCTACCTTCTCCCAGAGGCCTTTGTCAGACACTCCAGCCAGGTCTGTCTGTCTGTCTCTTCTGTGAGTTTCTATGTCACTTGATTCTGCTGCAAAATCATTTGGTACTTTATTAAATTGCTGTCCATATTTTATTAAATTACATCTGAATATAGATATTCTTTAGTTAAGTTTAATATACTACTACTAATATGCTGTGTTTCTTTTATTGTTTATTTTGTTGTTGTTTGTTTGGCAGTACACTAAACATGCTCGTCATGTGCCATACAAATGATTCAGGAACAAAACCAAATCAAATTTTTAAGGCTAACTTTCACCATGCAAGTTTTTATAAATCTAATCATTGAAGACCTTCTGATTAGAGTTGTTATTCACTTGAACTGATGACTCTAAAAGCCTGTGCGAGGCTCTCTTCCTAACTTCTTAAGACACCACAGGGGTGAGGGTGAGGAAGGGTGACTGGAAGTGTGTAGAACATTCTGCTCAGGAAAATGATGGATTATGACTGTGCTGTCTGTTATCTGCAGAACTCCTGTGGTTGGTGCACTCTTACTTCTAGGTACAAGAGAAGCTGTGTGTTGTCAAAGTGACTGTGTTGTAATTTCAACATGGAAGAATGAAACTTAAGTTAGAGCTGTGGAAGTGAGGATAGAGAAGACAGTTAAGCAGTGAACCTCCAGCCTGAGAGAGAGAGAGTGAGTATGACAGCAAGTTACTCCTTGAGTCAGAGGATTTCAGCACAATATGTCTGACAAACAAGCATCTGGGCTCTAGGCTTTTCTATGATTCCTAGACTTTCCTCCAGCCAGTCCTGATACAATTTTCTAGGTGCTGATAAACACCTGGAAAGTAGAAGAATCACATAGTTCATTTTGTGAGTGCTATGAGTTGGGTCATTTTCTTGCAGGTTAGTTCAGTAAGTTGGGTAAAAACAGTTGGGATGGAGAAAAGGATGACAAAGAAGGCCTTCCACATGCATCAAAAAAAACTGATATTGCTACAGACCAAGTTAGGCCAGATGTCTTTTCTTTCTGGAGAACAGAATTCAGACATGTTGGAGATAAAGAGTTTAAAATCAACGTATCACAACACAGTGGCTGAGCAGCATTGGACATTTGCTGGTGACTGTGGCTATGAGCCTCTAAGCTTAGGTTACATCTTTATAAAGCATAGCTGTTAGAACTTTATGTGTTTTCATTTTGCTTAATCCAGTGGCAATATATAATTAATGATAAGGAAATGGTATAAAACTAATCCACAAACTAAAATAATTGACTAAGCAAGCACTTTCAACTCTTAGTTTGGGTGACTAGAACCATTTTCACAAATACTGTGAGAATTCATCACTCAAAGAATGTCCCCCTTTTTAACCCACATTTTTGCCAAGTTTCTTTAAATATGATTTTTATAAACAATCTCAAATGTTAACACATAATATATTTTAAAGTAAAGCTATTGTTCTCAATTTAAAATGATAAATTGTAGCTATTTAATTACAGTTAGCAGTAAATACATTTCTCTTGCCAAAACATTATACTTCAGAGAGCTATATAATGTACATTTGTGGAAGGACATGCATTACAGATGACCTTAGAAACAAAGCATTATCAATGTCAGATGTCCTGTGTGTGCTGCTCTTCCGTCCCCTAAGGATAATAGCTACAGACTCAATTTGGTGTTGATCATTCTCTTACTTTTAAAAATAATCTTACCACATATGGTAAATACATATGCATGAATCTCACACTGGTATATTGTTTAATTTGCCTGATTTTGAAAGTTGCATAAACATTGTAATAATTATTCTAGCTCTTTATGAGTTTGTCAGATCTATAGAGACCTCACTGTGACATTTAATTAATTCATCAGCAACACTATACATCACTTGGAAGCTATAGTCATTTTGTTCACTCTGTCACTCATGTAGGGGTGGTTTTGAGTGCTTGCTCTTAGAAACAGCCCTCCTTGATTCTTCTTTTATGTAACTCCCGGACATTCATAAGACTCTCTGTATGGCGGAGACCCAAGAGTGGGATTGTTGGGTCACACAAATGCATACAAAAGTGAATGTTAACTTCCATATGGAATTTGCTTACTGTCCCTCTGACTTCATTGGGGAATGACTAAACAAGCTTCATTGCTATACGTATTTGTCCAAACTTACTGATTTTTGCCTATCTTTGGAATAGAGAGATATCCCATTGTGATTTAATTTAACTTCCTCTGGTTGATAATGAAGTTGTACATGTTCTCACATGTTTCTTGTCTATTTCTATTTCCTCTTCTGTGAAATATCTGTTCACATTTTTTGTCCTATTTTTTCCTGTTACAGTTTCTTTTTCCCCTATTGATTCTTAGGAATTCATCTCTTTTTTTGATAGATTCTCCTACACTTGGGCTTTAATTTCCAATGTTTTATACCATCTTTTAGTAATGAATTTTCTATTTTAATGCAGTCAAATATTATTTTACTTTTAAATTTATTCTTTGAAGCCTTGTTTCTGAAATACTTCTTTTCTTATCTTGAAATCATTAAATATAAAATAAGCATACTTAAGGCAATAAAATGTTGAATCAACCAATCAGCAATACTTTCCCCAAATGATAAAGGAACATTAATTGCTTTAATTCCTTTCATGATCTCCTTACAACTATTTATCTATGACTTTTAGTTTTACTAATACTATATTTTGGGTAATGTTGATATCTTCAGAATGCCATTTTTTTTTAATTTATCTAAGTGTTTATAACTTTACTTTCCTTCTTTTCACTTTGGTATTCTTCTGTGATCATTTCACTCTTTTCAAGTGTACACTAAAGGTATTATTTGTGATGTTCTGTCATTAGTAGACTCTTGACCTTTTCGTACTGCATGTGTCTTTTGTTTTAACCTCATTTTGAAAGTTTCACCAGGGTTTAAGAATTTTGACAGAAGGCTGTTGTCACTCATGCTTTGAAGTCACTGAGACTATTATCCCCTTGTCCTTCACTTTCATTCCAAGCATCAAGAAGCCAGTTGGCTGTCTCTCCATTTTTTTCTTCCTGTGTCTAAGACACTTTCCTCTCTTGGCTGTTCTTATATTTCATTAACATGTGTCTGTCAAGGGAAACGTTTTCCTGTATCATGAATGCTCTGGAGTTAATAAGCTTCTTTCATCTAAAGATTTGCAGAATTAATCAATTATGTAGAATTACCAATTTCCACTCATTTTTTCTCTCTTATTCCAGAACAGTAATTATGTACATAATGTATTTCTTTATGATCATTTCCACCTTTATGCCACTTGTCCTGTGTTTTATATTTTATCCGTCATTTTAAAATGCACAACAGGGAAGAACCCTCTTCCTCCAATGTTCCCACTCATTGCATAAAACAGAGCTCATGCTGGACAATGCAGTTGCTAGTTGGTACCTAAGATCCCCAAACTATGGCAGATAGAAGAATGTCCCAGAAGAAGCTTTTTCCACATTCTAATCATGGTCTCCTGCACTCTCTAAGTCCTAATACCAATTACTCATCCCATGCCATTCCCTGCCTTTCTGGTCCAATACCTATCCTTTTCTTAGGCCTCTGGCCCCTAACCTCCCAACTAAATTCCTCAGATGTTTTAAATTTGTCTTCCTACCCTATCGTATGTCTCCCAAAATAAAAAAAAAAATATATATCAACACAAAGTGCTAGAAGAGAAGGGTATTCCTACATTTAGAAGACTGACCTATGAAGATAAAAAACAAACAAACAAAAACCACAGAAAAATTGATGGATGGATGAATGAATGGATGGTTAGTTCCCATAACACCTACAATGCCCTTTGAGAACACATCTATTAATAAAGCAGACTATGTAGGCTAGCCTAGGGATTAGAGCATCATTTATAATATTAGTTCCTTTGGAAACTTAATACAGAGTTTGGAAAGACCAGCTTACAAATGGACTCTTGGAATGTAGCCCGCTTGTAATATGGGCACTGGCTGTACAGGAGAGAATTGGATCACTGTGTGGGCTGGGAGGGAAATGCCTTCTGTTACCCAGCAAGGCCACAGATTTGAACATCGCACATTTGTTTTGTGAAACCATCCGTCTCACTGTGAGCAAAGAGCAGGATTGAAGTGCTGCTGATTATGGCTAATGTTTGTAGATGCCATTTTAGTAGAGCAGACTGCTATGTTCCATCACTAGATCTTAATTCTAAATATGATTTCTATTGTCTCCCCTCTTCAGTCAGCCAGCAGCAGAGCAGCAAAGTGGCTTTACCTTGGAGTTCAGTGACTTTTAATTGCCTGTTCAGTTTTACTTGATTGTGAGGAAAAAAAGTGGAGTTGTTCTCTGTGCAGTTTTAGTCCCCAGATCCACAATTGTTAAGAGCTTAAATACTACCCACAGCAAGAGTTCACATATCTTTAGAGTGAGAAAGCAGATGGGAGATCCTACAGAGTTTTACTGTAGTGGTTATGAGTTTTGTATATGTGCATGTGTGACGTGTGTGTGTTAGTGTCTGTGTGTGTTCTTACAAAGAATCAGAGCATTACCTAGAAAAATACACACCAACATAATGATGTGTAAATTGTGAAATTATCACCCATGTACATTTTCTCATGTACATTTTTTGAAACTTACATAACTTTATAATCGTAATTAAATATTGCTTCCAAAACAGTGGAGAACAATGGCACTTAAAATTATTCTAGGACAGTATAATCACCTGCTTCAGCATTATCATGTCAAATGGGAGGAAAAATGAGGCTGAGTGAGCTTTAATTATTGCTTACAGTTTCACTGGAGCCGGGCTACAACCTGTGGGGACATTACTGCGGCATGCTCTGACCCTCACTGACGTCATGATCCCAATGACGCATGCGCTGGAAGAGCAGCCTTCCCTCTCCCAGTTCCGCCCCAGCACTGCTGAGCACTCTTCCTTTGAACACAGTGCATCTTAAGAACTAGGTGCAGAACAGCATTGATTTCAATGCTCACATAATTGCAGGGATTGACTTTCTCCCAGCTGAAGGATTAGAACTTTTATGGCTTTATGACTGATGGAAGGTGAGGGGCCTCCTTAACAGTAGTTGTGGTTAGGTGCTTCTGACTTAAGCTGAGAAAGAAAGGGAAAGATGGGGTTGGGGGGTTTCTAGAAATTTTGAAGATTTATTTTCATGTTTTAAACAGTAGGAAGCCCTTCTTTCCTCCCCATGCAAAAAGAGTCTGTGTGGGAAATCCGTGTGGGAAATCCATGAAGTGTAGCTTATCTTGCTGAAGCAGGGGAGGTTTTTCAGAATCTATCATTTCCTAGCATTTCTCAGGATTCAGGTAAGAGGAAGGCTGGCTTATGACATCAAAGATGAAGATCTCCAGATAAGGCTCCCCTAGAAGCGGAATCCACTTGTTCTGAAGTTTTCCTCTTCAGCATGGAAAATACAATTCATTTTCTCTTTGGGGTTCTGAGATATTCAGGAGTGAATGAACATTTATATGTAAATTATATTCATTAGATTACATTGTGTATCATCATCAGATTGATAAATTCTCTATGATTAGTGCAAATCTGCTACTTCATGAATCATTTAGAACACAGCCTCACACGATGTTGTAGGGCCAAGTGCTGGGCTGAGAGTCTATCTGCCAACCATAAAGCATACAGGTAAAATTAGGGAACCATGCAACCTTTGTCTACCATGTTCTCATTCTCATCCTTCCTCTTTCCTGGGAACATTCTCAATCTTTCTTGAAGATATCGAACATGCCTGCAATCCCAATGTCTTTCATAAAAATAGCCAATACTAATCATTGGCCCTTCAAGTTCCTGGGGTGGCTATTTTTGGAGTGAGATATATACATGACCTCAGCTGAATTGTTGTAGTGTTGATGCCTTGTGAGCTCTCTTGACTTACATAGCCAGCTGTTGCTTTCCCTAGATTTCTCTGGGACACTCAGCTGATCACAGCTGCCCCATCACCACTTGCCAAAGGGGCTGAAACTTCTAGGTACCCACAAGCTTCAGAGCCATAGTGTCTAGGACGGGAAGATGTCTTAAGAAGCATTTGGCTTGCTTCTTAACATCCTTCTATGTTTTCTTATTTGTAATTCTCAAAAAATAGGAGAACATTGTTAATGTATAAACATTCCTTGTAGGTACTTACTTGAAGGGAGAATATCAATGTCATTGAAAGGAGCAACGTCTTAGTGGTTTACCTGTAAGAGGTTAGGATGGTCAGTGGGAAAACAGAAGTCAGCTGAATAGAAGGACAAAATCACAGGATATTGTTAATTACCAACCTAGTGATCATTAATAAACTCTAGAGCATTAATTCTTGTTATATTGGAATTTATCCTACAATTTCCTAGCTCAATTCAAATTGCACTTCATCAAAAATTTCTACCCAAATCCTTCTATAGAAATATTATTTTCCTAATTTATTTTTATCCCAGTCATTTACCCTTATATAATGTCACCTTATGGCACAAGTTAGATGGCTCAGCGGGTAAAGGTTCTTGCTGCCAAGCCTGCAGTCCTGAGTTTGATCTCCTGGCCCACATACTAGAGTGAAAGCGCCATGTTCTCCAGGTTTCTCTCTGACCTCTGTGTGTGTGTCATGGTATGAACATATACACACAGATACAAGCACACACACACACACACACACACACACACCTCCTCCAGGTTAAGCACCCACCCACCCACACACACACACATACACACACACACACACCTCCTCCAGGTTGTCCTCTAACCTCTGTATGTGTGTCATGATATGAACATATACACACAGATATAAGCGCGCGCGCACACACACACACACACACACACACACACACACACATCTCCTCCAGGTTAAGCACACACACACACACACACACACACACACACACACACACACCTCCTCCAGGTTGTCCTCTAACCTCTGTATGTGTGTCGTGATATGAATAAATACACACAGATACAAGCACACACACACACACACACACACTCACACACAATCTCCTCCAGGTTGCCCTCTAACCTCTGTATGTGTGTCATGATATAAACAAATACACACAGATACAAGCGCGCGCGCACGCGCACACACACACACACACACACCTCCTCCAGGTTGTCCTCTAACCTCTGTATGTGTATCATGATATGAACAAATACACACAGATACAAGCACACACACACACAAATGTCATAACAGTAAAAGAGAAGAATTGTTATGTTATACTTGCTCTATCTCATGTAACATCAAATTCCCCAGCTGTCTGTGTGTCAGCCTTTGTGTTCCTAATGTGTGTCCCTCAGGGGGCCTGGAGCTCTCCAGTGAAGCTCCCTGGCTCGCTCTAACAAGCTGCCTATGTGCTTGTAATTCACAGAGAAGCACCAGCTCTAAAACTGTTTAAGCAAGAAATAAAGGGTGGGTTTCCTATTTGCTTACCTTGACTTTTTTTTGCTTGTTGGTCAATGAGATGGCTGTGCTTGAAGGAGATTCGATTTGCTAGCCACGAGGATACATGGAAATCATTTACTAGTAACTGTGGAGGATGGATCAGTAATATTCCAAAGGGCAGTGTAAAACCCTGTCTCCCCCCCCCAAAAAAATCATGCTTCATTTTTACCATGTGTGTGGGGTGGGGGACCCAAAGATGTGAATTTGGGAAGTACTCTTGATAGAATAATCTGAACTTCTCCAGAGAACAATAAAGAGCATTAAAATTGCAAGTACTTTAAAAAATGTCCATATGGAGAATTGAAATCTTGTTGTTATGACCAGGTGCAATATCTGCGAAATATTCCATAATTAAAAGACAATGGCAAAGAGCAGGCACCTGTCTCACAGACCCACTGGCTTCTGGCTTTGTCCTCACTCCACAGTGTGGCTGCCCTGGGACCCTGCATGTTTTTGTTCAGGTGCCGATAGCATAATGCCTTACTACAAGTAATAGAAGCCCACCAAGATTCTGAGTCTGTGTCTATTCTCATGTTTCCTGTGTGGCAGGAATGTGTTTTAGGGGAAACCTCTGAATTCAGTTAGACAGGCAAAGGATAAACTTGTTAATAGGCTTGCCCTGAGGAAAATTTCTTAAGAAAATTAAATTTCACAAATGGACGTTTTGGGTCCAATTCACATAATTGTCTGTCTACTAATATGGTGATTAATAAAAGTAGTGAAGAATTGTCACAGTATTGTCCCTCCTCCTCTCTTAGTAGGCACGCAGGGGGTGACCTGTGTTCGGTTGTGTCTGCCTTCATTCTCCTCACACCATGTTCCTATCTTAGCCTTTCTCCGTAAAATGATTATGACCTGGTTCTTCAATGCTGTCGCACTTCTCCAAGTGTCTAGATAAATATTATTTATATTTATGCCTGTGTAAGTTTACACATATTTATTTAGACACTTTGAGTGCCTATGAATATTCTGCCTATCAGAAACTACAGATAACTGGAAAGCCAAGCCAAAAGCTTCAAGTAGTTGCTTTACATTAGAGTTGAAATAATTGGGAAAGACATTCCAGCATTCTAAAGAACAGTCCTGCCCCCACCTTTCGTATATTACCACTGTGCATTGATCGCTGTCATTTAAGAGTCAATGCTCATTGTATCCTAGCAGTGAACGTGACTTCAGGGTCATCTGGAGTTGATGGTTTCAATGAGACAGATTGAATTGTTAAGTATTAATGTGACTATGAGGTAATGGATTACATACCCGTGTTAATTATATTAGTGGTTATACAAGAAATAATTTTAGGTCCTGTAGTACTTTCTATTCACTTCTCTTTTCTTGGCTTCTTCATTGTGTTAAATATACTTAAACTTTGCAGTAAATGTGAATGTACAGCAGAAAGAATTATCACCTGCACTTAAACACCTGCGAACACCTGCACGTGTCAACACAGCATCCTGGGAACTGCCTGCTACCTCAGTAAAGCAGTTCCTAGTTTCTCATCTCTAGGGTTAACCACTCTTTACTTCTTTGCCTAGAGTTGAGTTGTTCATCTACTTGGAATTTCTGTAAAAGAGTAATTTTTATACATGTCTTTTGTGTCTTTCTTTTGTTTGCAATTTAGCATTTGTGAAATTCAGACACAGTCCTATGGGGAGCTGGAGTCTGTATTTTAAAATTGCTTCATAGAAAGTTTTTGTGGTACTGGGATATAACCAAAATTTGGGGGATGCTAAGCCAGCACTCTACCACTCAACTGTATCACTTTGTATAATGTTTTCTAGATAGACCAACACTTCTTTCCCTAAGTTTTTCTCTGATGGAAATATGTGGAGCCCTTCTTATAGTTTCATATTATTATTTAAAGTCCTGTGTATTCTTATGGATTTGTCCTGGTTGATATTGACACACGTTTTTATTGGATATCAGACAGGACTAGAATGAGGAATTTAGTGATGTGGGACATGTCTACCATGGCATTTTTAGTAGATACTATTAAACCATTGCCCAGAATGGCCACAGAAATTTACATTCCCATTGTATTTTCTCTACATTGTCATTATAAGTCTTTGTGTTAGTTTGATGGTCATTTATTGTTTTTCTGAAAATCCTTTTAAATTTTGTGGTGTGTCTGTAAGGTTCCAACATGATTTCTTTCCCTTAGAATCTTGGATGACAGAAAAAGACAAACTTGCTGATTCCTCCTGTGTATGAAAATAAAGAACATTGGAGACACATACTTTTATATTTAAATATATAGAGACAAATATTCCTGTGGAAACTACTCTTTACTTTTATGATTTGAAGAGAGAGGCAAGGGAAAGAGAACTGGATGAAGGAGTATGAGAGAACACTTTGGATATCTTTTTCTTTTTCTTTTTCTTTTTTTAATTTTTCAAGACAGGGTTTCTCTGTGTAGCTTTGGTGCCTGTCCTGGATCTTGCTCTGTAGACCAGGCTGCTGCCTTGAACTCACAGAGATTGACCTGAGTCTGCCTCCTGAGTGCTGGGATTAAAAGAGTGCACCACCACTGCCCGGTGGCTTTGGATATCTTTTATACTCCAAAACCATCATTATACTTTGCTTGGCCCTTTTTTCACAATTAAAGTTATTTTTTAAGTTAACAAAAAGAATTTTGAATACTGAAAATAGTTTTGCATTCAATGTTTTCACCATTGCATCTCCTCCCAACATTTCTAGATATTTCTTAGCAATATTCTTAGTGGCATCATAACCTCTGTCTACTTTAGCAATGAGTGGAGGCCACAACGGGCTGGAATGATCACCCTCGGACTGCAATTGTACAACTTGCTGTCTTTACTCTTGATTCCATGGGGATTTAGAGCCTTTAGGGAATCAAAACTTATTTTCCATAAATAGAATCCTGTCTGTCCCAGCCTGTATTTCTAAACATTGTCTCTAAACATTCAGTCTTCTACGACACATGAATGGTATCTTTTGTTTATTTATTTGAGATGTTCTGTTACATTGAGAATAACGGAACTCCTTGGGACTTGATTAGGAGTTCTTTGAAATGAGTTTGGTTGCTGAGAATGAATAAATCACATTGGCACTCATGACACTTTACTAAGCGTGTGTCATATAATGTCCTGCATAACAAAAGGGTCGATGGTACTGCTTGCTTTACTTTGTGTCTCCCATGTTAAAACAGTAAGGCCATTTTTAACATATGCATGTTTATGTAGAGGTTGGAATGGTCACGCTACCTTCACTATTACCTAGGAAGATAAAGAACTTAATATTCACAAATTGAAGAGTGCTATATTTTTTCTAAGTTGTTAATTTAAGAATATTGAAGAACAAGGGTAAAAATTTTCTCCCAATACCTTATCTTTCACATGATAATGTCAGCCTTACATTCAGGTGCCACTCTGTTCTGTTAATATTGTCTTTACATTTCTTCTTCTTTTCAATCAGTTGATTCTGAAAATATAAATAACTCTAAGAATGCTTATATACGTATGTATACATTTTTAAATGGAGCTGTGGATATCCATAATCCAATTTATAGTTTGTACATTGGTTTGTTATCCAGTAATTTCATAAAATAATTACTGCAAATTTAATTTTTGAAGTAATAGTAAATGACATTTCAGTTTGTCAATTGTCCTATAATGAGTACCTTGAGGGCAGATATGTTGCATTTTTATACATTTGATTGGGAAGGACTCTATTTTGCAGTCTCACTCTCAAATAAAGAAAAAAATTATCTCCAGAGAGCGAAGGATGCCGTGCTCAAACTGAGCAGTCCTGGGCACAGGGATTGTTGCTTTTGTGAAGTCTCACTGGGGTTGAGTATATTAATTGGTTATCTTTTCTTCCTGTACAATGTTGCAGTTTGAAGTATTCTTTTTGGAAGGTGAACTATTCTAAGTGGCCAGATCAAAGAGGGAACAATGGACAGTTTTGATTAAGTGACCCACTAGCACCCTAGGCTGTGTAAATACTGCTGTGGTACATTCCAACAGCAGGAGTGGAGAAAGACGCTCTTGCCTGCCTTTTCTGTGTCTGCTCTGCTCCAGAGACCAGGAGATGAACCCAGGGGCTTCACACTGAGTGGTAACTACACTTAGTAGACACATACTAATGAAATGACCTTGAAATATCATTTCTACATATTAAGTATTTATTATTTGTTTTGATTGAAGCTGAAAACATTTGGCATCTTCTATGTGTAAGGAGTTTTCATGGCATTTGGGAGGATGTGACAGTTTTGAAAAGAACAGTGTGGATGGCAACAGAAATACCATGACAGAGGTCTGCTGATCCATGACTCATAGAAAGTGGATGATACTCATGGATTGTTCATCCCTGGAGTCAAAATATCATAACTGGCTAAAGAAACCGAATGACTTAATCTGAGTTGGCTACACTGTGGGTGAATGGAATTGGAAATGAAATCTGACAGAGAGATTGGCAGACCTGTATGTCTTCAGATTTCAGACTCTGGAGAATCTCTTCCTTTGCTCTGAAGTGGGGTCCAGAATATTGCATTTTCCTAGTCCCAGTTAACGCTGTCCTCTGCCAGGCAGACCATACTTGTGCATCAAGGAGACAGACCAGAAATAGGAAACTATAAATACAAAAGTAGCACCATCCTCAAAACATGAAATCCCAACAACTAAAGCTCTTTGCTGCTGGGGATCTGCTACTGTATGATAGGAAACCGACTGCTGTTCACTGGCCGGACCTGATAGATACTTTCTTTAGACTCCTATTATTTGAAGGTTATTAAGGGAAACTCAGTTTTATGCTTTCCTTGAAGCGGGACATGGAATGAGATAGTTCATATTCATATTCAAAATTATATCTAACACTGGATGTAAGGTACTATTCTTCCATAGTAATACTAATTTGAAATCAAACTGGAATTGAATCACCAGCGAGAAACAGGAAGTTGCAATGGGAGCAGAAAGTTTACCATGCTGTCAAGTTCAATGGTAAAGTGCCAGACATGAGGGCCTGGAGAGATGGCTCAATGGTTAAGAGCATTTGTTGTTCTTACAGAGGGCCTGGGTTCAGCTCCCAGTAACAACGTGGTAGCTCACAACCGTCCATAACTCCAGTCCCAGGGTACCTAATTAAAAATATGAGAACAAAAAAGCAGACATGGAATTTTCATCTGTGGCCTACATGTAGTTTACAAGGATGAGAAAAGTTTGTTGTTGTAAGCACAGTTAAATCATATAAAGTATTTAGGAATGAAATTAAGGAAGAGTCTACAACCCATCTTCTCCCTCAGCTTAGACTTCCATAGTTTCTTTGGGCCATAATGTAATTGTGGGCCTAAAGACTGCAATATATTAAAACAGTTTATACACTAAGTCTATTATCTATTTAAAATGGGACTAAATGGCAGATACTCCTACTAATCAACTATTTAAAAACATGCTCGAGGACATATCAATACAAACCATAGCCAGAGAGGTCACAGTGTATGGGAGTCAATATTTGACAGAGCAACATTATTCCCATGCAGATGAATGTCTGAGCTCCAAACCGACTTTCAAGATACAAGGGCAAATTTTAATATAAAATCTTCATAACAATAATAAATTATAAAGATGTTTGGATTACCTCTCTATTAGCACATATCTATCATTTAGTGTTGTCATGGTCGTATATTATTTAGCTGCAACCCTCAGACCCAGGCCTGCCCATTATAAGGAGTATAACATGTCCCACAGTCCATTTTAACTGTGTGTGTATTTGGAAAAATCTATTCAGAAGACAAAAACTTGTGAAATGTGGATTTACTCCCATGGTCTCTCAGGACAGTACAGGAGAGTGATCTTGCAGGGGATTTGGGGGGATGATAATTTGAATGAGCACAATTAGTAATTATTTCTAGGTAGGCAGCTGACAAAGGTCTCACAGTGGCATCACAGGAAGCAAGAAAATTAGTCTAGACGATGTCGGCTGGGAGTGTGTCACCTCTGTCTTTCCCAGCTGACAACCTGACCTGATTTTGTGCAAGATTTGACGTGTGTCTAGCATGGTGGCTGCTGTAAGAAACCAAGCCAGAAAACAATACACAGGAGAACCTGCCACTGCTCTAGATTTATCATACGCAAGTGGATTTTTTTTTTTTTAAACAAACTGCACTAGGGTTACATGTGAACTTGCTTTTAGACTCACCGAAGGTGTCTTTTTGTTGTGGTTATGGTTGTTGTTTTTGAGACAGTGTCTCTGTGTAGCCCTGGCTGTCCTGGAATTTCCTCTGTAGATCAGGCTGGGCTCAAACTCAGAGATCTGCCTGCCTCTGCCTCCCTGGTGCTGTTATTTTTGTCCACCATCTTGATTCCCAAGTGCAGGAGGTTGAGACCCCCACAATTAGAAACGGAAGCACCGCTAGGAGTCAGAATCCCTTCTTTTTTCCTTTCTTCCTTTCTTTCTTCCTTCCTTCCTTCCTTTTTTGTTTTTGTTTTTCAAGACAAGGTTTCTCTGTGTAGTTTTGGAGCCTTTCCTGGAACTCACTCTGTAGACTAGGCTGGCCTCCAACTCACAGAGATCACAGAGATCAGCCTCTCGAGTGCTGGGATTAAAGGCATGCACCACTGACGTCTGGCTTTGGAATCCCTTATTTCTTAAGTGTTTCAGGAAAAATATTAAAACATTGATTAATGTTTTGGTATCTTTTAAATTGGTTCCTTAAGAATCCCCTGCTCTATGTTCTGCTGTTCAAAGCTTGGATGACAACAGCAGTTAGAATAGCCAGTCTATTCTTAATTAGCCGTATAGAATGTAAAATCAATTTCATTTGGTTAAAAACAATCCATGATTGGAAAAGAACCTTGCATCAAAAGTCAAAAATTTTATAAATGTTCTTATTTTCATTTAATGTTTTTATAAAAGAAGTGTTCTTTTAATTAGGCCTTCAAATTACAGCTTATCTTTAGCGGGCAACTTCTCTGCATCTGACACTTCATGCTGTTCCACAGTTATGTCTCATTTAATACACACTAAAACCTTCAAGATGAGCATACAGTGCACATTTTATAGCTTTGGAATACGAGGCTGGGGGAAACCACATAACCTTCTAAAGATCATACTGCTGGAGGAGTCGAGAGGTCAGATCTGTCTCACAACCTTCCACTCTCTCTAGAGTTCTGCAAGGCACCTCACCGTGAGTATAATGGACACAGGCATGCGAACTAAAACAAGCCAGACACAGAAAAGTTCTGCAAGACGTCATTGTCTATGGAATATAACCAAGTACAATGCATAAAGTCAGAGGGAAAACTGGAGTTACCAAGGACAGAAAGCAGAGGGGAAAAGAGGGGAAGGTTCAACGTAGACATGGCATAGCTTTAATAAGCCCAGGGATGGAGTATATAGCAGGATGACAGTGATGATGTTTCTTGTGCACCAGGAATTCCCTTAGTAGGTTTCAGGGACTGTCACTGGACATGTAGAAAAGGTAGCTATATGAGGAGGCTCATGTGCTTGGCTCAAGTAATAATGCACTCTATATCTGTGTATAAAGATACCATGTCATGCACATTAAGTATATAAGATTTTTTAATGAATGCCACCTTAAATATCAGAACTCCATAACTGAAATCATTTCACATCAGTTTAAGAGGGAACATTCTCCAACCCATAACCTGGAATGTACTCTCTTTTGACTTGCTTGGCCTTTCCAGATATATGGGTCTAAATCCAGACAAAGGGTAAGAGGAATCACTGAAAATCATCAGTGAATCTAATGAAACAGTTTTAGTCAAGTCATTATGGAAAAGAATACTTGGTGTTTTTACACAGACTTAGTTTTAGTTTACCCAGCCTAGCACAACTTACAGTGAAAAATGAAATTGTTTAGGAAGAGTATGAAGGTAGGTGTGACTTTTACAAAGACCCACAATTGACAAGTGAATCTATTACCACTTCATTTGCCATGAATGATTGGAGATGGCCATGAGTCATTCCAAGCAGTCAGTCCAGGTTGCTGTTATCTGAACTCTCCTCACTTAGTATCTAATTACATTTTCTTTTTTGTCTTTAGGACTAATGACATGTAGGATACCACATACTCAGGCAAGGTGTGAGACTGTTTCTGATCCTTGTAGAGCTGACAAATTATATTATGATAAATCAGGAACCAAGTAGCAGGGAAATTGCATATATTAGAGGAGAGAGTACCTCAATGTTTTCATATGTACATTTTTAATATACAGCTTCAGGATAATTGTGTGTCATTCAAGAAAGTGCAGGGAAATGACTCAGTAGGTAGGGGGGCTTGTTAAATTGCCATACAAGTGTGAGGATGTTAGTTTGGATCCCTAGAACCTACATCTGTAATCCAGTTCCCTTGTGAGGACATGAAGTGGATCCAGACTACTCCTCAGAAGCTAATGGGTTACTTATAGCCTGGCAGGTAGTATGAGAAAACAAAACAAGTCAACAAAAAAGCCGAACAAACAACAGCAACAAGAGGAGACCCTGTTCCAAACAAGGCAGAACATGAGGGGTTAACTCATGAGACTGTTTCTGACTTCGACATGCGTGCCATGGCACAGAGTACCCACACGACGAACACAACTGTATGTGTGCATACATACACACAACACACATTATACACACACACACACACACATTCACTCAAGAACAATAAAAAATAAGAGGACTCATTTTTTTTTAACTGACGTCCATATAAAGTGACTCACATCCACCTGTAACTCTAGTTCCAAGGGTCCTAACACCCTCTCTGTACTTCTCAGGTACCTGTACTCACAATGGACACACAGACATATACATAGATACATAATTCAACATAAAATAGGTCTTTGAAAAACAAGGAAACTGCACATGTATTTATTAGGAAAACGTCTGATAACATGTATAACGTTGAGAACAATCAAAAGACACTCTAGGCCTTGATCTTTACTTCTGTTTGGTACTCCAGCTCCGCCAACACTTCTGAATTCTCATTGTGCTAAAAAAATGTCAGCTTGAGGAGTTAGAAACCCAGGTCTTCTTCTATTTTAGCTGCAGTGTGGAGGAGGACACAAGGAGCGCCTCAGTGCTGAATTTCTGCTAATCAGTGACTTGATTTGTATTAAAAAATGTAAATGTTTCTTTGACATCGGACTTGGCCTTTGAGAGGGAAAAGGTACTTACTGAGAAATCTGCATTGACAGAACAAATCCTACTTGCAGAGTAGAAACTGATGTTGTTGGCTTGAGTAGATGTCCAGTCGGCTGTGAAATTCATAATCTTTTATCCATAAAATAGCTTCTCCTCTGAATGACAAAATTATCTCCGAGTTGGGCATTTGCCAGATCAGAAGACAAAAGACTCGGCATGCACACCTAAGCAACAGCATCAGGATGCATTTGAAAGGGATGGTTGTTTTCTTAAGGGTCACGGATACTGGCTTTCTGAATTAATCAGAGGGAATGTTGCCTTAATAAGTCTTATGTCATTTTCATTTGTTTCTTTAGTAAAAATTCAACGCCATCATGACTTCAAGAACAGCTCTGGAAATACTAAGAGATTTCACTGATAGTTGACTCCCTGAGAGATTTCACTGATAGTTGGCTCTCATGCAGAGTAAAAATTTTGGGATGCTCCATTTTTTGTCCTTCAGTGTCCAGTAGATAAAACTAGTAATTCAACGTTTAATTCTGTTCTGAGGTGGAAGTCTACAGTCTTCTTCTCATTTAGTATGAGGGTTTTGTTGTTGTTGTTGTTTGTTTGTTTGTTTTTGTTTTTGTTTGTCCTTGTCAATTTTGAACAATCAAAGCTTGGGTTATCTGTGGAATAGAATCATATGTCAGTAGGTGTGGCCAATTCTTCCAGGCAAAATCAAAGTATAATGAATTTGACCCTAAACAAAGGAAAGCTAGTTTTCTAAGATTATCTTCTTGCATGAGAGAAAAGAAGGTGGATAGAGTTTTCTGCCTACTTTCCTAGCTGGCAAGGGAAGAAACACAGAGGATTCCATTTGAGAGGAATCTCTTTGTTTTCCATTTACGGAAACAAAGCAAGTCTGCTTTTTGCAAAGCAGGGCTGTGGTAATGACATTGAGAAAAATTCAGCCACAGATGGGCTTTTTCATAAGATCATGATCTACACTTATTAGGCATAAACTTGTCATTTAACATGAACTAGTTTTATGACAAAGGATATTTTGGGCTTTGGTTATTTAAAATTAAAGATCTCGTTCTGATAAAAGAAACTTTGAATCTATTGGCCTAAAGTTATGATTTATATTCTAATGAATAAGATTTTCTGATCCCTAGTGTATATTTATTATAGTGTTTAATTTAAAATCTAGCTATTGGGTTATCACTGGAATTACATAAAAAATTGAATATTAGGTTACAACATACAATAGCTGTTTGTTTTAAGGGGCCTGCATATTTAATATAATATTGTATATTGAGTTTTAAAGATCTGCCAATTATTGGCATTATAATTTATACTCTTGGTTAAAACTTGCAGAGATCAGTAGTTCTCTTCCATGTCTTAAGAAGAAACACTTGGTGTGTGGGGATTTAAGGCTGCATTTACTGATTGTTTTCTCAAGTTGTACTGTGGATATAACTTAATTTTAGTTAGTAAAACTCTTAAATACAATTGGATGGATAAATAGATTTATGAAGACGGATATGCATTTATTCCAATTGAATATTCACTGAGTACTATTGTAGGTACCTGCCATTTTGTGAGACCTGACTAGGAACCCATTTTAAAGTCAACACAGAAAATAAAGGAAAGAAAAATGAGAGAGGAACAAAAAAATAGACTTTAATTAATAAGTTCTGGCTCTATAGCTCTGTATGGTTTTAGAGTGCAAATTCAAGGGGGAACACTTTTATTTATAACTTACATAGCAACCAGGAGACAGAAGGGTTTGAACAGGGGTGCTGGGAAGGGCTTCTGTTGGCTCCTACAGTGTCTAGACTCAAGGCACATGTAAGCAAAAGGGACTGGCTGTCCCTAGTTCATTGCTATGACTGCTGCTTATCCTTGAGCTTTCTCTCTTTTCTTTTAATATTCTCTGTTCCTACTTAATAAAAGGTAGTTCACGTCTCCAGAGATTCTAGAAAAAATTTAGCCCTTTCTGCTTCTTTATTTCTAACAGACCAATTTGTCCTTGATCTCTGTTGAATTGTTCGAAAGCTTATGAATATGCACAGTTTCCAGAGATTCTGAGACCAACTCTGGTCAGGTTAGACTGACAATTTACTCCAGGGTTCCAGGTCAGAAAAGGAGTCAATCTCCAACAGATAACAGGAAAACACATTTTTAGTTTCCTTACTCGTGATGAATGTAACCAGTTTTCTCAAAAGGCTGGATTTTTGTTGTTGTTGTTTGTTTTTTCGAGACAGGGTTTCTCTGTGTAGCTTTGCGCCTTTCCTGGAACTCACTTGGTAGCCCAGGCTGGCCTCGAACTCACAGAGATCCGCCTGGCTCTGCCTCCCGAGTGCTGGGATTAAAGGCGTGCGCCACCACCGCCCGGCTGGATTTTTTTTTAATGTATATCAGATCTATAGTTGTAATATTTCATGCCAAAATTTTCAGATAATTGGAATAAGTTGTAAATGTTTGCATTTCTGTTGTAATCTACAAAAATCCTGTCTGATCTGAAACTATACAGACAAAATATTCTCAGATTATAATCCATGCTAAACATATTACCGCAAAAAAAAAAATTATAGGGTATCACATTTTATTTATTTATTTGTTTGTTTGTTTGTTTATTTGTTTGTTTGTTAGAGACAAGATTTCTCTGTGTAGTCCTGGTTGTCCTAGAACTCCCTCTGTAGACCAGGCTGGTTTAGAACTCTAGATCCATCTGCTTCTGCCTCCTCAGTGCTGGGGTTAAAGGTGTGTGCCACCATTCCTGATCTGGGAAAAGACATTTTAGAAAAAGAGAAAGGTGAGAAACATTCCATCCATGTAGTGAGACAGAATGTCATTGGTGGTGAGCAATGACATAGAGTTGAATTTTTTTTACCTAAATTCTATTAAAACAATAATCTGGAGGTCAGTTATCTTTAGGTTTGAGAGTTTTAGTAAGAAAAACCAGTATGTTTCAATAAACTGGCTTGATATAAATTTTTAGGGCATAATCTAATTACAAAAAGCTTTCACTACTTATATCCAACTAATCATGATAGGCTTGCACAGAACTCCTATGAAACAAAGTATATATAAGACAATTTCAAATGCTATTGTTCAGGGAGGTAACCAACTATAAAAGCGTGTTGGAATGACAGACACAGGATGACTGATGCTCAATAATGCTACAAAGATGGCTACAAAGAACAGCTCAACAAAGAGAAACAAATCCACTGAGAGATGTGAGAGCTGAATTTTTTGTGAATTAGTTAAATTGCCAACTCAATACCAGCCAATCTGTCTCAGTGTTGAGAAAACCAGCAGCCATCTTTTTGCCATAAACTAGTTAGTTATTGTAGGGATCATTCTTTCTTCTCCAAATCGTGGACTCTAATGCTTTGCATGCATGGCATGAGGAAAGTTACATGTACAGTGAACACATGGGCTGGATCGGTGATGTAGGTGGCTGGAAACAAACTGGACATGCTCTCGGATAATAAATATGTAAAGGAAAGATATAATTTTAATCCAGTAAGATCTGAAGGATAATTTATTTTTACCACTTTGTCATTATTGTCTGTATCTAATGTGGGAGGAGGACTTGGGCTCACCAGGGTGTCTGTGTGAATGTCAGAGGATAATTTTGTGGAGTTGTTTTTCTTTCTACCTGTTCAAGTTTTATGCCTGTTGCTATGATTAAAACACCCTAACAAAACCAACCAAGGGGAGAAAGTACTTATTTGACTTACAGTCCAGGTTAAAGTCCATCATTGCAGGGAAAAGTCCATCACAGAGACAGAAGCTTGAGATAGCTGATCACATCACGTTCAAAATCAGGAGCAGAGAGAAATGAATGAGCTTGCTGGTTCTCATGTTTGTCTAGCTTTCTTTACAAATGATGCCACCCACATTCAGGGTGGGTCTTCCTATTTTTATTAACACTCTAGGCAGTTCCCCCACAGATATGTCTGGTAGGGCAATTTGATCTATGAAATTTGTCAATTGAAACTGTCTTCCCCAGTGACTCTAGGTTGTGTAAAATTGATAATTAAAATTAATTAGCACAGATGGGTTCCAGGAATTGAACTCTAAACTTATACAGCAAACACTTTTACCTGGAGAGTAATCTTGCTGGCCCCATAAGATAAACTTATAACAATTGAGAAAAAAAATTTATTTTTTTCTAGACAGGGTTTCTCTGTGTAGCTTTGCACCTTTCCTGGATCTCACTTGGTAGTCCAGGCTGGCCTCGAACTCACAGAGAATTCGCCTGGCTCTGCCTCCTGAGTACTGGGATTAAAGGCGTGTGCCACCACCACCGGGACCCAATTGAGAAATTTTTAATCATTTATGGTGTCATAGACAAACTGAGGGCATTGAGTTCTCTTTTGGCCTCTAGGTTTAATAAAACTTTTCTGACTCTTAAAAAAATGAAATATGGCTGGGTGGTGGTGGTGCATGCCCTTAATCCCAGAGTCTGGGAGGCAGAGGCAGGCAGATCTCTGATTTGAGGCCAGCTTAATCTATAGCTAGAGTACCAGTATAGTATGTATGTTTGAGTAGATGATTGGATGGATAGATAGATGAGTAGTTGGTCTGGTAGAATGTAGCATGTAAGTAAATTAAGATATATTTTTCAAATCAGCAACAAACAATTTGAATTATTATTTATTTTCCCCTTCATACAGACACAATTTAGGAATTCTTGTTTTATTTTCCATTTTCAAAGATTGTACATATGGTGTGTGTGTGTGTACGCAACTGTGCATGTGGATGTGTATCATGTGATTGTGCATGAGGAAGCCCAAAGTTCACCTTATTGGTGATCGGGTCTCTCTCTATCAAACACAAAGCTTGTAGATATGACTAATCTCCCTAGCTGACCTGCTCTAGGGAGCCCGTGTCTCCTCCTTCTGAGGCTGGAATTACAGGAGGGCTGTCATGCTCATGGGGCATTTATGTGTATTGGGGATCCAAACCCTATTCCTCAGTGCTTTACGTCCCAAGCCACCTCCCCCACCCCAATTTAGGAATGATTGTTAACAGGGGGATTACTTCAGGCTTGGACTGAAAAGGATGTTATTGAAAGTGTCATATTGAAAAAAATTTTCTCAGGTGTGTATCTAGTGCTCATGTGTCCAGAAAGCATTATTTTAATTTAGAATAATGTTTATTAAGACATATTGACTGTCATGCAAGAACATAAACTTAATATTAATGCAAGTTCTGAGTTTACAATTCCCTTTCATGTTAGAAAATAGAGGCTAGAAGTCATAGAACTAATCTAAATAATTAATTGTCAATAAAGACATTCTGGGCTTTGTAATGTATAACTGTCAATAAATATGACTGACAAAAAATGTCTATTGAATCCACAATTAATCATTTGCTTCTATTGTATGTTAATGGGTTAAATTATTCTTTCTTTTTTTTTTTTTCTGAGACAGGGTTTCTCTGTGTAGCTTTGCGCCTTTCCTGGAACTCACTTGGTAGCCCAGGCTGGCCTCGAACTCACAGAGATCCGCCTGGCTCTGCCTCCCGAGTGCTGGGATTAAAGGCGTGCGCCACCACCGCCCGGCAATTATTCATTATTTTAAGAGTACATAAAGTCCTAGTGCTCTTGTTTCATTTCTGAAACTATAATTAAAATTATGTAAAAGCAAAGTGGCTATTCATTATTGAAAAATTGAAATCTTAGTTATTTGCATAAAAATTATTATAGATTAATTCCTTGATACTTTGGAATAAGAAAAGGTATAAGAAACCGATGCTGTTCATCACCACAGCAGTGTCAAAACCATTTAGACTATGTTCTTCATTGGTGTTAACTGTTCCCCATTCCACTGCAAACATCTATATTTCCATATCAATTCCATATGATATCCATCATATGCAAGAGGCCTGGGGTATCAGCAGAAACACACAAAGGTGATCTCTACAAAGATTTTACAGGTGAAAGAGCATAGACTTTGAACTGCTTGTGGATATGTAAATCTCACTCATGTTTGTAATGCTCAACTGTTATCACATACCTAATCCTTGGCTCTCAGTGAGCACCAGATTAGCAGGACACTAAGCGATAGACAAGGAGCATGCCTCACTTTCATTCTCCCTGCTACTTAAACATCTGTCCCTTTCCTGTTCTCTGGTTCTCTTGTGTTGTCAGAGCAAATCATCCAATGTCCTACAATACGTGACATGTCAGGGTGTTCCCAGGCATGTGAGAGACTAGATCCATAAAAGGCCACAGGAGTCCTTTAAGACTCTGCTTACTATATAAAATGATCACTTTTCCCTTGTAGAGGAAGAGAATCAGCAGCTTCACTAACATACTCACCCATGCAAGTACTCTATAATAAATCATCTTACACACAAGGAATACTTGATAGTTCCTTACACAAATGCTTAGTTACCAGTTTAAATGTACGGCACAATGAAAGATGGGAATGGGTACATACACGAGTTATTAGAGCCGGGCTGTTTGGAATTAGCACTAGGTAAACCACCTGAATTTTGCATTTTTGTATAGGACTGTATGCATGATAGTGATGTATGTATACCTTAAATTACTACACTAATGCGGAAATGGAATAAATGTGCTAAAAAGCACCTATGATGCTGGGGGATGCACAGTAAGAGCTTCAGTGTGTTTGTTGTGATTGTAAAGTCTCCATTAGAGGTGAAAGGGGCTGAGACTCAATGACAGAAAGAAAGTCATTTCCTTCTTGGCTCTGTTGTAAGCATCTTGTACATTGTTTCTAGCAATGCTGTGGGATAGTCTACAGCTCCTCGGTCCAATTTGGTTAGTCCCAAAGGAAAGGAATAAGGCCGGTTGCCCACTGTGGGCATGGCTTGTGTGTTGACTTCATCCATTGTACTTACATTATTGGCCTCACTTGGTCACAAGTGCACAGGGAGACGACACTGGGTGGCTATGTGCATCTCCCACTACTTGTACCATGGAAGCTGGGGAGACACTCATTAGAACATCCCTCTGTGTTGCACTCACTGATCCGCATGGGATAAGAATGGAGATGGCTCTCTTTTCCAGAGCTGGCAGGCAGTCGCATGAATTCTTCTGCGTATGCTGTGTGGGGACAAGCTCTCCCGTACTTTTCAGGCACCTGAAACAAGTGCCATTTTCAACACTCAGCTATCACTTATATGCCTGGAATATAGTGGTCTTAACCAATTTCCTTAATTCAGATTGAAAATTTTAGATGATGTCATTAAAACTGAAAACAAAAAGCAGTTCTTTTATATTTTTAGTTGTTCTAATTCCTCTTTAATTTATTAATCCACTAATGCCAATTCTTCAGAGAAAATCTACTTTATTATATATATATATATATATATATATATATATATATATATATATATATTAAGTGATGTGGCTCAGGGGGTAAAAGGTGCTTGCCACCAAATTTGATGACATGACCTGAGTTCAGTCCTCACATATGGTGGAAGACGACACTCAAGTTGTCTTCTGACCTCCACCTGGGCACTGTGACATATGTACACCATAAGCATGAATGTGTGTATTTTCAAGCAAATGTGTGTGTGCATACACATACACACACACACACACACACACACACACAGAGAGAGAGAGAGAGAGAGAGAGAGAGAGAGAGAGAGAGAATAAATAAATAAATAAAATAATAAGTAAAAATATTTAAAAAAACATAAGGGCCGATCATTCACACTACATTTCCCATATGATTTATTTATTGGAATTGTGATAGAACAAGGAGTTACTAAATAAAAACTAAATAAATAGTGCAAAAACAACAGACTTATTAAATTTATCTAAGAGGAAGAAGCACAAACACCATTGAATAATAGATTTAGAAGTTGAATTTCCTTTTTAACATAGAGCAATGGCTAAGGTATAAAGTCATCTTTCGATTTCCCTTACTCAGCAACTAAATGAGAAACACAAAATCTCTCCTGAACAGAATAGAATGCCTATACAAAGTAAATCCCCACTGGATGGGAAAGGATGCCGATAGGAAGTGAATTTCCTTAATGTGTTAGTGCACTAGAGACAGTGTAGAGCAGAGGACATATTTCTAGCTGACCCTAAAATGCAGTCCTGATGCCACATAAAGCTTTCTGACTTTTGCAACATACTGAGAAGGAAGAGCAGCTGCAATCCTACAGGGCCAGAAGTGTGAAATCTGTATATAAAAAATAAATCCATAAATCAGACATTTCCTGAAAGTGTCTACATGATTATGTAGCCCAATTCCCCAAAGTGCTAGCTCAGGGGTCAGATCAATTTTGAACATAATGAAAGGATGGCATTTTCTCCTGCATTATGCCAATATCTTTTGAAAATTTCATATCTACAGAAGACAGGATCATTACATTTGAAAAGTGGACAGGCTACCCGTAGAGAGCATGTATTATCTGAAAGAAATGTTCATTTCAAAAGGAAAGTTTGAGTGACTTGGGGTTAGCAGCAGAGATACCTCTTAATCATAAAAATCACTTTTAAAATCTTCCAAGAGGCAAAGAATATATTCACAGACAATGAAGCTGCCCGTTTTAAAGACATTACATGTAGAATCAGACATTGTAAACATATTATGGATCAAAGGGTTAATGAAGTGTACTCAGCAGAAATTTCATGAATCCAGGTCTGGGGAAGCACTTGGGGGTGAAGGTGTGTGCTTTTCTGGGAAAGAAAAAGAGTGGTAAGTGGAATATCTTTTCGGGTTCTGTGGACAACTTGAAATTGCTGATTTAGCTTCACCAGTAGAAAAGTTCACAAATGTAGGGAGTTGCTACACAAGTCTAACAGGCATCTTCATTACTTTCTGTTTCAAGGTTTTAAAAGTCATTGGGTGACTCCCCATGGAAGCCCCTTACCCTTTTGGAGGAGCTGGAGGGTGGTTGGGAGGGTAAGTTGTGGGGGTGGGGGGAGAGCAGGAGAAAGGATGGGAGGGGGATCTGTGGTTGATATGTAGAATGAGTAGAAAATTTCTTAAAGAAAAAAAGTAATGGGTCGGCGGTGGAGGTTCCTAATCTTGGCAAATGATGCTAATTTTAATGTTACAATTAAATGTGTCCAGAAAGGCAGAGCTGAGATGTGCACATCACAGAGGGGACCGTTCCTGAGCCTTTTTGGGCAGTGATCCCTGAAACATGTCAAGAAGCCAGCGTTCATCTCACCTAAGCCTTTAATTAGCTTGCCCTGCTTGCCAAATGCCATTATACAAAGCTGAACTCCTATTTGTTCTTCAAGACCTGTTTCAAAAGGTTGCCTTTTAGCAAAGCTTTCTTCTACACTAAGGAAAAACATAACACTCCTCTTCTGTGAATTGTTGATGTCAACATTATAAAATTTCACAGGGTAAATTACTCTGTTGTAGCATATCAGCTATTCCAGGGGTTCATTTTTTCAAATTCCTCAAAAATATTATCATTACATATGTAAAATGGGGGATATGCATGCTAGGGCACCTGTGTGGGGACCAGACAACAGCTTTGTGGAGTCAGTTCTCACCTTCCACTTCTATGTAGGTTCGTGCGGTCAAACTCAGGTCATCAACCTTGTATCACAAGCTCTTAACCACTGAACCATTTCACTAGCCCCAAGGGATTAGCTTTCTAGTATTGTCTGTTTGTTTGTTTTGTATATGGATGTTTGAGACATGATCCCAGTATGTTGCCCAGGCTTACTTTGAGTTTATAATTCTCTCGCCTTATCTTGTTGAGTGCTGAGGTTATAGGCATGCACTGTCATGTCCTAATTGATTCTTTAGAAAAATGAATCAATGAAATAATTACTCTTTGGGAGTATATGTGATGTATCTGTCACTTAAAATAGTCTCCCTTAAGTTCACTTTCCCTCTTGGTGCTGATGACTGAACTCCATATCTCACACATGCTAAGCAAATGTTTTGCAACAGATTTAGACCCTGGTCTTTCTTGATTCTTAATACTTGAGGCTATTGTTTTGAATTGTAGTTGTTAGAATGGAAAGAGAATATCAACTTTGAAATATGGCAGGTCCTGGTTTGAACTTGGAATTACATATACTAATTTTATACAATTTGTATGTAATCTTTTTAAGCTTTAGTTCTCGCGTCTTTAAACTACAAGTCATTTTATATGCCTATTATCTATTAAACACATATATTATGGGAAATATATGAAAAGGAAAATTTCAGGTACCAAATGATAACTTGTTATTTACAATCACAGAAACCTTGCTAACTCAGATTGTGTCCATGGGCCTTCACCATCAAAGATGTTAACCATAGCTTTTATGACAATTGCATGAAGTCAGTACTTGGGAAGCAATTTCTTCTCTCCCTCCCAGGGTCTCCCTTAAATTGTAAGTCAAATGGATGAGTGACAAAAGCTAAGAGTAAGTACGTGAGTATTGTGGTTCTGTAATTTAATGTAATTATTCTATAGTTTACCTGTGATGATTACACATTTAGTACTCTCTTAGTCACTATCCTGCTGCTGTGAAGAGACACTATGACCAAGGTAACTCTTATCAAGGAGAACATTTATTTGGGGCTGGCTTAAGTTTCAGAGGTTTAGTTTATCATCAACATGGCAGGGAGGGAGCATAACATCAGACATGGTGCTGGAGCAATAGCTGAGAGCTACATCCTGATCCATAGGCAGAGAGACTCTGGACTTGGAATGGGTATTTTAAACCTCAAAACTTACCCCAGTGACACACTTCCTCCAACAAGGTCACACCTCCTAATCCTTTTAATCCTTTCAAATAGTACCAATTCCATGGTGAATAAACATTCAAGTATCTGAACCTATGGGGGCCATTCTTATTCAAACCACCACAGTAGACATGAAGTCTAAACATCCCACTTATATACATAGAGTCACAGGAAGTGATGCCATTTCTAAATGCACTCACCTGGACCCTGCATCAGTTTGTACAAAGACATGATTCTACATGTTAGCATACACTGATATTTAAGGCAGATTTAAAGATGCTGTTGTATCTAAATGACATGAGGGTGAATTCCAGAAATGTTACTGTGGTAGACTAGTGGTGCTTTTACGAGTTACTGGTGGAGAGTTACCCTGTTTTCCAGTTTTCTTTGAGTGCAATAAGAATTGAAGATGTACGCTGTTTTTTGAAGTGATTCAAATTGCAGTTGTGTGAGAAATTCCCCACAGCCTTCTGACTTGCTCACTCTCAGAAAGAAACTACTATCTCCATTGAAATCTTAAGATATTTTTGTCAGACTGCTTTAGAAGTCAGTTTGCATACCTTGCAAAAGACTAATGTGGAATTTAGAATTTAGCTTAAACCATGACAGGATAAAAGAAAACTCAGAACCTTGATTTATGAAAGAGTTCTATAGTAGAAGATTGAATTCAGAATTATTGGAGTGCAACTTCAAATTTATTTTAGTACTCATCTTTGTAGACATACCACAGCAGAGTAATAAATAGAATTATTTTTCCAAAACTACTATTTCTTCTGTCATTACTTTGTAATATTGAGTATAGGGAAAACATAAATAATATTGAATAATGATCCCTCATTGTTACCAAACTCGCCTTGAATCGTGTATTAGGACTGGAGGTAGATTTTTTTTTTTGAGTCTGTTGTAGCATCCTGACTCCTTATGATCAGAGTGTGAAGGTAAGAGACAGCCATTTGAGTGAAGGGTATGAATTACAATGTTCAAAGTTGACTAAAACTAAAGAGATCCAAACCCCAACCATGACCAAGCAGAGAGAGGGCAGGTCTGGAAAACAGCAAAGAGAAGGAGGGACAGGAAGACGACAGGAAGTGGGAGGAATACACATAAATCACCCCTTTGAAGCTTTAACACACAAGTAGGGTATGCCCAATAATTCATAGACTTTACTCAATCAAAAAGTTTACAACCTCATGACTAAGGACTGACCAAACTGTGTTTCTGGAGAAGCCGTTACTTTTCACCATTTCTTTGGAATTTTGCTGCCTCCCCATCTTTTAGCTGTTAGCAATGCGTTTCCACTTGCACAAACTGAGGTGGAACCCTTCCTAGAATGATTCGATATTTTAATAAAGGGGCTGTTTGAAAATGAAGTGAATTTATTAACCAGTTTCTTCAGTGATCGGGAACGATGTCCCTTGGTGAGAGGGTTCTGTTCTGTTCCAGTCACTAAACACAGAGGGGCGGTCCCAGCAAAGCAGGAAAGCATCTCCTTTACCCTTATCCCAGATCCCATTTCTTATCCAGGAAGTTCTTGAATTCCACCTTATTGGTGAAATTATTAAGGCCACACCATGTAGTTAAAAGGGAGGTTTATCCCTTTACAAGTGACGGGATGGGCTACAGGGTCTGGGAAAGGTGTAGCGCAGTCCAGTGGAGTTCTCTGGAGAACTCTGCTCAGTCTACCTCCTGCGTCCAGGGTCCAGGAACCAAGAGAGCCAGTGCATCCGGATCTCGGGTCTTCAGGGCCCTCTCTCGGCCCGCCTTGTAGGCGTGACAGTTACCGAAGCCTCAATGGGGGTTGGAAGTTCCAGATCAAAGCTGGAATGGCTACCCACTACAACACCCCTTCTGACACCAAGCTGTTCCTCCTGCTTTTTCCCTTCTGCATTGATGAGCTCTGTTGATAGCGTTTCCTACCCAACGAAAGGCCTTTACAGATTTATTTACCTTTTATTGATGTGGGTGTGTTTGCATGGATGTGGGCATATGTGAGTATGTGAAAGTGTATGACAAAAGAGAGTGTGGGATTCTTTAAAAAGAGAGTTGCAGGTGTTTATGAACTATTTGGTGTGGATGCTAGGAGCTGAACTTATTCCTCCATAAGAGTAGTATGTGCTCTTAACTGCTGAGCCATCTCTCTAGCCCTCACAATGAACTTTTCAGAAGACAAGAGCTTATCTAACTTATGTTCAGTTCTTAGCATATATCAAATGTGTGTTTAATAGATATATTAATAAATGAATTATTATTTGTCATCTATTGTTCTCTTTATATTTTATAACAATGTGAAACATTATAAATCTATGAGATAATTGTTTTCCTGTTTTTAGATTGTAAATCATTTACAGTTTATATTATTTAAGCATAGTTTAAGCACTGAGGCTTATACAGAAAACAAGAATTGGAGATAACATATATTTACTGTACAGGAACATGGCTGGTAATTTAGGCAATTTCATCTATCTCTGAGATCTTGTAAATTAATCTGTTTGCACTCCTCTTATTTTATACTGTCAATATAGCTACTCAAGGAAATGGTTATATAAACTCAAGAAACTCATTTTGAAAAAGCTTATCAAAGCCTCAAAATCAGTTTCATTTTTTTAGAAAGTCACCTGGGAACACACACACACTATCTGCACAGACACCAAGGCTACTCCAAACAACCTCGTAAGGACAGAGCCCAGTTATTAAATTAATGGGGAACCAGTTTCATTCCTGTGGACATGGACTGGCTGGGGTTTGCTGAAAAGACATGTTTAGTTTACTGGAAGAAGCAGAAATGGAAGAAAACGTGGGAAGCCCTCCTTGTAGCCACACAGCCAGCCAGCACAGAGAACTGGGGCATGCTCACACTACTTGAGATATCATACCCAATGTGGTGACGGGTCATTTAACATTTCCCCTACGTCGAGGAGAGCATCACTCTGTATCACTCTTCCTGTCTTACTGATATATTTGTTTTGTCAAGACAGAGTCTCGCTCTCTAGCCTTGCTCATCTGGAATTCACAATGTAGACCAGGCTGGACTCAAATTAATAGAGCTCTGCCTGCTTCTGCCTCCTGAGTTATGGGATTACAGGCATGCGCCCCATGCCCAGTACTTCCAGCCATACTGATTTCTGCAGGGTGCCATTCCATCCAAGGACTTGAATTTTCCCTGCTGAGTTACTGACTCCTAGATCTTGTACCATGTCATGTATACCATGAGAAATTTTATTTTGTTTTGGTATACAGAATGCCATCAGACAAAATGCTGTGTTGACATGTCCTATGTCCCACAGCCACTCAGTCCCAAATAAACACATAGAGGCTTAATATTAATTACCATTTTTTTTTTGCTTTATGGCTCAGGCTTATTGCTAGCTAGCTAGCTATTACATCTTAAATTAACCCATTTCTATTAATCTATGTATCACCAAGTGTCTTGTGGCTTTACCTGTATTCCATTACATCTTGTTCCTCAGGGCAGGTCACAGCATCTCCCTTGATTCCACCTTCCTTCTGCCTGTATCTTTGCTTGGATTTCTCACCTGGCTATAACCTGTCTTGCCATAGGCCAGAACAGCTTCTTTATCAAGCAATCGTAGCAACATATATTCACAGCATACATAAAATCCATAATCCATTTATCTACTTATTTCGATCTGTCAATGTCCTGTTAATGTAGATGGAACTTTGGATTAAAGACTAGCCGTGTGTGTGTGTGTGTGTGTGTGTGTGTGTGTGTGTGTGTGTGTATGTGTGTGTCTGTCTGTCTGTCTGTCTGTACATGTACATGTGTGCATGTGTATGTATATAAAGTTATTTAGACATGTCAATCAGAATTGTTGGAGAGATGGAGAAAAGGTCTTGAGAAGTCTATAGTGAACAACCAGGTGGCAAGCAGGATCCAATGGAGTTAGATGTGAGAAAATGATAGATTCTTAAAGATGGAAGAGAGCTGTGTGGACATTCACAAAGCCAGAAATGGGTGAGAACCAAGGGTATAAACTAAGTTCCTTAGTGTAGGATGGATGTGTCTTCAGTGGGGTTTTGTTCCTTTAGGTTGCATTAGCCTCACTTTACATTGAACCAGCTAAATTCATTTCACTAATATTTATCGAGGTCACCTTCTGTCCCAGGCAGTTCACTTCTCTCTTTTATCCACTAATATACTTCTAAATGACTTAAGGTAAAAATATGAACCAACTTCAGGTTTAATGGGTCAAGACTTGGCATCATGGAGAGTATTTAAAAGATTTCAAAAGGAAGATTCTGAGACTGCATTAAACATGCCCTCCAAGAGTGTCTGAGCACTGGGAGATGCTTTACCACAAGAAAGAAATTTGTCCTAAGACTACCACTTAGTCATGCATTGCCCAATTTAGTCACAGGACTCTACTATACCTGCATCCAGTGCTGACAATAAACTTCAACAAGGAAACTGATCACCTTTGACCAATGGCTAGGAAGGGTGACCCAAATCTGGGTAAGCTGGTAGTAATACATTTTGCAACCTGTGTAAGGATGAGAATAACATTTTTAATCAGAAACTGGCAAAATCTATCTCCAAAGACTCAAATAGTACACCCTTGATCCCCAGATCTCTGTCACAATTGCTTACCTCTACTGAATAGTGTAAATACTGCCATGGCCAGTGTATAAATAAATAGGTGTGACCACTTTGCAATGTGACTTTAATTGTGGATACTGTAGTTTCAATTTGATAGTTTCAATTTGCCTTAAGGTATTTTCCTTATTCTTGTTTCTCTCCGTTCTCTCTTATTCTTCTATATAGACCTATAAAAATTAATCTTCACCCAGAGGAAACAAGAAAAAAAGTGCTGGGTGGGATCTGATTCTTAACTTCAGTTTGCTAACTTTTTATTTAAATGAGAAATCAGTATCAAGCACTCTCAAATCAAATGATATAATCTACTGTGTGGCTGACCAGGTAGGACAGCTTCCAGGAACTATACTGTGGGTGAGGGATGTGCCATCCTGGTTTGAAGCACTTATAGATAGCCGTTAGGACTTGAACAGCTGGTCACAACACAGTGAGGCTGTGTGTGAGAACCCCACACTGCGACTGGGGAATTGATTGCTTGAGGTTCTACAGGCCTTGTAAATTCCAACAGTTCTTTGCAGGCGTTGTTTGGGTGAAACACAGTACTAGAACTGACTGTTCTGTGACTTAAGTTCCTTGACACATTACAGCACCTGCTCTTTTTAAATAAAAGTCAGTTTGGATTTTGTTAGACACTTTTCCATTATGGGAGAAATATTAGAACAATATGTTTTAGAAAGCAGAAGACTCATCTCTTAGACATCCAGTCGGCTTCCAGCCAGGTTAAATTACTCCTTGCTAGTATTGGGAGAAAACCCATGTGATGTATAGGAGGATGGATTTTCTAGGACACAGGAGCTCCAGTGATGAATACTTCTCTCAGAATGAGTCTGTGGTTGCAAAGGAACTGAGGAGGATCTGGCTTTCTCAGCCTCTCTCCGCAGCCAAGTGTGGCCTGCTTGATAAATACCTGTGAATCTTCCTATGGCCTTCTAGGGTCTACCATAGACAAAGGAGATTCCCAAGCAAGAAGGTAAGGATACAGTCTTATGCTAAAGTCTTTTTTAGTTAAAGTGGCTTCACAGTCTTCAGCGGGACCTGAAAAAAGAGGAGTGACTTAATGGATGAATGTTTCTGGAAGGCAAGATAAAACACAGCTGGATTGTTTGTTAAAACTGTTTCGTTTGTGTGCATGGAAGAACATATGTTCTATTGCTTCCTAACATCAGGGTTTTTTTTTTCCTCCTTTAATCCAGAGGCCTTAAAAATTGTTTGTTTAGTTCCTGGAGTAAAATGAAATACTCCTTTCCCTCCTACAGTAAGCATACACTGGCATAATTGCACTGAGGATTTTTCTCTACTATCTTTCTAGAAATAGAAATATACTGGCATCACGTGGCCACATTACATCTACATTCAACAGTAAGAGTACCTCAGCTGCAGGCAAATAGGCCCTGAGACAAAATGCAGCACTGGAAGGGGTTCCTTTGATGGCCTCATTTACAGAAAGTCTCATCGTTCAGTCAGTTTGTCAACTGCACACAGCCAAAGTACCTTCTGCAGCAGCGACATTCATTTCTTGGCCCGGTCTTTGTCCAAGGAAGACATGATTTTGCCAATGTTGCTTGTTTCTTTCAGACTAAATTTCATTTCTATGTTGTGCTAATCCAGTGTTCTTAACTTAATCTAGTGTTCTTGACACTAGGTCACCACACAACAGTCTCCTTTCTTCTGTCCTGTTGTGTGTTTGCATGTGAATTCTGAGCCTTTGTCTGTTTTCTGGAGACACGCTTGTGTACTATACATTCAGATAAACAGACACAGAGAAAAGTAAGGATTTTTGTTTTGGGAATCATGATTGGTAAAGGAAATAAGTAATTGTCCTAAAGAGAAATTCTACCATGAAAGGGGATACATAACCTTCCACTTTCAGGCACCTTGTTTCCATTGTATGAAGGGTGAGAGCATCTAAGTGATATTAATACCTCTCTTAAAAACAATTATTTGTTGACTAATTATTGGTTGTGTTTGCTTGTTTTTGTTTTTCGTTTTTTGTTTCTTTTACTTGTGAGGTTTTTGTTCTGTTTGGATTCTCATTTTGGTGGTGTTGAAGACTGAGATCAAACCCAGGGCTTCACTAATATTAAGTAATAACCACTATAGAACCAAGTCCCGGACTTGCTTAGGGAGTTCTTAAATACTAATCTCTGCCAGTTCTAAAGTTCCAAAGCCGATCTAACTTTCTGCTCATGTCAGTTTTTCTTTCTACATTCTCTCCATGTCCTTATCACATGATGACTAGTAACAAAGACTATTGGGGTCCAGCCCCTAAATAGCCTTTACCCAGGGTCCATGGAAGAATCTATCAACCAGCTGAGAATCTACTAGGATATCGAAAAGACTCTATGCACACTGAGTTCTTTAGTCCATTCACTTTATTCCTCTAAGTCAATCTTCTCTACACAGCTTCTTTTCTGTTCTCATACTTAGCTCCTCTCTGTACCTTCTTCTGCTGTTCTCTCATTGTTCTTAGTCCTTCATATATATATATATATATATATATATATATATATATATATATAAATTAAACCTATACAAGATTTAAGGGAAAGGCAAAGAATACATGTACTGTTTTATGTGATTAATAATATCCAGTCATGGTTAGTCGATTAACAGTCATTTTCTTTTAGTCACCTGAATCTCAGGGCCTATACATAATTAGTCTACTGAGACTAAAATCTTGCATTAAAAACTGGTGTAGAAATAAATACAAAGTGTTAATTATTTTTTTAATCAGAGTGGGGAGATGCCGGTAGAGGAAGCTTAGGGCAACATAGGTACTATTTATCTCTTGAAGGACTAAGATATACCAAAGCCAGACACCTGAACTATCACCTCTAGTTTGGTATAATTCTTCTGAAGGGTTTTGATCCAACAAGGCCAGGCACTTGCAATTCCTCTCTGTGAAAGTTATATGAGGATACTTTGGCCAATTTTGCCTTGTCAGTGGCTAAGGATAGAGAACAAGACCTCTAAATGCCTACAGTTCACATGGAACAATAGACCTAGTTTGAAGCATATTTTAGTATATTTCTATTCTATTCATAAAAATTGTACAGTTAAATAAGAAACCATCTTCTAGACTACCCACAATTATGTGTGCCCATAAGATTGAGATGTAATCATGAGATTACATGTACACATAACATGGAGATGCACGGTAAATGGGGAGAATCATAGCTGTTATTGCACAAGAAGTTTACAATAAGAGACAGTCAATTCATTCAAAAGGCAGTAATTCCATAACGCCTTGCAGGATGGTGTCCTTCAACAGAATGCTTGGTTTTGATGGGTTGACCATCTGAACTCTAGTGGTCACCTGCTGTATACTCCATGGACTTCTGCTACCAGCAGCTCTCAATAGACTGGGTCAACAGCAATCATCTTAAAATTCTCATCTTTCAAATTGTTTCCTTAGCATCTACTTCATTGCAGTATCTTGTCCACAGCTTTTCCTTTCCTGTCTCCAACTGACTCTTCAGTTCTATTCTAGCAGAACCTTATTTTATAAAATAAATCATTTCCTTAAAAGACGTTTCTTCTATCTATGACAATCAAAATATCCCAGACATTCTCAAATGTGTCCAGGGAGCCAGATGGTGCCAGTTGACAATCATAGCTTTGACCTCACTGTGAAATACAACTTCTAGCAAATACATTTTCAGTGAGTGGCTGAAAAAGAACTGTTCATGTGGTACAAAATAATTCTATACTGTCTAAACATGTGAGAGAGCAAGATTAGAGTTTTTGTTTTGACTGGCTAGCAAAGCCTCATATATACTTAGGTTGTTTGTCAATAATATATAATTTTATTTCAGATATCTTCTTTGTTGTGTCTACTCCTTTCCTCAGCAGTCCGATGATCTTTTCCTAGTAAAAGAGTACCTTTTATTCCAAATTTAAATAAGGATTCTGTATAAATTAATGCATCAGGAAATGACCACCCAGAAGTCTTCATAAGATATCAAATGAAGAAAGTAATACAAAGTAAATAATTTTTGAACACCACTTCTTCAATGGATGAAGCAAGCCCTGACATATGGGAAATGGAATCTTCTTATCAGCATCTAGCACTTATTTTCATTTGTTTAAGATGTACTTTTATCTAACATGTGGCAGACTATGAAAATGATAAAATATAGGAACAGAGACCAGAGCATCTCATTATAATTCATTTGTGCTCTGATGAAGATTGCATCCTAGAATCAGATGGTGAGACGCAAACTTGAGAGACAGGATATTTTTAGTGAGCTTCCTTCCGCTATAGTTTCCATCTTAGGGAGATAAGATTTGCTAATATCCAGACAATGTGAGCACTGGGTAGTGTCAAATAAAGATAATTCCTTCAAATACTGTTTCATATCTACAGTGAAGTAACATGAATGCCATTTTGGAAGACTATGATAAAAAAGAACCCAATATTGCCAGGCAGTGGTGATGCATGCCTTTAATCCCAGCACTGGGGAGGCAGAGGCAGGCAGATGTCTGTGAGTTTGAGGCCAGCCTGAGCTACAGAGTGAGATCCAGGACAGGCACCAAAGCTACACAGAGAAACTCTGTCTTGAAAAACAAAACAAAACAAAACAAAAGAACCCAGTCCTTTTCCCCATGCTGTTTTCTAGACTTTCCAATGTTAATAGCATACTAAAATTCATAGAGGCCTATGTATACTTACTGTATAATTTGGAGAAGAAAAATATAGAACAAAAAGGCACTGTGTGATTAATTTCCAATTTACAAAATTATAGGATGCTATTAAATATGAGTAGAGCACACAATGGGAGCCCGGGGATTACTGTGTTTGAATTAGTGCAGTTTCTTGTTCCATTTTTACTTATTTTTATATTCTTCTTGAAAAACTCTTGGGCCTGAGATCATTGAGATGATGTAATGAAGAAATGTATTTGATGTTTAGAATATTGTTAATTTGAAATCCTTAAGGGAAACGTTCATTCTTCCCACCAACCATTAGCACTGAAACAGACACAGGAATGAACATCTGCCTGTATTTAATGGAAAGAAGAAGGCCATGCTACTTCTTTAAGACTAAAAATAATTTCCCCGTTATCAAGTGAACACTGAATTATAAACTCTAATTTTATCTTAGTATTTCAAAGTACTGTGAGTGCATGTGTGTGGATAATAGGAACTCTTTTACATATTTTCCAATTACACAGCAATCACTTTTCTTCACAGTTTTCGATGACAATGACGGGATGTCAGAGATTTTTCTGCTTTTGTTTGTTTAGACTCTGTTGAATGATATTTGTGGCATATTCATACTTTGTACTTTTCTGAATTATATTTACTTTCTTTATCTTTTTCTGTTACATTTTCTGTTACTCTCTATAATAGTCCCAATTTGAGAGTATTTCATTCTATGATTCTCTGCTATTTTTCAAGCTTTCTTTGTCCCTTCAAATAAGCTGTTGTAGAGAATGGCTAATGGAACTCCAGTTGCTGAGGGGTGAGCTGCATTGGTAGTTTGAGAGGGTTTTTTGTTTTGTTTGTTTTGTTTTTTCTTCGTAAATCTTACTGTCAGTAAAGGATGTAAATGTATATTTTGATGCATTGAATAATTTTCCAGGCGGACAGTATGCAAGCAAAATGACTCCAAATTTATAGAATTATTTCACATATTGGAATTTCATAAAATTGTTTCTGAAAGATATTTTATATCCTGGGGTGCTTGTACTACCATGTGCTTCCTGTTTTAAAGTAAAAATTTAAAAAGTATTTATCTCTTGGTTTGAAAGACTCAGAAACAAACTACTTGCTTTCCTGTGCCAGAGTTTCTTGCATGAAGTGAATAGGAGGGTAGAATTGGTTGATAAATAAGGATAGAAAACAAGAATGTGTTACTAACTTCAATGTATTCTGGGTTACACATTTCTCTAGGTGCTGGAGATGTTGCAGAAGAAAATATAGTTTTGTTTCGTGTGAAATTCATAGGTAGTTTTAAGAAGCAGTAAGTATCGGACAATTGCCAAAACAAATGTAGTTTCCAAAAGTTCACATATTATTATCAAGGAATAATTCAGATACCATAAACTCGCACATGGGAGCTCCTGACCAGGTATGGAGGCTATCAATGGGCTCCACCAGAAAGTATTATGACTGTAACCTGCTTGGAGGGAAATCATTAGACAACGAGAGATCTGGGTCCAAGATTTCAAGCTGATGGTCCACAGCCATACATGTCATGAGGCACTGGGAGAAATAACACTTCTAAGAGACTGAAAGGTTGTGGGATCTTTCCTGAGTTCATTAGACCACAACTGCATGAGTCACCATGGTTTCCAAGAGAAAGCTCTGTCCTAAAGTGCAGCAAAAGCGCAGCATCTCTTGGACCCATACCATCTGTTGGGTTATTTCTGATGCTTTTGTTGAAATGGTGAGGAATGAAGGAAGTAAATACTTCTCTAAAGGAACTTTATTCTGGTTAGGAGAAGAACATGGAGAGAGGAGGAGGGAGAGAAGGAAAAGAAGCAGGAAACAGAGGTATAGGGAGTGCAGATATTGAAACATTTATCTGAAGTGCGCCAAATCCAGACATGAACAAAGCCTGGAGTTTCTGATGAGAAAGGATATAGGGACCACTGGAATATCTCTTAGATACAAAATACATTTATGCAGGAAAAAAAATGCACATATCACAACCAGGACTTATATAAAATCATTAACTTGGGTTCCAAATTCAAATACATAGGCAGGAGAAAGGAAAAAGCCTTGATGAGTTAAAAAAAAATACATAGAATACGTAATGTCATTTTGATTGGCTCTAATGGATACTAATTATAGATGTCATCCATAAATTCTGGTCCTTTATAGTGTATGTCCAGTGTACAAATATGAAACCTTGAAATTCTGCAGTTCCAGAAAAGAAATTATTAATTCATTTTTGTCCCATGTGTTTTGTGTTTTAAACCAAAAACATATGTAAGACTTTATGAAAACCAATTTTTATTCCTCAGATGTCTACATAAAAATACTTAAACGTATCAGAAGGGTCTCCATTTTGTTAAAGAAAGACTATTTTCTTTTTAGTCAGTCCTAATAACTGTCTATTTAAGAAAAGCTGGAGAGTATAGAATAAATGAGACAAAAGCAGCAGCAGTAACTAATAGTTGTATTCTGTCTTAAGTTTCACATTCATCACCTCATTTTAGAACTCCTGTATTCACTCATTTTCCTCCAACCATAGAGCAAGTAGCCTGGAAGGTTACCAGGGAAACAGTGAAGAAGCAACGTGTTGCCTATCTCTTCGTTTACAGAGCTTACAGATCTGAGAAATGGGAGATAGGTTCATGGTTGTTCTATTATTCTCATTGTGCAAACCAACCTACCTACACTGCAAGGAGTTTGAACATGCAATCGTGAAGAAAGATTCTCTTTCTCTGAGTAATATATGCCAAGGTTGATTTGATAGTCTTTGGCTTCCAAGAGAAAAGTTTGCCAATATCAATTGGTAAATTCCCTTGGCCCAAATATCTCTGCCTCACAACCTCACAATTATTTTATTGTTCTAGTTAGTCATCAAGCCACAGATTACTTGGAGCTTGAAGAGACAGGTTAAGTATACTTGCTGCTCATCCAGAGGACCTGAGTTTGGTCCCAGTATCCAAGTCAAGTAGCTCACAACCATCTGTAAGTCCTGCCCCAGGGAATATATATTATGTCACATCTGTTTTCCTAGGCACCTGCATTCATGTACAGATACCCACATACAAGCGCGTGCGCGCGCGCGCACACACACACACACACACACACACACACACACACACACATTTAAATATAACTTTTAAAAATTATTTTTAAAAATTTAAAAGATGAGTTTTATTTGTAGTCAATTCATATCATGAATTTTTCCTGTGGTCATATTATGAAAGGAAAAAAATACAAAAAAAGCAACCAATAAATAAATGCAAAATAATAATTACAAGAATATGTAAACTCAGTGGATGAAGATGCTTGCCTCCAAGCCTGACCCCCTGAGTTCAGTCTTTGATATCCACATGGTAGAGGGGAAAAACCACTGACCTCTGACCTCCACACTTGCACCTTGGTGCCTAAAATTAAGTATAAACCGTTCCACTCCTTGAGTTAAAACTGTTTGGTGCATCCCTATCATCTATGCTGTAAATTTTGAAGTCCTCAGCAAGGCATACCAAGCTTTAAATAACAACATGCCCACTACTTTTCTAGCCACATTTTCAGCTCTAAGTGTATGCTTCAAAAATGTGAGTCCATTACATAGACAAGAAGGTTATGAAATTAAAAGTAATAACTCTGAAATGTTTTGATTAAATATATCAGTGCCTCCTGTCTTAGGTAACAAGTAGATCCTTGTTTTTAATATGCAATTGATTTCTATTAATTTCATAAAAGAATCAATCCCTTTCTTCAGGTGAACAGAGTTTGAAACTCTTAGGTATTGATGTTTTTATTCTCAGGATGATGAAGTTTTAAAAATTTGGGTAAAAAAATTTTTTTTCTGCTAACAGAAATTGCATTTCTTTATGGCTTGAACACAGCTCTTGTAGACTATGGTGCAAATTCAGGTTCTAAAATAGTACACAGAAACTAATAAATTAAAGATAATTACAGTGTTTTATTCTGATTCTAACTTATCAGAACTCCTGGGATAATTAGAACTATATTATTGTCTTTGAACTCTGGGCTTTTGAAAAGGACCAGGAACACATTATTATTAATAATAGCAATACTTGTTATTTATATGTGATTTAGCAAGGCACTATATAATTCCCTGTGTACTTTCTTCCTGAATCTTCAAATCACTTCATCCCTAATATTAGGTGGAAAAGCTACATGGGATTCCAGTTAAAAGATCATGGTTTCCACTCACCAGAGCTCTCTGCTGCACTCATGTGCTCAACACTAGGGGTCAAACAAGATCTTGATGTACTGCTGTTACTCTTAAGGACATTTCATACAAAACACTGAAGATGCAGTTTCCCTTGGCCCCCATTTGACATGGCCTCCATATCCCCATCATAAATCTGCCTGTTATACTTGCTTAAAATGGATTGCAAATCTTCCGTATTGAACAACAGCCACAAAAACAAGTTCATGTCAGAACCACAAAAACCTTTCATGCCAAACCATACTCTTCCCTGAAGGACAGTTCTGTACAAGGCATTTCAACTGCAGTCTAGTGGACTCCAAAGATCAAGATCCTAGGTCTAACAGCCCATGGCTCTGTGGGTGGTCTGTTTCTTTCTGATGAATGGTAGCCTTGGAAAAACCTGTTCAGATTTAGGCAGGATCTTACTTGGTTAAAGCAAACTTTAAAAATAATTTTGTAGTATAATAATGCATTTTGTAAAGTGAATAATTGACTTTTAATATATGCTTTGTAAGCTTAGATTTTTCATAATGAAAGAGAAACCTGAACTGAAAAGTCCAGCATAAATTAATATTTAAAATTAAAATAAGTGGCTTAGCATTCTTGCCATGTTGTTAGTTTGCATTTCTGAAATAATGATGCTTTCAAGCCCATGTTCCCTTCAACTTTTCTGTTTTCTGTGATGATTTATGGATCGCTTAATATTTTATTATCTCTACTAATTTGAAAATGATTTTTGGCACTTTGTCAGCAATAAGAGCTACAAAGCAAATATTTTATCTTTCAATGTAGTTTATAAATAAGCACTATTTAAAGCTTTAGGGCTGTCTTTAATAAAACAGCATAATACGGTTTCAGTTTGATTTACTTATAAAGCTTTATCAGCAATATTTCATGTATTATTCATGTGAATGTTTTGACTAATGAGTCAGTATCCTATTAATAATTTTCCAAACCAAGAGTGATCTTCATGGTCATTGTGATCCTGAGGCAAATAACAATAAAAAATTAACTTTTGGAATATGTGAGATATTAATACTCTATTTTAAAATATTTTTATGTCTAATTAATTAATCTAAGTACTTTGCAATTATCAAGATATACATTGTAGTGGTGTATTTTTCAACTTTTAGCTATTTAAATTGGGTGTGTTCGTTTTAGTTAGGATTTCTATTGTTGTGAAGAGACACCATAACCATGGGAACTCTTATAAAAGGTAACACTTAATTGGAACTGGCTTACAGTTCAGAGGTTTAGTTCATTATCATCATGGTATGGAAGCAAGGCAGCATGCAGGCAGACGTGGTGCTGAAAAAGAAGCTGAGAGTCCTTACATCTTGACTCACAGGCAACAGGAAGTGGTCTGTCTCACTGGGCATGTCTTGAGCATATATGAGATCTCAAATCCCGCCTCCAGAGTGACACACTTCCTCCAACAAAACCACACCTACTCCATCAAGGCCACACCTCCTAATAGCACCACTCCCCTTGGAGGCCATTTGATTTCAAACCACCACAGTGTGTGTCCAGTACCTTAGTGTAATTTTGTGGATGATTATATCATTTTATAAGTGACTGATGGGACATTTGGAGCACACGGTATGAACAGCACCATTCTTGGAATTTTGAACAGGCCAGTGATTTAAAAAGTGGTCCCTAGAGAACAGGAACATGGTAGCTGACAAACAGTCCAAATGGTGCTACAGACAGAAGAGTATTCCCTTCAACACATACTATTTTGAGATGTAAAATCAAAAAATGAAAACTCCAGTTGGTAGGAATTTTGAATATTTGTAGCATAATTGCATAAGCATGTTAAATTTAATTGTAGAGATTATTATTTCAAGAGAGCATATTGTTGGTAATTAAAATTACTTCTAAACTCCTTTAGTGTTTCTGCAGGCCAGTGATCCATTAATAATTTTTTTTGAAACTTATTTTCACCACGGTTTTCCTGAGAAGGCCAAAAGAGCCTGCTTGTCTCAAGTCTGCTCTTGGCGAATGTCACCCTTCCCTTCCCATTCTGATAAGAGCCATCTTTGCACTGGGAGGCGTCATTTTTAGTTTTTGGTTCTGATGCTTTTGTAACTTTTTCTGCTGAGGAAGAATACATGCCACCAAGCTCCAGTAGGCTGCTTCACAACAAATAAATATGAAGTCCTCTAGAGAGTATCCATGCAAATGTGTGTGTGTGTGTGTGTGTGTGTGTGTGTGTGTGTGTGTCCTTGGTGAGGCTTTGGGCCCAGTTTAAGGTATTTTTTTTCCAGAAGACTTAAGATGAGATAATTTTATAAGACATATGACCAATGGCCAATATGTCTGACCTATACCCTGGGGCATATAAAAGATGATTCCAGAGAAAAGCAATGTTTTAATAGTGCTAGGGATTTATTTGCTGGCCAGAAAATCATATTTCTTTTTGCCCCAAACAGGGTGGTGAATATGTTTCTGATCAAGGTAGATGTTATTGAATAATGTGAAACATGTTAACAAGTGCATGAAAACAAAATAGTAAAGATACCACCCCAGACCCACAACTGTCATCCCTGTACCTTTGGGATTTGTGTCAGCAGACAGGTATTAATAAGCCAATGTCAGCCAGGTGGCAGTGGCACACACCTTTAATCCCAACACCCGGGAGGCAGAACCAGGCAGATCTCTGTGAGTTTGAGTCCAGCCTGGTCTACAGAGTAAGATCCAGGACAGGCACCAAAACTACACAGAGAAACCCTGTCTCAGAAAACAAAACAAAGCAAAAAAAAAAAAAAAGAAAAGAAAAGAAAAAATAAGCCAATGTCATTCTACATGTGCTGTCAACTCAGTTCTAAACTCAAAGGAGAATATTCTTTAATGTAGTTAAATTATAGTTGTTAACATCTCTTTTGAGCACTGATATTCAAAACAAAGACTGTCTTCACACTGCTTCTTTATAACCTCCTAACATATATTTATGTTATGTATGTATGTATGTGTACACACATATGTATATACACATATATACACACATACACACACATATATATACACACACACGTATACACACACACACATATATACACACACATATGTATACACACACATATATATACACACACATATGTATACACACACATATATACACACACGTATACACACACACATATATATACACACACACATATATACACACACATATATATATACACACACACATATGTATACACACACATATATATACACACATATATGTATACACACATGTATACACACATATACACACACATGTGTATATATACACACGCATGTATGCACACACACATATATATACACACACGTATATATACACACACACACACATATATATATACACACACACATACACACACACACACACACATATACAATTAAACATTTTGGAGTTCCACTGTTGCAAGCAATATGGCTGATCATATTGTTCAGAAACCAGCAAGCAGCAGAGTAGGGTAAACCATTTTCTTTTAACAGAGAAAATGTTAAGAGTCGTTAGGTACAGGGTTTTTAGCCTATCAGGTAGCAGCACCTCAGCTGTATGTTTCTGAATATAAGTGTTAGTCTTTTTATTTTTATTTTTATTACATTTTAAAAACAGCTGTGTGTCTTTGACATGGTATAGAATTGCATGTAAAGATATATATAAAAAAAAAGCAAACTATAATTACATTCCATCCCCTAGAATCCAAACAGACACCGAGGAGTCCCTTTTCTTTCTATTCCTTTGACTCTCTCTTCTTTCTAGTATACAGAAAATGACATAGGTCATTCTTCTTTAAATATTTCCAGTTTTCAGTTTAGTCATCCACTGAAATTGGCCAACAAAATTGCAAAATGTATAATGAGTGCTAATATGATCATTATTACTCTCATGGAAACCATAACTGAGTGATATAAACATGGCTTTTGACATGACCGCTAGACAACGGTCTTTTGTAACATTTAATACATTCCTTGATTGGATGCCAAATATCTCAGAGGCTAGGATAAGGTGGTTTTCTTCTCTTTGCAAGGACTGCATTTGGAACAAACAAGGGTTCCATGTTTACCCAGTCTTAAGGAAAACATTCCACCATGATGAAACAGTGTCTAGAAATGTAAATGAATTAGAAGGAATTCATTGTTTCTGGTGGTGGCCCACGCCTTTAATCCCAGCACTCATGAGGCTGAGGCAGGCAGATCTCTGTGAGTTCAAGGCCAGCCTGGTCTACAGAGTGAGATCCAGAACAGCTAGGGCTGTACAGAGAAACCTGTCTTGAAAAAAACAAAACAAAACAAAAAGAAAAGGAATTCAATGGCTCAATAATTAATTGGCATCATAAAATGTTAATATGTTAGGGAATGACGAACCATGTCTCCATTGCTACTGTGAGTAAAAACCATTGGCTATGTACGTTTTGTTGTTGTTGTTATTATTGTTTTGGTTTTATTTGTCTAAAACTCTGTATATTAAAAAAGAAGAGTTCTAAAAATCTACTCCCTTTGGTTTGCAATGTGAATATTTCTTTCATATTTTTAGAGAGATCCAGTTTATATGCTGAATAAAGCAAGTAAGACTAATGTTTGGCAAATCAAATCTTTGCTGAAGTTACAGTCTGCAAATCTTTATTGATTTTCATAGAACTTTTTTTTTTTATAAGCTATAGCTTCTTGCTACAATAATCACGCCTCCGGCTAATAACACCAGGCTTAGGCAACTCGACTCGGTTTACTCTGTGACTGCTCCTTTAGTTCCCATTCAAGCAATTTTCTTCAACTCTCACACTGACATCTAAATTTGGTAGTTCGCTGTAAAAGATAACATTGCTGTCCAGTAGCTTCATTTCCAATTATTTAGGATCAGCAAAGCATCTGAACAAATGGACTGATGATATTCTTAGTGTTTAAAGAATTGGTCTTCACGCTGCTCAACCTCTTTTGCAGAAGCCATGGTCAATACCTTGTCATTCAGAACATATGAAGTCTTCTGAGCAATTTGGCATCAATTGTATAACGTATGCCACACTTTTACCTTGAATAAAGCATACAAAAAGAACAATCTAATTTTGAACTTTGACATGCTTTATTTCTGCAGAGTTAAGTGTAGGACTAGATGCCATGTTAAGGAAACATCGACTGCTAACTATATTTTTGTAAAGAATTTCAACATGTGGATCATTATTATTACTTGTTAATCTGCAGAATAATAATATAACACCTCACGCTTATTAAATGGAAGTAGAAAATCTGAGATAAATTTGATATTGTCAAGTTGTGTTTAATTTGAATATATTACCCTTCTTTTTCTTTCCTGTTTCTTTTCATGTTTCTCCACAATATCTTTTAAATGTTAACATCAAATGCTATTAATGAAGAGGTTGAGTTCTACATATAGATACTGAAGATACCATCTTGTATATATGTTCCTCTAACTTCTCAAGTACTTCCTAGCTCAGATTTTTTGCCTAATTATAGTAAATAAGATGAGTTTATAAAAATCCAATTTGTAGCAAATTTAAATTTAATGAAGTGTTGGGCTGGGTATGTTTTCTCAGTTGATGCATTCCTACACTGAGAATTCTGAGGCATTGTTGCTATGAGCTCCAAGCCAGCCTGAGCTACATATACATTTTCGGGCTGAGCTGGTCTACCAAGTGAAACCCTGTCTCAAACTCCATTTATAGAGGGCTTTTAGAATGAAATTTACACTTAAAAAAATGCCTAATTTGTCAGCAGCACTATCTCCACAGAGATATGCAGGATCTTTCAGCTACCCATGTTTGGGACAAATGTTTGTATAGGATATTTTACATGATATTTGGGTTAGGAGGGAGGCTGAGAAATGAAGGCAAAGGACATCTGGTTAGAGGAACTCACTTGGGATTTATTCTGAGGCAGGACTGACCTAATTAAACTGGCTTGTTATGCAAATATGTTTAAGTTTTTTTGTTTGACAAAGTCCTAGAAATGTAATTACTGCAGGAAAGCACACTGGAGTTTCCATTTTGACACAATGCCAAAGTTCTCCTCCAGTGTATTTGTATCCAAGCTCTCTTTCCTTTGAAAAGATGAAACCAGTGTTTCCCTGTCAAGGGTTTGACATTTGCCAATTGTACAGCAATATTATTTTCCTTGCTCTTTCTGTGGGATAGTAAGCTTCAACATGGTTTTGTATTTGAAGATATTTCCTGTTTAGGCCTTTCTAAGTCTATGGAGATCTCTTCTTGATTTTTCATTGCAAAAGTACCTTTGTAAATATTTTGCCCAGTTTACAACTAGATAGTAAACTTTTTCTTAATGAATGTAAAAGCATTTAAAGGTTACATATATTATAGCTGTGTTTATTGTAATTATTGGGGTTATTTAAAGTTTCCTTTGTATACACAAAGTGGAACCCACCAGAGATGATCATTCAGAAACAGTTTACAGCCAATTGAAAGTCTTTATTCCAGACAGCTGGGACTATACTCAGGTATTTGAGGACTCAAGTGTTTGCCCAAGTATCTAGAGCAAGAATCTTAAGGCAAAAACAACAACAAGACAAACAAAGAGAAAACACTTTCTGCTGTCTCACTCTGCAGCTGTGGGGGGTTGGGGGGGTGGGAGGTGGGGGGTGGGGTTGTTTGCACAATCAAGCAGTTTAACAGAAGCTGAGACAAGTTAGCTGGGGCATCTTGACCCATCTTGAGGTTCCTAGACTAGAGCTGGGTAATTTTCCATGTGATTTTCCATCAAGAAGATCAAATTCCAGTTAAATCTGAAATGGCCTCAGCAGCAATACACGATGGAAGAACTTCTACACTGTCTTTTGCTGTCACATTATACTGTGACATTTGTAATTTCTTTACATACATATGAAAATAGATGTTTTCACTATTTGATTCTGGAAAAATGTATGATTTTTTATTATTTATTTGCATATCTCAATTCCATTTTGGGGAGGAGTGTAACCTTAAGATGGAATGCATGTGATCCTTTTATCTTTTTATATTTATAAATTTTAATCCTTAGTTTTGGAGATGACCTTAGGCTATCGTTATTCTCCATTTTTAAAGAGGAAATGTCGACTTTCAAGTTTATCTTAACTCTGTTATACTTTCACTGTCAATCCCACTTCTACCTGTTTTGTTTTTATTTCCATTATATCCTCTACACACTCCTGTTGTAGTAAATCCAAGTTTTATTTGATTTAGTGGAGAAAAATGTTCAGAGTTTTTAACAAAATTATGGAAGAAGTTTTCTGGTTTATCTTCATTTGCCACTCTTTGTTCATACTGACTTACTTCTCTTTTTTCCCCACATGGAGATAATAAACAAAATAAAATAAATAAAATTTCACCTGAAAAAGTTCTCCATCTTTACCAAGTACCCATCCTCCATGGCCAGCATTAAACAGGACAGGGGAGATCTGACCTCACCACCATTCAGCTGCTGTGTTCCTACTTACTTCTCTGCAGGTGACCAAACTGAACAGTTACAAAGGTTTCCCACCCCACCCCCTTTTCTTTCTCACCATGTTGCTAAATCTATGCTCTGTTCCATGAAAAACAACCCATGTATATTAATGGCTAATGCAGAACCAACTCCCAAGCCAATGATTCTTTTACATTATGTCCAGACTTGCAGTTCTCCAACTCCAATCCCATCCCATGAGTTTTTGGGGTTGTATGGCTTGCCTTGGAAGGACTACGTCTGAGCTGTGTTGTAGCCAGAAGTTTTCCTGTGTCCCACCTGGTCCTATAGCCGCTCAGACCCAAGTAAACACACAGAGGCTTATATCAATTATAAACTGGATTGCCTATGGCTCAAGCTTCTTGCTAGCTAGTTCTTATATCTTAAATCAATCCATTTCTATTAATCTACAAGTTGCCACTTGGCTGTGGCTTACCGGTATTTTCACATCTTGCTTCTCCTGGCAGTAGCTGGCATCTCTGTCTCTCCTTTCTTCTTCCTGTGTCTCTGCCTGGATTTCCTGCCTGCTTTTAAGCTACCTTGCCAAAGGCCAAAACAGCTTTATTTATAGCCAATGGGAGCAACACATATTCACAGCATAGAGAAAGACATCCCACAGCACTGTGTTTTGCCTCTGGAGCTTCCTCCAGCCAAGTGTCTTTATTCTTTACCTGAGTCTGAATTTCAGTGCAACTTGAAGCACCATGTCATAGGATAGCTATTTCCTACTTTTACTTGGTATAAATTACATAATTTTCGAATGATTTTTCAGGAATTGTTAGTGTAAATCAATTTTCCATATGTTTCGATAGAAATCCGCAATGTCTATGCCTCTCTTTACACTGAATCTTCAATTATTGGTAGGAAAACTTTGAGTTGTATAAATTAAAGTCTCATTATGACTCTCATATGCCTCAATTTAGTGCCAGACTCTTCACCAGTCACTAAGTATCTTACAATGTCTAGGATTCTACAATATAACTCCCAAGTCATAAAGAGAGACCTAGAATGGTTCCTTGAGGGTTGAGTGAGAATGGAAGCAATTCTTTTCATCACACTCATTTTTTTCTAATACTTACTACTTCTATATCCCAACAATGGAACTTGAAGTCTGCCTATATCCATTTTGTGAACAAAAGATGCATAAGATTTTAGGAAGAAAGTATTTCCCAAATCTGGTCTTTCTTAATTCTCATGACTCAGTGTTAAACTATGGCAGAAATATGTTCCTATTTATTAATAAATACCTACATTTTACATCATTAGTGTGCTTTTAAAATTAGCACAGTTTAGAAATGGATTTGCTAATTTGTGTATCATTAGAAAACTTATCTGGTTAACAAAACAGCAGATATTTGGCAAGTATGCACTGTCTTGCTTTTTTTTAAAAAAATGTGTTTTTCCTGACTATAATATTAATATATGCTTATGTACTAATGAGAATATAAGAAGTATGGTGAAGTTCTAAAAAATGCACTGACACTTAAAATTATGTCTCATCCCATTATCTAAATTTAATTTTTTTATTGCTTAAAAAATGCCTTCTTAGTTTTTTTTTAATGCACAAACATACTCATGTTCTTAAATACAAAGTCAGGAGTTTGAATATATACTATATTTCATTTAATGTGAATGGAAATTTCTTTTTAAATCAATAACTACTCTTGAGAAAATTTCAATATGAAAATAAATCTCAAATGAGGAGAGGTAGATGAATGCAACACTCCTGCCATGTTGGCATGAAGACCACTGACTTCAGAAAGAAGCATGGCAGCCCAATGCAGAGCCACCCTCCTGCCTGCTAAGACCGCCTCCATTTGCTAAGCCACATACACTGCAATGCTCAAGCATGCTGGAAATAGCAACTAAATTAGTAGAATAGTGAGTAGAAAGTGGAATTTAGGCCATAACATTAAAACATTTATAATATGGTAAATTTAATGTATTGATTCATTAACTATTAATTAATAAATAAAATTATTGTCTTAAATTCAAAGATCTCTAATTATTTAATGCTAAGAACTCAACTGTATTCTCTTCCTTCTTCCTTCAAGGGAGAGTCACTAAGCATGGTCTTTTGACTGTGCAGTCAATAGAGTTGATTTTAAAGAAAAAAAGTATATATGTGGGACTCCATCATCCTTTTAAATTTGTGGTCCTTCTTTCATGAAAGCTAGTGATAATTAACAGATTCTATATTTTTTTTTTCAAAAAAAAAGGTTAATGTTGTTCCTAAGAAGTAAGTGAAAATATTAGTGGGTCACTTCTCAGAGAGAAGAAAGGAAAACTGACCTGGACAATTGTCCTGCTGGGTACCTGCAGCCCTAGGGCCAGCCCCGCTCTTTTTGGTCACATGGTGTGTTCTTTAGATGTCATCACTGGGAGAATGGAGTGAACGGTCATTAGGGAGAACAAGTGAAGCTGAAGACGGGAAGTGAGGAAGTGTGAGATCCAGGGACTCCATGAGGGATGGAAGCTGAGGTGGACGTGTGAATCCTGTGAATTGATAATGGAAGCAGACTTAGGCAAGAGGAGAAACAGCAGGGAACTGGGCAAGCATGAAAGGACTTCTGTTAACAGGGACATTTCAAAATACCCAAGCAGGAACCACAGGAAAGGGTGAAATAGAAAGTTCATTCTTTCCTGCGCTTTGGAATTAATTACACCAACAAAAGGTTGATTTGGGGTGTTCATGGTGAACAGCAGCCGCAAACACCTCGTTATTAAGTTATTTGTAGGAAGCCAGCCATGCCACTGAACACATGGTTTTCATTTGTACAGAAATATACAAATATTTTGCTTAACAGCAGGCAGAAAAATACTGCAAAAAGACAATAAAGGAGTTTGGAGTGCTCCACACCTGTATTGGTTCTGGCCGGATACCAGCCAGAGGCAGGCATTGTTTTCTCAGCTGGAGTGCTGGGAGGCCACAGGACTGCAACTGGCATCTCTTCATTCATTGAAATTAAATTGACTACAGTATGCTGAACTCACAGCAGACATTGGTTCCTTCCCTTTTTATGCAGTATTGCTTGTGACCTTAAATCAACAGTGTCTCTTTCACCTTGTGTAAAATTGGGAAAAGACATGGCTCCTCCTAGCCTTTTCCAAATCTATAGTGTTAAATGTACTAAATTAAACAAGACCATAAGAACCCGAATAGCCTGCTTGGGATTACTCACCTCTTGTGGTGTATCCTTTGAAAACAATTTTCTGGATACAGATGTACAGCAACACTGGCAACTTGGAGAGAAGAGCAGATGTGATGCAGTGTTAAGTAATGCTGTTAAGAATCTTCCAGAAACCATGGTACCTGGATAAAGAATCTCTTAGGTGTAGTTCTTAGGTTCAAGGAATTCTGGATCTTAATTGGCAGGTGAGGCAAAGATAACACAGACCAATTGGATGACATGAAACTGAGAGACAGCATTTCATTTGCATGCTGCAGTTATGCCACAGACATTGTCTGGGTGCTGCATGCCACGGGGATTTGGAGTAGGAAGGAATCACCCCTTGGGATCCTGGGAACCCAGTCTAATGAACCTTAAGTGAAGGGGTTGATTCTGAATCTGTGAACTCAATTACACTCCACAGCCACAGGCTATACCCTGAACTCCCTAGCTGTTTCGTATAGTGTCCTCTTAAAGATGGTGTTAGGAGGGTAGGGAAGGACAAGCCGTCCCACTGACTAATCAGTTCAGCAAATGTTCTGCAGAGAGCTCTTAGGTGGAGATCTAAACCTCAGGACCATAAGAATAAGGGAGGTTGTATTTGTATCCTTCAGAACAAGAGATAGATGTTTCCAAAATGATAGATCCATACAATTTTCAGTCATAATGGTCCTCTTGTCTTTAATTCTAAACCAACTCAACTTTTAAAGGCCAGCTCAGCCCTGACAGCATCTATCCCTTCTACATCTGGGTTTCTGTCATTTAAATGTGGTATTTTTTAAATTAATTTTGAGCCTGTTTTGTGCCATTTGTTTATTTACGTAGTGTGTGTGTGTGTGTGTGTATGTGTGTGTGTGTGTGTGTGTGTGTGTGTACATGGGCCACAGAGCACATATTTAGGTCAGAGGACAACATTGTGGAGTTCATCCTCTCCCATCACCATTAGGGTCTAGGGCTCTAATTCTGGGTAGCAATCTTGGCAGCCTCTGTTCTCACCTACTCAATGGCCCTTTACATAACAATTACTCCTAATTTGCCCTACCCTTAATGTGGCTATCGCATATTCAGAATATTTACTTTTCTTGCATTTCCTCTAATAATTTGCAGGCCCCCAAATCACAAGCATCTTTGTCTTCCTCAGAAGGTTAAAATTCTGATATTTTATTGCATTCTACTTTCAACTCTGGGGCCAACCAGAGCATCCCGTGGTCAGCTCTCCATTGCACTGTTAATATTATGAGTGCTGCTTCCTAACTTTTGGGACGTAAACACAGAGCTTGGAACACTCGTGGTCTTTCCAGTTTCTTTTGTAAGTGCATACCCAATGATTTACCATGTTATTTCCGATGAAAATAAGAACACCATGTACTTTGAAATGCAGAATCAGAGACAAGAAAGTCATTCACCACTGGCCAAAGGCAGAGACCAAGACAAGATTTGTTTGTTTTTATGCTTAAACTGCTTTTGCTTGTTTTTATGCTTAAACTGCTTCTCCTGTCTGCTCTACTCAGTTTTCCCCCCTCTAGTCAAACAGAGAAACAACTGATTATTCCTTCTCTTTTTCTGACAGCTTCACAGAGCACATGAGACTCTGCAACACACCAGCAGTGGGCCTATACCAAACATTGCTCTGGGAGTTCTTTTAGGGGACGCGATCATAAGGTGTGCACAAAGCAAGTAATTAATTCCCTAGATAGCTTTGCTGTCTGCACACAGAGATTAAGCCAAGTGTCCCTGTGCTTCTCTACAATGAGCAAGAGCAATTAGTTTTCAACACTCCTTTAACCAAGTAATTTTGATGCAGATAGACCATTGTAGTTGGTCGCCATGGTGCTTTCTTACATGCCAGGTGTATCCTGTAGCGCCAGTCAGCTAGAAACCAACCTTCCCAGTGTGCTCATGAACACCAGGGAGGGGTATGTAAAGGAAAGCTATAACATGGACAGACAAAAAGAGGGGGAGGAGGCAGAAGTCACCCTGACTTGCTGGTTCCTATTCTCTCACCCTCCTACTTGAATTGCCACTCCCACACGGAGCTCTTTGCTGATTTTTCTAGAATGTATTGCTATTGTAGGTGATGCCAATCTGGAGCCCTGACTTGTGTGGTGCTAAGCATAGGGTGTGTTTCTACCTTCTTCCTGTTACATTGGTCCAATGTGTCCTTTTAGAGTGGTTCTTACAAAAATGGGAATGGACTCAAAATTGACACCCAAACTTCTGTTTACTTGATTTTTGCTTTTTTTGGAAGTTTAACTTGCCCTCTTTTGCATTTGATAACATAAGGATAGGCATCCTTTAAACAAAAGGAATTATTTCTAAATATGGATGCTAGTTTCCATGGTCTGTGAGTCAAATGTTTCATGTGTGTGAATGAGAGGAGTGAGGAGATTGGCTGGGAAGGTAGCCTTAGCTGATCTGCATCCAATAATTATCTCTGCTTTTATAAGGGGGGGGAACTTTTTTGGAAACAAATGATTGTTTCACATTTTATTAAGACCTTCCATCAACACCTTGAGGTTTAAATAGAGATTTCTGTACGAATGTGTTGTTCTGGCTTCTATTTTAATAGTGGCAATGGTCTGTCTTTAAAATAAAGTAAATCAGAACCAGGAGAACAGTGCTACATCCTGTTTTTAATTCCTGTTTTCCTTCTTTGATTATTGCCATTGGGTCAAATTTTAATAAATTACATCAAAACCAGTCTTGGATATTCTGTCTTGAAACCAGTAGTTTATGGTTAATGCAAGAAGCCTTCTGTAGACCTTTATAAAGAATGGGGCTTTGACTGAAGGGGTCAACCATGTGGACTGTTCACTCTCTAGGAAACTCCTAGATTAGGATCTTGAAATGCTGTTCTTACTACATTGGAAACAGAGTTTTAAATTCACACAGGAAAAAGTTGTTCCTTCTTGTCTCTGGACTGAATGTGTGTTAACAAGGAGTGGCTGGTTTTGAAGCTTTGCAGTTCAGATCCAAGAACATTTTACTTTCTACTGTTTCCTTTCCTTACTCCATTCTTTTCATTTAAAAAGCAAAATGATTTTCAATATAAAGAAATCTCGAACTGGTACCTTGGCCTTTTCTGAGCAAATTCCACAGGAGTGGAGAAGTTCCTATATTATTGGATGATCATATTAAACCAATTCATATCAAATATGGGAAAAAATAGTATTGCAAATTTTGAAGGAGATATGAGTTAGTATGCAAAGAAGACTTCTCAAGATTTTCTACAACATTAATCTTGAAATTTGGTTTTCTTATATGTAATATAGATATTACTTTGTTTAGTTTGATTATTATATTTTGTTTTCATTTTATTTTTGTTAATTTAAAAAAGGGTTCCTGAGAATATCTAGCATCTTAACTAAATTTCAAAAACAATTGAATAAACTGCTGCTCTCATAGTAGTATTGTTCCAAAGAAAAAGATGTGTAGTCTAGATATAAGAATGACCTATAAGCTTCCTCTCATGTTCTGCCAGAGGCTCCAGAGTCTAGAATCTAGAAGGTAATATTTACAAAAATGAATCAATCCAATGTTCTCTCAGCCTTAGGCACAGCATACTGAAAATCTGTTACAAAATCTGAATTATAACTAGCCTGCAAAGTTGATTCTCCACTTTACTGTATACTCACAGAATTGTGTGTGTGTGTGTGTGTGTGTGTGTGTATGTGTGTGTATGTGTGTGCTTGAACATACAAATTCTCTTCTCATTAACATTTTTATTAATTAACTATTTTTGCTGGTGTTTTGGTGTGCTGTTAGCTGCATACTCTTGCTGGTAGTAATACTAGTTCTTCCTTGTATGCACCTGTTTATAATTTATCTTCTTTTAAAATGATTGCTTGGTAATTTTTCTGTTCTTGGGTCTTGTTTTGAAAATTCTTTTTCTTTTTTAAATTTTTGATGGATGGAGTGGCTAGTCTCCTTGGATGTGAAACGTTACTGTGTCTGTAGAGACCTAATGTCTGTTCAAAAATGTTAACTGCTATATTTCTGTGTGTGTGTGTGTGTGTGTGTGTGTGTGTGTGTGTGTGTGTGTGCATTCAAGTGTTGCTGATTTTCTTTGTTTATGATTTGTTTCTTATGATTGCTAAGAGGTGTTTTCATCTCCTCTTTTTCAGACAAAAATATAATCTTAATCTTATGGGAAAACTAATTTAAGCACCTATATTATATTCTTAACTGACCAACTCCCAGTTCTCACTGTTGTTCACTACTTCAGACACTGACTACTTTCCACACAAGCTATTTTGATGCATTGGAAGAAATATTGCAAGTTGACTATTTCATTCGACAGAATAGGGTCATTAAATCTTAAGACCCCTTATGATCTTGAACTTGCAAAAGATGAAAGCAATAACAATCCATCGATTACATATAATGCCACTTGCTAAATGGTCTCCAAACCAAAGAGCAACCTCTAAACCAGATCTAATCTATAGGATCCCCAGCCAAATCACCAATCAACAGAATGACACTAAACTCTGCTGATGTTGGAAATTAGCCAGTCCCTACTAAACAACAGACATTGCTGCATGGGTGTGAAGGCTGCAGCTCAGAAGACTCGGAGGAGTCTAGAATGTGGTGATACTTTATTTGTACTTTAATAAATAAAGCTTGCCTGGAGATCACAGGAAAAAGGGCAGCCAAATAAGTAAATAGAGGAGTCAGGGTAGCACACGCCCATAATCCTATCACTTAGCAGGCAGAATCTCTGTGTGTTCAAGGCCACACTGTAAACAGAGCCAAGTGTGGTGGCACATGCCTTAATTTCAACACTAGTTAACCATGGAAGTCTGGAGGTCTGTAAGATAGACAGGAAGTGACAGAGCTGTGTAGGAAGAGGAAGTGATGTAGCTGGACAGAGAGACCAAATCAGATGGCAGAACAGCAAAGCATATAGATATGAGTAGACAGGAAGTAACTTGTATTTGGAAGCAGCAGTGCTGTGGGATGGTCTGTATGTCAAATTGCTCTGATTGGTCAATAAATAAAACACTGGTTGGCCAGTGGCCAGGCAGGAAGTAGGTGGGACAAGGAGAGAGGAGAATTCTGGGAAGTGGAAGGCTGAGGCAGAGAGACACTGCAGCCGCCGTCATGACCAGCAGCATGTGAAGACGCCGGTAAGCCACCAGCCATGTGGCAAGGCATAGATTGATAAAAATGGATTAATTTAAGCTATAAGAACAGTTAGCAAGAAGCCTGCCACGGCCATACAGTTTGTAAGCAATATAAGTCTCTGTGTTTACTTGGTTGGGTCTGAGCGGCTGTGGGACTAGCGGGTGACAGAGATTTGTCCTGACTGTGGGCAAGGCAGGAAAACTCAAGCTACACAGCAGAGTTGTTGAGATAAGGTTAGCTGGTGGCTTTACCTATTTCCCTGATCTCTTTAAGACTTTCACCCTGATATTTGGCTCCATGTTTTTTATTTAATAAGACCATTTAGAAATTTGTCTATACTAGAAGGCTCTAATTCTTCAGTCTAATACTACTGCTTTCATCATTCTCTTTATTCCTCATTTTATATGTCTTTGCTTTCACTCTCAAACAGCAAATTAATTGAAAGCTCCTTATCAGCCTACAGTCCCTGTTTTATATATTTTTATATCTTTCACAATTTTTGAAATAAGTAATTATTTAGTTACAAACTATAATTAAGTCTGTAATGCTTGACACATTAATGATTCCAGTCAGCCTTGTCAGTATCTTTGAAAACCTAGAAATTACCAGTATACAATGTCTTCTTTTTCATGTGGACTCCTTAAAGAGTAGAATTATAGTGGACCACCCTAAGTGTATTTATTTGTTAATTGTGAATGTGGCATCATCTTCTAGTGCATTACTTTTAATTACTTTTGATTATGGGACAGTTGTGTGAAGCTACAGATGGACAAGCCTTAGATCTGATAAATAAATCACTGAAGAGATAAGTATTCTTCCTTATAACGTGAACAGGGCATCTGTTGTATGTGTGCTTTCTCTGTACCAAAAACGTTCTTTCCAAGATGGTAAGACCCCATTCAGTGCTTAAAAGGAAAGGCAATATGATTAAATTCACTTAACATGTATTGTGTAACCCATTAAAGAATTGTTTTCTACTTTGCTTTGGAATGGTCCATTGGTATTCAAAAGAAATTATTAATGGAGAAATAAGTGCTATTGATAATTCAACTGGATATTTATAAGAATGTTTAAATGTTTTGTTCAACACCCCAAACACAGGAATATTAACAAAGAAATAGCTGTGGCCTTGTTAAAGCTGTGCATGATTATCTATTTGTAAATAAGGTTTACTAAGCTTTAGAGTACTCCATTGTTACCTAATCTTTTTCATCTAGAAAAGTAGAGACTATGATACCTCCAGTTACATCTGCAGAGCATATTATTTCTTTGACTTCTCCTCCTGTTTTCATGACTTAATTTGACTGCTAGAATAGGGTGATGAATCCTTTTCGGGATCTGAGTCATATTTGCAACAATAGAACCTACCAAGGTTCAAAATAATTCTAGCTTGGAATGAGTCTGTTCTTCTAAGTAGGAATTATCTTAACATGTATTCACAAAACAAATCAGCCAGGGTGGTTTTTGCTTAATAACATTTAACCCAACCTCTTTTAGTATAACTACAGTAATTACAGATTTTAGACTAGGAAGACCTCCATAATTACATGAGTAGGTCTGAATGAACCCATGTCTCACTTTAAAGTATCATTTCTATGAGTTTTGTATTGTATTGGTTTTGGGTGGAGTTGCAAAGGCAGCCATGTAACGTATACGATTCCAGGAATTAAAAAGCATTAACTGCTTTGATGTTCAGCCAGTACATTATAATTTTCTCTGTATTTATGTCTTAGTTCATTATAAGTATAGAAAGAATTACTGCATTAGATAAAAACAACTCCTACCACATCATTTCAGAACCATAAAGTATAGAAATGTTTTTGTACTATTATTGCATAAGTCAAATAAGAAAGAAATATACATCCAGCCAAAGCAGTCACAGCATGTTTTCAGCTCCAGTGCCTCACGAGTAAATATAACTCCCTACTTCATGCTCAGTGTAACTCTGGGCTCAAGTTCAAGCTTAGTGCCAGTTTTAGTGGAGTGATATTTTAACTCAGAGAATAGAGTTGCAAATGAGCAGAGAGATTTCCTGGAACAGCAACAACTGTATTTCAGGAGATGAAAATGAGGATTATTGGAGAGTTTTAACAACTTTGGCAAAGTCACAGAGCGATGAATTAGGACAAGATCCACATTTCCCTGATCAAGGTTTGGTGCTCTGTATGGGATGATGGCTTTGTAATCGTGTTCAGTTGCAATCAAGTTTCTACTCCCAACAAAAACAAGTTGAATGTCTGAATGCACTCAGAGCATAGACAGGGCTCTACAAAGAGAGGTGCAGGGTTCAATTCAAGAAAAAACAGAATCTTGTACTTCTACATAATTTATAATGCAAACATCTTTTCAAAAATTAAAGAAATTTTCTTGGAACAATTTACTGCATGATTTTTGTTTGCCTTCATATTTGATGTGTGAATCGTCTCAGGAAATAACCTGAGGTTTACTATTCCATCAGCATTTTTATGTCATGTAACCCACGTCTGGAGAGATTTCTGGACTTCAGCATGTTTCCCATGTTTTGAGCGGGTGCTTTATTCTGTGCTGGCTTCCTGTTCCTTTGGCTAGAAAGTAATCTTGCTGCTTTCAAAGGAGTCAGAGGGGAGCTTTCATTTTCTAACCTTTCAATTTAACTGCTGGAAAAATGGACTTCTTTGGGCTTACCTTGGGAGCTTACCTCATTGCATAAATTTGGGAAGCAAAAATCTGAGAAAAAAAATCATTGAACATTTTGAGAGTTGGTGAATGTGATTTCATTTGCAGGGCCTCAATTGGCTTAAGGAAATGGATATGTCCCATCTCTTACTGTCTGGGGAATGTTTGCATTCTGTTTTCAGGGCCTTCAGAATGTGGGTGGTTCCTAGGATTTCAATGATTAAAGCTTGACAAATTTGAAAAAAAGAGTTAATAGTTGAATTAGACTTGGCTGAAATCAACTGGATTTGGGGACAGGGATGCCTCCAAGGCTCCATGGATTACATCATCTTTTTGAGAGTTCTTTCTCTTTTCAATGGAAAAGACAGGTGCAATATAAAATTTATTAAGCATACGATCCCACTTGGGTCTATTATTCCCATTGGTAGAAAATAAGACCCCTACTACAGTTTTAAGTCAAATTTAAAGCAAGCGCTAACTAAATACTGACCGGGTAGATGGGCTCTCGCCAGGGCCATACCTGGGTTCCCAGAACATGGCCCTGAATTAAATTTTACAGGGGCAAGACCCATAATTCATCATGTTTCCCATCAAGTCCAATCAGGGGCAAGTGTACATCCTGACCTATTTCCGCCTGTGAACCTCCTGCCCACATGTGATCAAGCACATCCAGTGCAGATGAGTCAAACAAACTTGTTTAGGGGAATGAAAACATGTGGCTTGTTATCTCCCATAAACAGTAGTCTCCAGCATTTCAGCAACTATTCATCCTTGGGTAAGGGGCTTGCAGATCACAGGCATTTTTGTTTCATGGAGCTCTTAGGCGCTGTAATTAAGACTTAAAATGTAATTTTGGCTCTCACAGGTCCTCAGTTTAATCTGCTGAAAACTGAATCTGTGCTTTGGAGGAACCACAGAGCAATAGGAAAGGAGAATGAGGATTTTGAATGTCTTGATTTCTGATTATTGTGTCTTGCTGAAATCTGTTCTTAAGATATTATGGTTTCAACTGCTGTCCTTTGGTTCCTCCTACATCCTGGATTAGTACTGATTGGGTATTGTCTTTGGGCAAACTTTATTTCACTAAATTAGATATGACTGATCTTACTGAAAATATGCTTCTTTCCAAACAGTGATAAACAAACAAATCAATAAAATAACACCCTCAGTCCCCCCCCACAACCTTGGCCTTCTTTTACTATAGGTGTTTGTCATGCATGGTAGAGAGCAATTGCTCATCGCTCCTTTCTGTGTCTCCAGATCCCCTTCTCTATGGTCATGTGTCCAACATGAATTGAGACTTTTCAAACCAATCTTAATGGTTTTCTATGTCTTGCAATGGTATGCCCTTATGTTCGTACAAATTGTGCACTGGTAGGCCTTTCTATTCCCAGGGTAATTTGGCAAACCCCACATTAGGTGTCATATGTTACCAGTGCAACTGGGGGCCCCTTTTTGTATAGTAGCCTTACTAATAAACTAATTTAAAAAATGACTCAGAAAGAAACTCAAGGGTAATTTTATCAGAGTTTGAGAGAAAAAAATAGGACAGGCAAGCTATACATCTTTGCAGCTCCAAAGATAAGGGTGATGGAGAAAAGAAACAAATAAAGTCACGCCTTTTCTAGTGGAGGTTGGCAAGCAGCTGCATGGTAGCCAGTGTGTGTGTTGGGGAGAAGAGGGGTATCCAGAGAATGAATGAGGAACCGTAGTGTCCAATTACACAGTGACACGGGACTGGTCTTCAGCCAGTTCTCAAATAAAGAAACATTAAAGATGAATCTTTTCTATCAAACACTGTGTTTATGACAATGAATTCAATTCTATCTTCCCCACCTTGTCAGACTTCTTTGCAAATGTTTTAACCCTCCTTGCACACACCCCTTCCTTAAAATCTCATTTACATAAAGGCTCTGCTTCATTCTCGGGTTACAATGACTGGACCCTTCCATTCTCATTTCTAGTACACCTTTTCTTTTTAAGTGAGTCAGTCTCAAAAGGCTGTGAAGTCAGACTCCAGTCACTGGGGAAAAGACACAGTTGTCTTGTATACCTCAATAAAAACCAAGTGCACTTCCTGTTACCATGGTTTATTTTTCTGCTCTTGTGAGAAATGTACCCCCTTGATTAAGAGTGAAGTTTTGCCTTGAGGTATTTAATTGGAGTCGTAGTCTCTTTCTTTGAAACCTGAACTTATTTCTAACACAAAGAAAAAGAGATAGCAAAGAAAGAAAAGGAAAAGTTATGATGTTCTGAGTTAGTACTCAGAAAGTTCAGGCAGGGCAACTGGTACAGGGTCCAAAGTACTGCCTGATAGACTCTCTGCTAACACCTGGAAAGGAAACATTCACTATCTAAGTGAGAGGTTAGCTAGTTCATAGCCCTCACTTATTAGCATGACTTCAAGTGAAGCAGATTTCTAGGCCAGATCACTCTTAGCCTAGTGATTGACAGGCCAAGCTGGATGTAGCACATAATGTCAGATCTCCACTAAGCTATAGATAGAGTTCAGATTCCATTGTTTTGACCAAGAGGAAATAGCTCTGTCTTAATTGGTCTCAACAAACCCAAGACACTTCCACATTGGGTTCAAAGTCTATGAGGGAGGTTCCCTTATGAACATCTTTCGAAACCAGCTAATACTGGGCTAGCTGTGCAATGGGTCCATTGTCGCCACCATGGAGTTTCTGATGTCATGTTACAATATGTGAAAAACTAGCAAATCCCTTATAATCACAAAATTCGAGATGCTGGAATAATTTTTTCAGTGTGTAAAATTAAAGTGTTTAAATGTAGGCATGTCCAACCTGTCTCCCATAAGCTTCATATGTCCCAGGATATCTACAAATGCCCAAAACATTTGTAGACAACATTACACCTCAATGTCAAAGTATTAGGCACAGCTGATAGAGCAAAATTTCCCTTCTATTTTGTCTGTAGGTGTTATGAAATGTCATGCAAGAGGCCTTGGCCTGTTGGGCCAAGGTGCCCCATGGGTTAGGGAGACATGCCATGCAGATGTGGTGGATAGTGGTGTGGAGTGGTAGAAAGTTACTCATACCATGCAGACATGGCATCCATGTGGAAAGTTTTATTGGGGGGAAGGGAAAAGGAGAGGGGGGGAGGGGGCACATCTCATGAGAATAGAGAGAAAGAGAGCAGGAGGAGTAGTTTTCCCTTAAGGGGCGTTTTACATAAGATGTCAGGACACTGGGCAGGTCCCCAAGGAGTGGGCCAGAATGCCAGCATTCCTCTGTTTTGATTATTATTAAAAGGTGAGTTATGGATAGCAAGTGGGGGTGGGGATGAGGGCACCATATTTTTGAGGCTGCTTCCTGCTGATTTGGGGGCAAAGTGGGGAGGGGGAAGTTGGGAGACCGGGTCACACACAGTGGAGGTGTGAGTGAAGAAGTATTTAGTCAGCTGTCATCCTGGAGACCCATTGAGGGAGCTGGGGAGGCAGGTTGCCAGGAGAAAAAAAATAGAGTGTTATCATTGGCCTCATGAGTGGGGCTAGCTATAGGAAGAGTGATAACTGCCAGAAATAATGGAAAAGGGAAGTGCCCTGGTTGTACAGAAGAGGATGTATGAATGAGAGAATTTCTTGAGAGAAACAAGGGTGAATGAGTGAGACATGAGATGCCCTTTATTGGGACATTTTGGAAAACCAGTTGCTAGGTAAGTGCCCACTTGAGCCTGGAGAGATGGTACCAGCAGTGAATTGAGGGATGATATGTTCTTTTTTTTTTTTTTTTTTTTTTTTGAGACAGGGTTTCTCTGTGTAGCTTTGAACCTTTCCTGGAACTCAGTCTGTAGCTCAGGCTGGATGATATGTTCTTTAGGAGTATATGAGCCATCACATCTGCTATTTCTCTGGAGGTGGGAAATGCCTTTATCCATTCTGTAAAAGTGTCAATAAGATAGGAGATAACAGAGTTTTTATGAGTGGGTACATGAGTGAAGTTAACCTCGCCAGTGTTCACCTGGTTGGTGTCCTTGGTTGGTGGTTGGCATGCTCAGAGATGGTGCAGGGGCTGGCATATCTGGAGAAACCCTGTGGATTGGCTTTGACATGAGTCTGGCAGGAGGGTTGGACCTGTGCAGGAGCCTGTTAGTGTGTAACACAACTGGGACAGATGAGTTTAGTGGTAGACCTATTTCCATGAGTGAAGGAGAAGGTCCAACAGACACAACTCCAGCATCCTAGAGGGTCAGTGAGTACCAGTGACAGCACAGGCTAGTCAGTCTGTCCTCCAAAGATCCAGATGCTGTGGGGTGAGTGGAGGCAAGCTATTATGACCATTTTCACTTGGAAACAGATGCCTAAGGGCAGAGCCCGAGACATGTGGTCGCCCGGTACTGAGACTTTCAAACTGGGCAAAAGATGAGAAACCTCAGTAGAGATATGAATCCTCATTCATGGAAAATGGCCAGAAGGGAAGGGCTTACCGCTAGGATGAAGGGTCCCAGCAATCATCCAACTGGAAAAGTGATGGTGTTGGGAGGTACAGGGTCCCAATATTTCTCAGGCTGCCAGTGGTTAGGAGAAAGTACCTGGAGGGCCTGCTGATTCACACAGCACCAATGTTATGAAATGGCGTGTGAGCGTCCTTAGTGGGTGCCCCACAGGTAAGTGAGACATGCCATGCAGATGTAGTGGAGGGTAACATGGAGCAATGGAAAGTTACTCACTCCATGTAGACACAGCATCCATGTGGAAAGTTTTATTGGGGGGAAAGGAGAAGGGAAGGGAGGGAAGAAGAGAGAGAGAGCAGGGGAGGAGAGGAGGTGCACACCTCATGGGAATAGAGAGAAAGGGGGCTTTATATAAGATGATGTCAGGAAGCTGGGTGGGTCCCCAAGGAGTGGGCCAGAATGCCAACAGTAGGCATCATACTTGCCACTAGTAAGCATATCCACTATGTTCTAGAGTTAAACTAAGAGTTCTAACTACATCAGAAATTGGTTATTATGTACAACTCTTTGTTGAGGGGCTTTTCCTGGGAAGATCACACACACACACACACACACACACACACACACACACACACACACAGTGTGGGGGAGGGGGCAGGGGAGAACAGAGATAGACCCAAGTAACAATTGTACCAAAGTTCATCCTGGGTGAACCAATGAGTTTCTGTTGTGTTTACTAAGGTGCATGGGTAACAAGTCTCTTATAATAAGTTCAGGGATGACTGAAAAGCAGCTGTCCTACTAAAAAGCTCAATCCAGCATGGAGACTCTGGAGCTCTCTGCACAAATTGCAGACAGGTCAACCAGTCCAAGAGGTCTCCTCTCTGCGGCCCAGTGGTGCAGAATCTCCTTCCTTCCCTAGTAAGCTGTTTTCTCTAATAAAGCTGAAAAGGAGCATTCTGGATCTTCCAGGGCTTTGCTTTTCAGACATAGGGCTGTGGTTTTCTTCTGGAGTCTCATGAGTGGCTCCTTCCCTCCTGGAGGGAATGTTTAATTCAGAGGAAACTGCTATACAACTGACTTGTTCTATAAGGAAAGGTTTTCAGATTAGAATGTTTTATACTGTGGGCAGCTGAGCTGATCAGGCATCGACCATATTTTTCAGCCAAGACAATTCCATAGCCCCTTTTCTCCCCCATTACTGAATGCTGCAATACAGATAATTCCATCCATAAAAGAAGGGATCTGAGCTGAAGCTTGCAAGTCTCGTTGCATTTGCTCTTATTCTTACATATGGAGCATTGTGAACAAGCCAACGCATCCTCAGTTCATAGTGTTCTGCATGCAGTATGGAGTTAGAACAAGCCTTGGTGGCTAGAAAAAGGAAATCAACTAAGCTTTCATCCATCAGCCTGACATCTAGACAGAAAGAGAGCAAAAGACATGCAGGACAATCAAAAGCAGTAAATCCTTTTCCATCAAACAATCTCTTCAGTTCCTGGAAGAAAGAGAACAGTGCAAATCACATGCTCAGATGACTGATATGACCAGTTCACTCAAGCTTCATAGGAATGTCATTTTAAATGCCTGGTATTACATTTGGGGACCATTATAAGAAAGATGTGATACAAGGTAGATGTGGTTCTGACTTATGGTCTTGCCACAGCTATTTAAGGAAAAAACCTTGACAATATTTTCATTTGAACATAACTTCTCATTTGCATTCTTGCTTACTAAGCAGAATACAGATACAGCATCTTCCTGGCCCTCTGCAGTGTATGAAGTATTATAGACCTGCAGAGATTCAAGTGGCTAAACTCAAACATGGGTTTATCGTATACCTGAAGCATTTCCTTTTCAGATGTTTCCTATCCAACAGGCACAGCATCCACTCCTTTCAAAACCTAGGTGTAACTTCTAGTTTCTTTTTCTTTACATTATGATTCTATATCTGCCAACTTCTATTAAAATATATTAGTTTATGTCAGTATAATTTATTCTTTTACTAAATTTAACCTTTTGAAGGGTCTCCTTGCCTCAGTACCTTCCCTTTCATCCCATTTCTATATAGAAGTCAGGATAATCTTGCCAAAATTCAGAGCTGATTATGTCATTTCTCCAATTAACTTAATCCACTTCAGTTCATTTGGATGTAATATGACTGTTATAGGTCTTAATAGGAATTTTCTTTTGACATGCTGACTATTATTTGGGGTGAGCATGTGCTGAAGTTACTAAAGGGCTTACTAACTTCTTTTAAACTTGGTAAATGTTTGGTATTTGGAGGGAATGTTGCTGTTGTATTTATTTTTCTATCCACTTATTCTGGCCTGTTATTAGCTCCTTATGGCCTCTGAAATCTCCAAATGGATTTTTGTGTGTATGAATGCCCTGTGATGTTACAATGCAAGCTGTCATCTCCAGCTGAGTCTACTCCACATATGCTGTCCAGGAAGGGTTAGAGTGGGAGGCTTGTGATGTCATTGACCGGAGTAGAAGAGAAGCTGTCTGCTGACTTAGGAATTTATACTTTCCAAACTGTAACAAGGTACAAGGAGGAAAATGGTGGCCCAAAAAGATAAAGATATGGCAGATGCATGTTGAAAATAAGTATTGCTTACAAAGAATAAATGGCAGAAAAGTAAAAATGCTTGAAAATATCCACAAATTTGGTGTTATTTGGGAAGAAATGATAGCATCTTTGTGGGAGGAGAGGTGTACCTTACATTTTTCCTTTTGTAAATGTTCCTTTTTTATTGATATTTTTAAATACTTATTTGCATAAAAATAAATAAGCTCCCAGCTCAGGTTAGATATCGCTTGTTTTGTGTTGTAATAGTTTGAATTCCAGTAGAATCCCTTTAGGACATTCTTCAAAGAAAAGGGGGGTCCTTGACTTTCATCCCATTTGTTTGGTTATTTTACATATCTACTCCCAGTGTGGTATTGATTTATGGAAATCTCCCCTTCTCTAAGAGGAGAACATGATATTTTATTTCTTGATATACATGCTTTTATTATACATATATATGCATAGACAGCTTATTTTCTGTATCAGTTTTTAGTACATGCTTGCTAAGCTTGAAAGAAAAGTGTATAAATGTATATAATTATTTAAATATATGCAGAAATTTGCTCCAAAGTTCCATGTGAGAATGCAAACAGAATACTGAAACTTTTGTTGCTTCCAAATTTAATATTGGAAAAAAAAGTCAGCTAAGGGAGTTTTGTTTTATTGTGTTTAATACTTTCTTTTATTTTATAAAAATAAAAGTATTTCTAATTTATAGTATTGTATTCATGTTCTCTAAATTATATTTCATTTAAAGACATTGATAAACAGTTGATAACATGGATTTTTTAAATTTGAGGCACAATACTTAGTTAATTTCCCAATAATATGTTTTCTTGTATGTATAGTACAGAGATACTCAATTCTAAAACATTTAATGAAAGTAAAGTCATCAAAAAAAATTTTTTTTTTGGTTTTTTGAGACAGGGTTTCTCTGTGTAGTTTTAGGGCCTGTCCTGGATCTCTTTCTGTAGCCCAGGCTGGCCTCAAACTCACAGAGATCCACCTGGTTCTGCCTCCCAAGTGCTGGGATTGAAGGTGTGCACCACTACCACCTGGCCCATCAAAATAGTTTTTAGTATTACATATTTTGTTTACCACATCAATTGTGGCTATCTGTGAAGTGTGTGGTGATAAAAACCCAGCAAGGAACAACAGCATATTTTTGTCATTGTCAAGACATTTATTTGGAAAACAACTGGCTGGGCGGTGGTGGCTCATGCCTTTAATCCCAGCACTTTGGAGGCAGAGGCAGGCGGATCTCTGTGAGTTCGAGGCCAGCCTGGGCTACCAAGTGAGTTCTAGGAAAGGCGCAAAGCTACACAGAGAAACCCTGTCTCGAAAAACCAAAAAAAAAAAAAAAAAAAAGGAAAACAACTAATATATTGGGCAAGGTAATGCATGCCCATAATCCAAGCACTTGGAGGCTGAGGCAGGAGGATGGTTAGTTTGAGACCAGCCTGGGTGACACAGGAAGAACTAAATTAAATCCAGAAGAAGAATATGAACCACACAGAACATATGAAGAATGCACTCTACTTGTATCTGTTGTGTGGAGATGGAAATAGAATACTGTTGTTCTACAATACAAACCATTGCTGTCTAATTTTTTTTGGTCTGTGAATGGGACCACATTTCCACTCCAATTGTGGAAACAGTGGCATATCTGAGAACCATCTGATCAATGATGAAAATGTTCTTGGCTAAGAGTAAGGGAAGCAAGACATCAATTAGCATTTCAATTTCTCATTCCAGGGTAAGGAGAGATTCTAGGCTGAGTAACAGTCTAATATAGAGTAGCAATGTATGTTTTACCTGAGAATGGATTTGGGGGTAATTTTATCTCTTTCTGCTCCAATTTTGTTTTTGTTTTTGTTTTCAATCATGGCCATGGGAAAGGCAACTGTTAAGACTCTGGAGATGTGTAATTTATCTTGTGAATGGGAATGCAGGAAAGTTAGAGATTTTCTGATAGTCAGCCTGGCTGCCATTTTAGATTCCACCAGCTGTAGTCAGCTCATATGATCTAAAGTTCTGACCCACAACCAGCCTGTCCTCAAAGATAAACAAAATCAAAGCAGGGCAGAACTGTACTAAATTGCTGAGGCAATCCACAGATTACATTTCTTGCCATTCTCTCTTGTAGAAGGTTCCACAGAATATTTCTATGCAATTTTATTTAACATTTTGATTAGTTCATGAGGTATCACTGGACAAAAGGCCACTAAACTTCCCAGGTGGCACTCTACATCCTTTGGAGAAGTAAGATTTTCTTTTTTTCCCCCTCACAATGAAATTCAGGTTAGGAAAGACCTTCCTGTACAAAAGTGCTTCCTTATGGGTGCTTATTTTGAGGCAAGAATATGATTAATGGGTCATGAATATCAAATGTAACTTCTATTCAATGAGTTAAACAGGCAAGAAAAAAAAATAAAAGAACTGTCGAGAGAAACTGAACTCAGCATCTCTGAAGGAAAATGCTGGAGAGTTTTTAAGAAGCCCCAGGATAAACCAGTGGGAAAATACTGGAGGATGTTGGTAGAGATAAAGTGGTCCATATCACATAACTACTAGGCCTCCTGTTTGCTAAATGGCTCAAGAATCAGGTTGTACATTTGCAGGGAGACTAGGAGATCTTTCTTGGTGATTAGGTTTTAAAAAGCTGGCTCCTTGGAAAAGACTTCCCAAGTTCTGAAACTGAAAAGATGCCGGGTGATTGTGTCTCAAAGTCTTTACAATTAGGAGGTTGCTGAATAGGTGTGCTCTGTAATCAGCTGTGCCCCAGTTCGCCTTCTCAGGCTTCAGGTTCTTAAACCACACATTGACTTTGTTTTGCAAATACACAAGTTGTGTTTGAAAGAGAAAAGGAATAGGAGAATGAGGAAAGAGCTTGGCAGCCCTTTTGATAGGAAATTTTCAGTTACTTTGTGATTATGGGTAAATAATTTCACCTGTTTGGATACCATTTCTTTTTTTGCGCCTAAGAGATCATTGTAACCCTCCTGTCAAACTTGCTTGACTGTACTGAGGATAAAGAAAACCATCGGGGGATGCTTTGTTGTTTTGTTTTAAAAGCTATATAAGCATTTTTACTATAAAAATGAGACCTGGAAACACACAGGTCTATCCAAAATATATAGTGATTTTTCTAACAGCAATGGGTCCATTTTGATGGTCATGGTTTAGAAAGCTGCAATACCCAAAATGTTGCCTCATCCCCTGAGAAGAAAGGACTAAACAGTGTCAGGGCAGTGTGCAGTCACTTCAGGCCCGAACTGGAAGAATTATCTAGCATTTCTGTCCTTGTATCATTGGCCGCCACCACAGCACATGAAACTCCTTCAGCCGGCCCCATGGGAGAATGGGAAGTGGAGGCGCTACCAGGACCGTTGCCCTACTAACTCTGGAGCATTCTGTACTAAAGCAAGTGCAATGCATAGCAGCAAACACCAGCCATCTCTGCCCCAGACAGAAATGAAGAGAACATTCACAAAGAAATTTCTTGTAAGGGGAAAACAGCAAAAGCCCCAATAACTCAGCACGTGTGGATTATCAAAGTACCAGAACTTAGTCAAACGAGGAGTCCACTCTTAGCCACTGAAGCCCTTCCATTTTCTTAAGCTCCCTCTCTTTATTAGTACTTCCCAGAAAACATTTCTTTTGATGGTATACAAACTATCTTACATTGAAAGTCCATGGAACCACCCACTTATTATCTTAATGCCAGATACGTTTCATGAGTAACTGTGTTTGGTACAAGGTGTTTGGATATTGTTGAATTTTCAGAAAGCTTTCCATGTCGTGTTTTAATTCTTGCAAATTGCTTGCCAATTTAAAGTGAGCTGCATCTAAACAGTAAGTAATTGCTTATGATAATGAGTGCAAACTAATTTGCTCGAATATGTTAATATTCACACAGCACTTTTATACTGCCTGCTGTTCCAGAAACACTGCTCTCTCTTGTTGAAGTGTCGCTTTTAGTGTTATTGTTACACATGTGACTAAAATCACCACTTCAGGAGTATTTATGCAAAAGTCATATCTGGTGACGGCCTCTGTATTCTAAAGAAGGGACAGAAAGTCATGTCATCTTTGATGAATGATGTGGAATATTTGAGTAAGAGAATTGAAGCCTTAATAATTAATTCTAATTAGTGATTGATGGCAGTAAGCTTACCACACTAGGTTAGAAATGGCCCCTCTTTCCATAAGAGCCATAAAACTTAATTTAAATCACTTCACAGACAGATGGCATCCAAACTTAATTTAAATACAATAACCAATTTTAAATGAATTCAGCATTTTCAAATGCCCCTAAATCCAAGTGCTTAAGTATGAAGCCTGCTTCACCCCCTAAGTGCCCTCTGCTCCTTGGTCTGCATATCTTCTCAGCTGTGTTCATGGATATTTCTTAAAGACTCTAGACTTTAAAGACCTGTGTTGCAAACTGAGGGTCTTCCAAAATCAGAAACAATCTGAGATGGGAGTGGAACTATCTTGTAAGTTAGTCTAGAAAAATAGAATATTGAGGACCTAATACAAAAGAAGACATGTTTGATTTTGACTTGCTTCAGGTCTGATTTAGCACTAGAATGTTCCAGTCATTCCAACTTCAAAACTCCTCCACACATGCTCCTGCATTTCCCATGGATGGTGAAATGCAAAGATCTGTAGAGAGAAATCATTAAACAACAACAACAACAGAAAACCTAGCACTTTCAAAATTCGTTTCCTTTGTTGATTACCACAGGATAAAGAGTTGGTTTTTGTTGTTGTTTTCAAACACTTCAGTATCTGAATTTTGCATTTTATAAAAAATGCCCATAGTGGGGCTGGAGAGATGGCTCAGAGGTTAAGAGCACCGACTGCTCTTCCAGAGGTCCTGAGTTCAATTCCCAGCAACCAAATGGTAGCTCACAACCATCTGTAATGAGATCTGGTGCCCTCTTCTGTATACATAATAAATAAATAAATCTTTAAAAAAAAAATGCCCATAGTAAGTGGCCCAAGATCCCTGTTCTCTTGTAACTATCCTGTGAAAGTAGATGGTACCTCACACAGAGGGTTGAGCTTCATGCCTCTTATAAGCTTCATAAGCTGTTTCAGAGCATGAGCTGAGAATAAACTGAGTTACAGATATTTTATTTTACTTTTATTAATATACCTGCTACGGTTATTTTTCCCCTCCTGAGTGTAAATTAATGCTAAAAAAGTGAGAACTTGTTTATTTTCTCATAAAGCTGGAAGGAAATCTTCTGTGATAAATACATAAAATATGATCAAGATTCTCTTACATGCAACCTCTTTCTTGGGACATTAATATCACATTTTTCTGTCTTTGAAGTTATGTGACTCCCAGTTAACGGAAATTTGCATTTTGTAGAATTTTTAATGGGATAACATGTTAGCATTTTTAGTGCTGTCCTTGAATAGTCCTGACTCCCACTCAGGCTTTATTCTGTGTTTATCTAGGGATTTAATGCAGGGGACAGTGATAAGACACTGTTCTTAGACAGCCTGGATTTCTTCCTTTTCAAAATGTGATTTCCCATTTATTTGAGTAAATCTACTCCCTATATCTAAGAATTTTTTGTGTGTCTTTTCTATTCTTTCTGAAACTTTGATCCCCAAATTAGCTCTTCTCTTTCCAGACCCTTGTTAAGTAATGCCTTCTCCAAAAGAATTTGGGGCTCTTTTGAGAGACCAGTGAATTCTTTAAGGTGGTTTATATGCGGAATATTTAAAGTTGCCCTAAGAAAGAGCCTTTGCTTAACATAGTAGGCTATCGGTTAATCATTGAGGATCTTTGAAAGGACTAATAATTAGATAAAAAGCTGGCAAATCTGATATTGGTTCATGTTAAATTTATATTAAGATAAACGTGGAAGGGACCAAATCAATAAAGATGTATACTTATTACAATTTAACATTGAAAGTGATACAATGTAAATTGTGTCTCTAAGAATGGAAATAGAAAAGAAATTCAATGTGTCACCGTCTGATTGGCTGTTGATTGAGATTTCATAAAGATGGCACATACTTTTCCATCACCATCAGAGCACAGCGTGGTGCTTTATACGCAGTAAATGTTTAAGTAATTTTGATGAGTGTACATTTTTTATTTATATATATATAATATATAATATTTATTTATTTTACTTTTGAAGTTTTCTGTCATGTTGCCTTTGTGTTCTCTATGCATCTTTGGGCTAGTACCTCTGTATTATGTCAAAAAGTCTCTTTCAAGGCTGGAGAGATGGCCCAGTGGTGAAGAGTACTTGCTGCCCATGCAGAGTACTTAGTCAGAATTCCCAGCACTTAGATGGAAGCTCCTAACCATCAGCTAAATGAATGAGTAAATGGATGAGTGAATATCTGGTTTACTGGTTGAAATGATCTCAGACTTGGCTGCTTTGCTTAGGCAATTTGTATTTTAACATAATTTTCTGAACATTCACAATTAAAGTTTGAAATGAAGAAATGGAAGGGTATCACCAAAAATCGTCCGGTGATTCATTATTTTTAAGAATTTGCTAGAAGTTTACACGGTTTAGTTAATGTTCTTAAGAATAATATTTTTCTTAAATACCTGATGGTGTGATTTCTTCTCTCCTGATTCATATTGCTTATAGCTCCAAAGCAAATTGATTACTGAAATACCTGCTGGAGACATTGATATAAAGTTTACTAACTGCTTGAGGGAGCCTGATTTCAGAAAGGAAGAAATAAACATTTGATGTTCCAGGGGTTACTGGTTTTATGATTACTTTGCTTGATTTTATTTTTAGTTCTAGATCATTTTATGGGATTTCCCTAATCTGATTGGCAAAAAGACTCACACTTTCTTGTTTTTATTCCCAGTCATATAGTTAAGACCAAGACACTTGAAAAGGTTCCTAGGCTCTGAATTTGATCTTGGAAAAAGTTTGTCTCACTTGGCAGTTTAAACTGTAGAACACAAGTATTGCTAGAGGGGGTATTGTCTAAATAACATGTTCAAGAAGAAAATAGCAAGTGCTTTAAAAAGAAAATATGGTTGCTCTAGGCTTGGTAGAACAGGTCAGTAATTCTAGCTACTCAGGAGACTAAAACAGCAAGGTCACAGGTTCAAGGCCAGGGTAGTCCACAGAGTGAGTTCAATACAGCCTGAGCAACTTAGGGCGACTCTGTCTCAAAATATATGACACCATCTCAAAATAAAAGTGATGCGTGCTCATCCAGTAAGAAGTTTCCATCAAATAAAACTATCAAGAAAATGAAAGGGCAGAAAGCTATCTATGAAAGTCTATGAAGCTGTCTATGAAGTCAGGAGTCATTTATCTCAGATAGTAATTATGCATTTCAATAAAGTCATAAAGAAACTTAAAACATTTGTCTAATAAAAATGATTTTCTAATAAATACTCTAAATGTTTGTTTGAACTGACTGTCATGGAAAGAAGCCTTTGAAAGAAGCATATGGGCCAGGCGGTGGTGGCACACGCCTTTAATCCCAGCACTCGGGAGGCAGAGGCAGGCGGATCTCTGTGAGTTCGAGGCCAGCCTGGTCTCCAAAGCGAGTACCAGGAAAGGCGCAAAGCTACACAGAGAAACCCTGTCTCGAAAAACCAAAAAAAAAAAAAAAAAAAAAAGAGAAAGAAAGAAGCATATGTTCACAAAAGTAGTATACATATATTTTACAATTTGACATTTATGAACATTTACTTCCATGGTGTAAGTGTGTTCCTCTGTGCTACCCAAAAGAATGTTTTAGGGTGTAACTAGACCCATGGGTTACTCTTGAGATGGTGTCTTGTCTAGAGTGGAGCTGAAGCTTGTGCAGGCTGGCTTACTAGCTTCCTTGCTTTGTTTTCGGGACCAAGTTTCTGACTGGCATTTGAGATGTGTGTCTATATCCACTCTGCAGGGCCGCGTGAGGGAATTCCAGTGCGTGAGAAGAGGTTCTCCTCAGTGTTCAAAAACATCCAATTTAATGGAATTCAGCAACTTATTTTTTTAAAGTTCAATAATCTTCCTTAATTTTATAACTTAGGGTTCTGATAGAACATACAACTGCCCATTTATGTCAGCCTTATACCTCTGTCCAACCTAACTATGACGCCAAGCTACTCCAGTAAGAGCGTCCTTAACGGGATTATTTACTTGCGTAAGGCATCTAGGCCAGTAGCTAACAATTTCGATTACCTAAGTCTTGCTCTTTTTCATTACTAAGGGTCCAATTACCCTCTTTTGCTCTCTAGTCTATTTATATACACGAGTGAATTTGTCCATTGTCCTAAGTGTACCTTAGCATCTTTATTTTCTAATGTAATATAATCTTGCCTAAATTTCTCATTCTTAAAAAAAATTAAACATTGAAAACCCAGTAGTGCTTTGATTTCATGATGTAATTCCTGTGAGCATGAACACTTTTGCAATCATTTAGGAAGAAAATAATCTGTAATTGTATGTTAGTGTTAATTATTAATATTGTTGTATGTTTCACAATTTAGTAACTTTAGAGTTATTCTTAGACTCTTTTGTAATATATAGTGGTCTTTTTTTTTTTTTATTAATTTTTGTGTCTAGGTCCTTTACTCCAAAGAATAGATCCCATGTGTTAAAAATGCTCAACAAATTTAAATTAAGCAATGGCATATTAACATGCCTATAGGAAGAATAAAAGCTGTCATTTATTATGGTTTTAATTTTCATCTGACATCCCTAGAACTTTTTCTGGATAAAGCTTTGCACTGCTTTAATGGAAACATAATGGCCTGAATATTTCAAGTTAGTTACAGGATTATAGGCCTTCAACCAAGAACCTTTTATTCATGTACTTATGAATTAGAAGCTAATGTTTTCAGAAATTAATTATGTTATTGTGCATGTAGCAAGGATCTGGAGCAACCAATAGTTAAACAGTCCTGTGCATGCTGATGGAATTTATTTATCAAAGAGCTTCAATACAAGTGGGGGAATATATTAGCCTTGCTGAAATAAAGTGAGTCTGAGATGGGAGTGTTTCAGGAGGGGACAGCTGTTAAGAGAGAGCAGGGGAAGAGAGTGTCCTTCATGGAAGTAATAGCGTTCAGTAAGAGCTGAAAACAACACAAAAATAAATCAAAACCCATGTATAACATTTGCAAACATTTATTTTAGTGCAAAGTATGTTGACATTCCTGAATATGGATCTGATGGTGCTTGCTAGCTTTGTTAATGAATTTAGGGTGAGTAATAGAGATTGCTGGAAGGCGTTAAGTGACAAGATTCCCCAGAACCACTTTAAAGTTGAGTCATCTACATTTAGTGAGATGATGGATGCCAAGGTCAATTTGCAACAAATCCATCTGTCCTCACTCACTGATGTATTAGTACTGGGCACCTAGATACATGTATAAGTAATTAAGGTGGTACATTCCTCCATACTCTTCTATATAGATATAAAGCTTGGTAGTGTGATTATGATATGCTCCTATCTCTCTAAAATAACACTGTTGTTATAAGAATAAACATTTAAAATAAAGTTAGTTTCGAGTTCATTTATTATATATGTAATTTATTTAATAATCAAGTGAATATTTGCCTTGTGCTATATTAATATGGCCATGCTAAATGCTTTATTGTGATGAGCTATTATTCTGTGGCTCACAAAAGCTCCCATGTGATACAATTTAATGTGACTTCCATTGTCCACTACTAGTGAAAGTAAATAACAATAGGGTAGATGTATGTGAAGAACAGTGCTAATCCAAGGAATAAAATATGAAATGATTAATAAAAATCACAATGCAGGAAAGCCCTTTATTAAAAGATAATTGGTTTGAAAATAAATTTGAAGTAAATCCTAATTTTCTCAAGGTACTTATATTAAATTATCCAGCATTGTCTCAATGTTATTTTTTATATTTTCTTATAGTTTGGATGTAGGCATGCATGAACATCCACAAACACACACACACACACACACACACACACACACACACACACACACACACACATCCCCTGAACTCTCAGCATATGCTAGAATGTGGGTTGCCGAGGTGGTCTTGTGTGCCCTCTCCTTGCATCGCTACAGAAGTTCCTGAAAACAGTGTTACTGTTCTCATCTATCCTTTCAAACAAGAAGTCCTAAACATAGAGGACTTATTCCTAGCTCAGGGTCCTGTGTGTAGTAAATGATACAAGTGGAACTTGAGCTAAATCCACCCTAGACCAGAATTTACATTAGACCAGAGTTTGCATTCGTCATTTCTAAGTTCCTTTGGTGTAGCAAGCACTCTGTCTTTTAATTTGCAAAGATACATACTTAATGAAGTAGACTTTGAAATTTCAGCCTAATGGCTCTCTGCTTTTGATTATGAGGACTATTTTCTAGCTGAATGGAAGGAGGGATTGAAGAATGTAAAAGTTTTTTTTTTTTTTCAATTTTCATACAAAATAGAATTATAGAAAAGAAGCCAGCAGGTATATAGGGGTGAGCAGAAGAGTGGCCTTTAGTCTAAATCTTCCCTTTATTATGAAATTGTGCTTTTGAGTTTCCTATCAATATAGTACTTGTGGTGTATACACAGGGCAGAAAAAAGAGTGGAGAAGTAATCACCAGGTTCATTTCTCTTAGTGAAACTGAGAGCATCCAAAAGTCACCACATACAGGAAAGACCAGCTGGTAAAATGCTAGTGTCCAGGTCTCACTGTGTATTGAGAAAGAGCAAATTGCGTGATTAATTCAAATCGTGAATAATTATATCTATATTATATTTATTTCACTGAAAGTATAAACATTTAGATGAACATCTTTGAGCCAATAATGAAGCACTTATAAACATTTATACTTAGAAAGCTTTGGTAAGTAACATCACTAATATTAGTTTATATGCTCAAACATTGTAAGACAGAAGGGAAGCATGAATATGGGGTGAAAATGTCACTATGAACAGGAGACCCTGGTTTTGGTAGGATAGATTGATACAGTCAGTTAAAATTTCCCTGGATGTCTTGTAATAGAAACAGTAGCATACACAGGCAGGGGTGGTCCACGCCTTTAATCAGGAGGCAGAGGCAGGCAGATTTCTCTGAGTTCAAGGTCAACCTGTTCTACAGAGCAAGCTCCAGGGAAGCCAAGGCTACTCAGAGAAACTGTGTCTTGAAAAACCAAACCGACCAAAATAATCAAAACAAAAATAAAAGAGAAAAGAAAAAAAGAAGAAAAAGAAAAGAAAAGAAAAAAGAAACAGTATTGTAATAAAAACCACACATCCTGTGTCAGGGGTCTAGAAGCCGGGTTATAACCGGCTTTGCCATTTAACCAAGTGTGTGACTTTAGCAAAGAAGTTAATTCTTATAACCGAACTTCCTCAAATATAACAGGAGAGTCTGTTCCATGTGGAAGGAATGAAGAAATTGTCACATAAATGATTTTTAAAAGGTCATATTCAGCCAGGTGTGAAAACTCAGGCCATGATCCCAACACCTTGGAGCCAAAGGTGGGAATTTGAAACCAACCTGAATAAATTTCTATCTCAACATATAGTAATAACAATTAAATAAATACATAAATAAGTAGGTAAATAAATAAATAAGAAACAATATACCAGGAAATGTAAGCCAATGTTATTTGCAACATGGCTTCATTTGGTTAATTCTGAAAGAGAACATCAAAATTCCCAGATAGGCTTTCCGTTTTTCCTTTGTTAGTTCTCTAGTCTGGAACATTCCTTATTTGGTGTGAAATAGTATTTCATGTGCATTGAAGAACAAAGGAACTAAAAGGAGAAAATTAATAATCGTCTCTACTAGTCACAGTGGCGTGGCTGACCCGGCCCCTTGCTCATACGTTCCCTTGTTATTGACATTCTTTACTGAAATAGCTAAAACAAAAAACACCTTAATAATCTTCATAAATCCCAACGAGCAAGCAGAAAACAAACAAACAACAGACCTTACACACAGTGCTTGCTTGGTTCTATTAGGGTGAATGAACTTCTGGGGATAGAGAACATAAAAGGTGTATTAGTTACTTTTCTCGTCGTTATGACGAAACACCAGACTCAAGATGCTTAAGGAAGGAAGGGTTTACTTTTGGCTCAGAGTATAAGGTTACAGTAACCCATTATGGTGGGGACACAAAAGTCGGAAGCAGCTGTTGATGGTGCAGACCGCAGACAGGAAGTGGAAGGAGGCTGTGCAATGTCAGAGCCCACAGCTAATGATTGACTTCTTCTAGCAAAACTTTACATTCAAAAGGTTCCTTCCAAAATGGTACTACCACCTGGGGACCGAATATTTAAACATGTGAGCTAGTGGGAAGGTTCATCTTCTAACTCCAACCAATGGGCATTCTCTTTCTCTCACCCTCCCTCCTTCTCCCCCTCCCCCCCCCTCCCCTCCCCTCCCCTCTCCTCCCCTTTCCCTACTTCCCCTCCCTCTCCTTTCTCTCTCACTGGAGATTGAACATATTGCTTTGCATTTGCTGGGTGGAAATTCCCCCACTGAAACTCCTCAGTCCTATTCTTCAAAGATTGGGTCTTACTTAGTTGTCCAGGCCAGGTATGAATTGAGTCTGTGTTTCAGGCAGGTCTTGAACTTGTGATTTTTGTCTGTTTAGTGTCCCTTGTAGCTGGAAATACAGAGGAATACTTTCAGATGCAACGATACAGCTCTATTCATCCCCCTCTCTCTCCTTGGATTATTCATTTGTGTGTGTGTGTGTGTGTGTGTGTGTGGTTGTATACATCACATACATGCCTGGTGCTTGCAGAAGTCAGAAGAGGGCATTGGGTTCCTGGGAGCTGGAGTTATAGATGGTTATGAGCCATCATGTGGGTTCTACGACTAGAACCTGAGGCCTCCACAAGAGCAACAAGTGCTCATAACCACTAAGACATCTCTCCAACCCCTTTCTTCTCTCTTACACATTTTTCTTCTGAAATATCTTCCAAATCTTCTTCCTCAAGGGACTCCTTGTGTTCAATGTGAGAGATGGTAGCAAAACGGTGAAATGGGACTCCCCTGCATTGAAACACTCTCCTTATGTAAACTTGATACTGTCTGACATCTTCATCCTATAGTACAATCTCAACCCCCATGACTGAGAGGATAGCATTATTCTCCATGCTTGAGGATGAGTATTCACCTGGAGGGAATGAAGGGGGTGAGGGACTCTCATAGGTGCTGCATTATTTCATAGCCCCTAGATGCTACATGTTAAGATCTGAAGTCCCTGGGTAAGATGTGTTATGTGTATTTGTTGACATGACTTCTGGTGTTTATGGCTGCTAATTCATAAGTTATCTTGTGTCACACGTGAGGAGACCTTTCCCCATAAATGTTTGATGTACTCTATTTGTAGCAGGCTGCTCTCCTGTGCTGTATGACCCTGTCACATCCACACGCAGCCCTTGTTTTGAAAACAAGTTGATACATGCTTCTGCTGCCTTCTAAAGCCTCCAGTCAATGTTTCCTACTAAACTATTTCTTAAAAACTGGCAGGAAGAAATAAAAGTCCATTACAACCCATGCTTGTCCAATTCAATGCAGAAAGCTGAAATCTACCCTTTGTTCTGGAGCACCTGCTAGTGGATTTAATGGGTGTATTAAAAACTGAGTAGCTACTCTGTTGCTGTTAAAACAACTCTTCCCTTTTTCTTGAGCAAGTTTCATTGAAATCTATCATTTGCTTTGCCACAGTTTGTATATAAAGTCAACATATTATTACTATATCAACACAGGACATGGGGAAACTTAGACTTGGTGTATGGGTACTAATGGGATTTGTATTTTGTTTTACAGCTGGGACAACGTATATCTTTAGCAAAGGTGGTGGACAGATCACGTATAAGTGGCCTCCTAATGACCGACCCAGTACACGAGCAGACAGGCTGGCCATAGGGTTTAGCACTGTTCAGAAGGAAGCAGTGTTGGTGCGAGTGGACAGTTCCTCAGGCCTGGGTGACTATCTTGAACTGCACATAGTAAGTACATTTCAAATAAGGTTTAGTATTTGCTTTTCTTCATTAACTTTATGCATATGTATGTATATATTTTCCCCAAATACTTGTTATAGTAAATATGAATGTGGGGTGGAACCAATAAACTTTAGTACTACTGTTGTTAACATGTACTTAACAATAAGAAGAAAGTTATTTTTATTTTTGAATCTGAAGTCATGTCAATTTTATGCTTGCAAAGACATCTAGGATTGAATTTCTTGCTCCAGGAAGATTTTCCAAGTTGATAAAGTAAGTTATTGCTCAGTAGCACTGTACCATCTGGCTGGAAGCAGGGGGTTGTAGTATTGGTGGTATCCAAAGATCTGGATCGGTATTCTTACCTCTTTTCTTGCCAGAGTAAAAATTGTCTAAAGTTACATGGTGTGGGAGGGATGAAGAAGGAAACTTTAAGTTGGGGAATGTAAAAATGGCAAACATGATTGTTTCTGGGGCATTTTGTACTAGCTTTGATAGCTGTCCGGAAAGTTGTGGGGAACGTTTTCTTTCCTGTCTCAGCACTGCTGAACTTCACGTGCAAATTCAGCCAGTGCACAGTAAAAGGTAAATAATAGCCTATAAAAGAGATGCATTCTCTTTAGTTTCCATGACACACTTTCTTTTCTTTGCAATGCTACTTTTAAAGAATTACCAAATACAGTTGTAGTTCTTCATTTCCTCGCTTCTCTGTGTTACTTCTGAAGAAGAATGCATGTGCTTTAACAGTTAAGAGTCATTAGTATTTTTCTGTGTTGCAAAATCATGAACAGGAAAACATGACATCTTCAGAATTCTAGGTCTAGGCATATACATCAGCGGTACAGAGCTTGTGCATCATGTGCAAGGCCAAAGGATCCATCCCCAGCAACATTAAAAACAAACCACCAAACAAAAATCTCAGGGATTCTTGCTTTACCTACCTCTTCTTGAAGTTTCAGACATTTCATTCTCTACAGCTCTACTTGAGTATCATCAATTGCCTCATTCTGTTGATCATGGAAGTTTGATCTGTTTTGTTTATGTTTACCTGGTCTATGTTCCGCTTTTACCGAATGCCAGGTCTTCAAAGGTTCATGGGTCAGGTAAACATTTTCCTTTTTGATAAAAGCTGGCCTTAGGCATTAGTCCCATGATGACTAGGAAAAACCAATGATCATCACACTATATTATCAATGACTGACAAGGTTTTAATTCTGAAAGACTTTATTAATTTTTTCTTGATCTTATTTTTACATTACATTTCCAGCATTTCCAATGAGCCAACTAAAGTTTCACACTGACCACAAGAGCTGAATTCATTGCTAATCTTAGTGTGTGTGTGTGGGATAAACAGCAAATAACACCTCAGCATAACCATTATTGAACCATTGTAAATTTCCATTCAAAATGCACTTGTCATAAAATGGCAAACCTAGGAAAGTAATTTCAGCTGCCTTTCAGCAAATACCTAACAATCAAAATTGAAAGCATTTGGATTTTTATAGCATCATAAATAAATGATCAGTTGAGATAAACTTTGCAGGGCAGTAAGGAATCTTGCTGTTTAGAGTAATGTCAGTTTTCAAAACATATTTTCTCAGCTCCGACTTAAGAGCTTTGCTAGTTCAAAAAATATATATAAATTAAAAAGAAAGAAAATAAGACCTTTGTCCTTCTAAGAGAAATTACTTATTGATCCGTAGCCAATTACACTTTTAGCCTGAGAAAGGTTCTACAATGATCGCCCTGAAGTGGTAAGGGGCTGTTATTGAATTACTCAAACTACTGCTGTTTGTTTTATGGACAAAGGGATTGGTCTACAGTGTTGACCATTTCTTTCCAATTCTGACCAACAGTAAGTGCCTTTAAAAGTAAATAGTTGATATTTTCCATGTCTGCCCCATACGTGTCCTCCTGGTCCTGATTTTTTGCTTCCCTTCCTCCCAGCTCTCCCCTTGCCTGGCTATTCATTTTAGAGTCAATGCTTATGTCCACATTATATTTTTCTTGGATTAGAAATCTTCAAAATTACTTTGCCCCTAGAGCTTGTCCTTAAATGGAGAATGGATATTAGTGTCCTACTCTTAATCCAAGATAGAATTTGGTCAGAACCACTACCTGGCAACTTTCCAGCTGAGTGGCCTCAGATTTTATATGAGCAAAACCCACAGGCCACCAGACTTTCCCGTAAGGCTTTGCTGTTATTTTCCAAGAACTATGTAACTCCCAGAATCTCAAGAAGTTAACTGGTCCTTGGGCAGGTGTTATCTTTCAAGAACTACAACTCGCAGAATCCTAGGAACTTACCTGGTCTTTGGGCAGGTGGGGCTTGCAGGTTAACTTAGGGTCTAACATCGCCACTGTTGAAGTCAGCCCTGCCCACTACTCTCTAAGGACAGCCTAAGTCTTGGTTCAATCCAACCAAGAGAAACCCCTCCCCTTCCCTTTTGTTCATTGTCTGCACAGCATGCCCAGCCATTAGAGCTCAAAAGCCATTTATTTGGACACGAGTCATATGCAGTTAAAATGATCCCAGAGTTGGGTTTTGGTTTGGTATGACTGTTTTGCTGGTTTTAATACTGAACTGTACCTCTAAGTTCTTTTTATAACTGGATTCGTGAAAAATTAGGAAAGAAAAGAGTAAGGGGGAGAAATGGAAATCAGGAAGGTAGAAAAGCCAGGAAAGGGGAAAATCAGAGATGGAAGAATAGATGCGGAGGAGACATTTGAGAAGGCTTCGCTTTTCTCTTGGTGTGTGAGCATGAGTGGTGGCTTTTGACCCCGATTGTCCTTCAATTGATCCTCCTCCCTCTGCCTCCTGATGATGCGGATCACAGCCAGCAGGCTTGGCAACTATGTTTGATATTAATGACTAAGTCTGAGAACATTCAAGAGCTGTTTTAATCTGAATTTTAGTCCAATTGTCAAATTAATCCTGGTTTTCCAAAATAAATCCTGTTTTTCTTTTCTTTTCTTTTCCTTTTTTTGGGAGGATGAAAAAGTTAAAAGTGAAGTATAAAATTTTAGAATATTACTATTGCTAAGCTGACATGTGTAACAAGTGACATGTCTTATCTACAGAAAAGTTAGACATTTTGGTTACCCATTATACTGCCAAGAAGTTTTATGTGAGCTATCCAAGTCAATAGCATATAAACTATGTATGGATCTCATCTAAAAATCTTGCTCTGACTTTAATTGATAGAGAGAGGTAATAAACAGGAAGGTTGATTGCATCATTAAAGATACTCCATTCTTGCTAAAAATGCATAATGCTGTTTCAATTAGCTAGCTGTAAAAGTCTGATTGGCATATAATTTCAATGGAAATTTGAATATTTGGTGTGGCTTATCTTCCCATTTTTCAGAGTGATCAAGTTTGACTTCATTGGAAAATGTAATCACATTTAAATTTTGATTAACTGTGAACTTGAAAAAATACAACAACTTGGGGAAAGTTCACTTTGAATCAGGTGTCCTAATTTTGATAGATTGATTTTTTATATTAATATAAATTGCATCAATGTAGAGTTCAAAGCCAGGTAGATTATTGATTGTGAGAGTTTATGAGGAGATGGGGAATGATGAAGATTTGGAGTGAAGAACTACTAAAGTTTTCTGAAAGAATAAATACATTAATTAAATGTTGAAAATACTGAGTCATGGATTAAGAGTAAATCTTTAACTTTTCAGTAGTCAAAGAGCCTTTTATAGGTGCAATTTAGTTTCTATATAACTCTGAGGATGTGATCTCGTTTCTTATTGACAACATAGAAAAAGTATAATAATTTACAGTAACTATTTTATAGTAGGCTATAATTTAATTGATGCTAATTTATAAATATTTAATGCAGAATTCTTGGTTGTTTTAAGAATGCAAGGGGTTAAATTTTTGTTAGATGAATCATTTATCTTTTTTTCATATTTACCCCATTTATTATAAAACATTTTGTCATGAATGGTTCTCTAGTTATTTCATATTTTTCTGACTTTCAGATAAACTTTATGATGTCATGGAATGTGATTTATAATAACAATGATGATTAATTTAAAAAAAAAACCTTAAGGAAACATGGCTTGTTACTCTTTATGAAGGCTGTCCCATAGTGTTTATTGAACATCTATTATGTCCCAGTTCTACATTAGGCTTTGTGGATGTGAATAAGTTGACATTACTTAGATAGTATATATACAAGTGGACAAATCACATGGTTTTTAAGATAAAAAATATAAAGTGACTTGCAAAGTGTTATGCCATAAACATTCAAATTAGTGATGTTGAAGGCTTTTAGTCCATTAAAAATATTTTCTTAGGAACAATGAGCAAAACCACTGAACTCAAATTGATTTTGTCAGTTTTAGCATGTAATTTTTATCAGATATAGCATTTAATGTTTCCACTATTACCACTTTCAGAAAAAACTCCTGTAGGTATCACTTTATGGGCCTTACTTGGCGATTAATTTTAACACCTCTCTGTATATGGAAGAAAGCCAGTGTAAATGAGGGCTCATCCCTTCCATGGGTATTAAAGGTGCCTTATTCTAAGCAGTGAAGGTGGAGGAGAGGATGTTAGTGCAATGCTTTTTGAAACACTTTCATCTTGGGAGCACGAAAGAGCATTGCAAATTCGATTAGTGCATTATTGTACACTTTTGCCTTAAGTATTTTTTCTTTGTACTTTGCTGGGGTGGAAGCTGCATTTTGAAGCCAAGCTCTTAATTGATTTTGATTTACAAATATACCTTTGATTAGCATTTTTAGTGTGCACTCAGAACATTGTATTTATAGTAAATATTAAATGTCTCAAAATAACTTGTCAATACTGATTCATGCCTGACCTTTTTTCATCTTTTTCTGTCTGTATCCATGTTACATCACTACAGAGTTCTACTGTTTTAACACTCAATCCAAAACATCTTTATAAGGTCAATAATTGTATAAGGGTAAATACAAACATAAACAAGATAAAACATAATTATTCCCTCATAAGCTTTTCCTGATTTGAAATTATGCTCTATCTGAAATGTTCTGTTTAACCAACAGATGCACTTATTTATAAGAGTTTCATGTTGCCACATAATATTTAAATTCAACCCTTAAGTCAAAATCAGTAGATATTTCACATGGTTTTGTTTTCCTGGTTCTTGTAGGAATTAATTAGAGCACATGTAGCCAATTTGACTGGAATTTTAAAAGACTGAAATAATGGCTTTTCACCATGTGTTGAAAATTTCTTGTCATCCAAGCTGCTGAGGTATGAAGGACACAGTTATCTCTGGGGAAGATGTGTGAAGTGATGCCCGCATTTCTGTTGGCGATGAGGCCAGCTAGTGCCAGGCTGTGTTGGGGAAGAGCCAAGATAATGGATGCAAAGCCTTCCTTTTCTTTTTTTCTCCTTGGGAGTGTCAACCTAAATTTAAAAAGTCAACCATGGAAAAACTCTCCGAAGATATTTATTTATTTATTTACTTTGTTTGTTTGTTTGTTAATGGCTCAATCTTACCATTATAAGCACAATCACACTTGTCCCTGTCAAATGTGAGCACACTGAACAATGTTAGGGCAAAGAGAAGCTTGTTTCCCTCTCCTTCTTTTTATTCTTTTTTGGTTTATGTTTTCGTGTATGGAGTTTGTTTTTATTGCTTGATGTGTGTGTGTGGGCGGGGGGGGGGGGCAGACGTGTGGAGATCAGAGAGCAACTTGCACCTCCCATGTTGGTGCTTTCCTTTCATTCTCTAGGTCCAGGGGATGGAAATCAGGTCATTGGGCTTGGCAGTAAACACTTTTAGTTGCCTTTTTATTGCTGTGAAGACACACCATGGTCTTCACAACTTATAGGAAGAAAGAGTCTATTGGGAGCTTGCCTACAGTTTCAGAGGGTGGTTCCATGACCATCATGGCATGTAGCATAGCAGCAGGCAGGTGGGCTTGGCACTGAAATAGTAGCAAAGAGCTTACATGTTGAGACAACCATCATGAGACAGAGAGAGGGACAGAGGAGAGAGAGAGAGACAGGCAAGCATGCAATCACTGACTGGAAGTGGTGTAGGCTTTTGAAACATCAATGCCCACTCTTAACACAACGTCTCCAACAAGGACACACCTCCCAATCTTTCCCAAATAGTTTCACAAACTGGGGATCAAGCATGAAATATAGGAGCCTATGGAGGGCCATTCTTACTCAAACCACCATGCCCCCTTAGCCATTTTGCAAACCTGTAACACCCTTTTATTCATAAGTTTTTTGCTTTGTTGACTTTCTTTTCCTCTTTTTTCTTTTCTGGTTAGGAGTTGACATAAGCTTGTGTCTTTTTGATTCTTACAGCTTGCATGTTTCTTTTACAGAAGTTAATGTAGTTTCTCTTTTTCTAAGCAGCTAGTAGTTACAAAAGTAACTTTTGTGCTAGTCCCTTTAAATGAGCCTCCAGCATTTTCTCTCTTCTTGAATTCTGTTGTAAAGTTTAAAGACTGAGACCCAAGACAGTGACTTCTACCTGTACTTCTTCAGTTCATGTTTATCATTTATATGTCTGTATTCTGCCTCTACTTCTCAGTTGTTCCCCTATCTCCATTCTGAATACTTTTTAGCCCGTTTGTATTGGTTAGTTGGTTAAATTAATTCTTCGATATCATTAACTTCTGAAATTGCCTCTTTGATTATGTCAATCCTCTATCAAAAAGAAAGAACCATCAATACACTGATGACTCCCACCCACTTACAGGGAAGGCAAGTTCTCACCTTTAAAAGAAATCAGCTCTGCTTTCTGGTCATAGTTTCCCTTTTCGAGTCTATCTTCCACATGCCCCTTCTTGTTTCTCTGGTCTAATGAAATGTACTAACCCACTTTTTAAAAAAATTTTTTTTTAATTTTTTTTTTTACTTTATTTTACAATACAATTCAGTTCTACATATCAGCCACGGATTCCCTTGTTCTCCCCACTCCCGCCCCCCTCCCCTTCCTCCCAGCCCACCCCCCAGTCCCACCTCCTCCAGGGCAAAGCCTCCCCGAGGACTGAGATCAACCTGGTAGACTGAGTCCAGGCAGGTCCAGTCCCCTCCTCCCAGACTGAGCCAAGTGTTCCTGCATAAGCCCCAGGTTTCAAACAGCCAATTCATGCAATGAGCACAGGACTCGGTCCCACTGCCTGGTTGCCTCCCAAACAGATCAAGCCAATCAACTGTTTCACCCATTCAGAGGGCCTGATCCAGTTGGGGGCCCCTCAGCCTTTGGTTCATAGTTCATGTGTTTCCATTCGTTTGGCTATTTGTCCCTGTGCTTTATCCAACCTTGGCTTCAACAATTCTCGCTCATATAAACCCTCCTCTTTCTCGATAATTAGACTCCCGGAGCTCCACCTGGGGCCTAGCTGTGGATCTCTGCATCCAGATCGCTCATGTCGTTGGATGGGGTTTTTAGCACGACAATCAGCCCACTTTAAAAAAAAAAAGTGTTTTTCCTGTTCTCTGTTTCTAAAGTTCTCTGAATTATTTCTTCCCTTTATTGTTTAATAGTTGAATCTCAGTCACCAAGGCCTCTGTTCCTATGCTCAGAGTTTCCACAGTTGCTCCTGCAATATTCTTATTTCCTGGTCTTGTAGGAAGACATTATGAATATGGTTGGAAAGATGGGGTAAGACGTCCAGGATATTTCTTATTATAGAGAATCTGGCCCACAGCCTGCCCTTTTTTGTGATTACTTTCTCTTCTCAATCCATGGCTTTGTAGTGAGTCTTAAGCTGTTGAACAGGATGCCTTCAAATGCTCTGTGATTAGTCAGTGGTAAGTTACTGAACTGTTTTCTTGTGCCCAGCTTCCAACACAACATGGTTCCCTTGTTAGATTCTTGTTAGCTACTGAAAACCCCTTCCTTTCTTCTGTAATTAAATCATTTCCAGAACTATACCCCCAAAAAACATTTCTTTAGGCTGATTTAAGACAGCATAATGGGCCACCTAAAATGTAATTTGTGTTGATGATTGGTTATTTTGTGTAATAGTTTTCTCCTTTTAACAGCTTAAAATAGTTTGGTTACTATGCAGTTACCATAAGAAGTAAGAGTTAAGAATGTCTGTGCTATGAAGGTATTGGTATGTTCATTTTTATAATACTGTGTCTGTATTTTCCAGGAAGAAATGATGAGCCACTGTTAAAATATATGCAAATGGGTTATTAAGGATACAAGCTTTGTAAAAGTCTAAGCACAATATAGATTGATGGAAAAGAAATGAAGTCACTGCTTGGGGCTTAATAACTGTTTTGAGGAATGCATGGTGAATAAGAGGTCATTTGCACACTGATAGGAAAATGCCTTTTGTTGCACAAAAGCATGGAAATTCATAAGCAAAATGCACGGTAGCCATATTTTTTTGAAATGCAAACAGCATAGCAAACAGGTCTGCCAAAGACTAGAAAACAAAAGGATGGTGATACTATGCATTAGAATTTTATTGATGTTGACATTGAACCATGCCAAGTATGAACAGTTTATTTCGCCCCGTAGCCCAGGCTGGCCTGAAACTTACAGAGATCTACCTGCCTCTGCCTCCTGAGTGCTGGAATTAAAGGCGTGTCCTGCCACCACCTGGCCTGAATGGTTTATTTCATTCAAAGGAAATAACCAAGGTGGATATACAAGGGAGCAATTATATTAATAGCAGGCACCAATAATTCAAGTTATAAGCTGGCAACAGGGGACAAAATACAGTTTTCATAGCCTGAGAAAATTGTTTTGATGATGAAAACATAAGATGTCACATGTTGTGACATCTTAGAAACTTTCTGTGAGAGGAAATCTGTCAGAATTGAAGATGTTTTTGCCCTCCTGAAAACCAGCTGAAGATACTGTTCAATCTTTCTGCTGGTGTAGCCCATCCTGATGAGGGATGCTGTTACTTTTGGAGAACATATTACGACTAAGCTTCTATGGAGACACCTTAAAGGTGGGCTCTTCCTATCAAGAAAAATAACTTCCTCTGTGGACCTATTCCATTAAGCCTTCCTGCCCAGGGAAAAATAGAAATACAAAATTGATAGATAAAAATATTCTTTGGTGAAGAAAAAAATTTTAGCCAACTAATGATTAGGCTTTGAAAACAGACCTAAGTATTCTTGAAAATTCTCTCTGAGTTTTAGTTATCACATAAAAACTGCTCACTCCCAAACAGGTCCAAAGTCCTGACTTTTCCCTTGCTTCTACCCATATCATGTTAATGTTTCTACCTGCTTAGTCATCTCCACGTGGATATCTCCAGGGCAGCTCAGACTTAGTCTCACTAGAGACCAGTCTCACCAACCTCCAACCTGAATGCCCAGCATTTTATCATTGATAGAAACCTTGCTGTTTTTGCCATATGTTTGCACTTATGACCTATCAGGCTCTTACTGACTTCCCAAATATCTCTTAGCCAGTACTGTCCAATTGAAATACAGTGTATGCCATGTGTGGAACTTTACATTTTCTAGCGGTTACATTACAGAAGTAAAGATTAAATTGGTTTTAATAATTAAATTACCTTTGGTATCTTTTAATTCATACATAAGTTATTATCATCTTAAATCTTGTCTAATATAAACGCTTACACCTCTCAGTTCAGAATCTAAGATTTTTATCACGAATCCTTTGTTTTATAAAATTTACAGTCATAGGTCCACTGACTTCTTTATTCTAAGCATGCCTAGAATTTTCCATAGTTGAATACTATAGCAATTAAAATTTTATGTCTAAATAAATTTAAATTAGATATAGTTAGAAGTTAGGTCCTCAGTTCCATTAGCCATGTTTCAGGTGCCTGCACCAGTACTGACTACTGGACTGAAAATCATAGGTTTAGAATTGTTTTGCTCTCTATGTCCCTTATATTCCTGCAGTTTAATGGCCTCGTTTGAACAACTGCAATAGCCTTTTCCATAATCTCTCTTTCTGCAAAGCACACCTGTTAGTTATTATGCGGCACTGTATAGTGTGGCGCTGTTTACCGTGTGGGAAAAGCCACAAGGCACAACAAAACCCATTATAAGAGTTTATTAGGGAAAGGAGAACAGAGGGGATTTGCTTTGGCCTGTGGAGGATGGTGCAGGGAGAGAGAAGAGGGAGAGGTCTGTGACCCGCTTTTTATGGATCCCCCCTCTCATGCACATATGGGCTTATATAGCTGTGCCACCCACTCATGCACGTAGATTACATGATTACGCTGCACGCAAATTACGTAACCACACAGAGCATGGATTACATAGGATGTAAGGCTCTCCTGGAATGACTAAGCATCTGCCAGTGCATACTCAGTTATAGGGGAGTGGCTAGAAATTCCAACAACACCCAGTGTTCTTAAAGTTAGTATACAAAGTTATGAAGTTAGTAATGAACTTGTCCCTTTCTCTTATACCAACAGGAGGACTGCTACAAACTCGAAACTTAGGGTTTCATTTGAGTTTTGATGTTCTTTCTCATTGGCTACCATCTTTGTTATTAAGACATATCTGACTAATATTAATTATGCCCTCATCTTCAGCAGTGAAAGGCCTGGTTTATGATAGAAATCAGTGAGACGTTGGTACTGTTTTGTATGATATTTTGTTTGCGGTCTGACAAAAAGTTTGCCTGAAGATAGAGGGTGGAGCTAGACACTAATTAACCATAGAGACCAGGCCGTGATGGCACACGCCTTTAATCCCAGCACTTGGGAGTAGGAAGCAGGAAGATCAGCAGTTCAAGGCCACCTTGACCTACCATTCTAAAAGAGAAACAGAGCTGGCAGTGGTGGTGCATGCCTTTAATCCCAGCACTAGGGAGATGGAGACAGGAATGGGTGGAGACAAGATCTCTGCCCATTCAGTCTAAGGATTCATTGAGACAGGATGGCCCATTGGGTCTGAGATTTTGTTGAGGTAAGAAGTCTCTAGTGGCTGCTACTCTGCTTCTCTTGATCTTTCAGCTTTCACCCTCAGTATCTGACTCTGGTTTTTTTAATTGTTAAGACTGATTAGGGGCTTGGGGATTTAGCTCAGTGGTAGAGCGCTTGCCTACCAAGTGCAGGGCCCTGGGTTCGGTCCTCGGCTCTGGAAAAAAAACCAGACAAAATAACAAGATTGATTAGGACTGCACATCATTACTGGTGTAGTCACTGTATCTGAAATTCTGACCAGCTCCTCTCTAATCTGCCTTCCCACTGTAGGGCTGCATTTCAACTGCACCTAGAAACAAGGCTGGTCAGAGAGGCCATGGTCCTGTATGACATTGTTTGGCAATGCTTATTTAATGGGAAAAATTGATTGTCTGTTTATCAAAATTATATACTACAACACCTGATAATTTATTTTCTAAGATAAAGCAAAAATAAATCCTGGAAAGAAAACCAGCAAACACAACACTTTCTACTCTTTTTGTCATCCTCAGAGTTTCTTAGGAAAATTTCAGGGACAGAAAGTTTTGGAAATAACTTAAGATGTCTAAATCTTTTTTTCCCCCTCTCCCATTGTCAATTCCGGTGACTGAACCAAAGGCCTGGCATATGCTAGACATTTGCCCTGCCCCCTGGGTCTCACTAAGTTGGCCAGACAAGCACTGAGCTGGGGATCCTCCTGCCTCCGTCTCCTCAGTAGCTGGGATTACAGGTCTGCATGCCCAGGCCTGGCATGCATTTTTACATTCTGATGTTGGAGACTTTTATTCATGTTGAGCAGTAAGAAGCTTTGCGATGAGACCTGTTTTGTGGCAGAACTCAGTCTGAGTCTTGAACATAGTAAGTGATCAACCAATATAAGTGGAAGCAGTTTAGGTTTCTAGAAGTTCTACCAACTTAGCTCTGTCAACTTTAACTACATGTGTATTTGGTACTGCAGAGGTCACATGTATTGTCTCCTAAAGAAGTGTATATTTTCAGGCAAAAAAAATGGTTTTATAAATATTTCTTAACCTGCTTATAAAGAGAACCATTGGCCTTTATTACAAATAATTCAAATTCCAAACTACTCAGCGGGTCCAATGAAAGTACAGTCTGGACTTGTTTATCTGCCTCATCCCATCCTAACTCACATGTAGTCCTTTAATGCCTACACATTACCTTTGTCCCACTTTTTAAGTGCTTATGTGCCAAGTATCCTTCAGAACACTGAATATACAGAATCAAATGAAGCATGACTTCTGATGTACAATATCTTAGAATTAATGGACACAGTCCATTCTCCTGGCATGCAGATATAGATATAGATAGATATAGATATAGATATAGATATAGATATAGATATAGATATAGATATAGATATAGATATAGATATAGATATAGATATAGATATAGATATGCAAAGCCTTACTTGTCCCCTATAACAAAACTAACTGTATCCTTCTTGGTACTATTAGAGGTCTGTTTTTAATTTTTTCCTATATTCAAGTTAATTCTATATAGCTTATTGTACTACTTTGATATGCATTTCTAGCTCCTTAACATGTGAACATTTGATGTCAGTGAGAACATATATGCTATATATTATACAGCTATACACTTTTGTGTATATGCGAGCATCATGCTTAGTATATAATAATGGTACTGACGAAGGAGAGAAGACACCATAAGTGGGCAGAGACATAGGTGAACTCCTTTGTTCCTCCATGTGGCTTGCTGGCCTCCCCTGATCTCCAACCAGTAGTTTTCCATTGTAGTCCAAGTCTCACCCTGCACTGCTCTCCTTTGAGCACAGAATGAGGTAGACTCCCAAAGGATAATGGTACGAGCAAGTGATTCTCAGCTGGGACTCTCCACTTCCAAGCTACTGCAGCATACACATACCCAGCAGAGCCCTGAGTTCTGAGATCTGTTATGAAATTATTCATTAGCCATGTGGCATCCTGCCCCTGCCCGATGTTAGAGAGCAAAGCCATGCTAGGCAAGTGTTCTACCACTGAACTACGTTCCAGTCCTTGTTTTATGTATTTATTTTTTGTTTGATAGGGCTCACTGTGTAGCCTCAGCTGACCAAGATTCGTGTTCCTTCTGTCTCAGCTCGCAAGTGCTGGAATTCAGCCATATGTCACCATCCACTACCTGTGTATTTTTCTCTAGTTTTGTGAACCTCTGACACTTGATTAAATGATGAATGTGAAATTAATTCTCAGATTATTGTTTATTATAGTTTTAAATATGTATGTATTAAGTGCTTGAAGGTATTTATTGTAAGTAAAACTAAAATTTTACCCCTTCTTACAACATGCTTACCCAATTCATTTTCTTGTTAAGAAGAATAACTAAGCAATACTATTTAGCATGCAATGAGTGCTTATCAATTTAAGCATTTTGCTAAAAATTATAGTCCACTTAATATTTTCAGTAATTCACCAAAGAAAGAATTATTATCTCAATTTTACAGACATGTGATTGCATTTTAAAATAAATTAGCCAATATCACAAAATTAATAAATAATTCCCTAGATTTGAATCAATTCTATATGGCTTTGGAACTTTTTTTTCTTTAGTGCAAGGGAAAATTTGAGACTACCTCAACCTCTTTCCCCAATGATCCTATACCTGAATGCCAGTTAAGAGAATGGGTCCTGGATGGTGTGCTCTGTCAAGAGATTCCTTTATCATGGTGGAGACAGGGGAATTCTGAGTCTCCTAGCATAACTGCACTAAAATACAAAGAGCTCTGATAGAATGCGATATTTGGGAGCAAACTCCACTTACTAAGTAGAATTCCAGATGTCCATTAATTTTTAAAAGGGGTCTACATATTGGGCCAAATTATATTCCTTTATGTGAAAATAAATTTAAAAGTCACCAATGTGGGTCTGAACATCCTGTCTGCAGTCACAACTTTCAGCCTTTCTCCAAGCTTCCAAGCTCTACCACCACTTGATGCCTGCACGGCCTGAACTTTAAAACAAGCCATTTTAAACTTGAAGGCAGTAGAGAACCTGTGTGTATTTAAGCATGCAAATGAGGAGAGGAAAGGGGCGCAGGGATATGTTACATCATGGATCTTACTGGTTGGACATTTTTCTGACGGATGTATACAAAGAAAAAAAATATGTCATTCTTCTCATTATTGTTAATTAGCAATGAAAGCAGGCATTGGGGGTTCCACATTCCATAGATCATCAGAAGAGAAATGGGTTTGACATTTCAGTAGAAAAATGGAATGAGGTCAGATACCTACTACATGGGTTGCAGAATTGAATTCATTTGCTGTTCAAACTTTCACATCGTGGAAAGGAAAAAAAAAACATATGTCCTAGGCCTCTTCTCAGTGCCTCATTCAGACAACTGTAACTATCTATTGCAAATAATGTTGCATGAGTGAAGTGGTTGGGGATGTGTTTGTTATATGAAATTGCTACATAGATGTTGTTCATTATCATGTGAGAAAATAATCAATGGTTGCATAGTTTCCTAGTTTTGAGTGAATTTCCTTCATTTCCATAAACTATATTTCCATTATTTAACTGCTTCTTTTATTAGCTGGCTTTTTTTGTTGTTGCATTTCTCAAACTATCTAGACATAAGCTGGAGTCGATAGAGTAGTGATACATAGACGCATAGATCTGGGCCTGTAAGGCCAATAATACTTTACAACAGGCTGTTCATAAAGAATTGAATTTTGTTTGTTGCCATATGGATGAGAATTCTATTTATTTTCAGAACAACTCATATTTTAATAAATATTATTTCTAGATCATAAAAATACTCATTGAAAATTTAGATAATACAGCAGTGATGAGAATAAAAGTGAAAAGCTGCATATAATGTACTGTCTTTACTATGCTCTCTGAGTTCTAGTCTTACATTTTATGCACATATTTCATTTCTACACATATAGGTATATGCACAAATAGTTTTATATATGCACACATTTGAACATTTATCAGAAAGATGAACTACAGTATGATTATTTTTCTTTGCTATACTTTAGACACTATTACATTTTAGATAACACATCTATTTTCCTCATAATTTCCTATTGTTTTTGTATGCAAAACTATTTATTGAACCATTTTCTCATGGTGGATATATATATACATATATATATATATTTATATACTGCTTTAGAATTTTGATATAACAAATAATCTTAATTTTTAAAAATATCATTTGACATATTTTTAGGATGCATAAATTCTTACAAATAGGATGAACACATGCGACTTTTATTTATTTATTCTTATACGTGAATCCAGGGAATCAAAATCAGGTCCTCATGCTTATGATACAGGTCCTTCACCTCCTGAACCAGCTCCCTAGCCACGTGTTGATTTTTGTTTTTGTTTTTGTTTTTTTTTTAAATTCGATTTGGCTCCATTATTTCTTAAATTTTGAGCTATGTAGAATGAGTTAGTCTGTGGATTTGATTTGAGATTTTTTTTGTTTTAAAGCCTTGTAGAAATGGTACCAGCCCACTTTTAACTATGGTCACAAACTTTTCTTCCTTCCTGGCAGTATCCCTAGAGCAGCCATGGTCTTAGATTAGGGAACAGTCTCATCAGTCTTGTGGTCCTTCTCAGTACTGGAAAGAGGAGATAGGCAAGAGGTTAATGTCCCAGTGAGAGCCAGTGCTGTTTTGGTGTATGCCTCTGTGTTCTTCACCTTTCCATAATTCTTTCATAATTTCACAATCTCACATTCCATAATTCTGAATTTTTCTCCAAGTCACTTCCTGTTTCAATCATTGTGTCTTCGGGACACAGAGCATCAGTGGAGTGCAACAAGCTTCTAAGTGAATCAATATTGTCAGCATCGTTGTGGTTAATAATATAATGGACAGAACAATAACAGATGTATTCTACTGCGAAGTATCTAGAAAGCCATAGATGCCCATCTCTTGATGGCCCACTTCAACAACAAAGCTCCTGATTTTAGAGGGTAGATTACATGCAGGGGATCAATCACATATTTTGTAACAACAGATAATCTCTAATATTGAATCGGGAGGAAGTAGACAGTCTAAAAAGATGTACTATGCCTTGACAGTTTTTCAGTTTCCTTCAGTCCTATTGTAAGATTAATTATACCTGAGAGTAAGACTCACCTTTGACCCTTTGAAAGTATTTTGACTGGTTTTCTAATTGTTTATTTAGTGTTTCATGAATAAAATTTAAACACATGAAGCACAGTTAAAACTATAGTTTTTCTTTGACTTTAAAAATTATCTTCAAGGTAGTATAGCCCTAGTTTTCACAAGTGAAAAGTAAAGGTTAAAATATGTAAGTATAAAGGTGACATTTTGTGGAATATAAAGCGTACATTGTAGACTTTAATGGGTGCTGAAAATTTGAAGCACTGTTGCTGTCTCATGTATCATATTCTCTAACATATTTAATAGCAGAACAGATGTAGCTTTCTATGGCAACACATGGTACTGAGCAGCAGGGAGTCCCATTTGACAAGTCAGTTTTTATTTTATTTCTTTATCCCCAAACCTTCTCTAATAATCCCAGATCTGTGTGTTTTGATTTGTTAGGCAGCAAGCAGATAAGAGGGACTCTGTTCTTTGCTGTTTATTTCCGATGGGTTGTTTGGCTTCAGGATATAAATCCCATGGGATTCTAAAGTAAAATAACTGGGTGCAATTGGGTAAAACATGAGCCACAGATAACTGCACAGCCGTCAACTACAAGTGAAGTGGAATGCTACTTTCAAAGAAGTTCTAAAGGTGGCCATGTAGTAATATAAGCTTAATAAGACATTCTGCCAGGTTCCTCTGCAGGAACCATCTTTGTGGTAAGCAGGGTGATTAATTGTGATGCTTTGTGTACATAGCTTCTAGTTGGCTTGCTTAACCAGCAACTTGTCAGCACGGGTACCCAAGGGAGGCCAAGGGTGTTTGGTAGTGCAAGATTTGCTCCCAAAAGAGCAATTCTTTGGAGCTTTCCACAGCTATTTTCCAACCCTTTAATTGCTTATGTCTGGAAAAAAAAACACACCTGATATATGTTCTAAAGCTAAAATAAGATAACTGTCTTGCAAATATATTTTGAGTATCACAGAAATATGTAGAACTGGTAATAGGCTATTTTAAATAGGGGTTTTAGCAAAGATCCTGTACTGCTATATTGAAAATTGTAAAATTGTAGAAATTGGGTATATTCTATTGAGCTTGAAGGATTTCTAGTCTGCTTTGTGTGGTGAGGGAATTATGCCAGCCTGGAATCTAGAATTTGAAAAGGCTCATTTCAAATCTCTTGAAATCTTTTAGTGCAATTATCTGAATGTGGAGAAGATATTACAATTTGATGGGTTCTGCATGTTTCTGGCCATTTTCTTTCATAGGATTTGGGGAATTCTATTAGGATCTGTTTAAGCATTATGGTGTTAGTCTTTTCCTGGCACAAAGATCAATAGATACAATCTGTTCGTGTCTCAAGAATCTGCACCAAATCAGAGTCTGAATGGAAACTTTCTTGGTTTGTACAAGTAAGAGACTGACAAAGTGTTTCCCCACTTCCCAACATCTTGGTGATTGCAAACCACTAGCATTTACCTGGGGAACTGGTCAGGTTAACTTTCTATTAATACGACCCGTAATTCACCCTAATCCTGCCTGTAAGAAAATATTCTGAAACAACTGGTCACTTTGGCATCTGTTTTCTGGTCAGTTAGAATGAAAAGCAGGAATATCATCATATGGATGCATTAATTAGCATGAGAGGTATAAAACTCATGGTGTAACCTTGTTTTCCATTTTATACTTGGGCTAGAGGTACCACAACAATCATCATTTTACACTTGATTTTATTGTTTAAGTTCAGTTTGGATCCTTTATTTACAAAGCTTGGCAAGTATTTTTAGTAATATCATCAGAGTCTCTGGCTTTCTAAGAGTCATTTTCCAACCATGAAGGAAAATCATGTATTAATTAGAATATTATTCTCCCACTTATAAGATGCAAAGAAAGGCTCCAGTTTCAAATAATATGGAAATGGGTATGAATACATATAGACTGGTTTAGTTACCATCTAGGAGCTGCAGGGTCATAGTATGTATCAGCAAGTGAGATGTACTTATTTATTTGTGTGAGGCCTGATGAAGCGAGAGACCTAAGACATTTGAATATAGTCAAGGCAAACCTTTCCTTAAAATTCAAACCAATCTTTTAAGTGTAATAACCATTCATACAGAGAATCAAACCTCTAGCCACTGGTGTTTTGTGTGTTTGGAACCCCACAGAGGAACTCAAATATAAATTTATTTTCAGTAGAGAAAATAAAATAGAAAGGCTGTTAATATTTTTTTCTTTAAGGCTATTTTGAAAGTCTGGAATATTTAATTTTGCATATGTACTTTATGAATCTATAGAAATTTAAAACAAGAACAATTAAATTTTCTAGGTATGAAACAGGGTCATCAAAGCTCTGGTTTCAAGAGTGGGAAGGGAGACTGGCTTTGAAGGTTACTGATGTTTTAGTCTCTCCATAGAAATTGATGATAAGCCTGTTCTTCAGGAAGTAAGCAGACCATAAATGCTCTCCCAGTTTTCACCTTACTAGAAGTTTACAAACTGTCTTGGACTCCATGAAGATCAATGGCTTTCTCTATATAAATAGTATTGAAGAAGCTATATTTATTGTCACTGAATACACAGCTTTCTGCAGAGGTTGAGGCTGTGAAAAGGGGAAGAGATACTAAACTTCCAAGAACACAGTAAAATCTCACTCAAGTGTAACATTCAAAGAGATTTCTTGTCAACATTTGTCAGGGATGATGGAGTTGGTGCCAAGAACAGGTAGCTCTTCTCTGAGGATGATTGAAGTCAGCTGACCCGAAGTACCCACTGAAGATGGTTATCATTCATGATCTCCCTGCTGCCTCTTCCTCCTCCTCCTCCTCCTCCACCTCCTCCTCCTCCTCTCCTCCTTCTCCCCCTCTCCCCACCCTCACCCCACTCTGACACAGGGGCTCCTGTAGCTCAGGCTAGCTTCAAACTAGGTAGAGGAATAGGAGTTTGAACTAGGATTACAGGAATACACAACTATCCTGGTTTATGAATCCTTTCTAAGGTCTTTCAAGTGTGAAGAACCTTGTTATTGCTACTATTTTTTTGTAATATAGTAAGAGAGGAGATGTTGCTCATGCTCCAGAACACATGAAGAGAAGTAGATTCAGACTTCTAAACAAATGTATGTATATGATTCAATAATGGCATTATATATCCTTGAAATTTAGAATAATAACATAAAAGAAAGAACACTGACTTATATCTTGCAGTTTCAGAGGCATCTTTACCACAAATAGGTGAGGACTTTGCAAAACTGACAAAAATAAGCCGAAGTAGCTACTGGGAATAGCAAAAGCTATAGCTGGGCACAACATGTTTTATCTTACTAATTTTGTGTTCTTAAACATTGAGCTATAATGAAGAGTTGATAAATGCTATTTAAATGAAGGGCCAAATGGAAACACTCTATCTAGTTTTTCAGTAATAGTAAATTAGAATGAGAGACGGAACACAAAGGGTTTTTAAAGGGTCTACATGGTCTGATACTTAGAGCAATAGTACAAGATTGACTCCATGTGTCTTTCAGACTAGTGATCTATCATTGAACAAGCCTTCTCACAACAGACACATTGCATGGATTTGGACTGTACCTATCCCCCCAAGGCCAGTCTTTGGGTTCCCTTTTATAATTAGTTCATTCTATCTCATCAGGCCTTTCTGAAAATGATATACATTGAGAGTTGAGCCCCTATTTATAGAACATGTTTTGAATAATTGCATACTTAGATAAAGAATTTTAAAGGAAGTAATTACAGATCCAGTCAGATAATGAAGGTTCTGTGATTTTTAGGGATTTTTCCAGTTTTTATTTTCCAATTGCCCGGATTCTCAAAGAAGTGTGTGTACAAAGCATAACAGTAACAATGGTCCATACACTTAATGTCCTCGCTCAATTCTGTATGCACACAGAATGCTGGATCCAAGAGAGGTATTTAAGATGTAATTGAGATTAAATCTGTTGCTCTATAATGATTTGTATATTTCTAATATTGTAAAATTTGATAATGTAAAATGCATGCATTGTGGTTCTCATAATCATAGATTAGAAGAATAGGAACAGTATCAGGAGGCTTATAGGTGCCAGTTCTGTTTTTATAATAACATTCTGATCTCTTTATGATTACCATGGTAATACTCATTAATGTCATGCTAAGGCTGTCAGGAACATGGCCAAGTGATAGCTTTTGACCTTTCAAAATACTAGCAAGAAGCTGTTTTTGACATGTCTTTTAGAGATTGACAACACATAAAAAATAGATTCTATGAGAGATACACATTTACTCTCGAAAAATAATATTATGTTTATAATGTGTTATATGTAATTTAGAACTTGTGATTATTCTTGGCTTGAGTCCTTTACTTTGAGGCAAGGGGGTGCAAGTTTGGAGTGATCCCAGCTCTGAAATCCACCTTTTGGAGTTCTGTTAACAGAAGCTTAAATCTGAGCTTAATTTTCCACTCCAGTAACATATGCACTGGATTTCATGTGGAAATTCTTTTGTTCCCCGAGGCTCTGGCTTTCTGAGTTCGGTGGAGCACCCTGACTCCTGTATAATGGCCACAAAACAGAAAGCTTTAAAAAAAAGCAACAACGGGGTTTTCTTTAGACATCTTTCAGTCTCTGTTCATTTTCATTTTGAGTATAAATTTTGTGGAGCCTCTTCATTTGGTCTCATGAGATAAGAAGAGATTCCAACAGAGGAGCACTTGTTTTCTGTTTCTAGTTTGCAAATATCTTAAATGTCTGGCTCAATGGGCGGTCCACCACCTTCTCACTCCACTTCAAAATCCCAAAATTTATTACTTAAAAAAATCAAAGAACAAGAATTTGGGAGGGGACACATTGATGGGGTTCCAGGGAATTAGGTGGTATATGCAGGCTAGAGATGAACATATTTTACTATAACTATGTATGAAACTCTGAAGGGATAAAAAAAAATAGAGAAAAATATGGGATTCATATTTTGTCTATATTGTCTATAATTTGTTTTAAATATCCTGACAAAGTATATACCTAAATTTATATTTGATTTGCTGGAAAGATCTCACTAAGAAGCAAATGTAAAATTGATAAAGGGTTATGGTGTACAGTTTCTGGATCTCAATGATGAACATTATTTTGTCCTAATTTTTATTGTACCTGAATTTAAACTGGATTATATTTAACTAAGGAGAAAGAGGTTGTGCATTATTTGACTCAGTACCTTTATGGACTACCATTTTGCTATGTGGTGAAACGAGATTCAGTTCTCAAGAAGGGAAGTAAATTTTTGCCATAAGACATGTTGGTTTATTGTATTGATGTTATCATTGTATAAGAAAGCTATAATGAAATATATTTTTATAATTTCAAATCATATCCTATATTTCTAAATAAACCATTTTCCCATAGTGCTTCAAAACTTCAAAGTAGAATATAAAATTTGAAAACTTTGAATAAAATGTTGTAACTATTATGTTTATTAACATAAAAGTGATGAGCTATTATTTCTTAAAACCACCTTTCTCCTACTCCACTCCCTCTACATTTTACTTAGGATTTCATCCAGTTTCTTTAATTATTGAATTACTTTAACCAGATGACTCTGAAGTGTGAAATCACTCTATTCCTGACAATGTATAGGCAACTATTTTACTTTCTAAAGAATTGCAAAAATTGAAATACCCGTAAATATATGTGAGCCGAGTTGTAGTCTAGTGTCCCTCTACATCAGCTGGCCTATGTTTGTAAGTCTTCTTTCAAATCTATGACTGTTTCTTTCACAAGAAGTAAGACACATGATGCTGAACTTAAAAATGGGCAAATATTTTAAAAAATGCTTGCTAGATAAGCTCTTACTATATAACAATGATACTCTTTCTTTTATATCGTGTTGATTCCCTATTATGAAGGTCTTGGTTTCTTTATATATTGCTCTACAGTTTACAGCATGTTACATAAAACTTTAAAAAAAATCACTCCTAATGGTACAGAAAGTGTCTTTTCTTATATACATTTAATGAATTAAGGAAACTAAGACTCAGAGAGAATAAAATTCATGATTGATAAGATGATGGACAATGATCAGAACTTGGGTCTTTTGAACTTAATCTAATTCCATTTCTACTATCAATTAGACATTAAACATTTTCTCCCAATACCATCTGACTGATACAACTTCAGATGCCTGGAGCTACAATATTTATCCTTGGTAGCAACCCATGTTGATATAAATCTAACTTACTTGTTGATCTTGGAGCTCATTGACCTATAACATGTGATCTCGGTGTCACTGTTCTCATTTAAAATGTGCCCCCAGGGCCTTAATAAGGGCATGCAATTTTTACTTTCCTGAAGTCTTAAATAACCTTTTCCTTTTAATGCAAGACTAGAAAGAGAACAGGGCATTTAATCAGATAAGAAAATGGGAATATAATTGAGATGAAATTAGATTGTTAAATGTTCAAAAATGCTGTTATGAGTTGCTCTCTGCATTTTGATCAGTTGTGAATTTCTGTGATGGTCTCTGTCTATTGCAAAAAAAAAAGTTTCTTTGGTGAGTAGTTAGGGCTACAACTATCTTTGTGTATATAAGGATATGTTTCTAGAATGCAGTTGAGAATTACACTGCTTTAGGAACATGACAGTAGTAGGTTCTCCTTTAGAGTCTACTGCCTAACCAGCCACAGGTAACTGGCTAGGTTTATAGTACCAAGCATAATCTTCCTCATCTTGAGTGGTCCATAGGTCCAGTTAGAGGGTTAGCACCAAGATATAAATGGCACCAGGGAATCACGGGATATGCTTGTCATTGTAGCTTTTAGGCTTGACCTGCCTAGGATGCTTGATTGCTGTTCCCCCCTGGCAGTTTGCATAGCACCTTCAGGTCCTCAAGGAGGAGGCTTTCAAGTTAGCATCTCAATTTCACCAACCCCCATGGCCAAAGCATGTGGTGTCTTTAGCAAAAGGGTCTTCTTACTTCAAGATGTGGGACAAGCAAGGGCAACAACAATTAACTATATATATATATATATATTTTAGTAGTGTCTTGCACTCCACTGACCAACAACTGAAAAGGAGAGAGATTTACCTTACCTGTCATCGGGGTTGTATTAGATAGTTTGTGGTCCTTGGGTGGATCATTATCACCCCAAATCCTAGAACATTACTTAACTTATTTGTATATGTATACATATACACATACATAAATTTACATATACATATTCTACATATATTTTAAAGTAATAAAATCTATTTCCCTATGACTTTTTCAACCATAATTCCTGAGGTGCCCATCCCCAGTTGATACAGCTGAAATACAATTCCTACCCCTACACATCAGGGAACATCACAGAAGAAGGGGTAGAAAAATTGTAGAAGTCAAGGAACCAGGATATCTACTACTAGATAGTATTTGTATATATGAAAGGGAAGATGCAGCCATGTAACTTCCACAATATGGTCATGAACGGTGACACCAGTTGACATGCCAACATAGATGGGGGAAATCTGGTCTCGGTGAAGAGCTACAAGCAATTAATAGTTGCTAAGAGAAGAAGAATCAGTCATCTCCAGGGACTAGCCCCTGCAGGTTAGCTAATGCCAAATGGTCAGCCCTAAACATATATACATACGAGTAACACTAAGTGGACGTAGCAGGCTGGTGTGTGTGTGTGTGTGTGTGTGTGTGTGTGTGTGTGTGTGTGTGTAAAACAATAATAATGAAAGAAAAGGTGGTCGCAAACTTGACATGGGAGCACAGGAGGAGTTTGAAACAGAAGAATATGTGGGAGAAATCATGTAAATATAATACTCTAGTGTGAAATTCTCAAAAATAATAAAATAAATGTAAGAAAACAGAAAAATCAAAAGAAAAATAAAGGAATACATAATTTAAAAGTAGTTACAACTTTTAGGGCTTATGAAAGGGGAATTGCATAAATAAAATGATCTATCTTTATGTGATGTGGGCAATTCAGATAGTGGAATCTTCAAATCAAGGACCTGACTCTATCAAAATGAGCTGAAGTGAGGCATGTTACCCATTTTATTTCAGCTTTATCAGTTTATAAAGTGATATATCTATCTTACCTATCTACCTCATGAAATTATTCTGAAGATCAGATGATCACAGGCTATATGTTCAATCATGTATTTTTTTGTGTGTGTGCATGTATGTTTTTTACATGTGTTTGAAATATCATTAAGCAACAAAAAGGTAGAGAATCCCTGAAAAATCATGTCAGAGATCGGTTTCATTATCTTATAGTTGCTTCGTCAAAATATAGCTTAAGACATATTTGGTTTATTATGACATCTAGGAAAATCTTTTAGGAGATTCCTAAAAAAGAAAAGAAAAGAAAGAAATCAGGAGTTACTTAAGAGCTAAATGTATCTGTAATAAAGATTATATCCAAATTATGTTCATATGCAAATTTAGGTAATAGATTTATGCTGTATCTTTTGGAGTTAAAAATTAGCAATTACTTGGTTAGTCGTGCTAATGTTAATATCAATCTCTTAAGAGGTCAAAAAGATTGAAATGATTCAATAACTTATCCATTGAAAATGAGGAATATAGGAGATAGAGTTGCTGATTAATCAAAAGTACTAAAGGAATTTAATCTTACAGATTTCAAGTGTTACCATGAATGCAAGATATTTAAAAAAGATACCCCAAGATTGCCCCATCAGGGACAATAACTTATGAAGAACTGCTGTCTGTAAAGTCTGTGCTATTACTTGTTCCTAAAGGACTATGTCCTTGCTCTGATTTAATGAAAATTATTTAGTATTTTGAACGAAAATACAGAAGAAATTGTAATTTAATTTGTACATACTTGAGGGCTGGATTAATGGCTAATTGTGAATAATCCAAGCTGGAATGAATTTTTTAGCCAAAGAACATAAAATTGATGACTGTGAAACTGAGGACCACATTCAAATAAAAGACAAAATAGTAAACTACTAACTATTTATTGATTTAGTAATCAGTATAAGCTTAATACAGTCAGTAGCACTATGAAGCTTCCAGAAATGTTAATTGATTTTAGGATGCATTAATATTTGGCAAAAAGGATGCATGGACACTTCTTTCCTGTCCTAACTGCTTAGCAAAGTTTGTGTGATGTTGTGCTTGTTATACTTTTTTAATGGAGTATATTTTTATTTATTCTTTGAAATTTTCATGCTCTGCAACTTCCTCTAGAATGCCTATCCTGAATCCTCTCAACTTTATGTTTTTCCTTCCTTATGTTATCAATCATCACTGAACTTGAAACAGCCGACAATAATTTAAATAGTCATAATTAATTGACTGGAAGATATGACTTAGAGGTGGAACTGACTACTTCATGTAGGGCTGTGAATATCGTAAGTCCTGCTTGTGTGGTGGTGGGGACTTTTTTTTTTTTTTTTTTTTTTTTGGTTTTTCGAGACAGGGTTTCTCTGTGTATCTTTGTGCCTTTCCTGGAACTCACCTGGTAGCCCAGGCTGGCCTCGAACTCACAGAGATCCGCCTGCCTCTGCCTCCCGAATGCTGGGATTAAAGGCGTGCGCCACCACCGCCCGTCCAAAATGTACTATTTTCTTATTAAGCTATTGAAGCATCTGTTCAAGTTTTGGCACCTTCTTGGGCCCTGTGTTCAGAAGAGAGAACAAAACAAACAAACAACAACAATAAAATCTGTGCCCTCACTGGACAACACTGCAGAGCCACAAGTGAGCATTCCAGCTGCCGTGCTGGAAGTGGGAACAGAATGGTTACAGAAAACCTCCATGAGGCTAAAGCGGTGATGTCATCTTTCTGAGGCAAGCCCATTGATTGCTTTACAAGTGTAAACGGTATTTTAACTACAACCCTGATACTGCTCTGCTTGCAGATTTCCCCTCCTGCAAGTCTCTATGATATTGATAGGAAGTCTAATATTAATATAAAAACAAAAACTGTGTATCTCTCATCTCATTTTTTTTTAACTTTAAGCTGTGGTTATAGAAAAATGTACTATGAATTCCAAGCTTGTAAATTAGATCCTAGGGGGACAGTTTTAGGGAAAGGAACCCTTAATAATGAATATAGAGTGGTTTCTGTTTGCAGATAAGCAAAAATTTCTGCCTAGTGTAGCTCCTGAGATGAAGCATGGCTTCATCATGACTGACTTCTGTGAATGAACATGGGGGAATTTAGGATGTAAATGTGATGTGATTACAACATATCCCTAAATTTCTCAAAAAACAAATTTATTAAGTGGAGAAAAATAATTGCCTTCCCTTTTCTTCTTTTTAAAGAGGTAAATTTTTCTTTAACAAAATAAGTTCAGTTGACTGAATACTACGTATCTGGTATGTAGAACTAAGCATGATAAATGCTATATATAAAAATGATTCTTCATTTGTCTACAAATACACACACACACACACAAACACACACACACACTGATGTTTGGGTTATTTCTACACCTTAATCTTCATTATGCTGACATTTCCTCCTGAATTTATTGCATAATAGCAGGCTTAATGAGAGCTTGCTAATTATTATAAAAAGGCTCCACAGATTCCAATGCACATAAAGATAAATATTCATATTTAGTCATCATATTTATTTTGTGACTACATTAGAAATCATAGACATTAACTTTTATCATCTTCTAATGTATAAATTATAATTTTATAATTCAGATAACTGGAATGTAGATATAAAGATTAATTATTTTTCCAGTGCCATGAACTTTTTCATTTTAAGTATTCACAAGAGATTGCTAAGTGGTATTTTTCATTCTGATTGCCAATGCACTATTAAATTTAGGATGCAGGTACTGCAAACATAATATTTAAGTCATAAAAACATAGTATACATGTATGTATATGTATACCTATGTGTGTGTGTGTGTGTGTGTGTGTGTGTGTGTGTGTGTGTGTGTGTGTAAAACAGTGTGAATGTGGAGGATTAAATCCATGATGTCATGCTTGTGCTATAAGAATTTTTTTTCTCACTGGACCTTATTAATCTCTCAAAAACTAAATCTATCTTATATTTAACAACCATTAAAATGCATAGTGATATATGAATGCCAGCAATATTCTAGATTTGACTATGCTTTTTATAATCTCAAAAATAGTAAATAATCTATTTTTATAATGTCTTTAAAAATATTGTTCAGCCAAGGATAGCTTTACATTTTATTCTGTACTTGCTTATTTAATGGTTTATTTTATTCATCTAGATGGGGGTTGGGTTTCCTTGCCATGGTGTTCACATGGAAGGTAGAGGACCAGTTATGGGAACTGGTTATATTTCCTCGCACGATGTGGTTTTCGCGATTAGCTTTAGGTCATCAGGCCTGGCAGCAAGCGGCCTTACTCCCTGAACAGTCCTCCCAACTCTCCCCAAGGAGAATTTTTAATCCATAGTCAGAATGAGATGAACAATTGGTTCATAAGTTAATAGAAAGGAATAAATAATCTTTGATTAAAGTATTATAATAAACATATGCAGCGTATGTAAAATAGTATGAAGATCAGAAATGATATTATTTTCACAGGAGCTATTCAATGATTGCTATTAGTAGTTATTCAGAATTACTGTATACACAGTCCATTCATGCTAATTATGAATTGGTTCCTTATTTTCAAGTAATAGTTGTGATCATATAAAAGCAATCCATGCTTATACTTGTGAATATGGATGAAATTAAGTATTAATCAAATTTTACTTTTAGAATCAAGGGCCACTAATAGTCTCATATAAAGAGTTCCATTAGATTAAAATTGTGTTATTCTAGTGAGAAAGTAAAAGTTCTTGATTTAATAACATACATGCACACAGCATAAACACAGTGTGTTTCTATGTACAAAATACAGTATGATATTGAAATATTGTTTTAATAAGAAGTTCTCAATACTTAGGATTTTATTCAAAAAAACTAAAAATTGAATATGGAGCTGAGGCTTAGCTCAGTGTAGGATGCCTGCCTATCTGTACAAGGTTTGGGTTTGCTTCCTCGAAACACACACACACACACACACACACACACACACACACACACACACCACAAGTGTGCATACGGAAAACAGCACATTTATTCTTTATGTAAAAAATACCCTGTGATTGAATCTCCTCAGAATTGACTGAATTTTATTCTCTTTAAATTATTTCTGTCTTCCTGAAGATTTTAATATTTACCCAAGTAGTTGCTATTTTGTATTTTGATAAAACAGATATATTAGAAAATTGAAAAAATAAATAGCGTTAGTGTCATTAATTCAGCATTAAACTTATTAGTACATAGAGCTATACAAAATACAGCTGCATAATTATCTATTCTCATACCATGAAAATATATACAATGGTCAAAAGTGTTAATTGTGCAGAGACATGAAATGGAATAATTAATTAATTGGCAGTTCTCAAGTTACTAATTTTTATTGGCACAATTAATTTAAAAACACCAAATTGCACGTACCATTTTTCTCAATGTCACTAAATTAGATATGTGCTAAAGGCTGAGCGTGTTTGCACTGAAACATGCTTCATTTACATACATGTCTTGGTGACTAAGCCTGTACGAATTAAACTATGACAGAAGTGAGTCCCCAAGGACTGTGTCTTAGTTTGTTTTAAGTACCTATACTTGAGTCATACTAAGTAGTTGGAAATTAAATGAATTAAATTAAATTTAAATGAATACATTTAAATTATTGCTCTGAAAATTCCTACTTTGTGGTCTTGAATTTCTCAGTTTCTGAATAATACTATTATGTAATGTAAAACCAGGGCTCTGCAGATCAAGCTAGAGTGAGTGAGAAAGCACAGGAAGACCCAACTTTGTCAAGACTGAACAAATAATCGCTAATGTCGTTTGCCATAATGAACCTTGAATTACCCCTTATCTACAATGCTCATGGCAGGCCAAAGCTAACTTCCTTTCTCAGCCTGAGGTGAAGAAAAGTGATGCTAGGCTTCCTGTGAGAACAGTAGCCGTGTCAAAAGATGGAATATTCGGTGGTATCAACAATGTAAATGCACGTTCCATCCTTTTAGTCCCGGAAGCCTATCTCCAGACGTTTCTGAAGACCTGGGATGGATGTGTGAAGTTCGCACAAGGAAGAAACTGTGACCACCTGCTTCAAACAAGCGGCCCCGGATAGCCTGGGCCATTTTTATTTATACAATTTTAGTGGTTTGCCTGAACGATTTTACAAATAAATTTGTTTCCTTACGTCTCCAAAAATGGTTAAATGGTTACAATAATGACCAGTTTGTCCCTTTGCTGATTTCCCCTCCCGTCCCCCAGCTTTCCCACCAGTAACCATTACCTATTTGTTCCATTGCTCTAATGTTAGAAGCATAGGTGGCGTTGCAACCCACAAAGGAAGTTTTCTAGCTAGGCACACCGACAGGTAGAACAGTGTGCCCGATTGGCAGCATTTGCGGTTACAGCATCATGCAGAGTGCGGGAGTCTCTAGCGACTGATATTTACATCCTGTAGGGTCTGAGTTCTCACAATCAATTCATTCTACATTCTGCACCGCTCTATCTCCTATGGGAATATACCAGGATTTTTCCTATTATCCTATAGACAACATAACTTGGAAACTTACTCTTAGTTGGCCCTGTTTATCCCCAGTTCTCATGTCTTCCTCCTCCTCTCGACTTCTTAGGGTATTGGCACAGCTGTGAGAGATCTGTGGGCTTCTATGATTGTACTTCAGTCTCTAGACTGTTCCCACTAATGCCCGTTATCATCTGTTTATTAGCCTTTTCCCAAGACTCTTGTGGTTAAAATCATTCTTTCCAGAACAGTTATACAAATATGTAATTAAACTTCATGAACTATTGTGACTCTTTCAGGCCAATTACAGGGTGCGTTGGAAAGGCAACATCCTGTTCTTAAAAAGTTTCAATTTACCGTCACACTTGAAACATCAAAGGTTTTAGGGGCTACATCAGGTCCACTGTATTTTTTTTAACAACTTTCCCTCTGACTCACTCAGAGGAGAGTCTTCAGGGAAGTTTTCCTTTTGTAATACCTATTTTATCCCCGACCGAGAATCTGACACTAGTACATGTGCTCCCGGGGTCCTGCCCAGAATTGTGCAATGACCTGTCCACAGGCTTTGCCAAATGGGTCGGGGTCTCTCCAGGGCCGTGCCACAAAGACAGTGTGTTTGTGCTCTTCTCGGGCCCTGTGCCCTGAAGAAGGCACATGGCTCCCACCATTTCAGTCTTTAGAGCACTTCAAAATCTTATCAACTTGTTCCCATTTGGAATGTGGTATGTGTTCTCCCACATTTTGACTTTAAATTTGAGTTAGAACACTTTGGTATAAAGAAATAAATGATGTGATATAATCAGTCATATTTGGTGCACATTTTGAAATAGAAATTATGTGCATTTAGTCTTGATATTTCAAAGTGTTTGGTGCCTGCATCTATTCACCTTTTATAACTTCCTAAAACTGACAAAAACCATCAAATGTTTCCTCACCAAATGTGTTCATGCAAGAACGGTAGCCTATTTTGAGCCTTGTCTTTGCTGCACTTTTCAAGAATGTGGGTTAAAACTTGAAAAGGGCTCGTGGTGGTTCAGTGTAGTTGAGTGTGGGCTGAGTGTTTTCTTGTCTTGGAATGTAGCTCAGGTTCCAAACCGAAAGCACAATATGTAGTTGAGACTCACATTTCTAAAGAGCTTATGAGAGAGGCCTGAGACACAATGTGATGCTTACAAGAACCTCAACCACCATATCTAACCTAAGATGACAAGAGATGATGAGGGCACACAGCTCTTTAGTGACTGTCCCATAGGTAGAGAGAAAAAACAAAAAAACAAAAACCTATTAATCTCTTCAAAAAATAAAGTAGTGTACAATCTGAGAAGGATTTATAAAGATTGTAGAGGGCTAGAATTCCATTTCCTCCTTTTGATGTCTACTTGGACAATCACTGTGATGACAGAAAAGGAGCAGTGGAGAAATCTGCATGCTCATTGTTTGGTGACATTAGGCTGTCTGTGTTTCTTCGGGATTCACTGGCCGCTTCAGGCAGTTGCTAAATGTGAACCCATTATATGGGACAAAGCCCACTGCATGTTTGTGCTTCAGTAGAAGGAATAACTGGCTTAGAAAATATAAAAATTGTAGTGTGTGAATCCAATTTTTACTGAAAGAAATTGGGCATGTGTCAAAAGACCACCAACGCGTTGGTCAGAAATTAGGTACTGCCATTCACTAAAGGTCATAAAATCACAGGTAATTGACAGGTCACTGCAGCTGATGATGTTTAGGGTGGTGTTGCTGGAGAGCTTCTTTCCAGGTTCCATTAAGCCCCGCGGTCCCACAATCCACATATAAAATAATCACTCAGACATTTATATTACTTATAAACTGTATGGCCGTGGCAGGCTTCTTGCTAACTGTTCTTATATCTTAAATTAACCCATTTCTATAAATCTATACCTAGCCACATGGCTGGTGGCTTACCGGCATCTTTACATGTTGCTTGTCCTGGTGGTGGCTGCAGTGTCTCTCCCCTTCTTCCTGTTTCCCCAATTCTCCTTTCTCCTTGTCCCGCCTATACTTCCTGTCTGGCCACTGGCCATCAGTGTTTTATTTATATAGAGTGATATACACAGCAGGGAGGAAATGCTTGTTTGCCCCCATCCTGTTCCTCACCCAGTACCTACAAAGCTAGCCTGAGGAAAACCCAGAAGAGCAGGGCTGTACACCAACTCCTACAGGGGCCTTTTGACCTTCCTTTCCTGATAGCTATGATTAGGTCCTGATCTGTGCTGGATAAAGTAACCAAAGGAAATCTAGAGTGGCTGAAAAGCTGCAAGCATAGTTAAGGTATTGCTAGAGGAGCTTTACTGAATATTGTGACAGATGCAATGTCTTATAGATTGCAACCTTTATTAGAGAAACTAAAGATGATCAATCTGTGCCTTGAGTTTCTTCAATAATCAGAATTCTTTGTGGAGACAACTGGTGCATGCTGTAGAACACAGAAAGTCTTTACAATCTAATGTCTACTTCACTTAGATTCAAGTTCTATTTCATACTAGCTAGAAGAACTTACACAAGTGATTTATTCAACAGATATAAACCCCCCACCCCCGTTGTTTATGGGTAAAAGTGGATTAATAGCATAGGCTTTAAAAAGACGATTAAAGGAAATAATATATATTATGCTATTGTAACCGAACATAACATATCCATAAATATCAGATTTCCCCACTATTCCCACAAAGGATTATTGAAAAGTGAGTTGGAAAGTTATTGTTTTTATGAATTCATTTTCTGACAGGAAGTGTGAGTATGAGAAGTGTTTCAACAACAATTTAATATGCCTCTCTGCTTAGAGTCTTAATATATTCATATATCTGTTTCAACCAGAGAGGTTTTTTTTTGTTTTAAATGTCTCATGGCTCCCAACATATTGATTATTCTTGTTTACTTTCCATCAATAAGTTTCTGGTGAATTTTTGCATGTAAAATACTTTCCCAAATTTATTCTATGCATTTTTTTGAGAAAAGAAGCTGGGAGTGTAGCTATTTGTAAACTACGCATTTTTTTAGGGGGAAGGGATGCTGGGAATATAGCTATTTATAAACTAATATACATAAATATATAGATTTCAATATTTACACAGCCCCAAAATGAATAGTACTCAGGTTTACTGTGTATGCTATACAAAGTTCCTTGGATTCAGGACAAAAAATACTTTATATTAAGTATATATGTGTAATTCATCTATTACATGCACTGTATACTTATAGGCATATATCAATATGCTGTAACATTTAAGCATGTGACAGTGTTAAACCTTCAAAATCAGAACATCAATAAATAAAGAAATTTCTTCAGAAATTACTTCAGATTAGAAGCATAAGAACTCCCAATGTCAGCTTACTAGGATACCCAGGCAACTGTCTGTGGTAGTGTGAGGTGTGGTAATCACAGAGGGCGTGACAGGCTTATACTTGGCTTAAAGGACAAGGAGAGCCACTAAGGACAGCATGGGATCAGGTTCTTTAGAGGGAGACTGTAAGCAATAATGGATTTAAATTAAGTCAGGAAATTTTAGCTGACTAGAAAAAGAAAATGTCCCCTGAGACCTTATTATCTGCTGGCTTAAGCCCATGTGAGAAATAGTGAAAATGCCAGGAATTGGGTAATTTTTGTAGGCTCAACCAATCATGACTTTTAATGATAGATCCTGATTTTCATGGATCTAGCTAGGAAAAAGAAGAGTGCTATGTGTACATGTGGGTATCTGTCATTTATTATATTGTGATTGCTAATATGAATCCACACATATTTATTGCTAGAAGACACTTCTTATTTTTATATTTGTTCTCTTTAGTTATTTCTTTCATGTAAGATATTATGATCATGTTCTTTCCCACCCATGACCCCTACGTTCTCCTTATCTCCCTGGCCAACCAATCTCATGTCTCAAAACCAAAAAGCAAAACAAAATAAAAGCTCCTAAAAGCTTTTTTTACATAAGAAAGTTCTAGAAGTTCTTTAAGAAATAACAATAATCTTTAAGAGAATTTTATAGAGATAACTCACATATAATAGAGTATTCCCACAAATAGTACAGTTCAGTAAAATAGTATGATTTTGCAAATAAAGATTATATTCACGGTCCATTGATAACCATATTCAAATTGTAAGCATTTTTGTACCTTCTGAAGGAAGTCCCTTCTTTTTTCCTAATCAACCATGGGTTCCTTTGTTTTTCTCTGAACAACTTACTTAAACACAGTCATGCAGTCACTGGCTTCTGTAACAGGCTTTTAACCTGTGTGGTTTTCTACAGGACCACCCGTGTTGTAGCATGTATCAAGATGCTGCATGCTATTTTATTGTATGGCTGTCATATGATGGCATTTAGGTTTTTACCATTTGGGGTTTTTGCAAAAGAAATGGATGTGAACATTCCTTGTGTATGTTCCATGTGCACAGTGGTTCACTAGTTAAAATGTGGTTTTCTTGTTTATACCCCCCACACACATAGATAATATATTTACATAATTTATAATTGGACATTATATTCCACATATTATGTATTAGTGATTCTTCTAGATTTTAAGACGAATTTAAATCAACTAAAATTTACAAACTTTTGAAAATACCTTAAAATGATCAGAGCTATATGTCTTTTTGTAGTTTTCCATTTGATCATAATCATTTTTTCTGAGCTTACAACTGATCTGGTGGGGTCACAGGAAAGAGAAATATTTAATGCCACTTCCATACACATTTTCTCTCTTTCCATATTCATAGCACTGTCACATGCATTTTAGATCACATGGTTAGTCCCATTTAGGCAAGTTGCTCTACTCAAGGTCACATACTCTATTAGTGACAAATGTCTATTTCTTTCAACTTTCTGATCATGAGCTCAGTGTACCAGGGCTCTTATTGTCCCTCCACCATTTATATGTAAGTGACTCCCCTGAGATACTTTCTCCAAGTATCACTTTGCTGATGTTTCCAAGGTATTAGTAACAGACCCTGACCTATATATGAGGTTCCTGTTTTGTAAATGTGAGCTGACTCCCATGATGCTTTGTATGTTTTGTATCATCATACATTCTATAACGACTAGTTTTAGTGGTATTGCTTTTATGACCACTAATCCAGACTTTTTGATAGACAGACTACATTTATGTAATTGGCTTACCATTTGAATATTTTTGGCCCAAGTGTGTCTAATTTCACACTTACTTGTTGGCCAAAAATAATGCAAATGCCGAGGTTTATTCACATATGTGAAGTCACACACATTCATAGGCACATGAGTGGGCCAAAGATAAGTACTCAAGCAAATGACAAGCCATATCCAGACAAGTTTATATACACACATACACACACTAAAATATCAAATCACTTAACACTTCTCATTTTTCAGACACCCTCTAAAGGTTGATGTTCCCACTGTACCAGGGAACAGCACATTAGTTGTCTGAGCACATGGCAATGAACAACTGGAAAGCCTGAGGTTAACCCACAGCTACTGAAGCTAAGCCCTTTGTGTCTTTTCTCATCACACACACACACACACACACACACACACACACACACACATTGTGTTTTGAATCAATGAACATCTCTCAAATATTTCATCCCAATTTTTAAAAATTAGCTTTATAGCATTGGCATTTTGTGTTCTGGTAGTCCTTATGAACATCAAGTTAAAGACTAACTGTTGCGAATCTGTGGGATTGGAATTATTCCAGTGATTTTTGCATGAAAAAGTTGCATACTCTCTAGCAAGAAATTTTTGTGTGTGAAAACACACTTTCTGGGGTATTTCATATAGGGCTAGCTTTAATGTTGTTTTTTTAACCGGGTTCTTAGGAATTCAGATTTTTTTTTTCTGAAAATCTTTCCTAATTGCTGCTGCTAGGGTTCAGAAAAACTAGTGCTGATGCCACTGAATCACTGTCAGCTCTGATATAGAGATGGAAAGGAACAAAAAAGATGAGATGGAAAGGAATAAAAAAGATGATGATGGAAAGGATATTGATTTCTTTTGCTGTTTCTTTTCATAGAACATGTTATGCTGTAACACAAATAGGACATACAGAATTCTTTTTCATCTACAAACTAAAGCAGTCTTAATTTTTTCTCACTAAGGAATTGGGTTTGTACAACATAAAGACATCACTTGTAAAATGTATCTATGAGTCAAAGATATCTAGAAAGCCAGAGGAAGCCCTTGCAAATGCTGTATGAGGAATTTTGGTTAATGGTGAAATTTAATATTGAATTTTGGAGATCCTGACTGATTTAAAATTACTCAACTTCTTCCAACATGGACCCTGATACAAAATCTGGAGTTCTGTCCTAACAGATGGCACATTCCATAACAGGGGGAGTCACCATGAAGTGTAGAGCTCGGTTGATTGTTGGTTTAAAGTCTTTTTATTTTCTACACTGGGTTATTAAGAAAAAGTTCAACCAATTTAGCTTGCTCTTGTTCCCTTTGTAAAACGTGAGGAAAATGGCTGTTCACTCCTCTTTGAGTCCAGGCTAGAGATACCAAGTTTTCCATCTTTGACCCCAAGAACTCAATTATGACTTTAATTCAGTTGTCACAAGGCCTGACAATGGGTCTGTTGGCTCTTCCCTGCACTGTGACCTTGGTTCTGCAGGCCCTGCAGGATTCTGCTGTCCATCACACCCTTGACGGCTTCAAGGGATCCTTCTTGCCATTTTCTGGGCTGCTCTCTCTGAGACCTTGGATGTCTTTTCCCATTGACATCCAGTTATTTTTAATCTTCCAACCAGTATCCTTTTCAGTGTTTACTTTTTCTAATGTGTTCTCAGGCTGCTGAGTGATACAGGGAGTTTTAGAAAATCTAAGCCAAACAAAACAAAATGTGATACTAGTTTCATTCAGACTTTATGCTTTGTGAATTTTCAATACATTCTCTTCCTCTCTTACAGGCTAAGATGTTGTTGCATTTGGTTTCATTATCAAGATTTTAAGGCTATTTGTCTTGTCACCTACCTATTATTACATAGATTTATTTTACTGTTTTAAAAACATTTAAAAATATTTTCTTGTATTCATCTCTAAGTTGTCGTTTTCATTCAATTATCTACAAAGACAAATTATTTAATGTGATATGAAATAAAACAGCAGAAGTTCCAGTGGCCCCAGGAATGAATCTTGAGTCCAAATGCCTTTGGTTACTCTTATGTTTAAAAACAACAGTTATCACATTGACCGAGTTCAATGCCCACTTACATATTTTTATTCTTACTACAGCATCTGTTTGTGATAATCGCCCGTCCTTGATGGTAGCCCTTGTGTGTTGTCTGTGACAGTACTGGGAGAATGGTAGTTTAGGAAGTGCATATGCATTTTTCCTTTTAATATATGATGTCTTCAAGCCTGAAAAACAGAAAGCATAAGGGCTTTCAGATTTTCAGAGACTATGTTTTAGATGAATAATTAATAAATGAAGAAACTTGCTGGTTCTTAGATATTGTAAGTTGAAGATTGTTGCTTAAAGGACAAAACAAGTGCACTAAGAACAGTGATGATTGTCCTTTGAGGGAGCTACCTGGGAGCAAACCCTCAGACCATACTCAAGGCTTCACCTGACTATAGACAGACACAGTCAAAATCCTCACTTCATTCCCATGGGACCCTGAGCCAGAGTTGCTCAGTTAAGCACCCACGAATCAGTGATCCATCAAATAATGAGGCAAACGCACACATTATTTGAATGTTGAATGTGTGTGTGTGTGTGTGTGTGTGTGTGTGTGTGTGTGTGTGGTGTGCATGCACGTGTGTGTATTCACACGAGAGTTCATGTGTGTGGGTGAATGTGTTTATTTGTGTGTGTGTGAGGGCCAGGGGTCAACCTTAAATGCCATTCCTAGGCTCCAATTCATCTGACGGTTTTGGAGACAGGGTCTCTCACTGGCCTAGAACTTAATAGTCCAGACTCACTTGGTAACCAGCCCCAGGGATCCACCTGTCCCTACCTCCCCAGCCCTGAGTTTGCAAGCATTTTGCCATGGCCAGTTTACTCGTGTGGGTTGTGGGGATTGGATTCACATCCTCATGCTCAATAAACAAGCACAGCACTGACAGAGCGATCTCTTAGGCCCGTAGGTATGACTGTTTTAAGCAGCTTTATTTTTTATTTTTATTTATTTATTTTTAGTTTTTTGAGACAGGATTTCTCTGTGTAGGTTTGGAGCCTTTCCTGGGACTCACTCTGTAGCCCAGGCTGGCCTCAAACTCACAGAGACCTGTCTGCCTCTGCCTCCCGAGTGCTGGGATTAAAGGCGTGTGCTGCCACCACCTGGCTTTAAGCAGCTTTATTTTACAAGAGTTTGTTAGACAGCAATAGATAAGTAATAAACTCTCCTCTTAAGTGGACTTGAAATATAGTCTATGAACTTGGAGGTGTAACATGGGATTAAGTTTAGAGCAGTAGTGATGCGTTACTTTTTGATATGATTTAAAGCATACTAAATCCTTGCCCTTTGGGATCTTAGATGTAATAGTTACATGTAAGTGAAACTATCTCTGATTCCTCAAAGTACTATTTTATATGTGCTTCTGATTTTAGACATCGTTGATAGCATTATTCTCTAGTTTATTGGATTGAGGTTGTGTCTTAGTATCAGTATTCATTGGAGTTGTGCATGTGATTATGTCAGATAGCCAAGGTCAAGAACTGCTATAGTACCTCATTATCAGATATTTGGTGTGTCCACTGGATTCCTTCTTTGTGTCAGTGAGCACACTTTTTGTCTTTTTCTATCATGTTTATCATAGTGCTTTGGACAGAGTCGGAAGCAAACCATTATTATTCATTGATTTTATCTAGTATACTGTATCTTGAAAATAATACTTGAGAAGTTATAAAACATTGACTGGGATAATTATTCTGTGAGAGATAGCAATAAGAGAGAAGCCAAATATTAAGGGCTTGTTATGTCATTACTTATTAGACAACTTATTCCTCTTTAATATGAACGTATATGACCAAAAAAAAAAAAAAAAACTAAAAGAAAGAAAGCAATAAGAGAGAGAGGGAGAGGAGAAGAAAAGCAAAGTATCAGTAGCAAGACACAAATTTCATGGTCTTCCAGGAAGCACTTAGGGATGGTTGTAGATTTAGTATTCTGCAGTTATTATTTTTGAAAGCTATACTTCATCACACCAAAAATTCTATTTCCTACATTGTATCTGGGTTCTTGCAGGAATGGTCTGGACGAAACCAAATGAAAGTGTTCCAGAATGCTGCAAAACTTTTGGTACATTGAATGTTTTTATAATTAACATTAACTGATGGGAGAAAATGCCCTGAGTTTTTAGAAGGATTATGCTGACGAGAGTCTTTCCCTCTCCCCTCTACTTGCAGCAAATCCTGCAGGCTTCTCACAATTCCTCTCCAAACATGGCTTATTTAATATTGTCAAAAACATTCTGATGGCTACACATTGTCATTTGTCTCTTTCCTGGTTTTCTGCTTTGGGCCAGTCTCTTTGAAAGGAGATTTACAATGGGAGTGGGAAAGGCTGGACTGAGGATGGAAAGAGATGGAATTTTGTTTCAGTTAAAAATATTTTAAAAGATGTTAATAATTTAGAAGACTATATTTCATAGTAGAAAAAATGAGTCAGAACTATCAACAATAATATAATCAAAAAATGATTCTAGCATTGCTTAGATTTTACTAGCAGATATTTTTTACTAAAATTAGGAGTACAAATGGAGTACCCAGGAATAGGTCTTAACAGGTAGCAGATACTACCCTATCCATTTATGGACTGTTATGTTTCCAAAAGGTATTGTTTATTGATTTCCATTGGTAAATAAAGATACTTGTAACAATAGGTAATGACTAGATTGTCATTAGTAAATTATGGATTAATAAAAATGAAAAATAAAGTGATAGTTAGCTGAGTCTGGCACTGTAGTCTCTGCCTCTTAATGGAGTGTACCCTTGTCTGCTTCCCATTGCAGACATCATGAATCCCATCTGCAAGCTGCAGGTGTGAGGGAAAGATTTGTTCAAAAACACTAATAAAAATTATGGAATTATGACATCTGGTTTTCTAAGGTGAATTTTTCTACCTTTGTTTTATGAGATTGTCTAGACAGCTAGAACAAATTGCATTAAATTAGCTCTCTAAGGAAGTAAGATGTCTCTTTATTAGGAAAAGAGGAGTGGGCCATCTTGTATCATTTAGTCAGTTAATGTGCTGGCTCCTCTAGCTCAAAGTGCCATCATAAATGATAAAAATGTGATTGCATGCTCTCTCGCCACTCTTGGAAAGAATTCATGGAGAAATTCTTCATTAAAATTACATTAAGAGTTTGGCTTGGACCAGGAAATTTAAATAAAGACACTAATATACTCATTATTTACTTGGTAATGTCTCCCACACTTTCTCTCTCTCTCTCTCTCTCTCTCTCTCTCTCTCTCTCTCTCTCTCTCTCTCTCTCTCTCTCTCTCTGTGCGTGTGCATGTGCATGTGTGTGTGTGTGTGTGTGTGTGAAAGAGAGAGACACACAGAGAGAGGCGTGAGACATTACTTGTACACACATTCACATAACAATAGCATTGTTTTCTATCTAAACCATAATCCTTTAGCACTTCAGTCCAAGTTACATTTGGGAGATAGGTTCTATGAAGAAAGTATTTCTCTAAGAACTCACTAAATTGGAGGCAGTCTGGTTTCAAAATATGACTTCTAAAATACGAGTTTTACCAAAAACCTCTTTGTAGACCTCCTCAGATTGAAGTCATTACAATAAAATCTGGAGCCGGTGATAGACATGTGAGCCTTTGGATTCTAATCTTTCCAAACGCAGCTTAACTAGAAGGGGTTTGGTTTTTATTTCATCCAGATAATGGGAAATAAAATTCTCTCACTGTATTTCTGTGACAAATGGTGCATCCTGGTGACAAGTGCTAATGGAAGAATGTGAACTGTTTCCAGAGTAGCACAGGAGGGAATGATCGTTCCATCCAAATGGGACGGCAGTTCTGGCCATTATCGGCTTTGTTCTAATGGTGCAGCCGACAGCCGTGCTGTTCCTGGGCAACCACGAGGAAGTGTGCGATGCCGTATTCCTCAGTGATGCTGGGAACAAAAGGCAACCCTTCTTCTGTGCTTATGTTCCTGTCTTCTGAAATGCAACGTATATACTGAAAATGAATCATGTGCCTACGAATGTTCTTCAGAATAATTTCCAAAGCACATGGAGCCAATCAATATTTAGTTGCAGGATATCACATGAAGAAAACGTTCTAACATATATCATACTAAATGATATGCTAGATTTACCTTTTAAAAATATTTTGATCATTTAAATGACATGCAGAATAATAAAATATTAATTCTCTGCTATTTACAGCTGCCAGAGTGGTAGTTTTATTTGAAGCTATGTATCAAAATAAACTGGGGGGTTCCGAATGTAGCTCAGTCAGTAGGTTGCTTGATCCCAAATCCTGAATAAACCTGGCATGGCGGTACTCATCGGTAATCTGGGTACTCACAATATGCAGCCAACAAGACCAGAGACTCTGGGTCATCCTCAGCTGCAGACTGGTGAAGAATTTGAGCATATAGAATTTAGAAATTGAGTTGCCTTTAGAAAGCATAGTGATATTGAAAGAATTGTATTTTTTCCATTACATCATGGACATCAAGAGGTGAAGGGAACTAGAGATATAACTAGGCATAGAAAAATAGAAAAGAGGCTTTTAGAAGATGTATGATGCCAAAGGGATGGTGTTCCGGAGGTGGGCAGAAGAACAGAACACTTTCTCCATCTTCTATGTGCTTCTGGATGGGTCAGCTGTCTTGGCCAAGAACAACCAGACTAGATTCCATTATTTCAGTGGTGTTTTATTTTCCTACAGACCAAGGAGTTCATATGAGTGAATATACCAGCTTCTAGACTCTTCATTCTTTTGAACTTTTAAAAATAAACCTTTATCCTGAAGCTATGGCATTTAGATTGCTGCTTGATGATAGTAGTTTCCCAAGATGGTCTGAAGGCTTACAGATTTCAGTGTCTATATACTGCAGATGGCTAGTGGCAAAGACAGGGTAGAATTGACATGAACAGTGAATATCATAGAATAAACACTGCCTTGAAAGTTCTGATGGAGGTGGATAAAAACTATGAAATGTTAAGGTACACACACACACACACACACACACACACACACACACACACACACACACAATGTAAGCAAGTGGTTTGGCTCTGTAATGTTATCCACTGAATATGTGTGTATGTATGCATGTGTGTGTGTGTGTGTGTGTGTGTGTGTGTGTGTGTGTGTGTGTGTATTGTTTGTCTTTCATGGTACCTGCTACATCGTATATATTTCAAAATAGAAGCTACGAAACAGGTATTAGTAACAGAGAGGGTATGAATCTTTGCTCATTCCTTTGAGGGAACTTGATTTTTTTCAAATGTAGTTGGATTTATTTATTGTTTTTACTTAGAATGCTTAAATGCAAAGTGTAGTTTCATGCCTTGCCTTTCAACACGGCATTTAAATGTCTTCATTTTCTTATGTTAGAGTCCACAAGCTAATGAGGGGTTTGGTTGGTGTCAAGCAGCTGTGATAGCAGCATGTCTCTTTATTTATTGATGAAAATCTCAGGAGAGAATTGTGCTTGGAATAGAGAACTAGCTCAGTTGGTGTCTGTCTTAGATGGGAAAAAATATTCAGGGGACAAGAAGCGTCTTCAAGAGAATGGGCTCCTACTTGTCAGTGAGGTCATCTTCAAAAGAAAGCCATGAAGGATAAAATTTGAGCTCTAAATTAATGAAAAAGTGAAGCTTTTAAAAGCAAAACTTCAGAACGAATGGATAACCATATGAGAGGGAGAAATTTGCATTACTATAATCTGTTTTACATAGACATCAAAAAGCATCCTCACATTTCAGATAAATTAAAGGATGACTCTGCCTCATCAACTTTTTGTTCTGAAAGCTTCTTTAGAGACTAGCCTGAATTTATTCATTTAAGATGGGAAACCAAGCCTTCAAACAGCAATTGAAGATGGAGAGAGGATGGTTAGCAGGTACTGGGGATGGTGGGATACAAGGAAGAGCTTGTAATATTCTATGCCACAGTAGAATAACTACTTTGATAGTAATTAATTCACTGTTTCAAATAGCTATGGAGAGGAATTTGACTATTCTGAGCATAGAGAAATGCTGACTGCTATACATTATATGGACATACTGAAATGCTGCTCTGTACCCTGCATGTGCTGATTAAAAATTTATTTAATAAAGGTTGAGGATGCAGCTCAGTGGTAAATGCTTGTCTAGCATGTGCCATGCCCTGAGTTCTATATCAAGCTCTGAGACAACAGAAATAAAATACTAATAATAAATTTTATGTTGTACCTCATTTAAGCATCTATAATTGATATCTTAATGGCAGGAGAAAATGAGTCTTAAGCTCTCTAGTTGCCAGTACAATGTCAAATAGATTTCAGTCCTTTCCCAGGAGACAGAGTAGAACACAATGGTACTTAAACTGTTGTGCTTTTCAGAAAACACAAACTGAGCATTTCACGTTCAAGAGTTCTTTGAAATCATGCACATCACACAGTACACATTTCCTAAGAGATAATGTGCTGGTGAACTCTTTGCATGTTAGTGTAACAATTCCAAAACATTAAAAAATAGACCAAATTTTAAACATCTCTCTCACCTAGGTGAATAGAGAACTACTATGTATGTATGAAATACACATATACAACTCTGTCTGCACCCCACTCAGTGCTCTCTGCCTTACCTCACACTACGTTGGTCATGCTGGCAAGAGTATTTGTGTTCTTTCATCATGAGGATGGTGGCTGAAAGGAACCATGGAAAATCACTTGACATACATACCTAAAATATGATGAACACATTAGATGGTAATCAAAGTTTGAAATTTGACTAGACATAATACATGCTCTTGCTGTGTCACGTTGTATAACATTTAAGGAGTTTCTCTGGAATTCTAATAAGAGCAGTGTTTCAAGAAGATGAAATGAGAGCATCCTACTGCATATTTGAGCTGAAGAGCTTTGAAAGACTTGAGTGAACTCAGAGTATGACTATCCTAAGCACAGATACAGTCAGAAAAGACCTATGGAATTAATGCCAAATCATAACAAATGTCTCTTTCTGGACAAAGGGATTGCATTTATTATTTGTTTACATGCATCTATATGTGTGGCTCCTACATGCCATCACTGGTGAGTGGAGGTCAGAATGTAACTTGTGGGAATTGATTCTTTCCTTCCGCCATGTCAGTCCTGGGAATTGAACTCAGGTTGTTAGGCTTGGTGGCAAGCACTTGTAATGATACTACACTAATATTTTTAAAGATTAATAATGTTAGTTCTTCTAACAGTTTCAAGTATTAGTAATACATTTCCTATAAAAATGTCTGCCTGGGCACATTTGGCTGTTGCCAATATCCCAGGCCATATAAGACAAGAACAGTTATGGAGACTAGAGGATGAGGCAGGCAGAGAACTGAAATTAATGGCTATGGAGAAACCTACCTTTGTGAGACCTCTTCTGGTGTAAAGAACTTTAGATACTGTAAATAGAGTTTTACCTCTGATTATCCAAGCAGACCACTTCTATTGATGAGGGTGATGATATTTTAAAAATACACAATAAATAGCCCAGTAGCCTATAAAGTTAACCACAGATGTTAAAATTAAAAAAATTCAAACTTGCTAGTTTGAAACTACAGCTAGAAAAACTACAGTTTTTCATTTTTTCTAAAGTTTTATCTGTGTGTATGTGTGTTTACATGTGTGAGTGGATGCCACATGTATGTACCTAGAAGAGGGATTTTGATCCCTTGAAGCTAGAGTTATAGACAGTCTTGAGCTGTCTACTGTAGGGGCTGGGAAGTGAACCTAGTTGCTTTGGAAGATCATCAAAGTCACTCTTCACCATGGAACTGCCTTCTTGTCTCTGCCATTTGTCATATTATAAGCGGCCAAAAATTCTGCATAGTAGAAGATGGAAGCAGGGTACGACTGATTACATAAAATCCCTTAAGACCAAGTCTGTGGGTTAGGGTTTGATCCTTGATCCCTGCTAGGTCCAAAGAACCTATCAGGAGTGTACTTGGTATTTGTTTTGTTTCCTTCTTTGTGTATAATAAGAACAAAAATATGAATCATTCCAATTAACTGCTAGGCAATAATCAATTCTGGATATATTTAAGGGTTTAGCTGGCCAGGTGCAAAAGCCTCCCACAGATCATCCGATACCACCAGATGGACAGAGAAACCTCTCATCCGCAGATTAATTAATTTGATAACACTTTTATTCCTCAAAGATGATCGCTGATTGATCCTAGAGTGCAGTTGTATAGCATTCATGTCGTCAGTTAAAGCAGTGTTTAGTAAGTGTAGACACATGTAAAGTTACCAGTTGTTTTTAACAAAATAGAACAAAACAACAGCTTATACAAATCTTTCTAAATTAGGCCAGTTCATGGATGACCATCAACAAATGAAGTTCTGACTCATCTCAAATTCTTAAGATGTCTTATAAAAGTTCATTACATATAAGTCATAAGGTTAAGGTTCAGGTGAGTTAAACACAATCAAGATAATTAAGTAACTTATCCAATGTTATGGAGCAGAAATGAGACCCATACTTGGCTCCCCTGATGGCTGAGAATTCTCTTCTCAAAGAAGTGCCACATTTTTAGAATGCTGTGCACAAATGAATTGTTACTACTGGTATTATGTAGAAGTAAGAGAACGAGAAAAGGAAAAGCAAGACAATTCTTCAAATTTTAACATAATTCAAAGTGATGTGTGGGTGCGGTATGGCATGAGAGAAGTAGACATTATGGTGATGTGTTTGATAATAAGCCTCTATGGGTACTCATAATATGGTTAAGACTCCAAAGACCTCCATACACAAGCATGGAAGGTTGCTATTGGCCTCTGGAAAACCAGTCAAGTCCAGAAGCTCTCCAGATCAGATGTCCATCATCAGTGTAGGAACAGATGTTTGCAAACCTGAGAAGCACTGGGCACAGTCAAGAGTGATTATTACTCCTCCAGACGTTCACATTCTGGCATCCAGGCCCTTCTGTTAGCCCTCTGGTCCATTCCTATTTTTAGAGTGCTTCTCCTTCCATGATAAACTGTCCCTGTTTCTAAAATGAAAATGAAAAGTTCATACTGTGAGCGAAGAGGTGGCGGGGTGGGGGTGTGGAGCCAGAAGGAGTGGAGAGAGGGAAACTGTGATTGGGATGTATTGTATGAGAGAAGAATCTATTTTCAAAAATTAAAAAAAAAGTTTATACTGTGATAAATCTATAATAACCATTCAACCAGACTACTCCAATACAAGATTCAGTTTTCTTACCCACTGGTATATGACCTACAGTAGACTAGGTTGATTGGAGAACATATTTTGTAACTCAGTGTAGTCATAAAGCCAAAAGGAATTAAATCAATCTTAAGTAGATACAGTGCTACATGCCTACAGTCCCAGCACTCAGGTTATTGAAGCTGGAAGACCTTGGATTTAAAGCTAGGTTGTTTTATGTAGCAAGAACATGTCTCAAAAACAAAGGCACAAAAGAAAACAGGAGTTAAGCAAGATAGCAAATGCTTACTAGATAATTATTAGCTATTATCGATTGTATTATTGGTTTTATAATTATCAATAATATAATGCCTATTTGCTTTATAGGTGTGGTAGATGCAACCAATTTTCCATGACCCAAGTTGGTTCTTTTTTTTTTTTTTTCAAATTTAGAAGAGAATATGTCCTTGAAATAGACTAGAGGTCACAGAATGATAATGTTTGTGAAACATTAAAAGAAAATAATTATACCAGTAATTGACCCTATTATTTTATGAGTACCTAATTTTTAATTGAAACATTCTTTAATGAATACCTTTGAACACAAATACTGATGCTTAATATGTGAAAGTTAAATTTTAATTCAAAAGAAAATTGAGTATTATTGGCAACATAATTCACAAGCTTTACTTAGGGCAGTAACAGCAGGTGAATTGATTTAACAGTCTTTATATGTTGCCAGTAGGTATGGGGGGAATTACAAGCCTGCCCAGGATTCTACCCAATGGCAAGCATTATATTAGTAATCTGACAGCACAGTTTATAAATATTCCTAAAAGTTATAGTAAGACAAGAGGGCAGAAAAATAGTTAATGGATGAGCACAGTGGCTTTGTGGACCTTAAAGAAAGAAGAAATTATATAATGCGATGAAGGTAATATGTGTGTGCCCATAGCCTCCACTTGCTTTTGAAAACAATGAATTTGATATATTTGCAGGATCTGAGGCCTTGAAGCCTTTTGTAATTGTTGCTTTAGATTTGAGGCAATGTTTTTTGTTTTTTGTTTTTTGTTTTTTGTTTTTTGCTTTTTTTTAAATTAGTGGTAGATATTTCCTGCTCTTGGCTTGTGAAAGAGTTTCAAAGTCAAGCTGCTTTTAAAAAATGAGTGAAATAAATATGGTAGGTAATTAAAACAAGCCCAATGAATAAGAAAAGGGGATAACAGTACTCTATAAGAACACTGACCAAGTATGAAAGAAAATTGCTATTCTTCTGTATAAAACAATCCTGTAAATCAAAGAGGGCTTAACTCCTTTCTAAATCACTTCAAGAAAATATGATAAACAGTAAATAAAAAATGTCCATTTTGAAATATTGCTCTTTGGTACACAATAAATGTATAATTTTCCAGTTTTTATGAATATGTGATTATATATGTCACTTTATGAAAGATTTTATTATGAAAACATTTTTTGTGAATATCTTTGTCAACTACTGCTAAATAGCTTTGGAATCTATTTCTGTGTCATTACATTCAATTTTATTATCCCTCTAAATTGCTACATAATAGTCATTTGAACGGATGTTCACTAATTTGTTTAAACAATTTTTTTTTCTGAATGTGTCTGAAAGAATGTATAATCACAGCATTTTACAGTTAAAATATTATATTAACTATGGAAAAGCTAAGTATTTTCTATAGCATTCCATATTATCTTGAATAACATCATGTAATATGACATGTGGAAAAATTAAATAATGAGGTAAAGAGTAAAATAAGGATAAGACCTTCTGGCCTACATGATTCTAGCTACAAACTAAGCTACTACATAGGGTGTGTTACATTTCATAACTCAGAAATTATTCTTTTTTTTTGAGACAGGGTTTCTCTGTGTAGTTTTGGTGCCCATCCTGGATCTTGCTCTGTAGACCAGGTTGGCCTCAAACTCACAGGGATCCAACTGCCTCTGGCTTCTGAGTGGTGATATTAAGGGCGTACACCACTGCTGCCCAGCAGTAATTATTCTTTTTTAGACAAAATATTCAAATGTTATGAAAGGATCTCCATCTTTAAAAATATCATTATAGCACATGAACAATTAATTGGTTCACTGTTGTATCAGATGCCGCATTTTAGTAAATGCTTTCACTTTGGAGTAATATATATTTGAAAGCAGAAGCTGAAATTGGTTTTAAAAGTTATGCCATAATCCAGTCAAGCTGTGCAATATCCAGTCAATATGCAACAATAATAGGAACACACTACTGATGTTCCTATTATGGAGATGCAGCTCATGAGAAATAATTGACTGAAAAAGCTCATCTCATGAAGCCATGTAAATCTCACTCCATTGACATGACATTCTTGAAATGACAGGATCACAGAGAGTAGGAAAATTGGCTTGGTAGCAGCTGTGAGAGAAAACACAAGAGTTGATCTGTGGTTCAGTTCAGTGTCATGTGATTTGTCTGACACAATTACATGGAAACACACACACACACACACACACACACACACACACACACACACACGAGTGTGTGTAAAACCATTCAAATAGAACAAGGCTTCAATCAAAGTCTCTTTTAGCCTTTCTCATTTTGATACTTTTAATGTTGCTATGCAGAATGTTTCCATTTTAACAAGCTGAGTGAAAGGCACTCAGAACCTTATGGCACATTTTCCCATTTCATGTTTCAAAATAAAATTTGAGTAAAAAGAAAGGCATGAAGAAAACTTGAAAAATATTAGACTTCAATGTTAGAAACTAAGCTAATAGAAAATAATGTGCCATTTTTGTTTGAAGAGCAGTGTTTCGACCAACAAGACTTCAGTAAATGCTTGAGAATTCCTGCCAGTCCATCTTAAACTATTCATTAATAAGAATTACCTATGTGCTTGAAATTCTAAATGCCACACATATATTGCAGAAAATCATATTTGAAATCATTACATCAATTTAGAAAGTTTTGTAGGCACCCAAGAATGACATGTAAGATGTTCCTTTGTGTTCTTAACTTGTTTATGAGTTAGAACACATTTCCCTTTTTAAAAAAAGCAAAAGCTCAAGACATTGAAGTTGTTTACATTCAGTTTGACTTTCTTGTAAAGAGAAATGGTATTTAATTGCAAAACTTCCTGTGAAAATTGGAAATAACAATAACTTCCAATGATCATTATTTTAATTTCCTCAGGTTTTTCATGGTCCTGGAAAGAATAGAATTATTAGAATCAATTGTCTCCATTTTAATATTGAGTAACCCAAAATAAAAGTCCCCTTGTTAAATCAATGACCTTGGATTAGAGCCCACTTTTGGTTGTCACATTAACCTTTTTTTACTAATTCGTTACTGTTTCATTGATGTTTTTACATTTGTTTTACTGTGTGTGTGAGTGTGTGTGTGTGTGTGTGTGTGTGTGTGTGTGTGTGTGTGTGTGTGTGTGTTTAAATACGAATATCAGCCAACACTTTTCACTGGGCTCCCATGTACAAAACATACAGCATGAGGTAAAACAGATCAAACTTAGCCAAATTCATGACTACTCTCTTTCTGCACTACTTTGGTGAGTTTGAGAAATTCCGGTCCCCATTAAAACTTGTATATGAATGTGGGTGTGTTCCCTCATAATGAAAATAAGCATGAGTACATTAAAACCCTGCGATGCCCTGATATTTTGTCACATCTGTATCCCCTCCCTGCCATGTTGAGCTCTTCCTCACTTGCGGTTTTCAGATGGCTCCTTCTAGAAGGCTTCTCCCTGTGATCGTTTGTCATCAAGCTATTCATACTTGTTTTGCTACATCTTTAAATATAAAGTTATCCTCGCTAAGAAGTACTTTTATTTCAATTTTATTTTGCCAGAAAGAAAAATCCATTTGCATATTGGATGTCAAGTACACACTAGTATGTTCTGTCAGTTTTGTGAAGGGTTTGAAACCTCCATTAATCTTAAGATGAAAGAAAAGTTTTTTTAAAGAGACACTGGCAAGTTTCCTTTAAATGCTACCGAAACAGACATCTGCATTCTGATGATGGGGTGCCAGCACATTTGTGTTTTTTCTTCCACATGCTCTGAGTGTATACACATGGTCAGGCCCATCACATTAAAACTCCTTCTCAAGGTATATAATATATATGACCCTGGCTTTTCAGAGTGATGTTTAGAACACAGACCTAGTCCATTATTTTATGACTTATAGTCCACAGTTTTATATTGTCTTCCTAGATCTATTTATTTCCAGGATTAGTTTGCTAACATTAGTTGTCAAATGTTGATGACCACCAGAGACCACATTGGACTTGTCTTTACACATAAAGCATTCATTTAAAATATTATGGATATAAAAATAGTGGTAATTGTGTAAGAAATATATTTTAAGTGTATTTGAAACAAATTACATTGTAAGAATATTCAGTTGAACCATTTTTAAATTTTTTAAGGATCATGTTTCTTGATAGGCAATTTTAAGTATGCAACAAGCTTCATTGCTGATAGCTTTTCAAAACATATATGGATACTGTGTACTTGAAGCTCTGGGTTATATCTTTTCAGTCTTTGAGTAAGGTAGGCATGCATGATGTGTACAAAAGAAAATGTTTTGAGCTATTTACTGTGAGGATACCAAGTAATGAGTCCAAATCAAGCAATATTTCTTCTTTGTTAAAACTGCTTGAGACATTTGGAGAAGTAAAGGTTATAGGAGAATTTTCTCATGTGCCAGGGCTAGTGACACCAAGTGTTCCTCTCTGTGGGCCTGGACCAGCCTGGGCAGAGGACCCAGATGATGAAGCTTCTAAAGGAACAGGCCATTTGTTTGATATCCTGAACACGTTCCCTTCAAGTATAATTTATCCAAGCCTTGCATCATTGAGCTGTTTGAGGAATTTTCCAGTATTAGTATTTCCTTTGTAATGTTGGCACAGAACTCAAACTTATTCACTAAGGGGAGAACAAAGTAAAAATACCTTGCAATTTGTGAGAAGCATAAAGGTATTGCTGTAAGAACTAATATTATACTTTCATGCTATGTTTTTAATGTTCTGGCCACCAGAACTTTCTTTTGTTTAACTGATTCAGGTCGTTCACCACTCAAAAAATTAAAAAGTGGTATTTTATTGCAAGCAGTTTAATTATATTTTACCTATTTTATGTATGACGCCATAGTTACAGCTTTTAGATTATGAATTAATATTTAACTGTTGTGCCTGGACATCTATTTTAACATTTGAATCTACAAAGAACTGTTGAAATGAGTTGGCAGTAGAGCAGGGTAATCAGTAGAATAAGAAAGCTCCTGGATAATAGACCTCACCAAGGCTCTTATGGGGAGGAATGTAACTGGGGTAAATTTCCTTTAAAATAAGGCAGTTTAAAGTGAGCAATTTGGTAATGTAGCATATATATTCATAATAGTTAGTATAATAAAAGTGAGACATTACATAACTCAGACTTTTAGTGCCATAATATTAGAAAACATGCTTATGTCCGTCTCACAGCAGCATCAAACATTGTTCTGTGTCAGACCTTCTGCTGCAGTTGAAAGTTATGGAAGCCGTTGGCATTGTAGCCCATTGTCATCATCCTTATCTTCCTCCAAGCCCTCAACTATGTCCATGTTTTGTATATCCAGACCAAAAACCAATTAGGAAAAACAAAACACACACACAGGGTATACTTGTGTTTATGCATGTTAAGTTGGGGACCATCACAGCACCTGCACTCATATTGATGAAGAATAGTGTCATGGTCACAGTTAAGAAGTTGTATGGAATTAGCATCCGACATGACTGGGAAGATGAAAACTTGATGAGCCGGTGAAGCCAATTTTCATGCTACAGTGTCATCTAAACACCAGATGCTTCTATCCAACATTCGAGAAACACAGTAGACATTTAATCATAGCCATTCAAGTCTAGGAACAGAACCCAAGAGCAGTAGGTCTGGAGCTCTGGCCATAAATTCTAGTCTAAACTGTAACACCAGGCAAGAGAAGTTGTTACATAACTGGTGTAGCATAAAGCAGTGAACAGAACAGATCAGATGTGCTTAATTCACATGTATGATTGAACCTTGAATTCTAAGAATTTTTTAGACACATCAGAGTGCACTGACAAGTGAGGCCACACTATCTCCTTGTCTCCCCACTACTACTACAGGAGGAGTCCAGCGAAAGAAGTTTCAAAGTCTGCAATTTTGAAAAAGTTTCATGAGATTTTAACTGAAATCATTATCACAGGCCTTCCTTGAATTTCTTCTTGGTGATTTATTTCCAGAGGTCACTTTTATTGGAATCGATACATCTTAGCTAGACAACCTGATTGTTGGATTTTTCCTAATCTCTAATCCTCTGTCTTTTTTTCCTCCCAATGGGTTAAGTATTCTTGCTGTAAATATTTTACATGTTAAATGAATACTTGAAGTAGATTGATGTTGGATGAGAGCCCTGTTCAGTCATGGAGAGAGGAGAGTGGCACTCAATGAAAAGTCTGCACTTGCTTCTTATTCTCAACCTGCAAGTGACTGCTTCTCTTTACCTGAGAGAGTTAAAATTATCATTTCGGAAGTGACAAATCTCTACTTAATATTATTTGTTATGCATTTGCTTGTAAATACCTTTAATTTAAGAAAGTGATGAGGTAATTGGTAGAAGTGAAATTACATTCAAGTTCTTAATATTCATTTGCTATTGAATTAAGGAGTATGTGTAGAATATTAATGAATGTGCATTTGGAAAATAATTACTACTCAAAGAAACTACCTGTCCAATTTTAGTTAAAGATTCATTTTTCAAGCCCAATTATAAAATGTTATACATAGAAACATATTCTCTGTAAGCACTGATACAAACGTAATTACACTAGTCCCGGCATACCTGCTATGATTTCATGCAAAGAGGTCTTATTCTGTTGTTCAAACACCATAGCCTGTGCCTGACTGCAGCTCCTACCTGAACAGTGCTGATGAAAATGGGCTGAAAAAGCCTATGAATACAAACCCTCCTACAGTATAAATCTCTCACCTCAGTCCTTACAGAACATTGCTGCTCAGCCATGGCACAGGTGACATGGACAACAAATAATTCCTGCCTGTGGAGAAAGTCCTGTGTGCCATCAAGTGTGTTCCTGCATCCCTGGCCTCCACACACCGAATGCCAATGGCATCTAGTGGAGATACACACTTTGTTTGTTTGTTTAAAATATGATGCCAGGTGATTCTTCTAAGATCAGAATACTGCCAGGTTGAAAACACAGCTTAAAAGCCCTGGAGGAATAAACACACTAGAATTACATGTTTTCTCAAGATTACTTTATCAAAACACAGTTAGGTAATATAAATCTCTTCTTCTGAACTCTTTCCAAGAAATAAAAATAGAGTTTTCTCTCAAATAGAGTTTGCTTTACTAAAAAAAGCAGCTACATCCCCCAAAGCTGCTCTGTTCAGAAACAGCTGTCTCTTTGGCAGAGAAGATTTCAGGTTTTGCTGATTTGTGTTGCAGTTGACGGCAGCAAATTGACAGCTGCTAGATATGAGCACTGTGGTGTCATAAACCTTTGAAATGAACTTCCAAACTGTACTTGCCAATTTTCATTCCATTGTACTATTTAAAAGCACAGATGCTTCTGACAAATTTCAGTGCTGTCCTAACAGAAAAAGCATATATGTAAACGATAGCTTTGCCCCCTTCCCTGTCCTCCCTGCTCACATCGAAAGCCACACTTCAGGAAATCCCTAGCTCCGGGCACCTTCTGAAACTGTTGAGAAGTTAAGTCACAGCATATTTCTAATGATATGAGTCCTTAATGCCTACACTTAATTGTAGTTTGGAATTAGTAATTTTCTCCTTATGGTATATATGTTGTTAGAACCACATTTCAATGTCTCTTGATTAAAAAAAAAAAGCTTATAATAAGATCATTTAGATGTCTTATCACCTAAAACTCTCTTGTGTACTCTGGTTATAGATTTGTCTTACTGAGTTTTTTACTCCACAGTGAACAATGTAGCGTTAGTGTCTTCTCGAATCTACTCCCAAAGCTGCCTGGTAACTTTGAAAAGTCAAATCTTGCAGTTTTTACTGGGAAAAGCTTTCTTCTTATACCTGTTGGTCCTGTATACCATGAAATTGATTTTTAGAGTATCACTCTGTAATCATGTTCATGGTTGCGAATGTCCAGTGTGAAGGCATGCCCCTGATAGTCAGAAGGAGAAACGGGCAGGCTTTAAGATGATGGGGCCTCTCAAAGACAAAAAGAGATTCAAAAGCAATGTTTGCCCAATGAGGACAAATTCAAGTAAATCAATTTGGATTTAGACACCCCTTAACAGATTAAACCTAAAGAAAAAAAATTCTAGCCTCTATAGAACAATGGTTGAACTGGGGCACTGTTTGGTATACAGAAGGAAAAAAAAGAGATGTGATAGGCAAAAAGGGCATAATAGAAAAAGAATGATTTTTTTTCTGACAAAATAGGTAGTATGTATGTATGGATATGTCCCAGTGAAACACATTATTTTGCAAAATTAATATTATTAGTAAGAAAATACAATAATTTGGGGATGAATTTTATTAATCCTTTCACTGGATCAAGAATCACCGATAAATATAAAACTTTGCAAAGGGGTTGTCTTCATCTGTACATGCTACTATACTAACTAGAGCTGTTCATCGAGGAACTGAAGCTGAGGTCAGGACGTTGGCATCTGATGTATGTAGGACAGGACCTGTCTTTAAGAGGACTCCCTGAATTCTGCACGTTCAGGATTGGAGCAGTGTGATTCCTCGCATGGCAGAAGAGTATCAGCCTACAGTTGCCACCTGGTTTCTATCGGCCTTAAGGGGAGCCCCCGTGACCTAGCACCTTCTAGTATGCTCACCTCTAAACACTGTTGCACTGGGGGTTAAGTTCCTAACATAAATTGCAAGGGACATATTCAGTCTAAGCAATCAATATTGGTTCCCCATGTTCCTGGGGAAGCAACCCAGCTACTAGGAGTTCTGTTTTCAGTGCTGTCATAAGAATTGACAATGTCATTAAAAGTGAAAGATGATCGTGGGGAATGACTGCTGGGGGAAAAAAGCAGCTGTTTACCCACATATCTTGGGATACATTTCATGTTTATAGAACTGTGGGACGGAAATGCTTTCTAGTTATCATTGGGTAGAATAGGCCAGGGGAAGGGACAGGGATATCGCAGTTTGGATATCCCTGTGCATCTGCCTCCTCCAGGTTAGGCTCCCCAAGCAACAATTGCTTATTAAGTTTCTTTCCCCACATTTAATTTGTCCCTTAAGGGTTTTTAAGGAAGTTGTAAAAGTATTTTAATATCAACCGTGAAAAAGAGGCAACAACCACTTAGACATAATCTATTTATAATTTAAGGATTGCTGTTACTGGGACCAATGACTGGGAGTCTGTAATAATGTGATACTTCATAAGCTTTCTTGAATTCACAAAAGCTTCTATTCTCTTGATTGATACCTTTGTGCATATTGTTATAGAATCAATATCACTTTAAGCAAAAAATCACTAATCTTAGAGGAAGGAAGTGAAAAAAAATCCCATAAATTCAGTGGGTCCAGTAACTTCTTTGCATGTGACTGTCATAAAAATCATACACATTTTTGATGAAAAACTCATCTCAAGGCACAATGACAAAATAAAAACAGGTAATTAAAGTTAATAGCACAAAAGTAGTAATTATTCACATGGTCTATCAACAAGTTACTTCCTATGGCCCCCAAATTTTTTTATGTTGTTTCTCTGTGTCTGATAGACAGACATGGCTAAACAAATTCTTGATGTTGGCCAACCACATCTTTGTCTTTGTCCTGGGAGACATGCTGAAGTGTAGAGCTGGACCATCATTTTTGTGAAAAAAGGTGTTTGAGATTATTGAAGTGTTTCTTCCTTATCCTCAAAGCTACTTCCCTGGATTTCTTAGCCCCAATTTTCTAGCTTGGCTAGCAATGAATGATGCTGATGCCTTTGAACATTGATGCCTTCATGTATAGTCTTTGGTATTTTGTTTAAGAATGTAAGGTATTTTTAAGTCCTTTATTTCTGTATAGTCTCAATGAAATGGAAAATGGAAAGAAATCTGACTGAGTATACCATGCTTCAAAAGCTCTTTTCACTGAAAACTCCCAGTGCAAAGTCATGAGTAAATGCTGAGGTCATCCTTCATGGTATACAATACCAGTGAGGGTGTAGTGATAAGTAACATAAGATGTTTCACTTTTGTCCGAAGTTGCTGAGTGTACTCTTGCATCTCCCTACTTTGGGCTATGAAGCCAGAAAGTGTTAACTGCCATAGTGGGCCATTCATAACACAACTATCATAGGACATTTGGAATCCATTTGGGAATCCTAATTAATGATAAACACCCTGTGAAAAAAAAATTAAGATATTCTTTCTAATTTTCTATAGTTTCTGTCTTGTGGACAACACGTCTGAAAGTATATGAACACAGAGCAAAAGGAGTGGGAAAAATTGTCAACAGCTGACTTTGGGTCCCTCCTGACCTGTCAAACAGTCCTGAATAGGGGGATGAGGATTGAACAAAAACAGCTAGGAAAAACAGAAACAGAAGAATAGACCGAAATGCAGAATAGGTTCGGGAGGGCTCTGAGTTAATATTGCAGCAGCCCTGAGTTATTTCTCATAGCCCTTTTATACCCAAAGCAAGGGGGGCAAAATACCTCCCCCTCTTAAGGACGCCATAGTTCAAGAAACAAACAAGCATAAATACCTCCTTAAATCTCATGACATTTGGTAATCATGCCTTTGGCCAAACATCCTGTTATCATGCATAAACTCAACAAACTCAAATTCTCAGGGCAGTCTCCCCCAATAAGATTTACCTGGTTTAACATGTGGTTGATGAAGAATTTGAGAAAAAAATAGTCTAAGATATAAAACTGTCTGGGTCTTGTGGTGGTGATGCTGTGGTTAATTGGTTAGTGCGTATTTAATAACTGGTAGCTATAATTCTGGAAATTTCATATTAGAAACCATGTCATCCTTGATTTGTGTGACCCTGTGTCCTATTAAGGAAAGGAAAAATTTCAGGATGGCATGTTACAGGCCTGGCTTTTGGTTTAATTATTAGACTATTGAGCGCAGCTTTGTTGACAGGACATTGGAACAGGAAGACATATGGATGTCTTACTCCCTCACTGAACTCTAAGTTCCAAGTTCATGAAGTTTAGTATAAAAATAGTAATCTACATACTTCCCATGGTTGGGGCTTGTTGATAGGTGCATATTGGCTCATGTATGTGAAATTTTAGTCAGAGTGCCTACACACCTAACCTAAATACAGCATCACTATTTTAATGGTTATTGGGATTTTAAAAACTGTTGTTTTTTTTTTTTATTTCAATCACAACTACACTGGTTCTCTGGTTATTCTGTTTCTTTTTAAGTATTTGAGCTTTCTCTCTTGTGAAACAACTTATAAAATTAAAACAGCCAATATTTGTTGTGTTCTTTAAAATACCAAGCATATTCATCTAAGAGCGTGGCATGTGGTGATTGACGGTATCCTCCTAACAGCTCTGTAAAATAGTTTATGGAAGGCTTAGAAGATTGCTGAATAGGACATAGATAATAAGCTGTAAAGCTTGTGTTAGAACCAAGCTCTTCTCCTTCGGTGTGTTGCCGTGACGGCATTCCTATGACATGAATGTGCAGATGTGAATATGTTTAGCATTAGGTAGCAACTCCCAAAGTCAGAGTTCCTATTAGCAATTATTATAAATATTTTGAGTAACATATGAATTGTGTGCATGTTTTTCTCTTTCAAAGAGTTTTGAGATTAATATTCTCACTGTTATTCTTCTATTGGTTATGTGAAACTGAAGAAGATAGAATTGTGTCAGAGTGTAATGTGACCAGTCTAATATCACAGACAATGGCTACGCTGGATCCAGTAGAAACTGTTATAGAATCTTTACTGCTAGTTACATTAGTTTTACTCTCTCTATTTTAAAAGCATGTGTATATGCGTATGTGTACAGGCTCATTTGTGCCTGTGGTGTGCATGAATTTGTGGGCTCGTGGAAGCCTGTGGACAACCTCAGTGTCATCCTGCGGTATATTGTCCACTTCTTTTGAAACAGTATCATATCCATCTAGAAGTTCACCAGTTAGGTGAGACTGGATGGTAGTGATCCGATCCCCATCTCTGTCTCCCCAGCACTGGGGCTACAAGCTTGTGTCAATACACCTGGCATTTGGGGGTTCTGGTAGATCCAAATAAGGCAGGAAATCACTTTACCCCTGAACCTTCTCTTTTTAACATATTAGTGTATTTCTTCTACTTATATAACACTGCACAGTCCACCTGAGGTAATGAAATTGTATTAGAATTAATAGGACCAATTTAGAGAAACGCTCTATCTAATGTACATCTCATTAATATAAGTAAGTTGTGGGCTTAATTGTTTGTGGAGGAAGGACTTGGAATATTGTTTTAGAGAGGTCCTGTGGCAGGATCCATCTTGTGAGGAAAGACACTAAGCACATATGCATGTTCATCTGACAGATGGCGAGAGTTTATAGCCCAGATCTGACTTTTGCATTGCCTATAATAAATAACCATATTGGAAGGTTTGAGTGTACTGAGCGAACACAGAGAGTTGATTTAGGACCACTTGGTACATGACCTTTTTTAAGATTAATTTAATATATCGACTGAATTTTAAAAGTCATGCCCTTCATAAAATGGCCTAAGGATGTGTATATGAAAATTAAAACATTAATGCAAACACATAAAATACAAAATACATCAGCAGTATAAAACACACAGCAGGGAAGTCCTTTGGGGGGTACACTAACAAAAAGACTAATTATGTATGTAGGTGTGCATTACCTCCAAATGACTTAAAACAATTTGTATGCCTAGTGATAATCACAGAAATACTCTTCGGTCAATGGTTTAAATGGTAACTTTGTGGTGAATGAAGGTCATTGCCTTGTTTCACAGCCAGGTTTGACTTCAGTGTTCAATCTGAAAAAGTCAGGTAGACCCTTTTGTATGACTGGTTCCTTTACTTGGAGGATTAAATAAAAATATCTAAAATGTTCTGGTTTCTGTATTACTATGGAAAAAAAACCTGCAATATTTTAGCCAACTGAATCAAAGCTATACCTAGACTTGAAAGCTAAACTTAAGGCAACTTTTTCTTATTATTATATGTGTGCATATGAGCTATAACGGATGTGTGGAAGCCACACATCTTATAGACCTGATTCTCTCCTTCCATGTGAATCCTGGGGATCAAATTCAGATTGTCAGGCTGGCTGGCAAATGCCTTTATTCACTGAGCTGTCTTGTGGGTCCACCTTTCTTATTGTATATACTTACTTTGTTTCACTTGGTCTTGTCTGAAATGATTTCAGACATTTCTCTGAACAGTGTTGCTTCTGGATTTCACAGTCACTATCATTCTGAAGCAGGGCCTCTGATAGTTTCTGTGTCCTCCCAAGAGTTTGTTCTGACATTTCTTACTATTTACTAGAGAAGAAGACTCCATTGTACTGATAGGAAGCTCATCACAGGATAATAAGGAAATGTGAACTGCATGTGTGTCCGTTAATACATAGTGGGTTACATTACTATGGAGAAAACTATGGAAGTAAGGAAACCCCTTTAGAACTGAAGATTAAACTAAATGACATAGAAAATGTTAGTTTTCTTAAAAGGCAAACCATCAGCAGGCAGCCCATTTTCTCTTGAATTGTCTGTCTCCTGAGTATGTTTGTGTTATTTTTGCTTGTATTAGAGGTGGTGGAAAGGATGGAGGAAACAGGATAAGTATCTTTGTTCTAGAGTCAGAATCCTTTCTACCTGATACTCATGACTTTAGGATGTCTTTCTTGCCTCTAATTTTAAGGAAAGAATAAGTTAGAGAATTCAGCCTTGCTTGGTTGTTGTTGGGTTCAGCTCATTGCTGTCATAGAACTTTACTGGATTTCCTTTTGTTTTCCCAACTTAAATTAGGCATGGACTAAGAGAACTGTGGCAGTCCTCAGCATTGAAGAGTGGGGCACTTAAGAACTGAGCAGGTGCCAGGCGATGGTGGCGCACGCCTTTAATCTCAGTACTCGGGAGGCAGAGCCAGGTGGATCTCTGTGAGTTCCAGGCCAGCCTGGGCTACAGAGAAAGATTCAGGACAGGCTCCAAAGCTACACAGAGAAACCCTGTCTCAAAAAAACTGAACAGGAATAAAAATATTAAGTTTCTTGTAATCAGTTTGTACCATTTTACAAGACATTTTTGCATTGTTTTAATATTCATATCATCTTTTGCTCATGTACCAGTTCTTCGGCAGCCTTTAGTAGCATTTTCATAACTTTTCTTCGAGGAGGAGATTTTGAGCTCCCACTGATAGTTGGGCAGACCTTGTAGAAGAATGGTTTGAGAGGGTCATGCTATTCATAGATTTCTAATAAATGTCCATAGGCTTTTCTTCAGAGTAGTCATATAGAATCATATAGTTGAATATAGATATATTCAACTTTTTCTTTTTCTTCTCATGCCATCAAAATTGGTTTTCATCTGGTCAGTGGCAGGAATATAAATGGAGAGATGAAAGGAGCACCTGTGGTCATCTTACTTTTATTCATATTAGTTGGATATGTGGATGTGGCTGTTATCCCGCCAATGTAGTTGATTTGTGCTTATAAATATATCTGGGCTCGCAGTACTGACATTTTCTTTACTGTTCTTCTAGTAAAGAATTACCCTATTAATGAAGCTGCTATTTATATTTTGTAGTATCTAGCTAGAGTGGATTTTACCCGCCCTGTGCTCTTTTACATCAGCTTGACAAATGATTCAGAATTGTCCTCAGATAGCTAATGAGTGCTAGCAAAGTGACATAGTTGTCTTCTTTGATGTGTACCCCTGTATTCATGACATCTAGAACAGCATTCTTCAATCTGGATAACACCAACTTAATTAGGCATAAAAGTGTATTTTAGTAGACACATCAATTTCCTAAGTAACCTATAATAAAGTAGTTGTTAAGACATAATAAAAGTATGCATATTGTAACAGTAAGCTTCTCTTAAAGCTTTTTATTTGTCTTAATATCATATAAATTAATGTATATGTAATAGCTGCCTTGTAAAATCTAATTTTCCACTGGTTCATGAATGAAAACGTTTGTGCTTTTGACCTGTAGAATAAAGGAAATATTAAATATGATCCTAAAACAGCCACAAAATCCTCCAACTGACCTCCCCCGATTGGTACCACCCTTATCTCTTAACCTGGCCAAGCACACAATTCAAATGATGTTCTTTTGTTTCCTTTTGCTTTATTCTACATTGTTTTGAGAATGCTGAGCATGAGCTTATACCCCTCCCTCCCTGCATCTCATCCATGTATTCATATTTGACATTTCTACTAATCTGAGATATGAAGTCCTCCAGGAATCACACTGAAGTGGCTTTTCTGGAACCCATTTCTTATTCTTACGATCAGATCTCCATAATTAGAGCAACGCAAGAAGAGGAGACTCTGGGAGAAAATTCTTATGTTTAATAAGTCTTGGTAGTCTTGCTGTCTATTGTAATGTCCAAGTGTTTAAAAGTCTGTGGCTCTTGAAATTTTATGCTATAAAATGAAAATATTGTCATCCCACTTAAATGAGTAAATATGTTGTATACAATGTAGAGTATTAACTCACTACAGTTTAGGATTAGTCATATATTTTTTCTTATAGCTCCAGTAAAAATTTTCCCACATGTCCAGCTACACTCACCTGAATGCCTACATCCCTGAAGAGTGGACTAAGATATTGCCCCAGAAGGAAAGGGACAAGTCATCCTTTTTATAAGGAGAATGGATATGTTGTTAGGAAAGAGGGACAATGCCGTGAGCCACCTTGAAATCCAAGCCAGAGTCTTGGATATATCTAACTCTTGAAAAGGCACTTGCAGGTTTTCTTCTGGGGCTGAACTTCTATGGTTCCCATTGCCTGGCAACCACTTGGTCCAGAAGCACCTGATGGGAAGTGGGTTTGGGGGCTGGAGAGAAGATCAGTGGTCAAGAGCATGTGTTGTACTTGCAAAGTACTTGGATTCAACTCCCAGCACCCACATGGTATTTCACAACCACCCACGACTCCAATTCCAGGGGATTTGACATCCTTTTCTGACCTTTGACATTCTTTCCTGACCTCAGCATGCATCAGGCATGTACATGTGCTTATACATACATGTATATAAACATGCATACATCCACACGTGTATATAAACATGCATACATCCACACAGGCAAAATGACAATACATGTTAAACAAAATAAACCTAAAAGTAAAATTTGGAGTTTGGACCCCAGCCTTCCCGTTTCTATTATTTGTCACATTTGCAGCAAACAACTTAATTTAGTCTCCCAGATTGGAGGGGTTGATAACCTTTAAGTGTTCCAATTGATTTGTCATCAATATGTTTATGAGGGAGAAAACAAGAAAAGGGAACATGGAAAAAAATCAAAGCTCTAACAATCCCATGGTCTTTCCAATAAATTACTCTCTAATAGTTTCTCTCACACATTCCCCCTCCCCTTTCCTTCCCTTCCCATACCAAGGTTATCGTAAATAAACCCTTACTTCAAAAAGCAAAATTGTGTTGGTACATATGTACCTCCTTTCCACTTAACCATACATAGCCAACACAGCCTTCAGTTTGGAATGTTCTTGGTTTAGAACATGGATTTCTCACAATTAAAATTGCAGTTGAATGTATTTCTGTGACAATTTAAGTCGTGTTTATTAAGGTAGAGTTTTGACACTATCTGTATATGTGGACTGCAAAGATAGTTAACTCAGAATTTTGGGGGAAGTGGAACCCAGGAACCAGACTTTGTTAAAGGCTATTGGTTGGTTCTAGTATATAGTCAAATGTGAAAACCTACTCCCTTAAAAATACTTAGTCAAAATATTATAGAGTGATGTATCCATTAGTTCTTTAACAAAACATTTAAATTTCCATTTAAATATTAGATAGCTAGAAATAATGAGACAATTTTAATGTTTCTTTTCCCTAGGAAAAAGCATGTTTATTGCTACTAATGGTTAACATTGTCCTGGCTGCTAATCTCCCCAGATAGCCTGTAGCTGAATTTTAAAATCTTATAACATACAAATATATTTTGTGATTGGTATGGATGCAAGCAAGACAAAATGGACTTTGTGCCATCCTACAAAAAGAGAGGATTTCTTGCAAGGAAGGATAATTAAGTTCCCGGGAAAGTGCTCTTTGAGCATACTCCCTAGAGGAAGACTAAAATAAGAGGGATGTTCTATTTGGGAAAGAACAGTAAGATATTAGAATGTGTGGGAGGAAGAGAGACAGGGAGCGGATTTGATCATCTCTTCACTTTCATCTTAGCTAATCATTAATGTTGTCTTCTTTTTTCCATGGTATTCCGTGTTAAGCCACTGGACAAGCCCCGCCTTTCCCATAGTTACATTCCAAACTACTGATCAGGACATCTTTCCTAGTTTTTCTGGATCCTACCCTTTAGCACAATAATTATCAGTTTACCATAAGTAATCTTTATTTCACCATCCTGTGATTAAGCCATGGAAGTTGATGACCAGGTTATATTAGTGCCAAGCTTCCGTCCTGCCGGTCTGCTGCTGACTGAAAACTGCACAGTACTTCCACCAACAATTATTTTCAGTTCTACCAGGGACTGTTTGTAGATGGTTGCCAGTTAATCCAACTATTCTGTCTAGTCCTCACATGAGCTACGTCTTGACATCGTATGCGAGTTTCTTCGTGAACACTTAGTGGAGTTATTTCTATAAATGGTATTCAACCTATATAGGTCATAGCCTCTGTATCACATATTATGTAATATATTTCTATAAAGATATCAGTTGAAAACAGTCATGTTTAGCTCACATTTCAGTGGGTCAGAAAACTGACGGGATCTACTAGTTTTGAAATATCAGTGAGTCTGCTGTTTTGTTTTTGTTGTTGTTTTGGTTTTTATTGATTGTTTGTTTTAATTAAGGTTCTGGAGATAGAATTGCTTCTAAGCCAGTGCAAATCATCAGCTATCTAGCTCTGTGCAGATGAGAGACTAATATACTGGTTGACCAGGGATCTTTCTTAACAACTCTCCCATCCTGCCATATGGTGGTCTCCACTGTAAAGCCAGTATTACCAGAACAGTTATCCCTGTGCTTCAAATTTCCACAGCTTTACGTGCTCCCAGTCCCATAGCAACACCAACACTTTTATCTACTCGATAGATAGGCAACCGATTTTCTGGTACCATAATACATACTGATTATACATTGCTTGATTATCACAAAGTTAGAGCCTTTTAACAACTTCCTTATCTCTATCTTGTTTATCTTTTCGTGGTTCTGTGTAAGAGGTGTCCAGGGAAGTTTAGACATGTTTTCTGCTTTGGGCACTTAAAGGCAAACTCTAAAGGATTAACTAGGCTGGGGTCTTATTCAAAGAGTTGGATTCAACTACTTTTCTAAGTTTATTCAGGTTTTCAGCAGAACACAGTTCCTTCAGGATGTAGCTCTGAGGTCTCTGTTTACTTGCTGGCTGCCAGTAGGGAAACACTTTCCCTTGCAGGGCCCATTACATTTCTGCTCACATTGGCCCCCCTCCCTCTTCCAGACAGAAAAGGTATTTTAGTTTTTTGTTAAGGTTTGCAATTTTCTTACTTTGATTTCTAGCAATATTCGAAGAAAAATTTCCACTTCTAAAGAGCTCGTTTCACTGGGTTAGGCCCACCCAATTGACCTTCCTTCGCTGTATGAATGCTTACATTGTATGCATGTATGCATGTGGCATTGGTGTGATATTATTATTGTATCCACAGATTTTTACCTGCAGTAAAAGGGGTAATAGTTATACAAGGATATGGGTCATTTGGGGTCATTTGTAGTCACAGATTCTGCTGACTACAGAAGCTCTGGGAAATCCACAAACCACTCATCTGTGTGAGAGACTCTACCTGCCTCAGAATGTGTACAGCTTGTAAGATGCCAAGGACCGGCTTGCTGTAGGGGCAAATACTCATGGAATAGTAATACCAGTGTCTGTGTGCTGTAGTCCCTTGACCTAGTCCTGAAAGTACTGTCTGATGTATTCTTTATGAAATCTGTGTGAGTTACAGCTTGTATTTCTCACCGTGTAGAGAAGAAAACTTAGTTTCCAAAACTTTAAATTAATTTACAAAATTATCTGAAGTAGTATCAGAACTAAGGTTTGCATCTTGATATGTCCTATTTCAGAATAATACCACACAGGCTTCCTGCTGGTATTTCCACAGCAGTTTCTGTCCTTCAGTCTATCTTGGAGCTCTTTAGCTGGACAGCACCAGGTTTATAGAAGGGAGTTGGAATTAGTAACTACTGTAGGTCACAACATCCAATGGAGATTTGTTTTTATTTAGAATAGGAAGCATGTCTTGGTCATAGTATTTATCCTTTAGGTGCCAAAGTAAGGACAGTTGGAAAATCCTCATTGATAATGTGATACTTGATATTTCTGGATTCCCAGTTGTACTTCTTTTTTTTTTAAAGATTTATTTATTTGTTATGTATACTGCATGTATGACTGCAGGCCAGAAGAGGGCACCAGATCTCATTACAGATGGTTGTGAGCCACCATGTGGTTGCTGGGAATTGAACTCAGGACCTCTGGAAGAGCAGTCAGTGCTCTTAACCTCTGAGCCATCTCTCCAGCCCCCAGTTGCACTTCTTATAACCAATAAATTCCTTCATAAGCGTCTTAGCTCTTATGCAATAGAGGAAGCAACTTGACCACTGATTGATCTCTATAGATATGTCAGTCATTCCAAACACTTTAACATGAAGAGTAGAAAGTCACTTTTGCCATTTCTGTACTTAAATAGCTTCTGCTTATTATTGTGCAGGTACCACCCATTTAACTACATTCCCGTGTACAGTTTATTTGAATTACTTATTAGATGTAATTGAAATATCAGCTTACATTTTTAAATTAATACTATCAAGAGTCAATTGAAATACATATATTCTACATCAAGAGAAAGAGAAGCACTTTTAGACACTTTTACGTATTCACATTGAATAATGATAGGTTTCTAGTTATGCGGAGCTTGAGCTAGGCCAGATAACTATGAAGAATCTTAAGTGACAAAAGCAGAGGACAGGCCAGTGGGAATGCTCAGGTGAGTCAGTAAAGGTGTTTGCCTGACAAGCACCTGGGACCCACACGGTAGAAGAGAACCAGCCTCCCTTAAATTGTCCTCTGAGCTCTATACCAGTTCTGCAGCATATATTCTGTCAATAAAAAAAAAAAATAACAAGAAAAGGGCAGATGTCAGTCCTCAAGCATGAAAGACAATACGGGAGATTTTACCATTAAGACCTCAGGTAGAATGTGACACCAAGGCAGAAACACTTCGGCTGAAGTGACAAAAATAAAACATGTTAGAGGAAGCAGAGTTTTGATAACCTTTGGACTGATATCAACTATATCTGTGTTCTCTTTAATCTCTCTGGAAGCTGCAGAGGATGTTGTTGTGATGTGGAAACCAACTTATGGATGCTTTGAAAGAGGAGAGAGGATTTAATTCTAGTCTTGGGTGGACTTTGTGGATCTCAGGTGACTACTGGGAGTTATCCTCATCCCCAACTTCAGAGATCTGTTAGTAAAATGCTTTGTTTAATGGTTTGTACAGTCAGGTCATTCTTCTTTCTTAGAATTTCTATAAAAATGGCTAATTTTTATTGAAAATGAAAATTGATAGGTTATTCAATTATTATTAAAATAATGCCTTAAGAACAACAGGAAGGGGCTGGAGAGATGGTTAAGAGCACCGGCTGCTCTTCCAGAGGATACAGGTTCAATTCCCAGTACCCACATAGCAGCTCACAACTGTCTCTAACTCCAGTTCCAGGGGATCTGACACCTTCATACAAACACACATAAAATAATGTTAAATAAATTACTACTTTTTTTTAAAAAAAAAAAAAAAGAAGAAGAAGTCGTCTATGGAATTAAAAACAGAAAAACCAGAGAAAAAAATAACTGGAACTCTAATAGTAATGAAGGATAATGTACAAATAGTGAAAGCAGATTGTCTGTGAGTAGCAGTTAGCATGGAAAACCTGTTATAATTTTATCTTAGAAAATGTGGTTAAAGCAACAATACCATTTCGGGGCTGAAACAAGTGGCTTGGAGGTTAAGAGCACTTGTTACTTTTATAGAGAACTTGTTTTAGTTCCTAGCATTGACATGGTAACTCACAACCATCTGTAACTCCAGCTTCAGGTGATCCTATGGCCTCTTCTGACCTGTGTGGGCACCAGGCATACGCACAGTACTCATACATACATGCAAGCAGATCACTCAAACACATTAAACTAAATAAATCTATGAGAAAGAGGTGGGGAGGGAGGGAGCGAGACTACCATTTCAAAAAGAATTTATTTGGAATGTGAAGATTTTTTAATAGTGCTATCAAATGTGTTTTGACAAAGTTTATCTAACTAATCCTTATAGATACTATGACGTGAAACAGAATGGTGTTAATTACTACCTCAAAATGGTTTTGTAAAATAGTAAAATGGCTATATCCCTTAGCGTATATGAATGAAAATACATACCAAAATCATCTTGAATCTTGGTACAGGTTTGAGTTTGATGCTGCAATATTATTTTATATTTTTATGGTTTTACCTTAATCTTCTGGTTCCGTTCCTGCCACAAGGTTATTTCGTAGTGCAGAGTTGCTATTGATTTTCTTTTCTATTTCTTTCTTAGGCCGAATCCACAGGAGTTGCTGTGTAAACATTGCAGGAAGTAGAAGCAATCACTCTGTTTTAAGATGAAATTTTGCCCTGACGACGTTTATAAGCAGGGTTTTACATTCAGGAGATTGCAGGCTTTATATAAGGTTTATGAAGAGTTTCAACAAATTCATTTTGCTAGTTTGAGTTAGCTTGCCAAAGAAAGCAATTTTATTTGGTATGAGTGCCCATAATAGTATTTTCTTCTTAACACCATATAAAACACCCCTAGTTCTTATGCAGTTTATTGACCTGAATGATAGACTAGCTTTGAACTCATGTAGATCAGCTTGACTGGGTGAAGAACTACTTCCACACTGTTTTAGCCAACTACCCTCTAGTCCAGACTTTGCCACCAATACATTGTCACTTCCTTTTGCTCATAAGTGGAATTCAGTTCATAAGCTTTGCTCCACCTACTTCACAGGACCGTTGTGAAGATGAAAGCAGAGATGCAAATATTCCTCGGGAAGTTAAGTGCATTGCGCTGATGGGTGGTGGGCGGTGGTGACATCAGCTGTAAAGCCCCACTGAAGCACAGCAGACAGTCCTGGCAGTTGTGATAGATTATGATAGATTTTGCTTCTAGATTAGAGTCTATAAATTGCAGTGAAACCTAGCAAATCTAAATGCTCCTCCAAAATGCTGTTACAATGTAGGTAATATTGGTAAGTAATAGCCGCATGCTCAAATTATAGGCATCGTCTCACATGCACACACCATACGGAGTCAACTTTTAAGTCAACTTATCATGATACTGTATTCAACAAGAAGGAAGATAATGGTGTTTGTTCTTTTAATTTTTGAAAGCCTAGAAAATAATCTCATGTGATTATTTTTAGTGCCAGACAGCATAGTACACTGTATAAAATTAGTATTTTCAAAACTGCTCAATTATTTTGTTACAACAAATGGAAAAGGTCACAAGCCTGCCCAAGCTAGGGTTCTTTGAATTGCATGACAAGCCTCCCCAAAGACACATTGGGAAGTCCTTATCGGCAAATTTCTTTCTTGAGCAATTCTTTTGGCAATATTTCTCTGCTCACATTTTTTTATTGTAAATTTTTCTGATCTTTTTGTAATGTTGTGGTCTCCTCTGCCCTAGCATCAATACTTCAATACTATAAAAAATTAAAAAAAAAAAAACTTGATTATTTTCAGCTTTGTAATTTTGATCTCTCTATTGCTATATTGTGTCAAACAAGCACAGAGGTTTGGATTGAATTGGAACCATACTGAGAGATATTTTTATTGCCCAGTTTGGTTTACAATCATCAAGTCATGCATTCTGCAAGTTCACATGCATTTCTGACTGGGAGTCATGAATGCAGTGCTTTTTGGTAAACTTTAGAATATGCAGCTGTAGGATATTAAGGACAGTTTTCCACAGACATATTAAGATTTAGAGAGTGATAAAATTTGGTTGCACAGAATTATCTTATCTCTCCCAATGTTTTTGGAACTTTCTTCAGCATCAATAACCAGTCATCATTTCCTATCAATGAAGCATCCTAATTTTTCTAAGGAGTTTTTTTTTTTTTTCCTGATTCATGTCTCGTTTGCACCATGCTATCTACAGCCCCTGCCCTGAAGACACCAGCAACAGATGGGGCTGCATCCTTTGACACTTCTTCAACTATTTGAAGAGGCTTGTTACAGCTGTTATTTCTTATCTCACTAGAGGTTTTAGTTTTAGAATCAGTGGCTTGCTTTTTCCTAAATCAATAGCATTTCTATTAGTGTAAGTTATTTGCACCCCTTGACTACTGAGAGGCAGGACATACAGGCTGATATTGATAAAGATTTACATAATGAGAGTTCAGATAAAAAAGATGCTTTGAAATTTCAAATGATGAAATGGCAAATTGGTATCACTTATAAACTTCACAATAGTCAGTATCCAGAGACTGTTATCTTGGTAAGATTGCATTTTGAATAACATGCCCTGAAACTTCACAATAATTCACCGAGGACTGAGAGTGGAGTGTCTGTCTCTGCAGGGTTTGAGACCACATCTGAGTATCTGATGTGTACATAGTGTAACGTCCTGTAGTCACACAGGCAACAGCTCGGTTCTATGCTATGATCTTCTCAAGTTTGGTCCTTGTGCTATTTCAGATAGAATGTTGTTTTAACTAATAAAAAAAAGAAAGAGGGAGGGAAGGGAAGAAAAAAGGAAGGAAAGGGAGAGAAAGAAAGAAAGGAAGGGAGAGAGAAAGGAAGAAAGAAGGAAGGATGGAGAGAGAGAGAGAGAGAGAGAGAGAGAGAGAGAGAGAGAGAGAGAGAGAGAGAGAGAGAAAGAGGCTTTCCTCCCTAGATGGCAAATTCTGTCCTGATCACCACGGGCAGCTGCTCATTTTCTGCTTGAACAAACAGGCCTATGGCATATGGTAGGTGATTCCTGAATGTCCCTATCATTGGTAGTTTTTGTCTTGTCTGAACAGTAAAAGGTGCTCTATCTCTACGGACTATTAATAATTTTCTCTAGAACTGATTTTTCTTTTCCTACCAAGCCAAGGCCCATGCTTTAACAGATTTTCCAGTAATTAGTAGTAAAGAAAGGATTATCAACCTATTCCTTCTTAGGAGAGGAAGGTTTTCATCAGCTTTTCCATAATTAGAAGCAATGACCCACCTGAAATGCCATAGATGTTACTTGGTTAAAAAGTCCAGCTACATCAGAAACAAAACAGTGGCTTGATACTAGGAATCTTCGTTCTGAAGAGAAATCTTTGTTCTCATTACCAAGAGCTTTAATTGTGTTCATCATCCAGACACTTCAAAGCGCAGCATTTGCTTTGTAAGAAAAAAAAATTATCATCAAGGGATTAACACGGGGTAATGATTTTGAGAAGTCCCCCTTTATCTTCCCTTTGTGCTAGATATCACCATAATGTGAATTCTCCTGGTGCTTTAGGAAGTGAGTGCATGGGAGACATTACTGTCGGTGGATGTCAAGAAACAGCAGAGAGTGGCTTGCCTAGGGAACGTGTTACACTTAACTACAGAGAAGCGCCGGGGGCCTTGGCTATGCACACTCCTGCCCGGCTCCTAAGAGCAGTGCACAGAGATCTAGGAAGACAAACGTTTCAAAGGTGTGCAGTCTCCTCAAGGTCTCAGGAACCGTAGACAGCGGGGGAGAGGGAAGAGATGGGCTTCTCTGAGGCCGCCACTTCTCCCTCCTAATTGGCCTTTTTTCTCTGCCTCCCACTATCACTGTTAATGTTCCTGTTTGCTTGTTGTTTTTAATTAAAACAGCTCCATATAGTTTCTTATAGTTCTTGTTCCCCTCATGCATCACCCCAAGTCTTCAACTATCCGCTGAATTACCCTTGACTCCATTTCCTACCTAGTCTAATATCAGCCATGAAAATGTCCTCATGCTACACCAAATTTAACAATTCTGGATTTCCTTACCTAATGGAAACAACTGCACTTAAAAGAGTAAAATCCAATTGTATCATCTTACCCATTTCCTCACTCTAACCTTTCCCATGTACTCCCTTGCTCTCTCAAATCCATGTCCTCTTTTACTTTAATCGCTTTTACATATATATTATATATTACTAACTATATAAGTACAATCTGCTCAGTCTGTATGTTACTTGTATGTATACAGTTTCAGGGCTGTCCACTTGGTGTTGGATAACCAGTTGGAAAGCTCTCTCCCTCAGCATTCTTTAGTTGTCTGTAGTTTTTAATCATCTCCTAGAAATGTCAGAGAAGTCACACCCATGGAGTCTTATCAACATGTCTGCTTAAATAAGACCTAGACAAGGATGATACCAAGAGACATGAGAACAATTTCTTGGGGCTCTGAACCTAGATAGAAATAATTTTATTTTGCTGATTCTGTTTGGGAATGGAGTTTATTTTATTACAAAATTTCAGAAATCCAGCCTGAGCTTTTCCCCCTCACACACTGAACTGAAGTCTCTCTTCATTCCCTGTGTCTTTCCATTCTCCACATCCTCAACTGTGCTGCGGGACTCACCTTCCATTTTTTTAAGGCCCAAACTTTATTACTAAGAAATTTTCATTTTTCTTTTTCTTTCTAACTCTGCTTACATCTTCAATATTCTCACACCAAGCTTCTGTTCCTCCATGTGAAAAGCAGGCTTGCTTCTGAAATGGGCATATTTAACATACACAGAACTACCATAAGCCCTGCTGATGGGGACTTTTTGTTATAAACAATCTCGTAAGGTCTTTAGGTCTCACAGCACAAACTCATTAACTCTACCTACGCACATACCACATATGAGTTTTTGTGTTTTCCCAACCTTCTTGGTGTTTAGGACAGATGGGTTTTGTTAGAGGCCGTTTGTAGGGATACTTAGGATGGCATGTTGAATGCTGGACCATTTTGAGTACCTCCAAGTACCATCCATGAAAAGCTTCTTCTGCATCCTTCAGTGTAATTCTTGTTTCAACCGACCCATACCCATATCTATCACATATATACCCTGAAACTAATATTCTAATAAACATGTCTCCAAACATTTATTCAATAGTACTTCTAAATGTGTACCATATAAAAAGTCCAATCATGTTGATATAGGGGCATAGTACATTGTTACCTCAGTAATAAAATGTGTTATTAATATAATACTGTGTGAGACTTGTATGTTACATACACAATTCCTTACTTAGGTGAACTACATGAAAGCTTTATGCTTATCTTTTTTTATGTTGTAGTTTTACATGTGTTACTTTCTACCAGAAATACTGGTTAAAAGTCAAAGACACAACAGCCATGTCCTTTGTAGAGAAATTGGTAGGAAAATGATCTCATTGTGATTTATTTAGGGGTATATATGCAAAATATATATCCTTTCACACTGAGTGTTCTTAGGGACAGAAGCCATGTTCTACCCTCTCCAAATACAAAGTCCATTCATGTAGCCTGGCAGAAGGCTTGTCAACACAATTCTTAAGCCATGGACTTTAACCTCTGGCCACCTCCTGATTGGAGATGACAGACATTGCTAGTTAATTATATCCATTTCGTGGTGGCATTTCAACGCTTCACTATGGTGAGACACACAAAGCACTGACTTAGCAAAGGTCCCAGAATATAACAGACTGGATAAAAGGGCCACTTGCCATTGTTCTCTGAATACTGTGTGGCACCAAAGGGGCAACCAGAATGATATTTCCCTTCAGGCTTTTAGTGGCTTCTGAATTGCATATGGTCTGTGTATCCTGGGGGAATTTGTCTCCATTGTGTTTCCATAGCAGCATGTCAGTGTTAACTGGACCCACCTCCAGCAGGACCAACCAGGGTGTTTCTGGAAAGGGCTGAACTCCAGTTCAGTAGTTTTCTTATATATCCTTATCATTTCTTTCCAACTATAGATCTTAGAGGATTGAAACGTTCAGCAAAACCCTCCATTTTATTGATTCACTTTGATTTGTCTTGTTTTGCTGAACCTCTGCTGGTCACTGGATTGCCTATCTTTCTACTGCTTTTTTTAGAACTACTTTATTATGTAGTTCTTTTATTATCATTGCCTTGCAATTGTAAAATGTATCTACCATCACCCACATATTAGCACACTATCACAATCCTTGGGGAAGAGAAGGAAGTGTCTGCATCTTTTTCTACTTGAGAAATCAATTAAGATCAATAAGTGCTCAATCTTTCAACCAAGGCGAAATCAAGCCTTAATGTGCTGACTTTTCCCCTTCTATCTTATAATGTTTTACCTGTCAGTCTATCTACTTCCTGGGGACCTCAGGGCAGCACTGACCCTGGGCTGACTACATAGAGACCCCTTTACTCTGTGTTCCAAAGAAAACGGTACATGTAATTTATATTATATGACTTCTTTTAAATTTTTTGACTCTTAAAGTGTTTGTCTTTCATCCTTTTTTGTTGTTTAAACTTTGTTAGCTCATTATTTCAAGAAAAGTAAGTGCTTAAAAATTCATAATTTCAGATACCTTTGCCTTCTTGTGTGTTCATTGGTGCATATTATCCTTAAAAGCACTAGAAATGCGATGTTCATAATGTCATTTTCACTCACACTACTGTGGAAATCTATTGCTGTCATTTTTATTAGTTGCATACACAGTGTCCACCTTACAGTCATTTCACTGAAGAGATTTTATGATGATATCAAAGGTATGCACGTGCAGTAACAAGTGTCTCTGAAATTTTGATAAATTTCTGAGTTATGAGCATCTACTCTTTTGCTGTGGTGTCAGCAACAATACTCCACAGATCCCCATGAACCACATAATTATGAAAATAAACAATATACTCCACAGTGAATGGCGTTGTTGAACGAAACTGGTGGGACATTAAACATTGGCCTTACATTTTCAACTTACAAGGGATTTATCCAAAAAAATATAACCTCACCATGAATTAAAAGCACTGTAATGCTATTATATGAATATGTCATAGTTATTTAATCATCTCATATTTAGAGACAAGGAGTTTAAATGTTTCAGTTTTATTTTTAAAAGATGGTGGGGTTTTTTTTAGATAAAGTATTCAGCATATACAGTTTCTTTTTCATTAAGAAAAATTCTAGGGAGAGAAGGGAGACAGGATGAAAGAGCATGTGAAATCTTAAGGCTTTCGACATGCATTATTCATTGCTCACAGAAGGGTCGTATCCAGTTACACCACAGCAAATTGTACTCTAACACATCATGCATGCACATAACCCTTTGAACTTCATGTACTAATTAATCAAGCCCACTGGAAGCTTGTGCGCATATATGAGATTTTCTGATGAAATATGAAATGTATCACTCCTGGTACCTTCTCATTTGCATTCGTCTGCGAACACTGTTTAAGAAGACGACCAGTAGGCTTAGACTCCTAGAAGGATGTGATGGAAACTTCCTGCATTTTTCCCAAGATCCTTTCTATATTGTTGTAACTAGACTCCAAAATACTAGTTTTTTTTCAAATTCAAGTATTTTCTTAATATATTCCTAGGCTGTTTTGGTTATAAATTCTATATATTTTATCATAAAATGTAAAGCATCTAGGTTTACTTATACAGCATTATTCTTTTACTACTGCTAACCTCAACTGGTAGTTATTGGCTGATCTTTAGATGTTGTAATCTTTAGATGCACCTATTACCATTATTTATATATTGGTTTGCTTAGTTGCTTATTTCATTTTTTATTGAGGTATAAGTTTCACACCATAAATTTGTTCATTCATTCATCAATTTTTTCACTCTATAATTCTCTATTGATTTAGTAAACTTCCAGGACAATTGTGATCTTTGCAGCAATCTCATTTATAAAACATCTGCTAGCCTAGAACAAACTCCATGTCCATTTTTAGTCATTCTTAACCCCTGCCTAAAGCAGTCACTAATCTGCTTTATGCTTCTATCCCATATTATTTATTGATCTCTCTTTTATTTGTTTGTTTTAAAGCTTTGAAGTTCTTCTTACTAGTTTGCACTTCTTCTCTCTATTTGTGTGCACTAGAAACTGGAAGCCTGAGGGCTAAACTTCTCTGCTTTCCTCATATTAAACCCTCTTTGGAACTCTACCAGAGGGATTGGAATAGAAACACGAGACGATAAGAATGCTGTGCCCGTGCAGTCTGGGTTCCTACTTCAATTGCCGTTCATTGATTTTTGTAGATGAAGAACATAAAATGTAACTTGCTTTTGGCTTGGAAATTTTAGCATAAAGTTTTAATGCATACAAGTTAGAATTTAATTGTCAGAGAGGCCAGCTGGACCATTTAAGCAAAGGGGAATTATATACTGACTCTGAGAAGGAAATCCAAATAACAAGCTCAGGAAATAAGAATACTGCCTTCCTGCCCCAGGGGATTCAGAGCTGTCAGGCCTTTCCTCTTCACCCCTCTCAGGTTGTCAACTTCATTCTCTTTCACAACAGAGGGCTCTTCCTTGTGCCTCATTTCTGGTAACTCCGGAGTCTTGTAGCTTAAATCTTGTGCATCTTGTGGGAAATGCACTTACCCAAGCATTTTCAGGGTAGTATCTGGAGTTCACATATCCCAGAATGGGCATCAGAATGGATATTGGACTGTAGATGAAACAGGCTAGGTGCGGTGCTCTCTCTGGGACCAACGAAAGTGTTTAGGGAGGTACGAGACTACCCTGGGCTGAGTTTGGGCCTGCTTACCAATCTGTCAATCTGGCAAGGACATGGGTGCCTTGTAAGATCCCAGCAGACCTCCTGCAGATGAAGCATTATTCCAAGTGGCTAGCTGACCAGTGACTTTGTGCTATCCAGACAGAAATTCTGGACAGGCAAGGGGCATCTCCCTTAGGCCTGGTGTCTCTGAGTTCCAGAGGTGCACAGGTCACACATTCAGTCCAGGAGGTCTTGGTGGTGGGACTCTCAGCCACCTAACGTCTGGCAGCTTCGCTGATGAACTTACCTCGATTCACAACTTGTTGTCATGATAGGCTCAGCCCTCGCTTTCATCTTGTTACGGTCTCCTGTGCTGTTGCCTCACCTTCCCCGTGTTTCTAGTGTCTTTCGTATCTTCTCACAGTTTCTGCCCTCAGTCACTCTCTGCCTCCTGGTGGTACAGCTACTAGCTTTTGGTATCAGGATCCTTAACTCCTGCCATAGGTGACTCGGGAATTCTGGGCTGCCTCTTACTGAAACTTAAAACTCTGAGACTGGACCTTGGAGTCCTCAGTTCCTGGGACCTCTGGGACTGTTCAGCTGTTTCCACCTATGATTGCTGCTCCTTGATGAAAAGCTCCAAGGTCTTATTTTTTTTTTTTTTTTTGCTGTGATGGAGTCCATTATTAAATTTATTAAAAACACCAGGGAGAAGCCATTTTTAATTCCTAAAATATCCAACACCAGGGCATAGATAGTACACAGGAAGAAGCCTTCCAGACTAATTCGAAAAAGGGTGGGAAGCTAACTGTTTATATTAATAGGTAAAAGTGTATAGCACACCTGCCATTGATTTACATATCTCTGAAGTCACAGCACATCCAATTCCACCAATATAGGCTTTGCAGAAGGACCAATCACAAGCCCCAAACAGAGATCAATCCCAAACTTTGTGTTGAATCACCTTACAAAATGCTCCTCCCTCTGCATTGATGGAGACCAGTTTTGGGCTGAAAAGTGTCATCTGGGATCCATCAGGCTTGGTTTTCCTGCAGGGAAGCTTTCACAGCGAGAACTTGTTGTCTGGAGCAGTCAAGGCTAGAGCAAGGCCTCCTAAAGCTGAAGTTGTGGCCTCCGTAGTGGTTGATTGCCAGGGTCCTGACTAAAGTATAAACCTCAGCAGATCCGTGAAGTGACCCAAGTATCTAGGCTACTGTAATGACCTTCCAGATTGTTGTTAAGAAGAAAGAATTGGTAGTTCCCTTCTCTAAGTGGCTGAGCATAATGGGAATGTCTAACACTTGTCAATAAAAGGGTCAGATTGGGAGTCCCCAATAGCAGTGTCTTTGAAAGCAAAGTGGACATAAAGGAGTAGTTTCAATAAATACCTACCACTAATATTAACGTTCTTAGTAGTGTGTAACGCACATAGCTCCTAGTTGCCTCTTCCTGGGAGGCACGAGACTGTCTCAGCATGGGGAGAAACAGGTCCCTGTAAGGGAAGAGAGACATTTTAAATCACAGAGTATGGGAGCAGGGCTACATAGAAACTAAAATTGTAAGATTATCTCTAACACTTACTGAGTGCTTCTCCATTATCTTACATCTGAAAGGTTTCTGAGCTTCAGAAAAATATAAAGGTATAAAAAAAATGTCACTTAAAAAGCCTTCCAGAATTACTTTCTCCAAAGAAGAGCATTTAGCAGTGATATCATTGGCTTTTTAAGAAAACACTGAAACCAACAGATTTTGGGATTATTAATGAGTGAGTGCTTTGCACAAAGTAATGAGCTTTGTTTAATGTAGAAAATGAAAAGAATTAAATATTTAAGATGTAATGTTTTAGCATTTTTGTACATGACCTTCAGTAGTTCTGGTGACATCTAAATGTAGACAGAGGAGCATGACTGTGGTTATGTTTGTCTTTATAGATTCCAGTGTTCATTGAAAGTGCTGGTAAGGTTCCTTAACAGGAATTAATTAATGTAGCCTATGCCTAAAGATTCTGGTGAGAAACCATCCATTGTTGTGCTTGTCTGTTTGATAAATGAACTAGTAAAAGATTATTAGCTCTAGGTCAACTCACTAAATTCTAGTTTGAGCAAGCTCAGATCTCCTCAAAGAGATCAACATGATTTCTTTAAGGTAATTAATTGAATCTACATAGAGAAGAATAACCCATATTCCCTAGGAGGAATGGAGAAAGTCACCAAGAGAATAAAAAGAAATTTAATGAAATATTAATGGCACAGGGTTTATGCCCAAGTTAGAACCAGCAGAAGATTTGAATTATAAATCCTATTTTCATCAGGCATAAGTATTTCTACTGATGGGTAGATGGCTACATGGGTGGGGGTAGTATGGTGTGGTTAACACACTGGAAATTCTTGAAGGTAAAGATAAAAAAGCCATGGCCTGGAGGTCTAAATCTTTCCTTAAGATAAAGCTTCTGCTTTAAAAATCACCGATTGTCTGTGCCCTAGGATAAATGCAGGAATTTGATCAACATTTGACATATTTGTTGCTGAGCTACAAGCTAAATCTATAAAAATAAAAAAAATACAGTCCCTGTGTCAACTAACTTAAAGTTTAACAGAGAAACTAGGCAAGCTGGTTAAGAAGAGTGTACTGTAGTTAAGTTCTGTCAAAATGGTATGAACAGGGCATTGTGAGTCCAGCAGCATTAGGATAATGTCGGGCTCTGGGGGTTCCTGTAATGGCCTCACTCATGTAGTTGCTTTCAAACGCATTAAGGAGAGGCAGAAAAGCACCCTAGATGTGGAAGGGGTGTCAGTGGCTGTTATATACACAATGGTGGTATCCTCAGAGGGTTTTAGATGCACGGTGACTCAGGAAACAGGATTTCAGTGTGAGCAGAAGAAAGCTGGCCCCTTCCAGTAAAGCTTACAGTGAAATTATCTACATCTACACTGTCCAGCAGGCAGCCACTAACTATTTTTGCCATTGAACACTTGAAATGTGGATTTGTGTCACCAATAACTGATTGCTCAAATGTTTTTAATTTTAGTCAACTTAAACTTAGGTCATTATTCAACACTGATAGCCAACATTTGACACACCCCCCCCAAAAAGTGGTGCAGAATAAGCTTTTTATGTCTGGATCATTATGGGAGACAGTGAGAGGTTTGGGGTCAGGAAGAGAAGTTTCTGACTAATAGAGTCTGATTCATTTAATTGGACCACAGCTTTGACCCCACAGTAGAGAAGGTAGATTTCATGAACAGAGATTTAGGCAACGACCTGGGATCAGGAGTTCAGAGATAAGGTGGCCTGACCACACAGTGGCAACCTAACAGAGGGTAGAGTTAGGTAGAATCTGTAAGAGTGCACGGCATCCAAATGTTAAGAATAAAGAGAACTAAATGCAGACACATGTTCTTACCTTTAAAAACTGAAAGGTCCCCCACCTGGTTAAAAAGAAATACAGGAAGACTAGCTGTTATGGGGGGGTATATAAAATTCAGTGTTTAAGTAGTTTGAAGTGATAAAATTAAGATGTCTGGAATTCACAAAGATTTAGAAAAAAAAAGAGGTGAAAATTCAAAGAAGTTAGACTATTTGAAATAAGTTGAAAATGTCTTTGGATCAAATACTGAATTAACATCACCATGTCTTTGTTAAAAGATTTCCCTTTTAAAGTTTTGATGAAACCATCATTTCCTATCTAGGTTGGGGAAGCTTGTCTAGACTAGTGATTGAAGGGAGGGCTGGGGAACGCAGAAGCCACGACACTGCCACTTTGTGTGTGTGTACGTGGGGTGGGGGTACTTTGATAAACTTAGGAAAGTTGCCCGAGCTTCGTCAATTTATGTCAGTTATGGAACTGACTACCTGGAGCATTCTCCTCTTGAAAAAAAATAGTCATTTTTTTTAACTGCATGTTTCAGAATCACACTTCGAACAGAGAGAATGACCTCCAAGCATCCATGGTGAACTCTGTGTCTTCTGATCGTTGGTTGTTTCTTTCTCAGCAGTGGAAGTGTGTGCCATCACCTTCCCAGAGTCTTAGTCAGGAACCTGAGACATTTCCTAAAACAGATTGATAGATGGTCCTCCTTTGTGGTTCCCCAAATACAGCTTGCCTCGCCTTTCCATCACACTGGTTCTTTCTGTGTGGAGGATCTTACTTGCCATGTTACCTTGGCTCCATCTTCTCTAACCTTGAGGATGGTAAGGCTTGTAGTATGCCCTAGATAGAAACACTGATCTATTGGAATAAATCCATATGGGCATCACTACAATAGGTAGTGAGATTCCAGCCATTGGCTTCTCTGTATTCACACATATCTGTTCCCATCTGCCACCTCTACAATATTAGTTCTTCGAGTTATTTCTCAGTGGTGGTTGACTTAGAATAATCTCCATTTCATTGCCAGAAATTTCTGTGTGGCAAAATGGCTTATCACAAAATGGCCACTCTCCATCCTTCTGGTTCAGCCATTGCTGGAATTGTGCTTTATTCACTTCATAAGCAGGTGACTTGAGCATGTGGCATGGGTCCTGCAAAGTGAATGGTGCCTACTTGGGTTCCTGACATCAGGGCCCACAGCAATTCAACTTTGAAGTTAGACGTAGTTGGTTCCCTCTGTGGTACTTATTTTCTGTTTCAGCTTTGCTGTTACAGGCAAAGGCTGTGCACTTCGGAAAGGCTTATCTTTCACCACTCACTTGCTCCTCTTAAGGAAAACAAGATCTTCTTGTGAATGTAGGAAGTGAGCTTTCAGCCAAGACGACTTGGACACATCATATCCTGCAAAGGGAGGTGTCGGCCATGTATGTTTTCACTGGGTCAATGCTCTCTGCAGACCTAAAATCATCACATGCCTTAGGCACAAGCGAATCCTCCGACAGTAATTACTGGCCAATCTCTAAAAGGGCTAAAAGTTAATTATAGACAATGACAACACCTTGCCACTGAGTATCTGGTTAAACTTATTTGTCTTTCTGTGCTTTTAACAAGGAGAACCTCATCATCAGGGACAATTTCTGATTGTAATTGTGAACCATGTGACAATCAAAGAAAAAGAGAAGGATCTGCCCACACTTGGGAATTTTCCATAAAGTTGAATGGTTCTCAGGAGAAGTAGATTCATGTGTAATTACTGAATAAAGGTTTAGGAAAGGAAAAAAAATAAACTCAATCAAATAGTGATAAAAATGATGACATGAATAATTTTTCTATTGGACAAATTAGATTCTAGTTTCTGGCATTTCATGTATATCTATATTAGTCTTAATATGAGCTAAAACCTATTGAGCAATGTAGCAAATGATTTACTTAAATAGAAATACTATTCTTTATGTGAATGGCATGAAGTAGTAACCAATATTAGCCCTTTGTTTGTCAGTGAAGAAACAGACAACCAAAGGTTAAGCAACTTCTTAGGTCCCATTTCAGTGAATGGTACAATGGTCTGCCTTGAAGCATGTACTGTTATTGCCCTTACAGTCTCTGTGAGTGTCTGGACTTCTAATGACTTACACTTCTCATAGATACAGATGTTTGGTACTCAGGGTACCTGGTTGCCATTATACTGTATCTAAACTTTAGTCAGGCATTTTCTTGCGTAAATAAATTACGATGCTATCAGAGCAGACACATCCAAAACTCAGCAAGCAGCACATTCCCAAGTCACAGAACTGGAGAACATACAGAGTTCTACACGTTTGGAAAGATTCTTAACTCACAGATGCCCGTCTTCTAGCCAGGATCCATTTCATGGTCACATTCTTTTGGTGAGCTGGGACTTCTTTTACTGAAGGCAAGTAACATGCATACTTCACTCCACTAGGCTTCAACAATAAGCCTGGAGTTATCAGTGCTTCAAAAGACACCACAAGCTCTCCAGCTAAATTGTTCTGTATTTGCTTTCTCTGAGGGAAGAAATCCTGGGGTTAAATTGTCTTTATTTAAAAAAAAAAATTTTAACTATGGTAAGACCAAACCAAATTGATTATCTCTTTCCTATTTATGACTAGAAAGTCATTGATTAAATAGGGGACAGTTTGTTTTTTTCCATATGTCATTTAATATGGCAATCATGCAGTCAGGTGGCAACAATTGTTCTAACATCTAGAAGAATCTTCTCTTCCAGATAACTATCTATTGTTTATTTATACTTTGAATCCCTTTCATGCTAGAGAAGAACGTTATATACTGAAATGTGTTCCCTATTGTGTTTATATGTATTTTCAGTTATCTACAAATATTAAGCAAAGTTGTTTAGTGTTTTAAAGGTTTCTACTTTATTACCTGTAATGCAGTTGGGGTAGGGGTGTGTCTGCAGAACTCAGCTATTCATGAAAATATTTCAGTTTCTTTTTCATATGATTGGTCATTTACTTATTGGTTTAGTATACACTCATTTATAATACATCTAGAAAACCACGTGAGTAGGTGCTATAAAGGATGCAAACAGGATAATTTTATTTCATTTTTATTCTGTACATGTTTTGCCCTTTGCAAGTTTTTAATCCACTACTCCTGGGAGAGATGCATACTTCAGGAAAACATCACTGTACTAAGTTTTCTCCTAAGCTGCTTCCCACACTGCAATTTTGACAAATAGCAATTTACGTAACTGCATCAATGCCGTTGACACTCAACCTCCCAAAGATCCCAGATGTTAGTACTGCTATATCACTCATTTGATATCCCAGGAATTTGTGAGTTTTTACCAAACAGAGGACATCTGCCCCGAATGTCACGGGGGAAATAAAGTGAGAAGGAAGAACAAAATCATTGCTGTAGTATCCAACATGGTTTTCAAAGTTCAAAATGTGAAATAGTAGAGATGAATATTGAAGAACATGAATGCTAAATACATTCAAATTTTAGAAAATGGCTGCCAAGAAGACAGCCTAAATATGAGGATAAAGAATTTCAGTGGATGATAAAACATAAAGAAAGGAATTTCCTATTGGGCAAGGTTGGGGGACACTCGCCAATGGTAGAGGATTATTAAGTGAGAGCTCTTGTTTAGATTGTCTTTTATTCTAAACATAAAATAAAATAATGTCTTCATGGGAGCTTCTTTCAAAGCCTATAGCAAAGACACTAGAAGTCAAAAAATAAAATAAAACAAAATCAATGTACCAGCATTTTAGTCTTAGTATCCTGTTGGTGTTAGGAAAGCAAAACTAGATTTCCTTCTCATGTTTCTCCATTAGTGATGTATTGTTTCATTCAGGAAGGAGTCAAGGCCTGTTGTGTGCTTGTTGTTCAGGACAGCCCTGAACAATAAAATCAGTGAAGGGAAGTGTCAGAGCCCTGCATGCGCTTTGACTGTAGAATATAGAATTCTGTGTGATTCTAGTGAGGGGGTATGAACTGATTATAAAAGTGAGAGTTTTGAGACCCACATTCCCTCTTACCAGAGTTTTCACAGATCTTCGTGGAATTGTGACTTTTCAGCCTATCTCATGTATTTTTTTCCCGATAGCTATTTCTTCTCTGGCCATAAGCCAAGATATATCAAAAATGAATTTTCCTTTGACAATTAATTTGTTTCATTTAAGTTAAAAGATATATCACTCTACCAAATACCTCAGGCACAATCAAATGAAATTACTTTGTCTAAATCAGTTACGCTAAGTAATTCTAAAGTACAATTTTAGAAAGAAACCGTTTTATGTTTAATCTTAAAATATCTGAACTTCTTGACAATTCAGAGAAAATAAAATTGTATTTTTAGAGAAGATTGAATATTTAGAGACAGTATCTCATGTAAGATATTGGCAGAAAAGTAAAAGTCTCATGATTGAGAATTGGTTGGAACCTCTGATGAGAAAGGGTCAAGGCATGGAAGAGTGGAGTGTGGGGCATAAAACAGAACTTCTAAAAGGATTCAAACACAAAGAAATAGGATAAAGAAAAGTACATATGAGGGAAATAATTGTGATGGAAAAATAGCTAAAAAAAACAGTGAAGAAGTAGGAAGCTTTGTTACTATGCCACTCAGAAGAGAAGGATGCTCGACCCTCTCATAGGCAATATTCTGTTCAGTGTTTGCTTCCACTGCAAGTTATTTGTTGAACTGGTCCCCTCTCACTTACATTCACAGCATCCTTGAGTAGAAGCTAAACAACCATTAAGAAAACTATTCTTGAATGGGAAACTCACAAGTTCTGATAATTAGTACACTATCAGATGTAACAGAGGAAATTCCTTGGGTTAGTTTTTATTTTATAAGAAAGTTTTCACCATGTTAACTTAATAGAAGAGATGCTTTTCCTTTTCCCATCAATCATATCCTGTTGATGAACATTTTGACTCAACCCCAATATTCCCTCTTTTTTTTATTGGCATCAAAAATAATGCTGTTACTGAAATAATATATGCTGAAATTGAAAGCTGGACCACTGGCAAATAATAACTTCTTTTTAAGCAGATTGACTTGTAACATCAAATTAAAAGCTGTTCAAAAGGATGTTATTTTTTAAAGGTACTATTGTGTTTTCAAAGGGACCAGAGTCAGCCTTGTATTTCAAAGATCTTTTTATGAACAGTAGGAAATTTTGTTTTTCTCTTCATTTTATTTCCTGAATCTAATCCTATCCCCATAAGGCTGAAAGACTTTCTATACTTTTATTCTTCTGAATCACAGTATGTATACTTTACACTCATTCCAACAGAGCCAGGGTTTTTTGTTTGTTTGTTTGTTTGTTTGTTTTGTGTGTGTGTGTGTGTGTGTGTGTGTGTGTGTGTGTGTGTGTGTGTGATATTCTCCCTTGTTACTGGAAGCTTTTTAAAAGTGCTTGAACTGAGCATTTGCTTCTCTTGAATGTTTATTTAAAAGTAGGTCAAATTCACTCTAATGATATTTGATAAAAGTAACTGTAGTTAGACTTTTCTTTCCTGCCCGCCAGTTCCCAAATAATTTACTTGGAGACTTAATATTACTAATAAATATTCAGCCAATAGCTCAGGCTTGTTACTAGCTAATTCCCATATTTTAAATTAGCCCATAATTTTTATCTACCCTCTGCCACATGGCGGTACCTTCCTTCAACACAGGATGTTCATCTTGCTTTTTTTCTGCATCTGTCTCGACTCCACTGACTCTGCCTTCCTTCTTCCCAGTGTCCTTAGTTTGGTTGTCCCACCTATACATCCTGCCTGTCTACTGGCCTCTCAGCTTTTTATTAAACCAATTCGAGTGACAAATCTTCATGGGGTACAAAAGGGATATTCCACAGCAGGTGAGAAGGTCTTATTAAAGTTATTAGTCAAGGGTTTTTTTTTTTTTAGCTTTTAAAAAATGTAATAAAAAAACAGTTACATCATTTAGACTTTCCCTCTTCTCCCTCCATGTCAGGCGTCCTCCTACCAAATTCATGGCCTTCTCTTCTTTAACCATCTCTTTCACATATATACTTACAAATGATTTGACATGTAAATACAGGCCAGCTCAGCTGGTTTAAAAGTTGTCTAAATGTGTGTCTGTAGGGCTGGCCACTCCATATTTGATAACTAACCAGGGGGGTCTCATCTGTAAAGAAGACTAATTCTCTGCCCCTTAACAGTTTTGAATTGCCTGTACCTTTGCCTCTAGTGCCATTGGAATGTCAGCTGTTGGAATTGTTCAGGTTGTTATGTTGTTGAGATTTTGTAAATGTAGCTTCCCTTTCATAGCATGAAGGCCCAGTCTCACAGCCGACTTCCTGGTCCTCTGTTCCTTGCAATGTGTCCAGCCATGCTTTGTTGGTGTTTTCTGAGCCTTGGGTGCAGAAATGGAGTTGTAAATATATCAGTTGGGAATGTCAGCTATTCTAGACATTTTGGTCAGTTGTAGCTTCTGTAAAGGTATCCTCTTCCTGCAAAAAGAAGCTTCTCTGATGAAAGGCGACTTGTCTAGTAGAAACAACCTAAAGTCCTTCATCTGATGACCGCAATGAAAATGTCGCAAATATATCTAACGCAATACTATTCAACTTCAAAGAAAACTGAAATTTATAAAGTAAATTGATAGAACTAGAGACTATCATATCTGATGAGGTAACCCTGACCTAGAAAGACAAATGCCATGTGTACTCTCTTATCTGTGGAGTTGGAGCTGGAGAGTCTGTGGCAGTTTCCTTTTGGTGTTTGTACATTAAGCATAACATCCAAAAGTTGAAATAAAGAAAAAGTATTATGGTCTGCAGTATTGTGTAGGGAACATTTTGTCATGTAGGATGCCACTGGACTCATACTAACAGCAAAACTACTGGCAGTAACAAACTGAATATGTATCAACATCTAATAGCACAAAGTAATATAAAACCTCAAGTGTGTAAACAGTGATGTCATTATCACTCAAACATTAATGTATTCGTGTCCTAGCTTCATAATTAATGGTCATAGTCACTAAGATAAATATAACATTTCCCCCCATGGCAAGAATTTATTCACCTTCTTACATCTTTTAGCAATTGGTTTTTTGTCTGTTGAACATGAAATTTAATATTAAGCAAGGTAATTACTTGTAGTTGCAGGCATCATTTTTGTCTGCACAATTAAGTGGGGCTTTGACATATGATTCCAACAGTGAGCACAGTGACAGTATGCAACTTGAGAAGAGTCAATGGACCCTGTAATGCAGCTCATTCTAACGTCTCTTGGGGTCAACTCATTTGGGTTTCTACCTGCTAATGAATTCTGTTAATGAGACCATGATAACACTGGAAAATGACTGGGCCATAGCTGTTATTAGCAGAAATAATGATGTGAGGGGAGAGAGCAATCTTCTCTTGATTTCAATAAGATTTCTCTATCATAGAAACCTAAGCTTGGGAAAAGATGGTCTACACCAAGAAAAAGTGTTTGGAGTATTCTATACTCATTATACTTAGAGAAGTTAAGTAGTGTGCTTACCTATGTCAAATAGTGCAAAGCCTGTTAAAAATCATATTGGCCATTTAACATAAGCAGTCTAATTTCTTTCCTGAGGGAAAAATGCCCAGGTCTTCCCTGCCCTCTCTCACAACATTCTGTATTCCCTACAAACATAATCCTGCATCAGTACCACCTCATGATCACACTCAAATTAACATTTACCACTGAGAAATAACACCCAAGTATTTGATGACATGACTCTGGAGGTAAAGTCCTTGCCTGAGTCCTATTCCCAGAAACTACATGGCTGAAGGAGAGAACCGACCCCCTAAGTCATAACAAAGTAGACGGAATGTAGACTTAGCATACATATAGCGAACATTTTAAGATGTATTCCAATCAAAATTTAAATTATTTTTATTTTGTATTAAATCAAATATTGATGAGACAAACTTAGATTTGTAAAAGATGAGCCAGGGGAAGTTTTGATCAACTATGTTCTAGACAATAACATTTTCTTTATTGTTTTCTATAGACTCTCTGGCTGGTTCTCATGTTAAATACACTAGACAACTATTGAAAATAATACCTAGGACTCCCCAAATATTGGATGAATATAGGGAAGAAGTCTCACTTAGAACTTTTTCTCTTAAGGAAACTGGCATAGTGTCGTGACATACTTCACAGGACTAGGAGCAATATGGATCTCAAATTGTTTCACAATGTTCTTTTCTTGGTTACTTTAGGAATTTGGAAATGCAATGTTAATATCATGGTCAATACCATTTAATGGGTCATGGTGATCACGGAGAGCAGACTCACCTTCTTCTGCCCACTGTCCTCCAGGCACCCACTAAGTGCTAGATCTCCAGTTACCTACTGCATGTGGTCATCCATTTCAGCAACTGTTTGTCCATGGCATGGCTGCTATCATTCTTCCACTGCCACAAAAAGTGGTTATTAATCTTGAGAAAGTGACAAATGGTGTTCCACAAAATTATTTCCTGTTCCAGCTTTATTGGCAGAATGCGGCTATGAATGAATGAAACAACAAAATCCCACCTATCCACAATGCAGAGTTAATTTACCAGGAAGTGAACAAAAATTGATCCAAACATTCAAGTACTTGTTAAGAACTTACAGTGTTCTAGCCACATAAAAGTTATTTACTACCTTCTTCAAATTGGATGCTAAATCTAATGAAAGCATAATCACAAAATAACCTGGTGTGAGATAGACTGGAGATGAGTAGGAATGAGCATGTTTGAGCCTTCAGGATGCATCAGTGACAGTTGACAGCTTGAGCAGCTAAAAGCCACCAAACTCTCCCTTTCTCTCCCGAGTTTAAGTGAACTAATTGATAGTAACAAATTGTGGTCAATGTAGGGGGCTGGAGAAGCAGCTCAGGTATAAGGTGTTTGCTGTGCAAACATGAAGACCGTGGGCTGGATCCACACAACTTTTTAATAGTTGAGCGAGTATCTGACCATCTGTAATCCTGGCCAGCGGGGAAGCACATAGAAGGAACCCGGCAAGCTGGCTGGCTAGACTAACAAATTCCATGAGCTCTGTGTTCAACTGGGAGACTCTGTCTCAATAAATAAGGTGGAGAGGGATAGAGTGAGATACTGAATACCAACTTGGGCCTCCATATGCCCTCATGAGCTTGCATGCACGCACATGCACACACACACACACACACACACACACACACACACACACCTGACACACATGAAACACACACTCATGCAAGCCACATGTACAAATACATGAAATAAAAATATCGTAGGTTTATATTTTAAAATGTTGTGATCTTGTTAGCCTGAATCCTGTCTTGGAGAGGAAATTTAGTATGAGAGATATATCTAGATTCACTGATACACAGCAATATTTATAGTAGAGTCCATCAGAAAATTGTCATTGACAACTGTACTGTGACTATTCCTATTGGGAGACATGCAACGGTCAAAGGGTAAAGCACATTGGAAGCTACTATCGAATGACATTGAAAAATGGTGTGTGTGTGTGTGTGTGTGTGTGTGTGTGTGTGTGTGTGTGTGTGTGTATAGACATGGAAAGGCATAAGGAGATAGTGAGCAAATAAACAAATTGGTTAAATTTTTAATAGTAAGTGAATTGACTAGATTTAATCTTGTGGGCTGCAAGAATATATCATAGAGCTTCAGCTGTGTATTAAAGCTATATTTTGACCAGCCAAGGGTCTGTCAAAAAGCAAGCCATTTATTATGAATATTTGGTGTTATCCAGCTTTTAATATTTCAGCTATCTTCTGGTATGCAATTCTTGCATGCCCAAATTTTGCCAGACCATTTGACAAATAGTTCAGCTCCTTAGACCTGCTGAACTTCTAGGTAATCCCTGTAGGTGGCAGTATCTGCCAGCACTTTTATGTCCAACGACACTCCCCTAGCTTCCCTGCTTTTCTCTGCCTGTTGGTCTGGCCACTGGAGAAACTTACAGGGACCTGGAATGTCTGCATGTATGACGAAAGAAGCAAAGATATGGACTGAACATGTAGAAGGCAGGTCTGGGCTGGCTTTGCAACTAAATAGATCCACCAGAAATCTTGAAGAGATGTTCTGGCTGGATCAATGTGCCTCATTGATCCTCTGTTCGCTCTGTGTTCATTTGTCTGTCTACTTTAAAAAGAATGGAATATGTTTGTGTATCCCAAACCTGTCTACCTGATGCAGCCTCCTCCCTACCCTTCTAAAGCCAGACAACTAAACTATGATTGTACTGAAGTAGGGATGATAGAGAATAATTTATTCCTTGCTGAAGGGAAGAGATGTTAGCAGCTTTCAAAAAGTCGATGTTTTATGCTAGAAAGTCATCCAGAGTGAAAATGGAAGAAGAGAAAAATGTAGGCAGAGCTATGGAAAGTGTTGTGATGTGTTCTGTAAATATTCTATTGGCCTGATATCAGAATATCAGTACCAACTCTACATAGCTTTAAAATGGTCTGTTAGTGAGTCCCTTTAAAAAGCCACTAAGTATATTCTCTGGTGGAACATTGTGTATCCTGACATGTAAGGACCGATGGCATCAACAGAGACAATAGAGTTCAGATTGTAAGTGAGACATGAAGTTTGAAATCCTGTGACAACAAATTGGGATAATGCAGGAGTGGTCACACAGAGGGAGCTGGCAATGACAGCTGTTGATGTCCTGAGCAAAAGAAATGAGCACCTTAGAATCCAGAGGGAATTCCAGGAGGAACCCAGCCCTGAAGGATTAAAGTATTGAGTTTGGAGGGGAGGCAGTTAACAACATTTGGGCTTGGAAAGGCAGAAAAGGATTGAAAAAGCTGCCATGACCAGATACATTTTTGAGAAAAGGAAGTGGATGAGCCTAATGTGTATGGATAGCCTGTGAGGAACATGAGGGATGTGATGGCAGAGCAAGGTACCAGAATGCAGACTGTGAGCATCAGCTTATGAACTTAGGTAGATGATATAGAGTCATTGAAATAGCACGTTGAGAAGTCAGTGGCATGATGGGTAGGAGCTTTTAAAGGATGATTAATCTGGCTATAAAGTATTTTCATATTTATTGCTCTCACTGCCCTTAGGTATAAACTGAATTCCTAGGTTATATAGCCTTTCCCTTGTTTGGTGTCTGGGTTGACTTTAATTATACTTAAATCAACCCATAATAAATCAGAGTCTTCCAGCCAGGAGTATCTCTAAATTCCCATGACAGGATGATCCATTGCCAGAATTCCTCTGCAGCTGTGAAGTTTTTTTCTTACTCTTTAACTTAATTCTTCTATGGCGCTAAAGCACATTATTTTCTAAGCTACACCTACTAATTCAATTAATGGGTCAGTGCCAGTTTTGTACGTTCATTGTACTGCCTTGCTATTTCCTCTTTTCTTTTAGCTTTTTCTGTATTGATATTTCTTGGCTTAGTCGCTGATCCATCACTGATTGACATAAAATACAACTAACCAGTCACACAAAAAGACACACCGTATGGAGGCTCATGAGGTGGCTCAGGAGCTAAGGCTTTGCAGCACAAGCCTGGTGACCCATCCAAGCTTAATCTCTAGAACGCAAGGAAATGTGAGACGAGTTGACTTCCCAGTTTTCCTATGGCCTCCACATGTGTGATGTGGCATGTGCCCATCCCAACACATATATCATGCACACAGAGTTATAATAATAAGCTCTAAAATATATGTCGTTACAATTGTTTTCCTTAATTTTCTTGCAGAATTCTGGTCCAGTGGTAAGGTGGCAGTTGAGAGCAATGAACAGATGTGATGAGAGCAGTGAGCAACTGGATAGTCCAGTTAAGAGGTCCGGGGACATGCCGGTCCATTCATTATAGGTGCTGTTACTTGGCTTCGCTGTATGTCTGTTCTCACGCCCTTGGTTTTGGTCCGTACGTCATATACATCTCTCTTAATTCTGTGTCTTTTATGCCTAACATACTTAACATGTCTGAATATTTCCTTCATTCAAATTTTCATACTTTAAAAACCTGAAAAGCCCATCTCACTAAAGTTCCTAGTAACTTCTGGTAAGGATTTTAGCATCCATGTGTTTCTTAATAAAGCTATTTTATAGCATTTGTTGTTAATCTTAACTGCCTTTTCTGGTTCATTTCGAGTCTTTGCTTTTGTAGGAAGCCATGTGTAGTCTTTCCATCCCACCTAATCCCTCTTGTTTTTGTAATTCCTGGCTAATTTAGTCTCCGTCTCAGACTGAAAATTGTCTTACCGGCAGCCATTCAACCTATGCTGATTTCCTCTCTATTCAGTTCTAATTTATCTGTAGCTAGACCCAATGATGTATGTGTAGCCTTTGAAAGTACTTACATCTGGCATGGGTCCTGCAGAGAAGGGACCTCACCATCTGTGGTGTATATATGTAAGTGAGAGAATGAATTAATACATCTGGAAAAATAGTATGTTTTTTGGACAGTTTACCCAAATCAGATGTTACCAATGAATTGTCCTTCAGTCAGAACCTCCCCTCCTCGTGCCTGTGAATTAATCCAATACTTAAGCAACATTAAGCCACCTGTCAACATTCAAATACTCTGATATTTTTATATGAGCATCATTATCTCTGCTCTAGAAAGAAATATGGAAATCACTCAGATTATCTGGCAAAGTGCTCTAAAGCGGTCTGAAAGGGAAGTGGTCAAATGGACTAGCGTTGCTACTCCTGGCACCAGCCAGGGAACGCGTTCTTCTACAAACAGCACCCAGTCTCTCCTCATTCCTGTGTGTTTCCAGGACTTGTAGTGGTGAATATAGTTAGTTGTCCTAAATATGCTGCAAACGCTATGATAAATATGTCATCTCAGAGTCCCTTAAAGACGCCCAGAGATATCCAGTAATATACTGAAAACACAGTAATTCTTAAATTGTTGTCCTTATGATTTATTTTAAAATAAAAATATATTAATCACTTTGATGTAAGAGATAAATATACACTGGAATGAGGAGAAAAATAATGATCAGTATAATATTTTTAACTGTATTATTAAAAAAATGCTTTTCTTCGACAAATATTTGGCCCTCTCAGCCCTGAACTTCTTCCCTTTAAATCTACATACACAGTTGAGTTTAGAAAACAATGCATTTTTTCCCATGAAGATTTTTTTATGTTGACTTGAAAAGGAGCCTCAGGAAATGACTTTTCAACATAAATAAAGGATCTGTATGATAGTCAAACAAAGCCTAATTATATCTATAATTGCACAACCTCAGCCACTTGAGGAAGAAAAAAATAAATCGATGTCAGATTTAATACTAATTGCAGTGGCGGTGTTATTAGCAGGTTTCTCTCTTGCTGTCCTTCAGATGCATGGCAGTACCTGCAAGCTATTAGTTTATCTGTTTGTGTACTGAAAGAGCAGATAGTTTCAGCTACCACACCTTCGTTAGAACTTTATCTGTCAAGAATAGCTCTCGGATATGTCTGCTTAATGTGCAACAGTGGAGTGCAAAGGGTTAACAAGCAGCAGGCAGACTTGAAGGAAAAAAAAGGTAATACATTTCCTCAGAAATAATTGGACTTAGGGCAGGACCGTAATCATCCTTTACGATGGGATAACGTTGGCTTAGGATCACATGATAGCCTAGGTAGTAACTTTATATCTCCTTTCGTGACTTTTGGAATTTTATATATTTATAAAATGGACTCTCTACCTTTTATCTCCACCTCACAAACAGAGCGTTTCATCTGATTTTTCCAGCCTGAATTTTGAAGAAACATCCCAACTGAGAAATCAGAGTTTATAGCTCATAGTCAATGTTATTAAACACATGGATCACTTGGGTTTTATGGCAAACTAATAGGACCATTGTTACTAACTTCAGTTGTTGTTCTTTGGGGACCTTTGCATGGGAAAAAGAATGGAACAAGAAAATAAGATGACTTTAATGTTTGGGCAGCCATGGAGCCCAAAAGTGGATGCTCAGTGCTAAATGGACCTTAAGACAGGATCTCAAGAGTGGAAAATCTTATTTTAATTCTGACCAGAGTAAATCCTGCAAGTTAAAACTAATTATGAATGAGTCAGTACGAGGCAGAAGATGTAAAATGAGGGAAGAGGCTATCACACCTGAGTACTTTTTTTGTTTGTTTCTTTTCTGATACAAGGCTTCTCTGTGTGATCCTGGCTATCCCGGAACTCACTTTGTAGACCTGGCTGGCCTTGAACTCACAAAGATCTGCCTGCCTCTGCCTCCCAATTGCTGGGATTAAAGGCATGTGCCACTGCCACCTGGCACACACACCTGAGTACTTGATAGGAGGCCGTGAGAGAGGGCAATTAATATCCTATTGGTGGAGGTTTTCTTGAATTTGTTGGGATGTTTTATCACCTTGTAATCACATACCAGATTTAAGAATCGGTATGTAGATCCCCAGATGCCCCAACACATCCTTCAAAGGAGGTAAATAATACCTCCCACTATCTAAATGCTCAGGACTCTGTCTCTGTCTCAGTCTCTCTCTCCCTTTCTCTTTCTCCCTCCCTCCCTTTTAATCTCTATCTCTGTCTCTGTCTCTCTCCCTCCATTCTTTCCTCCCTTGCTTTCTCTCCAACCATTTCTCCATCTATTTCCCCTTTTCCTTGTTTTGTCTTATGTGCATTGTTTTGTGCTACAGAGGGGATTTAAATGGTCAATTGTGTATCACTTGTTCTGACTCCTTAAAACTCAGAGGTTCCATAGGAGTGTCACTGTCTCCAAAGTCTGCACAAACACAAAGTCACTAAAAAAGACTGTCTGTGTTTATTAATTAAGCCCAGGGCACTAAGAGGATCACATAGTTTGTATATGTTGATAAACACAGAAAGGCAAGTGATGCTTAATGTAATTCATCTTACCTTGCTTAATATTATGAATGAAGTTTGTCTCTTTAATTTTTTAAATGTATATGTTGATAAACACAGAAAGGCAAGTGATGCTTAATGTAATTCATCTTACCTTGCTTAATATTATGAATGAAGTTTGTCTCTTTAATTTTTTAAATCAGCCTAAAAATCTTAGTGAAAGGTGTTTGTTAGGAAAATGATTTGTTACAACTGAAGAGTGGCAAGTCCACCTGAAGGGTTAGAGTTTACCATTACAGGTAAATGTTGTCTTCTCCCTCCGAGGAGACATTGTCTACACACATTCCACCTGGGCAACCCAGCTTCCATTTTACGATCACATTTCTTGTAGAGAAAAGCTACAAGCAGGAAGAGCAACAAAACAAAGGTCTCCATTATCTTTTGAAGGATCTGCTTTTCCAGCATTCTTTCATGCACAGCCACCAGTCCATTCTCGGCAGTTGCACCCACTGCTCTCCGGATAGGGACGTCATGAGTGACAAGCAGACAATATTTTACCCAGGGAATAACAGGAAGAGATGAAATGGATAATTGTGAACTGTATCACTCGTAGACTTGAGGTTAATAATATTGTTCAAAACCATTTTAGCCTCACTGGTATGAAAGTTGGAATTTCACCAACTTTGAGAAACACACATACTTTATTAATTAACAAAGAAGAGTAATTAATAAATAATATCTTTATATATTTTACATTTATGAAGAACAATTGATGATGTTCTATGCCTTTACAATGTAAAAGCATTAAGACAAACTTAATGGACCCAAGAAGACAATTCAAGAAGTTTGTTCCTTACTTTTCAAAGACTGAAACAAAATTCTCAATGGATAGTATTATAAACATGTTCCATAGTTATCGGTGTTTGACTTTGTTTAAGAAATGCTTTGGTATTTTACATTTCAAACAATAGAATTAAAGTGTTGATCCTTTGCTAAATTCTTAAATATTGTTCTTCATTTTCTCTCAAAAGTTCAGATATACCCAGCTCTGCACAAATGGATAGTCCTGTATTTATCCCCTGAGTTTCTCATATTATTAGTTTGGACCATAATACATAAATAAGTTATTATTTTTATTTATTCAGTCTTCCAGATAATGCATTTTAGACAGTAAGAATAATATCAGTTTGATATTCAGTTGCACATAGGATTCCACGGTTGTCCTGCATGATTAGGTCAAAGATTATTCTTGCCTTTTGCCTTAAAGCTACAGCCCCATGTTTCAAGCTGGCAATATACCCAGGATTCCTTTTACTCTCTATTTATGAAGAATAAATAGAAAAAAGCAAGCATCAAATGTTTCCTCGAATATGATCCCTCCCAATTTCTAACACACACACACACACACACACACACACACACACACACACGCACACACACACCCCAACTGGCCAACATTGAATGTAGCTTTTGCATTATCCTTATTACATTTCAATTATCTTTCAAAATGATTTTTTTTTACCCTCACTTGAATAATTCGACAAAATATCAATTAGTAGATCCAAAAATGTTCTTTTCTCTAACTGGAAAGTATAAGACAATATAACCAATAGAGCCATCACCGCTGCTTTGATTAGACATTGAGGGATGCCTTGTTTGTACTGCCAGTGTTGGAGAATAAGAATTCATACTTGGTTTTCTATCATAATGTTTGGATATGGGGCTCCTTCTATTGTATTTTATTCTTATTTTTCTTGTTATAGCTGTTAAATATTTTATAATGTATTTTGAAAAAGAAGGTTCCTGGCAAGCTGTTTCTGTTGTATTTCATCTCTTCACTCCCAATATGTAGTATAATACTTCAATAAATATTTGTTCAATAAATGGATCTATAAATCTGCTTATTACCAAGAATTGGATCTAATGTTAAATAAAAAGCATTGTAAACTTTTCTGTTTCTTTGAAGCAGTGAACAGGAGCTTTGGGATTGCAAACAAAAGGGTCACATTATGTCTGGCATTTACAACTTTTGCTTTCTTGTCTGGATTTCCCAAGTGACCTTGCAGTAGTTGTTAGGGGAAAGGAGTGGCAGAGAGGTGAAATGCTCTCTTTCTGCTCAGATTTTTAAAAATAGATTAGACATCCATCTCTGCCGGTATTTGAAGCAATTAGCTGCCAGTTATATATCAGTTGTGTGACTTTAGGGTTTTCTAATGCTATTAGAGTCTTCCCTCAGTGATGATATCACAGAGTGTGCAACCTGAGGCTGAGTTGTGGGTGTAAAGGGGGGTAAAATAGATGTCCCAGAGCAGTGTTTGCAGCTAGGAGTTATAAGAGAGAAAAGTTTCTGCATGGGGAAAGTGAAGCAAGTGAGAGGAAAGGCTTCTGAGGCACAGTATGTGTGTGCTTCATCTCTCGCATGAGGCTGAGAGTCTACTGAAACCTACTGTTTGGCTTTCGGTGATCTGCTCTGTTGGCTGTTGATCAACAGTTACCATCTGTTTCACTCTGTGCTGTCCTGTAACTTTCTTAATAAAGCTCTGCTGCCAGTTTGCATTCCATTCTGTGAAAACCATCCCAAGACAAGACTGGCTATGTAAGGAAAGTCCCATGAGTCTTTTAACACCTTGGTTCTTTCTCAGATGGGTTCTGCAGAGTTCCTTTAATAATGTTCATGCATTTCTAGTAGGCACGTGATGGGAAACATCTTTTCTTCCCTTGGCACTCTTATGTTTTTCAGGTGACTTTTCCTTAGTGCTGGCAGCTATTGCTCAAATTTTTTTGGTTGTCCATCCAAAAAAAATTTTTTTTAAAAATTCATAATGTTAAATTGGCATCAGATGACACGATAATTTTCCACATTCAGATTCCTTCATTGTTTTCCTTAGCATGGGATAAACTGGATGTTCCTTGTATCAGGAATGAGAGGTTTCCATAATCAAGAGCTTTCCTTTTGCTCAAGGCATACCAGGATGGGCTTGTCTACGCAGACTGTGTGTTCAGTTATGTTCATCTGAGCGGGCAAATGAAAATGGCATCTGCTCCATGGATTGAGAAATGCTCTCAAAAGTACCTGGTTCTGATTGACTCTTATGAAGCATCCTGCTCCATTGAAGTTCCCAAATGAAAGAGAAATTTCATGCACAGAAGCAAAATATGTTCTAGCCCTCAGTTTCTTCATCAGATGTGTGATTTAGAGTGGTAACCCTTCAGGTTTCAGTGCCCTAAAGAGAACAGTAAATATCAGCTAACTAAGACTCATTCTTCTCTAAAAGTTTATGACTTCATGAGAATTTGTATACCTATATCTTCCCTAGAAACTGTCTTCTATATCCGGCCAGGAGCCAGGGTTTTCTTTCTTCACTGTCTGTCACTTTAACTTTGTTTTCCTTTCAGACTACCAAATGCTTTACTACCTTTTCGGTTGAATTACCACCCAAGGTCAGAATGCAGGAATTGTAAAGAATTCCAATGATCTCTTCACCCCACGGAGGAGCCCAGGCAATAATGTCCTGGTTAGTTGAGAGATGCCGATCCTCTTTATCCAGGCAGTGAATGTGACTAATATCCCCAGAGGCCATGCTTAGCAATCTAGGAAACATAAAAACAAAGGTATCAAGTGGAACCCAGGGTTCTGACAGACAGAATTCTACTGAAGTTGCTCCGGACCTCTTCAGGCTTTCCCAGTCAATTGCCAGACATCTACATAAAGATTTCTAACTCCAAATTCTTTGAACAACATTCTCTACAGTATTCATCTGACATCTGACCACTGAGAACTGACCAGTGAGATTCTTCACAACCTCCCTTCTGCCATACCCTCTTTTGTAAAATATTTACTACTAAACCAAGAACAGATTTATGTATACAATATGTGTTATTGACTTGATAGGAATATAACTCCTTTAACATCAACTGTTGCTTTAGAAGTAAAAGAAGGCCTTTGTTATGAGATAATTGCATAGACTTAGGCAGGGAGAGATGGATGGCTGGTAAGTTAAGAAGCCCACAAGCCAGGCTTTGGGAATTACCTAGAACATGGTCATAATTGGGCTAATGTGAATGATTACTCTCATAATGTCGTGCACTAGACATTTTCATGTTTTGTTTTGTTTTGGTGTTTCGAGACAGGGTTTCTCTGTGTAACTTTGCACCTTTCCTGGAACTCATTCTGTAGACCATGCTGGCCTCGAATTGACATGGATCTGCCTGCCTCTGCCTCCCGAGTGCTGGAATTAAAGGTATGTGACCACCGCCCGGCCTCATGTTTTGTTTGAAAAGATTTTTTTAAATGTTGACTATGTGTATATGTTTGCATCTATGTATGGGTATATGCATGTTTGAGCTCAGATGCCCGTGGAGTAGAAGAGAAGGCATCCCAGATGATGGTGAGCTTCTAGACACGGGTCTTGGGAACTGAACTCTGATCCCCTAAGAGCAATACATGCCTTAATCACTTCACCTTCTTTCCAGTTTCTCATGTTTTCCTTTTCAGAAGTTACTCGGAGAAAGTTAAGGATTATGTGAAGTAAGGGAAATGCAGTTGACAGTCCATGGCCACCAAGCCCCACTCCAAATTTATCACTAAACAGAACAATTTTAGAAAATAAGAGTTAGGTGACAGAAACTGGCTCTTAAAACCACATGAAGGTGTTTAACTATACCCCTTTAAGAGTCCCTATGAGTACTTTAATTTGTAGTAGAGTTCTATAGACTTTTTTATATTGCCTTAATATTTATTCTGAAATTCTGATGTTGCTACTGCCTTTGGATCTATATAGTTAGCACTCTAGGCAAGAGCAAAATAAGCTTTAGATTAAATGTATCTTAATCTGTGTCAGAGGTTGCTTACAACTCTGTATTACTTTATAGCCACACAAGTAGAGAGATTATCCTGTGTTGTAAGGTATATTGAAACTGTTGACAAACATCACACACACACACACACACACACACACACACACACACACACACATCCTTGAAAGCACAAAAATAACAATTAAATCCCTGTTCCATAGAACTGTTGAAACCATAGAATGTGTACATGTCTTTAATGGCTATGGACTTGTACAGACAACAAAATGATCAGACCCTATACACCTTCATTAGGAGTTGTTTGCCTTACTTATTTTTCTAAAAAAAAAAAAGAAAAGAAAAGAAAAGAAAAAAGAAAGAAAACAACCAAAAAACCAAAGACTAGGGACACATGACCTATAATCAGTAATTGCATTTTTCTATTCTTGTCAGGCAGGGTTTCCTCTATCTGGCCTTTAACAGCCCATTTAGCCTCTCTGGCCGTTTACCCATCAGCAAAATGTAAATAGCTGAATTAATGTGAATAAAGTGCTTTGAAGATGAAAACTGCTCTCTCTGTAAGTGGCAGCAGAACATTTCTTCCGGTATTGAAGAAACATTTATTGAACTTAGTGTCAATTCTGGGCAGAACACTTTAGAGATCACAGGGCACATGAGGCATTCCTACAATGCCAGCAGAACCTCTGCTGTGGGAGGCTGTGACTAGTTCAACACGAGCCTTAGCCCAAGAGTACAAGACTTGTGTTCTTAACTTGCTGGTTTAAACTTAGAGAAAATTCTAGTTCATTATTCACACTAACAGTAAGGTTTTATCAATGGTATTCAAATGGAGAGAAAGTCCTTCAAATTCCAGCCTTCCAGTGTATTCTGGAACTGTGCAACTTTTTCTCCCATTGAATATTGGCTCCTACATGAGAGGCCAATAAAAATAAAATGGCTTCCATCCCGCTTGTTTTTTCTTTGAAGCAGTTTTGCTGTGCAGCCCAGTCTGACACCAGACTGTCTATTGTCCGATCCCAGCCTCCAGCACTGGAAGTGCAGGTATCTGGTTTCAGGAAGGAATATACTTTCAAAGCATGATAACAAAAAATATATTGAAAAGATATATTAGGCTAATTTGTAAGCAAATATTTTTCAATTTATTATTAAATCTTACTCTTGATCACCTCTGGAAAAGAGTAGTCAGAAACTCAAGTTCCTGAATTCACAACCGGCAGTAACCAGGGACGCTGAAAACAGGCATGCAGCTGTTCATTGGCCATGCCTTTGTTCAGTGACACTTCTTGACACTAAAGAAAACTAAGCAAGACTGAGGCAGAACATAGTCTCTCCTTCAAGCGAAGATCCATGGCCTGCCTTATGTGAGTATCTCCAGGACTCAGGCTTGTGTGAATGACTGAAGAGTTAACCTGAATTTCGAGTTTTCTCCATGTGCCTCTAAGGTTATCCCCCAGATGCTCAAACATCAGTCTTCACCTCTGAGAGGGCATGGAGATACCTTCATTCTGGAGTTCTTCATCTATAAAATGGATAGCAAGAAAGGGAAGCCCATGCTTACCATGCTACTTGGCATTTTCAACTATTAACCTTATGTCCACAATATAAAGGATACTTAGTTTCATTTCGCTGCCAAGAATCAGGCATTTTAAATGTGTTTTGGAGTGGATTCAAATAAAAATACTAAGACAGCTTAGAAAATTTCTCTGTATCATTAAAATGACTACTTTTAATTGTTATTTATTTGAGCCATTTATGGAATAGTTAACATTACTAATACCTGGGCACATCCTAGTCTTAGCTCTTTAATTTTTGCATGGAGATTATAATGATTACCATTTAAAACAATAATATTGTCTCATCAACTTGGTTTCCATATTCCTTGCCATGACTTTTATGAAACAACATATTTGCAGAAAAAAAAAGTTTTTTAAAGGTGATAATTATTTTCCCATTTTGGGTATCTAATAATTATTATATTGTAATACAACATTTCTATATAAACTTGAATTTTATTTTCTTTACAAGAGAAATACTATTCTTTTAGTTACATACTGGTGGAAATCTGCCAAAGCAATGGAATTTACATTTTCCCTCACTAAATTGTATCCAGTTTTATTGTGAAGAGGTATGAAGGAGTCAGAACTGAAAGCTTATGCAGAGGAAATAGCAGAAGCTTTCAAGAGGAGTAGTGACTTCACTTCCATTCTAGTTTCCCATCAGTTGGGCTCCAAGAAAAAAAAATGCTTTATTTTTCCAACAACTGTGAAAATGGGGTGTTTGACAAGGCCAGCTTCTCCTGTGTGTTTGCCTTTGTGGCCTCAGCTTACAGAAAAGCAAAATCAGAATGGTCTCCTGGGAGTTCACCACCATGAGGATTTAATTGTCTTCAGTTTGGTTTAGTGTTCGTGATTAGCTTTGTTTATTTATTTTTTTTTTTACTGCTTTCCTTTTTCTGAGTCTTTAGTTTCATCCAATTTATGTTCCTCCTGTTCAAATATCAGATAGCTCCTAGCAATCAGAATGAGATTAATTGTATTCCCTGGTTTCCTTTTTTTTTTTTTTTTTTTTTTTTTTTTTCCAAACAGGGCAAGTCATCCATAACCTCTCTGAACCACAGTGTTGTAGATATCTGTGTAAACATTTGCAGTGTAAAATCTGCCTATCGTGCTAACACATAGCGAGGCTATCAGCATTCCACTCACATGTTCTTGGTATCCTTGCATGTTGTTGGAATACCTTTCAATGAGAAGATATTCTGACTGATGTCTCAGAACATGTGCATTAGGGACTCCAAGAAGCTAGGTCCAAGGCAAGCACAACACCATCGTGACTCCGTGTCTTTGTCATTTTCTGTTTCCCCTTGCTATGGTCTAGTACCTGAATCTCACCACCTCCCAGGTTTTTCCCTTCAGTTAGAGTTCTTTCCTGGGGTGGGCAAGGCTGAGCAGGGAAGACATCTGGCTGGTGGGAAAGCTCCAAGACATCAGGCAATGTAGTTAACTTTTACAATGTTTGATCCAGATTGCTGCCTTCATTTTTTCCTCTTATTGGGAAACAAGTCATGCAGCTGTTTTACATATGACATATTGAAGGAAGGAGTTCACAAGGAAAGTGTCAGAGGGGAAGTCACATACTCCAATGACAGTAGCAGCCGTATAGTTAGGGGTCCCTGGAATGTATCCTTTACTCTTAAGCTGAACGTGGCTCTTCCCTTTCTCTAAAAAGAAATATATTTAAACCATATTGTGTACACTAGAAAATGTGAGAGTATTTTCACTTAGGACTAATTCTAATATGATAAGCAAGAAAGAAAACGAAGAAAGGAAGGAGGGAAGAAAGGGAGGGAGGGAGGGAGGAAAAAGCACAGAGACATTATATTGTACATTTGTTATCATCATGTCATGGCATAGTCATAACTTCCTGGTCTTCGCTATTTTCTGATTCCTGTGTCCTCCAGATAGAGAGGAAGCCGGGAACAGTGTACTAAGGTATCAGTATCTATTGCCTGGTTCCCATAGCACTGTAATGATGAAATAAAACAGGGTAGGAAGACTGTGACAGACTTTTGAAAGCCCAACTCTGAGGAACATGAGGTTCCTCAAATTAGATTTGAAGGAAATATTGCCCACAGTTCCTTTAAGAATGAAAAATCAAAACAAAACAATACCAAAATGCCCTGTTATTTAAATTTTAAAATCAGTATTATCATCATATATGTGTGTATATATTATATATAATATATGCACATAATATCATGTATTATCATATACTATGTGGTGGTGTTTTGAGTTTACCTTATATGTTTTTAAATCAGAGCACTCTTCAGGTACAAAGGTGAAGTGATTATTAAGTAAAGAAAGACGTTTTACCTTGTCATTTTAATGTTCTCTTTCGTTTTAATTTGGATTCCACAACTGTCATATGTTGAGTTGATAGGCTCTGATTCACATGGTCTATCTCCCTGGTGGAGAGAGGACCCAAGAGTGACTGGGGAACTGCAAAGTGGAGCTATTAAATTTGTATTTACTGCTAATCATTTTAACTCCTGGCAGGCGGCCTAACTTCAAGCACAGAGAGGATGCTCCAGAGAGTCATGGTCATATAACTTTCCCTGTGACTTTCAGTAAGACACAGGGGTTGTGCAAGCTCCTGCTTTATTGGGTAAATATTATTGCAGCTTAAGTTTTCCTGTGCTGTTTCCAACTCAGGATTTATTAAATATAATTTAATGAAATATATAATTTAAAGAAATGAGGCAAAATGTGATTAGTATCCTACCATCCTGTCGTTTTAGGACAGCCAGCCAATGCATAAGCTCCTTAAAGGAAGGAAAACTAATCTAAGGCTTTTTCTATGCATAGCTTCCATTAATGTTAATGGATTTTTCTGGGCATAGTTTCTATTAATGTTAATGAGATGTCCCCTTGAAGAAAAGAAAAGGAAAGGGAAAGAAAACCAATCTCCATTTGCTTCAAGTATTTTCCAATGTAGACTGAGAATGAGTGTCTAATAATAAAATATACTGACTCCAAAGACAGGAAATTATTCACTCTCTAATTTTGCTTCTAACGTATCTCAGTTCCCTCTCTAAAGTTAGAGATTCAGCAAATCTACAGGAAATACAACTATAACAGTTGTATAAGCAGCATCAATTTTTTTTCCAACCAAGGATCTCCCTTAAATTTGAACTATCACAGAGATTTTTCTTTGATCTGCTGAGTTGCACCTGTACCTACTGTACCTACCACTTAAACAATGTGTTATGAATGACAGAAGAATTATTAAATATGAGGGCAGGTGAAATTCTTATCATGGGAGAAAAAGAACAGGAGTGGTGTATTTTTTGACATTTATTCAAGGTCAATCGAACACTTCTGTAGCAGAAAGAGCAGTTCTGGTATGTGTTGCATACCCAATATGTCAATTTCTGTATAAAAATTGTATGCTGAAAAGGGCATGTATTTAAAATCCCGCCTGGTGGGAGCCTTTTAATAGTTAGTCTTGGTGCCAAAATGGAAGGAATGTGTCTTTATTCCCAGGACTGTAATTTCCCTCTCCTTGCATTGTTCCTTCCTCTGTTCCATTCCTACAGCCTCTTGAATAAAACAACACATTTCCTAGAGCAGTAAACAGGTCATTCATAAGTCACTCATAATTTTCCAAGACAAAAAGCAGCCTTTTGTTAAAATGTCCTAGTTAGATTATGCCACAGAATGTACAGGAATGTGACAAATAATATGAACCCCTTCAGAAAGGTCACTTTGAAAAAATTCCCAGGTTCTATCATATTACCCTAGTGTGAATGTGGGCACATATTTATGTTCAACTTTATAGAAACTTATTTTCTTTTCTTTAATCTTCTTTATTTTTTTTGGGGGGGGGGGCTAATTTCCATGCCATCTGCATCTTGGTATTTATATCCCTTTATCAGCATACAAATGAGAATTTCATTAACTTTAAAGTTAATGAAACCTATAACAGGAAATATTGATGTCAAAGCTGGAATCTCAGATAATGTGTTTTTATTAAAACAATGTAAGTTTTCTTTGTTCTTGTCATTGGATTGCTTTAGTTTCAGGTATTTTTTCAGTTTGTGGCTCAGTTTTGTAAAAAAAAAAAAAAAAAAACTTTTTGAAAAGAAATCAGTAGATTCCCTGTTAACTCTAGGATTCCATAACCTGTTAAGGCCCTGTTTCGAGCTCAGGAAGAGATGTCTCATTTTGTATGACTAAAAGTAGGTGAGAGAGAAATATGCTTCTGTGTTACAAAGAAAAATTTCAGCAAACACAAAATAGATTTTATCCAAGTGTGCAGTTTATATGCAAACACTACTACTGATTTTCAAACTGCTGATAATGGACTTTGGGATTTTGTATGTAGGGTTGCTATCTCATTTCCAGTAAATCAACCGGTTTAGTTCCTGGTGCTGAGCAGAGGGATCAGAATCCAGAAGGGAAGAGAAAGTTCTAAAGCAGGATGTTTATTAGTCTGTGTGTCTGCATGGGGTGCAAAGGCAGAGTAGTTCCCAGGAGTGCTTGAATGACGAGATGCTTGATTACAAATGTGTGGTGAGCTGGGAATCTCTGGTTGAATAAGCTCAGAACAGCCAAACAAGTCATAGATGCTCAAGTCCTAACAGGTTATTATGGGATGTTTGAGGATCAGTTTACTTGAAAGCTTACTTAAATGACTTTAAGTTAGAGTTCGTAAATATTTACCCAAGAAACCACTTTTGAGTAATAAAAGTATAGCTTAACTTATAAGACATTCTAGAAAGGACAAAACTACACAGAGAAGAGAACATTGACTTAGCCTCTTGTCCAGGCATCGCAGAGAGATGGAGACTAACTGCATCAAGACAGGATGGAATTTCTTTGGAGTGATGGGGCCATGTTATACTTTGCCATCACTGTGGCTGTGTACCTGTATTCATTTATCATGGTAACGAAACTGTTTGATTTAAAGGTTAGTTTTATCCGATGCTGTGTATTAGTGATGGAGGGCAGTGGACCTTCTTGAGAAGCCACTGATTATCCATATTGAAATATCATAAATGAGATAAAAAATGACATTCTGGGATCTGGCCAACACAAGTCTAAAATAACTTTAGGGTGTAAGTGTGGGTTTCGGTTGCCATCTAAGATGACCTCTGAGTACTGTGACCTCACAACCTTTTGTTAGAGAACGAACATACTCAGTGTTGTTACTAAGTTCAACAGGGCATCAGTTTCAGTCATCAGTCCTTATCCCAGGCTCAGAAGTGGCTCTTTTGCCTGATTGCAGCTTCTGGAACATGGGCTCACTTGGTTTTTGGACCCCACACTTTCCTGGGTTTTTCTCTGCTCCTCTCGTTGCAACTCTTTTTCTGGTCCTTCTTCACATCCTTGCCCTGTAGTTATTGGAGGCCCCAAGAGCCTGTGTTCCTGTACTATTGATACTCATGCCCCTGATGATCCCATTCTCTCCTGGAGCTTTAAATATTAACCTTGGTACTACCAAATTTACTCCCATATCATAAATTCATATATCCTATCTATCAGTCAGCTGTGTACTGATTTTAGTTGCCAAAACCAGCATGATATTCCTGTGATACTCTAGCTCTCCATGGTTTCACCTCAACTGATGGTAGTTCATGGGATCTATGGTCTTTCTAAAAACCTCCATAGCAGCTTGTGTATTATAGTTTTCTCCACTTCACATCCCATCTGTTGGTAACCTTGTTGGCTACATTTTAAGATGACTTTGTTAGAATTAAAATCTACTCAATATTAACCATGTCTTGCCATTTGAGTAGTCTACTATGTCCTTTGTATCTGTGTCTTAGGCTCCTCTCTGTATTCAAAGAATCTGAAGACAAACTTTACAAACTTTTTTTTCTTTTTACTTCTAGACAGGGTCTTGCTGTGATGCTCTTGACTGTCCTGGCACTTGCTGTGCAAATCAATCTGACCTCTAACTCACACAGAGTCTGTCTGCCTTTGCTTCCTGGGTGCTGGAGTTCAAGATGTGCTCCCCCACGCCTGTGGAGGGCAAATGTTCTAAAACTTAAACCAGATTGTATCAATAATTATTTCAGAATCCTTAAACAGCTACCCACCTCACCCTGAGTAAGACCCAAACTTTTCTGTTGTCTCGTGAATTCCAGTGTACCATGAGCTGTTCCCTTCCCAACTTGACCTTCAGTAGCTTACTCGAGCCCCACTGGCCTGCTCCATTTCTCTCTGTTTTTTCCTTGGCTGCAGTGTTCTTGTTCTAGACGTTATGGCTCTTTGCCTAACTTCCTTTGAGTTATATGAGGTCACCTTTTACTGAGGGCTTCTCTGCCCACACTTCTGGACCACCTGTTTACTCTTTCATGATCTTCCTCTTATAATTTCATTTATTTATCCATTTCTGTTTACCCAGTCTATGTGAAAACACTAGGAGTTCAGATGTTTTTGTATGTTGGCTTTGTCACTGCTGTCCCCATGGCATCTAGAAAAGTATATGACTGACATAGGTGCTGAGTAAACACTGGTCCAGATAGTGAGTGTGACTGTAATTGCATTAAAAGTTCTTCAGCAGACTGCGTACTATAGATGTGTTTGTGTAGATTCCTTCATGTAGATTACTCTCTAGTTCTTAAGGGAATGAAAAGAATAATCATATTTCTGGGCTAAATTGCTCAGGAAAGCTGCAGCAAAACAAAGTTCCTCTTTCCAACATAAACCCACCAGAAGCCAGCCTGTTATCTGTATCTGGATGTTTCCCAAAGCAATATGGAATATAGCATATCATGTCCTTGTGCATTTGTCCAGGAAATGTAATGTGAAAGATTGACCAAACCAGATCTATAATTTGGTAACTATCTCTGTTATACTGTTCAAAAATCTATAGACCGTCAATGTGGATGAGAAATAACTGCTGAGTGTCAAATAAACCTATAAAACAGCAAGAACAACAAATGAAAGGAAGAAAATGAAGGAAATATCAATATCTGGTATGAGGAAGGCTCTCAAAGGATGTATTTTCCAAAGACTGGGGGAGGGGACAACACTGAACATAGATCTAGTCCTGTTTGGAAATAAAATGCAGTGCTTTCTAGGACCATGGTGGTTGCTGTTTCTCAAAACTGGACAAGTTTTTTAGTATTTGTGTGAACAGGATTCATGGGGAACACTAGGACGAGCAGCCTGCTGCTAGGCACACCTCTGCCCACCCCTTCTGTGGGAGCAGGTCTTACCAGAAGAGATTAAAATGTCATCTCAGTAGCCACACGCAAAGGACAGAGGCCCATGTTTGTGAAAATAGCCGGTGGAGGGATTCCAGTTCACTTGTGCACTGTCTTCAGAAGAGGCCACTGGATAGGGAACCTCGTGCTGGGCCACTTAAGATAATGAGAGCAATCGAGTGTCAAGCTTCGCTGTGGACCTCATTAATACAGCTCCTCAGAGAAGAATTTTTACTTGGAAAAATTAGCCTTGTGCTCTCAAGAGCACTGAGCAGACATCTTCCGGCCTCTGGTGAGCATCCAAGGGTCTCCATTATCACCTCCGCTATCGGAAGAGAAGGTACTTTGATTCACTGTCACATTCAGATGAGCAAGGAAAGATGCTTCTTGACAGTTTGAATAGATTTTGGTAAACATGGATTTTAAAAAGGATATCTAAGCAGCAAGTGTGTCTGCTCTAGTGGAGCTTGGCTGTCTGGACACAGGGCTGCCGGTGGTTGTGTTCAGCATCAGTTATCACCAAGATATGCTGATGAAATTCAGCAACTGGAGTACGTTCTCTCAAAGCTTTGGTACAGGAAATTCTGAAGAAAATTGCTTTCACTGATTCACTTAGGGAATGTGCCCCCCTCCCCCGATTTTTGTTTGCATGCTGTTCCCTGTGGCACTGTAAATAACTCAGAATGCTATTGACCTCTGGCAGTCTTTAAGAAAATTCTATTTTGTGTGGTTTACTTTAGATGCATACATTTAGTGCATCAATGATTGATTCCCAGCAAGCTTTATAACAAAAGGCTATGATGTTGTCTTCTATCCTAATCAAAAAGTCATATTCCACATCCTTGTTTCCTGCCTTAATTTATGTTCTCCTGCTTAAGAGGCATTTTGTAAACTGTAAGAACTTGAAAAACAATACAAAGCATTTAATCCGGTTCTACTGCTAACTAGCTGGGTGATTGGGTTAAGTCTCTTCAGCTTTGCTCTTATCATCTCTAAACCCGGCCGATTTTGCTCCCTGGCTTGTAAAGCAATTGTAAGAATTAAGTGAGGTGAGATAAATATGCTGCTTCTGTTATTACTATCACAGTCTAAGTGCAAATACCATTAATTAATCTAAGTCCTGTAAGGACCCTGGGTCCTTACAAATGATCAGCAATTACCCAAAATCCCCCTAAAATGGCTTTAATGGAAATAGAGTTTTCATAGCCTTAGTAAATACAATAGAGACTGAAGAAATGAGAGATTTTGTTTACCAATAGGTAGAAAAACTTATTTTTCATATCTTAGTTTGGTGTGTTGTAATAAAGTCCAAAAAAGGACCTAGAGAGTAGCATTATCAAATCAGTCAATGCAATGAGTGTGTTATCTGCTTTAATGAAATATCTATCTATTTGTCAACAATCTAAGACTGGGAATGGATATCTGTTCTGAAAGCTTATATCATCCACGGTATGGACTGCCACCCTGCCATTACATAACAGAATGTTGATTTTTAAGGAGTTAGTGGCCTTAAAAGGTTTTCACGATGAAGTTACCATGTGTGTAATAATTTGCTGCTCTCCATTTTCTGGGCCTAGAGTCTACTTTTTGTCATATTATAAATAATGAGTATGTGTGTGTCCATGCTCATTATTCTATATATGTTCTATATATGTTAATATTTAGGATCTTAGACATGTTTATAATATTTTAATCATTTGTCATAAAGATATAGTATATTGTAACCTGTTTTGAAAAACCTTTGAGATTTTTATTGATATTGTTATTCTTAACTAAATTTTCTTTGAGAGTATTTTACAAGCTGGAATGACCTGAGGGTACATTTCCATGGGAAGCAAAGTGAGAAAAATTACAAATCTAGTATTAAGTTATTTGTTTATTCTCCTCTTTATTGTTGGCTTCTTGGTGGACAATCCATCAGCAAGCAGTCTGTTAACTGCTTTCGCCAGCAAGCATGCTGGAGTTCTGAGAAGCCAATTGAAAGCTTTAGAGCATACAGCTCTTGTTTTGCATAAAGCCAAAAATATGGTGAAAAACAACCCTGAGAAACAGCCTTTTTGTGGTATTTATGAAAATGCTTTTCTTTGTACTATTCTGCTTGAATTCTAGCAGAAAAAAAATATATTAGGATCAAAACTGAAATACAAAAATGACTCAAATAAATATGGAAAGCGGTATTGAAATGGGTCGGTCAGGTGGCAGTTTCTGGCATTGATAGGTGTAGCCACAGGCTTTATATCTACCCCAACATGTTACTTCCTTTTGCCTTGTTATCTGAATTGGGATTTTGAAACAAAATCTCTTGAGCCAGGATTACACCCTTTCGGTGCATTTTCCTTTCAAGCTGGGAAAGTCACTTTTAAATTTTACATTCAAATGATAGATTTTTTTTAAATGAACTGTCTCTTTGAACAATTCACTGTCTACAGTGAGGTTTCACATCATCCTAATCCCTGCCACAGGCTTTAGATGGGACACAGACAGCTCTGATTATAGAGGAGGTGAAACTTGAGACAGCATTTCTTTTGAGGTTTGTCAAAAGGACTTGAACAGGACTTGAAGAGACACTTAATGGTGGCTTCCACTTACCTCACCTGGATAACACAAGGCCCCAGGACATTCATTTACAGTTGTCATTACAAGTCCCGTGAAACGAGGCCAGAAGAAAGGGAATAAACTTAGATGATTGGTATGTGCTTCTTAAATAAATGAAAATAAAATCTGGTCACTCTACCTTCCAAAAATGAAAGCTTAGTGTTTAGGTATCTTAATGTTACTAATGAATTATAAGAAGATGCCATGACTATTCAGGATTCAATTATTATATGCTGATTTTTCAAGTTAATATCTGGAGCAATTCTGACATGGACCAGGTCACAAAGCACTCTGTATGAGGGACCACCGGCTCTTACACAGATGAAAAGAGAAGTTTGTAGCAGATCAGGTCTATCAGATCCCTTGAAATAATAATCAGTGTCTCTGAAACAAAAATGAACTTGGCTTGGAACTGCCTTATGGGAAAGGGTACCCTTCCTTAGTGAACTGAAATATACCAAGACTTGTGCTTCAATCAGCACAAGATCAACTAAATTACATCACTGTCCACTCCGCAGCCTGCAGGAAGGTAATGTGAAGGTCTCTCCCTCAGTAACTGCAAAGTCCTCTGCAGCCCCAGATTTCTCGAGATGCACAGTTCACCAGTTCATTGCTGTGCCCACTAAGCAGCCATAGAGCCTGCTTAAGTCTGAAGATAATAGATCCAGAGCCACAGATAAATGCACTTCCCTCCCCTTTCTCTTTATCCCTCTACTTCTTCCTTCTGGCCATCCATCTGTCATTTGTTTGTTCTAAGAAACTTGTGAAAGAAGTAGAGAAATAAAGTTTTTAGTAGAAATGCTTTCTCTTTTTATTTTTAACTTTTGAGAATTTTGTACAACCCACTTCCCACCCAGTTCCTCTCAAGTTCATCCCTGTTCCCTTCCCATCCAGTTTTGTATCCCCTTTCTCTCCTTTTTCCCCTATCAAGGCCAATTGTTGCTGCACAAATATTCTTGCATGTGTAGACTTCACCACAGAAAACAGACTCTCCCACTCCCCATAGCTAACAATTGCCAGTAGTTCCTCGGCTTGTGTTCTGGGTTCTTGGACAATTTATTTCTGCTGGAATTGGTCTGGTTTAGACCTGCACAGGGCTTGAGCATGCTGTCACAACCAAGGTGTGCTAATATCTGCAGGTGCCTTGCTGTGTCCTGAAGACACTGCTTCCTTGTAGAAATCCACCACCGCTGGCTTTTGTCCTCTTACTACTTCCTGTTCTACAATGGTCATGGAGCCTTGGGAGAAGGGATGAGGTATAAATGTCCCATTTAGGGCTTTGCATTCTGTAGTATCTTATTCTCTGCACCTTAGGCCAGTTGTAGGTCTCTGTGTTAATCGCTATCTCCTGCAAGTAGAAGCTTCCCAGATGAGAGTTGAGAGAGGCATTTATATGTATAATGATACGTCATTATGATTCAGTTTACTACTATTGCCCATTGAGCAAAGTAATAGTAGTAAGTTCTCTCCTATCACCTATGTCCTGTTTAGCCATACATTATTGACACAATGGTGCTATCAGGTGTAGATTTCATCTTGTGGAGTGAGACTTATCAGAAAGTGGTTGATTACCCCTATGATGTTTATGCCACTATTGCACCATAGGACATATCTTGATAGGCCAGTCATTATTGTCGCTCACAAGGTTCCCAGCTGTCTACAGTTTTGATTGCCCTTTTCCTATAGTAGCATGTATAGCATCTTCCACTGCTCTGAAAGCTAGCTGGTAGAGATGAAGCTTCCATGCCAGTACCAACTTGATTTCTCCATGGTCTATGACTCAAGTATGTGATATCTTCAGCAGTATAGTTGCACTGTCATGTTCTGAAGAGTAACCAGGAACACTGGCAATACTCCATAGTGTTTGGAAATTTTGGGGACCTCACTGACCAATGACTGCAAAAGAAGTAATCCATCCTTGACACTGGAACTTTTGTCTGTTAGCCTGTAATGCCTGTGATGTCTAGCAGAGACATCATTGCTCTGTCATAGAGTCTCTCTCTCTCTCTCTCTCTCTCTCTCTCTTTCTCTGTGTATGTGTGTGTGTGTGTGTGTGTGTGTGTGTGTGTGTGTGTTAGGAAGCTTCTGCAGTAGTAGTAGGCTTCTACTAGACTTTGCCCAGAGGTCTTTAATAATATTTATACTCTTCATATTGCCTCCTCTATCCTACACTATTCACTCTTACACTCATCTAACCCTTATTATCTGATTATTCCCTTGTAGCCTTTTATACCAGTAAATTCTATCTCCAATCCCTTGAAAGAATCATCTGAGTGGAATAATTGAGACCCCCAAACACAAATGTTTCATGTGTTATCTCTTTTGGGTATGTTAGCTTCAACTCTTCAGATATGTGTGTTTCATCTGAGATACATGCATGTGTCAGGAAATCACTAAGAACCCGTGGAGAAGGAAGGGGTTTCTAGGAAGAAATGCTCTTTACCAAAAATCTCTCCAGTTGAAAAAACAAGTAGAATGACATTTTCAAGTCAGTATTCCAAACTGTGTATTTAAAAATCCTTTTACTGTGCCAAGCCTATGGAAACCTGAGTAGGAGACTCCAGTGTAACTTACATTCAAGTTATTCACAGATTTCTGTCCTGTAAGCCTCTGTGAATATCATTAACTCACTACTCAAGGTATGATTTGCAGACTCACCTACCCAGATCATCTGTGACTTTACATAAAAGGAACAAACTTAGGGTTCACCCCAGACCAGCTCAGGCAGAATCTATTCTTTATCAAGATGCCAGAGTGACTCATAAACACAGTGAAGCTTCAGACTCCTAACCCTACAATAATACTTAGAAATTTTCACATTGAGGAACATGCTTAGTGGAGAACAACAGGCCTTTCCTTTACATTCCTTCTGAACACTCTTACCTTCTGTTTTAGTTGGGGTTTGCTATTGCTGTGAAGAGACACCATGACCACCACAACTCTTATAAAGAAAACATTTAATTGAGGATGACACAATTTCAGAAGTTCAATCCATTATGATCATGAAGGGAAGCAGGGCAATGTGCAGGTAGATGTGGTGCTGGAGCTGAGAGTGCTACATCTTGTAGGCAACAGGAAATTGACTGACTGTCACACTGAGGGAAGCTTGAGAAAAAGAGCTCTCAAAGCCCGCCCCCACAGTGACACACTTCCTCCAACAAGGCCATGCCTCCTAATAGTGCCACTCCCTTTGGGGGCCATTTTCTTTCAAACTACCACACCTTCATATTCATTTACTCAACCACACTCACATTTATTTTTGAAGAAATTGTTCTTACGGTAGAAGAAAGAACACTTGTATCTTTATTTAGTTTATTCAAAGTATAAACTTAAAACAAGCATCCTACCAATACCGTGGAGTTTAGACAGTACTATAATGCCCCGCCTGCAGGGCTACAACGGGTTCTCAACCACCCTAAGAAGGGAATGTAGGGACAGGAGATACAAAGGAAAATACACCAAGTCTAGATTCTGATCAAGGTGCAACTTTATTTTCTCCAGAAGGGTTTATATAGTTCCTGCAGGGTGGGGAGCGCAAGAAGCTGTCATCTGCATAAGGTGGGGCAAGCTAACAGGATGTTTGTATGGGATGTTTACAGGGTGAGAGGGTCAAGGGCTCCGACTCAATGTCCTGTTGCTAGGCAACCTGACTGTAAGATGATCTACAGTCTTATGGGGGGGGGGTGTCTGTATTTTTCCACTAACTAGAGATTCTGTCCTTGTCCCTGACACCATAAGATAGTAATTACCTCAAATATCTCAGCAATGGAGGTCATGGGCCTATTCAAACATTTTTTCACAATGTGATTGCTGTCAAATGTATCTTATATTTTTGTCATGCTCTTGTCACACAGAGATTTTTTTTTTCTGTCAGCCCAAGGCTCTATGGTCACTGAATTGGTAAGGAGTGTGCTCAGTGAAGCTCCTTTGGTAGCTGTGTAGTGACATACACAGTCTACTGCTTCATATGCTAGCTGAAACAGGCTGTCCTGCTTTAAGCCCTGTATCAAGACACATTTGTTTTGGAAGAGGTGCAATTATTTATTACTTGCTCTAAGGATCCATCTTTCCTTGGGTTGTTTTATGTATTGTCATCTTCACAAATGACTTTTTTTTTTCAAACTATGTTTCAGTCTCAAATGTTTGTTGCAAACAAACACTTGTAATTGCATATTCACAGTTTGTGTCTGTATTGAAATTGCAGGCTGAAGGTTGAGTAGGGTATGGATAATTCCTCCCATCTCATCATTTCATCACCCCCTCTATATATATCCCAGTTAGAGTTAAAGGTTTTTATAAGTAAACTTATCAAACTCTTAATTGTTTTGTTTTGTTTTGTTTTTTTGTTTTCGAGACAGGGTTTCTCTGTGTATCTTTGGAGCCTGTCCTGGAACTCACTCTGTAGACCAGACTGGCCTCGAACTCACAGAGATCTGCCTGTCTCTACTCCCTAGTGCTGGGATTTATCAAACTCTTAAAACTCAAATGCTGGTGCTATTTTTGCACAGCAGTTTGGGGGTTCTTCTGACTGAATGGATTTCCATAAATCTAATGGCTATTGCTCGTTTTGTGGCTCTCAGCTTGCAGAGCGAAAATGACAGGGCAAGGCTGGAAACAGTGCACCACAAGTCTACTTCTAGTTATTTTCTTGTCTAAACAGATTCTTGTTTAAAAAGAAACAACCATGATCCAACATTGTGAAAAATCTCCACTTCTCTCACCTGCAAAATTTTCAGGCATACATACATTAAATATTAGCATGTAGTTCATTTTACTTTTGCAATTCAGTTAAGGAAACCAGTGAAAAGGTTATATTTCATTAATGCCCCACTTTCTTTCCTCATTAGGAGTCCAAAAAAAAGTGCAAGTATTTAAAAGTTATCTTTAGTTGGATCCCTCTCAGGCAAAGGACTGACCATTAATTCAGAAACGTTTCAGAAAAATGTAACAAAATTTTATACCTCGCCAGTAATGTTAGTTATATTCCTGTATTTAAAGAAATTGTGCCTCGTTTATTCTGTAGATTCAAAAACAGTGTTGGGTTTATTGACATGCAAATAGTGTGAAATTCTAGCTTCTGGAAAATTGGGTTGGAGGAGGAGGTTACCTTTTCCTGTTCCTTGGGAAAGGAAACAGTGGGAAGAAATAGATGTGTTCCTTCAGTTAAGGAAGACCCATAGTGTATATGATCCAGTGATGCTTTTGTAGCTATGAAAAGCAAGTTTAGAAACAGACTCAGAACACCTCTGGGTGCTCTTTTTAAGTGGTCTGACTCTACTGGCATCCTCCAAAAAGTGCAGGAAATGGCTTTGAGGTTGAATGTTAGCTTTGTGTTTTGAGTGTAGGATTCCTTTTTGTTAGGAATCTCTGCTTTCCCTTTCCATTTCTTCCCCAAGCATTGACAAAGGCTTCTAATAGATAATTTTCTTACTGCTGACTTCACACTTCAGGTTGCACATCTAATTATCCCTGTTGGGTTGAGATAGTATCTTTACCTTTTGTGAAGTTTTTCCAGCTTCCCACATTCTTGCTTAGAGCCCCCAATACTATGTCATCAACCATGGTGATAAGTTTCAATTGCTGTAGACAAGCCAGGGGAAGATCAACGAAATTTCTTCACTCTCCACTGCACCAGTATGTGGGACAAGTCATTATTCTTCCAGCCTACATTTCCTTGTATTAAAAATTGTTAGTCACAATAAAAAAGAGAGGTTGTGTCCTCAGACATATTTGTCAAGAAATATGTCCTCAGACATATTTGGCAAGAAATATCTGACAAGAAACCTAACCACTAATATTTTAAGAGTAGTAAATATAATTGATTAGCATCAGGAGTGAACTTACAAAAACTGTTTTCTTAATAAGTCTTGTTAATCAAATGGATTGCTTACAAATTGATCATAAATATGCATACATGTGTAATTCATATATAGTAGACTACTGATTGTTTACATTAAATATACATTAGTAGTTTGAAGAAACAATAAATAAAAAGAGCTAAGACATAAAACTGTCATATTCTAGGCATGAATATGAATTCTACCTTCTGGATTCCTCTTCATGTTGATTTTATCTACCTGAATTTTCCTTTTTCCTCAACATGGGCAGCAGTGGGCACTAACTAAGCCAAAGCTATACAGTCGGACAGGCCATGGGTTCTGGATTGTATGTCAAATATGCATGTATACCTAGTTCTGAACCTTGAGAAAGTTATTCACCATCTAAGACTCAGTCCTACATAATGTGGAGATAATAATGACACTCTCTTTGTTTTGTTATGATGACTAATAAGGAAAAATATAATCACTTATACCATTTCATTATCAGATTTAGTGCCCTAATGATTACTGTTTTTTGCTGTTATTGTGTAAGCCTGAATGACCATTGGGCATCCTTACGTGTTTCTTCTATAATCCTAAATTGTTAATTTGAGGTTTGTGATATAATTGAGAAGGTATAGAAATTCCCATGAATCTTCATGCTCTGCACATTTGTGGCCTCCCTAAGTCAAGGGTTCACCTTCTGGTTCCTTCTGTGTTGAATGTTCTGCTCAGACATCTCTGTAATAACAAAGTCACTGTTATGGTGTCTCACAGAAAGGTTTCACCACCTCGGCATTCTTCTGACTTTGTTTACTTCCTCTCTAGCTCCTGGGAAACACTGACTCTTCTGTTGTGTCCAGAATTATTTTTCTTTCTGTCATGTCACTTTGCTCATATTGTGTGAGTTATTTTTTTCTTTGCTGTGGCAAAATTCCTGCTAAAAAAACTACTTCAGGAAGAAAGGGTTTATGTGGGGCTCATTGTTTGAGGGAGAAAGTCCACTATGCAAAAGTAGGTTTGGCAACATGAGTAGGAGGCGACGGATCGTGCTCTATCTACAGTTACCTACAGTAAGAACATAGAGAAGGATGAATGCTTATGTTCCAACTGGTTTCCTCCTTTTTCCCTTTTCATTCAGTCTCTCTACTCACAGCAGAGTGGTGCTGCCCATATTCAGGGTGGTTATTCTCTTCTCAGTTGACCCTTTACAGAAATTCCCTCACAGACAAACACAGAGGTGGATCTCCCATATAACACAGCATCCAGTCAAGCTGACAATGGAGATTAACCCTCACCAATGTGTAGTTACTTCATGGCTGTTACAGTCTTGTTGGCCCCCATCTTTATTACTGCTTGACATTCCACTGTCTGAATATCCAACAGTTTGTTCATCCATAGGTGACCTTGACTGATTCCAAGTTTGGGCAACAATAAATAAATTTGTCATAAGCATTCATGCACAGGCTTTTATGTGCACATGAGATACTAGCTCATTTGGGGGAAATAACAAGGCACTTGATCTCTAGATTATATACTATAAGCATTTTCAGTTTTGAAAACAGTTATCTAAATATTTTCAAAAGTGGCTACACCATTTTACAACCCCACCAGCAATGCATAAGAGTTCTTGTTCCTTATTTGTACCAGCATCTGGTGTTGCCACTTTTACATTGTAGCCATTTTGATCAATGCAGTGGCATTTAATTGTTTTAATTGCCAGTCCCCATGATCTGTGATGCTGAGAATCATTATATGTATATTTTCCATCTGTGTATCTTCTTGGGTAAAGTAACTGGTCAGATATCTGTTCCACTAGTTGTTTGTGTTCTTATTACTACATCCGATTAGTTATCTGTATAATTTAAGTCGCAGAAATTTTTCTATGGTATTTTTTGTTATTAACCAGTGATTTTTTTAGGGCCCATTTGGGGATAGCCTTGCACAGTTTTGCAAAGTCCTGGTGTAGATGAATATTGGTAGAAGTATTAAGACAACTCCACATAGTTAAAAGGGGAGTTAATTTGGGGATTTTACTTAAAACAAGTAAAGGGGTCAGTTACAGGGCCTGGGAGAGGTGAAGTGCAGTCCAGCGTGGTTCTCTGGAGAACTTTGCTCAGTCTACCATCCAACATCTAGGATCACCAGGAACCAAGAGAGCTGGCAAATCCAGCTCTTGGGTCTTAAGGGCTCCCGTGTCAGCCCCGCCTCAGGGGCAGGCCATAGGTAGGTGTGACAGTTACCAGAAGCCTCACTGGGGTAGTACTTCCAGGTCAACGCTGGAACGGCTACCCACTACACATGAATTTTACATTTAAAATGTGAAAACACCCCTAATTTTGTTTCAAATCCCTCAACTACACATGAATTTTACATTTAAAATGTGAAAATACCCCTAATTTTGTTTCAAATCCCCCATGACAGCCAATAGTTTCCTGAATGTACAAAAATACTCAATAATGTATAATTCACCAGCTAACTGATAAATGTTCAATGGAAGTGATTTCAACCAGTGAGATCCAAAATCGAAGAGTCCTATGGGAAATTTAAACAAGACTAGTAGTAGCAAACAGAAATTCCAATTATAATCCACCTGCTTCCCTTTACATGCATTATTATGAATTATAGATCAATATCAAGGGCAGAGAACATTACAAAAATAGAGCCAAGTGATCCTTTTAAAATTGGTCACAAACTTTCTGCAAGCATGTGGAACCGTAGATTTACAGGTAGGTTACCTGGACAGCTAAGATTGTGGTCACTGGACCATAGAACAGATGTCTTCAGAGAACTCAAAAATAAATGTTTTGTTTGGTATAGAGTTCAAAATTTCCTTGAATAGGGCCAGAGAAATGGCTCAGTAGAAAAGAGTACTTACTATGAAAGTATGTGGACCAGAGTTCAGACAGACCCCAGCAAACCAGTAAAATGATGGGTGTGGCCATGTGCATCTATAATTCCAATGCTAGGGTAGTGGAGACAGAGATTCCAGGAGATATCTCTGGGGCTTACTGGCCACCAGTGTAGCTGGAAAACTGCAAACTCAGAGACCAGTGACAGATCTAGTCTTAAGGAATAAGGTGGTGAGCAATAGAGGAGCACACCAGATATTCTCCTCTTGCATCTGCTCATGGATAGATGATTGAACCTAAACACAGGTGGAGATTACACTCACTCTCTCTCTCTCTCTCTGTCTCTCTCTCTCTCTCTGTCTCTCTCTCTCTCTCTGTCTCTCTCTCTCTCTCTCTCTCTCACACACACACACACACACACACACACACACACACACACACACACACCACACCACACACACCAAACAAAAACATTTCCTGAACAAAACCAAATACCAATCTACTCAAAAATCTTGATGCTTTGATAATGCAAAAGATAGTACATGCAGTAGTGATAGAAAAAAAAATAGAGGACAGAAGTAATTTTGATTGAAGATAGGTAGTTCATTGATTTATTCCACAGATATCAAGTACCTTCTCTAGTCTGAGTTTTATGCCAAATGATGGGGGAATTTGGGGATTAGCTGTGAAAGTTCTGTGCTTTAAGTTGGATCCAAGGGTAGGAAAAGCTTCAGGAAATAACCTCATGAAGAGCTTCTAGGAGCCCTAACATTTGAATTGGCAGCAGTGTGAATATGGGATTTGAAAACTTAGAGACTGGATTGGCAAGAGCAGAAGCACATTTCAGTGTAGGCATCAGAAGCCATATGCTCCCAAGAAAAAGGAATCCACTATTTTTAGTTTTCCTATCTAGGAAATTATAATCAGTATACTAACGGGTTGTGCCATTGAGTATTTAATTTGCTGTGGATGTTATTTAAGCACTTCTCATTTTGTTTTGTTTTATTTTTAGGTAGGGTCTCACTTTATAGTACAAGCTGGCCTTAAACTATGCCCTCTTGTCTCAACCTACTAATTGGGATTACACGATTAAGGCACTATGCCCAAGGAGTGCATGATTTAAAAAAAAAATTACATCTGGTGGATAACATTCATCAAGGAACTGGAACACTTCAAGACAAGTTTGTCTCTTAGTCTCAAAGCTACGATAAAGTTCTTCAGCCTTAAAATTTGAACTCTGTAAGAGAGTTCACAACTCAAAATATTTTAAAAATGTATATCAAGATTACTGCAAAGTCAAAACAGTGAAGGGGGAAATAAGGTGAGAAGAATGGACAGTGAGCGACTGGAAATCATTGTGGACTCACCAAGAGTAAGCCAGACAATGCAGTCTTAAGCCACGCAAACTTGTTTCATGGAAAAGGCTGAACAGGGATGGGGGTGGGCGTAAATCTGCACGTTTTGCTCTGGTTCAGATTTTTTATCTTCTCTGCCAGACAGAATGACACTTCAATATCAGCAGGGATGAAATGAATCCAAGGAAGCTTGAGCCTGAGACAAACAAGAGCAGGTATCTCACACAGTGGAGATAGAAGGGTATTTTGGATGAAGACTGGGCTTGAAGCAAAGGCCACACAGACAGGGACCTGAGGAAGCAGTTAAAGCCCTCTCCTGGTGTTTCCAGCTCCACCATGAGGAGGATAAAGAGCATGTCCACAGGTGTGGGGACTGTAGTTCATCAAAACTTCAAATCAGCAACTAGTGAGGGGCTATTTAAAATTTCTGACTAGGTCTGGAGATGGTTATGTGGTTCAGAGCACTACTGACTGCTCTTCTCAAGGACCCGGTTTGGTTTGCCAGCAACCACAGGACTCAACCATGTGACTCCAGTTCTAGGGCATCCCATGTCATCTCCTGACCTATAGGCAACAAACATACTCATAATTTACTACATACATGGAGGAAAACACTGATAAGCATAAAATTAAAATCTTCAAAGACTCAGACTATATAGATAAAAGAATATCATGTTATGGAAATTTGTGTACTATGCAAAATGCATATTATGTGTTATATTTGTTATTAGAGTACATTAAGACCTCTTAGAATCCAAGCTTATTGAAAGACCGCCTCAATAGGCAGACATGCTTCACATACAGATAAGAGAGAGAATGGAGCATGATACTTTAGCAGAAGTCAAGTTGTAGACACAAGAAGCTTCCCTCTCTCCCTCCCGCCCTTTTTCCTCTCTCCCTCCCTCCCTTCCTTCCTTCCTTTTTTTCTTTCTTTCTTAGTATCCTTTAAAGCAAGGGATAGCTAACATTAAAACAAACCAAAGGGAATCCTATAATCTCAGAAGTATTTGGATATGCCTTACCCTGCCATTGGTGTCACTTGAAATAAGAAAGAATTGAATTCAAGTCCCAAGTTCCCCATTAGTGGCCATGTATATTAGTAACACACGACTTCATCTGTAAAATGTTGTTAAAAAATAGTTAGTTCCTAATTACAGAGCTAAACTTGGTTGCTGTGGATGCATCCCATAGCGATCCATTGAGAGCACGTGGCCCTGCAGGCACAGCTCTGAGCGTGCACTTCTTGGTTGTGCTGTTGAGCATAGGTAGAAACTTTGCTAAATGGGCTCTTTGTAACTTTGATTGTAATGTAAATTTGCTTTAGGAATTTTGTGTGTGCTTCACATTTCCTTAGCCTCTGTAGAAGGAAGGGGTAATTTTGTGATGCCAGATGATGTCTAGCATGATCTATATTCTGAGACAGGTCACCTGTTTCTTGAATGTTTTAATATTAATAGTAGCAGTTAAAACACACATTTTAGAGGTAGATACACATCAAAATTCTGCTTCTTCAAATAATGAGCAATTAACTTACAGAGCAATGAAGGTGGCCATAGCATCTGCTAAAGTTAATGAGAGGACACAATGGTTATTCAGTAAATGTTTATATTGTGATCTTTACAGGTCAATTACTGAGTTTAGAGCTATATTTAAAAAGATTAATCTGGGAGCCTAAGTGGTAATTGACAATTAGAATTTATTAATATTATCGCCAATATTATTAACAACCAGACCAGAAACCTTTTGCATCAGTAATTTCTCATTTTATTTCTGTATTGGTTTATTAACTGTCTAGTTTATCATTTTCAGCTTTGAAACAATGGATATGAAGCCAGGCAGATTTTTTAAAGAGATGTAAAATTTACATAACATTCCTATCATAATATTTTGGTTACTAGTATGTTTTAGAAAATAGTATGTGGTAGTATTTGTGATAAGAGGCTAAGCCTAAGGATGGCAAGAAGTTTAATACCATTCATAATTCTCTGAAATTCTTAATAAATAGTTTGAGGATTAGAGAGAAAAAAGCATTAATGAATGGTGGATTGTGTTATACATTTACAAGGTGGCTGTTTATTTTATAATGGCAAATAGTAGCCTGTTTTTCTAAAATAAAATTAGGTTATCCACTTGTCATTCACTGTGTTTTATGCATGCTTATTTGGAGAACTTGGTATTGACAATTCTATATTAAACATATTAACCACATACAAACCTTCCCTAGTTGGTGTATTTCAGTGACCTACCTATAGTAACATTAAATATTATATTAATATAATATACCCATTTGCCCCTGAAATGAGTTGAAATAGGTCAGTGCTTGTAGCTGCACATTGGATTGAACTTTAAGATGTTTCAAGCTTAACGGAGAGATAAGAAGTCATTTAAAAATGTGAAGGAAGCATTAAATGTAATTAAAAATTAAATTTGTACCTCTCTCTGAACCCCTTTCAGATCTTTTCTTCTTACAGTGTTTTTGTGTAAAATAAATTGCAATAGCAAAATGTGGAACAGCAAATGGAATTAATTACAGCATCAAATTAAATTATCATTACTTCAAAGGAGTATGTAATGATTTAATTTCGACTAGGAAAGTTTATAAAAAGCTAATGTTACCAAACCAGTTGTATCAAGTTCATATTTGATGTGTCTGGGCTCAAACTTAAATGCTCTGCACATCTCCTACTCATCTGCCATTCAATCAGTCATGGAATTCTGTGAGTCAATCATGGATTATTTTTTGTTGCTTGTTAGCTGGGGTACAAACAGTCCATGTTAAATAACTTTGCTCTTTGGTTGACGTGAAAGCTTGTTCTCTGCTTCAAAGAACTTTGAGGTCTCTCATTGTTGTTCATTTCTTCAGTGCCACTTTTATATTTTCTTGCTCTGAACTGTCATTTTTAAGCAACATCTTGGATTAAATCAGGTCAAATTAAAAATTATATTAAATGCTCAAGCCATGTTCACAAGCTCTGGGAAATGGAGAAGTTGATGGCAATTGGATGGCTGATTTCAAATGATGGTTTTAAAATTTAAAGAATTTGAATTATTTTAATTTATAAATAGAAAAATTTGGAATATACATGAAAGGAAAGAATTAAAAGTATGCAAACTTGCCTCATTTTTAAGGGAGGGATTGAAGGGAAAATGAGTAAATGAAAATAAGACTACATTGGGATTTCTAGAACTGATAAAAAAATAGTTTAGAAAACATAGTAGAAAAATACTCCTAATGTGATCAATACATACTTCAAATATTAGAAACTCTACCTATTAAATTAACTATGCTATTGTATCACAAAAAGTAACTACTTACAATGTTCATCTTTTATATTATGACATTTAAAGTGTACCTGTAAAGGCTTATTTGATATAAAACTGTTGTCTATATTCACTTGATTACTAATTATGGGTCTAGAAGACCCGATCTGCAGTATTCTTTTGAGATATCAGCTTTATTACCTTTAGGAGTAGAGGAGTAAATCTCTTGTTTCCATGCCTATTATAGACATGTTTTATTTAGTCAAAACTCTATGATTGATTTTATTATGATATATTTTATTGGATAGTTTGGAAAATTAAATTATCTTTTTAGGTGATTGCCATTGCTAAAAATTGTTCTTAAAATAATTGTAACTATAAAAAAGAAAAGACAGTAGAGAAAAAGCCAGGATTCCGATGGAGAATATAGAGGAGGTGTTGGTTGTTTACCCAATGACACCTCTCTTCTGGAGGCGTGCAGCACCTGGTGATGCTCTAATCACGAAGGATATGGTGCTTTTGTGTCTGTTCCCAAGGTTCTTGAAGGATGAGAAAGTCTGCCTTGGTCCTAATATAGTCCAAGACTTAGCCTCTGAGGGATTCTGAGCACCTGGGCTAATTTGATACCACTGGAAAGATCTAGTGAGCTTTGTGTCCGTCAGGAATCAAATTTCATAAATAAAAAGATAGGGACTTGACATACTAGAACACTCTCATGACATATGCCCTGTTGCTAACAAATCTTGAAAAGCCCAGAGAGGGAGAAATCATTCTGTGAGTGAAAGATGATAGTTTGACAACGTTGCCTGCAATCCCAGCACTCAGGAGATAAGGAGATGGTGGCCGGGAATTCATGGGCAGTCTCAGCCTCAATGTGAGGTGCTGTCTCAAAACAGTTAAAAAAAAAAGAGCAAGCAAACACATAAACAGTTAAGTAAACAGTAAATAATAAAAAACACTAGTATGAATCCTGATGTGCCTAGATGGGATGTGACTCCATTGGTGGTTTAACTCTGTAACTTCAGTCTGTAACTCTTTACTTTGAGCCTGAAATTTCCTTAATGTGGGATTGTACAGTAGGAAAATACAGTAGTAAGTGGAGTGGATATTTGAAAAATACTTGATATTTTGCTAGGTATATGCTAGGTATATTTTGATGTCTTTTGCATTTTAAAATCTCAACTAGGTTGGATTTGTGATCATTTATTTTATTAAGCAGGTAAGTGTGTAAGTTGAACATGAGTTGACAGCTTATTTTCCTTGCAGTGGTGTTTAATACTTAAAGATTCATGAAACTGAACAAGTGTCCACTGAAGAATTCTGTTACCAGATGAGAGTTAGCCTTATATGGTACTGACTCCTCAATTGCCGTCAGTGTAGACCTTTGCATAGGTATCAGCTGTACACCTGGGGGAAGAGGTGTAGCATGGAAAAGCATTTTCACAGACAGTACAGATTTAATACTTAGATCCACCCTCAATTTCTCAACACCCTCACTACAATACAGAGGAACAGTTATTTTGGATCCCATATAGATGATCATTTATTTTGAGATTGGGAAACACAGAAGGAAAAAGAAAAAAACAGCCATGCATAAGGAGCCACAAGGATGCTGAGAGGGACAAAACCCTGGACCATTTAATGAAAAACAAAGACTAGGGTGTTAGAGCCACAAGGAAGAAAGGCAGAGAGAAAGAGTGCTTGTTCTGGGAAATGACTACTAAGTATGTATTTGTTCTAGCTAAGTATTCTTCTGGAATCCTTTATTATCAATATCCATGAAGCAGTGAGAGGGGTGGCCACAGGGAGCTTCCAGAGGTGGAATCACATGCATTGATCATTTACCCCAAGTTTAGCACATCCATGGACCAGTTGCTTTGAGCCTTATGTATTTCTGGCACACTATTGGACAAGTTCACATTTGTCTCCATTGATTTGAAATTCTCCTGGATGTAAAATTAGATAAAAAAAAAAAAATTGTCTTGTTTGAAGTGACAGTCGTCACTGCCCAGAAGACTATGTTTTGGGACACAGGAATGGAACGCTACTTATCTCTTCCTTGAGTGAAGAAAGAATTTAAAAGACTGTAGGTGAAAAGTTTTTTTCTTGAACTAATTTGTGGAAGGTGTGTGAAAAACTCATCCAGTGATTTCAAACAGTATTTCTAAGGTGCATATTGTATGACGAACTCGTACTGCATCTTGAGATAAAAGGGATCTCTAGAGAAATAAGTTAACAAGACATTCTCCCTCACAAAGAAACTAAACATGATATATTAGCTTTGAAATATCAGCATAGGATGATGAATCATATTTTGACATTGTCGAAGTAAATGACTTTTGGAAAATGCAGTGAGTCCCTGTTGATTCGGAGAGTCTTTTATAGATTACATTTCATAAAGCACACTGATGAATGACGTTTAGGGACAAACAATCAGATGAATGTCAGAACACATACTGTTAAGCTCTATGTCTATATCAACAATTCCCTACTCTTAGATTGGAAGCTTTTAAAAATATGCCCAGCTACCATTTTCCAATTACTTTGTTTATTCAAATAATATATTTTAGCCTTTATGCATAATTCTATAACCTAGTTTTACTTTCTAGACAGACATTTTTTGGCTCACACCTCCCTCTGTTCATGTGTAATTTACATATTTTTATCTATATAAAAAGTCTAGATATTTGTATTTGTATCTGCATTTATGCATCAAAGCATCCATCTTTATACTCACATATTCACCCTCCTTGGGGCCTCTACACATGCTGTTTCCTCTGCCTAGAAAACCTGTGTGTTCATTATTGATTCTTTCTCATCTTTTTAATGCCTCCAAGAGGCTGGCTTAGTCAGTGGATCCTTTTGAAGGCATCCTGCTCTTTTCCTTGGTGACATTTGGCAGGTGCTATATGCTAATATAAGTCTCGTTACATAAAGGAATTGTGTGAGATATAAGTTATTATGGTAGCAACACCATCTGCTTTGCTAACTACATGTTATCTGGAGTTTACAGAATACCAGAGAATATCAAATAGTTCATTTGGAGTTTTTGAATAAATGAATAAGTAAATAAACATTGATAAGTACTAAATTTCATGTGTTAATAGTGGCTCCATAATTTTGTTATTTATAGCAAGAATAACCTTGCTATATACATAAATGAATGTACATTAACTCAAGCCACAACACACATTATAAATTAATTTTAGTCATGGGAAGAGTGGTAGAGTGTTTTTCTGAAATGTGATGTAGCTAAATAATATTTGATAAATATTTCTTGACATTCTCTTAAGGTATTATATTATTTATGAAAATTAAGATAGAGCACACCTATTAGATGCTTTAACCTTGAAAATCCCCGTATTCTCGTCTGAAAGCTCTGCTGTGCCTGAGTTACACATAGAAGCACAGATCTGTTTGTATGATGGCTGTGGGAATTACTACTTTCCACTCTGTGGATAATAGAGCCCTGCAGATGCTGTATGAAGCAGTGTGGGAATGACATTTCTAGGCCCATGTGAATTATTGCTTTTTTCCTAAAAATGCCAAGCAAGTAGTCCTGCAGTAGAATAATGAAGGAAATAATAATAAATAATAATAATAAAGGAAAAGGAAGGTGACCATGTCAGTTGTTCTCTTGGAGTGCATTTCATGTTAGGGCTCTGCTCCAGGCTTGTGATAACCAAGATAGCATCGTGAAGAATACATTCCAAGCCTGCATGAAAAAGTTACCTCGTAAAGAATTCAGTCCACCAAGCCTGCGTGAAAACATTACCTCATTAAGAATGCAGTCCATCAAGCCTGCATGTAAACATTAGCTCCCTATTACATCTTGCTTGTAACTCATGGTTTACAGCAGTGATGTTACCTACAAAGTAACACGTGTAACAATTTGGTCTATGTGATGTATCAGCTGAGGCATTAAAAATAATTCATTAGACTCTTCATCTGTGTTCATGTTTTTTTTTAAGATTTAAAAAAATTCCAAAAGTTAATTTTGGCTTTACCTATAACCTACTCACTATGGGAACATTTCCAATGTAGAGGATTACAGTTACCATCTAAAGATATTTTGTCTATTTGTCTGAGGAACATTGTGCTTTGAGCTATGGAAATGCAGAACATTAGAGTGAGGTATAATTACAGTCGGCGCTCTGTGGAAATGATAGTTCTGGGACACAAGTAAATGAAATCCACAAATAATCCCAAACCTCCTTTATAGGGGAGCTTTTTACCTAGAAATGCCAACATCTTGCAGAATTGATAGAATGGCCTCTCCCTGTCCAGTTCCTGGCAAAGGTTAATAACAAGCTGTGCAATGGCCCAAAGACACAGAAGCAGAAAAACAAAGGGTATGGCTTTAGTCAGCACCTGAAGCACAATGTTCATTGTCTATGGTTCCCTGAATGACCATACAATGTGAGCAACACAAATTTACCATTCAACCAAAGGTTGTTTTAAGAACAACAGTTATTAAAAACAAAACAAAGAAGAAGGAAAAGTAGCAGCAGCCTCAGGCATCCACATGATATGAGCTACTGTTTGGATAATGCTCAAGCTAAGCTCATGTCTTCATCTCATCGAAACTGGTGGACAACCTCAAGTATTACCGATGAGAAATGAAGACTTCTGTGGACACCAAGCTAAGGTCCACTTCCTACCCTGTTCCATTTCTGCTTTGCAGTTATTTGGAGGAGAGAAATTTAATAACCAATATTTTTCACATTTACAGATTCCTTTTATACCTTGTAGTGGCTAGTGTTTCAGTGAACAGAGGTAGCACATTAATGCTCCTGAGGAAATGATTGGTTTCCAAGAGGATACCAGCTTTGTTCTCCAGCTGTGGTGATATCACACAGAGGGGGTGTTTTTCACACCACTGGGAAACACCAGGAAACAATATTGACCTTTGAATTGATTGCCACACTGGAAACCTTCAAAATTGTTCCACAGGCAGAAATAACCCAATACAGGCTTAGAGATACTGGGAAGATCTCAAAATACCAACCCTACTGTTATTAATCTATTCAAGGACACAGTAGTGGGGCATTGAGTCATCTGGCTCTGCACCTAATATTTGAACTGATTTAATTTCATCTAAAGAGAAATCACATGCTAAAAGAGAAGTACTGAAGGACTATATCATCAACAGAGCTCAGGATCTATTTTTTAGTTATGGTGGGTTCTTACCAATAAAGACAAGTTCTTTCATTTCCCACTGATGTGAAGGAAGGCATCATAGGCTATTGATATGTCAATCTAATGGAGTATCTTTTTCCTCTAACCAAAGACACTCTGTATTTAAAGCACAAAATCCCAGAATCCATCTGTTTTATAAACTTTGAAAGTTTCTAATAGTGACCGAAATTCAAATTAGGTATTCTTGGTGTGTGTAAAAAGAAAGAACAAAGCTGAACAGGCAATATCTTTTTTTTTTTTTTTAATATTTCTACTAGCTGCTTTCCTTTGTAGTTAAACTCTTCCTAGAACCAAATTGTCATTAGATCAGAAGGAACAAGAAGGTCACATAGTCAGGCATCTGTGCTCAGTGCAGCCAAAGGCAGAGTAGCAGTTCATTGCACAGTGAACACAATCAGACTTTATTTTCTCTTGAGCTCGGTGGTAAATATTAAATGTCCCGACTTCCTTCAGTCTCTGCTTTTCTGACGATTAGCTTCTTGGTGGTTTGAATGAGAATGGTCCCCATAGTTCATATTTTTGAATGCTTAATCATGAGGGAATGGCATTGTTTGAGAAGGATTAGAAGGCATGGTCTTGTTTGAGGAAGTGTTTTGCTAGCATAGACCACCATGCTTCCTGCCTTGATAATGGACTAAACCTCTGAAACTGTAAGCAACTCCCCAGTTAAAAGCTTTGTTTGTAAGAATTGCCTTGGTCATGATGTCTCTTCACAGCAATAGAATTGTAAATAAGACTTGTTCCTTGTGGGTGTGATAGTTATCTTTACATACGCCATTGTGAAAGCTAATGAGCTGTCTGTCCTCCAGTAAAACTGCAATGCCTACATCAAGTGTTTATTAGGAACTACTGCTAACTGCTCTAAAGCTAAACCCTGTTTTTCAAAAGAATAACCAAAATATTAGTAGTAATGAAAACAATAGGTGTCTTGCAACAATTAAGTGAGCTAAGAATTTCATGCGCATTGTCTCATGAAGAGAAAATGTGAGTATGATAAAGAAAATTCTGGTGCTGCCACTTTGTAAATAAGCTGAGAGCCCTTGGTAGGCATACTTAAGAGGTAGAGTTTTACAGTAGTCTCTGTGTTTACAGCTTATTTAAGTATCATGTATAGAAGAGTCTGGGGAAACTCCAGAGGTGACAGTAATCTGCTAAGTGCTTTGAAAGATGTAGTTACTAAGCTATTGTTTTTACAATCTGAAGCTTTTCTTTTCTTTCCTTTCTTTCTTTTTCTTTTTAAGATTTTAGGAGGAAAAGCAGGGACATAAAACATGGACATGTAAACTTGGGAAAGAGGAATGTTGCTGGTTTGCAACAAAGTTTGATTAGATGCTTTTAGGATCAGGAGATAAGGATATGCCCCCAGGGTGGTAGCCTCTGTCTTGGGGTCAAGTTTTCATGAACTCAGTGGTGGTGCAGCATTCTGGAGAGTAGACATAACAGAGAAGATACACTATCCTCAATGAAAGTCAAATGGGCAAAGAAGTCTCATGCTGTGATTTAACGTGTCTTGCTCGTACATGAGGTCTCTCTGTGCTGCGGAACCCTAGACCTTGTCCACTCTGGCTTCTGTGTTGTGTTGTGCTGCGGGATGCAATTGTTGGCTCCAAGCAGGAAATTTCCTTGTGGTTCAGTCTCTATGCAGACTCTGGTTTTATGTTCTTCCTGGAACATAGACACGACTAATGCCATTCTTTTCTAAGCTACCCCATCAATCTGATGAGAGTCCAGTACCCATCCCGATCAGCTGTGAAACTTGGGGCAGCTTGTTTGAGCTCTTTGAGGAAATACAGTTCAGGCATTCTGTGAGACTCAGGTATGTTGATGTGAGATGCACTGTTATATATGCAGCTCAATATATAGCGTCCAGTAAGCATTCTGAGATATAGGAGGTGGGAAAACGGAGGGAACCTATGTGTGCAGATGTGTTTGCACTGGCTGTTTTATAGCTGTCTCCTGAGTGGACTGTCCACCTGCACAATGGGAGGCTCCTGAGCTCCTTCATACCTGCCCCTCAGTGCACCGTCTTCTTCACACTTTTCAGCTCTTTGGTATGTTTTTAGTATTCGCATCACACTTTATCTTTCCAAGTATAGTGAAGCTTTCCTCAGAAACAAAAGCAAAACAAAAAGTAAGTCAATAAGCCACTGTTTGACTGGTTTGTGTTGTCCTCACACATAGGGTGACTCTCAAACATTCAGTTTTGTGTATTCACATAATGAATAGAGAGATGGTATCCAGCAGTGGAAAAGGCAGGGCAGTGAGAACTTTTTGACATGGTAGTGGGTGTTAGGGGTACAGAGGGACTTGTTAAAATAGTAACTAAAACTGCTTATTGACATTATAAATCATCTAGATTGATAAAAACAGTTTTTACCAGCCAGTAGTAAGTTCCTGACTTGGGAAGATGTTAGGGTCCAATAAGCAAATTTCAGTTCACTTGTTTTGAGGAGCGAGAACAGGTGGCTCTCTGACAGTCCCTGCAGAGTTGTTAAGTCACCAACAGTGACTACAGGCCCCACAAACCGCATTGTGCCATAGGACATTGGCTCCCTGTTGAGGATTCGTCTCTGGAGTTATAAAGCAGAGCATTCTGCCTGATGTGTGATATGTGTCCACGTAGCTATGTATCCTGGGAATCACTAAGCGTTCGGAAGTGAGCACAGTCATCGGGAGCACGTGAACACATTGCCTCATTCTGCCCACAGTCCTGGAGCATGGACCTGTGTCACAGTGCATGGCCGGGGCTCACAGAACATAAACAGGGCTCTCTGTTAAGCTACCTGCTTCTTAGGGCAGGACTCTTTCCTGTTGGTCATTGACAGCAAAGAAGCATGCTAAACAAAAATGTTGAAAACAGGCAATTTTTAATTCTATTAGTTTCTTTCTGGGCATAACTGAGGCAAACACAAAACAAGGTAATGGAATGAAAGCCGTGGTACAGAGTCTTATGCAGAATATCTATGCGCCACATATAAGACCAAATTTTTGTGTGTACATTGTGCCTCATCTGTTTTGTATACAGGTAGATTAGACTATACCTGAATGGGCAACATATCTTATTTGAAGTATGCTCTAGATACTGAAAATATCATTAAATCTCAATCTTGGTTCAAACATTTTCAAGCGAATATAATTTCACAAGGAATTAGATAGTGTGATCCCACTTGCTAGAACCTTCAAGTACCTAACCAGTATCATATTTCATGAGATTTCCTTTTAGCATGGTTTAATATTATAATCCTTATTCAGAAATGAGCTTTCATGAAAAAAAATCAATAATTACCTTTGTCACTATTTATTTAATGAATCCACAGGAAGACTTCATTAAATTATAAATGCCTCATTACTGATGTTCTTAGAATAGATTTTCAAAATTATGGTGTGAGGCAGTTATTCATTCCAAGCAAGATACAATACAGAAAGATCAGTACATGTCCACTGAAATGACTGCTGGTTTTGCTAATGCAATATTCATGAGAATTTGCCAAGACAATCACATTTAATCCCGGAGAATACGGATTTGAAATGAATTCTTTTAAATTGTAATTATCCATTGGCAAGAAAGTTCCTGCAAGTTTTATTTTTTATATAATTGAAATAACTTTCTCTCCTGCCAATATGGACTGGGATTGGAACATATTTACAGCTTTGGAGGAAAGTAAATATTGGATTTACAAAATATTCTTCATAGTAGTATTATATATTTCACTATATTAAATGTTTTTTTTATGGGGAAAGATGACCCTTTGGCTATCATTTATATTTAAATTGCTTTTTTAGGCCTTTGCATACAGTGAGGAGTAGATGGTGAGTTGTGGCAGGATGTTTGGACCAACTATGGTGATGTTCATTTCTACACTAGTTATTCCACAAAGTTTGAGGCAGCATATTGTTAATGCTACTCAGAGTTGAGGCAGCATATTGTCATACCCAAGAACAGATGGACATTGTTTAAAAACCAAAACCTCTCCAAGCATCACTGACCCTGGATGCTTCATATTTATTTATTTAATATGGGCAATTAATCAAACATTGTGAAATCTGGGCATCTCTATACCCTTTTTATGTTGCATGTTGCAGAAGAAAGTTAAGGGTAAATTGAAAGCACTTACTTATCTGTGGATTGGGGACATTGTGTTTATGATTTATTTTGTTGCTTTTTATTACTTGTGTGTAAGTGTGTCACATGCCCCCAAAGGGGGCCAGAACACAGCATTAGATCTCCAGGAGCAGAGTTATAGATGATTATAAACAGCCTGACATGAATACTAGGCACTGAACTTGGACCCTTAGGAAGAGCAGCAAGTGCTTTTATCCTGAGCACAATGCTTTTATCCTGAGCACAATCTCTCCAGTGACTATGCAATTTTTTGAGCTTTAGCGTGAAAATACTTCTATTCACAAAACTTGGCCCTCCTTAATAATTGGAAGTTTGAGGAGAACAAATTATTGTGGTCATCTTCCTAGGGCAACATTGAAAGTTGAGAAGTTTCTTCTTCTGCCCCTTCTGTTAGAAGAAAGACTTTTATACCAGGAAAGAATCTCAAGCAACCATTTATCTCTAGGTTAACAAATATCATCATGCACTTTTTCAAGCTGCATTCTAGGATGGAACTAGCATTTAAACCTGCCCTGAGGGGTTTTAATCCCAATCCCCAGAGAAGGCCGTTCCAGTCCTTTAGTTACTCCTAGATATCACAAAAGTCATCTGTTTACTCTTAGACAACAAAAGTAATTTCAACCGGCTCACTTACAGTGGTTCTTATATGTTCCCTTAAAGCTGCCCAGTGATGTCTACGTGGGCCACACTGAGAGTCCACATGTGCTGGGAGAGTAAAATTGGCTCCTCTTGTTTCTGTGATTCATTTTTCTTCCTTCATGCATCCTCCAGGGATGAGGCAGAAAGAACAGGAAAGGATAAGGAGCAGAAGGGATCTTGCCGAGCTAGGTAGCAACCATGTAGCTGAGGGTATTCCCTTGAGTTCTTGAAGAGTACTGTTTTTTTAAAGAGCTCTTATCCATATCATCCAAAATCCCTCATGTAAGAGGCTGTGAAAACGGCTGAGTATGTGAAGGCAACTTGCCAACAAGCCCAATAATGACTTGAGTTTGATTCTTGGACCCTGCCTGTATAAGTTAAGTTGTCCTCTGACTTCCACATGTGCCCCTAGACATATGAGCATGCATGTGCACTTGAAGACACATTCACCTAATAAATAACTTTTTATTTCTAATTTTTTTGGAATTAAAATATGATTCCATCATGTCCTTCCTTCACTTTTCTCCCTCTAGCCCTCCCCATGCCCGCCCCACCCCACTCCACCACTCTCTCTCTCAAATTCATAGCTTCCTTTTCTTTAATTCTTCTGCATTCCTCAATATAGTAAGTATACCCATTTTGATCTGTTTGGTGTGACTTGTATGTATCTGACTGCAGTGGCTGACCAATGGGTGTCAGATAACTAATTAGGGGCTCATCCCTAGGGAAGACTCTTTCTGCCACTCTTAGCATTAGTGGCCTGTAGTTTTTGTTTATGACTGAGCATCTATGTTCGGTGGTTTTTGCTTTTGTTTAGGTTTTGTTCAGGCATTGAGATATCATGGATGAAGCTTCCCTGTCATTTCTAGAGGATACAACCTAACAGCAGGTTTCGTGATCCTCTGGTTCTTACAGTCTGTCTGCCCTCTTCTACAAGATGCCCTGAGCCTTAAGTGCAGGAGTTGTGTCATAGAGGTATCTACTGGTGCTGGGTACCCCACCATCAGTTCTTCTTTGCATTTTGACCAGTTTTTTTTTGTTGTTGTTGTTGTTTGGTTTGGTTTCCATCTGTTGAAAAGAGAAGTTTCTTTGATGAGAAGAGAGAGCCACAATTATCTGTGGATATAAGGATAAGACCTTAGAATACAGTTGGCTATTAGGCTGCTTTAGCCAGGTAGTGGTATAGGGTTCTCCTTTAAGAGCCATGACCTCACTAGCCCTGGACATTTGGATCGCTTTCTAGTAACATGCACATCACCTGTATGCTGCTATTCCTCCTATCCAGACCCCCCAAGTCATGGTTCCCCCTCTCTTTTCTGATTTCTACTATCATTATTCAGGGTTATATATTCAAATCTGAAGATTTGGAGCTAGGAACTGCAGCTGAGAGAGAACATGTGGCAGTTGTTTTTCTGGATCTGGATTACCTCACTCAGTATGATGTTTCTGGTACCACCTATTTACCTATTGGTGAAATTATTAAGGCCACTCCATGTAGTTAAAAGGGAGGTTTATTTAGTGGCGTAACTTACAAATGAAGGGATAGGTAGGTTGCAGGGTCTAGGAAAGGCGTGGAACAGTCCGGCAGTGTTCTCTGGAGAACTCTGCTCAGTCTACCTCCAGTGTCCAGGGTCCAGGAACCAAGAGAGCCAGCACATCCAGATCTCAGGTCTTCAGGGTCCTCTCTTGGCCTTGCCTTGTAGGCGTGACAGTTACTGAAGCCTCAATGGGGGTTGGAACTTCCAGATCAAAGCTGGAATGGCTACCCACTACATTTACCTATACATTTCATGATTTTGTTTTTCTTTACAGCTGAGTAGTATTCCATTGTGTATATCTGTCACGTTTTCGTTATCCCGGCCTGCTTGAAGGACATTAGGTTCATTTCCTAGCTTTTGTGACTAGAGCAGCTTTGATCACTGCTGAGCAAGTCTCAGGGGAGTCTGTTGAGTCCTTTGGGCATATGCCTAGGAGTGGTGCAGCTGTGTCATATAGTAGATTTTAAATAGCTAGCTTTTTAAAATAAATAAAAGTAAAAGAACTCCTTATCTGAAATTCTGCAGAGGTGGGTAAATGCACCTCCTTCAGACACCCATTTAGTTTTCCTGCCTCAAGCATTGAGCATCCCTAGCTGTGGGTCCATGTACCTTGTCTTGTGTTTCCCTTACCATCCAGTCCCGCCTTTTCAGTGGTCTTGATGAACAGGTTACTACACACTTCCACCCAGGGTCTCTTGCCTCTGATCCACTCATGTGGCCTCTGCCCTAATCAACTCTGGCACACAAATGCCGCCTGGTGCTCGGCTACCTCCATGCTCAGGTGTAACCAAATCCTGGTTTTCTGATTGCCTCAAACAAACTGCAGGAGGTACAAATGAGATACTCCAGGAAAGTCCCTTTCAGCTGCACTCAGAAGGAAAGCATGAGCATCTGCAGGGGATGATGTGGAAATCAATTCTCATGCCACCTCTGTCCTGGAAACCCTGTCCAATCACGAGGCTTCTTTTCTTCTGAACTAAAGTTGGGATATGAGTGAGAATCAGTTCTCAGTGTGCTCTCTCTCTCTCTCTCTCTCTCTCTCTCTCTCTCTCTCTCTCTCTCTCACACACACACACACACACACACACACACACACTCACACACACACACACACTCACACACACACACACACACACACACTTGTCTTGAGAATTTTACAGTTAATTTTGTAACATAAAAAACACTTTTTTGAACTTATATTAATCACCTCAAATGCTCAGCTGAAAGTGAAACAAAAAGAATCAGTCTTCACACGTTAGAACATTCACACATCAGTTGCATATTATGAATTGTAAGATTATTTTAAGCACATAATGCTTGATACATGTCTACTAACTTCAAATAATAATTGAAGGCCCCATTGCATTTCTACAGGGAGGTAAAACTCAGTAGTGAGCCACAGCTGGACTTTCCAACTTGCTTTCTAGAGCTATAATGAGCCAATGCTCCTAAATTCAGCAAGTGTAATAAAAAGTATGGATTCTGGAGACAAAGAGTCTGGGGTTGAATCTCAGTGTTTCTTGCTTAAATGTGTGATCTTAGCTGGCACGTAAGATCTTGCATATGTGTTTAGCCATTAAGAAGAGAAACTCATAGTCAAAGGAGCTAGAATCACTTTAACAGTTGCATTAACTTTTGACATAGAGTTTGCATTCGGACTTATTTTTATTTTCCACTATATTTCTCACTAGCTTTTCAAATATATGTCACGGCAAGGCATTTCAATGTCTGGAATAATTCAGGTGTTGAACAGGAGATATCTAATAAAAATGGGACTTTTATTGAAGGGCTCTGGAAAGATTTTGGTTTTAATCATTTTTATACTAGATATTTTAGTGAGCACTTGTTGTTTCATTATTTTAGCAAAATTCCCATCAGGCCATTTTAATAAATTTCTTAGTGAAGTATTTATGCATACTTAATATACTTAAATAAACAAATATATTTGAGTACAAACGTATACATAACCTTAACACATATAACTCCAGAGGACATCGTAAGAGTTGAGTTTAAGTGATGTGATGTTTTCCGTGATTAACAAATACATGGACATTATCATAAAAGGAATGTGCTGGGAATGCTCTAGGTAGATTGCTCAGGCTCCAGCGGTGATCCTACCACCATGTGCAGATAGGCAGAAGTAATTAGACCCAGTGGGTTTTTAACATATATAAATAAGAAGACATAAATTTGGGTGGAGAGAAATTGGGGAGGGAGAAGTTTGGAGAGGAGTAGTGGAGGAAGGAAGAGTGGGTATCATCAAAGTTCAGTGTATACATGTATGGAATTCTCAAGAAATAAATACAGAATGAAAAATTTATATTAGGTCATGAGCATTTTCAACACATAAAGGTTCAAAAAAAGAAAGAAAAAGAAAAGAAATGTGGCATTTTAACATCAAATTGTTTATTGTTTATCAAGCCAAAAATAAAATAAAAAATTTAAAGATCAGAGTAAATAATAAAAGATCCTTTGTGCACAACAAATACAGGAGGCATGGAGAATTTCAATGTATTTAGGAGGGTTACAAACAACATCTTAGAGATTTTCCTTAAATTAATCTAGTTTTATTTGAGAGTTTGTATATTTTATATATATAAAAGATTGCCTATTATAAGCTGATGGTATCATCTTGCTGCCTAGTTTAATAGTGAGAACCCAGCCAAAGTCCAAAGTTATGTGGTCCAAACCTCAGGCTTCTCATTTGTGATTTAAATTTTCTTCAGGGATGCTTGGCTGTGTGTCCTTTACAACCATCTTTCTCCCATGATGTTTCTCTCCACTGAGGCTTTGTGAAAGGCAAGCCACAGACATGAGCTGAGGGACCCTGACAAGGGCCTGCAGCGCAGGTAGCCTGTGCTACTGATTAAATGAAAATCCACACGCTTTAAAAATCAGGTCAGCTCGTGGTAGGGATGACAGCCGTGCTGTTAGAGAATGCTTCTCAGAGGTCGAGGACAGAGGCACATGTTTCTCTTGGCACGTTAGGTGCTGACATTCTGAAGTTAACAGCCACAACTTTACCCTTAGACTGATTTTTAATACTGCCTTGCATAATTCAGAGAGAGAGAGAGAGAGTTAATTTTAGATAATTATGCTAGCTCGATTTTAGCTAAGATGTAACCTAAAAAAGGAGGGAATCAGATCTTAGTCCCAGCTTGTCTTTACTAAGTTGTGTGTCCTTGAACAAGATATTGCAGCTTTATGTCATAGTTTCATTATCTGCAAGATAAAGGCAATGAGTATGGTTTAAGCTGCTAACATCTGGATGGTCTGATAACTAATGACTAAGAAAATCATTTTAGTGACTGCCTTTTTCTCTGCCCATCCCTGTTACAGAGATATCTTGTATAGTGAGCATCTGTCATTTGGCTCTAAACAGATCTCGTTTCTCTGATTTCACTCATTATTAAAAAGGAGGGTTTCAAGCCTTGTTTTTCTTGTGAAATTGGAAGATTAGATAAAAGGAGAGCATTAGAGTGCATGCCCTAAAGCCGGCAGCTGTGCACCTTCTCAGTGGCGGCCCCCAGGAAAAAGGCAGTTCAACTCCCTTGCAAGTGTGTCTTTCAGAATATCAATTACCCATGAAAGAGATGTCTCAGATTTACCCAAATGTCAAGATCCTGAATCTATTGCTTGTAATTTGTCAGAAATAAAATCCGAGGGAAGCAGCTGTTGTCCAAAGCGTATTCTTGAACAACGCCTGCTATGTAATTTTTTTAAATCAAATGTTGAATAATCAATTGATTTAGTAAGACCTTATCCCCATTCTTCCTAACAGCACCAAGGAAAAATTGGAGTTAAGTTTAATGTTGGGACGGATGACATCGCCATTGAAGAATCCAATGCAATCATTAATGATGGGAAATACCATGTCGTGCGTTTCACGAGGAGTGGTGGTAATGCCACGTTACAGGTGGACAGCTGGCCCGTCATCGAGCGCTACCCTGCAGGTAAGCAAGTGTTTATGGACATGGGAACAATTTTGTGAAAAACGACTGGAAAAGCAAAGCAATGTTTGCGTCCGTTTCTTCAAATTGTGGTTTTTCTGAGAAACCATAAAGTATTTATTAGACTTTAGAGTCATGTCAATGTAATGCTGTCCTAAACTGTTCTTGCTACCATGTACAAATGGCATTTTATAGATGAACTTGAAGCCACACGTTACCATTTGCAAAATCTAGAACATCAGTGCACTAGAAAAATGCACACATGAAAAGGACAATGTGTCAAAGCGTTTTACTGAATCTTTGCATTTGAATAAAGGAAAGGCTTTGTCAAAAGTAACAGATAAAATTTAAATCCAAGGGAAGGAATATTATAACACTCTTTCTGAGAGCAAATAAAGCTGTTCCTTTGACAGTGGCATACAACAGAGACTCATGAAATGTGCAAGAAGAGCAGGAGGCAGGCAGAGATGCAGCCTGGAGTGAGATGACAAGAAATCCACAATTATAAGAAACACTGTACCACAGATCTGCAGCAATGAGTAAAGGGAGTTCATTTCATTTTCATCTAACCATAGTGATTCATGAGGACTCAGAGATGATGGTGTTACTCAGTTGAAGTCTGCAAAATGTTCTTTTTTTATACACCACACAGTTTATCACATAGTATAAATAAGAAAATAAAACCAATTTACATTTTACACAATAAAACTAGTAACAATAATGAGTACAGAAGGAACTCCTCTATTGGAATTATTTGCTTCTTAAATAATTTGATTAATTAATTATTAATTAAATAATTTATTCATTAATCACCAGTTTTCTCTGAACTAACCCAAACTGAAGAGAGGAAGCATTCTTTACACTTTTCTGAGCGTTTGCTAAATTATATCATTCTTTATTTTCACAGTTCAGTTCTAATCTGTTTTGTTTTGCAAATACTTGATTAATTAAATGTAAAAAATAACTTCCTTATGACAGAATGTAAAATCAAGAAAATAAATAGTGGGTCTGGAAGTTATTGTAATATTGACAAGTAGTAAACGTTCAGTGAGGGTTTACCAAGTTGGTATTCTGGAAACCATCGAGAGCACCCTGGTCTACATAGTGAGTTCCAGGATAGCCAAGGCTACATAGCGAGACCATGTCTCAAATGAGGGGGGGGGGCACGGAGGGAGGGAGGGAGGGAGGGAGGGTAGGAGGGAGGGAGGAAGGAAGGAAGGAAGGAAGGAAGGAAGGGAAAGGAAGAAAAACATTAGAAGTATATTCAAAGATCAGAAGCTGATAACGCATAATAATTAAGGAACAAATATTTAGAAATAGTTGTCTATTATTGTCTAATAGTTGATGTAATAGTTACTATCTATTATATCTAGGCATGTACTCTAGGTGCCCTTTTACTAAGGAGAACTTTAATTAATATTAATAAATGAAGAGTGAGCAAAGTTCGTTATTATTGCGAAAGACACATGTAATGGCTGACATATGAAAATATTATAGCACTCATGAAAAAATGCATATATATTATATGTATAAAAACACCTGAGAAACTGCTGTACATGATACAATTCTGAATGTATTATGCACATAAGAACTTAATGTTATAAAGAGCCCAGAGACTTCACCATGTGTCATCTAACAGTGCACTAATCATCCCCTCTGTGTACACTTTAGCATGATGTGATGAGGGGAAAAGACATGAGAAGCTCAAACATCCTTTTCTCTTGGTCCTTTATAAGCAACAAAGCCATAGAGGCTGGATATAAATTTCAAAGTGTGAGTGATCAAGATTAAAGTTTTTAGAACAAAGTGATTTTAAATATGAGTTCAATATCATGGTCTAGTATATATCTTTTATATCAGCTTGTGGTTTGGCTATTTTTTATTTTAAAAATTTAGGGAGGTTATTATTCATTAAAAAGCCACTGGACTAATGCTTTTACCACCAAATCCTATAATCAGAGAAGCAGGAATGGAACCAACAGACTATATTTGCTTTCTTCTAAAGTGCCTGCACTGCAAAATATAAGGGTTGAAATTAGTAATTAAGGATAGCACTTAACCTTCCATTATAGGGCTTTGTGGTAAGTGCTTTTATATGAAGCAATTTATCTGGTAGCGACACTATACCTTTAATGAAAAGCACCTAAAGCATTGAGCAGTGGTATTACCCTGTAATTGTCTGGAAGGCTTTCATAGAGGAACTAATTAGTAGACTAGGTTTTATTCTCTTTTGGAGGAAATGTAATATTCTTACAACCCAACAATTCACATTTAAGAATAAATATTGAAATTTCTGAACATTAAACCCCTTTTCCATTATTTTCTGTGCATGAAAGAAAGTACAGAAATAATATTTTTGCAAACCAGTTAAAGTTGAGAAAATTGTTTCTTATTGTATATCAGTTAAAGCTCTAGAATATAATGCATCATTAATCTCTGATTTGTTCCTAATTACAGTTATGCAGCAAAATATTCTCTCTCATTGAAAACAGACCTCCTCTTAAGTTAATCCACAAAATCTTGCATCATTTTGTTGCCCTCAACTCAAGATTATTCCAATAAACTAGTTACTTTTGAAAATAAAACTTTCATTTGCTACCATAGTATGTGGAAAATACCTTTTATATTGTTATAAAGCTAAAGATTAATTTTTATTTCCATAAATACATCTAGCCTATCTATAAAGGTATAAAGAATATATACTGTATACAAGGAACATATTAGAATCATGCTTTGGCAACAAGACAATTTTTATTTGTTCAAGATAGTATATGCAACAATATGAAGGTTATGTAATATTTAACTAAGAATACACATTCAAAAGCAAAAAACAACACAACAGATTCCAAAAAAGATTATTTTTCAGGGAGTAATGTAAGAAACAGTGAACAAAATTTGGGTCTTTACAAGTATGCACTTATTGGGTGTAATTAGCAGGTAGAGATGTAGAGTGAAAGATATTCATGAACCTGTTAAATAGCTCATTTGTTAGAGAGAAAGGAATAAGAATGAGCGAAAAACAAGCTTGATGAGTATAGAATGCATTGTAAGTACTAGTGAACAATGAAAGAAGAGAGGTTTCCATTTTTCAGTCTCCTCCCCTTCCTTCCCCTCCCTTCTGTTTCCTCTCTCTACCCCATCTATTTCCCTTCCTTCCCTCTTTCTCTTTTCTCCTCTGATAGTTTCTCCTTCTTTTCTTTCCTTTCTCAATTGCTGCCTCTTGCTCTGTCATTTTACTGTTCACATCATTCAGCAACCTAATGTTCCAGTGTTTCACGAGGAGGCAATAGACAGCAATGAACTGGAAATCTGTGGTAAACAATGTTCTTGACTGTTGGATTGGCTGGCCTTAGAGACAAGGATATTGGGCACCTACCATAGTCAAACTGGGGTAGAGTTCAATTGCTATTGGAATTTAAAGAAAGGAGCATCTGAAGGTCTGGAGGGCTGTGACAAAGTCAATCCTTCAGGGACACAAGGACTTGAATGAGAAATAGCTCCAAGGAAGACCTCACGGAGATGATTTGTGTACTTTTTTCTAGCTATCCACTTTGCTCCAAGTCTTATAGGTTTTAGTGAGACATTTAATCCTTGGTTTATTGACTAAGTCTGATAAAAATCTTTCAGGTCATGGGAAAGCCATACATCATTGCCTTTAAATGCAACCCATTTATTTAGATGAATTGGGTACTCATTTTTTAACTCATATCATCATTAATATATTGATTATTTAAGACAGTTCATTATTTAGTGTTAAAAGTTTGATGATGGGTTTTTTGTTGTTTTCTAAGGTTGTGTTTAACCTAGTTTGGGCTGTGTGTGATATAATTAAGAAAGCCTACTTCATTTGCAGTCATAACAGTTAGAAGAGAAAACAAACTTCCAAGCCCTTCTATTCCAGTTTCTTGATTTTTTTGAAACAACCAAATTTGACCTTGAACAGGCTAACTAATTTTCTGTAGGTCACCCCCTAGTTAATAGCTAAGTCTAAGCTTGACTCTTGTGGGTTGACAGACATTCAAATAACAGAGACCATTGGGTGAAGACTGATGTAGCAGTGGCACAGCCATTAAAGCTGGGGGCCTGACTTTTGTGATTGTCCCTAGTGCATATGCACTCCCCAGTCTGCCATTTCTGGTGACACAGATGTAGACAGAGACTCTGAGAATTACACACTAACACGAGGAATGAGAGCAGCTTTCTTCCAAAAGCCACAGGTACTTGCTTAACACTAACTTTTTGAATCAGTAGCATTCATTAGCAGGCACTGATTATTTTTAAGCTTTACTTGAAAAACTTAATTACTGAATTAGGTAAATCATTACAGATAATTAGAATTAGCACATTATAATCTTTAAGGACTTGGAGGAGAAAAAGTCTATCTTAGCAAAAGACTTGTCCCATGTTCTGGTTAATTACATAAATGTGATTAAGTAGTTGTCAACAGATTCTAGAACCTACATTAAACTTCAGTGGGAAAACATTGCCCTTTGTTTGTCAATTTTCACTAAAATATAATTATGGATGTGTTGAGTATTTGTTGTAGTATATCAGTGTTTGGCATAGTTAAGCATCTATGGGTATAAGTTTTCCACACTTCCTCTTAGGTTCTCTGTGAAATCTGAGAACAAGTAGCTAAAACTATACTTTTTTTTTAAATGTTAAATACCTCTCTTCATAGTGTTCAGTTTTGCTAGGACTTTCGGGCTATTCTTGATATGAAAGCATAATAAACATTTTATTAAACAATATATTAAATACACTGCCCTAAAGTTTACCGGCTAAGTGTCAAAGATGTCTAAGACTATGAGAGAAAGGGTAAATTTTTGAGGCATTTTAATTGTTCCTACATTTGTTAGGCTCTGGAATATTTTAATATATCAGTTTCCTGCTGCTTTGGGAAATATTAGTTGGTTCTAATTTGCTATTTATTTGTTTATGGAGAAGGTCCTCTGGTGGTTTGATGGGTTTGGGACTCATTTGGACTGCATGCTCTGCAGAGCACAGATCATATAGATGTTTTTGAAGCCGTTAGTCTCTGTAGAACAACAGAAGTGATGGATATTAAATCAGCAATGCTGAACTCCATTTGAAATATTGAGGTCTTGTAGTGTGTCTGTGAGTAGCCCTTTTTGTCTGATCCTTGCTGTATATTTACAGGAACACTTGCTATGTTCTAATATAGGAAACTTAGATCTGTCCATGACCTCTATGAAAGGGTCTTCTACTCATTCCCCACTACGTGCCTCATAGCAGTATCATACTCTGTTGTACTTGGGCCAGATTTTCATAAGACTAACTTACTCTTTGTCTATAAGACAATTCAGAAGTGTGATGGCCCTAGCAGGACATTTCCTTCTATTTTCAAAACATAATTATTCTTTATCCTAGAAAACAAATTTGTTGATAACTCTTTATTGCAGACTGAGCTTAAATAGCCTAAATAGTTATATTTTTCAGATATGTATTATTATTTCTTACTGGATGTCTTTGTAAATAGTGACTAGACATATAAATTAAAAGTCTTTTCTATTTATTCTACTAATTTTTTTTTTTTTTTTTTTTTTTTGGTTTTCCAAGACAGGGTTTCTCTGTGTAGCTTTGCGCCTTTTCTGAATCTTGCTCTGCAGCCCAGGCTGGCCTCGAACTCACAAAGATCCACCTGCCTCTGCCTCCCGAGTGCTGGGATTAAAGGTGTGTGCCACCACCGCCTAGCTTTATTCTACTAATTTAATCCTCCCACTTTAATCAGTTTTACAATGAAGACATGAAAATAATATATCATAAGATCTTGAGAAAGCCCAGTAAAATAAGTTGCCATTCCTGATTCCATTTCAATTGATATTTGAAGCCAAATTTAAGTTGAGCTCACTAAAAGAATTAAGTATATTTTGAAACATTTAATGAGTATCATTTGTTCCATTTTGCCAGTTTTCAATGATACCTTCTTTCTTTGAAATACTCATATTCTATTTCTTAGGAACCAACTAATATAAAACAATATTCATTATCACTACATCCATGAAATTTTACTAAGTAAAGTAAATCTTATATTATAACCTAAAAAATGACATTCTTCTGACAGGATTCCTATTAAACTTCCTCTTTTATCTTCAAGTTTTCCATGTGTGCTTTATTAAACAATTTACATTTTTAGCATGATAAAGGGGTGTTAGGATTGCATTCATGATTTACTTATGTAAAATCAGTGCATTGCCTTGTCATGATTTTGAATAAAGTACCTAAAAATGTTGATAAATTACTTTTAACAGTTTTTCACCCGAGACTTCAGTAGATTGGTGAATCTGCCTGCTGATTATAAACAATGAGTTGGTGGATACGAGTTTGTCCCTACCAATATAAATGCCTGAAGACCTCACTAGGTGTGGTGACTCATGCCTGTAATCTCAGCACTCAGGAGGCTGAAGCGTACTTCCTTACTCTGTGACTTAAAAAATATGTAGGTGTTAAATATCACATTGTGACTAGTAAATCCTGGTCAAGAGATGGCAGAGCATAAAATGATTAAATTTTTTTCACTAATGAGAAGTATACAAGTTAAGTAACTATCTTTGCTTATAGCATTATATAGATCAATATTTCTGAACCTGCTAAGAGTTTCAGCCTATAAAGAAACTCTGATGAAGCAGATCACAATATCTTTAGAAAAATTACACATGTAATTTGTATTACACTCTAAATTGTACATATGACTCTTCAAACTTGCCTCTCAACATCAACCTTGAGTACATTTGCCTAGGAACTGGCACTTTTGTTCCTGATGATCGTTATAGATGCTGATAAGTTAAAAGAAAATATGAATGTGCCCTCAGTGGAATACAGCCACCGTTTTTTAACCTTCTAATAATAACCTTTTACCTAATGACTTCACCTTATTGGTATATCCTTTACTCACATAGAATCATATTCCTTTCTTATAAAAAGACCAACTTCTGTTATTTAATTTTAGAAAAATTTCTCTTTAAAAGAAACCACAGTAATGACGCCATCCTTTCCCACGTATTTGGGTACTGATATATACAATATAAAATAAAATAATTGCCTCATATGCTTGCTGATATAATTCACTTCTTTGGCATCCTTTATATTATACACAAAAATTCATGGTCTCAGTCTAATCATGCCTTATTTGCTTTCTGTTGCTGTGATAAAACTCTATGGCCAAAGGCAACTTGTGTAGGGAAGGGTCTATTTTGTATTACAGCTCTACATCATAGTCTATCACTGAAGGAAGTCAGAGCAGCAAGCCAAGGCAGGAAACTGAAGGCAAGAATTGGAACAGAAGCCAAGAAGGACTTTTGCTCACAGTCTTACTCCTCTGGGCTTGCTCTGCCTGCTTCCTTACAGCTCCCAAGACCACCAGCCCCGGGGTGGCACCACCCACAGTGAGCTGAGCCCTCTCACATCCATCATCAATCAAAAATATGATACCACAGGTGTGCTCACAGTCCAATCAGGTGGGAGCAATTTTCCAAATTAGTGTTCCTTCTTCCCAAATGCATCTAACTTGTATCAAGTTGACATAAAACTAGGCAGCACAAATCATGACCAGTATTTTCAGAAGGGCCAAACATGTGAATGACAAAGAAAGGCAGATCTGAAGGGGCTGAGACATGAGAGATGAATGTGCTGTGGGTTGCAGATTAGATTCCAGAATAAAACGCATTAGGTAGTAGCTTGTAAAACATGGCTTGTGAGAAGGTTCAGCAGATAAAGGCAGTTGCTACACTGCCCTAATGACTGGTGGCTCTCCCCTCCCAGAACTCAGACTAGATGCAGGACTCACACCTGTAACCCAGTCCCTCTGCACTCTTACCATGACATGGCAGGAAAACACAGGTGAACTGGCAGGGAGCTTGACCATGCTGTGCAACAGTTGACCTCAAAAATAGCGTGGAAAGATAGAACAGATTCCTCCTGACCCCTCCTGAAGAAAAATTGTCTTTTGACCACCACATGCATATTCTCTCTCTCTCTCTCTCTCTCTCTCTCTCTCTCTCTCTCTCTCTCTCTCTCTCTCTCTCTCTCACACACACACACACACACACACTATACCCATAATAAATAAATAAATAAAAATAAATCTTGATAAAACATAATTAACAGATGATATTCATATAAATTTGTTGGGTTTGAGATTTGCCGAAGATTTTCTTAAATTAGGACAGTGAATGAACAGCACATCAAATTCTCATTACTTATCACTTACAACTTTCTGTCAACTTACAAGTTTAGAGATGATTGCCACCTAAAAATATTTTGCTCACTTATCTTTATATTACTTCTTACAGAAAGGAATTTTAAATGATGGAACTTCATGTCTTTACGGAACTAATAAATCACATGTATCTGTTGCAAATAATCTATATATGCACATTATGTGCATTATGTTACCAGAAATGTATTTTTATTATACAATATAAGCCCAATTTTGTAACAATCCAAAGATGTTTCATAATATAATATTATACAGTTTTCTTAATTAATACAGAATGACATAATATATGTGCAAAGCTTTTGAAGTAAGAAGCCTCTAAGTGGGCCGTATATTAAAATTAAATTATCGTGATGAATATCTTACGTCACATTTAGCCTCATGGATAGAATAGTTCTCAGAGGCAGACTTTCATCTTATGCATTTTCAAGTCTGTTTTGCTTTTGGCTTTGTAAATATGCCTGCATTCAGTAACAGCTGCATGTCCCCAACCCCAGGAATCTGCGACTTAACTTTCCTCACGCTAACTTTTATTGAAGTAATTTGTCATCTTGAGCACATTATCTCCACTGGTGGCCAAGAGATTTAAAGTGGCCATTGAGAATCCAGGACAGAGTAGACCGAGCATGAGTCCATCTAGAATATCACCATATGCATTTGTAATGAACAATTTTAGCTAGAATTATGAGATATAAAACTAGGCAGAACAGAGGAACATTCTGCCTCATTTTTCTAGATAATGTCAACTAATTGATAACACACCATTGTAATTCTTCAGGGTCACCTTTGCTGGAGCATCTTAAAACTCCGAGTGGAGCCTTCAGTCCTCTCGTTTATTATTTTTATTGCTTAGGGTGGCAGAAGATTTGGACAGAGTACATTGCCTGGATAGAGGAGAAATAAACAAATGAGGCTTTTAAAATGCACAGGTGGCTTGGCTGGAATGAGAGACAGAATGGTCGCAATTAGATGGTGCCTGATCTTTATGGAAATGAAGTTTACAGAGAAGGTTAAGTCCACTAAGTTGATTCAGAATAAAAAAAATAGTGTTGTGCTGGCATTGAGTGAAGAGGGAACAGAGCTCACCCCACATCCTCGACATCTGTAGAACCCTTTAAATCCTCACCTGATAGAGGACCTAGGTTCTACAACAGTGAGTTGGAAAGGTAATTTGTGGGTGACTCTCTATATTAGGCATTTTTCTATATATTGTGCATTACAATATAGGTAAAATGACTTAAATTAGTTCATTAACACAGAATCATTACATAGCACAAATTATTAGTATTCAAGTTTGATTTAAAAAGAGGCTTACAATTCCACATTGGAGTCCATCATTGAAGGAAGTCAGAACAGGCACTCAAATAGGGCAGGAACCTGGAGGCAGGAACTGATGCAGAGGCCATGGAGGGGTGCTGCTTACTGGCTTGCTACTCATAGCTTGCTCATCCTGCTTTTTTATAGAGTGCAGAATCGCCAGCCCAAGGATGGCACCACCCACAATGGGCTGGACTGTCTCCCATCAATCACCAATTAAGAAAAGGTCCCACAGGCTTATCTGCAGCCCTATCTTATGGAGACATTTCCTTAATGGACATTTCCTACTTTCAGATGACATTATATTGTGTCAAGTTGACATAAAACTATCCAGTACAATGCCCAACAGTGATATAGCTGGATCTTGAGGTTGCTTGATTCCCATCTTCCTGAAGAACCACCACATTGATTTGCATAGTGACTGTATAAATTTGTACTGCCACCACATCCTTCCCAGCACTAGCTGTCACGTTTTATTAATCTTAGCCATTCTTATGGGTGTACGATGAACTCTCAAAGTAGTTTAACTTGAATTTCCTTGATGGCTAAGGATGCTGAACATTTCTTTAAGTGTTTTTCAGCCATATGAACTTGAAATTCTCAGACTAGATCTGTAACCCATTATTTTAATTGGGTTATTTGTTTTCTTGATAACTATTTTTTGGAGTTCTTCATATATTTTGGATATTAGTCCTCTATCAGATGTGTAGTTGGTAAAAATTTCTTCTCATTCTGTAGGTTGATACTTTGTCTGAATGATAATGTCCTTTGCCATGCAGAAGCTTTTTAATTTTATTACATCATATTTTTTTAATTGTTGATCTTATTGCCTGTGCTGATGTAACGGGGTTCGGTTCAGAAAGTCTTTTCCTGTGCCAATGAGTTCAAGGCTATTCCCCACACTCTCTTCTATCAGGTTCAATACATCTGGTTTTATGCTGAGGTCTCTGATACATTTGGAGTTGAGTTTGTGCTGGGTGACACATATGGATCTATTTGGATTCTTTTTGGTTCAGTTTGACCAGGAGCATTTGTTGAAGATGCTGTTTTTTTTCCCAGTGTGTATTTCTGGCTTCTTTATAAAAAATTAGAGATCCATAGGTGTGCGGATTTATGTCTGGGTCTTCAATTTGATTCCATTGATCAATATGTCTGTTTTTATACCAATACTATATGATTTTTATTATGATACCTCTGTAATATATCTTGAAATAGAGGTTGGTAATACCAACTCAGCTCTTTTATTATTCAGGATTGTTCTTGCTTTGTGTGTGTGTGTGTGTGTGTGTGTGTGTGTGTGTGTGTGTGTGTGTGTTTCTGTATGAAGCTGAAAATTGTCCTTTCTAATTGATGAAGAATTGTGTTGTAATTTCAATTGTGTTGAATCTGTAGATAGGTTTTGATAGGATAGTAATTTTTTACTTTATTAATCCTACTAATCCATGAGCATCGGAGATTTTTCCATCTTCTCAATTCTTCTTCAGTTTCTTTCTTCAATCTTACAGGATTTTTTTTTTTTTATCATACAAGTCTTTCACTTGCTTGGTTGAAGTTACTCCAAGATAGTATCTCTAATTTGAGGTGACTGTAAAAGGTATTGTTTCACTGATTTCCCTCACAGGAGTTCTACTGATTTTTGTGTGTTGATTTTGTATCCAGATGCTTTGCTAAAAGCATTTATCAGTTGTAGTTTTCTGACGGTTTTAGAGTCACTTATATATTTTATCATATCATCTGAAATTAAAGATACTTTGACTTTTCCCTTTCCAATTTGTATCCTCTTGAATTCTCTCAGTTGCTTTATTGGTCTAGCTAAGACTTGAAGTACTATATTGAATAGACATGGAGAGTATAAACAACCTTCTCTTGTTTCTGATTTTAATGGAATGCTTTGAGTTTCTCTCCATTTAAGTTGATGTTGGCTACGGTCTTGCTCTCATTATGTTGAGTTATGTCCCTTGTATCCTTAATCTCTTTAGTACTCTTCTTTTTTTTAAGAGTATTAAGGGTGTTGGATTTTGTCAAAGTCCTTTTATTCATTTAATGAGGTGATTTTGTAGTTTTCTTTTTCAATTTGTTTATATGGTAGACTACATTTGTAGATTTGCATTCATTGAACCATCCCTGAATAACTGAAAATAAGTCTACTTGATAGTGGTGGATGATATTTTTGATGTGTTCTTGAATTTGTTTTTTGAAAATATTTAATTGAGAATTTTTGCACCTTTGTTCATGAGGGAAATTGGCCTTTAATTCTCTTTCTTTGTTGGGTCTTTATTTAGTTTGAGTATCAGAGTAATTGTGGCCTTATAAAATGAACTGGTCAATGTTCCTTTTCTTTTTCTTTTGCGAACCAACTTAAGGACTTTGGAATTAACTCTTTGTTGTAGGATATTTGATCACACTGTGTGAAGATGTGTCACTGCTTTACCATAACTGCCTAAGGCACCTTTTGATTGGTTTAATAAAGAGCTGAACAGCCAATGACTAGCCAGGAGGGCATAAGTGAGACTTCCAAGGAGAGAGAGGCACCTGGGGAAAGAATCTGGCACAGGGGATTTCACTAGCCAGAAGCAGAGGAAGTAGGATATACAGTATGGAGGAAAGGTAACAAGCCATTGGGCAGATTAATATAAACTGGTTAATTTAAGCTTTAGAAGTGAGTTGGGAACAAGCCGCAGCTGAGGCCAAGCTTTCATACTTAATAAAAAGTGTCTGTGTCATTTGGGAGCTGGCAGTCCACATAAGTCTGACTACATCTGGCATCCAACATGTGTAGGGCCTATAAGCAGCTGCTGTGCTGCTCTGTGGGAGACTAGTTAGAAATGCTGGCTGCAGCACAGGCTCAGCTACTTCCCAGAGCTGGGTTAGATAAACACAGCTCCCAGCCAGTGCCTGTAGACCTAAGACTCCACTCTCATGGACCCAAGGTTGGCAGAGCCAGCTGTCAGTGCATGTGCTAACAAGAGCTTCAAAAGGAGCCTATAGATGCACAGAAGGGCCTTGCAACATTTTTCTGGAGCCACAGCCCACATAAAGCCAGGTCCAGAATGAGAAAAACCTCTGAACAGGTACAGTATACTTGAAAAAAATGTACTTAGGTGCTGAAGAAAGAAAAGATGGGTAAAGATAGTCATATAAAAAATAGTTAAAAATAATAAAATAGTATGTTTAAAGAGAGTAAAGTAACATAAAAAGAATAAACATGTAAGGATGGGAAATATAATATAGGACATTTGGAATGTATACAGTGCTTTATTAACAAAAAATAAAAACTACTGAGAGACATTGGATAGTAGTAGAAAAATCTACTAAGTTAAACCAGCCTATATATATTTATGGATGTCCAGGCAGCCAGCTGTCTCTGTCATTTCCATAGTTTTGGAAGTTGCTTGCTCTGCATGTCCTGTTTACTCAGGTAATATTTTATCATTCTCAAGTATCTGATGAAAACTAATTATAGTTTTACCATTTTCTTTGTTACCAGCTTCAAAGAAGAAACACAAAAGAGATGTCAAATTTATAATGGTTGAGGGACATAAAAGCTTACGTTGTTTATTTAAGAAAATATTTTAAGGTCTAAAAAGATATTTTTAGATGGTAATGCAAGTTACGATAAAAAGTGGCTTAGTTATAAAACTGTGGACACACCAAGAAAGGATAGATAATAAAGTACTTTCTCCAATTAACCAAATATAAATGGACTGGACATTGTGAATGTAATTCTTACTTGATAATTATTATATATATTTCTACTGTGTTAGTGTTTAAACCTTTCCTTTTTGTTTAGACATACAAAGGAGAAATATTGCAGAATATTTGATCTCACCGTGTGAAGATGTCTCACTGTTTTACCAAACTTGCCTAAGGCACCTTCTGATTCATTTAATAAAGAGCTGAATAGCTAATAGCTAAGCAGGAGAGAATAGGCAGGATTTCTGGGGAGAGAGAGGAACTCAGGGAAAGAATTTGGGCCAGAGGATTTCACCAGCCAGAAGCAGAGGAAGTCAGATGTACAATATAGAGGAGAGGTAACAATCTCTGTGGTAGAAAGTAGATTGATATAAACTGGTTATTTTAAGTTATAAGAGCTAGTTGGGAACAAGCCTAATCTAAGGCCAAGCTTTCATACTTAATAAAAGGTCTGTGTCATTATTTGGGAGCTGGTAGTCCAAAGAAAGTCTGACTGGAACTCTTCTTTCAAATCATGGTAAAATTCTGTGTGAAAATCCTCTGGCCCTGGGCTTTTTTGGTTGAAAGAGTTTTTATTACTGTTTCTATTTCAGTAGAGGTTATAGGTCTTTTTAAATTGCTTATCTGATCTTGATTTGACTTTGGTAAGTAGTATGTATTAAGAAAATTATGTGTTTCTTTTAGATTTTCCATGTGGTAGAGTAAAGGTTTTTAAAGTATATCCTTATAATTCTCTGGGTTTCCACAGAGTCTGTGACATCCATCATTTCCTTTCTAGTTCAGTTCATTGGGATCTTCTCTCCCCATTTTTTAAAGTTAATTTGGATAAGAGTTTGTCAATGCTATTGATTGTTTCAAAGAAACAACCCTATCTTCTTTAATGCTTCTTAGTGTATTTTGTTGTTGTTGTTTTTATTAATTTCCTTCCTGATTTGTACTATTCTTGCTGTCTACTCCTTTTGGGTGTGTGTTCTTCTTTTTGTTCTAGAGCTCTTGGGTGTGCTGTTAAGTTACTAGTATTAGATTTTTCAAGAAACAATTTTTTTGTGGGCACTTATTTCATTGTATTCACCTTTTAGAACCTCCTCCATTGTGTCCCATACATTTGGATTATATATATATATAAAATCTCAATTCTTTCTTAATTTTTGTGCTGACTCATTTTTTTTCATTCAGTAGTAGATGTTCAGTGTCCATGAGTTTGTAAGCTTTTCGTTGTTTCTGTGTTGGTATCCAGCTTTAACCTGTGGTGCTCAGATAAGATGCAGATTGTTATGTCAATTTTCTTGTGTCTGTTGAAACTTGCTTTGTTTCCTAATATGTGGTCAGTTTTGGAGAAAGTTCCACGAGGTGCTCAGAAGAGGGATATTCTTTTATATTTGTATGAAATGTTTTGTAAATATCTGTTTGTTTGTTTGTGTGTTTTAATTTTTTTATTAATTCCTGGTGGATTTCACATCATGCATCCTGATCCCACTCACCTCCCATCTCCTTACTTCTGCTCTCTGCCCTTGCAACATGCCTCTACCAAAAAACAAAACAAAACCCAAAAAACAAAACAACAATAACAAATAATAATAAAAATCTCATCATGAAAGCTATAGTGTGGCCCAGTGAGTCACACAATGTACCCTTTAATTCATACATCTTTACTTGAACGTGTTCATTGCAGTAAGTCATTGGTCTGGTTCAAGGCCTCTGATTTATGCTACACTATAGATAGTGGGCTCTTACTGAGGTTCCTCTTGGATATACTATTGTTGTCTTGTGTCCTGGAGATCCTGTAGCTCTGAATCTACAGAACTGGCCCCTTCATATGCTCCAGCAGTTCATAGATGAGGTGGATGTTGGAGGTGAGCTACCTCATGTTCCTGGTTCTGGACCTGGGTGGTAGCTGGTTTGTTTTCAGTTAGCTCCAGAATTTGTCTAGTTTTTGTCTAGATGACCTGTCTCTCTGTGAGAGAGAGAGATATTGGAGTCTCCCATTGTGAGTGTGATTTAAGTTAGAGTGGTGTTTCCTTTATGAACTTGGATACTCTTGTGTTTGGTGCATAGATGTTAAGACTTGCAATGTCCTTTTGGTGGATTTTCCATTGATGAGTATGTAGTGTCCCTCCCTACCTCTTTGGATGAATTTTGGTTTGAAGTCTGTTTTGTCAGATATTGAAATGGCTGCACCAGCTTTTTTCGTAGGTCCATTTACTTGGAATCTCTCCTTCCATCCTTTTACTGTGAGGGGATGTTTATCCCTGATGTTAAGGCATGTTGTTTTAGATGCAGCAGCAGCAATATGGATCCTTTATTCACATCCATTCTGTTATTCTGTGTCTTTTTATTGAAGAATTGAGATCATGGATGTTGAGAAATATCAATGAATGGTATTTGTGGTTTCCTGCTATTGTCTTGTTTTAGTGGTGATTGTGGATGTGAGGGCCTATTATTTATTTATTTATTTATTTATTTATTGTGTGTGTTATCTTTTGATTTGATGGTTTTGGGATTATTTATTCCTAGTGTGTTCTTGGGTGTGGTTAACCTCTTTAGGTTGGAGTTTTTCTTCTAGTCCCTTTTATAGGGCTGGATTTGTAGATAGATATTGTTTAAATTTGTTTTTTGTTTTGGTATTGTTTTTTTCCCCTACGGCATATCTTCTTTTCTCCATCTATTCTTATTTAAAGTTTTTCTAGGTAAAGTAGTCTGGACTGGCATCTGTGGTCTCTTAAAATCTGTAGACAATCTATCCAGGCCTTTCTGGCTTTTGATGTTTACACAGGGAGTCAGGTGCTATTCTAATAGGTCTGGCTTTATATGTTAGGTCTTTTTCTCTTATATCTTTTGGTATTCTTTCTGCATTCTGTACACTCAATGTTTTGCTTCTTATGTACTAAGGGGACTTTCTTTTCTTATTCAGTAAGCTTATTTTTTTGTTCTGTATACTTCTGAATTGATTGGTATCTCCTTTATGTTAGGGTAATTTTCTTCTATGATTTTTTAAGTATTTTTAAATTTATTTTACATATCAGCCACAGTTTCCCCTCCATCCTTTCCTCCCATTTCCTCCCCTTCCCTCCCCTCCCCTCCTTGACATACTCCCATCCACTCCTCAGGAAGGGTAAGGCCTCACATTGGAGTTAACAAAGCATGGCATATCAAGTTGAGATAGGACCAGTCTCCTCCCTGTTGCATCAAGACTGAGTGAGGCATCCCACCGTAGGGAATAGGTTCCAAAAGGCCAGCTCATGCACCAGGGACAGATCCTGGTCCCACTCCTAGAATTTCATTGAAAATATTTTCTGTGTGTTTGACTTGAGTTTCTTCTCCTTCCTCTATTCCTATTATTCTTCAATTTGTCTTTTCATAATGTCCAAGACTTCTGGAAGTTTTGTGCCAGAATTGTTCTTAGATTGAACATTTTTTTTTTTTGACAAAAGTATCCTTTGTCTTCAGGGCCTGAGAGTCTCCCTTCCATCTCTTGGACTCTGTTGGTGATTGCCTCTGAGATTCCTGTTCAACTTCCTGAATTTTCATTTCTATATTTCTCTCAGTTTGGGTTTTATTTATTAATTCTGTTTCTTTCCTTCTACTGTTTATGTTTTCATGTATTTGTTTCCTCTTTAAGGATCTCTATCCTATATATATTTTAATAGAGAGAGACGATTTAAAGTTTTTGTCTTGTGCTCAGGACCTGCCTGCTGTAGTAGGGTTTCTGGGCTCTGGAGGAGACACATTGTCCTGCCTGTTATTGATCATGTTTTTACGCTGGTGTCTAGGCATCTGGATTTGTGAAAATTGCAATTCCAGGTGTCCATATCTGGTCATTCCTTTGTTGTGTGTGTTGCCCCTGCCCCTGGATTTCTGCTGCCCTCTATGGTTCTTAGGGGGAGTGGGTGTCTGTGTGTTGTTGTTAGGCAATTTTTCTGGAATCCTGATAGGTATGGTCACTGAGGGTTCCAGGTAAAATGTGTTTTTAGGTATTGGGAGCTGACACATAGAAATGTGGATGTGTAGGAGGGATAATGTTAAGGGGGTATCCACAGAAGGGAGGAAAGTAGTGTGCTCCATTAGGATCTTCTTAGTCCTTGGGAATGGGGGCAGAGACTGAGGAGAGGCTGGAGGAGGAGGTCTTCCATAGGAAATGAGACTAAGGCATAGGACTTGTAGGGATGGAGGGAGAGGGAAAGATCTACAATTAGCCTGCCTGCAAAGCTGGCCAGAGTAGACTCTTGGTTCCCAGGAAATGCCTGTTGAAGTTGGGCCTGTGATAAAGCAATGAGTGGGAGGAAGGAAATTTGGAGGGAAAATCCGTGTGATCCACTGGAGGCAGGGCAGTAGGGGGAAGGACTGGCTGCAGGTAATACGCTATAAAGCTTGGAAGGAGACTGGGGAATTGGATTTAGAAGAGAGGAGGGAAAGGTAAAGATCTGGAGTTAGCCTACCTGTTTCCCTAGTTGGAATAGCCTATGCATTTTCAGGAAGTGCCTGGAGTTGGGGGTTGAGATAAAACAATTTAGTGGGGGTTTTATTCCCAATTTTTTAAAATATGGGAGCTGTAATACCAATTATTGTCATTTATTTTTTACATGTTGGGAAATTAAAACCAGAGACTTTATGTACCAGAGAGGTTCTCTGCCAGTGAGATACATAGCAACTCTATAACTAATGTTTACTGCTTCAGTTCAAATCCTTGAAGGCTAGCCTGAGGTCCTTTTGATTTACAACATGCTTTATAATAATGCCGTTTCCCAAAGCTTGTTATTGTTTGTGTAGATGCAAATAATTAGGTACCAGGTCCAACTTGTATCCACTTTTAAACACCAAAATTGTTATAAGAAGTAGGGACCATGGCCTACATGACCAAATGGTAGACCTATGTTACAGGTTTAAAGCAAGATTAAAGTTGAGATATTGTAACAGTTAAGACTGAATGGTCAGGACCCCACTACTTGGATTTTGATCCCAATTCAGGTATTAATTACTGTACTTTGCAATACTCTCTATGGACATAGTAATAATAACGCATATCTCATGAGGTTGTTTGAAACTTAACAGCTATTAGTTTGAAACAATTTGTAATTAGTTAAAACCAAGTAAATTGCAAATACATAACAAAAATACCTCCCCATGTTAAATAAAATAGTTTAGTGCTATAAATGTCAATCTCTCTAAGCATGTGTATACAGTATTCCCTCTTTATTGTGGTTATGTATTCTGTAGCTGGGTTACCAACAGTCAACTTTGGTCTGAAAATATTAGATAGAAATCCCCAGAAATAAACAGTTCATAAGTTTTACACCTTTCACCAGTCTGAGTAATGTGGAGAAATCTTCCCATGTGGATCTGTCCCAGTATCCGATTTGAGTCATCCCCTTTTCTAGCACTTCAATAGCTACTCATTCATTAGTCACGTAAAAACATTAAGATAACCAAATTTAGCATGGTGGTATTGCAGCTAGTGTTCAGATGGCCCTGGTTCTTAACGAGGGCAACAAAGTGCGAGAGTAGTGACGCCAGCACCTTGATTGGGATATTTAGTTATAATCATCCCCAATCATTTCTAGTTGCTGTCTTAGTTAGGGTTTCTATTGCTGTGAAGAGACACCATGACCACAGCAACTCTTTTTTTTTTTTTTCCGAGACAGGGCTTCTCTGTGTAGCTTTGTGCCTTTCCTGGATCTCGCTCTGTAGCCCAGGCTGGCCTTGAACTCACAAAGATCCACCTGCCTCTGCCTCCCGAGTGCTGGGATTAAAGGTGTGTGCCACCACCGCCCGGTTCACACAGCAACTCTTATAAAGGAAAATATTTAACTGTGGCTGGCTTAAAGTTTCAGAGGTTTTGTCCATTATCATCATGGTGGGACATGGTGGTGTGCAAGCAGACATGGTACTGGAGTGGTAGCTGAGAGTTCTACATCTTACGCAGGCACCAGGAAGTGAACTGGGATACTGGGTGTGGCTTGAGCATATATGAGACCTCAAAGCCCACCTCCACAGTGATACACTTCCTCCAAAAAGTCCACACCTACTCTAACAAAGCCACACATCCCAATAATGCCACTCCCTATGAACTTATGGGAGTCAATTACATTTAAACTAACACATTTATTATGGATTAATTTCTTACTGTGCTTAATATAAAGCAAACTTTGCCCTAAGTATGTGTGAACAGGAAAACCACATCATCTTATACACTGTCAGGGACTCTCAATAGTTGGAACTTACTGTCTTTGGATAAATGTGACTACTGTATTTTACTCTTGGAACAAATTTATCTTGTCTTAGCTGTCAGAAATGAAGTCACATGCAGAGAGATAAATGCCTCCTAGCACTTCAGCGTGTTGCTCCTGACCCCTGCAAACACGGAATTGCTGCAGATCTTCCATCGTACAACCTAGTTTCAGACAGAGTACTGGATAAGTGTCACTAGGAAGGGCACAGTTTTAGTTAAGTGAGTGACACAGGAAATATTTAAATAAAGGAGTTGCCAAATGCTAATTTAGGCTACCTTCATGAAAGAGCAAAATGTGAGCTGGGCATTGGAGAATGATTGGGATTTTAATGAATGAGCATTCTAAAGACCATGCTAGCAGGTGGGCAGACCATACTACACAGTATCTATCTTTAATTTTTTTTTAATGCATGCTTTTCTTTTTACTTGCAGGTGTTTTTCTCAAATATTCATTTTATTTTCACTCCTCAGTGTACCAAGAGACTCATGACTACGGCCTATTCATTGATTTTATGTGTTAAGATCCACATTATATAGTCAGATCCTAACATGGGTCCAAAAGCCTCAGATCCTGCTTTAAGGTTTCTGTGACCAAGTGTTAAGACCTGCTTCCTCATTGTCCTCCTGTTGGTTAGACCTGATAAAGACTGGGATAAACCAAAGAATGCTGATTTTATCCTCCTGGATTTGAAGCACACTTGGGAGGAAGCATTCATTAGGGAGGTGGTTTTATAATTGAAAATGCCATATTCTCTATTACTAAGCAGAAATAGGCTGAAAAAGACATGAAGTAGACAGGCAAAGAGATGTCTAATGCTTAAAGAAGGACCATCATGTCTAGAAGGGAGAAATGGCTACTTATTATGCATGCATTTTGTGATACTGCTCTTTGTTAAGGAGGCATTTCTAGTAATTTCTTTTTATACCAACCCTAGTCATTAGAGTCATAGGACCATGGTGATATCTATACTGCACCAAGAAAGAATTTTGGAGCTATCAAGGTAGATTTAGGGATGTCTTATTGCTTTTCCTCTTCAAGTGTTTTGGATGCTCAGAAGAAGGTTTTTTGACTCTGTGGTGATGATGGGAAATTAACTGTCCACTTGAACAATACTCCAGTAATGGTTGTGATGAGTGGGATATTATAAAATACCTCTGGTATATATTAAGATGTTCAGAATCCATCTGAATGGATGAGCAGGCTTGAGTTTTATTTCTAGAAGCATGCATCTTTCAGGATCCAACTAACTTTGCCTTTTGATTGTTTGCTTGTTGTTTTTCTTTCTTTTTTTTTTTTTTTTTTTTTTTTTGGTTTTTCGAGACAGGGTTTCTCTGTGTAGCTTTGCGCCTTTCCTGGATCTCGCTCTGTAGACCAGGCTGGCCTCGAACTCACAGAGATCCGCCTGCCTCTGCCTCCCGAGTGCTGGGATTAAAGGCGTGCGCCACCACCGCCCGGCAGCTTGTTGTTTTTCACTAAATTCTAGTTCCTCAAATTATTTTACCCAACCGGGCGGTGGTGGCGCACGCCTTTAATCCCAGCACTCGGGAGGCAGAGCCAGGTGGATCTCTGTGAGTTCAAGGCCACCCTGGGCTACCAAGTGAGTTCCAGGAAAGGCACAAAGCTACACAGAGAAACCCTGTCTCGAAAAACCGAAAGAAAAAAAAATTATCTTACCCTCTTGCATTTGTGTTTTATGTTGTTATTTTCTTGATCATCCCATGTGTCAAAATATTCCTTGTTATCACAACAAAGCAAGCAGTCACTGAGTCCAACAGTGGACTTTATTGCCCATCATTTTCTGTCTGTGATGCCTTTATGCTAGTGATTAGGAGTTTTTTGGTAAATTTTTACACTTGCAAAGGAAAACCTACCTGCTCACTCGTGGTTTGTATCGTATTTGTCATTTCAGTCACCTGCTTTGACTTACTGAACATACCAAAAAGTCATTAAACTGCTGAGATGAATGTAATGGCAAAATGGAGGCAGGCGTGTATTACACATTTCTAATCCTGGGTGTGTACTTACTTGGAAGGCTAAATTTGGATGATCACAAGTTCAAAGCCAACTTGGGCAAAATATCAACACCTCCTCAGAAGACCAAATAAAACAAACAAAATGTGTGGGGAGTGAGAGGCTCATTGAAAGAGTACTTGCCTAACATACATAAGGACCTAGGTCCAATCCCTAGAACCACAAGCAAATGGTATGGCAACACAGTTTTAGAATCTCTCAATATTTAACCAAGCCAAAGGAAGAAGGCCTATTGCATTTGCTCATGATTATGATGGTGTTCTTTTTATATTTTTATAGTTCATTAAGAAAGAGGAATACTGTCAATGTGCACAGTTTTATGAAGTTACATACTTCAACTCTACGAGCTTATGGTCCTTTTAGATTGCTCTAACTCTATAGACCTGAGAGAGCAATCCATCTAGGTTATCACACATTTGATGGGGAGTGGACAGGTTCTATCTAAGGTCTTCTCATTTCTCAAATTTCATGATTCTGTATAATCTATAAAGATAATAATTGCCATCATATATTTAACACTATGTGGAAGAAACTGTTAAGAAACTGACCCTTGATGCTTTACAAGAATTTTGTCTTATTCTAAAGAATAATATGGTAAAATATCTCCCTATTACTGATATGATAAGCCTTAGACAGATTTAGTGGCATGCCCAGGGTGCATTACTGTGATTTTTTTCTTTAATAGTATCAATTGTAATTAGCTATCATTTCCCATATATTTTAAGTATTTAAAAAATACCACTTAAAAAAGCACTTTTCTTAAAGGGAATTTTTCATTTTTGTGAGAAATAAATCGTATATAGTTCCACCTGTACTATACTGCTCACCTAAATTATTTTGACAATGAAAAATGTTAAAAGCCAACTATAATTGATACTGTATTAGGCAGTGATCCCTTAGCTTAGTTATCAAATAAAAACAGTTTCTTAAAACATGAGGCAACATAGAATTTTGTTTTAGTTTTGAAGACAAGCCAAATAAAATACTTATGTCAGATATCCAGCAGAAACAGGAACTGACTGTGCCACTTCTTTCTGGTCAAGATTCCTGCCTCACTCCCAGGAGATCGCATTTACCTTTAACAAATAAAAGTAGAATGAGAAGCAAAATATCTGCTGTAATTTGGCGTGAGTTCCAATGAATGTCGTTAGTATTGCATACGCTATTTTCTCCATCTTTGTCTATTTCATTACTGCTGTATTACTGTTAAGAGAGAATATGATCTGTTGCTATTCTAAATAAATGATCAGTAGTATAAAATCTGTTGATTCCAATATGTTTACCCAAACTTGAGTTGAGTATCTTTACAAATAATTAGCAGAAAGTCACTGTCAAGTTTTATCATGGGATTTAATTCCATAGCTAAGTCTTACCATTGAATTACTCCTGCTTTTCCACTGTGTTGAGGAGGAAAGCAATAACGACTGCAGTTGCTATAGTGATCTATTTCCCCAACCAGAAGGATTTATAGTAGGATTTAGAATGAATATAAGACCATATCAGCAAGTCTGCAGCAAGAAGAGACTAGGAGCACAAAATAGGTTTGTTCGTGTTTAAAGAACAGAGATTCATAGTCCAAGGTATGTGAGAACAGAGGTTTATGGAAGAAGAGATAAGTATCTAAGGAGGTACAGTCTACTGATGTGTTTAGTAATTCATTTAAAATATATTTATGTATTTAGAAATATATGTGTGCATATTTGCACACATGTGTAACAAAGAAAAGGCCACAAATTTGAAAGAGAGCATGTTTGGGGGTGGGTACCTAGGAGGATTTGGAGAGAGGAAAGGGATGGGGTAAATGTTGTGATTATACTTAGTCAAATAATTATTCAAAGGCATTATATAAGAACTGTCATATACTTGAAAGTATGCAGGCTTACAGAAGGAATAAAAAACAAACACCAAAGCTGAGCGGTGGTGGCACATGCCCTTAATTCCAGTACTCAGGAGGCAGAGGCAGGTGAATCTCTGTGAGTTCGAGGCCAGCCTGGTCTACAGAGTGAGATCCAGGACAGGCACCAAAGCTACACAGAGAAACCCTGTCTCGAAAAAAACCAAAACCAAACAAACAAACAAAACACACCAAACACCCTACTTTTATAGAACTTGCAGTTCTTTGGAGCAAACACATTATTACCAATATACCATGTGGGAGTAGGGAGAAGATCTCAGAAAGCTTGTGTTACACTAAGGTAGGAGATGGCATAGTGGTGCTGGGGTGACTGGACTATGGCCTTGGAGATGGACTTAAAGGACACTAGTGTTGGAAATGACAGTTGAATACTTCCTGAGAATGAAGACTGTGGAGGCATCAAAGCAAATCAGAACACAAAGGCAGGGCTTGTAGCTCCCTTCTCTCAATCAGCTAAGTAGAAGATAGCCCCAAATGTGGTTTGAAATCTGCTTGCATCAAAAGGTAGGAGTGGTGAAATTCCCTATTAACCTTAGAAACTATAAGGGATCTTGTAAGTTCAAGTCGCTCTTTTAGTCACCAGCTGACCAGCTGGGCATCCATCCATTTGCCACACCTTCATTATCCCTGATAAGTGTCATGGCGGCTGTCACCCTGTTGGAGCTTCACTGAGCTGTGTACCTCACAGGATCTGGTATGCCTTGAATTCAGCTTCTGCTTGACATCATGATTCAGAAATAAGCATCAAAGACAACTCCACAGGGTTGAAATCTGTGCAATCTTGACTAGAAGATAATCTTTATAATTCAACAATAAAAGTTGCTTACTTATTGATTTGCACAAGTATTTTGTAAATCCTCCAAAACTAATTGTGAATATTTACTATCATTTTTCTGGTGCTTATTTATACAAACTTCTTTAGGTGGGATGTGAGAATAGAAATTAGTGTTAACAAACAGGTCAGCCTTTGGGCCTTGGAATTTGTTTCTAGAATTTTGGAAATGGGCACAATAAGCATTTTCTGCTTTTACATCATTTATCAAATTAAAAAACCATGAACATGTTTCTGTAATGAGAATCTCACCTCATTTAATCATCA